>NC_135371.1:74681250-76111875 GCF_049243985.1 Paroedura picta | reverse complement strand
GGGACAGAGCGAGGCGAAGGCGAGGGACTGAAGCTACCTGTAAGAGGAGGCTGGCGGCGCCTCCGCAGCTCTTCACGGGTGCTCCTCGGCGGCTGCTGACGCGGCTCGGCAGCGCTTGTAGGCTGTTTTTTTTTCTTTCTTTGGGTGGCTCCTCAAAGGTTTTTTTTTGTTCTTCAAGCAGGAGGGCAGGGAGGGCCCGGCAGGCGCGCTGTGCGCACGCGTTGGAGGAGGGGCGCTCCTCGGCGGCTTCTCATGCGGCTCATCGGGGCTTTTCGGCTGTTTTTTTTTTTTCCTTTCGGTTGCTCCTCAAAGTTTACTTTTCTTCTTCAGCCAGGAGGGAGGCCCCGGAAGGCGCGCTGTGCACACGGGTCGGAGGAGGGGCGCTCCTCGGCGGCTTCTGTCGCAGCTCGTAGGGGCTTTTTGGCTGGTTTTCTTTTTTCTTTCAGTTGCTCTTCGTAGGTTTGTGTTGTAGGGAGCCCCCGGCAGCCGCACTGCGCGCGGCTGCCGAGGGCTCCCTTGCGGGCGGCAACAAAAAAGCAACTGCGAGCCACGCTGCGCGCGGCTCGCAGTTGCTCGGGGCTGGGAATCGGAGGGAGCAATCGGCAGGCGCTGTGCGCCTGCCGATTGCTCCCTCCGATTGTCTGTCCAGAGGAAGGGTCCAATCCGGACCCTTCCTCATCACGGACACATCCCGCCTCAGAACGCCTTACCGTTTTATTTAGTCCGTGGCGCCCGCGGCGCCACGGGCGGTGTTAAGATGATTGATTGGCGTTTTGATAAGACAAAGATGCAGCTCTATTTTTCTGCCATTCTCTGATTTACAGGGTTCCAATCTGGGCTGGGGAAACTCTGATGAACTGGTGGTTTTTATATTTTCATAGGGGGAGATTTTTTTTCCTTTTACTTCCCAAAAGCCTTTGCATCACACTTAGCATTTTATAAGCTAATTAAATTGGTAGGAACTCCTGGACTGATTCTGCACTTTTTTTCCTTTGTGGATCCTGCTGAATTCAGATCAATTTGAACTCGGGTCTTCCTCTATTCACCCCCCCTCCCCCCATTGAAACAGAAAGTGCACTCAATTGGGGAAGCTCAGAAAGGGGAGGGGAGCCAAGCACAGCAGGAGGCTCTTTCTTTCTTTTCCTGAACGGGGGGGGGGGGGTGTAGGTAGAGGATTGGAGACAGCAGAGGAGGGAGAATAAATCCAAGAGGCAAATCTCTGCTGAGAAGTTAGGGATTCTGGAGTGCAGTCACATTAAGACAAGCCTTGCAACCGGGAACCAGGAAGTATTTGAACTGACACCCTGGCCAATCAGGGAAGACTGCTTTAATACAGTTGGAGGCATGAGGCAGGACGTTAATTTGCAAAAAGCAGAGATCTGCACATTTACTGACTACACCCTGGTCTCACTTTTAGGAACATGACCACCTGCAGGATTTGGGCTACTCTAGCTTGCCCTGTAACATCTTTTTCTCCCCTTCTTTTTTTTTTAACTCAATGTCCTGTCCAACTAAAAGGGTTGAGGAGGGGGTGCTAAAAGTTGGCACACACATTTTTGTGGTATCTGTACTGGTCCTAATGAAAAAGTATTATACTACTGTTGATGTGATCTCAATGTTGCCCCCAGTTTGTACTTGAAGGGGAGACCACCCAGCAATTCCTGAGTAGCTGTGCCTGAAGTGACATGTTTTTTTGTTTTTTTTTACCCTGGAATACCTTTCTGGAGACAGGAACTTGTTGGGGCCAGGTCTATGGGTCACAATGAGCTGGATAAAGATTTTACAGTCCGTACTTTTGGGACAGCAGTTCCAGGAACAGACAGACACAGAGGAGAGAACATTGCTGGGTTTCAGGGTCTGAAAAAAACCCTTTCTTAATCAAGTTCTGAAACTTCTGAAACTTCTGAAACTTTTCTCGCAGTTCCCTTCTTGTGCCTGCATGCCCTTCCTGTTCTTTTCTAATTTCATCTCTCACATGGCTATCCTGTTAAGGTTGCACCTAAGCATGTGTAGCCAGCTGGAATCCCTTGGAATCCTGCTTCTTGCCTGCTGGAAGTTGTATTCCTACATCCTGGATGGCACTTCTGCCAAGCAACCCCATCTGTTCTGCCAGTGCACAGCTAGACTATATCCACTGGTCATCCTCTCTTATTTCTCTCAGTCCCACTTAGAACTTCAGCTGGGAGGACTCCGTCTGTCCCTGGTTTTTGGTCCTGGCTGGGAGCTGACTGGACAGCAGAGTCATCTCATCCCAGTCCTTCAACAGGTTAGACAGCACTGAGTCAACTGGACCAGTGTGCTGACTCAGTATAAGGAACTCATGTATGTTCAATAAAGCACTTGTTTCTGTTGGTCATGACTTCTAAACTATTAGTTACAGCTATAAGGAGAACAAATAAGGCTAAGGAAGTAGGAGGACTAAGGGAAAGATGTAGAGTTGCTTCCTGCCCTCTGCTCCCCTTCTGCATCCAGTCCCAAGGAATGGATTTTTTAGATTGGCAGAGATACTGCATATTCTAATCTAAGGAATCTGGAGGAATGCAGGGTGTATGTACTTTTGGAGCCTACAGGCAGGTATGTGCACATACACCCCAAACTCCAAGGTATATTGGGAGATCTAATACTTAGAAGGGTCAGAAAAGTTATTTAAATGAATGTATGAAAGTGGATGGAACTGTATGGTATCTTTCTATACATTTCTTCAGTGAAGTATCTCATGCAATATTACCTCTGTTTTTCCTGCAATGGTTTTAAAGTACATTTAAAACAATCAAATCACTGGTGGCTGGCAGGCTGCAAACGCTCCCACAGTTGCTTAAAAACAAAGCTTGCCATTGCCTCTTGCTGCTACAAGACCGGCATGTCAGGCATTAGTCTGGAATGCCACTCTGAAAAATACAATCTGAAAAGCATTACACTCATGGCAACGCAGTACAAATAGACATGGTAAGTATGCAACTAAAGTTATGCTATTATCTGTCACCCTGCCCTGTTTCTTTTTGTCTGTCATCTCTAGCCGATGAGTGTCCCAAATCTTGTTGTTTTGGTAAAAGAAATGCCATCTTGATTGGATATAAAAAGCCATAGTGTTCTTTCTGTTCCCTTTAAGGGAGATTTACAAAAGAGGCAATATATGGAAACAAAGAGAGTTCACGTAACTAAGAGAAATAGCAGGCTCAACTTCATTTTAAAGCATCAGTAGGAATCATAGTTTGGGAAGGACTCATAACTTATGGGTGGAGTTGGAATTGGGGATGGAGTTCCCTGAACCATCATGAAGGACTCTGGGGAACACCCTTATTTCATTCATAGCTCAGCATGTTCTGAAACTAAACAAATTTAGAGTCCAGGGGCACCCGTAAGACCAACAAAGTTTTATTCAAGGTATGAACTTTCATGTGCATGTACACTTCTTCAGATACAGTATCATGGGATGGAAGTAATTGGCTCATACTTCTACGCAAAGAGTAAGAGTGAATTTACATATGGCATAATGAAAAAGGTTAATAAATTCCATAGATAAATAGAAACAAACAATTTGAATTTTGTTAACCATTTTCGTTATGTGGTCTGTAAATTTACTCTTACACCTGGCCTGTAAGTATGAATTGATTATTTCCTTTCCATGATATTGTATCTGAAGGAGTGTATACGTACATGAAAGCTCATACCTTGAATAAAACTTTGTTGGTCTTAAAGGTTTCACTGGACTCTAAATTTGTTCTGGTGCTTCAGACCAACACAGCTACTCACTTGAATCCATGTTCTGAAGCAGAAACCTAAACCTTGTGCAATAGATTTGGCCAGAAGGGAAGAGGTGGCTTACACCAGTGGTCCCCAACCTTTCCGAGGCTGGGGACCGGCAGGGCATCGGGCCGCGCCCCCGCGGACCGCGCCCGTGCGGGCCACGCCCGCGGATCGGGCCGCGCCCGCGGGCCGCGCCCACGGATCGGGCCGCGCCCGCGGGCCGCGCCCACGCCGCGCCCGCGGATCGGGCCGCACCCGAGCCGCGCCCGCGAGCCGCGCCCGGGCCGCGCCCACGGGCCGCGCCCGCGGATCGGGCCGAGCGGGCGTGGCCCGCACAGGCGCGGCCCGGCCCTGATTCCCTCTCCCCGCCTCCCGCAGTAAGAAGCTTCCCGGGCCGCAAGCTTGCGACCTGGGAAGTTTTTTACTGCGGGGGCGGGGCGGGGAGAGGGAGCCGCGGCCCGGTGCCATGGCCTTTGCGGCCCGGCACCGGGCCGCGGCCCGCAGGTTGGGGACCACTGGCTTACACCACTGAGATAGAGACAACTTCTGATGCATGTATATCTGTCTTCAATTACAGTTGCCAGCCCCTTAGTGGAGGTGGGGGATCTCTAGCCTCCAGATTGCATTTTCTGGCATTGTTCCTGCTGGTTTTCCTAGAAGTGTCATCAGTCATTTGTAGGCCTCACAAAAACAAACAAACAAACTCTATTGTTGTTGTTGTTAGGTGCGAAGTCATGTCCGACCCATCGCGACCCCATGGACAATGATCCTCCAGGCCTTCCTGTCCTCCACCATTCCCCAGAGTCCATTTAAGTTTGCACCAACTTCTTCAGTGACTCCATCCAGCCACCTCATTTTCTGTCGTCCCCTTCTTCTTTTGCCCTCGATCGCTCCCAGCATTAGGCTCTTCTCCAGGGAGTCCTTCCTTCTCACGAGGTGGCCAAAGTAGTTGAGTTTCATCTTCAGGATCTGGCCTTCTAAGGAGCAGTCAGGGCTGATCTCCTCTATGACTGACCGGTTTGTTCGCCTTGCAGTCCAAGGGACTCACAAGAGTCTTCTCCAGCACCAGAGTTCAAAAGCCTCAATTCTTTGACACTCGGCCTTCCTTATGGTCCAACTTTCGCAGCCATACATTGCAACTGGGAATACCATAGCCTTGACTAAATGCACTTTTGTTGGCTGGGTGATGTCTCTGCTTTTTTAGGATGCTGTCTAGATTTGCCATAGCTTTCCTCCCCAGGAGCAAGCGTTTTTTAATTTCTTTGCTGCAGTCCCCATCTGCAGTGATCTTGGAGCCCAGGAAAATAAAACAAACTCTATGGCAGGGGTAGTCAAACTGCGGCCCTCCAGATGCCCATGGACTACAATTCCCAGGAGCCCCTGCCAGCGAATGCTGGCAGGGGCTCCTGGGAATTGTAGTCCATGGACATCTGGAGGGCCGCAGTTTGACTACCCCTGCTCTATGGCCTTGGTCAATTGCTAAAGAGGCATGACATCACTTCCAGGTTTTACAGCCAGCAACCCCCCCTCCCCCCAAGGCTGGCAGAGAACCCTATACCCAACTCATATCCATAAATAACCTTGGACTGGGGAAAATGGGAGAAGGAAGTCAGACAGTGGAGAGAATATTACCAACTGAAAGTCCCAGTTAAGGCAGCCTGTTTACCAACTTCTTCTAATCCTTTAGCTAGTTCATTCACTCATGTTTTATTGATAATCCAGATGCTATTGTGGTCAACCTGTCACAGTCCAGGATATTCTGACTTTTTCCAGAATTTATTTGGTGGTGAAAAAAATTAAAATGCAAGTGTAGTGCCCTGCATGGACAATCAAATGCTACTGAATCTTTCCAGAACTGCTGTCCCTTTAAAATCCTTTTTCTTTCCAGGCTAATTAAATGCTTCCTGTTCTCTAGAGGCTGGCCATTTCTTTCTCATGAATAAGTTTCTTTTGTATGCTTTTTTATTTTCTAGCAAGTCCTCGATCCCTCTTTCCTTAGTTCATTATTGCTGTTGTCCTGTGCCCTGCAACCTGATCTGGCAGGTCTCCTCTGCAGCAGTTCCCTTGGATTCTGATTTCAAGGTTTGGGACCAGCAATAGCTGCTGGTCAGCTGGAGGTGGCATACATGCTTGTGTCTAGTGGACTGGTTGATCCAGCAAGGCTATGGGCTCAGCTTTGCAACCTGCCTGGCAGAAGACCTGAAGCCAAGGTCTTCCTTGCAGGCCCTAGTGGGGGTCCTCTGGCTCTCCTGGGACATTGTTAGCAGGTAACTCTGCAGTGTTGGGCCTTCCCTAGGGTTACCAGCTCTGGATTGGGAAATACCTGATTTTTTCGGGCGGGGGGGGGGGGAGGTTGAGCCTGTAGAAGGGTACTGTTTGTGGAGGGGAAGGTCATTAACGTGGTATAATGCCAAAGGGTCCACCTTTCAAAGTGGCCATTCTCTCCAGATAATCTGATCTCTATTGTCTGGAGATCTGCTGTAACAGCAAGGGAGCTCTAGCCACCACCTGGAAATTGGGAGCCCTAGCCCTAGGTTTGGGCTGGGCTGGGCAGAAGAGGTTGTGACAATATTGATGGTGTTACTTCAGTAATAAAATGTTAAAGAACACGTTAAAAGTACTTAACATTCTCCGACTGATAATTGGTCATTTATTCATGAACTAGGAAAAGAGCCCATTGTAAACGAAATACAATGGGCGCTAGAATGTGGAGGAGAGGGAGGGACAGGGCAGAGGGGAAAGGAAGGGCACCTTAGTGAGGAGGCGTCGTCGAGGGCGGGCGGCGGCGGGGTGTCCTCGGCTCCTCGGCGTGCCCGCGGCGGCCACGTTGAGTTGCGGGCGCGTCTTGTAGAGCTCCGACTGGCGGGGGCTTGCTCGGGCGGCGGGCTGATGCAGCGAGAGGCGCTTCGCGTCTCTCGCCGCGTTAGGCCGCCAGGCAGGGAGCCCCCAGCAGCCGCGCTCTGCGCGGCTGCCGGGGGCTCCCTTGCGGCCGGCCTGACGCGTCAGAGGCGCTTTGCGCCTCCAACGCACCAGGCTAGCGGCAAAGGGAGCATCTGCGAGCAGTTGCTGGGGCTGGGAATCGCTGCACGCATGCCGATTGGTCCCTCTGATTGTTCGTCCGGCTGCCGGGGGCTCCCTTGCGGCCGGCCTGACGCGTCAGAGGCGCTTCGCGCCTCCGACGCGCCAGGCCAGCGGCAAAGGGAGCAACTGCGAGCAGTTGCTGGGGCTGGGAATCGCTGCGCGCATGCCGATTGGTCCCCCTGATTGTCCGTCCGGAGGAAGGGTCCAATCCGGACCCTTCCTCATCACGGACACATCCCGCCTTAGAACCCCTTAGCCATTTATTTAGTCCGTGGCGCCCGCGGCTCCACGGGCGGTTTAAAGATTCCATGACAGAACTGCCTACCTGGAAGAGAACAGGGAGTAACTGATTAGTCTCAGAACAAAGAAATGAAGGGGAAAATGCGAGGAGAGCAGTAAATGTATTGTGGGGATCTTGCCCTTGAGGATAGGCATTGCCAGATTTAGATGGGGAATATATGACATGTCGTAACTTTGGTTCCATTTCCACTTCAGTTCAGAAAAAAGAATGTTCCACAGAGCAAAAAGGCAGTTCTTGAGAACCACCCACAGAGGAGACAAGTCATCATTCTGGATTCTGCAAGGACAGAAAATCAGACGCAAAGCTTGATGGTATGAACGATGAGGATTAGGACCCCGCAACATCTCTGTTTGTGTTTCCAGTTTTTAGATAAACCAAAGTACAAATGCCCTCTGATCTGGGTGACTTTGAGCCATAATTGTTTACTAGCCTAACCACCCAGTTAGTGACTATTATTTTGTGATTATGTTATGATAATAAACAAAATGTTTAAAATGTATATTTTAAACAGTCCTTTTAAAACAACAACAGGATAACATATTCTGCTGTGTGCTTTATGGAAGAAGCACAGGATGAAGATGTCATAAACACTACAGAATAGAACACTTGACTACAAATACATATGAGCTGGCTCAGTGTCTCATTTGAGTGTGTGTGTTGTGCTGATAGTTTCCTTCCTATATGAAACCTTCCTTACAAATCTGTCCCAGTAGATGCAAGCCAGTGTAATGTAACACTTTTACTGTTTCAGTGATTGATTTAAAAAAATCACTTTTCTATTCCAGACTCATTGTACCCTTAATGAGCCATCACTATTTCATAGGGAAGTACCCATTCCCACCAAGCAAGAATGATTTGTGAAGTTCCCCTAAATAAGTCATAGTTCCACTTAACATTTACCAACCGTCCACAGTATGCGAATTGGTGTCTTCCTCTTCCTGGCTTCCTTCTTTCCGTTTCTCAGTAGCGGCACCACAAACTCCATGTTGAACACACCATTTTCAACAATTGGAATCACTTGTGAGTGGATCCTGGGATTGACTTGCTTGTATAATTCACCCAGCTGCTAAGCAGATTTGCAGCTGTGTAGTTGCTGCGATCCCCCTTGAAGTCCTACTGCATTCCTCAACGTGGTGAGGGGTGAACTGCAGAGCTCACAGCCCGCAGGCCAATTGCAGAGGCACAGGGAAGAAACTGGCAAACCACCCTGTTTCTTGCCAAGAAAATTCTATGGAAGGCACGGCAACTACGGTATCGAGTGGTAGCCCGCCCCCCCCCCAGGCCACGAAGTACTGAACAAGCCACTGGGGAAAAACGAGAGCTCTCTACCAGTAACCTGGGCATTTATGGACACCTAGTTGCCGATGTAGCCCACAGAGAATGCAGAGGCCTGAGCCAAAAGAAAACCAGAAGGATTGCAACATGGAATTTACGTGGAATGTCGCAAGGAAAATTGGATATTGTGAAATCAGAAATGACCCGACTCAACATCAGTCTGCTTGGCGTCAGTGAACTACACTGGACAGACAATGGCCACTTTCCATCCGAAGACTTCACAGTCTACTATTCTGGTCACGACAATAAAATTAGAGTCCAGTAGCACCTTTAAGACCAACAAAGATTTATTCAAGGTGTGAGCTTTCGAGTGCAAGCACCCTTTGTCTGATGAAGGAAGTTTTCAAGCAAGGCACTGGCAGTCTTCAAGCATAGGTTGGATACACACTTTTCTTGGATGCTTTAGGATGCTTAGGGCTGATTCTGCATTGAGCAAGGGGTTGGACTAGATGGCCTGTATGGCCCCTTCCAACTCTGATTCTATGATTCTATGAAAGCTCACACCTTGAATAAATCTTTGTTGGTCTTGAAGGTGCTACTTGACTCTGATTTTATTGTGCTACTTCAGACCAACATGGCTACTCATTTGAATCTGATCACGACAGTATCAGAAGAAATGGTGTGGCCTTTATTGCAGATAAGATAACAGCTCATGCAGTGGAAAGTTACACAGCAGTAAATAACCAAATTATGTACATTTGAATTCGGGGAAAGCCAATGAACACAACTGTTGTACAAGTGTATGCATCAAGCTGCTGATGAAAGTGAAATCAAAGATTTCTATACGAAAGTGCATGAAACAATGAAACAGGTGCCTCAAAAGGACATAATATATATTATTGGGGATTACAATGCCAAAGTTGGAAATCAACCAGAACAGGGCACCTGCGGTAGGTTTGGACTAGGTGAGTGAAATGAAGCTGGTGACAGACTTATCCAGTTCTGCCAAGAAAACAATCACTAACACCCTCTTTGAACAACCAAAACGCATCTGGAGATGTCCAATACACTTGGACATCTCCAGATGGCAAATACTGTAATCAGATGGATTTTATCCTTTGCAGTCAAGAGATGGCGGAGCTCCATTCTAGCTGTAAAAACATTTCCTGATTGTGGCTCTGATCATGAACTGTTGGTGGTGAAGTTTAAACTCAGACTATGTAATATCAAGAAAAATGTATCCCTAAAGAAGTTTGATGTCACCAGGATTCCGCCAAAATATGCGGAATTGTGGCAATATATCATAGAAGCTGCTTTAGAAAATATACCATACAAAAAGCTGGAAAGAAGATGCAATTGGTTAACATCTGACACCATCAAAATTGCTGAAAAACAAAGAGCAGCAAAAGCTGCTGGCATGAGAGGTGAATTCAGGAGGCTAAATGCAGATTTTCAATGTGCTTCCAGTCAAGATAAGGAAGCGTATTGGAAGCAACGATGCAAGAGACTGGAAGAGGAGTGTACTAGAGGCCACACCAGAAACCTCTCTGCTCAGGTGAAACAAGTTCGGAGCACCCTCACTGCTTGTAAAGTGACCATCAAAGACAAGAATAGAAAAGACTTGACTGACCGAACCAGCATCAAGGACTGATGTGACAATCTGCAGAAGAATTATATGCAAACACCAAGGTGCCTCAGTCAGCAGCCAAAAACTCCTGACACGAATTGGAACTGCCTATACTGGAAGAAGAAGTGATCTGGGCTCTGAAACAGTTCCCAAATAATAAGGCTCCTGGCACAGATAACATTCCAGTGGATCTACTCAGATGTGTTCCACTAGCAATCACAGGATTATGCCAAAAAATCTGGGAAATTGGCACATGGCCAATAGACTGGAGAAGGTCCGTTTTTATCCCATGATTAAAGAAATGTGATGCTCACATCTGCTCAATCTATCGAACTATAGCCCTGATCTCCCACGCAAGTAAAATCTTATTGAAGATCATCCAGAACCATCTCAAATCAACCATTGATGCTCAGCTACCAGATGTCCATGCTGGTTTTCGACGTGGCACCCAAGACCACATTGCAAATTTGTGCTGGATTCTTGAAAAAAAACATGAATATCAAAAGGCCATCTATCTATGCTTTATTGATTATTCTAAAGCATTTGACTGTGTTGATCACAAGAAGCTATGGGATGCCTTACATGAATTGGGAGTGTCCTCCCACTTAACCCACCTCATCAGTTCATTGTACACCAACCAGGAGGCCACAGTACGAACAATATATGGAGACACTGATTGGTTCAAGGTCAACCAAGGAGTGAGACAAGGGTGTATCTTATCATCCTTTCTTTTTAACCTTTATGCAGAGGTAATTATGTGGAAGCTTAATCTGGAAGAATCTGTGATCGGAGTCAAAATTGGAGGTTGCAACATCAATAATCTTTGCTATGCAGATGATACAACACTCCTTGCTGATTTGGAGCATGATCTGAAGACCCTGATAAAGAGACTAAAAGAAGAAAGTGAAAAGAAGGGACTATACTTAAATATCAAAAAGACCAAGATCATGACAACTACTGGCAGCAGCACCAAAGTCACGATTGACAATTAGAACACTAAATGTATTGATGATTTCATTTTTCTTAGCTCTATGATCAATCAAAGTGGTGGATGCAGCCATGAAATCAAACGGCAAATAACACTGGACCGGAACGCAATGTTAGGCATGAACTGAATATGGAAGAGTTAAGGATACCAGCCTTAATACAAAATGCTGGCTAATCAACACCGTTGTCTTCCCCATAACAACCTATGAATGCGAAAGCTGGACCCTGAAGAAGGAAGACAGAAGGAGAATAGATGTCTTCGAATTATGGTGTTGGAGACGAATGCTGCGAATACCACAGACAGCCAAAGTTACCAACAAGACCAACTATGTCATTAGAAGGGAAGATATTCGGCTAAAGCTCACTTACTTTGGACACATCATGCGATCAAACTTGCTAGAAAAATCATTAATGTTCGGCATGGTCAGCAGCAAAAGGAAACGTGGTCGCCAAAGGATCCACTGGCTCGACATGATCAAAGCCGATACAGGGATGACCATGAACCAACTAAAAGAAGCAGTCAGAGACAGAAGCACATGGCAAAAACTTTCCTATAGAATCGCTGAAGGTCAGATACAACTGAATGGATGACATCATCATCATCAGTTGCTGCGATAGTGGGATTTCATTTGCTTCTGCCTTGCACTTACTTTTGTATCTGCATATTAGTCTAATTCCCCCTCAGGATCAAATATGGTCAGGAAATTAAATAATGCAGGAAAGGGAATAACAATGCATGTATTGCTGTGTGAAAACAAACAGACATGAAATAACCTCAGTAATTTGACTGAGTTTAAAGGAAATTGTGGGATTTTTAATTTTTGTTTTTTACAAAGCACGGTGTTCATTTATAGTCACCGATGGCTTTGCTAACTTTTTATTTAAATGATTGTCTGCCAAGCAGCACACAACACTGTTACCCAAATTGGATCCCTCAAAGGGAATTGTGGGGAATCATAAATATAGCAAGAGGATGGGTAATGTATGATCTTTTCTACCAGTTTGTACAAGGTCCATTCCCTGAGATAAACCCTTCTTAAATGAAGACAACAATTATGTTTATGCTCAAAGGGATTTATTTGGGGAAAATATTGGGGTACATTCAAAATACACACAAGCAAAAACATATATACCCTACATTCTACAAGGGGGAAAGATTAGGGAAATACTGTACCTGTCTTGGGTCTAAGCAGCAAAGACATGGTGTTGACAACATCAGGGGGAGAAGGGATGCCAGACATGGAGGGATCAACACAACACACACACATACAGACACACTTTTGGGGGTATGCAGGAGTTGATATAATGTTTGAAATTCCCAGGCCAGTCCAGTGACCACCCACTAGGAGGTATGTGAATCATGACTGGTTGTGAGTTATTTCTGAATCTGATAGGGTGGTTGGTATTTGAGGTCACTAGAGTGGGAGGTATGGCATAAGCTCATCAAGCTTGTCAAGCTCATCAGCAGGGGACTGATCCTGAAAATTCTGCCTTCGTCTTGCTCCATGTCACCACCGCCAACCCAAACTGGTAGGGAGTAAACACCGTGTCGACCAACCGGTCATGCTTGCAGTCATACTGGCGGAGGCGTGAGAGCGCATCAGCCATAGAGTTCATTTTGCCTGGCAGATGCTTTAGGGTAGCGATCCCCAACCTGCGGGCAGCGGACCACATGTGGTCCTTTGACTAATTGGAGGTGGGCCCCGAAGGACGCCTTCTCCCCCCCCGCCCTTTAATTCATCCCCCCCCCCCGGCCCTTTACAACACACTTCGGGTGTCATTTTCTCCCATCACTCCCAGATGGGACTATCTCGTTGCAGAGAAACAAGCTCAGGGTTCCCATTGATTTGTCATTGTCATGAGTTAAAATTTCCATGAAAATAAAGTGTTCCTTATATTCATTGTTGTGGCATGTCTGTATCTTATTTTGAAGGGATGTTTAAACATTACCATAGCGATCCGAGAGCGTTAGGGCAGTGGTTGAGAGTAGAGGAGTAAACTACCCCCTCCACTAGGCCTCAGTAAAAGGCGTTGAGTGTTCCCCGGTGTTGAGTGTTCCCCAGTGCCTGTCCCCCCCTTTAGTTCGCAACAGATCCATCAGGGGAAGCGCAACTTTGGCAAAATTGGGGATAAATGAACCGTAAAAACTGCCGAATCCCAAGAAGCTCTGAAGCTGCTTCCGTGTGTGGGGCGGTTCCCAGGCCAGCAAATCTCGGACCTTTCCCGGGTCCATTTCAATCCCTGCATGCGACACCCGGTAGCCCAGGAAGTCCAAACAGTCCTGGTGGAACTCGCACTTAGAAAGCTTGGCATAGATGTGGTTTGCCCGCAGCCGGCGCAACACCTCCCGCACCAAAGACACGTGTTTAGAAGGTATCTGAATACCGCAGATATCATGCAAAAAACCCAAGGCCTCTTTGTACAATAGATCATGCATCACTTCATTAATTACGTTCATGAACACACCTGGAGCCCTGGCCAACCTGAACGGCATAACCATGTACTCGAATTGGCCAAAGGGGATGTTAAAAGGAATCAAATATTTATGCCCTTCCTTTATTCGCACCTGGTAATAGGCCTCCTGCAGGTCCAGTTTGGTAAAAATCCGTGCTTGCCCCAGGTGCCCCAACAGGTCTTTGATCAAAGGCAGGGGGTAGGCATTGGATGTAGAGATGGCATTCAGACCCCTGTAAGTGCACAATCGCAGGGTCCCGTCTTTCTTTTTCACGAACAAAACCGGGGCTGCCATGGGGGAGGTGGCAGGCCGAATGAAACCGCAGACCAGGTTTTTGTCGAAAGCGCGTAGCTCCTGCATTTCACGCGGGCTCATTGTTTAGCGCACAGGATGGGCTCCCCGGGCTTCAATTCATTTTTTTTCATTTACTGTATTTGCTGGCGTATAAGATGACTGGGCGTATAAGACGACCCCCCAACATTTCCACTCAAAATATAGAGTTTGTTACATTACATTACAGTACTATGGGCCACTATGGGCTGCTATGTCTATCCAAACTGAAGTGCACCTGGCATATAGGACGACCCCCCCCCACTTGGAGGCATGTTTTTCAGGGGGGAAAAGTACTCTTATACGCCAGCAAATACTGTATTTATTTATGGTCATTTAGACCAAAATTTTAGAAGCACTACTATATTGTAAAGGGATATAGTATTGTAAAGGGAAGGTAATACATTAAAAGGTTAAAAATGCATCAACAATAAAACAAAACTTCTCCACCATAAAAGCCAACATTTAGAAGCATTAACTACCGTGGACTATTTTACACGGATAAAATGAGCCATAAAAGCAATAAAGCTGTTAAAATATAAAACAAAAGACAAGATTAAGATACATCTACTAACCAAAAAACATAAGAAGTTCTGTGGACCTGTTTTGGCTATACATGAGTGACCCATTCTTTCCTAATTCTTAAAGCTAGCCACGCAAATTTTGCTACTTTGCTAGTTAACAAATTATCTGTATCTGATAGCAATATTTGCAGGCGATGCTTTCTCAGATTGTGAGGGCATTCTATAAGCATTGGTACTAATGCACCTGTGCGAATATTATTATACAGCTTGCACTCAAATAAGATGTGTTCTGTGTTCTCTACTTGACCCTCATTGCAGATACAGAGTCGATACTTGAGAGGGAGTCCATCAAATTTCCCACTCAAGCAGAGGGCAGGGCATTGTGACGAAGGAGGGTAAAGGATCTCCTGTGCTCAGGATTTACCACTTTCACACGCACCCCCCCCCTCCGGGCAGCAAATGTTGGCTGCATTCCTCCCCAGTGTGACCTGGCAAACGGGTCTCCGTCCCTACGGCGGGCTCTCCTTCTGAGTAGACCAGCCCAGGACAAGTCGGGAGGAGAAGAAAGCAGTCCAGGCCAGAGTTCGGGTTGCCGCGACCAGACTGGACTCTTGCCCGAAAGACCTTGGCCAACCATCTGGGTGTTCCTGCTTAGGAGATCTTTCCTAAAGAGTGGGTCCTGAATATTATTGAGATCATGTTGCCTCTCTACTTCTATCACTCTTGCCTTAACAAGATCTATAGCCTTGTCATAACCCATAGACAAAAACAATTGATATGAGAGACCATAGTAGCACAACTTTTTAGTGAGTGCAATTTGCCAAGGTGCGATGAATGTGTCGATCACTGTTAGACTTGTAAGACCTTGCTGTTGGAAAAGTAGTTTTAGCCAGAATGTAGAGGTAGCTATCCAAAGCCTGGACTGAACGTTGACCATACTTGTCTCAATCCTAACTGCTACGTTTGAGATGTTTGGTATAGCCAGAATTGCTCTCAGAAATTTAGACTGGACCTTTTCTAGACTGCCCAATCTGCCTGTTATACTAATTGGAGCCCCATATGTTAGCTGAGCAAGAGCCTTAGCCTTGAAGATGTTAATTGCTGCTGGAATGTAGCGGCCTCCTTTCTGCCAGAAGAATTTTTTAATTGCACCTGCACTTTTCTGTGCATTTAAAGAGATGTTATTAATATGGGCAGATCTTGAATAGGTTGCCTGGAAAATAACGCCAAGATATTTGTAATGTTGGACTTGTTCTATTAGGGTGCCATTTAGTCTCCAGATATGAGATTTAGGTCTCTTACCACATACCATGATCTTGGTCTTATCATGGTTAATTACCAGCTATTCAATTGACAGTAGGAGTTTAGCGCTCTTAAGGCTCTTCTCAGTCCTATAGGGGTTCTGGCAAATATGGCTAGGTCATCGGCATATAATAAAAGTGAGATGTGTCTTTCCCCAACTTTTGGTGGGTGGAAATTTGTTTTTTTCAGAGAATGGCCAATATCGTTTATAAAGAAATTGAAAAGGAGAGGGGCTAAGATACAACCCTGCTTAACTCCCTTTCCAGAGTTAATTATATTAGTTAGATGACCTTGGGGAGTACACTTAACTCTAATAGCTGTGTTTTTGTATAAGGTTTTAATTAAGAAAAGTAGACGTCTGTCAATGGATGTCCTTTCTAATTTGGCCCATAGAAATAGAATCAAATTTCTAGAAATAGAATCAAATGCAGATTTAAAATCAATGAAGGCAATATAAAGGGAGGACACTGTTTTAGATTAGTGGTCCCCAACCTTTCTGAGGTTGGGGACCGGCAGGACATTGGGGCGCGGCCCGCGGCCCGTGCGGGCCACGCCCCCCGCGTCGGGCAGCGCCCCGCGAGCCGCACCCGCATATCGGGCCGCGCCCGCGCGGGCGCGGCCCGGCCCCGATTCCCTCTCCCCGCCCTCCCGCAGTAAGAAGCTTCCTGGGCCGCAAGCTTGCGGCCTGAGAAGTTTTTTACTGCGGGGGGGGGCGGGGAGAGGGAGCCGCGGCCCGGCGCCATGGTGCCGGGCCGCGGCCCGCAGGTTGGGGACCACTGTTTTAGATGAATATTTAGCTATCAGGTGGTCAACTAACATACAGTGGCCCAGTGTTGACCTTCCTTTTCTAAAGCCTCCTTGTTCCTCTATGAGCATGTTTTCTTCCTCTAGCCAGTCTTGGAATTTCCAACTTAGATGCCTTGCATATAATTTGCTTATAGTACTCAATAAACTTATAGGCCTATAGTTCTGTGGGTCATTCCTGTCACCTTTTTTGTAGATTGGAACCACCACTGCAACTTCCCACCCTTTCGGAAGTCTGCCTGATATATCAATTACTGTGAAGAGCTTGGCTAGTACTGGTGTCCACCAATCAAGGTTTCTCTTTATTAAATGAGGGGGTACTAGATCATAGCCAGGAGCTTTACCTGATTTCAAAGTTCCTATCAGCTTCCTTATTTCTGCCTGGACAACTTGTGTCCTGTCAGGCAGATTGGCTTCCACTTCAATATCCATTGACTGAGGAATGTTCAATTCCAGTGCAGAGTATAGTGACCTATAGTGTGGTTCCTATATTTCAGATGGGATTGTTGAGACCATATAAGGTTTTTTTGGACAATCTGCCAACAATTTTCAAAACTGAGAGGGATCCCTATAAAGAACCGCTTGTCTAATTTGCTCCCAGGCTTCCAGCATGGCCTTTTTCTTTTTGATAAGTATCAATTCAATTGCACAGTCAGTCTTGCGGTGGGGAGGGAGTTGGTCACATTCCCTTTCCGCGAATACATCTTGGAGATCCCAGTACTCCTTCGGCAACCCCTCCGGGCTGGCTCCCACCAGAGTGGCAACCTCGGCCCCCCCTGGTGCTAGACCCCTGCGAATTAGAGTGGCGGTGCTCCCGGCAGCCCGGATCCGAAAACTTAACTTTCCCAGTGCGCCACTGCATGCTATGGTCATGTTTGCACAGCCAGTCCAGCCCTAACAGACATGGGAACGCGGAACTGGGAGCCACCACTGGCTGAATCTTTTCCCAGTGGTCAGCCAAATCCATTTCCAAAGGGAGGGTTCGGCTCACTGCTTCTCCCCCCGGGGTGCAATTCCCGTCCATTTGGGCAAACTGGAGGGGTTTGGCGAGTGGCTCTTCCCCTACCCCCAGTGTCTTAACTAAAGGAGGATTTATCAAAGTCTTGGTGCATCCCGAATCTAGGATACTCCACACCCCCACCTTCTTCCCTGTTTTGGGCACAGTCAAAGTCACTGGGAGGAAGACAAGGGGGGGCACTCACTGAACACTGGGACCTGCTGGCGGGGCTTCCTCAGAGCAGGTCGTCCTCATTTCCAGACGGCTCCCCAGAAGTGCTTCCCTCTTCTGCACCGCTGTCGGCATTCGGCTCAAACTCCACTGGCTCCATGAGGGGGGCGAGCAGGGATCTTGTGGTCTTCTTCGTCAGTGCTTTTCCTCGGGCGGGGGTGCCGGAAAGCTTGCCGGCCGCAGGCTTGGCAGCGAGCTTCTCTCCAAATGGCGGAGACAGTTTCTTGGAGGGGCACTGGGCCAGGAAGTGCCCTTGTCTGCCACATCCCAGGCAGAGACCCTTCTCCCAATGACAGCTGCGCTCCGCCGCATCCGGGCCGGAGGTCTTTGCCGGGGCTCCCTTCTTGGGGGTGGATGTCTTGAGGGGGACTTTTGGCTTCTCCCCTCCCAATTCAGCTGACACACGTAACCTCCTCTCGTCTTCCCTGGCTAGCTGAACCCAACCCATCACGGTTTCGGGATCGTCTAGGTGCAGGCATTTTTGTGCCAGGTCCCAGCGCAGACCTTTACGGTAGGCTTGGACACACTAATTCTCCCCCCAGCGTGGGATGGCAGCAGACAACTTTCAGAATTCCCGGGTGTACTTGGTGATGGTCATGGCTTCTTGCTTCAGAGCATGCAGGCTGGCTTCTGCTGATTCCACCTCGAACGGGCCCTCAAACCGCTCTCTCATGCAGCGCATGAAGCAATCATAATTCTGGACCTCTGCCTGGGCATAGCGGTAGGGGTTCACGAACCACTTGGCCGCCTTTCCATCCATGCAGTCACCTGCGAACCGGATTAGCTCGCCATCATCCTGGAAGGTGTGTCCCACCTCCATCATGTAGGCTTGGAGGTGGACCAGAAACCCAGGGAATGCATCAGGGACCCCATCAAAAAGGGTTTTGAAGCGGTAGAGACAGCAAACTTCAGCTCCCATGAGTGGTGGGGACACGGGCAGCCCAGCCGGCTGTCCGACCGGCTGGCCCCCATGGCCATCTCCCATGGGCAGTGCAGGTGGCTGCAGCCTGGCAGTTCCTCTCGGTTATACGGCCACAGCACTGTCCCCTGGCGGCTGCGGCCCGCGGGGGGGGGTCTCACATCTGGGCACGGTCCTTCTGCCGCACCAGCAGGCACCGCTCCCTCTCCATCTCTGGCACCAGGGCCAGGGAGGGCGAGGATGGCCCCCTCTTGCGTATCAGCACCAGGTGCTACAGCTCGGCCAGGAAAAAGCGGGCAACTCTCTGTGATTCCTCGCCCAGCTTGCCCGTCACCGTGGTCAGCCAGTCTCACAGCCAGTCCATGCGGTTACGGAGGTCGATCACCTCCAACAGTGTCGTGGCCTCCTGGTCAGGAACCCCTCTCCGGAGGGCTGGTCCCCACTTGAGCCTGACCATGGAATCGTCGAATCTGGACACGCAGCACCTCTCCGTGATGTGCCGCTCCAAAAAAATGTGGGACATTGGGCTGTCCAACACCCTGGCCATCCCAGGCCGGAATAGAGTCCGGGTGGCCATTTGAGTTCGGGCCCCAGCAGGGGTGGTGACCAGGTCTCCCCAGTCGGCGAGACCTGTCCCCTCTTCCTGGGCATCCATACCATCCTCCTCCTCTTCCAGGATTTCAGTAATAGGAAGGCCCCCTCCAAACTCGGCCATCGGTCCGGAGAAAGGGCGTTGTGAGTCTTGACTTACTGTCAAAGGCAGACAAACTCACAACGAGGCTTCTGGTTGAATAGAAAGCTTTAATTGGAAGTAGTTCTAATCACTCTAACATCTGAAGTCAAGACTGTTTGATATAGGAAAAGCAAGCAGTTATCAATACAATTCTCCTGCCCAAATGGTCCCTGTTCCCATGGGAGGGATAGTCCTCCCCTGCCAGATGCCATCCTGGGCTTCCTGCCAGAGTGTCTCTGTTGCCGCGGCCTTGGTTGGCCTGGCGCCTCACTTTGTAGATAAGCTATTTACAGGGTACTTGCAACAGAGTATCACAGCAGGGGAGAAAGCAGTGTGAAAAGCTCAGGGGCATCAAAAGGAGGAGAGGGGATCAACGGGTTGCTACAGAGTCATAAGCACAAATGGTTACACTGAATATAAGCACAGAGGTTTACACACACACAAAGATGGAGTCTCTCTGGTTAGCCTGGCTCAAATGGTATAGAGCAGGGGACTGATCCTGGCAACTGGACAAAAAAGACAAAAGAAGTTGCAGTTAGTACCTGAAGAGAAATACCTTTCCTATTGATAGTCTAGTGGCCTTTGGCTTCGAGGGGGTGATTTCCATAATGTGCACATTTAGCTCAGTCAGTTGAGAAAGCAGAAAGTAGAAGATAAGGTTCTAGTTCAGTTCAGACCCAATGGAAATCGGGCCTGGCTTTTTTAAGCAAGAGAAAGAAATATAGTGAAGCCAAAACAAGATGGAGACCTGGCCTGACTTCCTAGGTGTGTTAAGGGGTCCTACTGACTCCATAGTCAGTCTCTGCCAGGCTGGTTTCTGTGTGTACCAGGGGTAGTCAAACTGTGGCCCTCCAGATTTCCATGGACTACAATTCCCATGAGCGTTCTCTGGCAGGGGCTCATGGGAATTGTAGTCCATGGGCATCTGGAGGGCCGCAGTTTGACTACCCCTGGTATGTACCAACCTGCTCAGACTCCAGTCATGGGCTTCTGTGCATGAAGGTGTCTCTGTATGAGGCTACCTTTATGGTAACAACATCAGTAGATAGTGTGTGTATGTGTGTATGAACAACGAGTCCTGGTGAGACTACTCATATTAGGAATGCTGATAATTGCTCAGTTGAGCACTTTGAATACATGGAAAGTAACCGATCTAGGCAGAGTTGAACTGCTCATGACCAACCATATTGCTTCATGGCAAGCAGAATATGAACCAGTTGGTGGGCTTTCAAGTATCCTTCTTTACCAGTACAGAACTCTAGGAATTATTTCACACAA
Source organism: Paroedura picta (assembly GCF_049243985.1). NCBI lineage: Eukaryota > Metazoa > Chordata > Lepidosauria > Squamata > Gekkonidae > Paroedura > Paroedura picta. Next base: position 76,091,284 of record NC_135371.1, on the reverse strand, counting down.
TCTCTGTCTTCCTTGCATGCTGTTCTTTCTTCTAGCTGGATTGTACCCTGCATTTCATGAGGCAATAACCAGAGTCAGTAATTCTGGCCATCAACTTTTTCCAGTTTAATTTAATTTATTTATTTATTCGATTTATTACTCACCACTCACAGACTGGCTGGCTTGTGGTGGGTTACAGTACTTAAAACCCCACAATAAGACCCATAAAAATCCCAATCCCACTAAAAAAAACCCTTGTTGGCATTTTATCTAAACCCATGCCCACCCACTTCCCATTGCTCAATGCACCCCTTCTTTCCATCCTGTGCCTCAGTGGGAGGGGGGAATATGGGAGTCAGTATGTCCCAGTTGAAGCAAGGAAGAGATTTATTTTAGCTTCAAGCTTCAACAATGGGCATATTAAGATTTTCTGCTTTTGAAAAGGCCTATGGGAAAAATAAAATTGGTATTCCATGGGATAAGGTTATTGGGCAGAATGGGGTTCCTGTTGGAGTGTAAATGATCAGAGAATGGAGAGAAAACTGCTGCTCATCAAGATAAATCAGATCAGAAACTGCTGGAAAATGATTTCTTATCACTATTCTCTTATACAGTAGAAAGATGGTCTCAATAGATTCATTACCAAATTTGAGGAAAAGTGGAGTGTGTGTTATGTGTGTTATGCTAGCAGGAGATAAACTTAAACTGAGAAAATAGAAGATTTGGTTTTATTCCCCCACTTTTCACTATCTGAAAGAGTTTTAAAGTTTTTCCCTTCCTCTCCCCACAAGAAGCACCCTGTGAGATTGAGAACAGCTCTAACAGAACTGTGACTAGCCCAAAGAAGAAGAAAAAGAAGAGTTGGTTCTTATATGCCGCTTTTCTCTACCCGAAAGAGGCTCAAAGCGGCTTACAGTCGCCTTCCCATTCCTCTCCCCACAACAGACACCCTGTGGGGTGGATGAGGCTGAGAGAGCCCTGATATCACTGCCCGGTCAGAACAGCTTTATCAGTGCTGTGGTGAGCCCAAGGTCACCCAGCTGGCTGCATGTGGGGGAGTGCAGAATCGAACCCGGCATGCCAGATTAGAAGTCCGTACTCCTAACCACTACACCAAACTGGCTCTCCCCGTCACCTGGTGTAGTGTGAACCATAGTGCCCATTCCTCAAATTTCCAGTTCAGTCACAATTTCTCTTTCCTTATATTAAGGCAGTGGGAGTGGGAGGTTAGGAGTGATTTTGGTTCCTGTGGAATCTCATGTTGGGAACATGGTGGTGGTTGTTTTGTTAAGACCAAGCTGAAAGAAAAATCATTTGAAAAGATGACAGGCTTGATTTACAGTGTCATTAACCAGAACTGAAACCTTACACAGGCCCCGTCTCCTGTGTAAACCGCATTCCACTCACGCTTTACAGCTGATGTTTCTCTGATTATGGCAGATAAAGCCCATTGTGGATCTGTTACTCTCACTAGGCCCTCATTTTCTTCCTATGGATATTACAGTTTTGCTTTAGTGTCTTGATTAGGGAAATTGCTTCTCATGCTCTGCTCAAAATATTATCTAAAAATTTACCTAACCTTTGAATGCATGTAGAGTTGTGCATTAGAGTAAAATACATTCCAAGACATTAAAATATAATCGCACTCTTAAAGATTCAGTTTCAAGGGAAAGGGGTTTTTCTTTTTATTAATCAAGTCTGGCAAACTTTAAAAAATACTGAAGACTGAGAAAAGGAGAAAAGAAAGCTCCACCAGATGTTGCCATCAAGCATCCTTTTTGCTGGCGTTTCTCTTCTTCCTGAATCTTGATGACCAAAATTTCTCTGCCAGTTACGTGAGATCCAGAAAATGAGTTTCAGGCCATCTACAATACAAAGGCTGAGAGCCTGCAAAGAAGAACCAGAATCAGGACTAATTCTTTGTAATTTCGTCATGTTTACTGGGAACAGAGACAACCTCAGGGGAAAGAAAAGCCTCTCCCTTTTTGTAGCTCCAGACCATTACTCTGGACCTTTCTAGTGATAAATCAAAGCAGAGGTGGAAGGACTGGAGTTCAGTGGCAGAACATCTGCTTAGCATGCAGGATGTCCCAGGTTCAATCCCTGGCATCTCCAATTAAACCAGTCAGATGGTAGATGATGTGAAAATTCTTTAGCAGAGACCTTGGAGAGCTGGTGATAGTCAGAAAGGGCAATATTTAACTTGACAGACCAATTGCCTGCATGAATAATCCTGCTAACAAAGATATAGATTTGTATTATCAAGCTCAAGGGGAAAGTTCCTCATTCACATTGACCCAATATAGACCAGCTGGAATTTTTTGTCCCAACTAGGTGATAGTCAAGGCTGTCTGTAACACTTCTCTTTGCCACCCCAGAACTTCTCCTCTTCCTTATTTGGAACTGTTTTCAAAATGTAAGAACGCCCTCCTACTCAACTTTAACCAGTCAGGGAGCATGCCTGTAACATCATCTGGATTCTTCTCCTGTTCCTCCAAGGAATCTTTTGTTTTCATTTAATTCTGGCTATAATTAAAGCCAGAAACTACTCCAAAATTTGAGTTTCTGCTGCTTTTACTCCCAAGAATAGATAAGAAGTTTTCTCATTTTGGACACATACTACATTCCTCATTTAGAGTTACTTTTTATATTGAATCCTTGCCCGAACCTGTAGCTGGAGGTCTATGCTATATACCTCTTAGGTAAGCAGGACTGGGGGGAAAGGCTGAGAAAGGGGGGTCCTGGCTGCCTGTTTCTTCTCCCTGCCTAACAACTGAAGAGGATGCCTAAAAGGAAGGGCTGCTGCTGTTGAAGCTATTTGCTAAAAGGGGATTCCCTTCCTTCCAAAAAACCTGTTTCCTTATGTAGTTAGAGACAAGATTAATTATTAGAGAATTATTAGAGAACCAACATTTTAGAACAAAAAATTCAAAATCATTATCAGCTAATAATTTTTCCTTAATGAATAAATTAGTTCTAGATTGATATTTTCCCTCAAAGTGTTATTGGTCTAAAATTTCTAATCAACGGGGGGGGGGGGGGAATCGCAAGGGAATATTTTTATTACACGCATGGACACAGCCATTCTGATATTCACACTTAAAAAAACAGGGATGGAACAGTACATTTAGTTAGGGGTCCTTTTTTACATTAAAAGAATTAAGCTCTCCAAGTCTACATTACTACACCGATGGAAATAGATAGCTACTAAAATATTTAAATATATATAGTTATTTAAGTTCAGCTCCAAAGCAAAAAATTACACCTTCAACTGTGATAAAGATCACAGGTACTCTCCAATTCATATCTATGACACTTGCACAACTAGAAGGAAAGATAGATGATAGCTTCCTTTACTTATACAAATTTCTCACATTTTTATCTTACCTTTATTTAAAGGAACTTGGGAAGGTAATGCAGTCTTCAGACTGTGCTTTAAAGCTTCCAGGGACTGGCCATTGTTCAAAACTGTGTGGGCCTAGAGGGATGTCAATCTGATCCAGTAAGGCAGCGCCTGTGCTTTTATGCTCCCATTCCACAGGGTACATACAAGGGCAGTGGACTATACAGATCTTTTCATTGCTTTTCTTTACTAGTCACTGATTGCCATGGTAGATATTCATGTACAAGGATTATTTTTTAATTATTTCTTTGGATTATAAACCCCCCCCCATTCAAGCAGAGACAAGTGAACTTTGAACTTTAGCGTTCATTGAAACTGAGGAGTGGTTTTTCACACCATTGTTAAGATATATATTTTTAGTTTAAAGTATCTCTTTAATGCTCCCCCACACAAACACACTGATGAAGGTGACCTTTTAAAAATAACAAAATCCAGCATAAATAAAACACTCCAATGGAAGAACTGTGGCAAGGCTAATTTGAATTTCCTACCTGGAGATAAAGACACATGGATGATCATGGGACATGGGCTGGGCCCGACCCCCTAACCCGAGAGGTGTGTTGCTTGCCAGGGGCGAAAATTAAAGATGTTTCAGAAAGGCTGCCCAAACTCCTCAAATCTACGGATCGCTACCCATTTGTGATGGTCCACATGGGAATGAATGACATGTCCCTGAATACCATCGCTCCTATTAAAAAAGACTATCAAGATCTGGGGAGGAAGCTCAAGCAAATGGGGGCAGAAGTGGTATTCTCTTCAAACTTGCCTGTCAAGGGAAGAGGAATGCATCGGGAGAGGAAGATAATGGAGGTGAATCACTGGCTGCGTAGTTGGTGCCGGCAGGAGAGATTTGGTTTCTGGGACCATGGGATAGGCTTTCTTGAGGAAGGCCTACTAGCACCTGATGGACTGCACTTATCGAAACTGGGGAAGAATGTGTTTGGCAAGAACCTGGGGAGATTCATCAGGAGAGCTTTAAACTAAAGCCACTAGGGGAAGGAGACGATCAACATAGGGAGTGTATGGAAGGAAAACGATCGGAGGCAGCCCAACCGGCAAGGCCAGCTCATAGGGAACCAAAAGTAAAAGGATTCAGTTGTCTTTATACTAACGCCCGAAGCATGGGCAATAAAAAGGAAGAGCTGGAACTTCTCATGCTGATGGAAAGGTATGATCTAGTAGGCATCACAGAAACTTGGTGGAATGATTCTCATGACTGGAATGTAATGGTGGATGGATATGAACTGTTCAGAAAAAACAGAATAGATCGAAGAGGTGGAGGAGTGGCACTGTATGTGAGGAAAGGGCTTACCTGTCAGGAAATTCTAGTGAAGGAGAGCATATCTGCAGTGGAAAGCATCTGGGTGAAAATAAGCAAGGGGAAAACAAACAGTGTGGTGGTTGGTGACTGCTACCGACCGCCTGACCAACGAGAGGATGTGGATGCTGCACTTTGTGAGCAGCTTGAGAAAATATCCAAACGGCAGGACCTTGTCATCATGGGTGACTTCAATTTCCCAGATGTGTGCTGGGAAACTAACTCTGCGAAGCGTCCTCAGTCATGCAAGTTTCTGACCTGCCTGGCTGACAATTTCATTTATCAAATGGTAGATGAACCCACAAGGGGTTCAGCCATACTGGACTTAATACTGACCAACAGGCAAGAGTTGGTGGATGAGGTGAAGGAGGTGGGGACCCTAGGGTGAAGTGACCATGTCCTCATAGAATTCCTTTTGAGATGGGGAGCCAAGGAAGCTTGTAGCCAGACGCGGATGTTGGATTTTCGTAGGGCAAACTTTAATAAACTCAGAGACATGATGAGTGTCATACCATGGACGAGAATGCTGGAAGGGTAGGGAGCATGTGAAGGGTAGGCGCTACTCAAACAAGAGCTATTGCATGCTCAATCAATGACTATTCCAGAAAGACGAAAACACTGCAGGAGCTCTAAGAAGCCTATTTGGATGAACAGAGAACTTCAAGAGGAACTAAGAAAGAAAAGGAAAATGTTCAGGAAATGGAGGGAAGGACAGAGCTCTAAAGAAGAGTACCTACAGGTTACTAGGCACTGTAGATCAATCATCAGAAAGGCCAAAGCTGAGAGTGAGCTAAGATTGGCCAGGGAAGCCCATTGTAACAAGAAAAGATTTTTCAGTTATGTGAGGAGCAAACGTAAAGTAAAGGAGGCAATAGGCCCACTGTTGGGTGCAGATGGACAAACTCTAACGAAAGATGCAGAGAAAGCAGAAAGGCTTAGTGCCTATTTTACATCAGTTTTTTTCCCACAGGTCAAAGTGTTTAGGCACATCTAGAGATGGCTGTAGCCAAAGGATAGTGTCTGGGTGGCAGGTTAACATGGATAGAGAGGTTGTCGAGAGGCATTTAGCTGCACTGGATGAGTTCAAATCCTCTGGTCCAGTTGAAATGCACCCGAGAGTACTCAAAGAACTTTCCAGAGAACTTGCACAGCCCTTGTCCATCATCTTCGGAACCTCTTTAAGGACTGGAGATGTCCCGGAGGACTGGAAGAGAGCAAACGTTATTCCGATCTTCAAAAAAGGGAGGAAGGATGACCCAGGAAACTACAGACCAGTGAGTCTGACCTCTGTTGTGGGGAAGATAATGGAGCAGAGATTAAAGGGAGAGATCTGCAAACATCTGGAGGACAATTTGGTGATCCAAGGAAGTCAGCATGGATTTGTCTCCAACAGGTCCTGCCAGACCAACCTAGTTTCCTTTTTTGACCAAGTAACAGGTTTGCTGGATCGGGGAAATTCGGTTGATGTCATTTACTTGGATTTTAGTAAAGCTTTTGACAAGGTTCCCCATGATGTTCTGATGGATAAGTTGAAGGACTGCAATCTGGATTTTCAGATAGTTAGGTGGATAGGGAATTGGTTAGAGAACCGCACTCAAAGAGTTGTTGTCAATGGTGTTTCATCAGACTGGAGAGAGGTGAGTAGCGGGGTACCTCAGGGCTCGGTGCTCGGCCCGGTACTTTTTAACATATTTATTAATGATCTAGATGAGGGGGTGGAGGGACTACTCATCAAGTTTGCAGATGACACCAAATTGGGAGGACTGGCAAATACTCCGGAAGATAGAGACAGAGTTCAACGAGATCTGAACACAATGGAAAAATGGGCAAATGAGAAATTATTGTGACATGCATATGGAAAAAGGAAGTAGAAGTCTCTGGTACAAACTATGCATATCATTGTCCTTTGACTATCTAGTGTCCACATTCTGAGAATTTCTGTTGGTCAGTAGCAATGGAAAGTAGCCTGACTTTTTAGTAAACAAGCAACATCTGTTTTAAGAAGGGAAAACGGTGAGTCTAACATTTATGGCATTCTGATTAATGTTAGCCCTGTTACTTTATTTTGGAAACCTTACCACTGTGCTTGCAACAGTAGTATAACTACAGTAGTATTACTAGCAGGCTGCTGTTATTGTTTAATAGCAGGTTGCTATAAATCCCAAGAACACATCTGTAAACCGCTCCGCGGTTAAAAATAAAAGCCTAAGGGCAAGTTGGGAGGAGTTAGGGCGGGCACTGTCCATGATAAAAATTCGACCCTCTGACTGTCACTCCTGGCCCAAGCAGGCAATGGTGAGGTGAGCAAAGCGCGCGTCACCATTGCCTGCTTGCCTGTCGTCGACTGCGCCTCCATGTGGGGAAAGGAGCAGGGACGCCGCGTCAAAGATGCGGCGGCCCTTCTCCTTTCCAGCCGCACGCCCTCCCGACTGCCCCGCGAAGCCGCGAGCCAATCCCACGCCTCCCGCTCGCCCTTCCACCGATGACCACGCCACCGCCGGCGGCCTCCGGAACCCCGCTGCTGCCACCCCCCACCAACCCAGGTCAGCCCCCCACTGCAGCTACATCCCTTCGCTTACCACCCCCCCATCCCACCCCATCCCCACGCCACACACCTCCTTCGTCGCTGCCCGCGCGAACACCCACCCCCCAACAAGCCGCGCCGACTCCGCCGCGCTTCCCACCCTACACCCTCAACCCCCCCACACGATCCTTTCCCCCCCTACACACCCACCCACCCTCCGATGCGTCCCTACTTGCTGCGTCGCCGACTGCTTCGTTCTCCCACGCCTTGCTCCCAACAGCTCTGCCGCCGCCCCCAGGCCGCGCCAACTGTGCGTCTGGCCCAACACCAACAGACTGAGCCACGCATGCATCGCCCAGCTCCCCCACCCTACTCCCGCCCACCCCAGGCTGCCAAATCACACATGTGCTGACTCCCGGGCATGCGTGGTTCTCCTGTGCCTCCCCCCCAACCCCGACTGCTCGCTCGACTCCCGCTGCCCGACGCCACACCGGCCCGGCCCCACACTTCACCCTCCACCCACCCCTCCCAAGTGCCGCTGCGCAACCTCCCCAAACCTCTCCTTATTGCCCATTTTTACAAATGGGCTTTCTTTCTAGTACATTGAATATGGGACATTCATTTGCCTAATTTATACCCCGGCGTTCTTGTCCAAAAGGGACTCAAAGCAGTTTATATCATTGCCCTCTTCTCTGTTTCTATCCTCACAACAACTCTGCAATGAAAGTGAGACTGGAAAAGTATAACTGGCCCAACTTCACCCAGATTGGCAGAGTGGTGATTTCAATTGGGGTCTTAGGACCACTCTGGGTGAAGTTGGGCCTGGAAGAAATAAAAGCCAAAGAAAATAAAGATTAGATAAAGATCACTGGGAGAGAAGTTTGGGCTACAGTCTCATACCACTATATATGATCATTATGGCCACATTACCATACCTGTTCCCACTTTCCTATGCCCATTTTAATAGAACCACAATGACAACCCTGAGACAATCATGCAGCCTTTCCTTCCCCTCCTCCCTTCCACATTTTTAGATCATAGAATCATAGAATCATAGAGTTGGAAGGGGCCATACAGGCCATCTAGTCCAACCCCCTGCTCAACGCAGGATCAGCCCAAAGCATCCTAAAGCATCCAAGAAAAGTGTGCATCCAACCTTGAAGACTGCCAGTGAGGGGGAGCTCACCACCTCCTTAGGCAGCCTATTCCACTGCTGAACTACTCTGACGGTGACATTTCCCCCCCTGATATCTAGCCTATATCGTTGTACTTGTAGTTTACACCCATTACTGTGTGTCCTTTCCTCTGCAGCCAACGGGAACAGCATCCTGCCCTCCTCCAAGTGACAACCTTTCAAATACTTAAAGAGGGCTATCATGTCCCCTCTCAACCTCCTTTTCTCCAGGCTGAACATTCCCAAGTCTCTCAACCTATCTTCATAGGGCTTGGTCCCTTGGCCCCAGATCATCCTCATCACTCTCCTCTGTACCATTTCAATTTTATCCACGTTCTTCTTGAAGTGAGGCCTCCAGAACTGCACACGGTACTCCGGGTGTGGTCTGACCAGTGCCGTATACAATGGGACTATGACATCTTGTGATTTTGATGTGATGCCCCTGTTGATACAGCCCAAAATGGCATTTGCCTTTTTTACCACTGCATCACACTGCCTGCTCATGTTTAGCTTACAATCCACAAGTACCCCAAGGTCTCGTTCACACACAGTGTTACCTAGAAGCATATCCGCCATCGAGTAGGCATGCTTTTCATTTTTCTGACCCAGATGTAAAACTTTACACTTATCTTTATTAAATTGCATCTTGTTCTTATTTGCCCATTTTTCCATTATATTCAGATCTCACTGATCTCTGTCTCTATCTTCTGGAGTAGTGGCCTGTCCTCCCAATTTGGAGTCATCTGCAAACTTAATGAGTAGTCCCTTCACCCCCTCATCTAGATCATTAATAAATATGTTAAAAAGTACCGGACCAAGCCCTGAGCCCTGAGGCACCCCGCTACTCACCTCCCTCCAGTCTGATGAAACACCATTGATAACAACTCTTTGAGTTCTGTTCTCTAACCAATTTCCTATCCACTTAACTATCTGAAAATCCAGATTGCAGTCCTTCAATTTAGCCATCAGAACATCATGAGGAACCTTATCAAAAGCTTTACTAAAGTCCAAGTAAATGACATCAACCAAATTTCCACGATCCAGCAAACCTGTTACTTGGTCAAAGAAGGAAATCAGGTTGGTTTGACAGGACCTGTTGGAGACAAATCCATGCTGACCTATCTGGATCACCAAATTGTCCTCCAGATGTTTGCAGATTGCTCCCTTTAATATCTGCTCCATTATCTTTCCCACAACAGAGGTCAGACTCACTGGTCTGTAGTTTCCCGGGTCATCCTTCCTCCCTTTTTTGAAGATCGGAATAACGTTTGCTCTCTTCCAGTCCTCCAGGACATCTCCAGTCCTTAAAGAGGTTCCGAAGATGATGGACAAGGGCTGTGCAAGTTCTATGGAAAGTTCTTTGGTCACTCTCGGGTGCATTTCATCCGGCCCAGGGGATTTGAACTCATCCAGTGCAGCTAAATTCAAGATTCTTCTGCAAGATTCTTGTCCACAGTAGTATACCTGATGGTCATCTGAATTAAATTCACCCATTCCTGTCCATTGTAATTCACTGATTCCTAAAATGTTGATGTTCAGTCTTGTCATCTTTTGTTTAACCACGTCCAGCTTGCCTTGATTCATGGATCTGACATTCCAGGTCCCGAAGATAATGGACAAGGGCTCTGCAAGTTCTCCGGAAAGTTCTTTAAGCACTTTCGGGTATGTTTCATCCATCCCAGGGGATTTGAACTCATCCAGTGCAGCTAAATGCCTCCCGACAACCTCTCTGTCTATGCCAACCTGCCACCCAGACACTATCCTTTGGCTACTGCCGTCTCTAGTTGTGCCTAAACCCTTTGACCTGTGGGAAAAAACAGATGTAAAATAGGCGCTGAGCCTTCCTGCTTTCTCTGCATCCTCCGTTAGACTTTGTCCATCTGCACCCAACAGTGAGCCTATTGCCTCCTTTACATTTGCTCCTCACATAACTGAAAAATATTTTCTTGTTACAATGGGCTTCCCTGACCAATCTTAGCTCACTCTCAGCTTTGGCCTTTGTGATGATTGATCTACAGTGCCTAGTAACCTGTAGGTACTCTTCGTTAGAGCTCTGTCCTTCCCTCCATTTCCCTCCATTTCCCTTTTCAGGCAGCTGATAGATAGATATCTATCTTTTCAGTGCCCTTCAATGCCTGATCTTCAGGATCACAATCTACATGGATTAGCATTATATTTCTCCCACCTCCATCCTGAGGCATTTCAGATCTCAATGGTATTGGCATGCAGACAGGAATCTGTCTCCTGTCTTGGCATCCTCCCCCCCCCCCCCCCCCCCGGCTGGTTAAAAGAATTATATCAATCCCAAGAGTCTCTTTTCGGAAACACTCAGAAATGAGAAACAGTTTGGCTGCTAATGCCTCCTTTTAGCATGAGAATGGGAGTAGTGACAACAAATTCTGGGGAGGATGTAAAAGATACAGAAGAGGTGGAAAAGGTAAAAAGCAGTTTTAGTTCATTCATTTAGGTATCGGCATTGGCTTTTCCCATGTTTCCAGGTTTCTGATGTTTGTCATTGGTGATGTTTGTCTATATAAATTGAATGTTTTATTGAATTGATGTTCTGTATTTTCATGACTGTTAGCTGCCATGAGTTAGCTGGCTAGAAGCAGCAGTCTAAAAATCAATCAATCAAACAAACAAAATCAGAATTATGGATAAGAGCAACTAAAAAGAAAAATTCCAGAGAAATAGCCATGTTAATCTGTTGCAGAAAAAATGCCTTATTCTGTAACAATCTTATTCCCATATAAGCTTTAGCATACTATAGCCCTCTTCAGTACATTGTTCTACCCCTGGAGAAGTGAGTCCACTGAAGCTTGTTTAAATAAAATTCTGTTTTAGATGTCCCAATATGACTGTTTATTAAAGCTACTATTCAAGAAGAGTAGGGAGTACAAAGATGGGCATCAGCAGTTCACTGTTTTTACCATGCCATTAAAAAAATAAGGGCTGGAAAGTAATAAATGTTGGATAGAAAAACATAATTTGAAAGGGGCTTCATTTCCCATAGAATATATGCACATTTTTGTTGTGAAACTGACCACTTTAAAACTCAGATCTTGCTGGTTTTCTGAACCAATATACAAACCAAGAAGAGTTGGGTGACTGTGCCCACATTACAAACAGCAGTTCCTCTGGCAGGCCACCTTCAACTGCCTGAAAGAATTTCATGTCTTTCTCAAGTCATAGGAATTGGTTTTTAATTGCACTTTTCAGCATGACTCCAGCACAAATCAACCCATTCTAAACAATGATCCATAGTTATCCTTTGATGGCTTCTCAGAAAGGCTGAAGCTTGAACAGGCCATGAACCAAAAACTTGTGGAAGGTGATAGCCGGCCACATATTTCCAAAGGGCTGCAGAATTGCACTTCTCTGAGCCTCCCAGCTATTGTGTTCTCTGATCACTGTTATGAGCCCCTAGCATTTTCTTGTTCTTGGGAGCAAGCAACAATTTACATAATGTCACAAGCCAGATAAGTTATGGAGGACCCAAAAGTATGGCGTCTGAGCTGAGGGCCTTGTCTCCTCTAGGCAGAAATGTAATGCAGTGTGTTCGTAAATAAGGCTTATTATAGTCCATGGTGCAAGATGCCTTTCTGGTTACTAAAGCAAAGGAAAATATCTTCAGGGGTAATTGAGGCAACCTAGGTAGTCTACTATTATTCTTATCAGAGCTGAGCCAACAAGTCAAAGAAGAGGTCATCATATCCCACTGAATTAAATGCGTGCAAAGTTCTTTCTCAATGGCAGAGCTTTAGATATGCTCTCGAGGCACAGTGAAGCTGTTTATAGCTCACTGGCTTCCATGGGATTTAATTTGCTTTCCAGTGGGTAGCCATGTGGGTCTGAAGCAACAGAACAAAGTCTGAGCCCAGTGGCGTCATAAGACCAACAAAGTTTTATACAAGGGATAAGCTTTCATGGGCATGCAAACTTCTTTAGATACAGTGAAGCAAAACTTCCTCAAGCATTACACATGCATAAGCAACTACAGCTATAATAACCCAGTTTCTTATGCAGGCAACTAGCTCTTCCTGGCAATTAACCCTAGAAAAAGAATAGAGACACCATAGGACCACTGCAAGGACAAGAAAGTGAAATTATAACACATGATGAAGAGAGGGCTGAACTGCTTAACTCCTATTTCTCCTCAGTCTTCTCTTGTGAGGAAAATAGTGATCAATGTGGCAAAAATGTAACACAAGGGATGGTAATGGTAGCCTAGGATTACTGTTGGAGCAGTCCACAAACACCTAGTTTCTTTAAATGAAACAAAGTCTTTTGGGCCAGATAGACTGCATCCAAGGGTACTAAAAGAACTTGCAGATGTCATCTCTGAATCTCTGTCCATTATTTTTGACACTTCTTGGAGAACATGTGAGGTGCCAGATGATTGGAGGCGGGCAAATGTTGTTCCCATCTTCAAGAAAGGGAAAAAGGAGGATCCGAGTAAATATTGACCCATCAGCTTGACATCTGTAGCTGGCAAAAATTTGGAACAAATAATCAAACACTCAGTCCTTGAGCAGCTGGAACAGAGAATCAGCACAGGTTTTGCAAGAACAAGTCATGTCAGACCAACCTTATCTCTTTTTTTAAAAAAGTGACTACCTTGCTGGATCAGGGGAATGCCATGGACAGTTTATCTGGATTTCAGTAAAGCTTTTGATAAGATTCCACATGATATTCTTCTTTACAAGTTGGTAAAATGCGGTATGGATCCTAATTCTGTCAGGTGGATCAATAACTGGTTGACAAATCGGACCCAGAGGGTACTTGCTAATGGTTCAGCATCTTCTTGGAAAACAGTGACAAGTGGAGTACCCCAAGGATCTGTCCTGGGGCCTGTGTGTTCAACATATTTATAAATGATTTGGATGAGGGATTAGAGGGTATACTTATTAAATTTGCAGATGATACTAAACTGGGAGGGGTAGCAAACAAAACTGAAGACAGCAACAGAATACAGGATGATCTTGATAGGCTTGAGAAGTGGGCTAAACTGAATAAAATGAAATTCAATAGGGACAAATGTAAAGTTCTGCATTTAGGTAGAAAAAAACAAATACACCATTATAAAATGTCTTGGCAGTAGCATGTCTTGGCAGTAGCATGTGCAAAAATGATCTAGGAGTCTTAGTAGACCATACATTGAACATGAGTCAGCAGTGTGACTCAGTGGCTAAAAAGGCAAATGGGATTTTGGGCTGTATCAAACTGAGTATCGTGTCCAGATCATGGGAGGTGATGATACCGCTTTAATCTGCTCTGGTTCGGCCTCACTTGGAGTACTGGGTTCAGTTTTGGGCACAACAGTTGAAGAGGGATATTGACAAACTGGAACGTGTCCAGAGGAGGGCAACAAAGATGGTGAGGGGTTTGGAGACCAAGACATATGAAGAAAGGTTGGTGGAGCTTGGTCTATTTAGCTTAGAGAGGAGATGACTGAGAGGGGATCTGATAACCATCTTCAAGTATTTAAAAGGGTGCCATATAGAGGGAGCAGAATTGTTCTCTCTTGCCCCAGAGGGACAGACAAGAAAGAATGGGATGAAATTAATTCAAAAGAAATTCCATCTAAACATCCGGAAGAAGTTCCTGACAGTTAGAGCAGTTTCTCAGTGGAACAGGCTTCCTTGGAAGGTGGTGGGTTCTCTGTCTTTGGAAATTTTTAAACAGAGGCTAGATAGCCATCTGACAGAGAGGCTGATTCTGTGAAGGCAAATGGGTGGCAGGTTACAGTAGATGAGCGATTGGGATGTGAGTGCCCTGCATAATGCACGGGTTGGACGAGATGACCCATGAGGTGCCTTCCAATTCTATGATTCTATGACTCCTAATCTCCACAATATAACAAGAAACCATTACGACCATTGTGTTGGCCCTAGTTTGTGCCCGATTACCATTAAACTTTAATGTGTCGTTTTGTTGGCCATTGACATGAGCCTGGAACTGGAAAGTACCACAGTGCCTGAAAGGATTTATTTACTCCTATGAGTCAGTACATTTCAGGACAACCTCCTGGGTTCAATCACATCAAGCAATTTTTCTATACTCTTGAAAGTTTATCCATCTATAGCAGCAGGAGATTCCCAATTGGAATCCCTTCCATTTAGGAGTTTTATTTATTAATACAAAACAAATAACATTTTTACATTAATAGTTCTTGAGCTGCGACTGTTGAGGAATGTGTGGGCAGTTCTCACAGGAAACTACTCCTGATGCCTCCCAGAAAAGGTTAGCCAGAATTTTGAGGCTCCAAGTATAGTGGGCAATCCAAAACATAATGATAAAGGTCTTCAACAGCAGGTTCTCCACAAATACATAGGCGAAGGGCAAAAGGTACACCGGAAAAATGGCCTGAGAGTAGGGCTGATGGCATAACTTGAAAGTGTAAATGAGCAAACGCCATTTGAAGTTTTTATACAGAAATGGTTACTAAATAGTCTGATCTGAGATGGACTGTTTTTAATAGTTTAAACAAAGGAGAAAAGTTAGATTTTATTATTGTTTGTCTATCCAGAAAGGCATCAGTATTAAAGATCCAATCTCTCAGATTAGACCCATCAACTTGTGCTCTTAATAAATCATCTGGGATAGAATACCGTGATTGTATTTTATCAAGTCGGAAAGGATCAGTCGTGCCTCTGCAATAGGCTAGCTCACTCCCTGGTCACAGCAAGGAATGCGTTGTTGTTAGTTGCATTCCAGTTGAACTATTCAAAATCTTAAAGGACGATGCAGTAAAAGTGCTACACTCAATATGCCAGCGAATTTGGAAGACTCAACAATGGCCACAGGATTGGAAAAGGTCAGTTTACATTCCAATCCCAAAGAAGGGCAATGCCAAAGAATGTTCAAGCTACCGCACCATTGCACTCATTTCTCATGCTAGCAAAGTTATGCTCAAAATCCTACAAGCTAGGCTCCAGCAATATGTGGACCGAGAACTTCCAGAAGTACAGGCACGATTTCGAAGAGGCAGAGGAACTAGAGATCAAATTGCCAACATACGCTGGATCATGGAGAAACCTAGGGAGTACCAGAAGAACGTCCACTTCTGCTTCATTGACTATGCTAAAGCCTTTGATTGTGTGGAGTACAACAAATATGTGGCAAGTTCTTAAAGAGGTGGAAATACCAGAGGATCTTATTTGTCTCTTGAGAAACTTATATGCAGGTCAAGAAGCAACAGTGAGAACTGAACATGGAATCACTGATTGGTTCAAAATTGAGAAAGGAGTTCGGCAAGGCTGTATACTGTCACCTTGCCTATTTAACTTGTATGCGGAGCACATCATGAGAAAGGCAGAATTAGAGGAGTCACAAATTGGGATCAAGATTGGAGGGAGAAATATCAACAACCTCAGATATGCAGATGATACCACTCTAATGGCAGAAAGTGAAGAGGTACTAAAGAGCCTTTTGATGCGGGTGAAGGAGGAGAGTGCAAAAGTTGGCTCGAAACTCAACATCAAGAAAATGAAGATCATGGCATCCAGCCCTCTCAATTCCTGGCAAATAGATGGGGAAGAAATGGAGATAGTGACAGATTTTATATTCCTGAGCTCCAAGATCACTGCAGATGGGGACTGCAGCAAAGAAATTAAAAAAACGCTTGCTCCTGGGGAGGAAAGCTATGGCAAATCTAGACAGCATCCTAAAAAGCAGAGACATCACCCTGCCAACAAAAGTGTGTCTAGTCAAGGCTATGGTATTCCCAGTTGCAATGTATGGCTGTGAAAGTTGGACCATAAGGAAGGCCGAGCGTCAAAGAATTGAGGCTTTTGAACTCTGGTGCTGGAGAAGACTCTTGCGAGTCCCTTGGACTGCAAGGCAAACAAACCGGTCAGTCCTAGAGGAGATCAACCCTGACTGCTCCTTAGAAGGCCAGATCCTGAAGGTGAAACTCAACTACTTTGGCCACCTCATGAGAAGGAAGGACTCCCTGGAGCCTAATGCTGGGAGCGATCGAGGGCAAAAGAAGAAGGGAATGACAGAGAATGAGGTGGCTGGATGGAGTCACTGAAGCATTAGGTGCAAACTTAAATGGACTCAGGGGAATGGTAGAGGACAGGAAGGCCTGGAGGATCATTGTCCATGGGGTCGCAATGGTCGGACACGATTTCGCACCTAACAACAACAAAAGCCAATAATTAGTCATGCAAAAAAGAGATTTCAAGGAGCGGTTTGCTAAAAGCATCAAGACAAACAACAATAATTTAAAATATATATCCAGAGCAGGATACCAGCCAGAGAAGCAGTGGAGCCTTTAGATCAGGGGTAGTCAACCTGTGGTCCTCCAGATGTCCATGGACTACAATTCCCATGAGTCCTTGCCAGCAAGATGAAAGAGAAGGTCAATGATTTTCTTGCTGCTGTTTTCACTGTGGAAAGTTTGGGGCATTTACCATGTTACTGCTCCTTGTGAGCATCTATCTGGGTCCCTCCTGCTTGGAGGGTCTTCCCGACTCTAGCCCCAAAAGAAGAGGGACACAAAATGGGCTTGGAGAATCTTTGCAGACGGTGTTGCTTTATTATTGTTGGAACAGAAGCAGGTATGTCTTTGCAAAACTTTGGGCAGGCCTTAAAGGTAAAGGTATCCCCTGTGCAGGCACCAGATCATGTCTGACCCTTGGGGTCATGCCCTCTAGCGTTTTCATGGCAGACTCAATACGGGGTGGTTTGCCAGTGCCTTTTGGGCAGGCCTTAGCTTAATGCTATCCCCAGAACTACCTGAAGAGGTGGAAGAAGAAGATGAAGACCCATCCAATCTGTCTTCTTTCTGCTCAGCAGATTCTCTGGGCTTATACTCCTCCACTTCTGAAACCAAGGTTTTGTAGCCAGAGTCTTAGGCTTCCTTCCGGACATGTCTTCCCTTGTTCCTCTTTTGTTCTCTTCTCACAGACTCACAGCCTCACCACCACCACCTTGGTTACTTTCCTTCCCACCTTTTTATACCCTTTCCCATTGTTACCATTCCCCCCTCATCTCCACCTGAGGTTTCTTTAACCCCACCCTTCCTCCCGTTTGCACTTGTTTCTTTCTCCCTAGGGCTGCCCCTGTTTGGAGCCCTCATTCCAGCACCAGCAACTTCCCAAAGGTTTCCTGCTCTCTGGACATGGCCAGGTAAGTGGTTTTTGTATTCTTGGGGGCTTTCTGGGTATGGGCCTCCCTGCCTCTTTTCTCCCCCTCTTCCTCCGGCTCCTGGGGGTTTGTCCCCCAGCCTTGTTCCCTTTTCCCACTCCCCCACGGGAGGATCCTTCCTCGGCTCCTGGAGCCTGTTTCCCATTGTGGGAGGCTCTCCCAGCCTCTCCAGATATTCCAGAGACCCATTTCAGGACTTTGGGGCTTGCTGCATGTCAGTGGCGGCATTGGCAGAGACAAGCTTGTTGACCGCATTTCCTCCGCATATCCTGGCTCCCATGTCATTTTTCTGGTCTTTGATGATGGTGCTCACACTGTCATTGCTGGGCATTCCTCCCTGGCTCTGGAGGTCCTTGGCTGTCCCTGCATAAGAAGACAGATCATCCTCTGGGGCTCCCCTGGGCCCCAGGAGGCCCCCTGGAAGTCCCAGGAGGCCTGGGGTTGTCCTGAAACCCCTATTTTCAGGAAGGGATTTTGAAGAACTGAGCCAAATTGAGCTGACCAGAGACCTATTGAGGAAATTAAAAACGAATGTCCTGATGGCATATACTTAAGAGTTCTTAAGGAACTCAGAAGTGAGAGTTGATTTGCATATGTAACCTACCACTAAATTCAGCTGCTGTTACATTTGCTACTCTCCAGGAGCCTGGAGAGTAGCAAATGTAACACCAATTTTTTAAAAGGATCCAGAAGGGAACCTGGAAATTATAGGCTAGTCAACTCAATGCCTGTTCCAGGCTAATTAATAGGAACTTTCTTCAAAGAGAGAATTTTTAGGTACATAGAGGAACAAAGCCTGCTGAGGGAAAATCAGCATGGTTTCTGCAAAGGGATGTCTTGCCTCATCAACCTTTTGGAGTTCTCTGGGAAAGTAAACAAACATGTATACAATGGTGACCTGGTAGACAGTATATACTTGGACTTCAAAAGGCTTTTGACAAGGGACCTCACTAAAGTCTCCTGACTAAAAATGTGGCAAATTTTTACACTTTACACTGACCAAGTTCAATGTTGGTCAGTGTAAAGTGGTGCCCTCCAAAGGAACTGATTGGCTACTGTGTGAGACAGGACGGACCATTGGTCTGATCCAGCAGTTCTTATGTATGCATTAACCAACTTCATAGACTTAACAGAGGGCTTCTGAAGTGACTGATTAACAGTTTTAGTGTTGCATAAAAAGGACAGGATGTTAGTTTACAGGAATGATTTCAGCCTAGCTCTGGATTACCTGGTCCACTGGCAACCCTGCTATATTACTTCTTAATATTACAGTTATAAAAAAAACAAGTAAACCAACCCCCAAA
The DNA here is from genome assembly GCF_049243985.1 of Paroedura picta. Taxonomy (NCBI): domain Eukaryota; kingdom Metazoa; phylum Chordata; class Lepidosauria; order Squamata; family Gekkonidae; genus Paroedura; species Paroedura picta. The sequence continues at coordinate 76,072,429 of NC_135371.1, read as the reverse complement.
TTATTGCTATTTCCAGTGTTGGTTGATGAAGTGTTAATTTCAGATATTCTGTCAATTTCTTGCAATTTTGGATCAGCTTTTTCTTTTTTCCATTGTGTTTAATGTTATTCTCTCTGTTCTCCACTCTCAATTCCTTTTATCTTGCAGCTGTCCCCAACCAACTTCTTCACCCTTGGTCTCGCTTTCCCGTATTCTGTGCTTCTCCCTTTGCTGTCTGCAGTTGATCATGGCTTTACCCTGGCTTTGAGAATTGGCTTCCCAGTCAAAAGAGAGCAAACAGCTATTGGGATAATTTGGGGATAAAATGACTCATAGCCTTTTCTTCTAGCTCTACACTGTCTGTAACTGCATGTACCAAAAAAACAGAACCCAGGATTGAAGAAGGCCCAATTCCCAAGAGAACCCTTCTACTTCCTCTCATGTAAAGGAAAAATTGCCATTCCTTCCTACCAGGAAAAACAAAGCACTACCTTTGTGAACATTATTGTGGTAAGAGAAAAACCTGTCCTTACCACTGGTACTAGAGTAACCAGTGGTCTTACTGATGAGGATCCTGCAGGTGGTGTAATGCATATCTTGTGATATTTATGATCTCTATAATCATACATACACATACTTCATCCTTCAAAAGAGTGGCTAGTAGAATGTAAATAGGAGTAGTAATGGATCAGCAGGCTACTGATCCAGCGAGATGAGGCCCGCTTCCATCAGTGACTAGCTAGGTGAACCCGGGGAGTTCATGAGCAGGCTTTTCCATCCTACAGTCTCTTCAACCTGTCAAATGAACATCATAATAAGAGATAGACTTGTGGTAGAATTTTGAAAACTGCCAAGGTTACAGACAGGGCTCTAATTTCTGCAAATATAAAACATTATGCCTGATTCAAAAAACATATCTAGAGTTATTGATTTTAGACCCTGCACCCTTTTATTTATGTTCAGTAAGATTCCTTTGTGTTTCTGTAAGGACTTTATTCATATAGAAAGTTTCTTATACGGGAATGCTACTCAGTGACCTGCACATGGTATCGGTGGAAGAGTCAGCCTGTATTACTTTGTTTATAAGAACACATTTCCAGTGATTGATGCTGGAGACGCAGAAGTATGTTTGCAAGTGAGACTTAAAAACATGAATCAAACACTGTTTGGAATACGTACACTTCTTTGTCAAACATTTCTCGTAGCCTGGAGTCTGCTGCTAGCCTGCTCCTCCAGAGGTATGAGTTCCTATATGGTGGACTCCAGATCAAAAGTCATTACTCTACTAGATCATCATCTGTTCTTTATGACTTTCTTCAGGAAGCTGAGATAGCTGATAGCTCTGTATCAGTGTATATGAACAACATTTGCAAGACTTCTTGGACATTAGTGTTTACAAAGTTGACCCATCAAACACATCTGCAGTACTGGAAAATAGTAATATCTTACACCAGTGGTCCTCAACCCCTGGTCCAGGGACCGGGACTGGTCTGTGGATAAGTCAGGACCGGGCCGCAGCTCCTCCTCGTCCTCCTCCCCGGCTGCTGCCTCGGGGGCTGCCCTGTTACACCTTCATGCACAGAAGTCTATGACTGGACTTTGAGCAGGTGGCACACACAGAAACCAGCCTGGCAGAGACTGACTATTTATATTTATTTATATTTATATGGAGTCAGTAGGGCCTCTCAACAAACTTAGGAAGCCAGGCCAGGTCTCCATCTTGTTTGGGCTTCACTACATTTCCTCCTTGCCCAACTGACTGAGCTAAATGTGCATGTTATCTAAATCACCCCTCCCCCCAGCCAAAGACCATTAGACTATCTACAGGAAAGGAATATCCCTTCAAGATACTAACTGCAACTTCTTTTGTCTCTCTTGCCCAGTGTAATTTCTGTCTAGCAGCATCTCTTATCCCAGTGTCTTCCCCCAGTCCTTCCTGATGTCTTCCAAATGTCTTCCCCCAGTCCTTCCTGATAAAACAAAGGGCCATTAGCGACACGTTACACCTAGCCAAGGTATTGTTCTACTTGATGAGATTACTCCACACCTCCCACTCTAGTGACCTCACAGTTCAAATCCACCTATCAGGTACTCATATTATCAGAGACCAATTAACAATCACGGACCTTCCAGTGGGCAGTCCTGAGGTTGGCCCGGGAATTTCAAACACTATATCAAGCCTTGAGCACACTCTGTATATGTGTGTGCTGCTGTTCCCTACACACCCGGCATCCTGTCCACCCCTGGTGTGTGTGTGTTGTGTTGTCCACACCCGGCATCCTGTCCACTCCCTGATGTCATCAACCCTGTGTCTGGGCTGCTTGGATTCAAGAAAGGTGCAGTATCTTGTCCCCCCTGTAGAACTTAGTGTATGTATGTTTTTGCTTATGTGTGTGCTTTGAGTGTATCCCAATATTTCCCCCAAATAAATCCCCTGAGTGTAAGCTTAATTTCTTCTTCATTTAAGAAGGGTTTCTTCCAGGGAAAGGACCCCGTAAAAATTGGTAATAAAGATCCTGTGTTACCCAGCCTCTTGCTATATTCATAATTCCCCAGCAATTTGGGTAACAGCCCTGCCACTCTGCCGCCGGCTCACCTTTGGTGCTCTCCAGCGGTCTCCATGGCTGGGGCTCCCCCTTGGTGTGGCACTGTGCAGCTGCTGCTGGCAGCTCCCCCCAGCGGGCGTCAGGAAGTCAGGGGCGTCAGCAAGTGGAGCAGGGGGCTCAGCAAGTGGAGCAGGGGCTCAGACAGCAGTGGCAACGTCCCTCGGCAAAAGACTACCCCCCCCCCCGGGCCTCAGTAAAATTGTCAAGTGTTGACCGGTCCCCGGTGATTAAGAGGTTGGGGACCACTGTCTTACACAACTTCTGCAAGAGACCAGTATTCATTTTTAAGTACTGCATTTTAAGGCTTCAGTCCTATATATATTTGCTTAGTAATAATTCCCACTGAATGCAGTGGGGCTATCTTTCAAGTAAGTATGCATGGGATACAACAGTCAGAAAGGTATGTGTGGAAAATATCCAGGAGATGATTGATTATGAGGACTGTAAACAGAATCAGCCTCTCTGTAAACAGAATAGAGCCTCTTGTTGCGCAGAGTGGTAAGGCAGCCATCTGAAAGCTTTGCCCATGAGGCTGGGAGTTTAATCCCAGCAGCCGGCTCAAGGTTGACTCAGCCTTTCATCCTTCCGAGGTCAGTAAAATGAGTACCCAGCTTGCTGGGGGGTAAACGGTAATGACTGGGGAAAGCACTGGCAAACCACCCCATATTGAGTCTGCCATGAAAACGCTAGAGGGCGTCACCCCAAGGGTCAGACATGACTCGGTGCTTGCACAGGGGATACCTTTACCTTTACCTTTAAACAGAATCAAGATATGGAAAGACCAGTTCTGATATCTGCTCAACCACGATACTTTCTAGGTAGCCTTAGGTTCATTATCTCGCTATATAACCTTCCTCACAAAGTTGTTTTAGTCTTTTAATGACTCAGTCTTATATTTACTCAGTCTTATATTTAGCCATTGCTTAATTCAATGGGTCTTCCAGGTAAGTATGCCTAACACAGCAACCTTCATTTGATTCTAATTCTGAAGCATTTTGTACGCTGAAAATAAGAGCAACCACTACAATAGTAGTTTAAATCAAAGTGTTACCAGGGAAGACAATCCTTTACTTTTGGCGGAAGAGTGCAATGCGCCTTATGTACAACTCGCTTCCACCTGTCCATCAAGCCAGGCAGCCAATCCCCTTAATCCATGTTTTAAAGGTCATGCAATGCCCACTAATTTTTTTTAATTAATACTTCTCCATTTAAATGCCTATACATCTAATCATAGAAGATCCTTTACTTGTGGTCACTTTGACCACATAATCATAGATGCATAGTGCTTTTTGAACTCCACCCCTTATGGAATCACGAGTCTTGATACTTCTAAAAATTAATCTCGTTCCTGATTTGGGGGGGGAGACCTTTAGAGAGGCATACTTTGTGTCACAACTTTGGAAAAAAATTATATCTGCATTGCCTGCACACTTGTCTGTCTATTCGTTGCTCCAGGCAGAAGAAATTCTTGTCCTTGGAAGAAGGGAGAGGGAGGTGGGTGCAAGGGCAGGACATTGGAGGTGGCACTTCTTCACCTCCATACACCTTTTTTGCTGCTGGCCTGATGGTTGTCTGCTGGGGGATAGTGCTTTTTAGGTTGGTAACTTTTTGGGATTCACCAACTCACACTTTAAAATAGCAGATATAGCGAGCAGTTTGCTGGATGGACATGGGAGGTTGGCAACGTCATGCAGAGCACCTAAAATATAGCATCTTCAAAAGGTAGGTATGAAGCTAAAATTAAGACGTGCAGAAAAGCCCAGAGTCATGGCTGAATGCTGTTATGGAAACAATCAGTGTTTACTCTTTAATTTTTTTCATTGAATTAAAAAATCCCACAGTGGAGCACATTTGAATTAGAGCAATGGTGTTGGGGTACGTGCTGCTTCTTCTATATATATAAGTTATGGAGGTACTTTAAAGCTCAGAATAGGAAAGACATACAATACAGGGCTAACAGTAGGTCTGGGAGGCGATTTGTGTCAGGCAACATGGAAGAAGGGCATAATACTATCAGGATTGTTAGAAAACCCTGTCATGAATTAGCCTGAGTTTCTCCATGACAGTTAGATTGAACTTTGTAGCTCTGTGCCTGGGGGCCCCAGGCCCATATATTATGCATGCTTGCTTGAAACCGAAACTATGTTGATGTAGCTATTATCTCTAGAAGCTGTGAATGTTCTTTCCTTTGAAGCCCTTTGGCTGGGCCTGCATCTTGTAACCATAACATCTTCTGGGCCTGGAGACAGCCAAGGACATGTGAAAGTAACACTGTGTTTAATGGTACCTGTCTCCTCTACCTTCCTCCCCTCCCTTGGGAACTTTCAAGTTTTGGGCGGGAGAACTGTATTGATAAGGAGAAGCAAATCTGTCCTCAGGCAGATTTGACTTCTCTAGTCTAGGTGTATGAAGTTTCTCTCAATAAATGCTTTCTATTCAAAGAAGCTTGTTGTGAGTCCTTGCAACGTCTGACAAATACCTCCCTTGGGCTGTACCTTCAATCCATATTTGTCTCCCTCACAGTTCATTTTTATGTTAAAGAGAATGCTGGATGATCTGATTACAGATTTCCCATGTGATATGCATAGAAACATTTCTTTTGCGTCTTTCTCTATGCTTTGTGCATTCTTTCTCATGCCTTGGTATGAAATTTCCAAAAAGATGACAGTCTGAGTGTATTAGCAAGCCATATGAAGAAGAAGAAGAGTTGGTTCTTATATGCCAGTTTTCTCTACCCAAAGGAGTCTCAAAGTGGCTTACATTCACCTTCCATTTTCACTCCCCACAACAGATACCTTGTAAACAAAGAAGGGCATTTACCCTTGCAAGATGCTCCGTCTTGCCTTCAGCTCTTGTTGAAGGTCGCTATAAGAACATTCCCCTTACACTGAGACAATGTTTTTGTGGGAGTGGCAAAATTGATACAAGAGAGCCTATATTGTTCCACTGCCCTGCTTATGTAGACGTTCGTAGCAACTTGATTGAACCACTCCTTGAAAAGTTGCCAGAACATCATGATGTAGATCGAGCAAAGAGGCTGCTAAGTGATGAGTCCCCCCAGGACTCAGCTGGCTAAGTTTTGTGCCGCCGCCATAAAAATCCGATGCTCTAAAGTAGCATAATTTTAAGTTCTATTTTATGATCTGTTTTAAATTGTATTACATTGAATTACCATATTCTTTTGGTCTTTTATGTATTGACTTCATATAACTTGGTCTGAATGACTGTAATAAAGTTTGATTGATTGATTGACACCCTGCGGGGTGGGTGAGGCCGAGAGAGCCCTGATATTCCAGCTCTGTCAGAACAGCTTTATCAGTGCAGTGGTGAGCCGAAGGTCACCCAGCTGGCTGCATGTGGGGGAGCACGGAATCAAACCCGGCTTGCCAGATTAGAAGTCCGCACTCCTAACCACTGCACCAAGCTGGCTCTTTGTTTAGAAAAAGTAAATAGCCCTCATGGAGATATGCCATTTTCTTTATATTTCTTTGAGGGAAGGAGAGAGAGAGACCTACTTTTAAAAATATAGATGGGAAAGTACAAAAGTTAGAGGGTCCTGCTCATATCTGCACCATTTCCCTTGCTTCAGTCTTTGTAATTACTACCACCCCTCCCTTCTACAATATTGAAAGGACTTTTTATCAGGCAATGACTGTTGTGTTATACACTCCCATCAGGCTGTGTGACTACATCCACCAAAGTGCCTTGATCTGCTCATAAACAGATTGTTTTTTTGCAACTGGTGATTAGAACATGAAGAGTGTTTGAACATCCTTACCAGAAATCTCCCCTCCCAAAAAAGTTTAGAAACTGAATGTGTGTGTGTTTTTATATGCGTATGTATGGAAGGTTTAGACATCTGTGTATCTTTAACTCTTCTCATTGTCAAGCGTTGTAAGAACTCACAACAAGCTTCTTTAATAAAGAAAGCGTTTATTGAGAAGTTACTTCATACACCTAAGCTAAAAAAGTCAAATCTGCCTGAGGACAGATTTGCCTTCCCTTATCAAGGCAGTTCTCCCGCCTAAAACTTGAAAGTTCCCAAGGGAGGGGGAAAGGAGTCAACAGGTGCCATAAAACACAGTGTTACAATTCGCACGTCCTTGGTCTTCTCCGGAGACAAGATAAGATATTATGGTTACAAAAGGCAGACCCGGCCAAGAGGTTCAAAAGACAAATAATTCACAGCTCTCTGAGATAACAGGGCGCACAACATAGTTTCAGTTTCAAGCAAGCATGCAAGCATAATATATGGGCCTGGGGCCTAAAGTACAAAGCAAGGAAAAGGTTAAACAAATAATCATGGAAAGACTCATGCTAACTCATGGCAGGATTCAGCAGCAATCCTGACATTCCTCCGCATTAAAATTAGCCCCCACCCCTCACCCCGCATCAACTGGTCGAGGGCACAGCGGGAAGGCTCGATGGAAAGCACAAAGTAAGCGAGGGGCTTTTACATCATTAGCCTCCACCCACTCCCGTTCCCCCAAGGGGAAATCCTTCCAGTCCACTAGGTATTGAAGCCGCCCTTTATGAATACGGGAGTCCAAGATTTGGTTGACCTCGTAGTGGGTGTTTTTGTCAATAAAGACTGGGACAGGCTTTGAGTGCGGAGGGTGCCAGGCGTCCGGCAGGAGGGCTCGTCGCAGCAAGCTGGAATGAAAAACCGGATGCACATTCCTGTAAGTTTTGGGTAGCCCCAATTCAACAGTTACAGCATTGATCACTCTGGTAACAGGGAAAGGTCCCACGAATTTGGGTCCCAATTTGCGGGATTTTTGCTGACAACGCAGGTTTTTTGTAGAGAGGTAGACCTGGTCACCCACAACCCATGCCGGAGCAGGAGCACGGCGTTTGTCTGCATGGGATTTATAAGAACGTTTAGCCTCTTCCAGGCTGGAGACAATCGATGGCCAGGCTTCACAAATGTCTTTAGCCCATTTGGTCACCTCAGGGGCCTGGGGGGAAACTAGCTCCCAGGTGGGAGCCACGAGTAGGTCCGTTCCATAGACCACCTTGAACGGGGACACCCCAGTGGACGCATGAACCCCGTTATTATAGGCAAACTCGGCCAAAGGCAGGAGGGAGACCCAATCGTTCTGCTGATGGTTAATAAAGCAGCGCAAGTATTGTTCCAGTATTTGATTCACTCGTTCAGTCTGCCCATTGGATTCTGGATGGTAGCCTGAAGTAAGGGCCTGCTCCACCCCCAGCAATCGCAAAAACTCCCGCCAGAACTTGCAAACGAACTGGGGGCCCCGATCCGAGAGCAATCTCCTAGGGATACCATGTAGTCTAAAAACGTGTGTAATGAACATGGAGGCAAGTTTGGGCGCTGAAGGCAATCCCACGCAGGGGATGAAGTGAGCCTGTTTCAAAAAAGCATCCACCATGACCCAAATCACGTTTTTTCCCTGGCTTAGGGGCAAATCCGTTATAAAGTCCATTGTCACGTCGGACCAGGGACAGGAGGGGGTGGGCAGGGGCTGCAGTAACCCCCGTTTTCTGCCCCCCAACGGTTTGGAAGCGAGACAGGTGGGGCACCCTTGCACATATTTCTCTACATCCCCCCTCAGGGATGGCCACCAGTAGTGTCTCCTGACCAAGTGCAGAGTTTTCACAAAACCAAAGTGCCCTGCGGTCTTTGCATCATGGCACAACTTCAAAACCTCCCCCCCACGCCTCGTAAAGGCGCTCGTCTTTGAAAAACAGGCCCCCCTTGTCGACCAGAGCGGGCTGTAGTGAGGTAAACTCCCCGTCCTGTAGAACCTCCTTCTGGACCCACCCACCAGGTACTGAACTGCCCCCTTTTGTTTGGCTGCGAGTAACGGCAGCCAACCCCAATTGAGCGGGCGTGAACACCGTGTCCACCAATGGGTCTCGTTTGCTGTTGTACTGCGGCAAGCGCGAAAGGGCGTCAGCTAAGAAGTTCAGTTTGCCGGGCAGATGCTTGAGGGAGAAGTTGAACCGGGAGAAAAACTCCGCCCACCGCATCTGTTTCACGGACAAGGAGCGGGGTTGTTTGAGTGCTTGCAGGTTTTTGTGATCCGTCCAAACCACGAACGGAACCGCAGACCCCTCCAGCCAATGCCTCCAGGTAGCAAGGGCCAGTTTCACCGCCGCCACTTCCTTTTCCCAGATCGCCCAATTGCGTTCAGGACCCGAAAACTTCTTAGATAAATAGGCAAGCGGGTGCAATTTCCCGTCCTCCCCTTCCTGGAGGATCACGACCCACATGGCCACATCCGAAGAGTCTACTTGCACCGTAAATTGCTTGGCTGGGTCAGCGTGGGCTAGCACCGGTTCAGACGTAAACAGGCACTTCAGTTTCTCAAATGCCTCCTGGCAGAGCGGAGACCACAGGAGTGGGGCGCTCGGCCGACCCGCCACTTTTCCCCCCTCCTTGGTCTTTAACAAGTCTGTTAGGGGCAGGGCCACTTTGGCAAAGTTGGGGATGAATGTTCTGTAAAAATTGGCGAACCCAGAGAAACTCTGGAGTTGTCTCCGAGTCTTGGGCGACTCCCAAGCCAATAGGTCCCTTACTTTCCCCGGGTCCATTTCAATCCCTGCTTTGGAGACTCTGAACCCCAGGAACTCCACCGCCTCCCGATGGAACTCGCATTTCGACAGTTTGGCAAACAACTGGTGCTTCCGCAACCGACTGAGCACCTCCTGGACTAACTTCACATGCTCAGCAGGCTTGTCTGAATACACCAAAATGTCATCAATGTACACCAACACCCCCTGGTACAGCAAATCATGCAGAATTTCATTTATCATGTTCATGAACACACCCGGAGCGCCGGCGAGGCCGAACGGCATAATAGTGTTTTCAAATTGGCCCAGGGGGGTGTTGAACGCCGTCAGGTACTCGTGCCCCCTCTTTATATGGACCCGGTAGTAAGCTTCCCTCAGGTCTAATTTTGTAAAAATCCTCGCCTTTCCCAAGTGCCCCTGCAAGTCTTTGATGAGCGGCAAGGGGTAGGCGTTGCAGGTGGAAACGGCATTCAACCCACGATAGTCCGTGCAAAGGCGGAGGGAACCGGCCTTCTTTTTCACAAAGAGGACCGGGGCCGCCAAGGAGGAGGTGGCCGGCCGAATGAAACTTCTAGCCAGGTTTTTGCCCAAGAAATCCCTGAGCTCCTTCATCTCCTGTGGGCTCATGGAGTACAATTTGGCTTTGGGCAAGGGCTCTCCCTTTTTTAGTTCGATCGCACAGTCTGTCTTGCGATGGGGCGGCAGCTGATTACATTCTGCTTCCGCGAAAACATCCTCAAACCCTCGATACTCCTTTGGGAGCGTTGGCACCCCAGCCCCCGCCACCGCAGCCACGACCAGCCCGTCCAAGCCCGGTAGGGGCCGTTGGTGCTGTTTGCATCCCGGAGAAGAAAATTTTACGATCCCCTTCTTCCATTTCACTGTGGGGTCATGCTCCCTTAGCCAGTCCAGACCCAACACGCAAGGAAAAGCAGAGTGGGGGGCCACCAAGGGCTGAATCTGCTCCCAATGTTTGTCAATGTCCAAGTCCATGGGGAGCGTTTTTACTGTCGCCTCTCCTCCCGGGGCGCACTCCCCATCCAGCTGGGTAATGGGTAGGGGCTCCCTCAAAGGCACCTTCCCCACCCCCAAAGTCTCGGCCAACGCGGGGCTTACCAGAGTTTTGGTGCAGCCCGAGTCCACAATACAGCGCACCCCCACCTGTGTCCCTGAGTTGGGTTCCGTGAGGGTGGCAGGCAAAAGAACCAAAGGAGAGTCACTCACTGAGCGTTTGCCCCTGCCTGGGACCTACTGGCGGGGCGCCTTTATAGCAGGTCGTCTTCGTTTCCCGACGGCTCCTTGGATTGCTGTCCTTCTTTCTGGCTGCTGTCTCCGGAGTTTCCTGCAGCAGGCACCCGAAGGGACTTGACGGTCTTCTTAGGAGCCGGTTTCTTTGTGGCCGATCCCTGAGTGGGTGCGCTACTCGCTGGCTTGGCCTCGGTCGGACTGGTGCTTCCTGCTTTCGCTGGGCACTTGGCAAGGAAATGGCCCGTCTGGCCGCAGCCCAGGCACAATCCTTTCTCGAAACGGCGGGTCCGTTCGCTGGGATCCACCCTGGGTTTAGGCTTAGTCTTCTTGGGGGTTGAGGTCTTTGCTCCCGCGTTTTCCTTGCCTCCGCTGAACTCCACCGCACGGAGCAGCTGGCTTTCCATCTCTCCAGCCAGGTGCACCCATCCCATCACGGTCGCTGGGTCGTCTATCAGGAGGCACTTGCTAGCCAGGTTCCCGGAGAGTCCCCCAACAAAGGCGTTCACCCTCTGTGGTTCCGTCCAGTCTGGAACCGCTGCAGACAGCTTCCGGAACTCCCGCGCGTACTCTGCCACCGTCTTCGACCCTTGTTTGAGTGCCTTGAGTTCCTTTTCGGACATTTCTTTCTCGAACGGCTCTACGTACATCAGGTGCATGGTTCTGATGAAATGGTTGTAGTTACGCACAGCTCTCGGGTTGTAACGGTAAAGATCCATGAACCACTTAGCTGCTTCTCCTTCCAAGCATTCACCCACGAACCTGATGCGCTCTGCATCGTCTTGGAACGTGAAACCCATGTCCATCATATAGGCTTGCAGGTGGACCAGGAATCCTGGGAAGGCTGTCGAGTCGCCAGAGAAACGAGCCTTGAATTTGTAAGTGCTCCGCATTTCCAGTCCGCGGAGGTGCGGGGGTAGACGGCCAGGGCCCCAATCCCCCAGCGCTCTCGCATCTTGGGGACGCGGGCGCATCCCGCGCCCGACGCCCGCAGCCGCTCCAGCCGCTGCTGCTCCTCCCGCAGCACCCGCTGCCGCGGCTCCACCGGCTGCCACCATTGCTCCGGCCGCCGCCGCTGCTCGTGCTGCTCCAGCTCCCTCTGCTCTCGCCGCGGCCTCTCCTCGAGCCTCCGCCTGGAGCTCCTCTCTCCTGGCGGCAGCGGCGGCTTCCAAGTCGCCGTAGTCTTCCTCCTCGTCCAGGAGGTACGCGGCTGCTTCTGCGGCCGCCAGCGCCGCGATTTCGGCCTCGGTCCCGGCGCCCTCAGCCGTCGGCATGCGTTTTCGCAGGGTTGGAAGTCCCGCCGACCGTCGGCCGCTCACCCCTCGGGGCTCCGCCTGCATCTCTCGCAAGAGGCGTCACGCTTCACGCTATGACTCCGGCGCCAGTTCTCCCGACACCGCCTGCAACCAGTCGGTCATCCGGCTGATCTGTTGCTGCAGCTCCTGCACCTCTAGGGTCGCCGCCATCCCTCGGTCTGGGACCCCCGCGGGCAGCTTGTCTGGCCACAGCTCGTCCCCGGTCAAGCGGTCATATTTCGACAACCGCCTGCGCTCAGTGATGTGCCTCTCCAGGAAATCTGAAGCCCCCGGGGTGGCTTCGCCCAGAGCTCTGGCCATCCCCGAGCCAAAGGAGCCAGATGCACCCAGCTCGTCCTGGGTGTAGTCTCTGTACAGGTCCTCGTCCTGCTCACCATAATTGTTGCCTTCGTCCTGCATTTGGGCAGGCGAAAGGTGTTGTGAGATTTGACTTAATGTCAAGCGTTGTAAGAACTCACAACAAGCTTCTTTAATAAAGAAAGCGTTTATTGAGAAGTTACTTCATACACCTAAGCTGCCTGAGGACAGATTTGCCTTCCCTTATCAAGGCAGTTCTCCCGCCTAAAACTTGAAAGTTCCCAAGGGAGGGGGAAAGGAGTCAACAGGTGCCATAAAACACAGTGTTACAATTCGCACGTCCTTGGTCTTCTCCGGAGACAAGATAAGATGTTATGGTTACAAAAGGCAGACCCAGCCAAGAGGTTCAAAAGACAAATAATTCACAGCTCTCTGAGATAACAGGGCGCACAACATAGTTTCAGTTTCAAGCAAGCATGCAAGCATAATATATGGGCCTGGGGCCTAAAGTACAAAGCAAGGAAAAGGTTAAACAAATAATCATGGAAAGACTCATGCTAACTCATGGCAGGATTCAGCAGCAATCCTGACACATACAATAATATTGTTTTAAATATGACATAAATAGCAAATGTTTTCTTAATCCATTTGGCAGGCAATGCCCTTAACAGGTGACTACTCACAACTTTTTAGCATGCCCAAGATTTATTCACTTCACAGGTATTTGTAAAAGGCACTTGACTTATAGGCAGTCTTTCCTTACTTAGAAGAGATTAGGAGATCATATTTCATGGCCAGTCCTGGATCCCACTTCTAAAGTCCTAATGAACTATGGTTGAGTGGGCACAGTAATCCTGTATTTGCAGGAGCTTGTTAAAGTCAGCGATTCTATTATAATAACCAGGTACATGTGATCAAATTACTTATTGAAATAAGGGGTCAAGGTAAGACGTTAAGGCTTGAACTTGCTGTCATAGTGGTGAATGGGAGCTTTCCTGTTACTTCACACAGTTTTGAAAAAAACATATGAGAGATTATTACCCTAATGTAGCGATCCCCAACCTGTGGGCGGCGGACCACGTGTGGTCCTTCGACTAATTGGATGTGGGCCCCGAAGGATGCCTTCTCCCCCCCCCCCGCCCCTTTACTTCATCCCCCCTGGCCCTTTACAACACACTTTGGGTGTCATTGTTTCCCATCACTCCCAGATGGGACTATCTCGTTGCAGAGAAAGAAGCTCAGGGTTCCCATTGATTTGTCATTGTCATGCGTTAAAATTTCCATGAAAATAAAATGTTCCTTATGTTCATTGTTGTGGTGTGTCTGTATCTTATTTTGAAGGGATGTTTAAACATTACCATAGCGATCAGAGAGCGTTAGGGCAGTGGTTGAGAGTAAACTACCCCCCCACTGGGCCTCAGTAAAAGGCGTTGAGTGGTCCCTGGCGTTGAGTGGTCCCCGGCGTTGAGTGGTCCCCGGCATTGAGTGGTCCCTGGTGATAAAAAGGTTGGGGACCACTGCCCTAAAGGTAGCCCATAATGGAAGGGTGCCTCGCACAGAGACACCTTCATGCACAAAAGCCCATGACTGGACTCTGAGCAGGTTGGTACACGCAGAAACCAGCCTGGCAGAGACTGACTATGGAGTCAGTAGGGCCCCTTAAGAAACCTAGGAAGACAGGCCAGGTCTCCATCTTGTTTGGGTTCACTAGATTTCTTCCTTTGCCTAGAAAAGCCAGGCCACATTTCCATCTATTTTGAACTGGACTAGAATCTTATCTTACATTTCCTCCTTGCCCGACTGAGCTAAATGTGCATATTATCTAAATCACCCCCACCCTCAAGGACCATTAGACTATCTACGGGAAAGGAATATCCCTTCAAGGTACTAACTGCAACTTCCTTTGTCTCTCTTGTCCAGTGTAATTTCTGCCTAGCTGGCCCGGGAATTTCAAACATTATATCAAGCCTTGAACACACCCCAGTGTGTGTTTTGTGTGTGTGCTGTTCCCTCCACACCTGGCATCCTTCCCACCCATGATGTCGTCAACCCTGTGTCTTCGCTGCTTGGATCCAAGAAAGGTGCAGTATCTTGAACTTGTCCCCCTGTAGAATTTAGTGTAACTTGTCTCCCTGTAGAACTAAGTGTATGTATGTTTTTGCTTATGTGTGTGTTTTGAATGTACCCTGTTATTTTCCCCAAATAAATTCCCTGAGTGTAAGCTTAATTGTCTTCTTCATTTAAGAAGGGTTTCTTCCAGGGAAAGGACCCTGTAGAAATTGGTAGTAAAAGATCCTGTGTTACCCCTGCCTCTTGATATATTCATGATTCCCCAGCAATTTGGGTAACAGATTTTGGTGGAGAATGTGCGGGCAATACCTTGTATCTCTGATAACATATTTTGGTGGGAAAAGCTTGGGCACTACCCTGTATGTCTGAAAGAGTGGATGCATGTGTTTGTTCTCAGAGTGCAGACATAGGGAATTTTTCCTGTGAAGAAACCCTGTGTTTTGGAATTGGATGAGAATAATGTGTGCATGTGTTTGATAGCAATCCTCTCAGGGTGAGCTACTGAACTTTACTTTCTTGGGAGGGACTGTAGGTTGAAAGGTTAGGATCCCTGCTCTCTAACTTTGTGTATTACTGTAGGATCTAGGTCCCACGAAAAGGGCTAGATTCCTCTAACTAGGACCAAGCCCTGGAAAGGCTAGGCTCCTTTCTTTGCCAGACTAGGACCCCGAAAAGGGTGGTCTGGAGCCTCCTGAAAATCACTTTTGTGTGTTACTGTAGGAATTATACTCTCAACGGGTAGATTCCTTTCCTCACATGCTAGGACCCCGAAAGGCTGGCCTCATTGCCTACACTTTCTCATATAGGAACTAGACCCTGAAAGGCTAGATTCCAACCAGGCTAGGACCCCGAAAGGCTGGCTTGGAGCAAAGCAGGGATTGTCTTGAACAGTTTCCTGAAATTTAAACTGCTGCCCTGATCAAGCAGGCACTCCTCTCTTAGGCTTTGTCTCGAAAAGGCAGGCCATATTATGTCCTAAGGTTCTCATAGGTTACGCCCCGAAAGGTTAGCCAGATTCTCTAGTCCATTTTTGTGTGCTCACTAAAAGTTCTCAGTGTTCATTAAGAAAAGCTCAGACCTGTTCATTAAAGAAAAAGAGCTTTTTAGAATTCTCAAGTGTTTGTGCAGTACCTCAAGATAAACATGGAAAAGGTAGACCTAAGAAACTTTAGTCCAATGATCATCTGGACAAATTAACGAAATGGATTATTAAACAAGGGGAAAACCCATGGAAGCAAGATTCCTTTTCGGGTTCTGACCCAATGGCAATGCTAAAAGAAACTTTTACTGCTTTATGCAGTGCAAAAAAACTTGGACGTTCCAAGAAAAATGTCTATGTCAGTTGGGGTCTATTTGTAGCTCTGACTGGGGCTGCTGATCGATTAAAAGACAGCAGTGTGGAGAACACAGCCTTAAACTGAAAATCACCTGCTCCAAGCCCAGAATGAAGATCTCAGGGCTGGCAAGGTCAGACTGGCATCAGAGCTCCAAAAAATGCTAGAACAATTAGAAACCGCCACTTACAGAGCTCAAGTAGCAGAAGAAAAGGTTGGAGACCTAAGTCACCAGCTCACCCAAACACAACATGCTGCCCAGTATTTACTTTCCCAAGCTAACGTTCAGCATGCTCAAGTAAGCCATGAGACATGCCATAGAAAAATGAAGCTTCTTGAAAAACAGTTAGAGCTCCAGAGGGCTCTAGTTGCCAAAATTCATACAGAGACTTTTCCCATTCTGCCTTATGAGCCTCTGCCAGAAGTAATAACCCCCAAAATGTCCATAGAACCCCAAGGGGAAAATGCAGCTCCCTTACACTCAGAAGTGAGAGGCAGGAAATCCAGAAACAGCTCTCCATTGCAGAAAAGCTTACAGAATCAGGTACTCTTGAGTTGCCCACTAACTCAGTTATGTAGAAATCAGGATTCCAAAAATTTAAACATTCAGGTAAACAGTGGTCTCCACTCTCAGTACAGGATCAAGAGGGAGAACTGCTTTAATCAGGAATAGAGACAATCGCTCCCCGCAGCCACCTAATGCCTGGAGCAAACAAAAGCCAGGAGAAAGGAGTAAGCCACAAAATGGTTTCCCTTCAAATAATTTCCCCCCAACTAATCTCAAACCTAAATACTTCCAGACTAGAAATTCTGCCCATCAGCAGCGCAATAAAAGAATCAGTAACAGGACTTTTCTATGGCAGGAACTTAGGAATATTGGAGCAGACATGTCCCAGTATCATGACCAACCAACATCTGTACTCAGATTGGTTTTGTAAAGACCATTAGAGAGAAGAGGAACAGAGACATACTTAGATGTGAGCTACAGAAAACTAACCCCATAGAAATTTCTTCTGAACCCTCAAAGTACTGGCAGAAGGAAATAGAGAAATTTAAAACACTTGCCCAGAAACAATATTTGGAAATTAAGGATCTTGATAAGAAAAACAAAGAATTCCAGGGTGAACTTTTAAATGTAAAAACCTATTTGCATAATGCACTGGATTTCCAAAGCCAAACAGATAATAAATTGAAAAGAAAATACAGCAGATCCAGTAACCCAGCTTCACCTCTTGTCTTTAAAGACGAGGAAATATTCTCAGTTCCCCCAAGGAAACCTTGCCTCTGAACCTGTACAAAGTTCCAAAATCCAAGTTCACAACAATTCTTTTAACAGGGAAGAATTTGTGGCAAGGACAACATTCTTTTTAAATTTACTCTTAGCTTCCCTCTTCCCAGTAAATGTTGCAAGCAAAGTTAACAGATTTTCAATTCAATGATATAATGAGCATTCTCAACTTCCCAAAAAATAGTTCCAGTGCCACTGAGTTAATTAACACAGAAAAATAATTGATCCCTCTTGATCCTGTGGGAAAAAACGGATCTAAAATAGGTGCTGAGCCTTTCTGCTTTCTCTGCATCCTCTGTTAGAGTTTGACCATCTGCACCGAACAGTGGGTGTATTGACTTTACGTTTGTAAAGCCTTGACTTTACGTTTGTTCCTCACATAACTGAAAAATCTTTTCTTGTTACAATGGGCTTCCCTGGCCAATCTTAGCTCACTCTCAGCTTTGGCCTTTCTTATGATTGATCTACAGTGCCTAGTAACCTGTCGGTACTCTTCTTTAGAGCTCTGTCCTTCCCTCCATTTCCTGAACATTTTCCTTTTCTTTCTTAGTTCCTCTTGAAGTTCTCTGTTCATCCAAATAGGCTTCTTAGAGCTCCTGCAGTGTTTTCGTCTTTCTTGGATATTCATGGATTGAGCATGCAATAGCTCTTGTTTGAGTAGCGCCCACCCTTCACATGCTCCCTTCCCTTCCAGCATTCTCGTCCATGGTATGACACTCATCATGTCTCTGAGTTTATTAAAGTTTGCCCTACGAAAATCCAACATCCGCGTCTGGCTACAAGCTTCCTTGGCTCCCCATATCAAAAGGAATTCTATGAGGACATGGTCACTTCCCCCTAGGGTCCCCACCTCCTTCACCTCATCCACCAACTCTTGCCTGTTGGTCAGTATTAAGTCCAGTATGGCTGAACCTCTTGTGGGTTCATCTACCATTTGATAAATGAAATTGTCAGCCAGGCAGGTCAGAAAGTTGCATGACTGAGGACGCTTCGCAGAGTTTGTTTCCCAGCACACATCTGGGAAATTGAAGTCACCCATGATGACAAGGTCCTGCCGCGTGGATATTTTCTCAAGCTGCTCACAAAGTGCAGCATCCACATCTTCTCGTTGGTCAGGCGGTCGGTAGCAGACACCAACCACCACACTGTTTGTTTTCTCCTTACTTATTTTCACCCAGATGCTTTCCACTGTAGATATACTTTCCTTCTCTAGAATGTCTTGACAGGTAAGCCCTTTCCTCACATACAGTGCCACTCCTCCACCTCTTCGATCTATTCTGTTTTTTCTGAACAGTTCATATCCATCCATTATTACATTCCAGTCATGAGAATCATGAAACTATGTGAAAACCCAGATTGCAGTCCTTCAATTTATCTATCAGAACATCATGGGGAACCTTATCAAAAGCTTTACTAAAATCCAAGTAAATGACATCAACCGAATTTCCACGATCCAGCAAACCTGTCACTTGGTCAAAAAAGGAAACCAGGTTGGTCTGACAGGACCTGTTGGAGACAAATCCATGCTGACTTCCTTGGATCACCAAATTGTCCTCCAGATGTTTGCAGATCGCTCGCTTTAATATCTTCTCCATTATCTTCCCCACAACAGAGGTCAGACTCACTGGTCTGTAGTTTCCCAGGTCATCCTTTCTCCCTTTTTTGAAGATTGGAATAACGTTTGCTCTCTTCCAGTACTCTGGGACATCTCCAGTCCTTAAAGAGGTCCTGAAGATGATGGACAAGGGCTGTGCAAGTTCTCCAGAAAGTTCTTTGAGCACTCTTGGGTGCATTTCATCTGGCCCAGGGGACTTGAACTCATCCAGTGCAGCTAAATGCCTCTTGACTTCCTCCCAGAAGACAAGATGGACTACAGCTGCCCCAAGTGTAAGCTGGTAAGACTTTTGGAGGAAAAGATTAGGGGACTAGAAAACAGAATTATTACTCTGACCCAAAGTAAGAAAGGGGAGGAGTTCGTAGTCCAGAGCTCTGCAACATGGAATAAAGAGAATAAAGAGAATACAACCAGTCCTGAAGAGGACAAGGAGATTGACCACAATAGGGAGCCTCTGCAGGCAGTTCGGAAAAAGACTGAACGGCGAAGGGCGAGACAGTTCTCGGGGCCTTTGGAGCTCCAGAATAGATTTCAGGCCCTTGCAGAGGAGGTGCAAGGGTCAACAAGGGAAGAGGTCCCAAAACAAACTCTAAGACAAAGGGAAGAGGCCACGGGGACAGAAGGAAATGGAGTTGAGAAGAAAAAAAAAAAGGAGAGTACTGGTAATTGGAGACTCCCTGCTAAGAGGAATGGATCGCCATGTGGCTGGGCCCGACCCCCTAACCCGAGAGGTGTGTTGCTTGCCAGGGGCGAAAATTAAAGATGTTTCAGAAAGGCTACCCAAACTCCTCAAATCTACGGATCGCTACCCATTTGTGATGGTCCATGTGGGAACGAATGACATGTCCCTGAATACCATCGCTCCTGTTAAAAAAGACTATCAAGTTGTCTTTATACTAACGCCCGAAGCATGGGCAATAAAAAGGAAGAGCTGGAACTTCTCATGCTGATGGAAAGGTATGATCTAGTAGGCATCACAGAAACTTGGTGGAATGATTCTCATGACTGGAATGTAATGGTGGATGGATATGAACTGTTCAGAAAAAACAGAATAGATCGAAGAGGTGGAGGAGTGGCACTGTATGTGAGGAAAGGGCTTACCTGTCAGGAAATTCTAGTGAAGGAGAGCATATCTGCAGTGGAAAGCATCTGGGTGAAAATAAGTGAGGGGAAAACAAACAATGTGGTGGTTGGTATCTGCTACCGACCGCCTGACCAACGAGAGGATGTGGATGCTGCACTTTGTGAGCAGCTTGAGAAAATATCCAAACGGCAGGACCTTGTCATCATGGGTGACTTCAATTTCCCAGATGTGTGCTGGGAAACTAACTCTGCGAAGCGTCCTCAGTCATGCAAGTTTCTGACCTGCCTGGCTGACAATTTCATTTATCAAATGGTAGATGAACCCACAAGAGGTTCAGCCATACTGGACTTAATACTGACCAACAGGCAAGAGTTGGTGGATGAGGTGAAGGAGGTGGGGACCCTAGGGGGAAGTGACCATGTCCTCATAGAATTCCTTTTGAGATGGGGAGCCAAGGAAGCTTGTAGCCAGACGCGGATGTTGGATTTTCGTAGGGCAAACTTTAATAAACTCAGAGACATGATGAGTGTCATACCATGGACGAGAATGCTGGAAGGGTAGGGAGCATGTGAAGGGTAGGCGCTACTCAAACAAGAGCTATTGCATGCTCAATCAATGACTATTCCAGAAAGACGAAAACACTGCAGGAGCTCTAAGAAGCCTATTTGGATGAACAGAGAACTTCAAGAGGAACTAAGAAAGAAAAGGAAAATGTTCAGGAAATGGAGGGAAGGACAGAGCTCTAAAGAAGAGTACCTACAGGTTACTAGGCACTGTAGATCAATCATAAGAAAGGCCAAAGCTGAGAGTGAGCTAAGATTGGCCAGGGAAGCCCATTGTAACAAGAAAAGATTTTTCAGTTATGTGAGGAGCAAACGTAAAGTCAAGGAGGCAATAGGCCCACTGTTGGGTGCTGATGGACAAACTCTAACGAAAGATGCAGAGAAAGCAGAAAGGCTTAGTGCCTATTTTACATCAGTTTTTTCCCACAGGTCAAAGTGTTTAGGCACATCTAGAGATGGCTGTAGCCAAAGGATAGTGTCTGGGTGGCAGGTTAACATGGATAGAGAGGTTGTCGAGAGGCATTTAGCTGCACTGGATGAGTTCAAATCCCCTGGTCCAGATGAAATGCACCCGAGAGTACTCAAAGAACTTTCCAGAGAACTTGCACAGCCCTTGTCCATCATCTTCGGAACCTCTTTAAGGACTGGAGATGTCCCGGAGGACTGTAAAAGAGCAAACGTTATTCCGATCTTCAAAAAAGGGAGGAAGGATGACCCAGGAAACTACAGACCAGTGAGTCTGACCTCTGTTGTGGGGAAGATAATGGAGCAGATATTAAAGCGAGCGATCTGCAAACATCTGGAGGACAATTTGGTGATCCAAGGAAGTCAGCATGGATTTGTCTCCAACAGGTCCTGCCAGACCAACCTAGTTTCCTTTTTTGACCAAGTAACAGGTTTGCTGGATTGGGGAAATTCAGTTGATGTCATTTACTTGGATTTTAGTAAATCTTTTGACAAGGTTCCCCATGATGTTCTGATGGATAAGTTGAAGGACTGCAATCTGGATTTTCAGATAGTTAGGTGGATAGGGAATTGGTTAGAGAACCGCACTCAAAGAGTTGTTGTCAATGGTGTTTCATCAGACTGGAGGTAGTTGTCACTTGGAGGAGGGCAGGATGCTGTTTCTGCTGGCTGCAGAGGAGAGGACACGCAGTCATGGGTTTAAACTTCAAGTACAACGATATGGGCTAGATATCAGGAAAAAGTTTTTCACAGTCAGAGTAGTTCAGCAGTGGAATAGGCTGCCTAAGGAGGTGGTGAGCTCCCCCTCACTGGAAGTCTTCAAGCAAAGGTTGGATACACACTTTTCTTGGATGCTTTAGGATGCTTAGGGCTAATCCTGCGTTGAGCAGGGGGTTGGACTAGATGGCCTGTATGGCCCCTTCCAGCTCTATGATTCTATGATTCTATGATTCTATTGACAACCTCTCTGTCTATGTCAACCTGTTGTGCAAGTTCTCTGGAAAGTTCTTTGAGCACTCTTGGGTGCATTTCATCCAGCCCAGAGGATTTGAACTCATAAAATTTTATTATTTTATTTATTGCATTTGTATAAAGACTCCCATAAAGACTCGGGATACTTTTTGGGAGCACCTTCATGTACAGTGTGTTAAATCAGTCCCCCTGGCATCTTATTATGATGCTTGTAATGGAGGCTAAGTGTATTGACAATAAAGCAAAATACAACAGGAGGTGAGAAGGGTCAGGAACTAGGGGTTGCAGACAATTTATTTAAGATTTTTCTACTGCCCCTTCCATACAGCTCTGGCTGGTTTACATAGAATGTCATAGGGTAGTTAAAAAGAACATAATTGCTGTATATCATTGCTGTATAATATAAAAAGCTAAGGCCTAGGTGGGCGGAGAGTAGGTGGGGGCCAGTCTGATCTTTGGACCAGTTGGAAGGTGCAAAGTCCCCTGGACTTTGGACCAATAGGGAGGCGACACAGCCCACCCACCCCCAGCCCAACCTGAGGCAATCTGGCAAGCTTACAGCTAGTTAGCCCCTATCTGCTGACAGGGACACAGTAAATGGTCTGGTGGGGGGTGGCCTCCTTTCCCTCTTAGGCTGGGAAGCCCTCACGCCACATCACGGAGGTGGTGTGAGGACTTCCCAGCCCAATTCCCAGTCCAATGGATGCTGTTGCAGAGGTTCTTTTACCTCCTGTTTCATCTGCACAACAATCCTGTGCAGTAGACCTCAAATGTGTAGAGTCACGCAGAATAAACAGCTTTGCTGTTTCTTCCCTCCAACAATGAGGCCAGCCAGAGCAGTATTTTAAGTGAGAAGGGTCTTTCCTGTCATCCAACTGTTAGGCAGAAGGGGAAACCTCCCCCCACAGACTCGCCTGCGTTGCTCTTGGAAGGAAACACCTCCCTCCCCTAAGTTGGGGGCTGTTAGAGGCTCCTTCACAGCAGACCAGAAAGGGGAGGGGAGGGAGAGCACTCATCAGCCTCCTGCCAGCTCCATCAGTGGTCTTAGGCAAAGTGAGGGAAATTGTTGAATGTTACAATTAGGCCTGTGCAGTAGCCCTCAAGTGTTCCAACTTAAGAACAATCTGTATGGGAAGTTTCTTCTCCACAACAACCCTGTCCAATATCCAAAGCAGCCCTTTCTGCCTGGGGAGTTTATTTTTATACTCTGCAGATGAGTTGTGATTCCAGGAGCTCTCCAGGCCCCAGCTGGAGGTTGGCTACCCCTGGGTTGGAAATATTCCTGGAGGTTTGGAGGTGGGACTTGCATCAAAATTATACAATGCCTCAGAATCTGGCCTTCACAGTAGCCATATTTGCCTGCAGAGCTGATCATTATAATCCAGAGATGAGCAGCAATCTAGAGAAGATGGCAGAGGCTCACAGACTGTGTTTGGGGTGGAGTGGTGCGGGTGTGTCCCTTCTGGGCTATGGGCTTTGGCCAGCACTTACCAGCAACTGTGTGTAATTTGGGGCACAGACAGACAGGCAGACAGACCAACCAACATCAGTCCTGTGAGTCTGGAAAATGCAGGAAGATCTAAATAAAGAATATTTACAGCCTGAAGATGTAAATAAGGTAAAGGTAAAGGTATCCCCTGTGCAAGCACCGAGTCATGTCTGACCCTTGGGGTGACGCCCTCTAGCGTTTTCATGGCAGACTCAATACGGGGTGGTTTGCCAGTGCCTTCCCCAGTCATTACCGTTTACCCCCCAGCAAGCTGGGTACTCATTTTACCGACCTCGGAAGGATGGAAGGCTGAGTCAACCTTGAGCCGGCTGCTGGGATTGAACTCCCAGCCTCATGGGCAAAGCTTTCAGACGGCTGCCTTACCACTCTGCACCACAAGAGGCTCTTTGAAGATGTAAATAGTGAACAAATAAATGGCTGGAGAGACATGGGAACTGAAGTTACTTTTTTCAAGCTTGGCTTTTTAAATAAAAAAAATTGCCAGGAAGGTCCTCTGAACTCAAAGGTATAAGTGGCCCAGAATTTCAAGTGGAGTTAGCTTTACAGGAAAGACAGTGAGACTTTGGGGGAAACTAGGAGATCCCCTTTTATTAGGCAACAACTTGGCCTTGTGGACAACAATAGGGACTGCAGTTGCCAGCAGTAGGCCTCAGGCTTCAGAAGGGCAGACATCACCAGCCAAGCAACCAAGGGGTGTCTGGGGCCACATACATTCCTTTTGAAGGGATGCATATGAGGGAGAGAGCTTTCCTTTCAGCTTAACTTCCTGTAGATGACCTGTACTTTCAGGGAATTCTCAGATCCCACATGGAGGCTGGAATCCCTAAACCTCAGTGGGATACAATGCTACACAGTCACCCATCCAAAGCAGCCATTTTTGCCTGGGGACTTGATCTTTATAGTCTGGAGATGAGCAGCAATTCCAGTAGATCTCCAGGCCCCACTTGGAGGTTGGCTGTCCCTGGTCTGAACATTTTATCAACCGTAAAAAAAATGGAGGCAGAAGGAGCAGGACAGACACCTGTGTACTGTGGCTACCCCATGTGGATTAGGGCAGGGGGACATTTCGGTGTCTGTGGCCTAATTTACACAAGAAGGGAAATGGCGTTGAACACAGAACTAGGAGGAATTGGTTGCCATGTAATCTCCCCCTAAGAAGAGTCTCCAGTCTGATATTCCCTTCACATATCTGAAGACATGGCTCTGGAAAGCTCATCTGTAACCACTATGCCACAATTCCCAAAGGTCAGTCCTGTTCCACACTCAACAAACATTCCAAACCACAGGTTCTTGATGCCCATATCTCCACACCCATGCCCTCATTTGTCATCATGCCACCGCAACCTTCCACACAACACACACATTCGACCCCATGTCCTTACAGACTGGACAACCCCTCCCCTTCCTCTTTCCATCGCCAAGCTCGAGCACCCATTGTATTCCAGGATACAACGGACTTTGCCCCTAGTAACAAACATAAGAGTACACCACGAAAAGAAAGGGACGGTTCAAAATTATTGTAACAGAAAACAGAACCTTTGTTGTTGTTATGTGCGAAGTCGTGTCCGACCCATCGCGACCCCATGGACAATGATCCTCCAGGCCTTCCTGTCCTCTACCATTCCCCGGAGTCCATTTAAGTTTGCACCTACTGCTTCAGTGACTCCATCCATCCACCTCATTCTCTGTCGTCCCCTTCTTCTTTTGCCCTCGATCGCTCCCAGCATTAGGCTCTTCTCCAGGGAGTCCTTCCTTCTCATGAGGTGGCCAAAATATTTGAGTTTCATCTTCAGGATCTGGCCTTCTAAAGAGCAGTCAGGGCTGATCTCCTCTAGGACTGACTGGTTTGTTCGCCTTGCAGTCCAAGGGACTCGCAAGAGTCTTCTCCAGCACCAGAGTTCAAAAGCCTCAATTCTTTGACGCTCGGCCTTCCTTATGGTCCAACTTTCGCAGCCATACATTGCAACTGGGAAGACCATAGCCTTGACTAAACGCACTTTTGTTGGCAGGGTGATGTCTCTGCTTTTTAGGATGCTGTCTAGATTTGCCATAGCTTTCCTCCCCAGGAGCAAGCGTCTTTTAATTTCTTTGCTGCAGTCCCCATCTGCAGTGATCTTGGAGCCCAGGAAAATAAAATCTGTCACTATCTCCATTTCTTCCCCTTCTATTTGCCAGGAATTGAGAGGGCCGGATGCCATGATCTTTGTTTTCTTGATGTTGAGTTTCAAGCCAACTTTGGCACTCTCCTCCTTCACCCGCATCAACAGGCTCTTTAGTTCCTCTTCACTTTCTGCCATTAGAGTGGTATCATCTGCATATCTGAGGTTGTTGATATTTCTCCCTGCAATCTTGATCCCAATTTGTGACTCCTCTAATCCCGCATTTCTCATGATGTGCTCTGCATACAAGTTAAATAGGCAAGGCGACAGTATACAGCCTTGCCGAACTCCTTTCTCAATTTTGAACCAGTCAGTGATTCCATGTTCAGTTCTCACTGTTGCTTCTTGACCTGCATATAAATTTCTCAAGAGACAAATAAGATGCTCTGGTATTCCCATCTCTTTAAGAACTTGCCACAATTTGTTGTGCTCCACACAATCAAAGGCTTTAGCATAGTCCATGAAGCAGAAGTAGACGTTCTTCTGGTACTCCCTAGCTTTCTCCATGATCCAGCGTATGTTGGCAATTTGATCTCTAGTTCCTCTGCCTCTTCGAAATCCTGCCTGTACTTCTGGAAGTTCTCGGTCCACATATTGCTGGAGCCTAGCTTGTAGGATTTTGAGCATAACTTTGCTAGCATGAGAAATTAGTGCGATGGTGCGGTAGTTTGAACATTCTTTGGCATTGCCCTTCTTTGGGATTGGAATGTAAACTGACCTTTTCCAATCCTGTGGCCATTGTTGAGTTTTCCAAATTTGCTGGCATATTGAGTGTAGCACTTTTACTGCATCGTCCTTTAAGATTTTGAATAGTTCAACTGGAATGCTGTCACTACCACTAGCTTTATTGTTGCTCAGACTTCCTAAGGCCCATTTGACTTCACATTCCAGGATGTCTGGCTCCAGGTCAGTAACTACCCCATTGTGGTCATCAGGGATGTTAAGCTCGCTCTTGTATAGTTCTTCTGTATAATTTTGCCACCTTTGTTTGATCTCTTCTGCTTCTGTGAGGTCCCTACCATTTTGGTCCCTTATCATACCCATCTTTGCATGAAACGTTCTCTTCATATCTCCAATTTTCTTGAAAAGATCTCTGGTCCTCCCCATTCTATTGTTTTCTTCTATTTGTTTGCACTGTTCATTTAAGAAGGCATTCTTATCTCTTCTAGCTTTTCTCTGGAATTCTGCATTCAATTGGGTGTATCTTTCTCTTTCTCCCTTGCCTTTCACTTCCCTTCTCTCCTTAGCTATTTGTAAAGCTTCCTCAGACAGCCATTTTGATTTCTTGCATTTCTTTTTCTTTGGGATGGTTTTAGTTGCTACCTCTTGTACAATGTTGCGAACCTCCGTCCATAGTTCTTCAGGCACTCTGTCTATCAGATCTAATTCCTTAAATCTATTTGTCACCTCCACTGTGTAGTCGTCAGGGATATGATTTAGTTCATACCTGAGTGGCCTAGTGCTTTTCCCTACTTTCTTCAATTTAAGCCTAAATTTTGCAACAAGAAGCTCATGATCTGAACCACAATCAGCTCCTGGTCTTGTTTTTATTGACTGGATAGAACTTTTCCATCTTTGGCTGCAGAGCACATAGTCAATCTGATTTCTGTGTTGACCGTCTGGTGATGTCCATGTGTAGAGTCGTCTCTTGGGTTGCTGGAAAAGAGTGTTTGCTATGACCATTGTATTCTCTTGACAAAATTCTACCAGCCTGTGCCCTGCTTCATTTTGTACTCCAAGGCCAAACTTGCCTGTTATCCCGGTTATCTTTTGGCTTCCTACTTTAGCATTCCAATCCCCCATGATGATAAGCACATCATTTTTGGGCGTTGCTTCTAGAAGGTGTTGTAGGGCTTCATAGAACTGATCAACTTCATCCTCTTCAGCAGCAGTGGTTGGGGCGTAGACCTGGATCACTGTGATGTTGAATGGTTTGCCTTGGATTCGAACTGAGATCATTCTGTCATTTTGGGGATTGTATCCCAAGACTGCTTTTCCTACTCTCTTATTGATTATGAATGCTACTCCATTTCTTCTGCGAGATTCTTGTCCACAGTAGTATACCTGATGGTCATCTGAATTAAATTCACCCATTCCTGTCCATTTTAGTTCACTGATTCCTAAAATGTCGATGTTCAGTCTTCTCATTTCTTGTTTAACCACGTCCAGCTTGCCTTGATTCATGGATCTGACGTTCCAGGTTCCTATGGAATAAAAATCTTTACAGCATCGGACTGTCTTTTCGCCACCAGTTACTTCCACAACTGAGCGTCCTTTCGGCTTTGGCCCAGCCGCTTCATTCATTCTGGCGCTACTCGTACTAGCCGTCTGCTCATCCCCAGTAGCATATTGGACACCTTCCGACCTGAGGGGCTCATCTTCCAGCGTCATATCGTTATGCCTATTGGAACTGTCCATAGAGTTTTCATGGCAAAGATACTGGAGTGGTTTGCCATTGCCTTCTCCAGTGGATCACCTTTTGTCAGAGCTCTCAGCTATGACCTGTCCGTCTTGGGTGGCCCTGCACGGCATAGCTCATAGCTTCACTGAACTACGCAAGCCCCCTTGCCACAACAAGGCAGCGATCCTTGAAGGGGGAAACAGAACCTATCCCGGGCTATATTAAACAATTCCACAATAAATACAAATAAACGTTTCTTATCTCTTCTTATATATTTATGTGTATAAGCACAACCAGAACGGCCTCTAGATTAAACCGTTTTCAATTTTGTTTTCCTCAGTGGTTGTCCTTCTAAAATACAAAAGCATACAATTAATACAGGCTTATCAACCATTTTTACAAAACAGAAGAGAACATATTTAACTGAACATAGTCATTATTCTTGTCTACAATAGTACATACCTCCTATAATTTTTATAAACATACAGTCATTGTTTCTTTAATATATATATAAATCAAAAGCCAGCTTTTTGGCTATTATCGTAAAACTTATAAAAATTATAAAAATTATACTAAAGGGCCAAGTCTTACCTTTAAATTATATTATATATATGTGGCCTTTGGCTCTCAGGTTTGGGGAGGTCTGTTCAAAAGACTCATCCCACTGGGTTGTAGACTGCCTCTGGTAATTATACTCTAGCTGAGAAACTTACTCCATGCCACACCTATACCAATTAAAGCTGCAGTCTCATCTAAAAGTGAAGAGTTCCAAACATATGTAAAAAATATTTTAAGGGCTCTAAATTCTCCCAATTGGCCATGAAGCCTATCAGTTAGGATTTAAATTATAATAAACTTTCTTCCAAGGTACCCCTATAGAGGCTATTGATCTTATACCTAGCTTGAGTTTAAGAAATTACAGCATCATTTTGCAGTCCTTGTGTTTGCAGGTGCTACCTCACAGGAAGCAAGAAAGTTCCAAATTCGTGTTTAAGCCTTTAGGGCTCATAGTTTCCAGTGAGTAAATATAAAAACTTTCACGTTGTCTCAAGATCTTATTGATGTCCATCTTGTGGTGTCCAACAGTTGAGATTTGTTCAAGTCCAAAGAATAGTAAATCTTCTGGTTTGTATCCTTTTTCCATGAAGTGAGTCACCATCGGAGCATCTGTTATCCGGTGTCTAAGTC
This sequence comes from Paroedura picta, assembly GCF_049243985.1. Taxonomy (NCBI): domain Eukaryota; kingdom Metazoa; phylum Chordata; class Lepidosauria; order Squamata; family Gekkonidae; genus Paroedura; species Paroedura picta. Next base: position 76,043,800 of record NC_135371.1, on the reverse strand, counting down.
TGGACTGGTGTTCCTGGATCCGGACCCTAATTGGACGGCTGGTAATACCAATGTACAATTGCGCACATGGACATATAATACAGTATACTAAGTTTTTACTTGAACAGTTAATAAAACGATTGATCCTCACATAGAAGCCATTACCTGTTGCTCTGTATTCCTTGATAGGTAACAAATACTTACAAACCCCACATGTACCACATTTGTGAGGAACCACTACCTCCAAGAGGTGCTTTAAGACCCCAAAGACGCTTGCGTCAACCTAATAGATATCAATCGGATTTTCAGGGGAGCAGGAGAGGATCCCGCAAGAAATAGTCTTTAATTTATCCAATAAGACACTAACTGAAACACAAATCAAAGTTTTAAACAAAGGCCTCTCCTTTGTTCCTGTACCTAAATACAATGCCTTTCGCACCAGAGTAGACCTTTTTAAGCTCACACGTCTACTTAAATTGAAATATTATTTTCCACAGTCTACGGAGATTACACAGCCAGTTAGATTTAGAGCAAAATCAACATTTATACCCTTAATAGAGGTACCTGAAATAAGCACTTTTGAAAAAATGGTACTTAGGGATTTGGAGTTACTGAAATACAAGAGAAGAAATGCCCCTTTTAATCTTACCCAAGAGGAATTTAATACTTTGCAACAGTTACAATCTGATCCAGACATTACTATAAAACCAGCTGATAAAGGAGGAGGTATAGTAGTACTGAACACAGAGGATTATAGAAATGAAGTCCTCAGGCAACTAAATGACAGAAAATATTATAAACCTGTTAATTATAGTTGTATTAATGAGATCATAAGAGTGATCAGGATTGTAATACATGAGGGCTTGGGACTTGGATATATTAATAATAATGAAGCTGCTTTTCTTGAAAACAAGTACCCAAGGATCCCTCACATATATATTTTACCAAAAATACATAAACCTGACCGTCCACCCATAGGCAGACCAATTATTTCACAATGTGGATCCTTCTTGGAACCTTTAGCCAAATTTATAGATTTTCATTTTCAGAAGCTGCTTCCAACTCAAGACACATTGTTAAAAGACACTACCCACTTTATTAACCTCATAGAAAAATTGAGGGTACCAAAAGGAGCAGTATTAATGACTATGGATGTCACATCCTTATATACCAACATTCCATTGGAAGAAGCAAGATTAGTTATACAAAATTTATTAGACAATAGACAATTATGTATCCCATCTACACACTTTTTGCTGGATTTATTGGATTTGATTTTTGAAAATAATTACTTTGAATTTGAAGACAATTTATACTTACAAACTCATGGAGTCTCTATGGGCTCCCCGATGGCCCCGACCATCGCAAACCTCTTTATGATTTACCTTGAAAACCAGTGGTTATACAACGATATTACTAATCCATTTAAGTCTGATATTAATTTTTATACCAGATTCCTGGATGATATTTTTCTTGTTTATTTAAATCCGGACTCCATAGAACAATTCATACAATGGGTTAATAGCCAGCATTCCACAATTAAATTTATAGGTTATCACGACATGGTGGAAGTACCATTTTTAGACACTTTGGTCACAGTGGACAACCACTGAGGAAAACAAAATTGAAAACGGTTTAATCTAGAGGCCGTTCTGGTTGTGCTTATACACATAAATATATAAGAAGAGATAAGAAACGTTTATTTGTATTTATTGTGGAATTGTTTAATATAGCCCGGGATAGGTTCTGTTTCCTAGTAACAAACATAACAAACATAACATCAATTAGAACAATATTTCAACTGGAATGGTAACTTTGACAGAACCATTAGGTAAGTCATATTATTCAGTCATGGAAGGGGGTGTCTGAGGGGAGACCAGCTGATATTGTTGAGTTGGTTGGCCTCAAGAAAATGCCGAGTATTGGAGCTCCCTTTTGTAGGCACTGCGAAACAGTGGGAGTTTGGACAGGGCCCTAATCTCTACAGGAAGCTTGGTCCACCAGGACAGAGAAGGTGCTGCCCCTTGTTGGAGGGGAAAGTGGCAAATGAGGTCCTCTCCTAAACACCTCGCAAGTTACCCCTTGACACCTATGACTGGACTCGCTATCAGACTAAAGGTAAAAGGTAAAGATATCCCTTGTGCAAGCACCGAGTCATGTCTGACCCTTGGGGTGACGCCCTCTAGCGTTTTCATGGCAGACTCAACACGGGGTGGTTTGCCAGTGCCTTCCCCAGTCATTACCGTTTACCCCCCAGCAAGCTGGGTACTCATTTTACCGACCTCGGAAGGATGGAAGGCTGAGTCAACCTTGAGCCGGCTGCTGGGGTTGAACTCACAACCTCATGGGCAGAGCTTTCAGACTGCATGTCTGCTGCCTTACCACTCTGCGCCACAAGAGGCTCTGCTATCACCTATGACTGGACTTACTGTCAAACTACAGAATGTCAAAAGGGGCTATAAGCATGCAGATAGAAAGGAAGAAGACTGTGCAATGGATGTCCTCCAAAAGCAATTGGATACAAAAAATATTATATTGGATGTGGTAATACCAAGAAGCAGTGGATTCATGCTTTCTGTGTTGTCCTCTGTTGGTTTGGAGATGATAACTGATTGTGAATTTTGGCTGAACTAATACAAAAATCCTTAGGATCTATGCTTTGAAACCATGTATTTCCACCATTGCAACAGCTCAAAGCAGTGAATCCATACTTCTAATGCTGAAATATGAGGCAAATAAAATAATATGTGTTAAGTTTTGGGTGAACAACACAAAAATTCTAAGGATCCATGAGGACACAATGGATCAAATCTTAGCACCATGGCAGAGCCACAGAGATGTACGTTTGGGGATTTCTGTAGTGCTAAAAGTGTCCATACCCACAGCCATGATATGTAATTGGGTAATACTTTGGGAGTAATTAGAAGTAAAATTGCATGTATTCATGGGGATCCATGCTTTGGAACCATGTTTTTGCTCTAGGAGTTCATCCATCCAGCTACCTCCCCCATGGCAGCGCCTGTTTTATTTGTAAAAAAGGACGGCACCCTCAGGCTGTGCATGGATTACATGGGCTTAAATGCCGTCTCTACGTCCAACGCCTACCCATTGGCTTTAATCAAGGACTTGCTTAGCCATTTGGGGAAGGCACAGATTTTTACTAAACTGGACTTGAGGGAAGCGTACTACTGGGTGCGAATCAAGGAAGGGCATGAGTATTTGACAGCTTTCAACACCCCCTACGGCAATTTGAGTATACCAGTATGCCATTCAGGTTGGCCAGTGCTCCAGGTGTGTTCATGAATGAGATTAATGAAGTGATGCATGATTTATTGTACAAAAGAGCTCTGGTTTATTTGGATGACATTCCTCTGTACTCAGAAGAGCCCTCTGAGCATGTGCAGTTGGTGCGGAAAGTGTTGCGCAGGTTGCGGGCAAACCACCTCTATGCGAAACTGTCCAAATGCGAGTTCCACAAGGACTGTGTAGGCTTCCTAGGGCATCAAGAGTCTCTTTGAACCTCTGCCCCTCTTTGATGACCATGAGCTTTTTCGCACTGCATTCTCCCCTGCTGTGACACTTAGTTGCAGATGTTCCTCTGAGCTATGCTATTTACAAAGAGAGGCGCCAGTTTCACCAAGGATGCTGGAGCCACAGACAGTCTGGCAGGAAGCCCAGGATGGCACCTGGTGTGAGGGGGGGGAATATTCCTCCCTGGGAACTAGGGACATTTGCATTGATAACTGCTTGCTTTCATTGTATCGATCAGCCTTGACTTCAGATGTTAGAGTGTTCAGAACTACTTCCAATTAAAGTTTTCTATTAATCCAGAAGCCTTGTTGTGAGTCTGTCTGCCTTTGACACCTGGGAAGTGATGGTCCAGCCGAAGCCACCAGTAGACCTACCCCAGCTGCACCTCATGCGCTTTGACAAGGGACTAGACGGTTGAGCACAGTTCCAGCTCTTGCCTCTCAACAAGGGAGAACCTTGCGATGCCTCAGCCAGGACCGCTGGAGCAACTCTGCTGAGTGCCGCCCAGAGAGATTGGGCTCAGCTTGCTGAATCACTTGGCTTGGATGCCAACCCAGAGAGACTGGTTCCAGCCATTTCTGTTCTTGCCGCAGCGCCTTAAGCCACAAGGGCCACTGATTGGTCACAGCATCAGCACCAACGTCCGGCCAATCACAAGCACACCATGGCCACCATGCCAAAATTCAAGCCTTTCCTAGGGGATGATGCTGAGGGAGTCCTATGTTGCCAGATTGGAGTGCTTCTTCAAAGCCAACGACATCATCAATCCTGCAAAGAAACACCGCACACTCCTCAGCATATGTGGAAAGGGAATGTCTGCCCTCGCCCAGGACCTGCTTGCTCCGATCCAACCCAGAAAGCTGGCAGTGACACCTTTTACTGCCAAAGCCAGCTTGAGAGAGAATCTTTCACCGAGTTAGTGGCAGCACTGCAACTGGCTGCTCGCCACTGTACATTTAAGAATGTTGAGCAGATGCTGAGAGATTGTCTTGTGTGTGGCCTGTGAGATGAGAAAACTCAAAGGCACCTGTTCTCGCAGTGGGACTTAGCATTCTAGAAAGCTCTTGATGAGGCACTCATGGTTCAAGGTGGCTGCAGCCAACACCAAGGCTCTTTGTTCACGCATCTGCCGGACTCTGCCCAAGAACAGCCCCAGTCCACACCACCAATCCCAACTGTGAGGCCAACACATGTGAAGAGGAGATTGAAGAGGTTCAACCGTCCTCATTTGAGAGACGTAGGGACTGGAAACAACAGCCAACTGCCTGCGCTAGCTATGGTGGCTTGTACCCAAGGAAGACGTTCCGTTTTGAAGAGGTACAGTAGAAGCTCTGTCGCAAGCGTGGCCACATCGCCAGGGCCTGCCTGTCCAACCCAGTGGGTTTGGAACACCCAAGAGATGACCGGTTCCAGGGCTGCCAAGGACAAGCACCAAAACAACAAAAGAAAACGTCCAACCACACCACGTTCCAGCGCAATGACTGGAGCCTCAGCTCAGACTCAGATCTGAATGATATTTACCAAGAATCATGACCCATCACAATCCAATAAATTGATAGTACACAATGGAAGATCTATGTGACAGTCAAAATAGAAGGTGATTCCTGTCGTATGGAACTGGACTCTTCCTTCTCCATCATTTTGAAGGAGACCCTCTATAAGATCCGTCTCCAGCAAGTTCCACACCTGCGCCCCCTTGGACTGCGATTGACTGACTTCCAGGAGAACCGTGTCTTGGTCATTGGCATTGGCACCTTCTGGGAACAACATGAGTCAATCACCAACGCCTTATGGCTGGTCATCGTTGAGGGCCACCACACCAGCCTGCTGGGTCTTGAGTGGTTCGCCCTGCTCGGCATCATCATCTCTGGCATCCATCGCTTACAGCCCTCACCACTTGAGGCTATCTGCGCTGAGTTCAGGGGTGCATTCAACGGCACACTTGACTGCTACAAGGGCCTTCTGATCTCCTTTGATCTTGACCCCACAGTCAAGTCAATTCGTCTGAAGGCACACCAAGTGCCCTTTGCTCTCAAGCCACACATAGACGAGGAATTGGACCGCCTAATTGGAACCAGTGCCGCATGCCAAATGGGAAACCTCAATCATGACGCTGTTGAAGGCTGATGGGAGCATCTGCATTTGTGCAGATTGCAAATGAACCATCAACAAGGCCCTACAACAACATGCATACCTGGTTCCTATAGTCAGCTACCTGCTGGCATCGCTCACAGGAGACAAAGGTGACCTTGCCCAGGCATGTGAACAACTTCCAGTCAGCAAGACTGCCGCAGATGCACAAACTATTGTGACGCATCGGGGTCAGCACAGCCCCAAGGATCTTCCAAAACTTGATGGAGGTACAGGTCTCCAAGTCAAGAAGGAGATGGTATGAACCCTGGTTCATGCCACCTCCTCCTGCTGCATTCTCCCGGTCTCCTCCATGTCATATAATCATAAATCCCTGTGCTGGTTCCTGGCAGCCTCTGCATACCAAAGCTGCCCTCAGAAAGCTGCATACCAAAGCTGCCCTTTCTTATCTCCCTCTTATCTCCCTCTTTTCTTGTGACCTTGCTAGTCTCACTGGAAACTCAACAAAAGTATCGGTTTAGATCAAGGCTGGGCCATCTGGCTCTGCTGGGAACTTTGTAACTTTGTGCAAATGTACCTTTCCCGCCATCCTGATCCCTCATGCCCCCTCCCATGCTTGGTTCCCCCTATAAGTACCAACCGATGTCTGTTGTATCTTTGTTAATGCCAAGATGTTTGCTCAATGAGTCTTGGCACGTGTTAGCTATTTTTATTTGTTCTGTTTAATAAAGCCTTTCTTTTGGATCCTCGCTGTGCCTGAGATCTTGGAAGCTCCTTTATCACAGACTTTACTCGCTGACATCTGCCTGATTCCTGACAGGAGAAATGTTAACTGGGTGTTCCTGCAGTGGAAATCCTGGAGTTCCTCATGGACATGTCAGGTATCCACCCCCACACTGTCCAAGGTCCAGGCAATCAAGGAAGCTTCCACGCCTTGTTCATGGACTGAGCTAAAGGCTTTCCTCGGCTTCCTAAACTTTTATCATGAGTTCCTGCCGAACAAGGTGTCCATGGCAGAACCACTGCACCATTTGCTGGACAAAAGCAAGCCATGGTCCTGGACCAGGCATCACCAAGCTGGGTTCAAGGCCATCAAACACCTGCTATTGTCAGACAGCGTCTTGGTGCAGTATTCGGAGGCCCTGCCACTGACCTTGGCATGCAATGCCTCACCCTATGGCATCGGAGCCGTCCTGAGTAATCGGTATTCTGATGGCTGGAAAGCACCCATTGCCTTCTATTCCCACACATTATCATCTCCTGAGTATAACTATGCACAGATCAACAAGGAGGCCCTGGCTATTGTGGTTGTCATATACCCGCTGCCACCTCCCGTCTCAGAGGTGTTGCCACAGCAACCAGTGCCTGCTGGCGAGCCAGCTGCTGTAGATCAACCAGCTCTGTCAGAACAGAGCGGTGCTTCTGAATGTGTACCAGGGGAAAATAGCACAAGTCAGCACAAGTCAGCCAGGCTCTTCCCAAGAGGCATCTTTGGGACAGCCACAAATGTACTCAAGTCTGGACAGCTCACCTGAAAGATGCAGAAGGCGCCGAAAGGTGGATTTCACTGAACGCGAAAGGAGCCAAAGCCTGCAGGCACGCTGTGTGAGTAGATGGGATCAATCTGGGTCAGCTCCTAGGGAGGATGAGTGAGTCCTCCCCCAGGTGCAGTCAGTTAGCTAGGTTGCTTCAGATTCAAACTTTATTACAGTCGTTCAGACCGTTATATGAAGTCAATATATAAAAGACCAAAAGAATGTGATCATTTAATATAATACAATTTAAAACAGATCATAAAATAAAACTTAACATTATGCTACTTTAGAGAATCAGATTTTTATGGCGGCGGCACAAAATTTAGCCAGCTGAGTTGTCACCTGGGGCTACTCATCACTTAGCAGCCTCTTTGCTCGATCTACATTATGATGTTCTGGCAACTTTTAAAGGAGTGGTTCAATCAAGTTGCTATGAATGTCTACATAAGCAGGACAGTGGAACAATATATATTCTCTTGTATCAATTTTGCCACTCCCACCCTTTCAAGCTTGATAGTATCTGATATCGGAGCACTCAAAAATGCACCATAAGTGAGGCTAAAGATTTAGCAGAGTATAGTTTCAGGGCTGCTGGTATAAAGAATCTGCCCTTCACACCTGTGACTCCTATCAGCTTCTGACTTCTGGCAAACGGCTTTTGACTATGCACCTGGTAATTGAATTGTCTTTGTTGTCTACTTGTTTATCTGGACTCTGATCTTGGCTTTCCCTTGACTACTCTTAGCCTCGCCCCTAACTCTGCTTGGTTCGATACCTAACGACCCGGACTCGACATCGACCTTGCTCTGGTGTGGACTCCAGCTAGGCTCTGCAGCCCAGGCACCTGATGCCCAGCTGCCACTGGGTGTGGCCAGATAGGGCAGCATAGTGGCCGGGGTGATTTTTTGTTTTGCAGGACATACTTTGCCTTTATGAGCCATAAGCTGCTACTACGGCTCTTCACTCCGAACAAGCATACACCTCCGAACAAGTATAGAACCATGGATTCCTCAATGTGGACTCAGAAGAAAAAAGAAAATCACGAGGCACAATGATATAGTAGTCTTCTCTATGTTTATAGGCAAAAAGGTTATAACATAAAGTCTAAATGGTCAAGCATATGGTCAAACATAAAGAGTCAACCAAAACAGGATCCTAGGTTAAGTGACCCGCTTTCTATTTTATCTTCGTCAGTGGTTGCTCTGCAAAATGAATAGACAAGTAGACAATATATGCATGTAGAATTTCAAAACATAGTTCATAATTTTAAAAACAGCATAACATACCTTCCAATATACTGTCATAGTAGTAGTTGTAGTATCATGTTGGCAAAATGCTCATAATCGTCTGGGGATTTCATAAAGTGCCCATGAGGGATACCTTCAGTTAGTATTTATAGAGAAGCTGGCAGTTACAGGTGTAGTCAATTATTTAAAGGGGCCAGATCCATTAAAGTAAATAACCAAAACAGATTTTTACAAAAAACAATTGTAATCAATGTTAACATTAAGACCCCCCGGCATCACAGTATTCATTCTTCTTCATTCTTGAACCATTCACCACAAGGCAGCATGAACCGTCTACTCACAAGAGCTGCCTATTGTGGGGGAATCATGTAGTGGTGCCCCCTAAGCTGCAGTCTCGGTGTTGGCAGCTTTGCACATCAGCCACCCCAGAATTGTCCACATAATGGCTCTGGCATGCAGCTACATGCGGTGGCCAGGCATTGACAAGGACATAGAGAACTGGGTCAAGTGCTGCGGCAGATGCCAGGAAAATCATCAAGATATGCTGCAGGCTCCAATACAGGCATGGGAGTCAACTAAAACCCCATGGCCACGGGTTCACCTGGATTTTGCTGGCCCTTTCCAGGGTCAAATGTTCCTGTTAGTCATGGACTCATATTCAAAATGCCTTTAAGTGGCTCCCATGTCTTCAATGACTTCCAAGACTATCATCAACGTCCTGAGGTCACTTTTTGCAATGCGCGGACTGCCAGACACACTGGTATCGGACAACAGGGCAGTTTGTCTCTGAAGAATTCCATGCCTTCACCATGAGCCTGCTGATCAGGCATGTTACTTCTGGCCCGTTCCACCTGTCCACCAATGGACAGGCTGAACGGATGGTGCGATCATCCTAAGATGCACTCAAAAGGATAGTGCATGGAAGTTGGCATCAGAGACTAGCAGAGCAGCTGTTCCACCAACACAGCACCCCATTGCTGGCCACTGGCTGAAGCCCAGCTGAACTCTTAATGTCCTTACTTCTACCCTTGACAGTTTGAACCCAGACCTCACCATAACCTGGCATCCCGGGTGAGAGGTCTGTCAGACCCCACACTCCTTTGTGAGTGGAGCCAAGGTATACATCCGTAAATATGTGGGGCGTCCCCGCTGGGTTCCAGCTACAATTCTATGAAAAACCGGACCGGTGTCATCTGAAGTACAGACCGAGGGGTGGGGGAACCTGCTACATCACCACATCAACCAGCTGCGGGACCACCTTCCTGCCCTCAGCACAACCTCACCTCAACTCAACAACATGCTGGCCAAGCCTGATGACAGCCCCATGGGGAGCAACCCGGAATCAGCACGAGGTGCAGACATCCCAGGAGACACCAGAGACACCAGCCATGCCACCTCCAACATCACCACCACAAGAGGCAGATCTGATGCCTCTTCCAGCTGAACTGAGGCACTCTGCTAGGCAACGTACTGCACCCAAATATCTGGGGGACTTTGTCTGTAACTTGGTGGGTGCCTATCTTAGGGGGGAGGGGTGTTATGTCTGTAGGCATTTGGCCACAGAATGAGAGCTTCTGTCAGCCAAGGAACTAACCAATCAAAGGAACCTAATCGCTCTGCTTAGAGCCAATCTGATTGCTCTGCTTAGAGCCAATCAGAGGCAGTAGCTGACTGCCTGAATGGTGTAAAAGTGCATGAGTTTGCCTGTTTTTCTCTGTTCAGTAGTGGTAGTCTGTTGTTGGAGGTGCTAAATAAAAAGAGCTGTTCTGAAGAACTGGAGTCTGTGATCACCGAACCAGCAGACTTAATAGTAATGCTGAAGATGCTCCTTCTTCCTAAACCCCCCACCTATCCTACAAAACTCCCTCCCTCCAAATAGCTAGGTGGGGGGGGGTCTTTTACCCGCTCTCACTGAGGACGAAAGAATGCAATGAGCTCTCACAGGCAAGGCATTCTCATTGAAACCAAAGGGAGCAATACTCTTGGCTTATAGGGATGTCAGTCAAGCTAAACGGGTAATTATTGGAGTAGCTACTGAAACCAAAAGGCAACCCTCCGTCTTTGCCAGAAGAGAGATTTTCACACTCCGCCCCCTCAAAAGCCTGCAAATGCACACAGAGGTGTAAGACTAATATGTGGTCATGCAAGGTTGTTGGGGGCGTGGCCATATGAGTCTGCTTTGCAAACCACAAGCTGCCCAATTTCATGGATTTGTGGACCACACATGGTTTGGGTTGTGCCCAACTCTAATGTATCCCTTATACACGCATGAAAAATATTTTAAATGGTCAGTTTCTGAATTCCATGCATCCCTATGCATACGTAACATGGCATCCTGATGTCCCTGATACACCGTTTTGCATCATCACTTACACAAAATCCTATTTCATATGTTAATTGTGCAATCTAAAATTTGTTCTGAAGAATACGTCTCAAAGATTCCATCACCAAATAGCCATATCCAGATATACCCCTGCTTCTTCAGTTCTATCACCTTTAGCCACTTAAACAGCTCTTGTTATAGCTAAGTTCACTGCACTATAAATGACTAAACTCAATTTGCCTTTTATAAGCCCACAAGGCCTTTGTGATGTTGCCTCTTCCTTATTCTTTAAAACCTAGGCCAAAAGCCATCTCTTTCCTGAAGTGATTGGTGAATACCCAGATTTTTCACCTCCTGCAGTAATGTGGATAAACATCCATGCATATTTATATCTTGTTCATATTATCTGACATAGTTCTCCTCTTTCCATTTTTTAACTATTCCTCATTTCAGTGGCTAAATATATTATAAATAAGACTGTGCTGAATTTTTAGGAGTCAACAAAGGAGATTTCAGGAGGCCTGTGATAGTCACTAAACCAGTCCAAACATTATTATTTCAAGTCTTTTGACAGATTATTCAGTGCCATTAAAATCCACCAACTTATTTGGTGCTCTTATTTATGCCAGTTATATGATTCTAGATTCAAATGGGCTAGTCTGAAACAGTAGGATAGTGGCACCTTTAAGACCAATGAAGTTTTATCCAAGGCATAAGCTTTCATGTGCACACACACTTCAGATACATTTCTGGATGCAAACTGTGCTCTATATGCTTCTAGTCTATCTGGGACCATGCAATCAGCATGATGATGTCATGCATTATTTGCCAAATGGCAATATTCCTGAGAGCAAATGAAGCCATCACATTGATCTTACCCTGAAGAGGGGAAGGAGACCAGTTGCCAAGCTACATACCATGATTTTACTATGTTGTAACCACAATTTCAAGAGCCTCTTGTGGCGCAGGGTGGTAAGGCAGCAGAAATGCTGTCTGAAGCTGTCTCCCCATGAGGTTGGGAGTTCAATCCCAGCAGCCGGCTCAAGGTTGACTCAGCCTTCCATCCTTCCGAGGTCGGTAAAATGAGTACCCAGTTTGCTCGGGGGTAAACGGTAATGACTGGGGAAGGCACTGGCAAACCACCCCGTATTGAGTCTGCCATGAAAACGCTGGAGGGCGTCACCCCAAGGGTCAGACATGACTTGGTGCTTGCACAGGGGATACCTTTACCTTTTACCCACAATTTCAATGTTCTCTAGGTGCAGTGCAGGAACACAGGGAGTATCAGCTCAAGTGTCCCAGCAGTGGGGATACCTTTCCTATTCTCTATCAGTAGCAGCCCCCACATCTTGCCTCCTGTGAAAATTCGCAAAAAGGAAGCAATTTTTGTAGGAGCAAAAGGGCCTTGTTCTGTTGCAGTCCTACCTGTTAATTTCTTGTGTTCGTCTAGAGAGCCACTGACAGCCAATTTGTGTAGTGGTTAGGAGTTCGGACTTCTAATCTGGCGAGCCAGATCCGATTCTGCACTCCCCCACATGCAGCCAGCTGGGTGACCTTGGGCTCGCCATGGCGCTGATAAAGCTGTTCTGACCGAGCAGTGATATCAGGGCTCTCTCAGCCTCACCCACCTCACAGGATGTCTGTTGTCGGGAGAGGAAAGGAAAGGTGAATGTAAGCCACTGTGAGACTCCTTTGGGTAGAGAAAAGTGGCATATAAGAACCAACTCTTCTTCTTCTTCTTCTTCTTATTATTATTATTATTTTTCCTATTGTATAAGAGAGGCTGCCAAGTGTCATGTACACTTATTGAGCTATATATGTATATGGATTAAAATAAACTAATCAATGCTCTCCGTAGCTTGCAAAACATTTTCATTGTGCCACAAGTCCAAGAAACCCACATTTAATGAAAAAAGAAAAAAAAAACATGAAAAAGTTCCATCTTTTCCAGTCCCGTGTAGATAGGATTATATTTATTTATACTATCCTACCCAGTCTCTCTTGGTGCTAAAAAACAGCTGAAAGCAGTTTTCCTTTCTATGCTGCCTTCATGATCTCTGAACACATACACAAAGTAGCTGCTTTGTCTAAGAAATCTTCAGAGAAAGACATTCCCGTGGAGAGAAAAAAAATGGTGTTTGTAAGATGTGAGACTCTCCGGATCTGGACAATAACAGACTCAGTTGAAGGGCTGTGGAATAATTCCCCAAAGGTACCACCCAAGTCTGGAGTATTATACTTCAGTACTGTAATTAGGGATCTGCTACTGATAAGGCTGCTGACCTAAGCCACTTTCTGCTGTGGCCAGACACAGAGAAAAGGCCAGTGAACGGAGTGTGCATTACCTTTTCCGGCTAATAGGATCTCCCTGTTACACTGAAACCAAAAGAGATGTAAACAAATGAAAATGTGTCACGGCGAGGGTTTCAGATCTTTGATCTCTGGGAACAGCAGATGACAGGGAAAGCAGATGGCCCCTAGTTGCATATGGTTCATATTCTGATTTATTCTAGCAAATGAGATCTCATGTGTTGACTTCTCTTCAGCAGAATATTAAAACAGAGTCATTTACAAAGGAGGTGGCCTTTACAGCCAAGGCCTCACCATCTATCTGATTAAATTGCTGCAAATTTTGTCCTGAATGCTGCTGGCCCTCCAAAGAGTAGCCCCAGAAGCTCATTAATACATTTATTCCTTCAGCCTAATCCTGCCCAATCCTGTGCATACATACTTGGAAGCATGTCCCACTACTTTCTATGGGAAATGCTCCTAAGTAAGATCAAGATGGTTAGTCTGCCTGTGGCAACAGAAAAAAAACAAGATTCCAGTAGCACCTTAAAGACTAACAAAAATTTGTGAGTGTGTGAGCTTTCGTGAGCTCCCGCCACAAATGTTGTCAGTCTTTAGGTGCTACTGGGCTCTTGTTCTTTTCTACTACTTCTAAGTCTGTACAATGTCAGCCTTAATGGATCTGGGTCTAGCTGATTCCCCCCCCCCAACCATGTCACTGGGGGATATATGAATATGCATGTGCTAATTCTTCTTGATGAAGGAAAGGAAACTAAAGACCAAGGAGATGAAGAGGTGGAACAGCCTGTTAAAAACATACATTGCCAGATCTATAGGTTATGTTAGCTTGTTCAATTAGGGCTGAGAAAACTGTATAGGGAAATCCTTGTCATTTTTAGCTTAGGCCCCTTTCATTAAAATATTTGGTGGAGAAAAGATGAAGAACAGTTGGTTCTTATATGCCGCTTTTCTCTACCCGAAGGAGTCTCAAAGTGGCTTACATTCACCTTCCCTTTCTTCTCTCCACAACAGACACCCTGTGAGGCGGGTGAGGCTGAGAGAGCCCTGAGATTACTGCTCAGTCAGAACAGCTTTATCAGTGCCGTGGAGAGCCAAAGGTCACCCAGCTGGCTGCATGTGGGGAAGTGCGGAATCAAACCTGGCTCACCAGATTAGAAGTCCCCACTCCTAACCACTACACCAAACTGGCCTAACCACTACACCAAGCAGACTTATGCCTTACATTAGGAAATGATTATGAAAAAGAGGTCCTTATTTTCAGTCAATAATTCAGTCTGCACTGCTTTACTGCCCATAGGAGAGTTGATGATTTTTGTCCTAGGGCAGGGGTACCTGACCTTTTTGAGCTTGCAGCACCTTCGGAATCCTGACACAAGGTGGTGTGTATGTCACCAAAAAAAATGCTGCTTGCAGGTGGTGGCATTAACCACAAAATGTGCCACAAGAGGCAGTGCAAACCACAAAATGCTGCAGGGGGGGGGGACTATGCATAACTCTCATAGTAAATGTTCAAAATTTCAGGTAGAAGCCCTGTTTAACAAGATGCCGTTTGAAATAAGCATATTGTTTGAAATAAGCATACACACAGCTTACCTCCAGTCATGTGATGAAGAACTTTGTGCTGTGGTGGCAACTGCTGCCAAAGAAACATTTGAAAAAATCTGCACAGTCAGAAATCCTGCTGTTCAAAAGCTCCATCTAGTTCTGCCCACTTTTTAAAAACACCTGGGGAGGGGGTGCCAGCCTGGTGTAGTGGTTAAGAGCGCTGGCCTCTAATGTGGCAAGCTCAGTTTGATTCCCCACTCTTCCAGGTGCGTGACCCACTCTTCCAGATGGGTGCAGCCAGGTGGGTGACCTTGGGCTACTCACAGTCCTGTCAGAGCTGTTCTAACAGAGCAGTTTCCCTCAGAGCTCTTTCAGTCTTACCAACCTCACAGGGTGCCTAAGGTGGGTAGAGGAAAGGAAAGTGATTGTAAGTCTCTTTGAGTCTCCTTTGAGCAGTGAAAAGCAAGGTAGAAAAACCCTTCTTCTTCTACTACTCTAGGGTTTCATGGATTCTCATGCCATAGAAGTGCTGACCAGTAAAGGAACTTCCCGTAAATGTATGTATAGAATTGTATCATCATACGTGATGTCACTAGTACTGATTAGCAGATGTTTGTGGCATGTTGTGTAATGTCTACTCACTGAAACTCTGATTATGAAGTCTTCAGGAAGAATGTTTTTTTCCTCAGAAGATACCATTTATGTTTGAGAAACTAACCCAGAAATTTGAAGGTTAGGCATCTGTCCTGTCCTGATCTAAAGTATTACAGAAATCACAATTTTTGTTATACTAACCATCTGCAGAAAATGTAATCATGTTCTCATATCATGTTACATTCCTGTAATCATATGTGGCTATCACCAACAATCTATAATGTGGGTACATACATGGATATAATTGCACAAAACTTCTTAGGGTAGAACTGAGTATCAGGCTCAATCCCAAGAATTTCAGGATTAATTTATAATAAATAAAAAATGTAATTCCCAAGAATGTACAGGATGCTAAAAAAACACACACATGGGAAATCAGTGTTGTCCTGCCTCAGGCACCCCCGCTCGTGGCTCTGCCCTTCTCAGCCGTCTCTCCCCTCCAACCCGCTGGGTCGCCAGACCCGCCCGCGGCATCAACCCAAGTGTCTACTGAAAGTTAACATAGAACAAAATGCTTGCACTCTGGGCTACATCCAGTCTGCGGCAGACCAGCTCCTAGCGTTCCTGGAAGATAATTAGTCTGGCTTCCGTCCTAGTCACGGGGTTGAGACGGTGTTGGTCTCCTTGTTGGATGACCTCCGTCACCAGCTTGACTGAGGCGGCTCTGCTGTGCTAGTTCTTTTAGATCTGTCGGCCGCGTTTGACGTGGTCGATCACGAGCTGCTAGCGAGCCGCTTCGCTGGTATGGGGATAAGGGATACAGCGTTACGCTGGATACGTTCCTTCCTCCAAAACTAGACACAGGGTAGCTGTGGGAGAGGAATTATCGGGCCCTTACCGTCTCCCTTGTGGGGTCCCACAGGGCTCAGTGCTCTCTCCCACATTATTCAACATCTTTATGCGCCCTCTGGCTCATCTGGTGCGGAGTTATGGGCTGGGTTGCCATCAGTATGCTGATGACACTCAGCTCTTTCTCCTCATAGATGGCTACATGACTCTCCCCCGGAACCATTCACCAGATGTTTGGAAGCAGTGGCTGGATGGCTCGAACAGAGTCACCTGAAACTCAACCCCTCCAAGACGGAGGTCCTGTGGTTGGGCTGTAGGGGAGCAGACCAGGAAGCGCGCTTGCCCTCTCTGGCCGGGACGCAACTTAAGATCACGTCTCAGGCCAGAAACCTGGGGGTGACCATGGATGCCTCACTAACAGTCGAGGCACAGGTCAAACAGGTAGCTGGCCAGGCATTTTTCCATCTCTGCCAGGCTTAGCTACTAGCTCCCTATCTGTCCTCTGAACACTTGGCCACAGTGATCCATGCGATTGTCACCTCCAGATTAGATTTCTGTAACTCGCTCTACACTGGCCTGCCCTTGGGCTTGATCCGGAAAGTGCAACTGGTCCAAAATGCGGCTGCTAGGGTCCTCACGACTACACCTTGGAGGGCACATATCCAACCAGTGCTGAGGCAGCTGCATTGGCTACCGGTTATCTTCCGGATCAGGTACAAGGTTTTGGTTTTGACCTTCAAGGCCATCCGTGGTCTGGGCCCAGTGTATGAGGGACCGCCTATTGCCCTACGCCCCCCGCAGGGCCTTATGCTCTGTGGGGGCTAACCTATTGGTCATTCCCGGTCCCAAGGAAGCTCGCCTGGCCTTGACCAGGGCCAGGGCCTTTTCGGTCCTGGCCCCAACCTGGTGGAATGAGCTCCCGGAAGAGCTGCGGACCCTGTGGGAATTGTCATCATTCCGCAGGGCCTGCAAGACGGAGCTCTTCCGCCAGGCTTTTGATTGAGGCCGGGCCGCAAGAAGATCTAGCCCCCTTCACAAATGTGACGGTTGCGTCTGTCATCTGCCCCCCTCCCTATCCCTTCTCAGGGGGTGTGGAATTGGGCTAGCTATATTGAATTTTGCCGCCATTCTTGTCGTAACTTTTGTATTAATTGGACCTTGGGGTACTTGTGGATTGTAAAATAAACATGAGTAGGCAGTTTGATGCAGCGGTAAAAAAGGCAAATGCCATTTTGGGCTGTATCAACAGGGGCATCACATCAAAATCACAAGATGTCATAGTCCCATTGTATACGGCACTGGTCAGACCACACCTGGAGTACTGTGTGCAGTTCTGCAGGCCTCACTTCAAGAAGGACGTAGATAAAATTGAAAGGGTACAGAGGAGAGCGACGAGGATTATATGGGGCCAAGGGACCAAGCCCTATGAAGATAGGTTGAGGGACTTGGGAATGTTCAGCCTGGAGAAAAGGAGGTTGAGAGGGGACATGATAGCCCTCTTTAAGTATTTGAAAGGTTGTCACTTGGAGGAGGGCAGGATGCTGTTTCTGTTGGCTGCAGTGGAGAGGACACGTAGTAATGGGTTTAAACTACAAGTACAACGATATAGGCTAGATATCAGGAAAAAATTTTTCACAGTCAGAGTAGTTCAGCAGTGGAATAGGCTGCCTAAGGAGGTGGTGAACTCCCCCTCACTGGCAGTCTTCAAGCAAAGGTTGGATACATACTTTTCTTGGATGCTTTAGGATACTTTGGGCTGATCCTGCATTGAGCAGGGGGTTGGACTAGATGGACCGTATTGCCCCTTCCAACTCTATGATTCTATGTTTTATTGTGCTTTTATTGTTTTAGGGGATTGGTTTCATGTGACCCGCCTCGAGCCTCTGGGGGGAGGAGGGATATAAATTAAATAACAATAACAACAACAACAACAATAACAATAGGGTTTTCTGTGTATACAAAATGGGGAATGGGTAAAATTCCCAGAAGGGAGCACGCAACTGAAGTGGCACCCATTCATAAGTATGGGAAGTGCTATGGATTTAAAACTATATTTACTTACTTTCCTACAATTTACTTAGAATTAATAACTTCCAAAGGTATCATTATTTACAGTCTGGCAACTATTGTGGCACTTCATTGTCAAGTTTTGATTTCCTGAATGCTGGGAAATGGCAAGAGTGACATTCAATTGATAGGGATAAGATTGTCCCAATTCAGCATTTGTGTGCTTGACATTTCTACTTTTACTACTCTGTGCTGCTGGCTTTGGGGGCTTTCTGAGTCCTGCCACTTGCCTGCATGATTGCATTACCTAGAGTTGTGCCCTAAAGCAGTGGTCCCCAACCTTTCCGAGGCTGGGGACCGGCAGGGCATCGGGCCGCGCCCCCGCGGACCGCGCCCGTGCGGGCCACGCCCGCGGATCGGGCCGCGCCCGCGGGCCGCGCCCACGGATCGGGCCGCGCCCGCGGGCCGCGCCCACGCCGCGCCCGCGGATCGGGCCGCACCCGAGCCGCGCCCGCGAGCCGCGCCCGGGCCGCGCCCACGGGCCGCGCCCGCGGATCGGGCCGAGCGGGCGTGGCCCGCACAGGCGCGGCCCGGCCCTGATTCCCTCTCCCCGCCTCCCGCAGTAAGAAGCTTCCCGGGCCGCAAGCTTGCGACCTGGGAAGTTTTTTACTGCGGGGGCGGGGCGGGGAGAGGGAGCCGCGGCCCGGTGCCATGGCCTTTGCGGCCCGGCACCGGGCCGCGGCCCGCAGGTTGGGGACCACTGCCCTAAAGCTTGAGTATACCTGCTAAGGGGTGGGGGTGGTGAAGAATGGAAGCAACAGAAACTGTAGCTTTCCTCCCTCCTGAAAAAGTGTCAGCCAGTCTGCCTCCCTTGCAGGGAGACAGGAATTTTTTGCCTATATTACATGAGGGGAAACCAGAACTGAAGAGAAAAGTGGGATACAAACCGATGCCTTAGTTTCTCTCTTCCTCCAGTTTTAGGCAGCATGTAGGCACAAGGGGAGGATATAAACAGACATTCCTTGGATACTCTTGGGGAGAGTCATGCTACCTAACAGCCCTGCTGTGTGGATAAAAAGAAAGGAACTGCATATGGTACTGTGATCTACTTGGAAGAAAAATAGAATTTAAAACAACAAATAAATGAGACAAGATGTAGAGGTCAATGATGAAGAAAGAAAGGAATATCTCTGTAGTTGTGAGAGAATAGGCCAGTGAGAAAGAAAATTGGAGAAAGATCACGGTTGTTCCAATGGCCTGACATCACTTTTGGAAGTGGCAATATGCTGTCATTGTGAGGGAGCCTCCCATGTCCCTGCACTCCCTAGTTTCCCACAGGGGCCTCCTTTCCCACGTTGTGTGGGGCTTGTTTCTGCCCATCTAAGGCTCTCCTTACACATTGCTCATGCTGGTGAGAAGGGCTTGATTTCCCGCTCCTTCTCATGCAGCCAGCTGGCTGACTCTGGGCTAGTCCAAGTCCTAATAGAGCTGTTCTCACAAAATAGTGAGATGGATGGGGGTTGATATTGTTTGGGAGTGGGTCAAGGAACCAGCCACTAAACATTCCTCACTAGTAAGGTACCTGTTCTTAAAATCAAGGTATTATTTATCATATCAAAACTGTTATGCCACATTTAAAGTGTTTTTTTTAAATAGTGGTCCTGGTATAGTCTCTGCCTCCATTTTCCACCTCTCTGTCTCTCCCACAATGGCAGTGGAGGCCAAACGGTTTGTATATAGAGAAGCATGCTTCACCCTTCAACTAAAACCTCAGAGCCTTTGTGGAGTTTCACTGGACCCAGAGAATGACTAAATGTTGCTGTGACAAAATTGACAAGGCTTCTGCAAAGGGAAACATTACCAATTTTTTGAGTGTTTTTACAACAGGCTGTTGGGGGCAGAGGACAGGACCTGCAGTTCTGGCTTTACTACGTGTAGAACAGTACTGGCTAGATATCAGGAAAAAATGTTCTCAGAGTAGTTCAGCAGTGGAATGGGCTGCCTAAGGAGGTGGTGAGTGTTGTATATGCGAGGCAGCAGAGGGCTGAGCTTGGGGTTTGGAGCAGGATCCAAGCAGCCCTGAAGGATAGCCAATGAACTGCCAGGTCCCCAACTGCAGAGTCTAATGAGTTTAAATCAATCAGGCTCCACTAATCCAATCAAGGCTCGGCCAAGGGTGTGTTCACCTCTACCCCTGTGTATATATTGGGGGCTTGTCCTGGCAAGTCCCCAGTCAGCGTGGTTACTTACAACCTGGAATCACTTTAACAAATAAAGAGCTGAAATGCACAACTGTGCCTCGTTTCTTCCCTACTGAACCCACTATGCAACAGTGAGCTCCCCCTCACTAGCGGTCTCTAAGCAGCAGCTGGACAGATGCTTATCCTGGATGCTTGAGGCTGATTCTGAATTGAGCAGGAGTTTGGACTAGATGGCATGTATGGTGCCTTCCAGCTCTATGTTTCTATGTTTCTAGGCTAGCAAGAATATGGATACGGGTAGATACTCATTTCTCTTCATTGCAAGAGCAAGAGTATTTGGACTT
Organism: Paroedura picta; assembly: GCF_049243985.1. Taxonomy (NCBI): domain Eukaryota; kingdom Metazoa; phylum Chordata; class Lepidosauria; order Squamata; family Gekkonidae; genus Paroedura; species Paroedura picta. Next base: position 76,023,244 of record NC_135371.1, on the reverse strand, counting down.
CCAAAAGGCTCACTTCCACGTTGCTACAGGATCACGCCATAACAATAAAACATTTATTTAGATCTCTTTTTGGAATTCTTTGTATAATGGTCTGTCTTTATGTTCAAATAGATTTGTGATAGGCTATCCATGGTAATTGGACCCCAATGGTTGTGTGTTCACAATAAAGATTTAAAACACAGAATATGGATGCAGAGCTAAGGACTGCTTCACCACATGCACCTCCCCTCTTTTTCCATTCATACCCCACCACCAGAAAACACAAACAGGAATGTGTTTTAGATTGGGTTGCTGCCCAATCCCAATATTACTGTGCACACTGAAGAGAACATTTTATTTGAACTGAGGGCACATCACTTTTGTGGTCTTGTAGCTTCAGGGACTGCACCATTAAAAAAAAGATTCGATCTGGAAACGGGCAGGGGAAGGCGGGTGCAAGGGTGGGCACAATGCTACCAAGACTGTCATATGTTTCTCCCTTCAGATGGGCTTTCCCGTTTGTGCCCCCAATTTGTAGTGCAACAAGAAAGGGGAAGTGGGATTTTGTGATTTCTTTCATCGCGGAGGAAACTGGATGAAAAGTCGTGCCAACCCCTGGACAGCCACAGGTTGCTGTTGACATAATGAGGAAGCAGCACTAAAACCCGTGAGCAATGAGAGGCTGTGCAAATTCCTCGTGCAGAATCTTCTGAAGCCATTTATCTCCAAGTTTCCCCACTTTCAATAACCTTCTCCTGTCCTCTCCTTCTCCATATTTTGGCATCCAGCCTGATATCTATTTTATCACTGGGGAGTGATAGATATTTTCTTTAGCAAGCCCTTCTGCCTGTTCAAAACAAAAACCCGATAGATGCCTAACGGCATGGGACACATTTTCAGTGACTAAAAGGTCATTTATACGAGTCATATAATTACCCAAAACAAATAAGGGAACCTACCTGGCAACTCTTGCTGGTACTTAAAATTATTTCACAATCCCACTCAAAGCAAAGGGTGGTACCATTGCTCTTTGCCTTTAACCATCAGTTTCTGTATTTTATCTGTATCTCAAGCATTTATCTGTTAACTACTTCCCCCTCTATGATGGAGCAAAATAATCAGTCACCCAACATCTTCGGTGACTCTGAAGCCTGAGGTTAGCTGTTGAAAATTCCTATCTAGACCACAGCAGTGTTTCATCTTGATGCTTTAGGCAGCTGCTGATCTTCTTGACTCGTGAGAACTATATGAGCAGAAGTTCCATGTGCATTGCTCCACAGCAGAGCACACACTTTGCATGCTCACATCAGCTCACATGTGGGGTCCCACAAGGAGCAGTCCTCTCTCCTATTTTATCTAACATCTTCATGTGCCCTCTTTCTCAGCTGGTACGGAGGTTTGGGCTGGGTTGCCACCGATATGCAGATGACACCCAGCTCTTCCTCTTGATGGATGGCCACCCTGATCCCCCCCCCAGAAACCTTAACCAGATGCCTGGAAGAAGTGACGAAATGGCTCAAGCAGAGTCATCTGAAGCTCAACCATTCAAAGATGGAGGTCATGTGGCTGGGTAAGAAGGGACCAAGCAAGGAAGTGCGCCTAACCAACCTGGACGGAGTGCGTCTAACAGTAGCCCACTCTGCCAGAAACCTGGGGGTGATCCTCAACGCCTCCCTTTCCATGGAGGCACAGGTCACAAGAGTAGTGCAGCAGGCCTTCTACCACCTATGCCAAGCCAAGCTATGAGCACCCTACTTGGCACCAGAACACCTAGCCACAGTGATCCATGTGACGGTCACCTCTAGAATGGACTTCTGTAACTCACTCTACGCAGGCCTGCCCTTATCCTTGATCCAGAAACTGCAATTGGTGTAGAATGCAGTGGCCAGGATTCTTACAATACACTGTGGAGATCTCACATCCAACCTATACTTCAGCAACTCAACTGGCTCCCAATTGAATTCTGGATCAGGCTTAAGGTTTTGGTTCTTACCTTCAAGGCCATACCTGGTCTGGGTCCAGTGTACCTAAGAGAACGTCTCTCCGCCTATACCCCCAAAAGAGCATTACGCTCTGCCACCGCCAACTGGCTAGTGATCCCGGGCCCCAAAGAAGCACGTCGGTCCTCAACGAGAGCCAGAGCTTTTTCTGTCCTGGCCCCCACCTGGTGGAACGAGCTTCCTGAAGAGATCAGGGCCCTGTACGAACTCCCAAAATTACACAGGGCCTGCAAAAGGGAGCTCCTCCACCAGGCATTTGCCTGAGACCAACAACAGGTGCCCCCTCAGACATCCTCTCCATGGCCTGAACCAGTCTGTCCTCTCTAAGGGCCTTAGCTAAGTTACGTTCCTGTTATATTATTTAAGATCTCTGAAATTGTATTATTTAAATTATTGTTGTTGTTGTATCTGTTTATGTTATATATTAATTCGTTCCATGTTTCCCCCATGTTGTATGTAAACTGCCCTGAGCCATATGGAAGGGTAGTATAGAAATTAAACAAACAAACAAACAAACAAAAATGCCAAAGGCCCTAAGATTGCAAGTAGCAGGCGTTGGAAAAGACATTGGTTTGTACACGGCTGGCTGGATAGCTGAATAGATTTGCCACCCACCTTTGTCTTGCCAGCACCCCCCTCCCCACCTCTAGCAATGGAGGCTATGGCCATGCGCCACAGGTAAGTGGGGGTGTGACCAGATTTACCTAAAGCAGATTTCCACCTTTCTATGTTTATTGAAGTATCTGGGTTTAGAATAGGAGCCATGCTCCCCATCTCCTGCCTGTGCTCAATGGCTCTGTGGGGGGGGGGGGGGAGATGAGATGTTTTACAGATGAAAACTCAGATATTATGTTACTGAATCAAGCAATTATGTAGGAATTCTCTAAGCTCTGTTTACCATGTGGACTTCTAGAGCATTCCTTCTAGATCTTCACCTAGAAGTGGCATTCCATACCCCCGTAATCTTCTGGGCATTCCAGGAATGTATTTGGCAACCCTAGTACTGCCCAGAATGTCATTGTGCTATTGAATAAATGCATCATGATTGATCTGCTGTATTCTGCTTTCTGCAATTGTTTTAATCTCCTTTTATGTTTCATTTTGATGTTTTGCTGGCTGGCATGTTTAAAGTATTGGTTTAATTTGAGGCTACAGGTTTAATTCAGTATTGTACTTTAACTTTTTGCTGTCTCTCTAGTTCCTTTTAGTTTATGTCTGTCTATCTGTCTCTCTATTGTATTTATATACTAGCTTTTCCTGTGGGCTCAGGATGACACGTAATTTATATACAATTATATACTAGTTTCAAAGCCCATTTCTAAAAATAGGCCTTGAAAGGGGGGAAGGGGGAAGGGGAAAGGAGAGAGGAGGGACCCGGGCGCGGCAGCTTACCTGGTGGTCCGGGCGGGTCTGCAGCTTGCAGAGGCCGGGCCATTGGGCAGGCGGCAGGCCGCTCCGGACAGCGGCGGACGTTCGCACAGCCTACTTGCGAGGAGCCCCCGGCAGCCGCGCTCCGGGTGACTGCCGGGGGCTCGCTTGGGCGGCAGCCTGATGCGGCGAGAGGCGCAAAGTGCCTCTTGCCACGTTAGGCCGCCGGGCATGGAGCCCCCGGCAGCCACGTTTCCTTGCGGCCGGCCTGACACGTCGGAGGCGCTTTGCGCCTCCGACGTGTCAGGCCAGCGGCAAAGGGAGCAGCTAGGGCTGGGAATCGGAGGGACCAATCGGCAGGCGCGCAGTGCCTGCCGATTGGTCCCTCCGATTGTCTGTCCGGAGGAAGGGTCCAATCCGGACCCTTCCTCATCACGGACACATCCAGCCCTAGAACCCCTTAGCCTTTTATTTAGTCCGTGGCGCCCGCGCGCCATGGGCGGTCTAAAGATAATATAAATATACCATTAAGATTAAAATTCAATGTGATTAAAATGCAATGTATTATTGTTTACAATAATAAAATAACACAACTAATAGTCATCTGCTAAAACTGTCTCCTGTTTCTGGGAATGGAAACGAAGTCAAAGATGAAATCTTCCATGATTTGGTTAGGCGGAGTTAGAATCCTCCTAGTCATGATGCTAACTACCTCCCCAGAGAGATTCACATGTCTCTGTCTGTCATGAAGATGAAGACTTTCATTTTGGTTGGCACCCCCCCCCCCTTAACTCTTATTAGCCCTCCTCCCTGGTGGTGTGTGTGTTTTTTAAATGCCCATATGTTTTTACCGTATTGTTAGTTATTTATATGTGTATTTCAAATGACGCTTTAGTGTTTTAAATTTTTAACATCTAATTTTTGCTGCCTTGAGGATCCTATCTGGTAATCAAGTAATAAGAGATATCACACTTTGGTGGTGGTGGTGGTGGTGGTTAGAATGCCAGACTAGGATCTGGCAGACTCCAGTTTGAATCCCCTCTCGCTATGGAGACTTGCTGTGTGGCTTTGAGCCAGTCACACACACTCAGATGACCCTAGCTCACAGAGTTTGTGGTAAGGATAAAATAGAGAATGATGTAAGCGCCTCTGGGCCCCCATTATGGAGAAAGGTGGGTTATAAATGCTGTAAATAAACAAAGGAGTAGGCCTTTGACATAAACCATCATCTGTATATATGATGAGCAGAATGATCCCAGGACAAAGTGCTCCAGCATAAGCTCAATGGGCTTGCATTGGGGTCACTTTGACTCAGACTGGACTTCAGAGTTGCCATTCTAGTCTCTTTGAGTTATGTCTCTCAAAATATTCTTGTTCGGTGGTTTCTGAATTTCTGAAATAGTTCCAACAGTGATTGGGGGTCAGGACTATTTAAAATGTTTCTTCTCCAAATGAGATAATATCTTTTTCCAACTTGGGGGCTGAAACCCATTCCAGATCTTATTATCCTTCCCTGTTCTCCATTCAGTGCCTCCCAGAATTAGCCTATAAGGGGCTGTGATTATAAGTTAGGCATATCTGGCAGTAAATTGTACTTAGGGTCAAGGGAATACCCTCCCAAGCCCTTATCTGGCTTGTACACTTAATCATCCTCATAATGATTCCGCCTTCCCAGTTGTGCTGCTTCACCCATGAGTACTGAGAAAGCAATACTTAAATGTGATCATTATCAAATTCTCCCCAGTCCACCCCCCCCAGCCTGGTGCCATAATCTACTTTGCTGGCCTGCCAAGGGATCTCGAAGGAGCCAACCACAGGGCTGTTTTGATCGGCCTTCCCCATTCCACAGCCTTCCCCTGTCTCTTCCACTTCAAAGCTCCACCACTGAGAAAAAGCAGATATCCCTAACTCACCCCCAGCCCTCCACTCCAAAAGTAACTGCTGTCAAAGTGACACCCATTGACCTCTGTACTACAATGGGAGCCCATACGGCTTGCGGGGAAAAGGAGGAAATACGGCATAGCAGGATGGCAACACACATTTCCAAATGGAGGGGAAGGTAGACCAGATTGTCCCACTTTTGGAGGGACATCTGGGGGCATCTGGCAAATTGTACTTATGGTGAAATTTAAAAATATATATTACAATACTATTTTTGCGTTCTATGAAACTTTTTGTTGCTCCATATAGACCAAATTTAACCCCCCCCCCCAGTCAATGGTGTCCCACTTTACCAAGGTTAAAATCTGGTCACCTGGTAGAGGAGCATCACAACTTTATATTTGTGCCACCAAGCCTGCTGCATGGCTTTAGCCTTTAAGTGAAAACCAAAAGGCTTACAACAGTTTTCAAAGTAACGCCTAGAAACAAACCAGTACATGACAAGGGAAGCTGGCCGTTGTGTGTCCTGTCATTTGAGGTAATGCTTTTCAGGTGGCTCAGCAGCATGGACTACAATGGGAGGTAGCTAGTAAACTCTTCTTAATCATTTCTGGCTCTGTTGGCTGGCTTTTAGAGGTCAAGGCTCTTTACGGCAAGATTGGCTTTGCTGACTTCGGTTTTACTGGCCCTGTTTTTAGAACTCAAACAGCCACCCAAATCCATCCTGAAGCATTTGAAAAATCTTTTTGTGCAAGTGAAAAAGTTTATTTTATTGGAAAAGATACTGAACCACAGTATTTGCACAGGGTGTCTTAAACCAACTTTAAAAGATGGGAATACTTTTTACTTTGAATGAATCACTGTTGAGCAGCTGCAGAAAACAGCCCAAAGACTGCAGACCTTGCATTCTCCTGAAGGCATTTGCAGGCCTGAAGTCCTAAGGCAATGAAAGGAATCAAATATACTGGTCCACCAATAGAATTGCTCAGTGCTTTTTGTAAACATTAAATCCCATAAATGGAGATTGTTCAAAAAGCAGTTAACGATGTTGATTTTCTACACAGTTGGTATAACATTGTAAAGCTTCTGACACATTTTTATTTTTTTCTTGCTAGAAATTAAGACTGCTGTATCCGAAATACAGTGGGCGCTAGTGGGCAGTGGGTAGGTGCAGGAGGCCCCCCAACCTGCAGCTCCCCTCCCCCCTCCCAGGCCCTCCACTCACTCCCCCAACTCATTTCCCCCCCACTCACTAGTGGACCCCCCGCACTCACTCTGGGCTTCAGTGCAGGGCTTGGAGCCCCGCGCTGAAGGCTGCCCCGTCGCCCCCAACTCCCGGCTTCTTTCCCCCCCACAATATGGAGATGTATTTAAGAGTTAAAGACCCATTCCTCCAACAGAAAGGTAAAGAAAGAAGGCTGCCCCACCCTACCACCCACTCCCAGATTCAGCATGGGGCTTGCAGCCCTACCCCGCGCTGAAGCCTACCCCGCCCCCCCTTCCAGGGCCAACCACGGAGATTCGGGGCCAGCAAAGGGAAAGCCCGACGTGGCAGGGCTGTCCCTTTGCCGGCCCTGAAGTTCCCACCCCCGCCTGCCTCCTGGCCGAGGCCCGCAGGGCAGGCTGGTCTGGCTGGCTGCCTACCTGCCTACCTGCCGTGTCAGTGGCCAGGGGGTAGGCGAAGGTCGGGGCCAAGGGGCCAATCGGCAGCCATGACCAACACATCCTTGGTCGTTCTGATAATCCGTTCGGCCTGTCCAGTTGTCGACGGGTGGAATGGAGCCGAGGTTACCTGGAGGATAAGGTGCTGCTGCAAATATGCCCGGAATTCTGTGGAAGTGAACTGGGTCTCGTTGTCTGAGATGATCGTATCTGTGATGATCTCTAACCTATATCGTTGTACTTGTAGTTTACACCCATTACTGTGCGTCTTTTCCTATGCAGCCAACAGGAACAGCATCCTGCCCTCCTCCAAGTGACAACCTTTCAAATACTTAAAGAGGGCTATCATGTCCCATCTCAACCTCCTTTTCTCCAGGCTGAACATTCCCAAGTCCCTCAACCTATCTTCATAGGGTTTGAGATGATCGTGTGTTGCAAAGAGGCGCTGGAGGATCTTTATGACCACGGCCGACGTCATGGATGTCACCAGGACCACCTCTAGCCATTTGGAGAACAAGTCTATAACAATCAGGAACGTGTGTCCTTGGAATGGCCCAGCGAAGTCTGTGCAGCTTTCCTGGCAGGTCTGGCAGCTGTTGACCCAGGATTCGATATTTTTGTCAATCCCCGGCCGCCATACGTAGCTGCGAGCCAGCGCCTTCATGTGCATGGTGCTGAGATGGCCATCGTGCAGTGCTTCCATGATCCGCTGGCATAGCTTGAGCAGCACCACAACTCAGTGCCCCCACAGCAAGCACCCCTTGTGTGCTGACAGTTCCGTTTGCCAAGCGGTGAAGGGTACAAAGTCCACGTCTTGTTTGCCCATTGGCCATCCCTTCCACACCCAGTTGAGCACTTGGATGATGAGGCAAACCATGGTTGAGTGGGCGGCGATGTCTGCTGAGTGCAGGGGTGGCTGTGGGAGAGATTCAATCAGCAGCACCTCTGCAGCAGCGGCAGGAACCGTGTCGACCTGTGGCAGCAGCAGGCGGCTGACAGCGTTGGCATGCCCGATAGACTTCCCTGGCCAGTGTACGAGGCTGAAGTTGTAGCCATGTAAGAAAAAGAAGGTCAGCCCTCCGTTCCAAACAACCAATACTAGGTGGCCTCATCCCAGAGGACGCACATAAAATGACCCTGGAGCGCCTTCTCAAGATTGGAGAACTGTCAGTCTCAGGCGAGGTTGCAGATTGCGGCAATGAACTCCACAATCGATTCTCCTTCTTGCTGCCCTAGTTGGAAGAAAATATACCGACAAGCGATATCTCCTGGTTGTGGGTTGCAATGCTCATGGGTCTGGAGGAGGATCTCGTCTAGATCCACATGGTCCGCATAGTCGGGCGCGAAGAGGTCTTGGGCCAGGTCAAAGGTGGCGGCCCCGCAGGAGCTCAGGAACACAGAATCACAGAACCATAGAGTTGGAAGGGGCCATACAGGCCATATAGTCCAACCCCCTGCTCAACATAGGATCAGCCCTAAGCATCCTAAAGCATCCAAGAAAAGTGTGTATCCAACCTTTGCTTGAAGACTGCCAGTGAGGGGGAGCTCACCACCTCCTTGGGTAACCTATTCCACTGCTGAACTACTCTGACTGTGAAATTTTTTTCTCTAATATGTAGCCTATATCGTTGTACTTGTAGTTTAAACCCATTACTGCGCATCCTTTCCTCTGCAGCCAACGGGAACAGCAACCTGCCCTCCTCCAAGTGACAACCTTTCAAATACTAAAAGAGGGTTATCATGTCCCTTCTCAACCTCCTTTTCTCTAGGGTGAACATTCCCAAGTCCCTCAACCTATCTTCATAGGGTTTGGTCCCTTGGCCACATATCATCCTCATCGTTCTCCTCTGTACCCTTTCAATTTTATCTACATCCTTCTTGAAGTGAGGCCTCCAGAACTGCACACAGTACTCCAGGTGTGGTCTGACCAGTACCATATACAATGGTACTATGACATCTTGTGATTTTGATTTTGCCCCTGTTGATACAGCCCAAAATGGCATTCGCCTTTTTTACCTCTGCATCAAACTGCCTGCTCCTGATTAGCTTATAATCCACAAGTACCCCAAGGTCTTGTTCACACACAGTGTTACCTAGAAGCGTATCCCCCATTCAGGAGGTATGCTTTTCATTTTTCTGACCCAGATGCAGAACTTTACACTTATCTTTATTAAACTGCATCTTGTTCTGATTTGCCCATTTTTCCATTGTGTTCAGATCTCGTCGAACTCTGTCTCTATCTTCTGGAGTATTTGCCAATCCTCCAAATTAGGTGTCATCTGCAAACTTGATGAGTAGTCCCTCCACTCCCTCATCTAGATCATTAATAAATATGTTAAAAAGTACCAGGCCAAGCACCGAGCCCTGAGGTACCCCGCTACTCACCTCCCTCCAGTCTGGTGAAACACCATTGACAACAATTTTTTGAGTTTGGTTCTCTAACATAGCGGTCCCCAACCTTTCTCAGGTCAAGGACTGCCTTCGGAGTGAGGGAAGAGCTGACGGCCCGGGTGCTGCGAAAACGCGCATGCACAATTGGCGCGGATGCGTGTTTTCGCCACCAGGTGGTGCTAACGCCCATGTGCGGCAACTGTGCGTGCGCGTTTTCGCCACTAGGAGCGCTAATGCGCATGCGCGGCAACAGCGCGCATGCGTGCTTGCCTCACCGCCATGCCGGCGGCTGCGCCTGCCTCTGCCCTTCCTTCTTGCTGCCGGCGGGGAAGGCAGGTGTGGCTGGCGGCGGCCAGGTACCGTGGTCTTCGCGGCCCGCCACCGGGCCGCAGACCAGGGGTTCATGACCCCTGCTCTAACCAATTCCCTATCCAGCTAACTATCTGAAAATCCAGAGTGCAGTCCTTCGATTTATCCATCAGAACATCATGGGGAACCTTTAGCTTTACTAAAATCCAAGTAAACGACATCAACCAAATTTCCACGATCCAGCAAACCTGTTACTTGGTCAGAAAAGGAAACCAGGTTGGTTTGACAGGACCTGTTGGAGACAAATCCATGCTGACTTCCTTGGATCACCAAATTGTCCTCCAGATGTTTGCAGATCGCTCCCTTTAATATCTGCTCCATTATCTTCCCCACAACAGAGGTCAGACTCACTGGACTGTAGTTTCCCGGGTCATCCTTCCTTCCTTTTTTGAAGCCTGGAATAACGTTTGCTCTCTTCCAGTCCTCCGGGACATCTCCAGTTCTTAAAGAGGTCCCGAAGATGATGGACAAGGGTTCTGCAAGTTCTCTGGAAAGTTCTTTGAGCACTCTCGGGTGCATTTCATCTGGCCCAGGGGATTTGAATTCATCCACTGCAGCTAAATGCTTCTCGACAACCTCTCTGTCCATATCAACCTGCCACCCAGACACTATCCCTTGGCTACTGCAATCTCTAGTTGTGCCTAAACCCTTTGACCTGTGGGAAAAAACAGATGTAAAATAGGCGCTGAGGACGCTTCGCAGAGTTTGTTTCCCAGCACACAACTGGGAAATTGAAGTCGCCCATGATGACAAGGTCCTGCTGCTTGGGTTTTTTTTCGAGCTGCTCACAAAGTGCAGCGTCCACATCTTGTCGTTGGTCAGGCGGTCGGTAGCGGACACCAACCACCACACTATTTGTTTCCCCCTCGCTTATTTTCACCCAGATGCTTTCTACTGTAGATATATTCTCCTTCACTAGAATTTCCTGACAGGTAAGCCCTTTCCTCACATACACTGCCACTCCTCCACCTCTTCGATCTATTCTGGTTTTTCTGAACAGTTCATATCCATCCACTATTACATTCCAGTCATGAGAATCATTCCACCAAATTTCTGTGATGCCTACTAGATCATACCTTTTCATCAGCATGAGAAGTTCCAGCTCTTCCTTTTTATTGCCCATGCTTCGGGCATTAGTATAAAGGCATCTGAATCCTTTTATTTTTGGTTCCCTATGAGCTGGCCTTCCTGGTTGGACTTCCCCCAATCGGTCTCCTTCCTTACACTCGGTATGTTGAATGTCTCTTTCCCCTTGTGGCGTCAGTTTAAAGCTCTCCTGATGAATCTCCCCAGGTTCCTGCCAAACACATTCTTCCCCAATTTCGACAAGTGCAGTCCATCAGGTGCTAGTAGGCCTTCCTCAAGAACGCCTATCCCATGGTCCCAGAAACAAAATCCCTCCTACTGGCACCAACTGCGCAGCCTCTGAATCACCTCCATTATCTTCCTCTCCCGACGCATTCCTCTTCCCTTGACAGGCAAGATTGAAGAGAATACCACTTGTGCCCCCATTTGCTTGAGCTTCCTCCCTAGATCTTGATAGTCTTTTTTAATAGGAGCGATGGTATTCACAGACATCTCATTCGTCACTGCCCATCTCCTCGCCGCATTGGTGATGCCGTTGGCCGTGAGGAAATGGCGGAAGCGTTTCTCATAGCTTCACCATCGGGTCGGGTTGGGTGGCTGGGGTCAAATGGCACCCTCCAGTACGCTTTCAGCGGTTGAATAGGCCTTCTCTGCATGCTGGCCTGGGTCAAGCAATTAGGCTGGCAGATGGTCCCCCCTTCAGACGGCTGGGTTCCGATCCAGGGACTCACAACGCAGGTCGGGTGCTGCTGGACACACGCTTTCTTGCTGGCAGAGGGTCCCCCTTGGACGGCGGGGCTTTGTTCCAGACATGTGCAGGAGCACCTTGGTTTCCTTTCAGCATCCCATCCTCGTTGCCAGTGTTGTATAGTGGGTTTGGTAGGAAATAAGTGAGACGCAGCCATGCATCAAGCAGCTCTTTATTGCTTCCAAGAGTGGGTACATGTTGAAGGTAACCACACAGACTGGGTACTTGCTTGGACAAGCCCCCACTTATATACATATGACCAGGAGGTTGAACCACCCAAGGCCAAGCCTGATTGGCTTAGCGGTCCTTGATTGATTCAAACTAATTGGGACCCACAGGTGGGGACCCGACAGCTCATTGGTTGTTCTTCGGGCTGCTTGGATTCTGCTCCAGAACCCAAGCTCACCCCTCTGCTGCCTCGCATATACAACAGGCAACCTTTTAAATACTTGAAGATGGTTATCAGATCCCCTCTCAGTGGTATCCTCTCTAGGCTAAACAGACGAAGCTCCCCCAACCCTTCTTCATACGTGTTGGTCTGCAAACCCCTCACCGTCTTTGTTGCCCTCCCCTGGACACGTTCCAGTTTGTCAACCTACCTCTTCAACTGGGGTGCCCAAAACTGAACACAGTACTCCAAGTGAAGCCAAACCAGAGCAGAGTAAAGCGGTACCATCACCTTCCGTGATCTGGACACGATACTCTGTTTGATACAGCCCAAAATCCCATTTGCCTTTTTAGCCACTGAGTCACACTGCTGACTCATGTTCAATGTATGGTCTACTAAGACTCCTAGATCCTTTTCACACATGCTAATGCCAAAACAAGTCTCCCCCATCCTATATTGGTGTATTTGGTTTTTCCTACCTAAATGCATAAGTTTACATTTGTCACTATTGAACTTCATTTTATTCAGTTTATCCCACTTCTCGAGCCTATCAAAATCATCCTGTATTGTGTTACTGTCTTCAGTTCTGTTTGCTACCCCTCCCAGTTTAGTATCATCTGTAAATTTAATAAGTATACCCTCTAATCCCTCCTCCAAATCATTTATAAATATGTTGAATGACACAGGCCCCAGGACAGATCCTTGGGGTACTCCACTTGTCACTCTTTTCCAAGAACTGAACCATTAACAAGTACTCTCTGGGTACGATTTGTCAACCAGTTATTGATCCATCTGACAGAATTAGGATCCATACCGCATTTTACCAACTTGTGAACAAGAATATAATGTGGAGCGTTATCAAAAGCTTTACTGAAATCCAGATAAACTATGTCCACGGCATTCCCCTGATCCAGCAGGTAGTCACTTTCTCGAAAAAAGAGATCAGGTTGGTTTGACATGACTTGTTCTTGTGAAACCCGTGCTGAGTCTTAGAAATCACAGCTCTCAGTAACCAGATGCTCAAGGACTAAGTGTTTGATTATTTGTTCCAAATTTTTGCCAGCTACAGATGTCAAGTTGACGGGTCGATAATTACCAGGATCCTCCTTTTTCCCTTTCTTGATGATGGGGACAACATTTGCCCATCCCCAATTGTCTGGCACCTCACCTGTTCTCCAAGAAGTGTCAAAAATAACGGACAGAGATTCAGAGATGACATCTGCAAGTTCTCTTAGTAACCTTGGATGCAATTCATCTGGCCCAGAAGAATTTGTTTCATTGAAGGAAACTAGGCGTTTGCGGACTACCCCCAACAGTGATCCTAGGCCACCATTCCCATCCCCCGTTTTGTCTTAATTTTTTGCCACATTGATCACTATTTCCCTCACAAGAGAAGACTGAGGAGAAATAGGAGTTAAGCAGGTCAGCGCTTTCTTCATAATCTGTAATAATTTCATTTTCTTGTCCTCACAATGGTCCTATGGTGTCCCTATTATTTTTCTTGCTTGAAATATAACTAAAGAAGCTTTTTTGTTATGCTTAGCATTTCTTGCTACCCTAAGCTCATATTGACCTTTAGCTTTTCTAACACTTCCCCTACAATTATTGGTTATTTGTTTATACTCATCCTTGGTAATAAGGCCTTCCTTCCATGTCCTAAACAAATCTTTTTTATTCCTCAAATCTTTTGACAACTCCTTATGGAGCTAACTTGGCTTCCTTAGGCTCCTTCCAGATTTTCTTCTCAAGGGAATTGTTTGTGATTGAGCCTTCAGTATTTCACTTTTAAGGAACTCCCAGCCATCTTGGACTCCCATTTTTTAAATCTTTCTGACCATGGGACTCTATGCAACATACCTTTAAGTCTGTTAAAATCAGCTTTCCTGAAGTCCAGTCTATACGTAAAGGTTTTCTCTTTTTTCCACAATTGAAAATTCCAAAAGCACATGGTCACTGCTACCAAGTGTGCCCACTACTTCCACCTCATCTACCAGTTCTTCCCTATAGATGAGAATCAAGTGTAAAATAGCAGAGCCCCTGGTTCCCCTCTCTGCTTTCTGGGAAATGAAGTTGTGGCAAGTTAAGAATTTATCGTAGTTTGCATTTTTAGCAGATTTGGACTTCTAACAGATATCTGGCTAATTGAAGTCACCCATGACCACTGTTTCCCCCTTTTTGAAAACTGTTTAATTTGGTCTAGCGGCTCACAAAGCGGCTCCTGATTGCGCCCTCCGAGTGTCCATCCAGGGCCAAGCAGCCAATGGGGAGGCGCACAAAGTGCCTTCCTATTGGCCCCTCACCAGGACAGACCAAAATTCCATTCACCCAGCCCAGTCAGCCTGCCAGTCTGCTCCTGACCACCACAGGGAGAGGAAGTCAGCAGGGCTGCCAAGGGGGATGAGAACAGTGGCTGCGCCAGCCCTTTTCGCCCCAAGGCTGTCCCAACTGTCATGTCCAACTGCAAATTGCCTCAGAACCCTGACAGAGCTGGCAGGAGGCTGCACAGTGCTCCCCCTCCCCCCCTCCCTCCAGGCCTGCTGCGAAGGAGCCTCTGACAGGCCCTGACTGAGGGGAGGGAGGCCTTTCCAAGAGCAACGCAGGGGAGACTGAGGGCCTTCCTTTTGAGGGGCGGGACTTTCCCCTTCTGCCAAACAGTTGCCTGACAGGGAGGCCACAGAAAAGCCCCTTCTCACTTAAAATACTGCTCTGCCCGGAGGTTAGACACAGCCAAGCCATGTGTCTTTCTTCTTTGCAACTCTCCGCAGATTTGAGGCCACTGCACAACATTATTCTGCAGAGGAAATTGGCTCTTTTGTCTCCTGTTTCATCTGTACAACAACCCTGGGCAGTAGGCCTCAAGTCTTTCAATTCAACAACAACCTGTGTAGGAAGCCTTAAATGTTTCTTCTCTACCACAACCCTGTCCAAAGTAGCCCTTTCTGCCTGGGGAGCTGATCTTTATACTCTGCAGGTAAGCTGTAATTCCAGGAGCTCTCCAGGCCCCACCTGGAGGTTGGCCACCCCTGGATGGAAATATTCCTAGAGGTTTGGAGGTGGGACTTCAAAATCATACAATGCCTCAGAGTCCAGCCTTCAAAGGAGCAATTTTTGCCTGCAGTTGGGAGGGAGTGGTGCAGGTGTGTCCCTCCTGGGCTATGGGTTATGGCCAGCCCTTACCAGCAACTGTTTGTATTCTGGGGCACAGACAGGCAGACCAGCATCAGTCCTGTGAGTCTGGAAAGTGCAGGAAGATCTAAATAAATATTTACAACCTGAAACTGTAAATAGAGAACAAGTAAATGTCTGGAGACACATAGTAACTGAAATTACTTATTGGCCTGGCAAATAACCTTGGCCTGGCAAATAAAAAAACAGTATAAAAAACCTTACTAAGGTCAACATTGCTGTGCACAGAGAGCCTTCCTCTTAGGGTTGCCAGCTTCCCTGTGAGGCTCGCTACCCCACCTCCCTCATGGGGAGTCTGCTATGGGGAGAGAAGGAGAAGACGATTGGAAAATGCTTTGAGACACCTGAGGCCTGCTGGGTCACTGCAGCCCATTCCCTGTTCTCTCAGATCTCTCACAACCCCACATACCTTACAGGTTGACTATTGTGGAGAGATGAATGGAAAAGGTGTTTGTAAACCGCATTGAGACTCCTTTGGGTAGTAAGCAATAGGGTACAAAATCCGTTCTTCTAAGGAGCAACCATGAAAGAAGCATGTGGGCACATAACATTTTACCAACAGTGAAAACATGGGAGACAGAAGGAACAGGGTGGACACCTGTGTACTGTGACTACCCCATGTGTATTAGGGCAGAGGGGCATTTCGGTGAATGTGGCCTAATTCACACAAGAAGGGAAATGATGCATAATTGGGAGGAATTGCCATGTAATCTTCCCCTAAGAAGAGTCTCCAGTCTGATTTTCCCTTCACATATCTGAGGACATGGCTCTGGAAAGCTCATCTGTAACCACTATGCCAAAATTCCCAAAGGTCAGTCCTCTCCCACACTCAACAAACATTCCACACCACAGGTTCTTGACACCCATATCTCCACACCCACACCCTCATTTGCCACCATGCCACCACAACCTCCCACACAAGACACACATTCAACCCCATGCCCTTACCGACTGGACAACTCCTCCCCTTCCGCTTCCCACTGCCAAGCTCTAGCACCCATTGTATTCTTGAATACAACGGGCTTTGCCCCTGGTATATATATATTGCACTTGGAACACTGGCATTTGTCTCTTCTCTGATCCCCTTTCAAGTCAATACCAGCAGGGAACTAAACCTTGTATAGCTGCTTTTAAACATCCCCCATGGTGTTTTCATAATTCAGTGATCTGTGACTAGCGATAGTCTCATATTGAAAGACTCATATCACTTGTCAAGAAAAGTTAAAATAAAACGAAGGGGAAATAAAGCTTGTACACTGATGAAGGGGGATGATGGCAGAAAGTGCAGAGTGGGTGGAATGTCCTCAGTCTGTATGCTTCTAGAATAAAAAAAATCATAGAAACATAGAGTTGAAAGATACATCCTGGATCATCTAGTCCAACCCCGTGAACTATGCAGGACACTCACAAACCTATCGCTCATCCACTGTAACCTGCCACCTCCTTGAACCTTCGCAGATTCAGCCTCTCCTTCAGATGGCCATCCAGCCTCTGTTTCCAAAGCTGGAGAACCCACCACCTCCCGAGGAAGCCTGTTCCACTGAGAAACCGCTCCAATTGTCAGGAACTTCTTCCAGATGTTTAGACAGAATTTCTTTTGAATTAATTTCATCCCATTGGATCTGGCCGGTCCCCCTGGGTAAGACAGAAAAATTCTGCTCCATCCTCTATGTGGCAGCCTATTAAATACTTGAAGATGGCTATCAGATCCCCTCTCAGTTGTCTCCTCTCCTGGCTAAACATACCAAGCTCCCCCATCCTTTCTTCATATGTCTTGGTCTCCAAACCCCTCACCATCTTTGTTCCCCTCCTCTGGACACACTCCAGTTTGACTACATCCCTCTTCAACTGGGGTGCCCAAAACTGAACACAGTACTCCAAGTGAGGCTAAACCAGAGCAGAGTAAAGCAGTAACATCACGTCCCATGATCTGGACAGGTACTCCGTTTAATATAATAATAACATAATAAATAATAATATAATAAATAATAATAAAATAAAATAATAATACAGCCCAAAATCCCATTTGCCTTTTTAGCCACCGAGTCACAATGTTGACTCATGTTCAATGTGTGGTTTACTAAGACTCCTAGATCCTTTTCGCTCAAACTACTGCCAAGACAAGTCTCCCCAATCCTCTGTTCTCTACATAGGGCAAACAGGTCAAACCCTCCATCAAAGAATTAATGGACACAAATCTGACATCAAAAGCCACAAGACTGAAAAACCTGTAGGGGAACACTTTAACCTTCCAGGACATTCTATAAGGGACCTGAAAGTAGCTGTTTTATTACAAAGAAACTTCAAGAACAGGCTAGAAAGGGAGAAACGCAAGTTATTACAACACTCCATACTTTGACATACCCTGGACTCAACAAGGACAAAGGTTTTTTTTATCTCACTGTGCATGCTAACATTATGTAACTTGGGTACCCATATTCCTCACAATTTATTTTAATTGGGATTATGTGACTATTAGTAATATGTAATGTAATTTTGAAATCTACTGTCTGGTCCAAGGACAAGATAGCTGCCAGCTTAGCTTCTAGTTGTAAGCAAGTTTCACACTGGTATGGAGACAGATGGGGCCCGGCAGTAAATAGTAGAGTGTGAGCCATGGATCACTGGCTTTGACAGTTTTATTTCTAACTAGATATTAAGCCCGCTGTGGGCAAAATACAGCGGGCCCTAGCATGATGGGTGGGTGGAGGGATGGGGCGAAGGAAGGAGGAAAAGGAGAGAGACAGAAAGACAGAAAGAAAGGGAGGAAGATAGAGACAGAAGAAGAGGGAGAGAAACAGGTAGCCAGAAAGAGGCAGATGGAAGAGAGGGAGGAAGGGAGAAAGGGAAAAACAAAGGGAATGCTGGGAGGAAGGAAAGGAGAAAGGGAATGCTGGGAGGAAGGGAAGGAGAAAGGGAATGCTGGTAGGAAGGGAGGAACAGAGTAAGGTAGGTGGCCTTGGGACCTGCTGCTGGGCCCAGGGGCAGGCTTGGCTGCCCCAGGGCTCGGCAGAAGGCTCGGGACGGGGGCGGCAGATTTTGCGGCCTACTGCCGGGCCCAGGAACAGTCTCGGCTGCTCCAGGGCCTGGCAGAAGGCTCAGGACGGGGGCGGTGGGCTCCGCGGCCTACTGCCAGGCCTAGGAGCAGGCTCGGCTGCTCCAGGGCCTGGCAGAAGGCTTGGGACTTCGGGAGTGGGCTTTGTGGCCTTCTGGCGGGCCCAAGGGCAGGTGAGCCTGCCCCAGGGCCCGGCAGAAGGCTCCCTGGGCGAGGGGAAGCCGGCCGGAGGACTTACCGCTGGGGAAGGTTTCTTCCTCTGAGCGGCAACTCCCCGGCCGGCCCAGGAGAGGCTGGGCCAACCAGCCAATGGGGAGCCGCGCTCCCCATGTGACACTCGGAGGAGCTTCGCGGCTCCTGATTGGGCCCTCCGAGTTTTTATCCCGGACAGGGCCCGCCCTAACTCCTCCCCACTTGCCCTTACTCCTTTATTCCTCCCGCTCCTCCGGAGTGGGGGGAGGGTTAAAGATATGTCCTTGTGAACTATAAATGGGTTCAAGGGGTTTGATTGGCTGGTTTGGCAGAGAGTTATCATATGGCTATGTTTGGATGGGGTGACACATTTTACTAATCTACCAAGATTAACTTTTGCTTATATATTCCTAGTGTTATGATGGTCAGTTCTTAGTCTGACGAACAGTGCTTGCACTCGAAAGCTCACACCTTGAATAAATCTTTGTTGGTCTTAAAGGTACTACTGGACTCTGATTTTACTACCCTTATGGGTTTGAGGACTTCCATGGATTTCACGCATAGATGTTAGTGCAGGGGAAGTAGAAATGCCAGGCCACAGACTGGCACCTCTGGGAACTTTGGGGTGGTTCAAAGAGCAGGCATGATGTTGTGCAATGATTTTTGACTGGACATGATATCACTGTGGTACAACATAATTTCTATCTGCCACTGGTTTTCCCGCCAGCCTAAAGGAAAGGGCAAGTGGGAGGGCCCAAATTATGTCACTTCTGGGGAAAACCTGAAAATGACATCACACCATTCTAGAGATGGCTAGAAGCTCTATAGTAAAACCTAGCTTCCTAGAATGGAGTGACATAATGCTATCATGCTGACAGCTATTCTTTTTTATCCCACCAGGCATTGGAGCAGTGACACACAATGGGAGCCAGGGACAGGAGACTTAGCACCTACAGCAAGTAAATGGCATTTCTAGAATTATCCCTCCTCCACTCCTCCTCTTTGAAATCATGATGAGGAGGAGAAAATGTTATATTTGGGGCAATTGAAGAACCAGAGACATTTTAAAGGGTTGGCTGTATTCCTGTATGGATAATCAGGAACGTATGTGTATTTGAATTCAAGTAAAACAAAAATAATATTATTTTAGACATTTAAACCATAATAGTGGTGTTGTTTCATTGTTCATAAAAAAAACTTTTTTTAAAAAGGATGAACACTTGAAGTATAGGAGACATCCTGTTTTGAGCATTTGGTCCAGCTTTCATAAAATATACACTAATGATCACGGTCATGCAGACACGATTGCTTTAAAGCTTGAGAGGGTACATGATTGCCCTCTTTAAGGGCCATTCCGCACTCGTCCAAAATAGCACAATGATTACAAACTGAAATCGCTACAGTTTTGCCATTATGCACAACGTCGTTGACAATCTTCAACACTCCTGAAACCGATCTGCAATAAGCACTTCATTGTAGCACTTTCAGGGAAATCCCAAAAAGTGGATTCAGCCTCCGGAAAGCGCTACACTCCTGCAACCAATCTGCAACACTAGCGGAAAAGTTCTGCGCGTTACCATTGTTGCGGTTTCTGCAAAGTCCCTCCCCCTGGCTCTCTCCTCTGATCTTCCGGCGAAGCGATCGCCATTTTTTTTTTCTCCAAGCGAGTGGAGATCAATGCACCGGCGAGCCTTCGTTTACCCAGCGAGGCTTCCCCGGCTGCAATCCCTCTGTTTAAAGTCACCAAGCACAAGCAACACAGAGGCCCGTTTGCTGGTTTATTTTTCCTTTATTTTTCACACTATTTTCGGCCGAAAATCACGCCCGTGAAGGGGGGGGTATTTTTTTTTTCACTCGGGGGGAGCGTGGCAACGATGAAACGGCAGCTCAAACACCACCTGCTAGCTGGATGGGTTTCTCAGTTGCAACGAATCAACACAGATTCGTTGCAACGTGTGTGTGTGTTTTGTTTTTTTTAAACCTTCCTTAAAGGGAAAGGGGCTGTTTGGGAGCATGATAACGGCCGTCCATTGGCTGCTTGACGGCCAGGGGCGGGACACATCTCGGCAATATCGCTTCCTGGCTAGCGATTTTTGCCAAGACCGGAAACCTGCGGGAAACGATAGAAACGCAACTGGATTTCAGTACAAAGGCAGGTATGCATAATGATGAATTCCACTATTTAAAATGGCGATTTTTCTTTCCGCAACCAATTTGCAACATGGATCCCGGTGCGGAATTGCTCTAAGTATTTGAAAGGTTGTCATTTGGAGGAGGGCAGGATACTGTTCCCATTGGCTGCAGAGGAGAGGACATGCAGTAATGGGTTTAAACTACAAGTACAACGATACAGGCTTGATATCAGGAAAACATTTTTCACAGTCAGGGTAGTTCAGCAGTGGAATAGGCTGCCTAAGGAGGTGGTGAACTCCCCCTCACTGGCAGTCTTCAAGCAAAGGTTGGATACACACTTTTATTGGATGCTTTAGGATGCTTTGGGCTGATCCTGCGTTGAACAGGGAGTTGGACTAGATGGCCTGTGTGGCCCCTTCCAACTCTATGATTCTATGATAACCTCTCTTACTGGGTCTGTGGTTCTCTAGCAGCCTATAATGGCTTTACCCATCCACCCCAGTTTTTTATGTCAGGTCTAATACAGAGGCCATCGGCCATGGGGTGACCATAAGTCAGCTGCAGCTTGACAGCCCATTAAATACATACAGCACAGAGGGAGGCCAAGCTGATTATTTATCGTGCCAGAGGCAAAGCATGTTGTACCCAGGAATGAAATGGGCACTAGGATGCACGCCAGCATTGTAGCCTTCCTGAGGACAGGCTACATGGCAAAAGTCCATCCTTGGACACTTGAGGCCCCACCTCCAAACCTCAAGGAACATTCCTGATTCAGGGTAACCAACTTCCAGCTGCGTCCTGGAAATCTCCTGGAATGGGACTATAGAGACCAGCTCCCCAGGGACAAATGGCTGTTTTTGAGAGGGGACTCTGTGGCAGAGAGATTGCAGGATGGGAGAGGTTGGGACCTAGGTCATTTCCAGGCAACAGAGATCAGTCCCCCTGGAGAAAAGCCATGGCTTTGGATCCCATGGAGATGCAGGAATGCCAAGCTCCAGGTGGAAAACAGAGAAATTCTGGGTGGCAGTAAATGCTAATAACAATAAACATCATCACATCTAATAATTCATAGTCACAGTTTCTTCCTGTATGGATAATCGGGAACATATGTGTATTTGAGTTCAAGTAAAACAAAAATAATATTATTTTAGACATTTAAACCATAATAGTGGTGTTGTTTCATTGTTCTTAAAAAAAACTTTTTTTAAAAAGGATGAACACTTGAAGTATAGGAGACATCCTGTTTTGAGCATTTGGTCCAGCTTTCATAAAATATACACTAATGATCACGGTCATGCAGACACGATTGCTTTAAAGCTTGAGAGGGAACATGATTGCCCTCTTTAAGGGCCATTCCGCACTCGTCCAAAATAGCACAATGGTTACAAACTGAATTCGCTACAGTTTTGCCATTATGCACAACGTCGTTGACAATCTTCAACACTCCTGAAACCGATCCGCAATAAGCACTTCATTGTAGCGCTTTCAGGGAAATCCCAAAAAGTGGATTCATCCTCCGGAAAGCGCTACACTCCTGCAACCAATCTGCAACACTAGCGGAAAAGTTCTGCGCGTTACCATTGTTGCGGTTTCTGCAAAGTCCCTCCCCCTGGCTCTCTCCTCTGATCTTCCGGCGAAGCGATCGCCATTTTTTTTTCTCCGAGCGAGCGGAGATCAATGTACCGGCGAGCCTTCGTTTACCCAGCGAGGCTTCCCCGGCTGTAGTCCGGGGAATTTGGTCCAGCTTTTGGTCCAGCTTTCATAAAATATACACTAATGATCACGGTCATGCAGACACAATTGCTTTAAAGGTTGAGAGGGGACATGATTGCCCTCTTTAAGTATTTGTAAGGTTGTCACTTGGAAGAGGGCAGGATGCTGTTCGCATTGGCTGCATAGGAAAGGACGCTCAGTAATGGGTTTAAACTACAAGTACAACGATACAGGCTAGATCTCAGGAAAACATTTTTCACAGTCAGAGTAGTTCAGCAGTGGAATAGGCTGCCTAAGGAGGTGGTGAACTCCCCCTCACTGGCAGTCTTCAAGCAAAGGTTGGATACACACTTTTCTTGGATGCTTTAGGATGCTTTGGGCTGATCCTTTTTTTAGTACTTTATCCAGTGCTTTATTAAAAGACTCTATGGAGTCTTGTAATTTGAGCCATTGCTTGGATTGAATGGTTAAAAACATGAATCTTAATTCTCCCTTGAATGGTATTAATTCAGGGCTGTTGCCATTTCATGCAAGATTTCCCTTTTATGGGGGTGGTCAAGCACAAACCACAGATCATTGGTTGGTGAAGCCCTGCCACAAAACAAAGCATGTGCAAAGCTAAATCATGGGGGAAAGACAGTGTAGCAGAAGTGGTTTCAAAGGCACTCGGTATGGATCAAGTTCATTTGAATGTTTGGTAGTAGAGTTTTTTGAAAGGGACACTGCAATACATCAGTAAGGCCGACATACTGTAAAACGTGTGGCTGTAAAGGGAGGAACTGAAGCCGATACCAGTGTCATTGGCTCTCTGTGTTCAATGGCTGAGGCAGTAAGGGAGCCCACCAGCAGCTCTGCGAGGCGCCGGGTGTGTTTGCCGGGCCGCAGTGAAGCGTTCTCTTCCCCCCTCCCCCCCCCGTGGTTCGAATGCTTCCCCCTTCCCCCCCCCCTGGTAGCTCAAACGCTGCTGGCTCAGTACAAGCCTTCCGTGCTCGCTGTCCAGGGGCAGTCTGGCAGTGAGGCTCGGTGAGTGGCATCCGCAGCCAGTTCATAGGCAGGTCCTTCGGGAGCTGGGCCAATCAGAAGCTGTGCGCCTTCTGATCGGGCCACGTCTGGTGGACCTGGACGGACAGGGCCGAACGGACAGGGTCCTGGACAGTCTCCTCCTAGGAGGCTGTTTGCCAAATATATAAGGGAGCAACATAGTGTTAAGGATTGCAATCAATGGGCCTAGAAGGGCATGAATCTGCTTAGCATCACACTGTACAATGTTTGACTAAATTATGCTCTTGCAATAATGCAACAGACAATATGGCAAGTATATTCAGTGTTTTAGACTGGTTATTTCCAAGTAAATACAAATTAAAACATTTTGCACAATGGATATTTTCAGCTTACTTTACAGTATAATTTTTGTTTTGTTGTTTTGAAATGAATTTATTTATTACTAGAAATAAAGCCCGCTGTGAAGGGAAATACAGGGAGGAAGAATGTCGCGAAGGAAGGTAGAAGAGGGGAGGAGGAGTGGGAGGGAGAAAGGAGGGGAAGAGGATTTTGCAGGGATGGATAGAAGGGAGAAGAACAGGAAGGGATCAAGGAAGTAAGAGAGGAAGTAAGTGAGAGGGAGAGACAGAGAGAGAAGAAGGAGATGGAGAAAGGGAGGAAGGAAAGAAGGAAGGAAGGGAAGAAGGCAGTCAGGGAGGTAGATAGAATGGGATGGGAGAGGGGTATATGTGAAGGGGTGGGTTGGCAGGGGGAAAGTGGGAGGGAGATGGCAGTGTGTGCGCGCGCGTTTGTGTGGGTAAAAGGTGTGTGTGTGTGTGCGTGCGTTTGTGTGGGTCCGGAAGGGAGGGTTAAGGGAGAGGCGAGGTGGGTTGGGCAGGGGGAAGAGCAGTGTGTGTGTGTGTGTTTGTGTTGGGTGGACTTCTGCCGGGCCCAGGGGAATCTGGGGCCCAGCAGAAGCCTAAAAAGGATGGTGGCGGACGGCGTAGGCTTGTTCTGGGCCCAGGCGCGAAGGAGCGCCTGGGCCCGGCAGAAGCCTGGAAAGGGCGGCGGAGGGTGGGCGAAGCTTCTGCCAGGCCCAGGCGCTCCTTCGCGGCAGCAAGGGAGTGGCTGGGCCCGACAAAAGGCTCGTGAGGAAGGGACCTGGGGCGGGAAAGGAGGGCAGCCTAGTGGGAGGAGGGCGGCTGGAGGACACACCGGGCACAGTCTTCTGTCTGTGCGGCGACACCCCAGCCAGGGCAAGCGAGGCTTTGGCAAGTGGCCAATGGGGAGCCACGCTTTGCGCGGCTCCCCATTGGTCACTTGGCCTTGGATGGACACTCGGGGGGCCCAATCAGGAGCCGCTTCGCGGCTCCATATTGGGCACCCTGAGTTTTTATCCCGGACAGGGCCCGCCCTACCTCCTCCCCAGGTGGCCTTACTCTTTTATTCCTCCCGCTACTCTGGAGCGGGGGGGGGGGGTTTAAAGATTATTTACTTATTATTTATTAGTTAGATTTTTATCCCACCGTTCCCAGCAAGCTGGCTCACAGTGGCTAACAATAAAACATCATATAACAATTTAAAATACCCCATAAAACAATCACAATACCCCTAAAAATAACAAATTACAATTAAATTGGCGATAATAAATGTAAAACTCCCTTTCTCAATGAATCATAGCTGTGGCCACTAGTATGATCAAGCAATGCCCTAGATGTAAATTGGGATAGGCTGTCGTCATCTGGGCCTGGTCCAGTGCGAAGCCCAGGAAGCCAGAGGGAAGAACCGATCGAATACCCCGGGGCTGCAACCCAGCCCAGCCCAGCCCAGCCCAGCCCAGCCCAGCCTCAACCAAATGCCTGGTGGAAGAGCTCCATTTTGCAAGCCCTGAGGAACCGTGAAAGCTCCGTCAGGGCCCGCAGCTCTTCTGGGAGCTCATTCCATCAGGTAGGGGCCAGGACTGACCAATGTACAACAAATCTAGCTGTCTCAGCAAATACTGGATATGAGCCCTTCATGTATAGCTTAATAAGAAGAGCTGCTTTTCACTACCCAAAGGAGTCCCAAAACAGCTTACAAACACCTTTCCCTTCCTCTCCTCACAAGATATCTTGTGAGAAAGGTGGAGCTGAGAGAGCTCTAAGAGGACTACTCTGCAAGAACAGCAGTAAGAGAACTGTGACTAGCTCAGGCTCACCCAGTTGGCTCCATATGGAGGAGGAGTGGGGAATCAAGCCTGGTTCTCAAGATTATTTTACATTGTCAGCATTTCTTTTACCACTGTCCTTCAATATGTTGGGTTAATTTGTACATCTAGAGTCCAACATATAGGATTCCTACCTGCGTGTCCACTCACAAAGGTGTTAAAATGGTACCCCTGAAGGAATGTGACCTCCGTTCCTCCTACCATTCAAGTACCTTTGTGAGTGGACGTGCAGGTATGAATCCTGTGTTCGGGGATGTAGTTGTACAAGCTAACCTATCTTCCAAGTCAATGGGCTTAAAATGGGTGTAACTCTTTATAGGATTGCACAGTCCATTACCTTACATACAATGGGAGCCATTGCAGTCTTACTTTTGGCTAATGTCCTTTCACCACTTATTATATAAATAATATAAATAACCCGTCCTCAGACTTCAAACATGCCATGTCAGATGTATGGCAGGAGATTACAAAGTTTGTTAAGGCTCAGGTCTTCAATCATCCAGGCAGCTTCGAGGCTGTTAACTAAAATAGAGATCAATGCTTCAATTTTATGGGAGGCCTGTCCCATGTGACCAGACCCAAATCTTTTAGTTTATGGCTTGCTTATGCATTCCTGGTGAAAAAACGGTTTACATTTTGGGCCTCAGGAGCTCTCCTAAATCAGCTGCCAGGTTTTTGCAGCTGGTAGAAAAGGGAAATGCTGTCAGCACGTTGCCCAGAGGTGAACAAATGAGCCGAGAGGTGGGCTAGTGATGGCCTGAACAGGGGCACTGAGCGACCACAAAGAGCTGCTACTGAGCTGAGCCACAAGAGCTGTGGCTACATAAAGGGGATTGTTGTCTAGCTTAAAGGGTAATGCCAGCCCTTCCCTCCCCGTCATTACTCACCCTGGTCTGCCTGACAGAAGAACACCAGTGAAAGAAAAGCCACACCACAGGGGGAAGCCCTGAACTACATAGGTGGGTTGCGGACTTTTTATCATCTTGTATCTTGTAAGATATTTGCAGTGGCAGCAAATCTTCCATGAAAACTCTGACACAAGGGGAACTAACTGTTTTCACAACGTCACACAAACTCAAAGTTAAGCTAATGCAAAACCCTGAACAGCAGATTCAACAGAACAAGTAGCAGAGTGGAATGTAACTGCCGTTTCACTTCAACACATTCAAGGATATAAGAATCACACCCCCTTGGATGAATTGTGTGAAGAACAGCGGAAGGTGCAGATTATAAATCATGTCTTTCAGGTGGCTTGTGCTTCCATTCAGGGTAGCATCAACCAAACTCTCTGTCATTCAGTTCCATGTGGATATGACCCTTTTTATTGCACCTCCTTTGAATCTACATTTGAGAGGGGAGTGGGAATCACTCCCATATCTACAACAAGGACAGGTGGCTCTAGCAGGATGTTCCTTGGTTTGTTCAGCAACCATTTTGTGCTCCTGTAATTTGACTTTAGCATTCCTTTAGAACTCCAATGTATCCTGAGCTGCTGTTTCCATTGCTACTCCCGTTTCTACTGCACATTTAAAAGTCAGATTTTCCTCAGTTAGAAGTCTCTTTTCTGTACCTGCACTGTGCAGATCACATACCAGTTTCTTTCTCAATGCATCATGAAGCTTGTCATTGAAATCACAATGTTCTGAAAGTTTTTTAAAATTCTGCAGCAAATGAGGAAAGATTCATTTTCAAGCAGGTGCTATTTGTGGCACCTTATATCTACCTTCTATAACCAGGGGATTGGGGAACAAGTGTTGCTGAATTATTTGCATGATTCCTTTAAAATACTTCCTTGTGGGCTTCTGTGCTGCAATCAATTTACGATTTTCCTCCCACAGTGCTTACCAGTGCAACTATATGTTTTTCTGGGGGTATCTTATTAACTTCAAAGTGCTGTTCTAGTCTTTCAATATAAGTAGGCCAGTCTGTTGAGTAAAGTTGTAGTCAAAAATGTTCTGGCATTTCTCCATAGCAACGCAGAATTGTTAATTTTTATTTAAAATGCATGTGTTGTGGCATTACTGCATAGCAATGCGGAAGTGTCTTTTTAAATTAAAAAATCATTTCCTGGGCTCTGGGGGAAAGAAAGTTTCAGTCCACAAGAGAACTGCTGTTCTGTGATTGGTGGCTTGCTGTGATTGACAAGCCAAGGTGTGGGGGGAGAAGTTTACCATTGCAGCCTCGTTCTGTGGCAAAAAGCCACAACGAGGCAGAGGAAAAATGTAGGGGGAATCTCCCATAAGGAAGGCTCCAAATGCAAGGATTACCATCCTGCATTTGCAAGCAGGAGGCCACATGTGCTTTACCCCTCCAAGCGGTCATGGTAAACTCCAAGTCAACCCCCAAAGTCTCCCATTGGGTTCCCTGGTCATGTCATGTGCAGTTCTTGTGCTAGTGTGGGGGTGCGGTGGGGGTGTAAAGATGGTGCTGGAGGGCATTGCTCTTATTATGTAAACTAGGAAATAAGCCCACTGTCTCCTAACTACAGCGGGACCTAACGGCAGTGAGACCCTTCCCGGCCCGGCTGGCAGCATTCCCCCCAGCCCCCCCCCCCCCGCAGACGATGCCAGCCATGTGGCAGCCTGGGAGCCTTCTCCAGAGGCTTGGCCACGTGTCTGATGGGCGCGCCGCCACCTACCATTGGTGGTGTCTGCGTAGATCTTTCCATCGTAGGTGGGCTAGGGAGAGAGCGGGGTCGGGCGGGTCATTGGCGGCAGTGGCGCTGGGTGCACGGGTGGGGCTGGGTGCCTCTCGTGCCGTCCGCAGCTGCTGGGCAGCGGCTCTCTTGTTATCGGCAGGCAGGCAGCTGCTGTTGCGGCGGGCTTGGCCGCCGGGCAGCAGCTCTTGGCAGGGCATGCGAACCGCAGCCACGGTGCCGTCCTCTTGCTGCTAGCTGTAGGTGGGTGCAGGTGCCAGCCACCGCCTCTTGGGCCCGGCTGTGGTTGGCGCGTCTTCTCAGCGGCTGCAGCGCCTCTCGGCTCGTGTGGGCGGCCACGCAGCAAATGGCGGCAGCCGCGTGAAGCTGGGCAACGTTGGAAGGGGGCGGCTTCGCGCCTCCCAATTTGTCAGTCTGGCAGCAAGGGACCAATCGCGAGCCGCACTGTGCGTGGCTGGCAACTGGTCCCTTGCCGCCGGACTGACAATTGGAGGGCCCAATCGGCAGGCTTGGTCCCTTGCCGCCGGACTGACAATCGGAGGGCCCTATCGGCACCCTTCCTCATCCCGGACAGGCCCCCCCCCTTGGGGCCCTTACAGCTTTATTTTATCTGCTCTCCTAGGAGCGATTAAAGATGATTAAAACGGCTATTCAAATGACAGTTCCATTTGTCATGAAACACTATCTTAGAAGAAGAAGAGTTGGTTCTTATATGCCACTTTTCTCTAACCAAAGGAGTCTCCAAGCAGCTTATAATCGCCTTCCCTTTCCTTTCCCCACAACAGACACCCTGTGAGGTGGGTGAGGCTGAGAGAGCCCTGATATCACTGCTCGGTCAGAACAGCTTTATCAGCACTGTGGCAAGTCCAAGGTCACCCAGCTGGCTTCATGTGGGGAGTGCAGAATTGAACCCGGCATGCCAGATTAGAAGTCCGCACTCCTAACCACTATACCAAACTGCCTGCCCCTGCAAATATCTTACAAGAACTCTGACTCTTTGTTCTTTTATCCATGATTTTGTATCTGAGGAAGTCTGCATGCACATGAAAGTTCATACCTTGAATAAAACTTTGTTGGTCTTAAAAGTATCTCTGGACTCTTAATTTGTTCTTTGTTTAGTTAGATATATTCAAATCTATTTTAGTCACTTAACTTACTCAGAAAAGAGGTGAATTATAAAGCATAAGCGCAGCCTTTTTGTAAATGTTTTTATCACCCCAACAAGTCTTTTCCAAGCCATATCAAAGGTCTCCATTTGTCCAAGATAGCCAGCTGTCCCTTGGTGTTTCCCTGCCACTTACAGTTCTGTATCATGCCACTTACAGTTCCCTCCTCTTTGCCAATTGTAAGATATTTGCAGCTGCAGCTGTAGCAAGTCTTCCATGAAGACTCTTAAGGCTGAATCAGGAACAGACTGCGTTTACTAAGACATGAAGTCAAGGCAAAGTTAATGCAAAATACTGAACAACAGATTCAATATAACAAGCAACTGAGTGAAATGTGACTACAGTGTTACTAAGGCACATTCAAGCATATAACATGTCTCACAGGACAAAGGCAGCTTTTGATAGGACACAGTCAGGCTTCTATGGAGAAGCCAAAGTCATGGGACACAACCATGGACTACAGGTAGACAAACCCATTTTTCTCCATTGCCAAAGGTTCAGGTCTATTTTTTATAAAAGAGGTTTTAGAACCTCTTCATCTTATCACATCAAAATCACAAGATGTCATAGTCCCATTATATATGGCACTGGTCAGACCACACCTGGAGTACTGTGTGCAGTTCTGGAGGCCTCACTTCAAGAAGGGCGTAGATAAAATTGAAAGGGTACAGAGGAGAGCGACGAGGATGATCTGGGGTCAAGGGACCAAGCCCTATGAAGATAGGTTGAGGGACTTGGGAATGATCAGCCTAAGGAGGTGGTGAACTCCCCCTCACTGGCAGTCTTCAAGCAAAGGTTGGATACACACTTTTCTTGGATGCTTTAGGATGCTTAGGGCTGATCCTGCATTGAGCAGGGGGTTGGACTAGATGGCCTGTATGGCCCCTTCCAACTCTATGATTCTATGATTCTAAGCCAAACCAAGCAGAACACCTTTTCTCTGTTTCACATAATATATATCAGATAAGGGCTTGGAGGAGGAGCGTATCTCATGGCTTAAGTGCCACTCAGCACTTAACACCCATTCAGGGGGTGTTAATGCTCTCCTTCTCCCAGCTACACCAAGCACTGCCCTGTCAGAGGAAGGCAGTGCTTGGTGGAGCTGGGAGAAGGAGAGCATTATTTCAGGAGCTGACTGCTAGCTCTGCCCTCTGCTGAGTAGGCCTTTGTCCTATAAAACAGTGGTTTGTCCTATAAAACAGATACCACTACCGGTCCGTGGATCAGTTGGTACCAGGCCGCGGCTCCTCCTCATCCTCCTCCCCGGCTGCCGCTTTGGGTGGCTGCCCTGCCACTCTGCCACTGGCTCACCTTTGGTGCTCTTCAGTGGCTGCCATAGCTGGGGCTCCCCCTCGGTGTGGCACTGCGAAGCTGCTGCTGGCAGCACCCTCCAGTGGGCGTCGGGAAGTCAGGGGTGCCAGCAGGAAAGCAAGTGGAGCACAGGTTCAGGCAGTAGCGGCGACATCCCTCGGCAAAAGTCTATCCCACCCAAGGCTCAGTAAAATTGTCAACTGTTGACTGTTCCCTGGTGATAAAAATGTTGGGGACCACTGCTATAAAAGGCTCCTGCTTGGCAGAGGAAGGCAGTGTTTGGTGGAGCTGGGAGAAAAAGAGCATTATTTCAGGAGCTGACTCAGGAGCTGACTGAGTAGGCCTTTGTCCTATAAAACGCAGAGGAAGGCAGTGCTTTGGAGGAGCTGGGAGAAGCTGGGAGAAGAAGAGCATTATCTCACGAGCTGACTGCTAGCTCCGCCCTCTGCTGAGTAGGCCTTTGTGCTATAAAAGGCTCTTGCTAGCCAGAGGCACACTTCTTTGGCACCCGCAACACAAACAAAACCCAAAACTACTCTTGGGTTCTGGATTAAACCATAATACCCTGTATGGAACCAAGAGCAAGAGCTAAAGGACGCTTGGCTGTTGGCTTTTCACCTGAGGATCAAGCCGAAGGTTTTGGTGAAGTGTAGGACTGTTTGTGGAGCAGTTCAGATTAATCAAAGTGGCATGAAAACTGAAGAAGGTTGCATAGTGAGATGGCCCTGAGAGAACTAGCCCCACCAGGTTACTCAGTCCTCCACCAATCTCGGACCCACAAAAGGGGAGGGGGGTGGCCATTGTGGTCTGGGAGGTTCTCACCCACAGGGCTCTCCCGGCGCCGGAAATCGAGGGGGTGGAGTGTGTCGGTATTGGATGGGACTCGGTCGAGAGTTTGGCTATCTGGTTGGTATACCGTCCGCCCAAAGCGCCGCCAGATGTCCTGCCCCGCCTGCTGGAGGCGGCGGCCGCCTGGGCGTTGCAGTACCCCAGGCTTCTGATCCTGGGTAACTTCAATGTCCATGCGGATGCGCCCTCTCCAGTCCATGGCGGAGACCTGGTGTCATCCATGGCAACACTAGGACTTTCGCAATTTGTTGCTGGGCCCACCCATCATGCCGGACACACACTCGACCTGATTTTCGGCGCTGGGATAGAAGTGGATCTGGATACAGCTTTGGCTGTGCCGTGGTCAGACCACTATGCCCTGCGGGCCCGGCTCAGGATACCACCCCCCCCCCAGTTGGGCGGCTGGCGCATTTTAGTCCGCCCGCGGAGACTTATGGATCCAATAGGATTCCGGAATGCTCTGCGGGACCCGATGCCTCCTGGCGACTCACTGGCGGCCCTGGTGGAGGACTGGCAGTCCCGCCTATCGGCTGCCATAGATGAGATTGCCCCTAAATGTCTTCTCTGCCCTCGACTCAAACGGGCACCCTGGTATACCAGGGAGCTTCGGGAGAGAAAAAGGGAAGTGAGACGACTGGAGCGAGTGTGGCGGAAGACTCGCGACGAAGCTACAAGAACATCTCATCGCACGCTTATGAGGGCGTATGAGATGGCGGTGAAAGTGGCAAAACGGGAATTTTTTGCCGTGGAAATCGCATCCGCAAGCTCTCGCCCGGCCCAACTATTTAGAACAGTTAGATCCCTTACCGCCCTTGAGGGGCGCCAAAATAGTAGGAAATTAGAACTAGGCTGTGAGGCTTTAATGAGCCATTTTGCGGACAAAGTCTCGTCGCTCCGCCGCGCTCTTCCCGCCACAGTTAATACAGTAAATGAACTGGAGACCTGTTGGCCGCCTTTGGAGGTGACGTTCGATGGCTTCAGACGGCTCTCTCTACCCAAAGTGGACGAGTTGCTAGGTTCGGTCAGGGCGACCACGTGCCCCCTCGACCCCTGTCCGTCATGGCTCCTCAAAGGAGGGGGCCAGAAGATAGGAGGCCAGCTCAGGGATATTGTCAATCTCTCCCTGGATTCCGGGGAGTTCCCTGAGCAGTTAAGGGAGGCAGTGGTCCGCTCTCTCCTGAAAAGATCTATGCTGGACCCGCGAGACCCAGACAGCTACCGCCCAGTATCGCACTTAGCGTTCCTGGGCAAGGTGGTCGAAAGGGCCGCGGCAGACCAGCTCCTGGCATTCTTAGAAGAAACTTCGGCACTCGATCCATATCAGTCTGGCTTCCGACCTGGCCACGGGGTGGAGACGGTGCTGGTCGCCCTGCTGGATGATCTCCGTCGCCAGCTGGATAGAGGCGGGTCGGCAGTGCTGGTTCTTCTGGACCTGTCGGCCGCTTTTGACACCGTGGACCACGAACTGTTGGTCCACCGCCTCGCTGAAACGGGGATACGGGGCACAGCTTTACGCTGGATACGCTCCTTTCTCCAGGACCGGACCCAGAGGGTAGCAGTGGGGGATGAGCTCTCGCGCTCCTACAGACTTCCATGTGGAGTCCCACAGGGCGCGGTCCTCTCCCCCACATTATTTAACGTCTTTATGCGCCCTCTGGCCCAGCTGGTGCGGAGTTTTGGACTGGGTTGCCACCAGTACGCTGATGACACCCAGCTCTATCTCCTCATGGACGGCCGCCCGGACTCTCCCCCGGAACCATTTGCCAGATGTTTGGAAGCGGTGACAGAATGGTTCGAGCAGAGTCGTCTGAAACTCAACCCCTCCAAGACGGAGGTCCTGTGGCTGGGATGCAGGGGGCAGGATCAGGAAGCGCGCTTGCCCACCCTGGGAGGGGCGCATCTTACCATCGCGTCCCAGGCCAGGAATTTGGGCGTGATCATTGATGCCTCCCTAACTTTGGAGGCGCAGATCAAAAGAGTAGCAGGCCAGGCATTCTTCCAACTTCGCCAGGCCCGACTACTAGCGCCCTACCTGTCCCCCGAACACCTGGCCACGGTGATCCATGCAACGGTCACCTCCAGAATAGATTTCTGTAACTCGCTCTACGCGGGCCTTCCCTTGTCCTTGATCCGGAAACTTCAGCTAGTGCAGAACGCAGCTGCCAGGGTCCTCACTGGCACACCTTGGAGGGCCCATATCCAGCCAGTGCTGAGGCAGCTGCACTGGTTGCCAATTGCTGCCCGGATCCGGTTCAAGGTTTTGGTTTTAACCTTCAAGGCTTTACGCGAGTTGGGACCCATATACCTGAGGGACCGCTTATCGCCCTATGCCCCCCGTAGAGCTTTACGTTCTGCGGGAGAAAATCTATTGGTCGTCCCCGGCCCTAGGGAAGCACGCCTGGCCTTGACCAGGGCCAGGGCCTTCTCGGTCCTGGCCCCTGCCTGGTGGAATGAGCTCCCGGGAGAGCTGCGGGCCCTGCGGGACCTTCCATCGTTCCGCAGAGCCTGCAAGACGGAGCTCTTCCGCCAGGTTTACGGTTGAGACCAGGCTTAACATCTACGCCCCCCCGGGACCTGAGGATTGGGATTAGACACGAGTACCATCAGTATCCCCTCTCCACTTGCTAGGGGGGGAATGGGTAGTTGATTAGCCGCTCTTGCCAGGTAGTCATTAACTATTGACATGTTAATTGGTTTTAATGTATTTTATGGGGTTTTATACTGTTGTAACCCGCCACGAGCCGCAAGGGAGTGGCGGGAAATAAATTCAATAATAATAATAATAATAATAATAATAATAATAATAATAATAATAATAATAATAATAATAATAATACCATCTGTGGAATGTTTGTCTTTTTACCTGAGGGAGACAATTTTTACAAATGCAGCAAGTGCAAATTCGTGGCTCTGCTGGAGGAGAAGATCTGGTGATTAGAGAAACTATTGATTACACTGCACGAGGAGGGAAATCTATCAAAAGTCGCAAACCAACAGACGGAATACCTGGAAGAAGCTTAGGTCCTAGACCCATCCCAGTCAGGTTTCTGGCCTGGCCATGGGGTAGAGACAGCGCTAGTCACCCTGACGGACGACCTCCGTCGCCAGTTGGACCGAGGCGGGTTGGCACTGCTGATATTATTAGACCTCTCAGCAGCGTCGACACAGTCGATCATGAGCTTCTAGCTCGCCGCCTCATTGATGCTGGAATACAAGGGACAGCCCTTCAATGGCTGATCTCCTTCCTCCAGGATCGTGGACAGAGGGTTGCAATTGGAGAGAAAACATCAGACCGCCGGCAACTTACTTGTGGAGTCCCACAAGGAGTGGTCCTCTCTCCTATCCTAGTCAACTTCTTCATGCACCCTCTTGCACAACTGGTATGGAAGTTTGGGCTGGGTTGCCATCAATATGCAGATGACACCCAGCTCTTCCTCCTGATGGATGGCCGCCCTGACTCTCCCCCAGAAGCATTAGCCAGCTGCCTGGAAGCAGTGACGAGATGGCTCAAGCAGAGTCGTCTGAAGCTCAATCCTTCAAAGACGGAGGTCCTGTGGCTGGGTAGGAAGGGCCCATGTGAGAAGCGCGTCTGCCTGCCCTGGATGGTGTGCAGCTCTCTACGGCTCACTCCGCCAGGAACCTAGGCATGATTCTGGACGCTTCCCTCACAATGGAAGCCCAGATCACAAAGGTAGCGTGGCTGGCATTCTACCATCTCCGCCAAGCCAAACTACTAGCGCCCTACCTGGCCACGGAACACCTAGCCACCGTGATCCATGCGACGGTCACCTCTAGACTAGACTTTTGTAACTCACTCTACGCAGGCCTGACCTTAGCCCTGACCCGGAAACTACAGCTGGTTCAAAATGCAGCAGCCAGGATCCGCACGGTAACACCGTGGAGGTCTCACATCTGGCCTATTCTCCACCAGCTGCAATGGTTACCAGTTGAGTTCCGGATCAGACTAAAGGTTCTGGTAATTACCTTCAAGGCCATATGCGGTCAGGGCCCAGTGTACCTGAGGGATCTCCTCCCCGCCTATTCCCCCAAAAGAGCTCTGCGCTCCACCGCCACCAACCAGCTAAGGATCCCTGGCCCTAAAGAAGTTCGTCTGGTCTCGACCAGGGCCAGAGCATTCTCTGTTCTGGTCCCCACCTGGTGGAACGAGCTCCCAGAGGAGATCAGGGCCCTGACGGAGCTTAAACAGTTCCGCAGGGCCTGCAAAAAGGAGCTCTTCTGCCAGGCATTCAGCTGAGACCAGACGTAATCAACTGCGACCGAAGGGCTCCTGCTCCCCCCCGGCCCCCCTCAGAATTCCACCAATAAGCCCTGGACCTGTTTGTACTCTTACACTGTTGTATTGTTATATTGTACTGTTACACTGTTATCTGGTTACAACTATTAGTTATTATTATAAGGTTAATCACATGTTTTTATAGACCGTTTTATGTATTGTTCCTTGTTATTATGTAAACCGCCCTGAGCCTCCGGGGAGAGTGGTATATAAGTATGATAGATAGATAGATAGATAGATAGATAGATAGATAGATAGATAGATAGATAGATAGATAGACAGACAGACAGACAGACAGACAGACAGACAGACAGACAGACAGACAGACAGACAGACAGACAGACAGACAAAATCAGGAGCACCTAATGCAGAAGGGTAATAATTGGAAGAATGTTACACATAGGAGTAGTAGAAGAATAAGGAGAAGGTCTGGCCCACTGGTCTGCCTGCAGATGTTGATTCAGGAACCCAGGAGCATGTGCAATCCCCCATGAAGAACAAGCCCCAACGTAGACCAGGAAAAAAGTCACAGTCCCCCACAGGTGAGAGTTCTGGGTCTTCTTCCCCGCCGACCCCACAAAGCTCAGGAAACACTGCACAGTCCCCCACAAGAAAGAGTTTTAGTTCTGTTCCCAAGGGTACGAAGAAACAGGTACTGGTAATTGGGGATTCCTTGCTAAGAGGTGTAGAGGCCGAAGTGTGTAGACCAGACTTGTTGTCTCAAGAGGTCTGCTGCCTACCTGGTGCATGCATCAAGGATGTGACAGAACGGCTGGACAGGCTCATCACGCCTACAGATCATTACAGCTTCCTTCTCATCCATGTAGGAACAAATATTACTGCCCAGCAGAACATGGGACATATTAAAAAAGACTTTGAGGAACTGGGAAAAAAGGTAAAGGACCTGGGAGCGCAGGTTGTTTTTTCATAAGTCCTTCCTGTAAGTGGCCGAGGCATAGGAAGAGAGAGAAAAATTATGCAAGTAAATGACTGGCTACGTCAATGGTGTTGACGGGAACAATTTGGATTTCTGGATCATGGTCAACGATGTCAATATGAGGGGCTCTTATCAGGAGACAGAGTGCACCTCACAAGGGGTAGAAAAAGTATTTTTGGGAGAACCCTTGCACACCTGGTGAAGAGGGCTTTAAACTAGACACAAAGGGGGAGAGAGACATAAATACAGAACTTGGTGTGATGGCAAGATCTGAACATGAGAAGATCTCAAATCTACAGGGAATGTTACATAAGCAGGAAAATACTAGTTTACAAGGAAGTTCAAAAACCAGAACCATGAGGCACACAACAATGTATGGAAAACAAGCGGGAGGAACTAGAAGTTGTAATAGAGGAAGGGGGCTATGACCTAATAGGAATTACAGAAGCTTAGTGGGATAATACTCACAATTGGAATACTAAAATTGAGGGGCACAATCTATTCAGAAGGGACAGAAAAGAAAAGAAGGGGGGAGATGTAGCAATATATGTTAGGAATCTTTATACTTGTGAAGTAATACAGGTACCCGAGCATGAAAGTTCAGTTGAGCGTATTTGGGTAAATATAAAAGGAGTAGGAAATGAGAGTGGTATTATTGTGGGGGTCTGCTATAGACCACCAAGCCAGTCAGAGGACTTGAATGAGATATACAAATAAAGTTTCAACTCTGTGCATGCTCTGAAAGTCTGTAATATTGTGTTCTTCTCAGGATGCCAAACAACACCTCTGAATCCGACTGCTTGCCTTTCTGATGCCTCCCTTTACCCATCTGTTCATCCTGCTTGCTTTCTTGGGTTACCCAAAGCCATCCCTGCTTTCTCTGCCATACTACTATGTCCTGGATTTCATGGAGAGCAAATGCCTCACTGCCTGCTTTTGAAATGTTTCCAAATGCCTTCAGTAAAGGTCTTGGGTGACCACCTCCAGATTGGGAAATTCTGCTGCCTCGACTCCTGCTGCTATAACTTTGGAGGCAGTGTGATCAGCAGTGGTGAGGAATAGGAAGTTGGTGTACTTCTGCAGCTTCCATCCCTCACCCTTCCTCCCATGCCTGCGCATCCAGCCCCCCATCCTGTCTGCCCTAAGACAACAACCAATTACGTACAGTGGCAAGCAACCATGGAGGCTGCAGGCAGTGGCAGTCAGAGGGGAGAGTCAAAGGGGCATCTCTGAAACATACTGCTATGAGGCAAGATCTGGCAAGGGCTTGGCACCTGTATTGTTTGTTGACACTCCAGAGCGACTGGTTGGCCACTGTGTGAAATAGGATGCTGGATTAGGTGGACTATTGGTGTGATCCAGCAGGGTTCTTATGTTTTACCTGTTTCCAGGGCCAAAATGAATGCAGAGAATATGGGAGGAGACGGTTTTAGGTAAGAGATGGACCATATTGGAGACGCCTGAAGATACAGAAAGGTTTTACTTCCTGTCAGAAAGAGCCCAAACTTTTTTGCTACCTACCTTCCTAAACCCAGCTGAGCAGCATATCGTAATAGCACATCAAGTAGTAAAGAATTCACTGGGATACTATTTTTCCCAATTTGTAATAATCTGTAATTTCTCTACCTGCATCCCTTTATACTTGCTTGTATTCCCCAGGCATTTGATGGAGATTTTATACCAAAGTGTTTATACCTTTATACCAAAGTGTAAACTGCACAGAGCTTTTATTCCAATCCCAGGTCGATTCAGTCCCTGCCCTCTACACAGAATGCGATTTCTGTTTTTATTTTGGGCGATTTTAATTTTTCCTCTGCACTAAGCAGGATTGATCCGGAGTCACCCTACCTTTATTGTGCAATATCTTAGAGTGTTTTTAATGCTCAATATTTCAAGATTTGGATTGAGAAAGCAGGCTGTTTTGAATCTGGCCTCTCCTCCGTGGAAGAGACGCTCTGATTGGCCAAAACTGCTCATGTGACAAGTTTGCCTTAAAGGAGAAGCCCCTAATTTCTCTCAACTTTGGTCGGTCTTGGATTTTTTCTCCCTTCACTGCCTTCTTCAATCCTCTCCCCCCCCCCTTCCATGAAAAGAAAGAGGCTCCCTGCTTGGCTCTTCTTCCCCCTCTTTAAAGAAAAGAAAGAGGCTTGCCCCCCCTTCTGAACTACCCTAACCACGTGCAGAACACTTTCCTGTTTCAATGGGGGGGGGGAGAGGAAGACCCGAGTTCAAATCAATCTGAATTCAGCAGGATCCACACCGGAAAAAAAACAAAGTAAGTGCAGAATCAGCCCAAGCCAGACCACTGGTCCAACTAGCTTCATATTGTCTCCTCTGATTAGGTAACCAGATCTGCTCAAGATTGAACTCAGACATGTTTTTATTTTGGACTTTTTTTACAGAGCACTATTTGCATACACAGGCTACCACACCGTTAGTTAATGTTCATCTTTTCCTCTAAATGGAGTTGAAGAAATCTTGAAGAAAGCAGCCCCTTTTGTAGATTTCTCTCACTCTCTCTCTCTCTGCAGATTGAAGAGTTTGCTTCCGTGTTATTATAGATTCTTAAAAAGGAGGGATGGCCATAAACTGGCGGCTTCAACTGGGCAAATGGAGTTGCTATAATATTTTAAATGCATCATTTGTGGGGAAAATATAGGAAACACATGTTTTCCCAGATGGTCTCCTTAGCATTCAACTGGCAAAAATAGAGACCAGGATTGGCTCATAGAATGGCACGATTTCCTTCAGGCTATTGTTATAAAAGTTGCTTTCAAGCTGCTGGGGCTGCAACTCTCCATAACAAGAGACCCTCTGATGGGCTCCGTTAACATCTATACTCCATGTACTGCTCCAATTAGATTTCTGAACTGTTGAGAAAATATGGCCAATGTGAAAGGTAAGGAAGAAGAGGAGACACTCACCCTCTTAGCAAACATACATCATCACTCCCACTCCGCTTTATCTCTTGACATCAGAGAGGATTGCCCAGCTTCTGGGTCCCTCTCAGCACTGTTTTTGTTTATATTGTTTTTGTCATCACTTTTGATGGACCCATGCCTAGCATTTGGGCAATGAAGCTGTGTCTCCCACAACCCAAGGAGAGATTTCTGCATGTTTAGAGGGCATCCCAGATAGGCATATTTTATCTTTGACAAATGCAAAACTATTCTCCCCCCTGTTCCTTTTTCCCTGTAGAAGCTACAGATCCTTAAGAGCAGTTAATAGAAGGTTGAAGTAGGGGACAGAAGGAGGGAAACTGAATGGGGAAATAAATTTGCCTAGTCAAGCCTCTAAGCCTACTATTTTTGTAGAAATGTAGAAGACACATGTTCCCAGCCCCAGTTTCCACCCTGCAATGTATCCTGTGCAGGCTTTCCCTTTTCCATGCGCCATGAGTTCTGTTTGGGTAATTTAGGGTTGCCAACTCTGTATTGGGACATTTCTGGAGATTTGGAAGTGGAATCCGGGGAGGGGGGGGTAGAGAAGGGAGGTTCCTCAAAAGATTAATATTAGATTTATTACCCGTCACTCCCAGACTAGCTGACTCATGCAGTTACAGAATAAAACCCCCACAATAAAACTTATTAACCCCGACCTATTACAATCCCCATGGCGCCAAAAAGTACTTCAACATCCTATCCCCTTTCCCTTCCCTAAGCTCAAAGACCACCACCCCCATCCATAAGCCTGCACCTCACAGTCTACCCTAGAAAGCAACCATTCTCACCAGTATTCTCATTTGTATTCTGGTGATGCTGTTATTCCAGGAGACCTCCTGGA
This sequence comes from Paroedura picta, assembly GCF_049243985.1. Taxonomy (NCBI): domain Eukaryota; kingdom Metazoa; phylum Chordata; class Lepidosauria; order Squamata; family Gekkonidae; genus Paroedura; species Paroedura picta. Next base: position 75,982,910 of record NC_135371.1, on the reverse strand, counting down.
GGTTACGCAACAAGTAAACGTCACTGTGCACACCTGATTTCACAATTGCAAAAGTCTATGCAGTTCAAAGAAACATCTTTAAACCTGGGAAATCAGGCATGATCTGGGGTGATGATGCATTATTGTGAAGCATTCTTCTAGGAAAGATGTCTTCTATTGTGATTCTCTTTGGGGGAACATTTTAGACTAATACGTCTGATATCGTGGGTCCACTGAGAAAGCAATATATAGTGAAACAGAGGCTTATTGGGTCTTTGTACTGACATCGGTGGCGAACTTATGATGGTGTAAACTTTTGTGTAAAATTGGACTTTGTTTGCACTCACTTAAAAGAATATACACATTATTTTGGTACAACTTTTGAGGTATGGTTGATTCTATCAAGTTTGGTCGGTTTGCATGTGGATCTTTGCTTGTGTATGTGCCATTACACTGTGTACTCCCCCCCCCCTCGGTTGTCTTTGTGGCTAGTCCCACCTGAAGGTTGGCAATCCTTGTTGGGTTTGATGATAGCATCTTCCTGTTGATGAAAACTCAATCATAAGCTCTGTAGTGTGTGTGTGTGTGTGTGTGTGTGTGTACAAAAGCAGTACACAGGCTAAAAACAGGAAGTTGCTCATCTAGCTCCAAAGATCAGCTGTCTTACATTATTTACTATGGGAGGAGGTAAAATTTTCCAGTTGTTTATTTCCCTCTGGGTATTTCTTCACATGCCCCTGATTTGTACCTAGGGACTGTGATTTGTTAATATGCTCTATGTTAAAAATCCTTACTCATACTACTGTTGTGAAGAATGGGTGTCAGAAGCCCGCGCCTGAGGCAGCACAGCCCTATGCAGGCCCCTACATGCTTTACGTTGGGTATTGATTTGGTGGCAGAGGGTCCCTCAGGCAAATTCTGACCATTTATTAATTTAAAGCATTTAGATCCTGCACTTTCTCCTTAGAGTCAAGGTGGGTAATAGAACACAGTTGTCAAGATAAAATCAAATGTGTATTGTCAAATAATAATTAGTTTAAAAAATCAATTTCAAAACAAGAATGTAAAACACTCATAGCAAGGTTGCGAGCTCTAGATTAGGAAATACCTGGAGATTTGGGGGGTAGAGCCTGAGGGGGCAGGGTTTGGGGCATAATGCTTTTAAAGCGGTCATTTTCTCTAAGTGAACTGATCTCTGTCACCTGAAGATCAATTGTAATAGTGGGAGATCTTCCAGCCACCATTTACAACCCTAATTCAGAGCTTAAACTGCAGAGATTGATGTAGGTTAAAACCACAGCCAATATGCCTAATGAGTTTATGTTTTACCAGATGCCATCTTACAGCCCTTCTTAAATGTAGTCAAGGAAAGTGCCTTAAGCACCCATTCTGGTAGGTCTTTCAAGAAGACAGGGCCTACCACTGAGAAAGCCTGTGATATAGCTGTTTCCATATGGATCACTCTAGGCACCACAAGGAGAAGGCTGATTTAAAAGTGTAAGCGATAAGTGAGAATATATTGGGAGATACAAATGAAGTCCCTAAGCTATGAAGGGCACGATTACCAGCATTTCAGATTGGGCCTGGAAGCAAACAGGTAATTAGTACAGTTGATGGATCCCTGGAGGGATATGTTCCAAGCAGCTGTTTCCAGACAGGAATCTCACTGCTGCATCTTGTACCAACAGAACATTCCAAACTTATCAATTTAATAAACCTAATTTATAAGTTATCCAATTAATCCAATAAATCTTATTTATATTAAAAATCCCAGGAGTTACTGCCCCCTCTCCAGTCAGTGTGTGTGTGTGTGTGAGAGAGAGAGAGAGAGAGAGAGAGAGATATGCGTTGAGCAGGGGGTTGGACTAGATGGCCTGTATGGCCCCTTCCAACTCTATGATTCTATGATTCTATGATTCTATGAGATGGTGATGTCATTGTCTGCCATCTAGTTGTTGTTTTCTATGTGATTTCTATGTAGGGAGGCCCAGTTTTGTTGGTAATCTGGGTCTAGCTAAGTCAGCAGAGTCCATAAAAGGCCAGTTTATAGGCCAGATGTAATTGAAAGAAGGCAGTCCTATTGATGGTGCCACTTATATAAAAAGTGGTAGATGTTGGAGTTTTAGGACATTTCCCTCTAAGAAGAGCCCTGCTGAAACAGACGTTCCATCTAGTCTTACAATCAGTTAATTTGGAGGGCCAACAACAAGGCACAGAGCCTGTCTTTCCCCAGATGTTGTCCCTTGGCATGGGTATACAGAAATTTACTGCCTCTGAATATGGAGGTTGAACAAGTCTAGTAGCCATTGGTAGACTTATTCCCCATGAAGAATTCACTTTTAAAGACATCCATGTCTATCTTCTCTACATCCTCTGGCATGAATTCCACAAGTTAGTATTTCCTTGACTCTATCCTGAATCTACTAGCCATTGAGTTCATTGGATGCCTCCAAGTTTTAGTACTGTAGAAGAGGAAGAGAAAATTCTCTCTACACTGTGCACAATTTTGTAGACCTCTATCAGATCCTTCCTCAGTAATCTCTTTTCAAAACTGAGTCTACCTCAAAGGAATGTTCTACCCCCTTAATGATCTTCGTTGCCCTATTCTTTACTTTTTCCAGCTCTACAATGCCTTTTTTTTTGGCAAGAAGGCGACCACATATGCCTTACCATAGATCTTATGGTACATAGGCATTATGATAGTGGTACATAGGGATTGTGATAGTGGATGTTTTATTTCCTGGTAATCCACAGTACAGAATTTGTCTTGTTTCACTTCTGTGGCACACTGGGTTGACATTTTAATCAAACTATCCATAGAATCATAGAATCATAGAGTTGGAAGGGGCCATACAGGCCATCTAGTCCAACCCCCTGCACAACGCAGGATCAGCCCTAAGCATCCTAAAGCATCCAAGAAAAGTGTGTATCCAGTGATGGGGAGTTTACCACCTCCTTAGGCAGCCTATTCCACTGCTGAACTACTCAGACTGTGAAATTTTTTTTCCTGATATCTAGCCTATATCGTTGTACTTGAAGTTTAAACCCATTACTGCGTGTCCTCTCCTCTGCAGCCAACAGAAACAGCATCCTGCCCTCCTCCAAGTGACAACCTTTCAAATACTTAAAGAGGGCTATCATGTCCCCTCTCAACCTCCTTTTCTCCAGGCTGAACATTCCCAAGTCCCTCAACCTATCTTCATAGGGCTTGGTCACTTGGCCCCAGATCATCTTCGTTGCTCTCCTCTGAACCCTTTCAATTTTATCTACGTCCTTCTTGAAGTGAGGCCTCCAGAACTGCACACAGTACTCCAGGTGTGGTCTGACCAGTGCCATATACAATGGGACTATGACATCTTGTGATTTTGATGTGATGCCCCTGTTGATACAGCCCAAAATGGCATTTGCCTTTTTTACGGCGGTATCACACTGCCTGCTCATGTTTAGTTTACAATCCACAAGTACTCCAAGGTCTCGATCACACACATGTTACCTAGAAGCGTATCCCCCATCCAGTAGGCATACTTTTCATTTTTCTGACCTAGATGCAGAACTTTACACTTATCTATATTAAATTGCATCATGTTCTCATTTGCCAATTTTTCCATTGTGTTCAGATCTCGTTGAACTCTGTCTCTATCTTCCGGAGTATTTGCCAGTCCTCCCAATTTGGTGTCATCTGCAAACTTGATGAGTAGTCCCTCCACCCCCTCATCTAGATCATTAATAAATACGTTAAAAAGTACCAGGCCGAGCACTGAGCCCTGAGGTACCCCGCTACTCACCTCTCTCCAGTCTGATGAAACACCATTGACAACAACTCTTTGAGTGCGGTTCTCTAACCAATGCCCTATCCACCTGACTATCTGAAAATCCAGATTGCAGTCCTTCAACTTATCCAGCAGAACATCATGGGGAACCTAGTCAAAAGCTTTACTAAAATCCAAGTAAATGACATCAACCGAATTTCCACAATCCAGCAAACTTGTTACTTGGTCAGAAAAGGAAACCAGTTGGTCTGGCAAGACCTGTTGGAGACAAATCCATGCTGACTTCCTTGGATCACCAAATTGTCCTCCAGATGTTTGCAGATCACTCCCTTTAATATCTTCTCCATTATCTTCCCCATAACAGAGGTCAGACTCACTGGTCTGTAGTTTCCCAGGTCATCCTTCCTCCCTTTTTTGAAGATCGGAATAACATTTGCTCTCTTCCAGTCCTCCGGGACATCTCCAGTCCTTAAAGAGGTTCCGAAGATGATGGACAAGGGCTGTGCAAGTTCTCTGGAAAGTTCTTTGAGCACTCTCGGGTGCATTTCATCTGACCCAGGGGATTTGAATTCATCCAGTGCAGCTATATGCCTCTCGACAACCTCTCTATCCATGTTAATCTGCCACCCAGACACTATCCTTTGGCTACTGCCATCTCTAGATGTGCCTAAACCCTTTGACCTGTGGGAAAAAACAGATGTAAAAGAGGCACTAAGCCTTTCTGCTTTTTCTCCACTGTGACCTCAGGCTCTCTTTCCCTCTCAGTCTCAGAAAGTTCAGATTCCATTAGTGTGCACTGAAAGCTGGGATTCCCCCACCCCCAGCATATATCACCTTAGAGGCAATTACTAGTTAAAGCCAACATTTCCCAGATTTCTCACACTTTTCTCATGTGTATACAGAGAGATACAATCTATATATAGAGATATGAGTATAAATACACTTATCTGCCTTAATGATGCTCCCCCCCCCACATAATGGTATCTGTGCATTTCCTATCTTTCCATACTTTAAAGAAAGAAGAGTCAAAAAGATAAGCCTTCATCATTCCAAAGAAGCTGAGAATAACAATCTAGGATGGCTCCAGTTTGGACAATGCAGTGTCGCAACCCTTACCATGAAGATGGATCATTGGCCAGTTCCTGTGATCCGGCCACTTTGGAAAAATTGTTTGTTCTCATCCTGTTTGAAACAGCATCAAAGTGTCTCCAGTCTAGACTGTGCCAAGATAAATTACAAACCTACAGAGTTGATATAAACCACAGAAGAGAGCAGGTCATTTACATGAAAGTAATTATGGTTACAACAAATATTTGTATTCATACATGGATGTGTATTTATACCCTGAGTCCTTACCATAAAGAAAGAGACAGGCTGTCAAGGAAGTTTGTGTGCCAGACACCAAGGCTTTGAACCTTTCACAGAAGCTGATCTTCTGAGGGCTTTCATATGTGTTATAACCAGGCTGGGGAGTGATATGAGAAGTTCTTCCCTCAGCTGGACTTTCAGATAGAAAATCAGACCAGCTCAGTGGCAGAACTGCATGGCAACAGGGGGAATAACAGTTTGTTGGCATGTAAGAAAACAGTCTTGAAGATTTCTTTTAAAATAAAACCAAACAAATAAAGACAAGGTAGAAAAATACTGTGAACATGCTATCACATACTGGACTATATATTGAATTTCAGTATGAATTGCTTTGCTTGGCACTTGTTTTGCATGGTCCCAGGAACATTATATACTAGCACATGTGCTTTCTAACATGTGACTGACACTTAACATGAATGATGTCCAGGGGCATTTGCAGGGGTGGGTAGGAATAGAGCTTCTGACCTTTCCGACTCATACAAGTTGTCCCATAGAATTAATCCCCCCTGATCTTGTAAGTCGAGGCAGTGGCAGGGAGGATATGGCAGAGGTGGCTGGGGAGGGGTTTGGGTAGCAGACAGCTATGCACATGGGCAGCAGAGGCAAGAGGGGGAGTGGAAGGGTCGGGAGGTGCTGCACGCCTCCCGACAGACAGGCTCCAAATGGAATGGAATCTGTGGGCAGAGGGGCTGGACTGACAGGCAGAGGGGCCAATTGGCCCCTTTAGAGTTTTTATCACGGACTCACCCCACCCCACCCCATTCTCAGCCCACTAAGCCCCTAGGGCTTTATTCTTACCCCTCCCGCGGAGCGGTTTACAGATGTGGGAGGAAGAAAAAAGTAATCAATAGCAAGAGGCTAGATTGGGGGGGGGGTGTTTATCACCATATGGAGGCATGGGAAGATGGTTCTTCCCTATAAGTTTCAGCAGAGTCCCATTTCACGGGATTTAGCAGAAGTAACTGGTTATCTATTTTTGCTGTACTGTGCTTACATTTCTAATCTTCATAGAAAAAAGTTGCTCACAATGTCACAAGTATCTTCTGGTGTGACAGGGAGGGGAATTAAGATGCTGACAGAAATAACAGTTGCATTGGGGGGATACAACATACACTGGATAACACCATATTCTATATAGATTTTATTTTTTATCCAAGTTATCTGGTACTGCATAAATATCATGCACATAGGACACAGTTTTTACCAATACACAGTATCTTAGAATTCCCAAGTCCTGTGACAAGGGATGGGCGTTATGTGAATCATGAACTAAAGTTTGTTATGAACTTTGGCCTGTTTATGGTTTGCAACCTGAAATTTGTGGCACTTTCCATGAACTTTCAAGCAGTTTTGTAGAAGTTCATACCCATTCATGAATGGATACATTTCCAGATACACTTACAATTTCTGTACAAGGAATTTTTCCTGTCACAACTCCCTATTGACGTCAACAACATTCGGAGGCTGTTTTGTGATGCTGCCATTTTTAAAGTGTGATGTCGTAAATCCAGGAAAGTGGATTTACCACCCTCAATCGCATGTCCCAGGGGTGAGCAAGAAACCAGCAGCAGAGATAGGAACATATGGATTGGCTTGAAGCAGAGCGATCAGGTTCCTTTGATTGGTTAGTTCCTTGGCTGGCAGAAGCCCTCATTTGCATCAGTGGCCAAATGCCCACAGACATGACACCCCTTCCCCCTGTAACCCACCAAGTTACAGACAAAGTCCCCCAGGTATTTGGGTGCAGTATGTTGCCTGGTGGAGTGCCTCTGTTCAGGAATTTCTCCACCCCAGCCATGATGGCCAGGACCTCCTTGTAGATCTGCACATAGTTGCACTCAGGAGCCGATAATGTGCGGGAATAGAAGGCGATGGGTGCTTCCCAGCCATCAGGCTACCGATGACTCAGAACGGCTCCGATGCCATAGGGTGAGGCATCACATGCCAAGGTCTACAGCAGGGCCTCTGAGTAGTGCACCAAGATGCTAGCAGACATTTGACGGCCTTGAAACCAGCTTAGTGATGCCTGGTCCAGGACCACGGCTTGCTTTTGTTCAGCAAATGGTGCAGTGGTTCTGCCACAGAAACCTTGTTTGGCAGGAACACGTGATAAAAGTTCAGAAGACCAAGGAAAGCCTATAGCTCAATCCATGAACAAGGCGCAGGAGCTTGCTTGACTGCCTAGACCTTGGATGGTGTGGGATGGATACTTGACGCATTTATGAGGAACCCCAGGAATTCAACTGCAGGAACACCCAGTTGACATTTCTCCTTCTTGATTCGGAGACCTGCACCATGGAACTTGGACAGGACAGACCGGAGCTTCTTCCGATGACCTGCAGATCAGCATGTCATTAAAATATGGAACCACCCCGGGCAGCCTTCACAGAAGGTCCTCCATCAAATTTTGGAAGATGCCGGGGGCTGTGCTGACCCTGAATTGTAACCACTTGACTCGGAATGCGCCCCGATGCATCACAATCGTCTGTGCATCTGCAGCAGTGTCGCTGACTGGAATTTGTTGGTATGCCTGGGCAAGGTCAACCTTTGCGAAAACCTTGCCTCCTGCGAGCAATGCCAGTAGGTGGCTGACTACAGGAATTCTGGATGTTCCAGTCAGCCTTCAACGGCGTTATGATTGGGGTTTCCCATTTGTTATGCAGCACTAGTTCCAGGACACCTTGGTTAATTAGGCGGTCCAATTCCTCATCTATGTGTGGGTTGAGATTGAAGGGCACTCGGCATGCCTTCAGATGTATTGCCTTGACTGCTGGGTTGAAATCGAAGGAGATCAGCGGGCCCGTGTAGCAGCCTAGTGTGCCATCAAATATGGCCCCAAACTCAGCACAGACAGCCTCAAGTGGTGAAGGCTGTAAGCGATGGATGCCAGAGATGATAATGCCGAGAAGGGCAAACCACAAGACCCAGAAGGCTGGTGTGGTGGCCCTCAATGATGAACAGCTCTCATGCCTTGGTGATTAACTTATGTTGCATCCCTAAGGTGCTGATGCTGATGACAAAGACACGGTTCCCTTGGAAGTCACAATCTCATTCCGAGGGGTCACAGGTGTGGAAATTGCTGGAGACAGAGCTTATCAAGGGTCTCCTTCAAAATGATGGAGAAGGAAGACTCGGAGCCTAGTTCCATATTACAGGGAGCTCCTTCTATTTTCACTGTCACACGGATCTTCCATTGTGTACTATCAGTTTACTGGATTGTGATGGGTCACAATTTTTGGTAAATAGCATTCAAATCTGAGTCTGAGCCAAGGCGCCAGCTACTGTACTGGAACGTGGTGCAGTTAGACTTTTTTGTTGTTTTTTTGGTGCTTGTCCTTGGCGACCCTGGAACTGGTCATCTCTTGGGTATTCCAAACCTGCTGGGTTGGACCGGCAGGCCCTGGTGATGTGGCCATGTTTTCCACAGAGATTGCACTGTGCCTCTCGGAGACGGCATGTCTTCCTCGGGTTCGAGCCACCACAGCTGGCACAGGCAGTTGGCTGTTGTTTCCAGTCTCTCGAACAACGAGGGTCAAACCTCTTTGATCTCCTCCTCTGATTTGCTGGCCTCACTGTGGGCATCGGTGGCGTGGACTGGGGCTGTTCTCTGGCGGAGTCTGGCAGATGTGCAAGCCTGCAAATAGCCTTGGTGCTGGCTGCGGCCTCCTCAGCTGCGAGTGCCTCATCAAGAGCTTTCTGGAATGTTGTCCCGCTGTGAGAACAGGCACCTTTGAGTTCACTCATCTTGCAGGCCACACCCAAGACAATCTGTCAGCATCTACTTGACATTCCCAAATGCACAGTGGTGGAATGCCAGTCGCAGTGCTGCCACAAACTCGGTGACAGATTCTCCCTCGAGCTGGCTTTGGTGGTAGAAGGTGTCACGACGGAAGATCTCTGCTGGCTGAGGGTCAAAATAGTCTTGGAGCTTCTTGACTATTGTCTCATATGGGGCCTCTTTGGGTTTGACTGGAGCAAGCAGGTCCCGGGCGAGGGCAAACATTGCCTTTCCACATATGCTGAGGAGTGTGTTGCACTTCTTTGCAGGCTCAATTTTGTTGGCTTCAAAGAAGCACTCTAATCTGGCAACATAGGACCCAGTCCTCGGCATCATCCCATAGGAAGGGCTTGAACTTTGACACAGTGGCCATGGCATGCTTGTGATTGGCTGGCAGTTGGTACCGATGCCGTGACCAATCAGTGACCCTTGTGACTTAAGGCGCTGCAGCAAGCCCAGAAATGGCTGGACCCAGTCTCTCTGAGTTGGCGTCCAAGCCAAGTGATTCAGCAAGCTGAGCCCAATCTCTCTGGGCAGTACTCAACGGAGTTGCTCCAGCGGTCTTGGCCGAGGCATCACAAGGTTCTCCCTTGTCAAGAGGCAAGAGCTGGAGCTGCGCTCAACTGGCTGGTCCCTTTTCAGTGGGCACCGGGTATAGCTGGGGATAGGTCCACTGGTGGCTTTGGCTGGACCATCACTTCAAAGGGCAGGCTGCCAAGGACAGTGATCCTATCCTCGTCACCAGTATTAAGTCTGCAAGTTCAGTGATCACAGACTCCAAGTCTTCAGAACAGCTCTTTTTATTTAGCAACTCCAGCAACAGACTACAACTACTGAACAGAGAAAAACAGGCAAACTCATGCACATTTATATCTTTCAGGTAAACAGCTGCTGCCTCTGATTGGCCCTAAGCATAGCAATCAGGTTCCTTTGACTGGTTAGTTCTTGACTGGCAGAAGCCCTCATTTGCATCAGTGGTCAAACCCACAGACATAGAACACAGAGATTGCAAAATTCCACCTTATTGCTTGGATCTGTGTCTATGTGCTTCGAGATCAGTTCTGCTAAGTTTGCAATGCCAGTGGCATTGGGTTCTACTGGGCACTCTGTACATTGTAATAGTTCTGCTGGCCTTTCAAACATGCCCCTTGTGATTGAACTGGCAATGCCACATTGGCACTGGGTTCTGCTGGGCTTGCAAAAATCCCCCCACCTTCAGGCTGTACTACAGAGATTATCTGGTTTGGCCATGGTCCTATTGGATTTGCCCTACCACTGGTTCTGCTGGGCAAATTGCACTGGTTCTGATAGGCTTGCAAAAATGCCATTGCCTTCAGTTTCTACTGCAGAGATTCTCAAGAATTTGGATTCTGTTCTTCCGAGCTTCTATTGCCCTTTGTGGTTCATGCACCAGGCAAACCACAAAGTGAAACGAACCAATTTTTCCCAGTTCATGCCCATCCTACAAGGACTGGGACATCTTCAATGAGCATGATCTCACCTTTAGAGCAGCAAGTAGCCTCAATTCCCTAGGAAACATATTCTACAAAGCCCATTTCACTAAATGTTTTCCTCTTTTCCACCTGCAGCTGTCTCTCCCAGCGTCAGCCTATCAAACAAGATAGTTTTATAGGGCAGTTGTGCTGATCTGCAGTAAAAGAACTAGATTCAAGTCCAGTAACATGTTAGAGATCAACAAGATTTTCAGGATATGAGTTTTTAACAGTCAAATTTCCCTTCACCTGATAGAAGTAGGAATAGAGATCCTTGAGTACTTATAACCTACTTAGAAGGTGAGAGAAGTGTTTCAGAGAGAGGTGTCAGGATATAAAAGTACAGTGCTTCAGGGGAGAAATGCTAAGAGGCTCAAAAGTAGCATCTGTAATGAGACTTGTAGTAACCCTACATCCCTATTCAACCCTAGGAGATCCTTTGTTCTGAATTTGTGAATAAACTCAACATTTTTGCATTGAAGCATCTTTGTTTGAGGACTGCCACTCTTCAATCAGCAATGCAATGTCCTGGAACGTTAACAATTTTCACATTGATTTTGGAGTGATATGATTTTTGATGTCCTACGTATGCCCATTTATTCATTTGTGTAGGGACTGACCTGTTTGTCCAATGAAGAGAGTGGCAGGACATTGCTGACACCATGCCATATACACTTAACAAGTGAATGAAGCTGAGACAATAGAGCTGGAGAGCCAGTGTGGTGGAGTGGTTAAGAGTGGTGGGTTCTAATCTGGAGAACCAGGTTTGATTCCTCCTTCCATCCTCCACTTGCAGCCAGCTGGGTGACCTTGGGACAGTCATAGTTCTTTAGGACTGTTATCATATAGCAGTTCGGTTAGAGCTCTTTTAGTCCCACCTAACACACAGGGTTTTTGTTGTGGGTTGAGGAAGGGAAAGATGTTTGTAAACCATCAGCTCTTCTCTTTTCCTCCTCTTGTTATGCCTGGTGATTGTGTTGTCAGAATGAGTATGGGACAGAGTTGCCATCTTGGTTTATTTCAGGCCCAGGCCCAAGTGTCATCATTGGTACATTGGTACATTGTTAGGTAATACATTATTGTGGGTGCCAAATTGTTTATAGTTCCTCCCACCCCACCCCACCCCCAGTCCAGTTGCGTCAGGCTCCATCACCAAATCTCCAATCCTGAGTTGGAAACCCTCAATAAGGAACCTTTGACTTTATAAGCTTATCCCTCAAAACTCTTGTTGGTCTGTAAGGTGCTGCTGGACTCAAACCTAGCCTACCCAACGACTGCTGTCTCCTCACACATTCCAAAGTCACATAAATTGTCAAGCCCAGTCTTTGAAGTTTTCAATGAGAACAGTTGTTTTTGTTTGTGGTGTGGTTTATCACTCCAAGGCCCCCTCCTCATCTCCAAGAAAGCTGCTTTCTCAACCTAACCTAGTTGTTAGGTCCTCACAGGCTTTGCTGCCAGAGCTGGCTGATAAGGTTGATGGATGAGGAGGAGGCTGGCTCCACGCTGGCCCAATGTCTTCCTGGGAGCCCTAGACTGTCTCGCTGTTCCAAAGCCCATTGGAATGCTTGTTTAGAAACCGGTAAATGGCCAAAGGAGGGGTGGGGTGGAGAGAGAAAGATGCAGCTATCCTTCTCACCAGACGAAACCCAGATGGATCCTCAGTCCGGCTTTGATTTCAGGTTTCAGCACCCTTCTACAATGGTGATTTGCTCTGATGTTGACAAGGTTCCCTTTCAACATAGTTGCCCTGCCAGGCCCCCTCTGGTCTCACAGTTTTTGAGCTTCGGTCCTTTCTAACAATGTCCCTGCTATTTGTGACAGGGTCCAAATTCAAGGCTGCTTTATATCTGATGTCATTTCTTTTTGAATAAAAACCTGTGTAAGTTGAACAGGAAAGTAAATAGTCCTTTTCTTTAAAGGTTTCTACTTTGGATATGTATAAACCAGAAATTGCAGCAGCTAGGGGTTTACTGGCAATCATGCCTAGTAATTGATGAAAAATAGAAATTGTGATCCATGGCAATGCATTTCTAAGCCTCAACAATTTCAGTGAGAGACCCATTGTATCTCATGTGCTTCGGTATGCATATGGCCCATTGAAGCACAATATGGTGGTATTGATTAAAATAAACATTTCCAACAATTATTTATTTATTTATTTATTTATTTAGATTTATATACCGCCCTCCCCGAAGGCTCAGAATGAATGGGTAGATAGCATCTGCAGCATTATTAATGTACGAACTTAAGGCCCATTTAAAATAAATGGGCTTTGAAAGGGGACAGGGCAGGGGGGAAGGAGGGGGGCAGGTGGAAGGTCCAGAGGCAGGGTGAGGGGGGGGCGGCCCATGGGGAGGTGGTAGGGGAAGAGTCCGGGGTAAGATGGAGGGAGTAGCAGCAGGGGAGTTCGGGCTCTGTGCGGGGGGAAATTGCGCACTTCTCGGGGAGGCTCTGGGGCCCGTGCATGCATCTCAGCACTGTAAAGAAGGCAGCATGCTCCTTAGGTAACCACACGGCCCGAAGACAGGGCGAGCGACCGGGCCCCACAGCTTGACCTCAGGTACGTGCAAAGTGTGGATTTGGGCAGCTCCCTGTCCTCGATGGCCCCCACCGCCCACAGGTCCCCCCCGACCTTGATGATCGAGGTGGAATCAAGTGGCAGCGGTGAGAAAAGGGCGAGACAGACTGGGGGGGCACTGAGGCTTCACGGCGAGGGTGCCCCACACATGCTATGCACAGACATAAGATGGCACAGGGGATGCAGAGCATCTCCAAGCAGGCAGCGGGATGACCTTCGGGAAAGTCCTCCCTGCCAGGCTCTTGCAGCCAGCGAAGCAGGCCAAAGACCCCCAACCTCCGGGCTGGTGGCCTGTGGATCAAGGCGCCGAGCAGAGGTGCAGTTTGTTGAGGCGGTGCCGGGGCTCGCCAACCGCAAGCGTAGGCGGCCAACGGTTCCAGGCGAGAGTTGGGGGCGGAGCAGGCAGGACCGAGAGCGTCTCCCAGCCGGTGGCGGGAAGATCTGTGGGAAGTGGAGGAGCCAATCGGAAGGTGCAAAGCGCCTTTTGATTGGCCCCTTTCCTTGTCAGTCTGGGGGCAAGGGGCCAATCCAGGGTTTTGATCCCGGACTCGGCCCACCCCAACCCCCCTTACTCTTTTATTTATACCACAAAGTGCAGTATAAAGATACTATTGTCTATATTCATATATGATGGCTCACTGGAACAGGGCTGTTCGTTTTCTTTTATCCCTAGCTATGAACCATTTTATATGTGTTCCAATCCCTTTAATTAGAATCATAGAATCATAGAATCATAGAGTTGGAAGGGGCCATACAGGCCATCTAGTCCAACCCCCTGCTCAACGCAGGATTAGCCCTAAGCATCCTAAAGCATCCAAGAAAAGTGTGTATCCAACCATTGCTTGAAGACTTCCAGTGAGGGGGCACTCACCACCTCCTTAGGCAGCCTATTCCACTGCTGAACGACTCTGACTGAGAAAAACTTTTTCCTGATATCTAGCCTATATCGTTGTACTTGAAGTTTAAACCCATTACTGCGTGTCCTTTCCTCTGCAGCCAGCAGAAACAGCATCCTGCCCTCCTCCAAGTGACAACCTTTCAAATACTTAAAGAGGGCTATCATGTCCCCTCTCAACCTCCTTTTCTCCAGGCTGAACATTCCCAAGTCCCTCAACCTATCTTCATAGGGCTTGGTCCCTTGGCCCCAGATCATCTTCGTCGCTCTCCTCTGTACCCTTTCAATTTTATCGATGTCCTTCTTGAAGTGAGGCCTCCAGAACTGCACACAGTACTCCAGGTGTGGTCTGACCAGTGCCGTATACAATGGGACTATGACATCTTGTGATTTTGATGTGATGCCTCTGTTGATACAGCCCAAAATGGCATTTGCCTTTTTTACCGCTGCATCACACTGCCTGCTCATGTTTAGTTTACAATCCACAAGTACCCCAAGGTCTCGTTCACACACAGTGCTACCTAGAAGTGCTACCTACCCATCCAGTAGGCATGCTTTTCATTTTTCTGACCCAGATGCAGAACTTTACACTTATCTTTATTAAATTGCATCTTGTTCTCATTTGCCCATTTTTCCATTGTGTTCAGATCTCGTTGAACTCTGTCTCTATCTTCCGGAGTATTTGCCAGTCCTCCCAATTTGGTGTCATCTGCAAACTTGATGAGTAGTCCCTCCACCCCCTCATCTAGATCATTAATAAATATGTTAAAAAGTACCGGCCCGAGCACCGAACCCTGAGGTACCCCGCTACTCACCTCTCTCCAGTCTGATGAAACACCATTGACAACAACTCTTTGAGTGCGGTTCTCTAACCAATTCCCTATCCACCTAACGATCTGAAAATCCAGATTGCAGTCCTTCAACTTATCCATCAGAACATCATGGGGAACCTTGTCAAAAGCTTTACTAAAATCCAAGTAAATGACATCAACCAAATTTTCCCGATCCAGCAAACCTGTTACTTGGTCAAAAAAGGAAACTAGGTTGGTCTGGCAGGACCTGTTGGAGACAAATCCATGCTGACTTCCTTGGATCACCAAATTGTCCTCCAGATGTTTGCAGATCGCTCCCTTTAATATCTGCTCCATTATCTTCCCCACAACAGAGGTCAGACTCACTGGTCTGTAGTTTCCCGGGTCATCCTTCCTCCCTTTTTTGAAGATCGGAATAACGTTTGCTCTTTTCCAGTCCTCCGGGACATCTCCAGTCCTTAAAGAGGTTCCGAAGATGATGGACAAGGGCTGTGCAAGTTCTCTGGAAAGTTCTTTGAGTACTCTCGGGTGCATTTCATCTGGACCAGGGGATTTGAACTCATCCAGTGCAGCTAAATGCCTCTCGACCACCTCTCTATCCATGTTAACCTGCCACCCAGACACTATCCTTTGGCTACAGCCATCTCTAGATGTGCCTAAACACTTAGACCTGTGGGAAAAAACAGATGTAAAATAGGCACTAAGCCTTTCTGCTTTCTCTGCATCTTTCATTAGAGTTTGTCCATCCGCACCCAACAGCGGGCCTATTGCCTTCTTTACTTTACATTTGCTCCTCACGTAACTGAAAAATCTTTTCTTGTTACAATGGGCTTCCCTGGCCAATCTTAGCTCACTCTCAGCTTTGGCCTTTCTGATGATTGATCTACAGTGTCTAGTAACCTGTAGGTACTCTTCTTTAGAGCTCTGTCCTTCCCTCCATTTCCTGAACATTTTCCTTTTCTTTCTTAGTTCCTCTTGAAGTTCTCTGTTCATCCAAATAGGCTTCTTAGAGCTCCTGCAGTGTTTTCGTCTTTCTGGGATAGTCATTGATTGAGCATGCAATAGCTCCTGTTTGAGTAGCGCCCACCCTTCACATGCTCCCTTCCCTTCCAGCATTCTCGTCCATGGTATGACACTCATCATGTCTCTGAGTTTATTAAAGTTGCCCTACGAAAATCCAACATCCGCGTCTGGCTACAAGCTTCCTTGGCTCCCCATCTCAAAAGGAATTGTATTACATTAATGTTTCATTTATTATATTTGTGTGTGTGTTTGCACCATTGGGTGCCATTTAAATGTTTTGCTTTAAGCACCAAAAAATCTTGGGCTATCTATGTAGTTGATGGAGGCATAAAAAGAATCCTGCTTCAGAAATGGTGCCATTTAGGATGATCAGGATGACTCCTCCTAATCTTTTTATTTTGTGTTTCTTTAGGAAAGTCATCATGGTAAAGAGTGTGGGACTAGGATCTGGTGTGCCATGGAAGCTTGCTGGGGGGCCTTGGGCCAGTGCTATTGTTGTAAGAATAAAGTGGAAGAGAGGACAATAATGTAAGTCCCTTTGGATCCTTATTAGGGAGATAGGCAGGGTATAAATGGAATGAACCAACGAACCAACGAGCAAGCGAGCGAGCAAGCACAAGGTCGTGGGCAGGGTGTGTGAATATATAATAACATAAAAATATATACATTTTACATCTATTTCCAAAGAAAGAAACATTGTTTGGCAACTGTTTTTAAAAGAACAAGATTCCTGTCCCTGAACCATAGATGTGCATGTGCCTCATCCGACAGGCCAGCTTTATGACCTACTGCTTTTCTGCCAAGAGCGACCTCCGCCCACCATGCTTTCGCAAACTTGTATTGAGGGTTTCAGCAACACCTTCATTCACTTAACTCTATTTATTGTCTCATTATTTTTTACTACTTTTGAGATCTACATCTCTGCTTACACAATTGATTGTAAAGCCCTAATAAAATGCATGTGTTTTTTTTAAAATACAAATATAAATGCTATTTTAAAAGGCATGCTTTTCTCACAGATTTCCATTCTGCATTTTTCATATGGTTGTGAGAGAGAGGGAAACATTAGGAATGAAGGCGTGGGGGGTGGTGTTTGAAATTTCTGGAAAGCTCAAAGTGTTCCTAGATCTGATCCTGCCTCTTGCAGTGGAATAAGTCAGTGCCATGACTTTCATCAGCTGCTGCCTGTGGGATGCTGTCAAAACTCTGTGCTCCTGACAGGTAAGAGGTATGTTGCCTGGAGTGATGACGTGTTGGCCCTGCCCTGCCTATCATTCTGCCTGATAGCTGAAGAGAGTGCAAGGCTATGTGTGGAGAGACTCACAGAATCAGGAAGACCCTCAGCCTGTCATGTACTAGATTTAGAGGAGCATAACTGGCTGACGAGGAACTTAAGGCATAGTCTTTCAAACTGAGCAGTCTTATTCCACATGGGTTCACTGTCCTAAAATTGCACCCAGATGTGCTCACCTGATCACCAGATGTGATCACCCTTCAAGGATCGCTGCCTTGTTGTGGCAAGGGGGCTTCTGTAGCTCAGTGAAGCTATGAGTTTTGCCGTGCAAGGCCACTCAAGACAGATAGATCATAGCAGAGAGCTCTGACAAAAGGTGATCCACTGGACAAGGAAATGGGAAACCACTCCAGTATTTTTGCCATGAAAACTCTATGGACAGTTCCAAAAGGCATAACGATATGATGCCGGAAGATGAGCCCCTTAGGTCAGAAGGTGTCCAATATGCTACTGGGGATGAGCAGACGGCTAGTATGTGTAGCTCCAGAATGAATGAAGCGACTGGGCCAAAGCCGAAAGGACGCTCAGTTCTGGAAGTAACTGGAGGTGAAAAGATTTTTATTCCATAGAAACCTGGAATGTCACATCCATGAATCAAGGAAAGCTGGACGTGGTCCAACAAGAGATGACAAGAATGAACATCGACATTTTAGGAATCAGTGAACTAAAATGGACAGGAATGGGTGAATTTAATTCAGATGACCATCAGGTATACTACTGTGGACAAGAATCTCGCAGAAGAAATGGAGTAGCATTCATAATCAATAATAGAGTAGGAAAAGCAGTCTTGGGATACAATCCCCAAAATGACAGAATGATCTCAGTTCAAATCCAAGGCAAACCATTCAACATCACAGTAATCCAGGTCTATGCCCCAACCACTGCTGCTGAAGAGGATGAAGTTGACCAGTTCTATGAAGCCCTACAACACCTTCTAGAAGCAACGCCAAAAAATGATGTGCTTATCATCATGGGGGATTGGAATGCTAAAGTAGGAAGCCAAAAGATAACCGGGATAACAGGCAAGTTTGGCCTTGGAGTACAAAATGAAGCCGGGCACAGGCTGGTAGAATTTTGTCAAGAGAATACAATGGTTATAGCAAACACTCTTTTCCAACAACCCAAGTGACGACTCTACACATGGACATCACCAGACGGTCAACACAGAAATCAGATTGACTATGTGCTCTGCAGCCAAAGATGAAGAAGTTCTATCCAGTCAATAAAAACAAGACCAGGAGCTGATTGTTGTTCAGATCATCAGCTTCTTGTTGCAAAATTTAGGCTTAAATTGAAGAAAGTAGGGAAAAGCACTAGGCCACTCAAGTATGAACTAAATCATATCCCCGACGAATATATAGTAGAGGTGACAAATAGATTTAAGGAATTAGATCTGATAGACAGAGTGCCTGAAGAACTATGGATGGAGGTTCTCAACATTGTACAAAAGGTAGCAACTAAAAGCATCCCAAAGAAAAAGAAATGCAAGAAATCAAAATGGCTAACTGAGGAAGCTTTACAAATACCTAAGGAGAGAAGGGAAGTGAAATGCAAGGGAGAAAGAGAAAGAAACACCCAATTGAATGCAGAATTCCATAGAAAAGCTAGAAGAGATAAAAATGCTTTCTTAAATGAACAGTGCAAACAAATAGAAGAAAACAATAGAATGGGGAGGGCCAGAGAACGTTTCATGCAAAGATGGGTATGATAAAGGACCAAAATGTTAGGGACCTCACAGAAGCAGAAGAGATTTTTAAAAGGTGGCAAAATTATACAGAGGAAATATACAAGAGCGAGCTTAATATGCCTAATAACCACGATGGGGTAGTTACTGACCTGGAGCCAGACATCCTGGAATGTGAAGTCAAATGGGCCTTAGGAAGTCTGAGCAACAATAAAGCTAGTGGTGGTGACAGCATCCCAATTGAACTATTCAAAATCTTAAAAGACGATGCAGTAAAAGTGCTACACTCAATATGCCAGCAAATTTGGAAAACTCAACAATGGCCACAGGATTGGAAAAGGTCAGTTTACATTCCAATCCCAAAGAAGGGCAATGCCAAAGAATGTTCAAACTACTGCACCATTGCACTCATTTCTCATACTCGCAAAGTTATGCTCAAAATCCTACAAGCTAGGCTCCAGCAATATGTGGACCGAGAGCTTCCAGAAGTACAGGCAGGATTTCAAAGAGGCAGAGGAACTAGAGATCAAATTGCCAACATACGTTGGATCATGGAAAAAGCTAGGGAGTTCCAGAAGAACATCTACTTCTGCTTCATTGACTATGCTAAAGCCTTTGATTGTGTGGAGCACAACAAATTGTGGCAAGTTCTTAAAGAGATGGGAATACCAGAGCATCTTATTTGTCTCTTGAGAAACCTATATGCAAGTCAAGAAGCAACAGTGAGAACCGGGCATGGAATCACTGATTGGTTCAAAATTGAGAAAGGAGTTTGGCAAGGCCGTATACTGTGGCCTTGTTTATTTAACTTGTATGCGGAGCACATCATGAGAAAGGTGGGGTTAGATGATTCACAAGTTGGGATCAAGATTGCAGGGAGAAATATCAACAACCTCAGATATGCAGAGGATACCACTCTAATGGCAGAAAGCGAAGAGGAACTAAAGAGCCTGTTGATGTGGGTGAAGGAGGAGAGTGCAAAAGTTGGCTTGAAACTCAACATCAAGAAAACGAAGATCATGGCATCCGGCCCTCTCAATTCCTGGCAAATAGATGGGGAAGAAATGAAGGTAGTGAGAGATTTTATTTTCCTGGGCTCCAAGTTCATTGCAGATGCGGACTGCAGCAAAGAAATTAAAAGACGCTTGCTCCTGGGGAGGAAAGCTATGGCAAATTTAGACAGCATCCTAAAAAGCAGAGACATCACCCTGCCAACAAAAGTGCATTTAGTCAAGGCTATGGTATTCCCAGTTGCAATTTATGGCTGTGAAAGTTGGACCATAAGGAAGGCCGAGCGTCAAAGTATTGAGGCTTTTGAAGTCTGGTGCTGGAGAAGACTTTTGCGAGTCCCTTGGACTGTAAGGCGAACAAACCGGTCAGTCCTAGAGGAGATCCGCCCTGACTCTCCTTAGAAGGCCAGATCCTGAAGATGAAACTCAAATACTTTGCCCACCTCATAAGAAGGAAGGACTCCCTGGAGAAGAGCCTAATGCTGGGAGCGATTGAGCACAAAAGAAGAAGGGGACGACAGAGAATGAGGTGGCTGGCTGGAGTCACTGAAGCAGTCGGTGCAAATTTAAATGGACTCCGGGGAATGGTAGAGGACAGGAAGGCCTGGAGGATCATTATCCATGGGGCCGTGATTGGTTGGACATGACTTCACACCTCACAACAACAAAGTGCTCACCTGGGAAGGGCAGCTAGTGTGCAGCTATGTGTTTTTAGCAGCCGCTTTCTCCTTTGCATTCTGGTTTGTTCACCACTGCGCTTGTTTTGCTTGGTACTCCTGAAATAGTTGTTCATCATTACCATCCTTCCCAATTTATTCTATGTCCTCAGCCTGCCCAGTTTCATGCCTCCTATTTCTCTGGTGCATGAAAAACCTTGCACTGAGAAACAGAATGTGACACCTTCAGTCTCATTCCACCCACTCAGTTTGTGGCTGGCAGGAGAAAGGAAGCAATACACTTGCTACTGCAGACCTAGGTCCATTCCTCACAAACTGGATAACGCACTTTCAGTGTGCTTTTGCAGCTGGATTTTCCTGTGCAGAACAGGAAAATCTACTTTGGAAGTGCATTGAAAGCACATTATCTAGCATGTGCAGAATGGGCCTTAACTTCCTCTAAAGCTGGAACATGGCACACAAACACCATCCAGGTAGATATATCTCTGCACTTAGCACTATTGACAGCACCAATCACCTGCTGTCCACAGAGCAAACGAGATGCTTGCACCTGGCATTGCCCTCTAGAATGTGCCACGAAAAAAAGGGGTCGGTTCAAAATTATTGCAACAGAAAACAGAACCTATCCCGGGCTATATTAAACAATTTCACAATGAATACAAATACAAATGGGGAAGAGTCTTTTGACTAGACCTCCCCATACCTGGGAGCCAAAGGCCACATATATATAATTTAAAAGGAAAACTTGATCCTGTGTAGGACTTCATTAACTGTACAAAAAAGTTGACAACCACTGAGGAAAACCCAATTGAAAACGGTTAAATCTGGAGGCCGTTCTGGTTGTGTTTATATACATATATATATATAAAAAAAGAAGAGATAAGAAATGTTTATTTGTATTCATTGTGAAATTGTTTAATATAGCTCTAGAATGTGCCAAGCAGTGACCAATAGATCTGCTCACTTCACCAGATGGTGGAATGATTCTCATGACTGGAATGTAATGGTGAATGGATATGAACTGTTCAGAAAAACCAGAATAGATCGAAGAGGTGGAGGAGTGGCAGTGTATGTGAGGAAAGGGTTTACCTCTCAGGAAATTCTAGTGAAGGAGAGTATTTCTCCAGTGGAAAGCATCTGGGTGAAAATAAGCGAGGGGAAAAACAAACTGTGTGGTGGTTGGTGTCTGCTACCGACCGCCTGACCAACGAGAAGATGTGGATGCTGCACTTTGTGAGCAGCTTGAGAAAATATCCAAGCGGCAGGACCTTGTCATCATGGGTGAATTCAATTTCCCAGATGTGTTACTTGGATTTTAGTAAAGGTTTTGATAAGGTTCCCCATGACATTCTGATGGATAAATTGAAGGACTGCAATCTGGATTTTCAGATAGTTAGGTGAATAGGGAATTGGTTAGAGAACCACACTCAAAGAGTTGTTATCAATGGTGTTTCATCAGACTGGTGGGAGGTGAGTAGCGGGGCACCTCAGGGCTCGGGGCTCGGCCCGGTACTTTTTAACATATTTATTAATGATCTAGATTGGGCGTGGAGGGACTACTCATCAGGTTTGCAGATGACACCAAATTGGGAGGATTGGCAAGTACTTCAGAAGACAGAGACAGAGTTCAACGAGATCTGAACAAAATGGAATAATGGGCAAATGAGAACAAGATGCAATTTAATGTAGATAAGTGTAAAGTTCTGCATCTGGGTCAGAAAAATGAAAAGCATACCTACTGGATGGGGGATACGCTTCTAGGTAACAATGTGTGTGAATGAGACCTTGGGGTACTTGTGGATTGTAAACTAAACATGAGCAGGCAGTGTGATGCAGCGGTGAAAAAGGCAAATGCCATTGTGGGTTGTATCAACAGGGGCATCACATCAAAATCACAAGATGTATATTGTATACGTCACTGGTCAGACCACACCTGGAGTACTGTGTGCAGTTCTGGAGGCCTCACTTCAAGAAGGACGTAGATAAAATTGAAAGGGTACAGAGGAGAGCGACGAAGATGATCTGGGGCCAAGGGACCAAGCCCTATGAAGATAGGTTGAGGGACTTGGGAATGTTCAGCCAGGAGAAAAGGAGGTTGAGAGGGGACATGATAGCCCTCTTTAAGTATTTGAAAGGTTGTCATTTGGACACAGTTTACTAATGTAACAAGATTAACTTTTGCTTATATATTCCTAGTGTTATGATGGTCAGTTCTTAGTCTGACGAAGAGTGCTTGCACTCGAAAGCTCACGCCTTGAATAAATCTTTGTTGGTCTTAAAGGTACTACTGGACTCTGATTTTACTACCCTTATGGGTTTGAGGACTTCCATGGATTTCACGCATAGATGTTAGTGCAGGGGAAGTAGAAATGCCAGGCCACAGACTGGCACCTCTGGGAACTTTGGGGTGGTTCAAAGAGCAGGCATGATGTTGTGCAATGATTTTTGACTGGACATGATATCACTGTGCTACAACATAATTTCTATCTGCCACTGGTTTTCCCGCCAGCCTAAAGGAAAGGGCAAGTGGGAGGGCCCAAATTATGTCACTTCTGGGGAAAACCTGAAAATGACATCACACCATTCTAGAGATTGCCAGAAGCTCTATAGTAAAACCTAGCTTCCTAGAATGGAGTGACATAATGCTATCATGCTGACAGCTATTCTTTTTTATCCCACCAGGCATTGGAGCAGTGACACACAATGGGAGCCAGGGACAGGAGACTTAGCACCTACAGCAAGTAAATGGCATTTCTAGAATTATCCCTCCTCCACTCCTCCTCTTAGAAATCATGATGATGAGGAGAAAATGTTATATTTGGGGCAATTGAAGAACCAGAGACATTTTAAAGGGTTGGCTGTATTCCTGTATGGATAATCGGGAACGTATGTGTATTTGAGTTCAAGTAAAACAAAAATAATATTATTTTAGACATTTAAACCATAATAGTGGTGTTGTTTCATTGTTCATTAAAAAAAACTTTTTAAAAAAAGGATGAACACTTGAAGTATAGGAGACATCCCGTTTTGAGCATTTGGTCCAGCTTTCATAAAATATACACTAATGATCACGGTCATGCAGACACGATTGCTTTAAAGCTTGAGAGGGAACATGATTGTCCTCTTTAAGGGCCATTCCGCACTCGTCCAAAATAGCACAATGATTACAAACTGAAATCGCTACAGTTTTGCCATTATGCACAACGTCGTTGACAATCTTCAACACTCCTGAAACCGATCTGCAATAAGCACTTCATTGTAGCACTTTCAGGGAAATCCCAAAAAGTGGATTCAGCCTCCGGAAAGCGCTACACTCCTGCAACCAATCTGCAACACTAGCGGAAAAGTTCTGCGCGTTACCATTGTTGCGGTTTCTGCAAAGTCCCTCCCCCTGGCTCTCTCCTCTGATCTTCCGCCGAAGCGATCGCCATTTTTTTTTTCTCCAAGCGAGTGGAGATCAATGCACCGGCGAGCCTTCGTTTACCCAGCGAGGCTTCCCCGGCTGCAGTCCCTCTGTTTAAAGTCACCAAGCACAAGCAACACAGAGGCCCGTTTGCTGGTTTATTTTTCCTTTATTTTTCACACTATTTTCGGCCGAAAATCACGCCCGTGAAGGGGGGGGGTATTTTTTTTTTTCACTCGGGGGGAGCGTGGAAACGATGAAACGGCAGCTCAAACACCACCTGCTAGCTGGATGGGTTTCTCAGTTGCAACGAATCAACACAGATTCGTTGCAACGTGTGTGTGTGTTTTGTTTTTTTAAAACCTTCCTTAAAGGGAAAGGGGCTGTTTGGGAGCATGATAACGGCCGCCCATTGGCTGCTTGACGGCCAGGGGCGGGACAGCATGTTGTACCCAGGAATGAAATGGGCACTAGGATGCACGCAAGCATTGTAGCCTTCCTGGGGACAGGCTACATGGCAAAAGTCCATCCTTGGACACTTGAGGCCCCACCTCCAAACCTCAAGGAACATTCCTGATTCAGGGTAACCAACTTCCAGCTGCGCCCTGGAAATCTCCTGGAATGGGACTATAGAGACCAGCTCCCCAGGGACAAATGGCTGTTTTTGAGAGGGGACTCTGTGGCAGAGAGATTGCAGGATGGGAGAGGTTGGGACCTAGGTCATTTCCAGGCAACAGAGATCAGTCCCCCTGGAGAAAAGCCATGGCTTTGGATCCCATGGAGATGCAGGAATGCCAAGCTCCAGGTGGAAAACAGAGAAATTCTGGGTGGCAGTAAATGCTAATAACAATAAACATCATCACATCTAATAATTCATAGTCACAGTTTCTTCCTTCAATTAAAATATTTAATTGATAGCAAAATTTGCTTAAAGAACACCCTTCAGTCAGTACATTCTTCAGTTCAGTCCAATATCAGAGTAAATTAAAAAACAGTTGTATGTTAAAATGAAACATGAAAACATTGGTTGGCAAAGAACCTACAGAGGGTTTCTCAGGGCCATTCCGCACAGTGTTAATGTTGAAGTCTTACCATTGTCTAACGCCATTTTTTTAACATTACACACGACGTCGTGGACAATCTGCAACACTCCTGCAACACTTCCAAAAAAATCACTTCGTTGTAGCGCTTTTCGGGAAATCCACAAAAGTGGATTCTCCCTTTAAAAAACCGCTAGACTCTTGAGAACAACCTGCAACACATCCGAAAAAGACATGTGCGTTCTCAATATAGCGGTAGCAAGCATGTCCCTCCCTAAGCTCTCGCACCCAAGCTTCCGGCATCGTGATCGCCATTTTTTTATCCCTTAAACCGGCAAAAGCAACAAATAAGTGATACTTGTTTGGCTGAAATCCCTCTACAAGCAATTGTCAGTAAAGTTTCCAAGCACAATACAGCCACCCTGTTCGACACTGTCCGTAATTTCGGCCAGAAATTGCACCCAGGGGAGGGGGGATTTGTTTAAAACTGTAAGAGCATGTAAACGATTAAGCGCCAGCTCCTACACCAGCGAAAAAGGTCTTTCTGATACGTCAAAGGAACAAATATGCTACAGGTGTTTTCGGGGTTTTTAAAAAACAATTTTTAAAGGGAAGCACGAACACAACAGTTAATTGGCTGTTCTGTTTGATTGACGTCCAGGGGCAGGAGGAAGCGCGGAAAAATATTGCCTCCTTTGCTGCGATTTTGGCGAGACTGGAAACTTGTGCGTTACGAGAACAGCGCTAATGGGAGAGACATTTTTCAGAGAAAAAACGGCTGTGTGCATTACCGAGACCTACCGTTATTGATTGCAGCGCTTTTCAATAGCATTCAGATTTAGCAACATTGCTGGTTGTGCAGAAAGGCCCTCAGTTACTGCCTCTATGTCAACTTTTCAGATGTTTCAATACCATGGTGACTTCAGCTTCTACTTACATCTGACAATCGGTTAGCCATCTTGTTTCTAGCTTTTACATGATCAAGGCCTGGAGAGATTGATTACCATGTCAGCACAAAAGGCAGGTGAGTGGAAATTCAATGAATCAGACATTCAAATGTGAATGGAATTTTGCTGTGATTCTTACCTAGTTTCTTGTCCATGGAAACCAGCCTTGGTAGTGATTGCCTGGTGGCACACAGATAGACATTGGTTATCCTCCTGGCAGCACCAATATCAGAATGAGCCAACCCTGCACCTGGCAGTCATTACTAGTGCTCTACTGCAGGGGTCCCCAACCTTTTTCAGGATGGGGACTGGAGGGGGGGTTAAGAGGGGGGACCGGGGAGGAGGCGTGGACACAAGCTGGTGCAAACGTGCAGGCCAAAGTGGCCAATCGCTCCTGGCGCAGCGAGTGATACCTGATGAAAAGCTGAGGCAACAATAATATCTCTGGGGGCTTTACCCTGAGTAAGCAAATGAAACAAGGGACTTAACAGGTCTGTTGATAACAGAAAAGATGAGCGAAGCCAATTAAGCATTCTTAAAAGCAGTTGTAAAGCAACTAATGTTAAAGGTTTTGGCCATTGTAGATAAGGAAGGGGGGGGGGGGAATAGCAGTCTGTGCTAAAAGACATCTGCCATGATAGAAGTACAGTTGTCTTTAGCTAATTTCATAAACTACAAACGAACCGTCAATTCCTTTTGGTAACTCCAGTCCAAACAAAATGTATAGGAATTGTCCAGGCTATTTCAAAACATTAATAGATCTTTTTATTTCTTCATTTTATAATAATTCAAAACTTTGTAAATCATCCAAAATCATAAATCACAACCAAAATGGGTTCCTAGATAAATAATATCCCGTTTTCCCAAACTTCTTCAGTGATTGTGATCCTATGAAAATAATGATATAATAAATAATATAACCAAAATCACCAGTTACCACCTAATTACAGCATTTAAGAATTAAAACATACGTATTTTCTTAATGTTTTCACTGCTCCATATTAATTATCCCATGGGCTCTCCACTCATCATGTTTTTAAGTCTTAATTCGCTAGACCTAACCACTATCAGTGACCACTAAAGTTATAACTATCTAATGCAACAGGTGTAGCTCATTAGTCACAGGAAACATGCCAAATCCCATTCCAAATTCAAGCCATTTGGCTCCAGTGTATCACAGTTAAAGATATAGAAGCATTCGTGCTGTAATAAACTTTGTTGTATGTTGCTCCCCATAAGAGCATCTCTCTTCCTTGTTTCTAGTCCAAAGAACTTAAAATCTTCTATGTTGTGTCTTGCTTCCATCCTATGTTTAGCAACTGGAGAATCCCTGATATTAATTGTTATTTTACATCTATGTTCCATGATCCTGGTTTTAAGTGGTCTAGTGGTCATGCCTATGTAACTCAAATTGCATTTACATCTTATCATGTAAATTACATTCTTAGTTTGACATGTGATAAAATCTCTTATATTTATACAAAAATCATTGGAATGTTTATAGAATTCAATCTCCCACATATATTTGCACACGGTGCAATTACCACATTTATGATTCCTCTTGGGTAAATTGTCACTGCATTGCCTCCTTGATCTCAATAATTTTTTAATATTTCTACCCCTTTTCCATGCTATTTAAGAATGGTTTCTGGATCTGTGTGTTGAACAAGTTCTTTCTGAAGAGCTTCCCTAGGAGAGATGCAATTAGGAACTGAAGAAAAAGTTTCCTTGTCTTGAGGCACCAGAGGAGGAGGCGGGAGGTTAGGGGGAGACAGACAGATTGGCAAGACCAAATAGAGCTGAGGAGCAATAGGACTGTAGTCTGGACTGTCTTTAGGCAGGAGAGAGGCAGAAGAAGAAACAGGACAGATACAATCAATAGCAAAATGACATTGATGCCAGGTGTGAAAAATTTTGACAGAAACACAAGGTTCTTTATGTAAAAGTTTCCTTACTTTTTTCCAATCTCTGATCTTGAGTGAGCCCTTTTCCGGGTACCAGGGACATTGCCTATAGTTTCAAGTAATTCTTGAATGTCTTATTCAGAAGTGGACCTGCCACTTTCCTGACATAGAAACCTTAACTCCCTAACATGCTCCCTCTGAGGTTGTGTTAGAGTTGAACTCATACTCACCAATGAGAGGTTGTGAAGTTGATGGAGTGCACTGAGGGGCCTGTGCCAGGCATTGATGAGCAGGTGATTGTGACACTTGTAGTGAAGAGGAAGAGATTTCAGACACATATACAGATATCTGGAGGCAAAGAACTGTCTGCCTACTGGCAGACTGCTGAACCGCTTCCAGCTCAGCAACTTGATTCAGCATTCGCACATAACATGTATCACTTTTTAGCCTTCAAGGCCTGTACTACTGAACATAAGCTCCTTGCATGTAATAGCATAACTATTGTTCTTTGTTTGTTTGTCTATTTGCTTTGCGGTAACAGCTAACTCAGCAGTAGTGTTTAGCAGCACACACACAGGAGGCCTGTGCCACACCTGGGTATGCAAGGAAGGGCCACAAGAGACAAACAGTGGTACATCTCTTCCTGGCCATCCACTCACAATCTGCCTCAGTTCATAAAATCAACATTTTTGTGAGATGACTATCTAGCTTCTGTTTAAAAATTTCCAAAGAAGGAGAACTCACCACCTCCCGAGGAAGCCTGTTCCACTGAGAAACCACTCTAACTGTCAAGAACTTCTTCTGGATGTTTAGCCAAAATTCTTTTGAATTAAGTCAAAGAGATTGGTTCTGGTCCAATCCTCTCAAAGATGAGATGAACTTCTGCCTGCCCAAATATAGGTGAGTAATGACTTGTTTTGTGAAACCATGCTCATTAGGCCATACAGTCCAACCTAGGCCCATTATGCACACACATCTTACTGCAGATTTTCAGAGTAGTATACCATTCTTTTTCCTCTGGTGTAATTATTCTGCTGCTTAAATTTTCTAAAATGCACTTTTCTAAGCAGGGGTGGAACATCACTTGTAACCAGGAGGTTGTCCAAAGGCTTAAAAAAATTTTTTTACACAATTGCCCTATCACAGCTGCACAGTAGAGTCGAACAAGCAACTTCCGTTTATATCCTCATGGTTCAAGTTTTGTGCAGACATTTTAGTGTCAGTTCATTGAATGAAAGGGAACAGAAAGGAATACAGAATAGGGGGAACCCCAGGTCCATTCCGCACACACTTAAAAGTGGCCATATGTTTGCCGTTTCCAAAATCGCTACTTAAAGTAGCGAAAATTAGCTGTTCCGCACCGTTCCGATTTTTGCGGAATTTTTCACTTTCACTTGCGGTATTTTCGTTCCCCACAGGTTTCCGGTCTAGGTTGTCTCGCCACAAAGGAGTTCCCTTTTTAGCACTTCTGGCTTCCCATGGCTGTCAATCAAACAGCTTGGACACCTTTTCCCTTCCCCCCCCCCAAGCCGCAATCGGGGGGGTTCCTTTTTTTTTTAACTCCCTAAAACCATGTAGCAACGAATCCTTGAAAATTCATTGGCGCAGACAGACCGGGTTTCCAATGATTTCTATGAAAAAAGGTTTTATGACGAAAACATGTACACCGCCCACAGTACACGCCCACAGATTACCTGCCTATATTTACCGAGACACACACGTGGTCGACCTCACTGTTCTCATTGTCTCATGGCCACTCCACAGCTTAACGTAGCAATGGAGAAGATTATTCTTGTGTTGCTGGCTAAGATGCTAGCAATAGCCCATCGTGTCCGTGCCGTTGTGTCATGGATGAGGTCTACTTTTTGGGAATACAGACAACGTGTGGACAGAAGGAGGAGAAGGGCTCCTAGAAGGGCTGTGATTCACAAGAAATCTCTAAGGGCACGCGTGGCAGCTAGGAAACACTGGCAATCTCTATCAGAGGTTCGGTTCCCCAGACAGTTCTGGATAGACGAGAGATCCAATGACTGGTGGGAAAATTTTGTGATGTCTTGCTGGGATGATGACCAGTGGATTTCCAACTTCTGAATGTTGAGGGGAACTTTTTTTGAAATTGTGGAAGCTCTCCGTGGCCGCATGGAGAGGCGTATAACTGCCCTATTCCTGTGGAAAAAAAGGGTGGCAGCTGCCTTGTGGCACTTGGCCACCCCACAGTACTTCCGCACAGTTGCCCAGCAATTTGGATTAGGAGTTTCCACGGTCAGCGAGATCCTGCTGGAGTTCTGCTTTGCCATGGAGTCAGAATTGTACAGCAAAGTGGTGTGCCTCGGAGACTGGTTTGATCCCCTTAAAAAAATTTTTTTAATGACAGGTAAGCAACAAATACTCATTGCACCCCACCTTGACATTGATCCCTGATGTCTCTTCTTTTCTTTTTCTTTACTTAGAGCATGGATGGTTTCAGCCGCCTGGGGTTCCCTCATTGCTTTGCGGCCGTGGATGGCACCCACATTCCGATCCGAGCACCTGAAGGAAGCATAAAGGAGTATGGGAACAGGAAGGGCTTTTCTTCTGTTCTCCTCCAAGGAACCGTGGACTTCTCTGGAAGGTTTATAGATGCCGAGGTGGGGTGGAGTGGGAGGAAGCATGATGCCCTTGTGTTCCGTGAGTCGAACCTCAGGGCGGCCATGGATGAAGGGGTCTTTGTCCCTGGCAACCCCACCGCCACCATAGAGGGAGTGTATGTTCCGGCATTGGTACTCAGAGATGGAGCCTATTCCATATGACGCTGGCTCATGACTCCCTATAAGCGGCCAAGGACAAATGTGCAGAGCTACTACAACCTCAGGCACTCCCGGGCAAGGAATGTTGTGGAGCATGCCTTTGGCCGCTTGAAGGCTCGGTTCTGTTGCTTGATGTCCAGACTCCATGTGCATATAGACAATGTGACACCATTGATCATCACATGTGTCATCTTGCACAACATCTGCGAGGACAAGGGACATGACATCCCCTTCCCCATAGCTGAACCAGAACCTGTGGTCCTTGAGGATGCGGCACCCATCCCTCAAGCCAGAAAAAAAAGGATTTATGCGGAGAGGTGCAAGGTTCGGGACGTTACCTTTACCGAAATAGGGGAAGGTTTTGACTTGGCTCTTTTGCTTATGTTTAATCTGTTTTCAATAAAGTTAGATGTTCTTGGGTCAACCTTGTCTTCAGCTTCTTGCTTTTTAATGTCTACCAAAGTTGCTGTCTAACAACCGGCAGTCTCTGGTTCCACAGCACTTTTACAGACTTCACTGCCTCACTGTAATTACATCCCAGTGAAACTGACAAACACATTAAGGAAATGCTCTACAGCAGAGGTCTCCAACCCCCGGTCCTCGGGCTGGTACCGGGCCGTTAAGGCCATGGTACCGGGCTGCCAGCGGCTGCACCTGCCTTCCCCTCCCCCCACAGCAAGAGGGGGGAAGAGGCAGGCGCGGCCGCTGGCACGCCAGCAACGCAAACGCGCACGCGCGGAGCCGCCGTGCATGCGTGTTTGCGTCCCCTGCTGGCGAAAACGCGCACGTGCGGCTGTTCTGCGCATGCGCGTTAGCACCACCTAGTGGAGAAAACGCGCATGCGTGGCAACTGCGCGTGCGTGTTTACGTGCAGCTGCTGTGGCCACGCCACCGGCTCTCTCCCACCCTTGGAGGCGGTCCCCGACTACAAGAAGGTTGGGGACCGCTGCTCTACAGGCAAGGGTTGGGGAGGCGGCTAGCCAGGAAGTGTGGGTGACACCTATACCACTGCAGGACATAGGCGCTTCTTTCTATGAGGCATAGGCCGCCTCATGGCCAGCACGCACTGCCACACTAAGGTCCGGACGAAGTTCAAGCGCATAAAGCTTGATTTTTTAAATAGCATGGGGGGGGGGTCCGCAGCCAAGTGGGAGGACAGTCTTCCACGATTCCACAATGAGGATATGGGAAATGGCTAGGAAGCCCCCCCTCGAGATTTGGAGACATATGGGTGAGTTCTGTCTTCCTTCTGATTCTACTTGTACCTGTAAACATAATTGGACTGTGGTGGCTATGAGAAACCTCTCCCCCCAAATGCTTTTGTCTACTTGGAGACAGCAGTATGTTGCTGTTCTTTCCCAGAGAGATTACCAGCCACTAATGTAAAAACTTAACTGACAAAACTAAAAACATGTTGCCCTGTTAATGCCTTGCTTGCTGAGTTGACCATAGGTCTAATGCCATCAACCTTAAGGCTCTGATTGCAGTGTTGTCTTCAAGGGTGTGTGAGAGAGGGTCTGCGTGCTGAAATTGATGAGATCTCCTTTCTCCACCACAGCCACGCAGTCACCTATGAAAATGTCACAGCCTCCAGTTCAGGGGGAAGGAGCCAGCCATCAGGAAGGGGGGAGAGAGGAGGAGGAGGAGGAGGAGGGTCCATCCACCTCAGCCAGATCCACAGGTGAGAACTGTAATTCTTTAAGAAAAACCCTTCTGTGTGTACACCCCATAAAGACTGGATGAGGAAGACCTTTGTAATCCTTCTTTTTGTATTTTACAGCAGAGACACTGAAGGCCAGGCTGGCAACTGTGGAGGCTGTGGTGGAGAGCCAGAGGGCGAGGATGGCAGCACTGGAGGATCTTGTGGAGAGACAGAGGCATGAGTGTGAGTTATAAACCAGTGCTGTGATGTGGGTTGCAGTGCGAATACATGTTCATAATGCATGTATATGGCTTATCATGTGTTTTCCCACCATTTGCAGGGCAAGCAGCGGTGGCAGAGCTCCGTGTGGAGCTGCACACCCAGGCATAGTCTGCACACAATAGATAATGCACTTTCAATGCACTTTAGAAGTAAATTTTCCTGTTCTGCACAGGAAAATCCAGCTGCCAAAGCATATTGAAAGTGCATTATCCTATGTGTGCAGACTAGGCCCCAGAGGCAGCTCACGGCCGAACTCAGGCAGAAGGAGGAGGATGCATGTAGGTTCAGCAGCCCCCCCTAAAACCCCTCCTGCCTCACCACACACTGCAGCTAAGTTCCCTGCAAATGATCCTAAAGTCTAAAAACTGTCTGTGGTATTAACGTGTGTAGTGTTTTTCCTCTCTACACAGTGAAAATGAAGGAGGAGGAGAAGAAGGAGGAGGTGAGCTGGAAGAAAAAGGCTCAGGGGACCATGACAAGGCTGGGTCGCCAGCTTAGGGAGCTGCAGGAAGAGAGGCAGGAGGGGGGAAAGAAAATTTCCTTAGAAAGGAAAGTTTGTGGGAAGACAAAGGAAGGCCTTGGAAAGAAGTTTAAGAGAAAATGCACTGGGGGAGAAACAGAACAAGGTGGGGCGGGAGAGGGAACTAGTTTTCAATAAATGTGTGGTTTTGGGTGGGGCGGGGGTGGGGGGTTCCCTGTTACATTGGGGGGGATTCAGTTAAAAGAAGTTTTTTACACAATGTTTGTTCTTTTTTTTATTCTTAATAAAATGTGTTTAAAATTTTTGCACAAAAGTCTCCAGTGTAACTCCTTCAACACCCACCCATTTCACCCCCCAAGCACAGAAAACATTGTTAACCCAATCACCAGAAAGGCTGATTATGGCCAGCCTTATGCTACAGTAAGGGGCATAAGAGACCAGAGGTAACGTTAAAACTTTATTTTTTAAACAGAACACAACAGAGAACACATACAAATTTTTCAACTATTTTAACTAAGAGGGGGAGTATTTGTCTGCAGGCTTCACTTTCCTCTTTCCTAAAAGTGTCCTCCTCCTTGTTTGTGTGCCCGTGCTCTGAGAGGGGGTTGGTGGAATCTGTGGTGGTGGTGGGGGTCATGTTGACATTAATCTGTGGATGGTTGGCACTCTCCCTGTCCTCTCTTGCCTCCATCACAAGAACCACCCCCTCCACAAGTCCCCTTATCAGCCTCATCTCTTCCACACTCCCCCTGACAGTTTCACTGGTCTTCCTGAAGACCTCTCTCATGAGCCTACTCTCCTGGAGCTCCAGCTGAGTATGCTCTCGCTCCCAACCCAACATAGCCTCCTCAAAGGCACTTAAACACCGCATGTCCTCTTCACATTGTTCCAGGAGACGCTGGCCAACGTTTGTGAGCATGGATGTGAGCCTCTGCCTCCTGTGCTCTCTCTGCAGTCTCTCCTCCACAGACAGTGCTCCTCGAGGGACATCGCGCAGGGGGCTGGCGGCACCCACTGGTGCTTGATCCTCCTCTGTAAGGACCACTGTTGAAAAAAAGCAGAATTTGAACTGTTAGTGATTTCTCCTTCAATAATACTCCCTACAAGGCCTAGTGAGCACATGGTTACAGGTTTTCAGGACACATTGTCCTGTTGTTCTTGCTAGAAATGGACAGATTTCAGTCCCGCATGCTTACCCGCTTGAATATCTCTGGGCATGCGAGTGGTTGTAGGTTTTTGAACCCTGCGCTCTTCCTGTGTGCCCGGGATGAAGTCTAGAAAAACATGAAGATAAATGGTTTTATAAACAAAGGGAAGTAAGTTTAGCTTCCAAACTCACCACCAGCAAGATAGAGGTACCTTCTTCTTTGTCCTTGCAAAGTAACAGCCTCCTACACAAACAAGAAAGCACAAAGCAGTTTACACAGACCCTTCCCCCCCCCCCCGTTTTCACAGAAATACTAACCTAGATTTGTTGATGCACCTGAATGACTATCCAGGTCGACCCCAATAGCTGTGGACTCACAGGGAGATGGCTCATTGGCTGGGAGCTGTGTTTCTGTGGACAACAGGAGATAATAGTGAAAAAGGAGCAAGCCCACAACACAGCAGGCTCTCACAGTAGTACCCAGAAGAAGTGCAGCAGGCCTATACGTGAGGCATGCTGTACATCTCCTGGGGGTTATTTCAACAGTAGCTTTGAAAATTTAAACTATCATAACAAACAAAGCAGTCTAGATAAAGGTAAAGGTAAAGGTATCCCCTGTGCAAGCACCGAGTCATGTCTGACCCTTGGGGTGACGCCCTCTAGCGTTTTCATGGCAGACTCAATACGGGGTGGTTTGCCAGTGCCTTCCCCAGTCATGACCGTTTACCCCCCAGCAAGCTGGGTACTCATTTTACCGACCTCGGAAGGATGGAAGGCTGAGTCAACCTTGAGCCGGCTGCTGGGATTGAACTCCCAGCCTTATGGGCAAAGCTTTCAGACGGCTGCTTTACCACTCTGCGCCACAAGAGGCAGTCTAGATATGGCCTAGCATATTAAGCGTTGCAACGAATACACATGAAAATGAATCCTAACCATCAGCACACAAAGACCATACATTTCGGCAATACTTCTAGTGCTTACCTGAGGCAAAACGTTGGTCTCCTCGCCAGGGATTATCGCCAGCAGGTCCAGCGTGACGAGGTCTGCCCTGCGTGGCTGTTTCTGTGAAGGAGGCCAAACAGTCCTCCCTGTTGAGGTGCCCTCTCCCGGGTCTTCCTCCAGGGCTGGTTCCTCCACCAGAGCAGCTGGCCTCTGGATCACCTTTAGGCTTCTCCTGACTCTCTTAGGCCATCCATCACCACCCCCCTCACCGTATATATCGCGCTGAACATCAAAATACAGGCAGGTCACGCGAGCATTCCCCGATTTCTTGTTGTGGGCCACTCACCTCATGTACTCGGCCCGCATGGTTTTTGTTTTGGAGCGGCACTCCAGGCCTGTCCTCTGGTGGCCGAGGGCTCGCATCCTAATGGCCACCTCTTAGAAAACCTCCCTATTTCTATGGGAGGATCTAAAGGCGTCCTGAATACGCTCCACAGCGAAGATCACCATCAAATCACGGATC
Organism: Paroedura picta; assembly: GCF_049243985.1. Lineage (NCBI taxonomy): Eukaryota > Metazoa > Chordata > Lepidosauria > Squamata > Gekkonidae > Paroedura > Paroedura picta. The sequence continues at coordinate 75,947,452 of NC_135371.1, read as the reverse complement.
TTTGCATCCCTCCATGTGGGTCCTCTGCAGGTTCCCTGGACAGACGAGGATTGTGAAGCGGAGTCCATCATGCGCTCGCAAGTGGATCAGTAAAATGGAGGCGCGACGTGCAGTGTGCCACTGGTCATATAGCCTCCCGCACACAAAGAGAGAAGGAATTCTCGCCTCCTGATTGGATGGAATGCAGTCAGGGATACGTAGATTGGACACCTGAGGTCACATGTCACTAAAGCAATAAAGGGGAAAAATGTTTTCAAAGATTTAGGGCCATTTCGCACAGAGCTCAAAGTGGCTATTTGGTTGCTGTTTGTGAAATCGCTACTTTAACTAGCGAAATGTAACTAGCTGTGCCCGTAACGCACAGCTGCGGTTTTTGCGGAATTTGGCACTTTCACTTCTCGTCACTTTCGTAACCCACAGGCTTCCGGTCTCCGTCTTATCACTACAAACGAGGTCCCTTTTTAGCGCTTCTGGCCTCCCGTGGCCGTCAATCAAACTGCAGGGACACCTTTGACCTCAACCCAGAAGCCGAAATTGGTGGGGTTCCCCTTTTTTTTAAAAAAAACCCGAAAACCCCGTAGCAACGCTTCATCGTCAAATCATTGGCGCCCTCGGAACGGGTTTTATATTGTTTTCTATGAACCAGAGGTTGATGCATTGATATGTTTGATTGGTTAATCCCCGCCCACAGTACACGCCCACAGATTACCTGCTTATATGCACCTAGGCAGACACGTGGTCGGCCTCACTCTTTTGTTTGCATAGCCTACTGGCCGCAGCACAGGTTAACGTTGCAATGGAGAGGATTATTTATCAATTGTTGGATCAAATGCTTGCGGTAGTCCAGCGTATCCATACCACCGTGTCGCAGAGGAGGGCTGCTATCGAGGACTACCGACAACGTATGGCCAGAATGACGACCACCAGTAGAAGACGTTCTCTAAGGGCAACCATGGCGGCTAAGAAACGCTGGCAAGCTCTGGCAGAGGTCCGGTTCCCCAGACAGTTCTGGGTGGACGAAAGATCCTCTGACTGGTGGGAAAATTTTGTGTGGTCTTGCTGGGATGATGACCACTGGATTGCCAACTTCAGAATGTCGAGGGGAACATTTTTTGAACTCGTGGAGGCTCTCCGTGGCCGCATGGAAAGGCAAGTGACTGTCATGCGGCGCCCTGTTCCAGTGGAAAAAAGGGTGGCAGCCGCCTTGTGGTACTTGGCCACCCCGCAGTACTTCAGGACAGTAGCCCAGCAATTCGGATTAGGAGTCACAACGGTTGACGAGATCCTGCTGGAGTTCTGCCTCGCCATGGAGGCTGAATTGTACAGCAAAGTGGTGTGCCTCGGAGACCGGCTTGGAGCGGTGAGTGTCATTCTATCCCCTTTGCCCTTTAAATTTTTTTTCTTGTTTGACAGGTGAGCAACGAATACGCGATGCACCCCACGCTGACATGCCATGGTTTCTATTCTTTTCTTTCCCTTATTCCAGAGTATGGACGGGTTTGCCAGGCTTGGATTCCGGCATTGTTTTGCGGCCGTCGATGGAAGCCACATCCCTATCCGTGCACCCGGGGGAAGCATAAAGGAGTACGGGAACAGGAAGGACTTTTGTTCTGTTCTCCTGCAAGGAACTGTGGACTTCTCCGGACGGTTTATAGATGCCGAGGTGGGGTGGAGTGGGAGGAGGCATGATGCCCTTGTTTTCAGGGAATCGAACCTCAGGAAAACCATGGACGAAGGGGTCTTTGTTCCAGGAAACCCCACCGCCACCATTGAGGGCGTGCGTGTGCCGGCGTTGGTGCTCGGGGATGGAGCCTACCCATTACGCCCCTGGCTCATGACTCCCTATAAGCGTCCAAGGACAGACGTGCAGAGCTACTACAACCTCAGTCACTCCCGGGCAAGGAATGTCGTGGAGCGTGCCTTTGGACGTTTGAAGTCTCGGTTCCGTTGCTTGATGTCACGACTCCATGTGCACATAGACAATGTCACTCCTTTGGTCATCGCATGTGTCATTTTGCACAACATCTGCGAGGACAAGGGACATAACATCCCCTTCCCTGTGGCTGAACCAGAACCTCTAGTCCTTGAGGATACAGCAGACATCCCTGAAGCCAGGAAAAAAAGGATCTATGCGGAGGGGTGCAAGGTTCGGGACGCTATAGCCATTCACCTATACAGAAATAGGAGACGTGTTTGATCGTGTTTTCTACTCTGGTGTTAAATAAAGTTTTATGTTCTTTGTTTAACCTTGTCTTGTGCGGTTTGTCTTTTTAGCCAGCAAAAAAACGGGGATTCTCTGGTCCAAAAGCACTTTGACAGACCTAAATGCTAACTCCCCGCTGAAATTGACAAACACAATACGGAAGCGCTGAACAGGGAAAGGTTGGGGAGGTGGGTAGCCAGGAAGTATTGGCGACCCCTGTCAAACAGGAGGATCAATCCACTTATGTTCCAAGGACTAATTTCATTGGTGGGCACCTTGGATACATTTAAAATTGGGGTGGCCGATCGGAGCAACGCAGATTCGTTGCCCAACCGTCATTCCAACGATGCCGAAGCCACGGAAGGGCTCCTTCTGGCAGCGCGCCGAGGCTGAGGCACTTTTGGAGCTGGTTCTCCAGTCCAAAAGCGTTGGCCGCCTTATGGCCAGCACCCACTGCCACACCAAGGGTGCTTACATGGTGTTGGCAGCCAGGATGAAGGAGAGGGGCTACGTCCGGACCTGGGAGCAGGTCCGGACAAAATTCAAACGTATAAAGCTCGACTTCCTGAACAGCATAGAGCAGTGGGGGGGGGGGGTTCCGCAGCCCAGTGGAAGAACGGTCTTCCACGATCTGATGGTCCAGATCTGGGAGAAGGCTGGGAAGCCCCCCCTGGAGATGAGGCGACATATGGGTGAGTGCTGCCCTTGTTATGTTTCACCCTAAAGCATGCATTGAATGTCTATATGCCTCTTTCCCCGACTGTTTCCGTTATATTTGAGAAAGCATTAAGATGGTGTCAACTCCTGCTGACATAGCCAGCCAGTACTGTCAAACCACTTTTGCTATGCACTTTGGCTCTGATTGTGGTGTGGCCATCAGCTGTGTATTATGTTTTGTTTGCGTGCTTTTACTTATGAATTCTCTTTTACTTTGCCCAGCCACACAATCTCCTGTCAAGCTCGCAGTGGCCAAAGCAGCTGAGCGTGAGGGAGAGGAGGAAGAGGGGCCTTCCACCTCATCACAGGCTGCAGGTGAGAGTTATAATTCTTTAAGGGAGACCCATGTGTGTGTACCCCCATGAAGCCATAAGGGAGCCTGCTGTGAAGCTTTTATTAGCAGTGTGATTGAATTCATTTTATTTGACTTCTATAGCAGAAACAATTGAGGCCAGGATGCAAAGCATGGAGGCCAGGCTGGCATCCTTGGAGGGGCTCGTAGAGCAACAACGGAGGGACTGTGAGTACTGCACCTCTGCTTGGGTGTGGGTTGTGTCACTTTAGCCTATATATATGGCTTACCATTTGTTTTTAACCCATTTGCAGGGCAGGCAGAAGTGGCTGAAGTTAGAGGCGAGCTGGAGAGGCAGAGGCAGCAGAGGGAGGAGGAAGAAGGTAGGTTATGTCCCCCACCGCCCAACATACTGTGGCTAAGGGCACTAAAAAATGTATCCATGTAAACTCCAGATTAAAAAATATCTGTGGCACTAATGTGTACCTGTTTTTCCTTCCCACACTGTGAAGAAGGAGGAGGAGGAAGACCTCTTCAAACGAAAAGTCAGGGGCACAGTGACCCGGTTGAGCAAGAGGCTGAGGGAGATGGCAGAGGGCGGAGGGAAAGGTGCTGGCGAGGGGAGCAGTGGGACTTGAGTTTTGTTTTGTGTGTGTGTGGGGGGGGGGCTCCAAGTTACATTCCCTACTGTTTTTCCCCTGTTAAATACATCTATTTTTAAAAACAAAGTTGGATTTCTTGGGGGGGGGCTCCAAGTTACAATCCCAGCTGTTTTTCCCCTGTTAAATATATATGTTTTTAAAACAAGCATGGCTTGGTCGGCGGCTGCAGCACGCCGTGTCTCCTCCTGGCAGTGTTCCAGGAGGCTCTGTCCCACGCTCGTCAAGAGGGAGATGCGCCTGAGCCTGGCGCGTTCCCTCATGAGTCTCTCCTCTGCCGGGAGCGCGCCTCTAGGTGGTGGGCTGGCAGGACCCGGGGGTGGTTCCTCATCTTCCGAAAGAACCTCTGTTGGTAAAAATGAGAAACAGAACTGTTAGTACCATTGATACAACCAACACCGACCATGGTGCCCATGGTGGGCTTTTTTGTTTGCCTGTTTTAACAGCAAGACTCTGAACAATGGCTAGGGAGCACATGGTTAGTGTTTGTTTGCGTATTTTCACAGCAAGACTCTCAACAATGCCTAGAGAGCACATGGTTAGTGGTTTGTGACATTGTCCTTCAGTTATGGTTAGAAGGGAACAGTTCATGCATGCTCACCCTCTTGAATATCTAGCCGCCTGCGTTGGGCAGGAGGTCCAGGCACCCCACGCTCTTCCTCCTCCTGCGTGCCGGGTATGAAATCTGCAAAAAAGAAAAAAACATGATTTAGGACCAAATGGTGGCAAAGCAAGCTTCAAAACCTACACCAGCAACGTAGAGGGACTCTCTTCTTTCTCCTAGCAGGGCTGCTGCCCCCTGCACAAACAGAAAAGCACAAAGCAGTTTACACAGCACACCCCCCCCCCATGATTGTCACAAATACTTACCAAGGTTTGTAGATGCCCCCGAATCGCTCTCCACATCCTCTGCTGCTGGAGACTCGCGGGGCTCCGTCCCTGGCATCTGTGTCTCTGTGGACAACAGCAGACAATAGTGAAAAAGGAGCAAGCATACAACCTGAACCACACAGCATGCTCCCAAAGTACTGGCTAAAGTACTGCTGAAGGCCTATGGCTGAGGCATGCTGCAAAACTTTTTGGGTTGTTGGTTAAACATAACCGTTTTAAAAAGCCACCATAGCAAGCAGTCCACAAACAGGCTAGCATATTATGCGTTGCAACGAATACACAGCATACAATAGTGAAAAAGGAGCAAGCATACAACCTGAACCACACAGCATGCTCCCAAAGTAGTGGCTAAAGTACTGCAGAAGGCCTATGGCTGAGGCATGCTGCAAAACTTTTTGGGTTGTTGGTTAAACATAACCGTTTTAAAAAGCCACCATAGCAAGCAGTCCACAAACAGGCTAGCATATTATGCGTTGCAACGAATACACAGCATACAATAGTGAAAAAGGAGCAAGCATACAACCTGAACCACACAGCATGCTCCCAAAGTAGTGGCTAAAGTACTGCAGAAGGCCTATGGCTGAGGCATGCTGCAAAACTTTTTGGGTTGTTGGTTAAACATAACCGTTTTAAAAAGCCACCATAGCAAGCAGTCTACAAACAGGCTAGCATATTATGCGTTGCAACGAATACATGAGAAAACGATTCCTAACCGTCAGAACACACATTTGAACAAAATCAAAAGTGCTTACCGGAGGCAAGGGGCGTCTGCGGCGACATGTCTTCTTGCTCCCCATGTGCGAGGGCAAGTAGGTCCAGCGTTATGAGGTCCTCACCGCGTTGCTGGACCTGGGGTGGAGGTCGGACGGTGGACGAGGTGCCCTCTCCGGGATCCTCCGCAGCGGGTGGTTCCTCCACTGGAGCAGCCGGCTTACGGACGACCTTCAGGCTCCTACCGACGCGCTTTGGTCTCCGTCCCCCTCGCCGTACAGTGCCCGCTGCTGCTCGAAATACGGGCAGGTTACTTTTTTGTTGCCGGAACCCTTGTTGTGGTTCACGGCCCGCATGTACTCTGCCCGCATGGTTTTTGTTTTGGACCGGCATTCAAGGCCGGTCCTGTGGTGGCCCAGGGCACGCATCCTAATGGCCACCTGCTCGAAGACCTCCCGATTCCGATGTGAGGATCGGAAGGCGTCCTGGATTTTCTCTTCGGCGAAAATCGCCATCAGGTCCAGTATCTCGTCGTCCCTCCATGTTGGTCCCCTGCTGGTTGCCTGGACGGACGACGACTGTGAACCGGATTCCATACTGCCTTCGCTAGTGGCTAAGCAAAATGGAGGTGCGAGGTGCAGGGTGCAACGGATCATATATCTTCCCGCACACAAAGACAAAAGGACTAGCCGGCTCCTGATTGGTGGTGGGCAGTCGGGGACACGTTCATTGGCCACACGAGGTCACATGTCACGTTCAAAACTCCTCGGGCGGGAACAGGATCTGCCCCTACTGGCCAGATTGGCGCTCTTATTGTTTGACTTCTCGCATGCGCTGATGCATTTACACGCGGGAAGAGCAGTACGGACATGCAGCAGGAGCCATTTTACTGAAATGTCCGCCATTACACAAACGCATGCCGGTGTCCGCCCAGAGCAAGTTCAGCAGTACTCGACAGTTCCCCAACAATATTCGCCAGCCAAAGCTTAAATCAACCAAACATGACTTTTGACTGGCGAAAATTCGTTGGCACGCTCAGGGGAAAGTTTTTTAAAATGAACGTGGGACGGCGACTCCGCTAGCCGGAGGTCTAGCCGCCGATGGAAGGGGTTGTCCGCACCCCAGCACAACCACGCACCCGGAACCACACAAACACCCACTACACATAAACCGCCCCTCATGATATCGCATCGCATCATATCTATTGAACCCCTCAAAGCTGTACAGGACTGCGGTCGGCGAATGTTCGTTGCCACGCTCAGGGGAAAGTTTTTTAAAATGCTCCCTGTACGTTGACTCCGCTAGGTCTGGCCGATGGTAGACGGGGTTTTAAGCTTTGGGGCATGTTTTGCGTGACGGTGTGTGCTACTGTGCTTTTGAAATACTATTGTGCTGTCCGGGCAAAATTCCCGAAAGTGATCGTGCTGGAAAGCCAGGCGCCGTCTCGTTGCCTCGTTGATCTGTGCTCGGTCCGAGAAAAAAAAATGGCGAACAGTTCGCCGGAAGTTTGGAGGACAGGCTCAGGAGGAGGGACTTTGAAGAAACCGCAACAATGTTAACGCACAGGTCTTTAGCGCTAGTGTTGCAGATTGGTTGCAGGAGTGTATCGCTATCCGGAGGGTGAATCCACTCTTTGCGATTCCCCTAAAAGCGCTACAACGAAGCGCTTTTTGCAGATTGGTTTCAGGAGTGTTGCAGATTGTATACGACGTCGTGCATTATGGCAAATCAATAGCGTTACCAATTGGCAACCATTGTGCGATTTTGAAGCCGTGCAAAAAGCCCCTTAGGCTTCCCATCCCAGTATCTCTCCCTCTTTACATCTCATGTCATTTTCATTCTGTGCTGATCCACCTACCTTTATTTTATAATCAGAGTCCAATAGCACCATAAGACCAACAAAGACTAGTCTGAGGAAGAGTGCTTGCACTCGAAAGCTCACGCCTTGAATAAATCTTCGTTGGTCTTAAAAGTGCTACTGGACTCATAATTTTATTGTGTTACTTCAGACCAACACTTTAGACCCATTTGAATCTACCTTTATTTTGTTAGCATGTACACTTTAATCATTTTTTATTTGCACTAGGGATGCTGCCAATAAACTCTCCAATCCTACTTTCAAGTCAATACCAGCAGGGAACTAAACCTCACACCGCTCCATTAAACTTTCCCCCCATTATTATTGTTTGTGCTTAGTGACTGTAAACAGCTCTGGGGAGGGACTGCAGCCGGGGAAGCCTCACTGGCTAAACAGAGGCTCGCCGGTGCGTTGATCTCCGCTCGCTCGGAGAAAAAAAATGGCGATCGCTTCGCCGGAAGATCAGAGGAGAGAGCCATGGGGAGGGACTTTGTAGAAACCACAACAATGGTAACGCACAGAACTTTCCCGCTAGCGTTGCAGATTGGTTGCAGGAGTGTAGCGCTTTCCGGAGGGTGAATCCACTTTTGGGGATTTCCCTGAAAGCGCTACAAGGAAGCGCTTTTTGCGGATCGGTTTTAGGTGTGTGGCAGATTGTCAACGATGTTGTGCATAACGGCAAATCAGTAGCGTTTTCAATTGGCAACCATTGTGCGATTTTGAAGGAGTGCGGAAAGCCCCTGTGCTTTTGAATTACTTTTGGCTTAGAAGCAAAACAAGGAGGAAAAGGCACAAAAGCACTCCCAGAAAACCTGAGGAAACAGCAATCAGATAGCAAAGAAAATACATCATGCAATGTGAAATATAGGGGAAACACCTATGCATAATAGGCCCTATTCATTGATCTGAGCTGCTGTAAGGATTTCAGCACCCACTCTATATGTCTTTCTCATTTCTGGACTATAATTTTTTTTCTCTCCAGCATACTCAGGTCAAGAATTTCTCCCATTCCAGCTTGACTCTTTGTTTCCAAATGCACAGACCTAGCCTGCAGCCTTCTCTAATGGGAGGCTTAGCTTGCTACTGTGAATGTATCAAGGCCAGAGTTTATGGATTCCTTTAGTAACATTTCCCCATTTCCCCAAAACCTCAGTAACTTTCTTGGCAAGCACAAACATATGACAAACATTAAATTGAGAGCCTCATTCAGACAATGAGAAACTTGGATTGGTTTCCACACCTATTGCATTATTAATGATTCTTTTAAAAATACAGAAATTTTACTTATAATAAAATAAATACCCTGGCTTCCAGAGAGGGGATGAAAGAGTAATTTTAAAACATATTAAAAATAAGAGTTTGGGCAATTCTCCCAGATTTAGTACAATTTGTGAATTTAAATGGTACTGTTTTAAAATATGACTTTGTTTCAAACAGAATTAAATAAAGATGTTCATGATATATTGAAGGCCAACTGTTCCTGCATTCTCCTCGGCAAAAAAAGCTTCCAAATATGGGAGAAATATTGGTAAATTTAAATTTCAGGAAACCATTTCTAATACATGCAAGTTGGCAGTGTTTTCACTGGGAGGCAATATAATAATTTCTAACTCTCTATTTGCAGTGATGTACTTTCAGTCATTCTCATACCCATACTCCAGTCCAGCTACACCAATCCTTGTGTGGAAACAGTGGACTTTCTGGCATTTCTCCCTTGATTTTCTCCTCAACTGTAATCCAAAATGGCTTACAACTTCATTCTCACCTCCTACTCCATTCTGTCCTCACAATAACTGTAGCCCTGTGAGGTGAGAGGCTCAGTGGCTGGCCCAAGGTCATCCAGTGAACTGTAGTAGTAGTAGGAGGATTCAAACCCGGGTTTCCCAGGTGCTAACTACTAAAGCACACTGGCTGTCCATCAACAGATCTCCATATGTCATACAGCTATAGCCTTCCGATAAGTAAAAACTGACTGTGTTTGAGATAAGTAACTGAATGTAGTGGCCAATGCAGTGGCGAAATAGAGGGCCATTCCACACAATGACTAGTGTTGCTAAATGTTTGCAGTATGCATAAACACTATATTTAATAGTAGAATTTCATCATTCCGCATACCTTCAATTCTAGTGGAATACTGAAGTCCCAGTAGTGGTCTATTCATTCCCCACAGGTATCTGGTCTCGCCGGAATTGCAACAAAGGTGATGTTTTTCCATGCTTCTTCCCACCCCTGGCCGTCAATTAAACAGAACAGCCAATGAAGTGTTTGTGCTCCCGAAAAGCCCCTTTCCCTTTAAAAATCCAGAAAACATCAGTAGCAACGAGTATTTGTTCATTCAATGTCTTAGAAAGACCTTTTTTGCAGGCGTAGGAGCTGGCACATAATCGTTTACACGCTCTTCAAGTAAAAAAAAAAAATCCCCCCCCCCCACATGGGTGCAATTTCTGGCCGAAATTATGGGCAGTGTCGAACAGGGGCTGTATTGTGCTCAGGAACTTTAAAGACAATTGCAGAAGGGAGCTTTGTTTTACTGTTAAGCACTTCTGAATTGCTTGTGGAGGGACTTCAGCCAGAGAAGCCTCGCTTATTTGTTGCTTTCGCCGGTTTAAGGGGGGGGGGGAAATGGTGATTGCTGGTGATCTCTGGAAGCTCGGGGGGCGAAAGCTAGGGAGGGACATTCTTTCCACCACTATTTTGAGAATGCACATGTCTTTCACTGATGTGTTGTGGTTTGTGCTCAGAAGAGTAGCGTTTTTTTCAGGGGGAATCCACTTTTCTGGATTTCCCCCTAAGCGCAATAAAATTCCGATTGTTGCTGGAGTTTGGCAGGAGTTTGGTGGTTTGTTTACGACATCATGCGGAACGTTAAATTAATAGCATTTACAAAAGGTAAGACTGGCTACATTTAAGTTGTGCGGAATGGACAAGAGAATTGTTTGAGGATCAGTTGTTAATATAACTTGCATGTTCTACTCTTGTGAAAACTACTATAATGAAAACAAAAGTATTTTTCTTTTCAACTTGGAGTATACAACTACACTGTTTTTCGAAAGAAAAAGGGGGGGAGGGAAGCTGCAAACAGGTTATTCCCCCCTCTTCCACCTCCAGCCTCACTAACATGGAAAACAAGGCCTCAGTAAGCAAGCACTATTTCATCAGCACTGATCTTAACACATGGGAGAGCCATTTGACTGGAAAGGCCCTGATTTTGCCACTAGTCTGCAAGAAACTATGCCCAGCTTAACAAAATTAAGTAGGTCACATTACTGAAACACTTAGGGATGGGGCCAATGTGAGAGTCACCAGGTCAGCACAGAATTATTCAACATCTTATTCCAATGGCATTCCTAAAACTGCCATAATTCCTATTCTCTGAAATCTGGAAATAAATTTTAAAGCCATCAGTCTGCAAAGATGAGGGAGGACACAGAAGGGACTACAAAGTGGCTTTCTTTGGTGGTTAAAGAGCCTTCCCTTTCCATAAATTTAGCGTGAGTGAGCTCTGTTTATTCTGTTTACTGCAATTACCCAACCTGGGAGCCTGTGTATAAATCACAGAAAGTCATGATTTATGGGCACACTCCTTACCCCAGGAGAGTATATGCAATGTTCCCACACAAAGAGCTTTTATAGAAACCATTTTCCTTTGGGGGAGGAAGAGATAAGAACCATGGAGCTATTTCTCTCTGTGCCTGTTAATAGCTCAGCAGAACTAATCATGTCCCAATAGACAGAGGCATCCAGATTTGATTATTTGTCAAAAGTAACAGACAGCCTATTGTGGCGCAGGGTGGTAAGGCAGCCATTCTGTCTGAAGCTCTGCCCATGAGGCTGGGAGTTCGATCCCAGCAGGCGGCTCAAGGTTGACTCAGCCTTCCATCCTTCCGAGGTTGATAAAATGAGTACCCAGGTTGCTTGCTGGGGGGTAAACGACAATGACTGGGGCAGGGAATGGCAACCACCCTGTACTGAGTCTGCCAAGAAAATGTTAGAGGGCGTCACCCCAAGGGTCAGACATGACTCGGTGCTTGCACAGGGAATACCTTTACATTTAGTACCTAAAGAGAATCCAGAGCCATGAGATGAAACAAGACTTACACCTGCATAGGCATGGTCCCGAGACAGCAGTTGTAAGAACACTCTATTTTAGGAAGGGTAGTGGAGGAATCTGCAGGCATTTGTTGACAGGTATTAATAAAGCATGTCTAAAACTTCCTGTTTCTGTTGATTCATCTGTCAATTTTTCTCAAAGCCAGGCTATTGTCCAGTCCAGGAATCTTTCCTTATAGAAAACTGACATGGAATGATTAATTCTCCTTCTGCTCACCATGCAGATGTTGCCCTTACCCCTGTGTCAAGTGAATCCTGTGTTGCCCTCTTAATTGGTCCACATAGTATCAAACTAGCTGAGAATGTGAGCTGGAGGCACAGTGTTGGTTGATGTGGGTAATTTGAAGTCAGTTGTGAGCAATATTGTGGAATCTAACTAACAAAGAAAAAAATTAGAAGTAGTGCTGTTTTTTTATACCCTGCTTTTTTCTCCCTGAAGAAGTCCCAAAGCAGCTTATAAACACTCCCTTCCTCTCCACACAAGAGTCCTCTTTTGAGGTAGGTGGAGTTGAAAGAGCTCTAACAGAACTATCAGTCATAAGAGAACTGCGACTAGGCCAAGATCACCCAGCTGACTGCATGTGGAGGGGTGGGGAATCAAACCTGGTTCCCCAGATTAAAGTCTGACACTTTTGATCACTACACCACGCTGGTACATAGTTGAGTACCACACAGAAGCTAAATGGGTGATAGTCATGATCAGTGTAACCAGGAACAAACCTTGTAATTAATTCTCTTTCCTTTCCCTCTTGCATCTCATTGACAATGTTCACATGAAGCTGCCTTTTGCCACATCAGATCATTGGTCTATCATGGTCAATATTGCCTACTGCAACTAGTAAGGTCTCCAAGAGAAGACTTTCACATCAACTGCTACCTGATCTACCTGGAAATGTCAAGATCTGGGACTGGGATCTTTTGCAGGCAAATTCTATGGCACAACATACCATGGGACCATGGTTTCTTCCCACCATAGGAAGCCTAGGAAGCACCATGCTTAACTATGCAGATATGAATACCATTCAAATATTGATAATGTCCAGCTCATAAGGACTGGAAGGAAATCTGATAATTAAGTGAACCCTTCTCTTATTTCCCATGCATCCCTTCATGTAAGGTTTCTCATTCTTTTTGAAGTAGCTCCACAACTTGCAATGCCTTCTGGGGATCCCAAACCTAGAGTAAATCCTGGGTTCCACAGTGGAACACATATGGTTGGGCAACTCCAGCATTCTGCTACTGGAAAGAAGCCTGGGTTGAGAGGCAGAGCACAGTCTTTGTATATGGAAAATCCCAGGCTGAATCCCAAGAAATCTCCAGTTAAAAGGTCTCGTGCATCAGTCTTTGCTATGCCTGAGACCCTGAATAACTGCTACTAGTTAGTGCACGCATACTAAAGGACCAGCACTTTCATACACACATGTGAGGATCTGAGAACTGTCATTTTAATCTCATAGAATAATAGAGTTGGCAGGGACCCCCTGGATCATCTAGTCCAACCCCCTGCACTATGCAGGACACTCACAAGCCTATCACTCATCCTCTGTAATCTGCCACCCCATTAAGCCTTCACAGAATCAGCCTCTCTGTCAGATGGCTATCCAGCCTCTGTTTAAAAATTTCCAGAGAACCCATCACCTCCCGAGGAAGCCTGTTCCACTGAGAAACCACTCTGTCAGGAACTTCTTCTGGATGGAACGGGTAAAGCCATGTATGGTCAAATGGATGCAAAATATTGAGACTAATGTGACAATGGAACAATGGGAGTTAGTATGGTCTAGAATACCAAAGTATACTAACAGTCAAATACTTAAAGAAAATTGGTACAAAATGTTTTATAGGTGGTATGTAACACCAAAAGTGATCGCTAAAATTGCCAAAAATTGTAACAACAAATGTTGGAAATGTGAAGATAAAGTAGGTTCTTTTTTTTCATATGTGGTGGAGATGTGAAGTTTTGGGCAAAAATACATATTATTATGCAGAAAATGTGGGGTCTTAGATTTCCTATGAAAGCTGAAGCTATGTTATTAAGTGTTCCTCCGCAGTGCCTCCCAACCCATACACAGAGCTTCTTCTTCTACGCGACGACGGCAGCAAGACTAGAACTGGCCAAGAAATGGAAAACGCAAGAACTACCCTCGACAGAAGACTGGCTGAATAAACTAGCAGACTTTGCCAAGATGGCTAAACTGACACTGATAATTAACGGAAAAACAGAAGAGGCCTTTCAAGAACAATGGGGCCCTTACCTGAATTATTTAAGAAAATAATACAAAGGGGATTGAAACAGGGAACCAAATGTATTAAATGAAGAGCATAGCCCTCCTTTTTCTGTATTGACACTATAGATTGCATGTATCTCACTGTCTTTAACTTTGGAAAATAAAAATAAAAACTTTCAATAAGTAGGAACTTCTTCTGGATGTTTAGATAGAATTTCTTTTGAATTAACTTCATCCCGTTGGTTCTGGTCCGTCCCTTCGGGGCAAGAGAGAACAACTCTGCTCCATCTTCTATATGGCACCTTTTAAAATACTTGATGGTTATCAAATCTCCTTTCAGTTGTCTCCTCTCCAGGCTAAACAGACCAAGGTCCCCAAACGGTTCTTCATATATCTTGGTCTCCAAACCCCTCACCATCTTTGTTGCCCTCCTCTGGACACGTTCCAGTTTGTCTACATCCCTCTTCAACTGGGGTGCCCAAAACTGAACACAGTACTCCAAGTGAGGTCAAACCAGAGCAGAGTAAAGCAGTACCATCACCTCCCGTGATCTGGACACGATACTCCATTTCATACAGCCCAAAATCCCATTTGGCTTTTTAGCAACCAAGTCACACTGTTGACTCATGTTCAATGTATGGTCTACTAAGACTCCTAGATCCTTTTTGCACATGCTACTGCCAAGACAAGTCTCCCCCATCTTATATTGGTGTATTTGGTTTTTCCTACCTAAATGCAGAACTTTGCATTTGTCCCTATTGAACTTCATTTTATTCAGTTTAGCCCACTTCTCAAGCCTATCAAGGTATCCTTCGGTTGTGTTTGCTATCCCTCCCAGTTTAGTATCATCTGCAAATTTATCCTTCCCAACATGGGAAGGATAAATCAGGGTATCTCCAACCTATTTCTTCAAAAGAACAACCCAAGAAGAAACCAGTAACTCTTTCTGAGTTCTCTTGAGATGAGACTGCCTGAAGATTAAAATGCAATTGACATTCCTCTGCCAAATGGACACAACCTAGATCTCAGCTTACCTCAATTTTTCACCTCTCCCTAGCATTTCATGTTACCATGAACCCCAAAGGGAAAGGGTCTATAATGGTTTTAGTAAGGTAAGACTCTGTGTTCTCACAGAGAGAACACAGTACTCACTAAAAGCATTACACTCATCTGGAAGAGCTTCACTGTATAATCATAAAAAGCTATGGCCTAGGTGCCTTCTGATTGGTCCAAAGATTGGACTGGCCCCACCCCCCTGAACTTGGGAACAATAGGGTGGCAACACAGCCTGCCCACCCAGACTAGCCAGGCACAGCCAGGGGCAATATGGAGACATGGCTGCCAGTCTGCTCCTGACCACCAAAGGGAGAGGAGGTCAATAGGGCTGCCAAGGGGGATGAGAACAGAGGCTTGGACAGGCTGCACCAGCCCTTTTCACCCCAAGGCTGTCCTAACTGACATGTCCAACTGTAACTTCCCTCATTTTGCCTCAGAACCCTGACAGAGCTGGCTGGAGGCTGGAGACCGCTCTCCCTTCCTCCCCCCCCCCCACTTTTCTGGCCTGCTGTGAAGGAGCCTCTGACAGCCCCTGACTGCGGGAAGGGAGTTATTTCTGAGAGCAACGCAGGGGAGTCTGAGGGCATGGGTGTGGGCATGCCTTTTGAGGGCAGGGTGCTTTCCCCTTCTGCCAAACAGTTGGTTGACAGGGAGGTCACAGAAAAGCCCCTTCTCACTTAAAATACTGCTATGACTGGCCTCACTGCTGGAGGGAAGAAACAGCCAAGCAACTCTCTGCAGATTTGAGGCCTACCACACAGGGTTGTTGTGCAGACAAAACTGGATGCTGTTATGGAGGTTCTTTTGAATGTCACGTGGAGTTAGCTTTACAGGGAAGTAGACAGTGAGACTTTGGGGGAACTTAATGATCCACTTTTATTAGGCAACGAGTTGGCCTTGCAGACAATAACAGGGACTGCAGTTGCCAACAGTATACCTCAGGCCTCAGAAGAGCAGACATCACCAGCCAATCAACCAATCTCTTTTGAAGGGATGCATGTGAGGGGAAAGTGCTTTCCCTTCATCCTAACTGCCTGGAGATAAGTTGTGCTTCCAGGGGATTCTCAGAACCTAGCTGAAGGATGACATCCCTAAACCTCAGTGGGATACAATGCTACACAGTCACCCCTCTAAAGCACTCATTTTTGCCTGGAGAGCTGATCTTTAAAGTTTGGAGATGAGCAGCAATTCCAGGAAATCTCCAGACCCCACCTGGAGGTTGGCTGCCCCTGGTCTGAACATATTCCTTCAAGTCTGAAAGTGGGCCTCAAAAGTGTGTAATGCCCCTGCAGCCACCTAGCACCCCCTGACCAATTTCAGGTCAAGAAAACATTGCAGAGAGGAGGAAAGGTTGCCCGATTGGTGTAGGTTCATGTTCTGGAATTCCACACAACCTTAACCTGACTACGGTTACCTAAACCTGACTACCTAAACCTGACTGCTATGCACAGAGAGACCTCCTCTTAGGGTTGCCATCTTCCAAGTGAGGCCCTCTACCCCACCTCCCTCATGGGGAGTCTGCTATGGGGAAAGGAAGGGAAGACGATTTGAAACTGCTTTGAGACACCTGAGGCCTGCCGAGTCACTGTGGCTCATTCCCAGTTCTCTCACACCTCTCACAGACCCACATCCCTCACAGGTTATTGTGGGAAGACGAAGGGAAAAAATGTTTGTAAACTGCTTTGAGACTCCTTTTGGTAGTAAACAACAGGGTATAAATTCTTCTTCTAAGGAGCAACCATGAAAGAAGCATGTGGGCACATAACATTTTTTCAACAGTGAAAAAAATGGCTACAGAAGTAGCATGGTGGACACCTGTGACTTGTTGTAGTTAGGTGCGAAGTCGTGTCCGATTCATCGTGACCCCATGGAGAATGACCCTCCAGGCCTTCCTGTCCTCTGCCATTCTGGGTGACTGTGAGCCCATTCCCAGTTCTCTCAAATCTCTCAGCCCCACATCCCTCACAGGTTGTCCATTGTGGGGAGAGGAAGGGAAAAGGTGTTTGTAAACTGCTTTGAGACTCCTTTGGGTATTAAACAGCAGGGTACAAAAATCCAGCCCTTCTTCTAAGGAGCAACAGTGAACGAAGCATGTAGGCACATAACATTACAGTAAAAGAATAGAGACAGAAGGAGCAGGGTAGAAACCTGTGTACTTTGAGTACCCCATGTGTATTAGGGCAGAGGGGCATTTCGGTGTCTGTGGCCTAATTCCCACAAAAAAGGAAATGACATTGAATGCAAAACTGGGAGGAATAGGTTGCCATGTAATCTCTCCCTAAGAAGAGTCTCCAGTCTGATTTTTCCTTCACATATCTGAAGACATGGCTCCGGAAAGCTCATCTGTAACCACTATACCACAATTCCCAAAGGTCAGTCCTCTCCCACACTCAACGAACATTCCACACCACAGGTTCTTAACACCCATTTCTCCACACCCATGGCCTCATTTGTCACCATGGCATCACAGCCTTTCACTCAATACATTCAACCACAAGCTATTACAGATTGGGCAACTCCGCCCCTTCCTCTTCCCACCGCCAAGCTCTAGCGCTCGTTGTATTCCTGGATATAATGGGCTTTGCCCCTAGCTTGGAATAAAGTCCAGTTGAAGCATGACAACTTATTTATGAGTAGACGTGGAGAGGATCACACCGAGCAAGTACAAACTGTGAACATTGATGATGATGATGATGATGATGTTATCCATTCAGTCGTATCTGACCCTCGGCGATTCTATAGGAAAGTTTTTGCCATATATTTCTGTCTCTGACTGCTTCTTTTAGTTGGTTCGTGGTCATCCCTGTATTGGCTTTGATTGTGTCGAGCCAGTGGATCCTTTAGCAACCATGTTTCCTTTTGCTGCTGACCATGCCAAGCATTAATGATTTCTCCTGCTCCACTATGTTTTGGCTTGTCCCTGTACTCCAAACTCATACCCCATTTCTGATTTTGACAAAGTCACCTATCTGTTATCAGATGCTGACCCCTATATTTCATATAGGGAGGCACTTTTCGTTTTGGCTGCCAGGAAGATCCAAGCCCAAACATTTTACAGGAGTCTTCAGCTTGATACACCTTTTTTTCTTATTGTAACTCAGTAGCCCATGTTTACAATTTTATGTATGCAAAATTGGAGAAATATTGTATTATTTGTATTTGTACTTTCTTGTTTTAACTAGGGGCAAAGCCCGTTGTATCCAAAAATACGTGTGCTAGAGCTTGGAAGTGGGAAGAGGAAGGGGAGGAATTGTCCAGTCTGGCCTGGAGGGTCATTGTCCATGGGGTCGCGATGAATCGGACACGACTTCACACCTAACTACAACAACAAGTCACAGTACACAGGTGTCCACCCCATAAAATGTTATGTGCCACATGCTTCTTTCATGGTTGCACCTTAGAAGAACGGATTTCTGTACCCTGTTATTTACTACCCGAAGAAGTCTCAAAGCGGTTTACAAATACCTTTTCCATTTGTCCCCCCACATTAGTCAACCTGTGAGGTATGTGGGGCTGTGAGAGGTCTGAGAGAACTGGGAATGGGCCGCAGAGACCCAGCCAGCCTCAGGTGTCTCAAAGCATTTTCCAATCGTCTTCCCTTTCTCCCTCCATAGCAGACTCTCCATGAGGGAGGCGGGGTAGAAAGGCTCATAGGGAAGCTAGCAACCCTAAGAGGAAGACTCTCTGTGCACAGCAGTCTTGATCTTAGTAAGGTTTTTTATACTGTTTTTTTATTTGCCAGGCCAAGGTTGGAAAAAGTCATTGCAGTTCCCCTGAGTCTCCAACCATTTACTTGTTCACTATTTACAGTTTCAGGCTGTAAATATTTATTTAGATCTTCCTGCACTTTCCAGACTCATAGGACTGATGCTGGTCTGCCTGTCTGCGCCCCAGAATACAAACAGTTGGTAAGGGCTGGCCATAGCCCCTAGCCCAGGAGGGGCAGACTTGCACCACTCCCTCCCAACTGCAGGCGAAAATGGCTCCTTTGAAGGATGAACTCTGAGGCACTGTATGATTTTGAAATCCCACCTCCAAACCTCCAGGAATATTTCCAACCCAGTGGTAGCCAACTTCCAGGTGGAGAGCTCCTAGAATTACAGCTCACCTGCAGAGTATAAAGATCAGCTCCCGAGGCAGAAAGGGCTACTTTGGAGAGGGTTGTGGCAGAGAAGAAACATTTAAGGCCTCCCACACAGGTTGTTGTTGAATTGAAAGACTTGAGGCCTACTGCACAGGGTTGTTGGGCAGATGAAACAGGAGACAAAAGAACCACTTTCATCTGCAGGATAATGCTGTGCAGTGGCCGCAAATCTGCAGATAGTTGCAAAGAAGAAAGACACATGGCTTGGCTGTGTCCAACCCCCGGTTAGAGCATTATTTTAAGTGAGAAGGGACTTTTCTGTGGCCTCCCTGTCAGCCAAATGTTTGGCAGGAGGGGAAAGCTCCTCCCCCCTCAAAAGGAAGGCCCTCAGACTCCCCTGCATTGCTCTTGGAAAGGCCTCCCTCCCCTCAGTCAGGGCCTGTCAGGGGCTCCTTCGCAGCAGGCCTGAAGGGAGGGGGAGGGAAAGCACTCTGCAGCCTCCGGCCAGCTCTGTCAGTATGCTGAGGTAATTTACAGTTGGACATGACAGTTAGGTCAGCCTTGGGGTGAAAAGGGCTGGCACTGCCTGTCCACGGCTCTGTTCTCATCCCCTTGGCAGCCCTAGTGACCTCCTCTTCCTGCGGTGGTCAGGAGCAGACTGGCAGCAATGTCTCCAGATTGCCCCTTGCTAGGATGGAATTTTGGTCTTTTCAGGTGAGGGGCTTCGCGCCTTCCAATTGGCCCCTTTGCTTGTCAGTCTGGGGCCAAGGGGCCAATTGTTGCCCCCCCCCCATCCTGGACAGAGCCCACCCCAACACCCCTTACTGTTTTATTAAGAGGGAACAGATTGTGCTTTGTAATGGCCTCTGGCTATATACAGTAATTATTATCGTATCAATTTCTCCAACGAGTTTGATCGCATGATGTGTCCAAAGTAAATGAGCTTGTTGGTAACTTTGGCTGTCCATGGTATTCGCAGCATTCGTCTCCAACACCATAATTCAAAAGCATCTATTCTCCTCCTGTCTTCCTTCTTCAGGGTCCAGCTTTCGCATCCATAGCTTGTTATGGGGAAGATAATGGTGTTGACTAGCCAGCACTTTGTATTAAGGCTGATATCCTTATCTTTCGTATTTAGTTCATGCTTAACATTGCTTTCTGGCCCAGTGTTATTCGCCATTTGATTTCACGGCTGCATCCACCACTTCAAGTGATCATAATGCCACTAGAAGAATCAAGCAGAGTGACGCAATGAGAAATACAGACATTGGCTATTTGTAAGTGTAAGCAGAGGATCTAATTAGTAGGAAAGGTATATATTTAAGATGTATGTGATCCAGAACTCCATTTCCCAGTGTTTCCATCACCATGGTTTTAGTTCTATAGGCAGTCTTTGTGATATTTGATAAAGGGCTATGTGTGAAATTGTGTGTCCCTAAACATAGCTTTAGTCACTCTCTCCACCCCACCTGTTCCTGTTGCTTGAAGTGAAAACCTTTGCCCTCTCTCTTAGCCCCAGACTTCAGAAGAGGACTATAGAAAGCCAGAGTGATAGATATAGGTGTATACCTGTGTATCTCTTCTTTTCTGCTGCTCTGATACTGTCCCATGGATTGCTAGCCTCAGGGAATCTTCCTTCCAGCAAATACCTTCTCTATCTTTCTCCATCTTTTAACCCTGAAGGCAGGACATGCTTTTCTGCATCTCCACATCTGTATTAGCTATTTAGTTTAGAATGTTATCCTTACTAATAAAGAACTCATATTCTAGCACCTATTAATACACAGTTCTATGCATATGCTCCCAGAAGGCATTTCCACCTTGGAATGAATGAATGAATGAATGAATGAATGAATGAATGAATGAATGAATGAATGAATGAATGAATGAATGAAATGGACTACTAATTTCCTCCTGCTATTATATGCCTGTATTTGTTCTTCTCCCTTCCTCTTCTTGTCACTATGCTTCCTTCTTTTCATTTTAACCAAAAATTAACATAAAAGGTCACAATTGTATACTACACATATGCATATACCCACCTAAAGGTAGGAGGTGCGTGGCTAGATTTACGACACTGCGGGGGGGGGGGGGATATGCAGTACCACTTTGGATAACCCTAGACTTTCAGAATCATCAGCTTATGGCCTTTGTAGCACATGAGCTCAGAAATTCCCAACCCCCACCAAAAAAAATCAACCTCCTTATACAATCAGAGTTATCTTTATCTGAAGTTAGATTGGTTGGGATGAGGGACAAAATCTTCTTATGGGTGGTGTACTTGTTGTGGAACTATCTCCCTAAAGAAGTCTATTAAGCTAGCTTTCTCCTTTAAAAGAAAGTGAAAAAATGTTTAACGTTGGACAGTATTATAGAGTCTGGCTGGATTTTGGTTGGCTTGCCAATTGCTGAAGATTAAAAACAGAAAATAAGGTTTTTAATTGCTATTTCTGGCTGCTTTCTTTTTTTAAATGTTGGTTTTAGCTGGTTTTAATAATGAATGCATATTGTTGTTTTATCTTAAATGTGGACTACACCACACTGAAACCCATAAGGAGCCAAGGAACAGGGTAAAAGCTGCAACATAAACAAATAGAAAGAAGATAAATATTTGGTTCCAAATGGCCCCTTTTCTACAATTTTGATTTCTTTGATCCTGCCTCCATTAAGAGTCCTGGGACAAGGATGCATGATGCTATCCAAATCATCTGCTCTTTTGTTTAATTTGCTTATATTTGGGGTAATATTTCTTTTTGACTTGTACAGGAGGAAAGGGGGGGTGTCCTATTAGCCACATTTCAGAAACAGAAAGGCATGCTACACTGCATAGATAAGTTTAGGGGAATACAAGCTTGGAGCCATCAAGCAGTATGTCTAAAGGTATCCAATACTTTTGTAGAACAGTGTGGAAAATCAGATGCTCCAACCAGATATTTTCGGCATCATTATTCATTCTTTATAATGCAACTAATACAGTGTTTGAAATTAGCCCCACATTCATGTAGACTAAATTTAAAGAGTAATTCCCACTTGCAGCTCAACAGAGAAAAAAGGCAGAAGAGTCAATTTCATCCATCTTCTGTGCAAAACCCCTGGTTTCATGCCATTGATAGACAATTAATCCTCTACCAATTGGTTTCACAAAGTATCTCAAAGAGCACAACAGAAGAACCTTAAGATCAAATAGGAGATTATTTCTTGCCACTTTGCAGGTAATTTTAGTCCAGCTGTACAACCTAACAAAGTGGAGTTCCACAGTATATGAAAGAAGTCTTGGGCTAATACTTTTCCATGCTCTGTAGACTGAACATTTTGGGGGGTCTGCCTGGCATAAAATACCAATCTTGTTACGATTTCCCCACCAATTTGTACAGCAGAAGAACCTATAATTTCATTTGTTAGCATACTTCCACAGCGAAATATCCAGTATCAAACTGTGGACCTATTTCTTTTTATTACAATAATCTGCTTCTTGTGAATTTCAAAAATAAAATTGTAACGATCCCTCATTTAAAATACCAAATTCTATAATCTCTACATCCAGTTTGTTTGTGAAAATATATTGTCCCAATATTGATACACAAAGCTTTTGCAGATTTTATAAGAAATAAGTGGGACTTAGGCAAGGCATGTCTGAGCATCTTGCATTTATTTTCATGGGACTTGCCTTGAAGAGTTTCCAGATGGATTGTGCCTAAAGCACCATTTGTCAATACTACAATCCTGTCATGGCTAGGCATCTTCAAAGACCTCAAATGATCTGAGGATCACCTTCTACAACATTATTTTCTACCGTGTTGGAGTTTTTTATTGGCTGATGTTTTAATGGGGTCTTATTGGGGTTTATTATTGTGGGGTTTTTATCTTGTAACCTGCCATGAGCCAGTGTGCTGAGAGTGGCAGATCATCATCATCATCATCATCATCATCATCATCCTGCCAAATTTCATCCCCCTAGAATATCTAGAAAGGTCCTGCTCCTCATTCCCTGTGCCCCGTGATAGCAGCAAAGTTATGGAACTTTCTCCCCTATGAAGCATGTTTTGCCCTATTTCAGAAAATTAATCAAGCCAATTTGACTTCACCAGGTGTGGTTTAAAGGTACAGGTATCCCCTGTGCAAGCACCGAGTCATGTCTGACTCTTGGGGTGATGCCCTAGAGCGTTTTCATGGCAGGCTCAGTACGGGGTGGTTTGCCAGTGCCTTCCCCAGTCATTACCGTTTACCCCCCAGCAAGCTGGATACTCATTTTAACAACCTCGGAAGGATGGAAGGCTGAGTCAACCTTGAGCCGGCTGCTGCGATCAAACTCCCAACCTCATGGGCAGACAGCTTCAGATAGCATTTCTGCTGCCTTACCACCCTGCACCATAAGAGGCTCTTAGGTGTGGTTTAAGTTGATGCTAACATTTTTGGGTACTGCTGAGATGTTTTATAGATGTTGTTACCTGCAGATTGTTATTCTGTTTCGATTTTATGAGGTTCTGATGTACTTTAAGTAGTCCTCCTTTTTTTGCTATTTATCAGTAAGTGCTTTGGACGTCTTTCAAATGAGCAGTATAAATATGTTAAATAAATACTGTGCTGATTTCAAGGAACCCCATTTACAGATATTCTTGGGTGTTCTGCTGAAATCAGTGGTGCCATAAAAAGTTCATAACTTTGTTCGACCGTGCACTAAGTATTGAAAGAAGGCTTCAGTTTGAGCCCATTTTAATAATAGTTTATTCCAGTAACCATGACCAAACCTTGTTCTGGAATCTGAGGTGTCTGCCAGACAAGAAGATAGTTTCAGAGGGCAGCTGTATTGGTCTGCAGTGGAAAAGCTAGATTTGAGACACATTGCAGACCAAGAAGATTTTCAAGGCATACATTTTCAAGAGTCAAACCTTTTTTGTGAAGGGAACTTTGATGGCCAAAAGCTTATACCTCAAAAATCTTGTTGCTGTCTAAGGCTGGAATGTAGCTGTTCCCACAAAAAGATGTCTAAAGAGGAAAGATGCTCCCTACTGATCTTCCTTTGAAGGCTGGTAAACAAAGTTTCCTAATCTGATAACTGCTTATTCCTTATTGAAACCCAGATAAGACACAACCCTTGTCCATCATCTTCGGGACCGCTTTAAGGACTGGAGATGTCCTGAAGGACTGGAAGAGAGCAAATGTTATTCCGATCTTCAAAAAAGTGAGTCTGACTTCTGTTGTGGGGAAGATAATGGAACAGATGTTAAAGGGAGTGATCTGCAAACATCTGGAGGACAATTTGGTGATCCAAGGAAGTCAGCATGGATTTGTCTCCAACAAGTCCTGTCAGACCAACTTGGTTTCCTTTTTTGACCAAGTAACAGGTTTGCTGGATCGTGGAAATTCGGTTGATGTTGTTTACTTGGATTTTAGCAAAGCTTTTGATAAGGTTCCCCAAGGTGTTCTGATAGATAAACAGAAGGACTGGAATCTGGATTTTCAAATAGTTAGGTGGATAGGGAATTGATTAGAGAACCGAACTCAAAGAGTTGTTGTCAATGGTGTTTCATCAGACTGGATGGAGGTGAGTAGCGGGGTACCTCAGGGCTCGGTGCTCGGTCCGATACTTTTTAACGTATTTATTAATGATCTAAATGAGGGGGTGGAGGGGCTACTAATCAAGTTTGCAGATGACACCAAATTGGGAGGACTGGCAAATACTCCAGAAGATAGAGACAGAGTTCAACGAGATCTGAACACAATGTAAAGATGGGCAAATGAGAACAAGATGCAATTTAATAAAGATAAGTGTAAAGTTCTGCATCTGGGTCAGAAAAATGAAAAGCATGCCTACGGGATGGGGATACGCTTCTAGGTAACACTGTGTGTGAATGAGACCTTGGAGTACTTGTGGATTGTAAACTAAACATGAGCAGGCAGTGTGATGCAGCGGTAAAAAAGGCGAATGCCATTTGGGGTTGTATCAACAGGGGCATCACATCAAAATCACAGGATGTCATAGTCCCATTGTATACGGCACTGGTCAGACCACACCTGGAGTACTGTGTGGAGTTCTGGTGGCATCACTTCAAGAAGGATGTAGACAAAATTGAAAGGGTACAGAGGAGAGCGACAAGGATGATCTGGGGCCAAGGGACCAAGCCCTATGAAGATAGGTTGAGGGACTTGGGAATGTTCAGCCTGGAGAAAAGGAGGTTGAGAGGGCACATCATAGCCGTCTTTAAGTATTTGAAAGGTTGTCACTTGGAGGAGGGCAGGATGCTGTTTCCGTTGGCTGCAGAGGAAAGGACGTGCAATAATGGATTTAAACTACAAGTACAACAATATAGGTTAGATATCAGGGGAAAAAATTCAGTCAGAGTAGTTCAGCAGTGGAATAGGCTGCCTAAGGAGATGGTGAGCTCCCCCTCACTGGCAGTCTTCAAGCAAAGGTTGGATACACACTTTTCTTTGGTGCTTTAGGATGTTTTGAGCTGATCCTGCGTTGAGCAGGGGTTTGGACTAGATGGCCTGTATGGCCCCTTCCAACTCTATGATTCTATGATTCTATGATCTATTTCTAGAAAAGAGAAACCAACTGTTTGTCACTGGCTCATTTAGATTAGCAGGGAGCCTCCTAGTTAATAAGTCTGTACGCGGCTCGCTATTGGTCCCTTGCCGCCGGACTGACAATCGGAGGGCCCAATCGGCACCCTTCCTGATCCTGGACAGGGCCCGCCTTTGGAGCCCTTAAGGTTTTATTTTATCCGCTCCGCTAGGAGCGGTTAAAGATGTTTAGTATATGTAAATAAAAAAAGTTAATTCAGGCTGCAGAACCAGATTTTAAAAAATAATGTATAGAATAAAGCAAAGAAGCAAATGTGACTTACCGTGGGTGCTCATTGACTCTGCATAGAGCTGAGCTGAGAAAATTGCGATGGGCACTGGCGTAGCTTCAGGCACGCCAGCGTGCATTGGCATCGGGTACGAGGAGACAGGTGCACGCAGCTATAAATAGCCACCACGTTCGCGAGGCCTGTCTCTCTGTCTGCAGTGGCCACAAAGATAGCTTCATTGTCCTGGGCTGCTCAAGATCATGAGTTGAGCCAGAGGGACTGCGGATCGCTGAAGAGGTGTTTATTTTGTCTTCGCATCAGCACCCCAGGGTTCATAGGGACATCTGCCCCAACGCCCTTCACTTTGCGGCAAGTGAGCGGGTGCTTGTGGGAGAGGCTTGAAGGGTGGAGAGCGGCCTAATGTAAGCTGGTAAGACTTTTGGAGGAAAAGATTAGGGGATTAGAAAACAGAATTTTTACTCTGACCCAAAGTAAGAAAGGGGAGGAGTTCATAGTCCAGAGCTCTGCAACTTGGAATAAAGAGAATACAACCAGTCCTGAAGAGGATAAGGAGATTGACCACAATAGGGAGCCTCTGCAGGCAGTTTGGAAAAAGACTGAACGGCGAAGGGCGAGACAGTTCTCGGGGCCTTTGGAGCTCCAGAATAGATTTCAGGCCCTTGCAGAGGAGGTGCAAGGGTCAACAAGGGAAGAGGTCCCAAAACAAACTCTAAGACAAAGGGAAGAGGCCACGGGGACAGAAGGAAATGGAGTTGAGAAGAAAAAAAAAGGAGAGTACTGGTAATAGGAGACTCCCTGCTAAGAGGAATGGATCGCCATGTGGCTGGGCCCGACCCCCTAACCCGAGAGGTGTGCGAAAATTAAAGATGTTTCAGAAAGGCTGCCCAAACTCCTCACATCTACGGATCGCTACCCATTTGTGATGGTCCATGTGGGAATGAATGACATGTCCCTAAATACCATCGCTCCTATTAAAAAAGACTATCAAGATCTGGGGAGGAAGCTCAAGCAAATGGGGGCACAAGTGGTATTCTCTTCAATCTTGCCTGTCAAGGGAAGAGGAATGCGTCGGGAGAGGAAGATAATGGAGGTGAATCACTGGCTGCGTAGTTGGTGCCGGCAGGAGAGATTTGGTTTCTGGGACCATGGGATAGGCTTTCTTGAGGAAGGCCTACTAGCACCTGATGGACTGCACTTATCGAAACTGGGGAAGAATGTGTTTGGCAGGAACCTTTGGAGATTCATCAGGAGAGCTTTAAACTAAAGCCACTAGGGGAAGGAGACGATCAACATAGGGAGTGTATGGAAGGAAAACGATCGGAGGCAGCCCAACCGGCAAGGCCAGCTCATAGGGAACCAAAAGTAAAAGGATTTAGATGTCTTTATACTAACGCCCAAAGCATGGGCAATAAAAAGGAAGAGCTGGAACTTCTCATGCTGATGGAAAGGTATGATCTAGTAGGCATCACAGAAACTTGGTGGAATGATTCTCATGACTGGAATGTAATGGTGGATGGATATGAACTGTTCAGAAAAAACAGAATAGATCAAAGAGGTGGAGGAGTGGCACTGTATGTGAGGAAAGGGCTAACCTGTCAGGAAATTCTAGAGAAGGAAAGCATATCTACAGTGGAAAGCATCTGGGTGAAAATAAGCGAGGGGAAAACAAACAGTGTGGTGGTTGGTGTCTGCTACCGACCACCTGACTAACGAGAGGATGTGGATGCTGCACTTTGTGAGCAGCTTGAGAAAATATCCAAACGGCAGGACCTTGTCATCATGGGTGACTTCAATTTGCCAGATGTGTGCTGGGAAACAAACTCTGCAAAGCGTCCTCAGTCATGTAACTTTCTGACCTGCCTGGCTGACAATTTCATTTATCAAATGGTAGATGAACCCACAAGAGGTTCAGCCATACTGGACTTAATACTGACCAACAGGCAAGAGTTGGTGGATGAGATGAAGGAGGTGGGGACCCTAGGGGGAAGTGACCATGTCCTCATAGAATTCCTTTTGAGACGGGGAGCCAAGGAAGCTTGTAGCCAGACTCGGATGTTGGATTTTCGTAGGGCAAACTTTAATAAACTCAGAGACATGATGAGTGTCATACCATGGACGAGAATGCTGGAAGGGAAGGGAGCATGTGAAGGGTGGGCGCTACTCAAACAGGAGCTATTGCATGCTCAATAAATGACTATCCCAGAAAGACGAAAACACTGCAGGAGCTCTAAGAAGCCTATTTGGATGAACAGAGAACTTCAAGAGGAACTAAGAAAGAAAAGGAAAATGTTCAGGAAATGGAGGGAAGGACAGAGCTCTAAAGAAGAGTACCTACAGGTTACTAGGCACTGTAGATCAATCATAAGAAAGGCCAAAGCTGAGAGTGAGCTAAGATTGGCCAGGGAAGCCCATTGTAACAAGAAAAGATTTTTCAGTTATGAGAGGAGCAAACGTAAAGAAAAGGAGGCAATAGGCCCATTGTTGGGTGCGGATGGACAAACTCTAACGGAAGATGCAGAGAAAGCAGAAAGGCTTAGTGCCTATTTTACATCGTTTTTTTCCCACAGGTCAAAGTGTTTAGGCACATCTAGAGATGGCCATAGCCAAAGGACAGTGTCTGGGTGGCAGGTTAACATGGATAGAGAGGTTGTCGAGAGGCATTTAGCTGCACTGGATGAGTTCAAATCCCCTGGTCCGGATGAAATGCACCCGAGAGTACTCAAAGAACTTTCCAGAGAACTTGCACAGCCCTTGTCCATCATCTTCGGAACCTCTTTAAGGACTGGAGATGTCCCAGAGCAGTGGTCCCCAACCTTTATTAGGCTGGGGACCGGCAGGATCGGGCCGCGCCCTCGGATCGGGCCGCACCCGCGGATCGGGCCATGCCCGCGGGCCACGCCCGCTGACCGGGCCGCGCGGGCGCAGCCTGCACGGGCGCGGCCCGGCCCTGATTCCCTCTCCCCGCCCTCCCGCAGTAAGAAGCTTCCCGGGCCGCAAGATTGCGGCCTGGGAAGTTTTTTACTGCGGGGGGGGGGGCGGGGAGAGGGAGCTACGGCCCGGCGCCAAGGCCTTCGCGGCCCGGTGCCGGACCGCAGCCCGCAGGTTGGGGACCACTGTCCCAGAGGACTGGAAGAGAGCAAACGTTATTCAGATCTTCAAAAAAGGGAGGAAGGATGACCCGGGAAACTACAGACCAGTGAGTCTGACCTCTGTTGTGGGGAAGATAATGGATCAGATATTAAAGGGAGCGATCTGCAAACATCTGGAGGACAA
Organism: Paroedura picta; assembly: GCF_049243985.1. Lineage (NCBI taxonomy): Eukaryota > Metazoa > Chordata > Lepidosauria > Squamata > Gekkonidae > Paroedura > Paroedura picta. Next base: position 75,918,555 of record NC_135371.1, on the reverse strand, counting down.
TTTGGTGATCCAAAGAAGTCAGCATGGATTTGTCTCCAACAGGTCCTGCCAGACCAACCTGGTTTCCGTTTTTGACCAAGTAACAGGTTTGCTGGATCGGGGAAATTCGGTTGATGTCATTTACTTGGATTTTAGTAAAGCTTTTGACAAGATTCCCCATGATGTTCTGATGGATAAGTTGAAGGACTGCAATCTGGATTTTCAGATAGTTAGGTGGATAGGGAATTGGTTAGAGAACCGTACTCAAAGAGTTGTTGTCAATGGTGTTTCATCAGACTGGAGAGAGGGGAGTAGCGGGGTACCTCAGGGCTCTGTGCTCGGCCCGGTACTTTTTAACATATTTATTAAGAAGAAGAAGAAGAAGAAGAGTTGGTTCTTATATGCCGCTTTTCCCTACCCGAAGGAGGCTCAAAGCGGCTTACAGTCGTCTTCCCTTTCCTCTCCCCACAACAGACACCTTGTGGGGTGGGTGAGGCTGAGAGAGTCCTGATATCACTGCCCGGTCAGATCAGTTTTATTAGTGCCGTGGCGAGCCCAAGGTCACCCAGCTGGTTGCATGTGGGGGAGTGCAGAATCGAACCCAGCATGCCAGATTAGAAGTCCGCACTCCTAACCACTACGCCAAACTGGCTTAATGATCTAGATTAGGGGGTGGAGGGACTACTCATCAAGTTTGCAGATGACACCAAATTGGAAGGACTGGCAAATACTCCGGAAGATAGAGACAGAGTTCAACGAAAATGGAAAAATGGGCAAATGAGAACAAGATGCAATTTAATAAAGATAAGTGTAAAGTTCTGCATCTGGGTCAGAAAAATGAAAAGCATGCCTACTGGATGGGGGATACGCTTCTAGGTAGCACTGTGTGTGAAAGAGACCTTGGGGTACTTGTGGACTGTAAACTAAACATGAGCAGGCAGTGTGATGCAGCGGTAAAAAAGGCAAATGCCATTTTAGGCTGTATCAACAGAGGCATCACATCAAAATCACAAGATGTCATAGTCCCATTGTATACAGCACTGGTCAGACCACACCTGGAGTACTGTGTGCAGTTCTGGAGGCCTCACTTCAAGAAGGACGTAGATAAAATTGAAAGGGTACAGAGGAGAGCGACGAAGATGATCTGGGGCCAAGGGACCAAGCCCTATGAAGATAGGTTGAGGGACTTGGGAATGTTCAGCCTGGAGAAAAGGAGGTTGAGAGGGGACATGATAGCCCTCTTTAAGTATTTGAAAGGTTGTCAGAGGAGGGCAGGATGCTGTTTCTGCTGGCTCCAGAGGAGAGGACACGCAGTAATGGGTTTAAACTTCAAGTACAACGATATAGGCTAGATATCAGGAAAAAGTTTTTCACAGTCAGAGTAGTTCAGCAGTGGAATAGGCTGCCTAAGGAGGTGGTGAGCTCCCCCTCACTGGAAGTCTTCAAGCAAAGGTTGGATACACACTTTTCTTGGATGCTTTAGGATGCTTAGGGCTGATCCTGCGTTGAGCAGGGGGTTGGACTAGATGGCCTGTATGGCCCCTTCCAACTCTATGATTCTATGATTCTATGATTCTAATGGGGAGTGAGAGTGGCAGCTAGATGACGTTCTAGCCAGGCCCACCGAGGGGTGGAGAGGTGAAGCCGATCCTTTCCACTCCTCCAGGGGGCGAGGCAAGGAGCCCTGCGGGGCAGCAGCATAAAGCTGGCTAGCGGGAAAGTGCTCAGAAGGCCAGAGTGGCGTGGGCGCTGGCAGTGCCACCAGCACAGCACCTGGGCAGGGAGAGAGCCAGGAAATTGGCGGGCCCACTTCTCTTCCCTCAGGTCGAGACAGGCCTGCATTGCAGCGTGGGGCAGGAGGCCTTCATCAGGCTTTCACAGTGGGACTGGAACCTATCATTATCATTATCATTATCATTATCATTATCATTATCATTATCATTATCATTATCATTATCATTATCATTATCATTATCATTATCATCCTTTAATTTATATCCCACCTCCCCCCAGAGGCTCAAGGCGGGTCAGATATAACCAATCCCCTAAAAACAGTAATAAGAACAATAAAACATAGTACATTAATCACAACAAGGCAAGACAAGAATAGCGGCCAGGTTCATGCAAACTAACCCAATTTCCATAGCCCTACTTACAGGAAGAAAAAAGGGGGGCTGATGGCACACACAACTGCCACATTTGTGAGGGGTGGCCCGGATCTCCCTTGCTGCCCGGACTCAACCCAAAGCCAGGAAGAGCTCCATCTTGCAGGTCCTGCGAAATGTTGAAAGTTCCCGCAGGGCCCGCAGCTCTTCCGGGAGCTCATTCCACCAGGTCAGGGCCAGGACCGAAAAGGTCCTGGCCCTGGTCGAGACCAGGCGAGCTTCCTTGGGGCTGGGAATGACCAACAGGTTAGCTCCTACAGAGCATAAGGCCCTGCGTAGGGTATAGGGCGATAGGCAGTCCCACATATACACTGGGTCCAGACCACAGATGGCCTTGAAGGTCAAAACCAAAACCTTGAACCTGATCTGGAATATAACCGGTAACCAATGCAGCTGCCTCAGCACTGGCTGGATATGTGCCCTCCAGGTGTAGCTGTGAGGACCCTAGCAGCCACATTTTGGACCAGTTGCAGATTCCGTGTCAAGCCCAAAGGCAGGCCAGTGTAGAACGAGTTACCGAAATCTAATCTGGAAGTGACCGTTGCATGGATCACTGTGGCCATGTGTTCGGAGGACAGATAGGGCGCTAGTAGCCGAGCCTGTCGAAGATGGAAAAATGCCTGGCCAGCTCCCTGCTTGATCTGTGCCTCGAGTGTTAGTGAGGCATCAATGGTCACCCCCAGTAGAGAGCGCCAGACATGCATACAGCGGGGGCCAAGTGAAGGGGACAACAGCTCTAGTTCCACTTCTGGCGCTTCCTCTTCATTTGGGAGTAGAGTGTCTGGGAGAAAAGAGCCTTCTATGTCCTCCCATACTTCCCGGTGGCAATCTTCAGCTAGGCAAGGGCCACATCCAGCTAGCCCCAGTATAGGCCCCAAAGAAATGGGAGGGCGATGTCAGGCCTCACAGGCAGAAACTGGCAAAGTGCGGCAGAAGGACTGCAGAAGAAGTGCCAGGGTTGTTTATTTGGCCGCATCGAATCCTGGGGATGGGGAAAAGAGCAGGGGCTTATCTTGGGCCATGAGTCTCGAGAATACTGGAAGAGGTATTCTAGGGCAATGGAACAAATGGTGGGTGAGGGGGTTGCTCACAGGTTTACCAGACACTGCAAATGATTATGACACAACCTCAGAGGAAAAAAGTTCTGACTCTGTGGTCCCACCTAGGGATAGTGCAGGTGGGCATGGCAGCATTTGCTGCCAGAGGAGGTCAGGGAAGAGAGGGCACAAGAGGCGCCACCAGGCCTGCAAAAGCCCCTCACATGGTCAGTCCTCTTTGTGGGAAGAGGGGGATGATGACCTCCATGGGGGGTGGTACTGGCTTGAGGGAGCATTCATTCCTGGGCTGCCTGCATGGTTGCAGAGACACAAGGCTGTGGTTTGGGCCCTTCTTGACAAGGAAAGCATAAAAAAACAGAGAGTGCTTCCGACATGGTATTTGCATAAGGATCCCCCCCCCCCCCGAGCACTTGTCTGTTAAATTAAGGGAAAGAGACTTTGAATGGTTCTTTGTGGACACATTTGCATTTGTAAGGTGTCAAGCCAAAGGGGGGGGGGGGATACAGGCAAGAGAAAGAACAGAAAGAAGAAAGAGGGCCTTACATGTGAGCGGACCTTTGGTAATTGGCTGAGGAGCTATTCGGAGTATATGGCCCTTATAACTGCAACTTATCCTGAAAGAGATTAGCACCTCAGTCATTACCTCTCGTGCGTTCTCGAAGCCAGGGAATTGTCTGATGATGAGGCTGCACTAGATTATGCCCGGGAATTTCAGGAGTTGGCATCTCACAACGGGCTTGCGTGGTGGGACTTATAACATCACAATTCCTGGATTGTGCAAGTTGGACTGAGCGTGCATCAGAAAAAAGACATTTCTGGCTAAAAAGTAGTGGGACTCATCTGCTGGGATTATAACAGGTCGGGGTGTTGGCGGAATAAGTGCCACTTTGTCCATTTGTGTGAGGCCTGTGGAGGGGCGCATATGATGGCAGTATGCACAAATGATGGGGGTCCAGCAACACCCTTTTGAGGAGCCACTTCCTCTAGCAAGAAGGAGGGAGAATTGGGGACAGCAGGACCTTCTTCTGCAGCAACGTCCAATTGAGAGGTTGGATATGTTCAGGGAGCTAGCCCCCACTCCAGTTAGGGTAAGTGCTATGCTGCCATGGTTGTGGAGGTATCCTGATGTGGCAGCAGCTGAGTACCTATTCAAGGGGTTTACTGAAGGTTTTAGGATTCCATATACTGGGGTGCAGGAAGCCACCATATGCGGGAACTTGAAATCGGTGAGGGACATGCTAGATGTAGTAGCACAGAAGACTCAAAAGAAGTGGCAGGCTGGTAGGATTGCAGGAACATTCATGGCACCTCATTTATGGGACCTGTGGTTGTCTCCATTGGGAGTGATTCCTAAGAAGATCCTGGGGCAATATTGTTTGATACACCACCTGTCTTAACCAAAGGACTCTTCTGTTAATGACTCCATTGATGCTCGGTTCAATATGCCTCCTTTGATAAGGAGGTTGCCATGGTTAGCGGCTGTAGCCATGGGGCATTGATGGAAAAATGTGATATTCAATCAGCCTTTTGCCTCTTACCGGTACATCCAGAAGATTTTTGTCTTTTGGGGTTCTGATTCAGGAAACAATGGTTTGTCGACAAATCCATGCCCATGGGGTGTGCAATAGCTTGGGCAGCCTTCGAGTTTATGCAATGGGCATTATCTGCAAAAGTTAGGTTTTCCCAAGGTACACTCATTTTTTGGATGACTTTTTAGTAGCTTGGATCCCTTGGTTCTAGAGAATGTGCCTTCAGGTTATGACAGCATCAGAAGCTGGCAAAGGATTTTGGGATTATGTTGGCCCATGAAAAAACTGAAAGTCCACTGAACGCATTGTCATTTTTGGGTATTAATATTGACACTGTTCAGGGCACTTCCAGTCGTCCCATTGACAAATTAGAGGGTCTTCAAGCCCAGTTGTATTCTATGCTGGGCAACAAAAATTCACATTGAAAGACGTGCAGATGTTGATAAGTCATTTGAATATTGCATGCAGGGTCGTGGCTCCAGGGTGAGCGTTTTGCTCGTTTGTCCAGAGCTACCAGCAAGGTTAATCAACCCCATCATCATATACATCTTACCAAGGGTGTGAAGGCTGATATTAAAAAAATGGAAGGGGTTCCTGGAGCTTTTTAATGGGGTGTCAATTTGGTAAAATTCCTGGGATTTAGGGGAGGCCCTTCAAGTTTCTGCATGCCCACATTCCCACCCCCGAGTCTTGACTTATCTAGTCAATCCCAGTTGATCAGATCTAGTTGTCCCTCTGGGTCAGAGTAAACGCAGCCATTTCTTGCAGGTAATGATGTCTTAACCCTTTCTGTAAGATGTTGTTGCTTTTGCTGCGGGTTCCCTATGGGTAGAGATTTTCCATTGATGTCATTATTCTTTTCATTTTGAGGGGGTGTTTCAGAGCTGGAATTTGTACCTTGTTCTTCCAGCTGTGAACCTTCAATAAGTGGGGATATTCCTTTGGAGCCATTTGGTTTTTCATACCTCGAGGGTTTCTCAGGTGGAATGACTGTCTCTTGTCCTGGAACTCCAGTTATGTGACCGTTTTCCATAGAGGTGGCGTGTGTCACTTCCATGTTGATTTCACCATCTGTGGTTTCGAGGAGTTTGTCTCTAAGAGAAGATAGGCGTGCTGTGATTGCATCCTGTTCTGGCCTGGGCAACTTCCCAAATGAGTGCAGAAGCTCCTCCTCTATTGAGTTGTCCAAATTGATTATCCCCCCTTCGCCAGTCTCTGTGGAGCTTTTCAGGTTAGGCTGTTTGCTTAAGACGTGTTTAGCACGATTTTGTTCCCGTGAACATTTCTCCCTTGTGCGTGTCTTTAAATCGGTTAGGAGACTAATAACTGTGTTTTTAAATACTCTGTTTGGGAACACTCCCAATTTCTCCAATCTTCCCCTCTGTGCCAAAATTAGTTTGGGAATTGTTGTACTCTGAAAGGTTAACAATACTTTCATAGTTTGGTTCGGGCTGCTCAAAGTCTCTGTAGTATTCAAATCAATAGAGTTTATTGGTTTATTTAAGATAACACTCAAGTGTTTGGTCGCTTTCCAGGTGGGCCCCCAGGATGGTAAGTGGCCTCTATACGGGCAGACTGTAAGGCCAACACTTCGTTTTTGAAGGATAAGATTTTGGAGCAAAGAAGCACCATTTGATAGCTGTGTCCTTGGCTGTTCAGTGTTATCAGCTGATGATCCTAGAGGATTAGTTAAATACTTAGATGCACCTTGCATCCTATCCTTGCCCTGTACCAGCTGTTTCTCTTTAATTAACAGATCAGTTTTCAAGGAAAGGGCACTTATATCTTTTTTTAATTCAGCTATCAGACCAAATATGTTTGTAACTGTGTTAGCCGTTAGTTCTACAAACTTTAATAGTAAATGAACTTTACTGTCATTAAGTCTGCTGTCTTTATAAGTTAGTTCACTTACTTCCTGGTTTAGTTTGTCCTTTCCCCTTTCTGACTCTTGCCTGCTATTGCTTTCCTGGCTCTCTGCCAGAGCTGCATAGTGATTTGATACTGGTATTTTGTTAAGGTGGGAGTCTTTATTTGGAAAATAATCATCAATCTTCTTTTGTTTGCTGGCTGGCAATAACTCTTCCTCCTTAGAGTCGCCATTTCTTCTTCATTTGTTTCCACCCATCTTTATCATTTTAATGACAACTTTACTAAGCAGCCACAATAAAATACAGTGTTCCAATAATTGTGCCTAGCTTCAGGTGTGCCAAAACAAGGTTTGAAGATGTAACTTTTTGTCTGTGAGTTCTAATTAAGGAGAGTTGGGATGTTGCTATGTTCCACAGCTGGGCAGGATGGAGGCGAAATCACAAGCTGTTTGCTGATTTTTGTGTGCTGGCAGATTCTCTCAAGAACCACACACCAATTAAGACTCCCAGAAGACCATTACAGTAGCATGAAAGAGAAGTAAAGAAGTAAATCATTAACAGCCCGAATAAAAGATAAAAAATAAAATACTTCCCCGAGAGCATCACCTGCTGTGTTATCTCCTCACCGCCACCATCTTGAAGGAACAACAAACGTCTGGCTAGAGGAAGAAAACCTGCTCATAGAGGAACAAGGAGGCTTTAGAAAAGGAAGGTCAACACTGAGACACTGTATGTTAGTTGACCACCTGATAGCTAAATATTCATCTAAAACAGTGTCCTCCCTTTATATTGCCTTCATCAATTTTAAATCTGCATTTGATTCTATTTCTAGAAATTTGCTATGGGCCAAATTAGAAAGGACATCCATTGACAGATGGCTACTTTTCTTAATTAAAACCTTATACAAAAACACAGCTATTAGAGTTAAGTGTACTCCCCAAGGTCATCTAATTAATATAATAGAATCATAGAGTTGGAAGGGGCCATACAGGCCATCTAGTCCAACCCCCTGCTCTATGCAGGATCAGCCCTAAGCATCCCTAAGCATTGCTTGAAGACTACCAGTGAGGGAGAGTTCACCACCTCTTTAGGCAGCCTATTCCACTGCTGAACTACTCTGACTGTGAAACTTTTTTTCCTGATATCTAGCCTAAATCGTTGTACTTGAAGTTTAAACCCATTACTGCGTGTCCTCTCCTCTGCAGCCAACAGAAACAGCATCCTGCCCTCCTCCAAGTGACAACCTTTCAAATACTTAAAGAGGGATATCATGTCCCCTTTCAACCTCCTTTCTGCAGGCTGAACATTCCCAAGTCCCTCAACCTATCTTCATAGGGCTTGGTTCCTTGGCCCCAGATCATCCTCGTCGCTCTCCTCTGTACCCTTTCAATTTTATCTACGTCCTTCTTGAAGTGAGGCCTCCAGAACTGCACACAGTACTCCAGGTGTGGTCTGACCAGTGCCATATACAATGGGACTATGACATCTTGTGATTTTGATGTGATGCCCCTGTTGAAACATCCCCAATTGGCATTCACCTTTTTTACCGCTGCATCACACTGCCTGCTCATGTTTAGTTTACAATCCACAAGTACCCCAAGGTCTCGTCCACACACAGTAGTACCTAGAACCGTATCCCCCATCCAGTAGGCATACTTTTCATTTTTTTGACCCAGATGCAGAACTTTACACTTATCTATATTAAATTGCATCTTGTTCTCATTTGCCCATTTTTCCATTGTGTTCAGATCTCGTTGAACTCTGTCTCTATCTTCCGGAGTATTTGCCAGTCCTCCCAATTTGGTGTCATCTGCAAATTTGATGAGTAGTCCCTCCACCCCCTCATCTAGATCATTAATAAATATGTTTAAAAGTACCGGGCTGAGCACTGAGCCCTGAGGTACCCCGCTATTCACCTCTCTCCAGACTGATGAAACACCATTCACAACAACTCTTTGAGTGCGGTTCTCTAACCAATTCTCTATCCACTTAACTATCTGAAAATCCAGATTGCAGTCCTTCAACTTATCCATCAGAACATCATGGGGAACCTTGTCAAAAGCTTTACTAAAATCCAAGTAAATGACATCAACCGTATTTCCACGATCCAGCAAACCTGTTACTTGGTCAAAAAAGGAAACCAGGTTGGTCTGGCAGGACCTGTTGGAGACAAATCCATGCTGACTTCCTTGGATCACCAAATTGTCCTCCAGATGTTTGCAGATTGCTCCCTTTAATATCTGCTCCATTATCTTCCCCACAACAGAGGTCAGACTCACTGGTCTGTAGTTTCCCGGGTCATCCTTCCTCCCTTTTTTGAAGATCGGGATAACGTTTGCTCTCTTCCAGTCCTCCGGGACATCTCCAGTCCTTAAAGAGGTTCTGGATGATGGACAAGGGCTGTGCAAGTTCTCTGGAAAGTTCTTTGAGCACTCTTGGGTGCATTTCATCCGGCCCAGGGGATTTGAACTCATCCAGTGCAGTTAAATGCCTCTCGACAACCTCTCTATCCATGTTAACCTGCCACTCAGACACTATCCTTTGGCTACTGTCATCTCTAGATGTGTCTAAACCCTTGGACCTGTGGGAAAAAACAGATGTAAAATACGCACTAAGCCTTTCTGCTTTCTCTGCAACTTCCATTAGAGTTTGTCCATCCACACCCAACAGTGGGCCTATTGCCTCCTTTACTTTACATTTGCTCCTCGCATAACTGAAAATTCTTTTCTTGTTACAATGGGCTTCCCTGGCCAATCTTAGCTCACTCTCAGCTTTGGCTTATATAATTAACTCTGGAAAGGGAGTTAAGCAGGGCTGTATCTTAGCCCCTCTCCTTTTCAATTTCTTTATAAACGATATTGGCCACTCTCTGAAAAAAACAAATTTCTACCCACCAAAAGTTGGGGAAAGACACATCTCACTTTTATTATATGCTGACTTAGCCATATTTGCCAGAACCCCTATTGGACTGAGAAGAGCCTTAAGAGAGCTAAACTCCTACTGTCAATTGAATAGCCTGGTAATTAACCATAAGACTAAGATCATGGTATGTGGTAAGAGACCTAAATCTCATATCTGGAGACTAAATGGCACCCTAATAGAACAAGTCCAACATTACAAATATCTTGGCGTTATTTTCCAGGCAACCTATTCAAGATCTGCCCATATTAATAACATCTCTTTAAATGCACAGAAAAGTGCAGGTGCAATTAAAAAATTCTTCTGGCAGAAAGGAGGCCGCTACATTCCAGCAGCAATTAACATCTTCAAGGCTAAGGCTCTTGCTCAGCTAACATATGGGGCTCCAATTAGTATAACAGGCAGATTGGGCAGTCTAGAAAAGGTCCAGTCTAAATTTCTGAGAGCAATTCTGGCTATACCAAACAACATCTCAAACGTAGCAGTTAGGATTGAGACAGGTATGGTCAACGTTCAGTCCAGGCTTTGGATAGCTACCTTTACATTCTGGCTAAAACTACTTTTCCAACAGCAAGGTCTTGCAAGTCTAATAGTGATCGACACATTCGCCGCACCTTGGCAAATTGCACTCACTAAAAAGTTGTGCTACTATGGTCTCTCATATCAATTGTTTTTGTCTATGGGTTATGACAAGGCTATAGATCTTGTTAAGGCAAGAGTGATAGAAGTAGAGAGACAACAGGATCTCAACAATATTCAGGATCCACTCTTTAGGAAAGATCTCCTAAACTGGAACACCCAGATGCAATATCTAAGAAAAGTGGTAAATCCTGAGCACATGAGATCCTTTACCCTCCTTCGTCACAATGCCCTTCCCCTCTGCTTACTTGATGGGAAATTTGATGGACTCCCTCTCAAGGATCAACTCTGTATCTGCAATGAGGGTCAAGTAGAGAACACAGAACACATCTTATTTGAGTGCAAGCTGTATAATCATATTGGCATAGGTGCATTAGTACCAATGCTTATAGAATGCCCTCATGACCTGAGAAAGCATCGCCTGCAAATATTGCTATCAGATACAGATAATTTGTTAACTAGCAAAGTAGCAAAAGTTGCGTGGCTAGCTTTAAGAATTAGGAAAGAATGGGTCACTTATGTATAGCCATAATAGGTCCACAGAACTTCTTATGTTTTTTGGTTAGTAGATGCCTCTTAATCTTGTCTTTTGTTTTATATTTTAACAGCTTTATCAGTTTTATTGCTTTTATGGCTCATTTTATCCATGTAAAATAGTCCATGGCAGTTAATGCTTCTAAATGTTGGCTTTTATGGTGGAGAAGTTTTAAGTTTTATTGTTGATGCACTTTTAACCTTTTAATGTATTACCTTCCCTTTACTAACTGCTATTGTATAGTAGTGCTTCTAAAATGTTGGTCTAAATGACCATAAATAAATAAATGGAAAAAATGGGGAGGCCCTTCAGGTACAATCCAATGCAGCATGTATCATGGGATTTGGGGTGTGTTTTCAGTCCAATTGGTTTGCCAAGAAATGGCCCCCCAGCTAGTAAGCGGAGGTATGGTGGGATTTGACCTTAGAATCATAGAATCATAGAAAAATAGAGTTGGAAGGGACTTCCTGGGTCATCTAGTCCAACCCCTCGAACTATGCAGGACACTCACAACCCTATCACTCATCCCCTGCAAGCTGCCACCCCTTTAAGCTTTCACAGAATCAGCCACTCCCTCAAATAGCTATCCAGCCTCTGTTGAAAAATTTACAAAGATGGAGAACCCGCCACCTCCCGAGGAAGCCTATTCCATTGAGAAACCGCTCCAGCTGTCAGGAACTTCTTCCTGATATTTAGAAGGAATCTCTTTTGAATTAATTTTATCCCATTGGTTCTGGTCCGTCCCTCCGGGGCAAGAGAGAACAACTGTGCTCCATCCTCTATATTAGTGGTTCCCAACCCCCAGTCCGGGGACTGGGACCGGTGCGTAGATCAGTCGGTACTGGGCCATGGCTCCTCCTCGTCCTGCTCCCCGGCTGCTCCCTCAGGGGCTGCCCTGCCACTCTGCCGCCAGCTCACATTTGGTGCTCTCAAGTGACTGTAATGGCTGGGGCTCCCCCTCGGCGTGGCACTGCGCAGCTGCTGCTGGCAGCGCCCCCCAGCGGGAGGTGGGAAGTCAGGGGTGCCGGCGGAAAAGCAAGTGGAGCAGGGGCTCAGGCGGTGGCGGCCCTCTGCAAAAGGCTACCCCCCGCCGTGCCTCAGTAAAATTGTAATGCAGTGACTGCTCCCCGGTGATAAAATGGTTGGGGACTACTGCTCTATATGGCAGCCTTTTAAATATATGATTATCAGATCCGCTCTCAGTTGTCTCCTCTCCAGGCAAAACACACCAAGGTCTCCCAACCTTTCTTTATACGTCTTGGTTTCCAAATCCCTCACCATGTTTGCTGCCCTCCTCTGGACACCCTCCAGTTTGTCTACATCCCTCTTCAACTGGGGTGCCCAAAACTGAACACAGTACTCCAAGTGAGGCCGAACCAGAGCAGAGTAAAGCAGTACCATCACCTCCCATGATCTGGACACAGTACTCCGTTTGATCCAGCCCAAAATCCCATTTGGCTTTTTAGCCAATGAGTCACACTGTTGACTCATGTTCAATGTATGGTTTACTAAGACTCCTAGATTCTTTTCGCACATATTACTGCCAAGACAAGTCTCCCCCATCCTATACTGGTGTGTTTGGTTTTTCCTACCTAATTACAGAACTTTACAGTTGTCCCTATTTAACTTCATTTTAGCCCACTTCTCAAGCCTATCAAGATCATCCTGTATTCTGATTCTGTCTTTGGTTGTGTTTGCTATCCCTCCCAGTTTAGTATTGTCTGCAAATTTAATATGTATGCCCTCTAATCCCTCATCCAAATCATTTATAAATATGTTGAACTCTTCTCCAAGAGGATGCTGAACCATTAACAAGTACCTGTTGGGTATGATCTGTCAACCAGTTATCAATCCACGTGACAGAATTAGGATTCATACTGCATTTTACCAGCTTGTCAACAAGAATATCATGTGGAACTTTATAAAACACTTTACCGAAATCCAGATAAACTATGTCCACAGCATTCCCCTGATCCAGCAAGGTAGTCACTTTCTTGAAAACAGAGATAAGGTTGGTCTGACATGATTTGTTCTTGCGAAACCCGTGCTGAGTCTTAGAAATCACAGCTCTCTGTTCCAGCTGCTCAAGGACTGAATGACTGATGATTTGTTCCAAAATTTTGCTAGCTACAGATGTCAAGCTGACAGGTCGATAGTTACCCGCATCCTCTTTTTTCCCTTTCTTGAAGATGGGGACAACATTTGCCTGCCTCCAATCATCTGGCACCTCACCTGTTCTCCAAGAAGTGTCAAAAAGAATGGACATAGGTTCAGAGATGACATCTGCAAGTTCTTTTAGTACTCTGGGATGCAATTCATCTGGCCCAGAAGGCTTTGTTTCATTTAAAGAAACTATGTGTTTGTGGACTGCCCCAACAGTGATCCTAGGCCACCATTCACATTTCACCTGTTGTGTTATGTTTTTTCCACATTGAGCACTGTTTCCCTCACAAGAGAAGACTGAGGAGAAATAGGAGTTAAGCAGTTCAGCCTTCTCTTCATCATCTATTATAATTTCACTTTCTTGTCCTCACAGTGCTCCTACCATGTCCCTACTCTTTTTCTTACTTGAAATATAGCTAAAGAAGACTTTTTTACTATGTTTAGCACTTCTTGCTAGCCTAAGCTCATATTGAAGTTTCGCTTTTTTAACACTGTCCCTACAATTACTGATTATTTGTTTATACTCATCCTTGGTAATAAGGCCTTCCTTCCATTTCTTAAATGACTCTTTTTTATTCCTCAAATCAATTGTCAGCTGTTGGCTTCCTTACGCTCCTTCCATCTTTCCTTCTCAAGGGAATGGTTTGTGATTGAGCCTTCAGTATTTCATTTTTACGAAATTTCCAGCCCTCTTGGATTCCCATCCCTTTTTCTGACCACAGGACTCTACCCAACATAGCTTTAAGTCTGTAAAAATCGGATTTCCTGGAGTCCAGTCTATACGTCCTAGTATTTAAAGTTTTTCTCTTTCACACAACTGAAAATTCCAAAATCACATGGTCACTACTACCGTGTCCACTATTTCCACCTCATCTACAAGTTCTTCCCTATTGATGAGAATTAATTCTAAAATAGCAGAGCCCCTGGTTCCCCTCTCTACTGTCTGGGAAATGAAGCTGAAATTTTTAGCGGAGTTGGTCTTCCAACAGATATCTGGGTAATTGAAGTCAGCTATGACCACTGTTTCCCTCCCCTCTTTAAAAAAATTGTAATTTGGTCTAGCAGTATCTCATTCAAGTCCTCTCACTGGCTTGGTGGTCTATAGTAAACCCCCACAATCATGGAATCATAGAGTCGGAAGGGGCCATACAGGCCATCTAGTCCAACCCCCTGCTCTACGCAGGATCAGCCCTAAGCATCCTAAAGCATCCAAGAAAAGTGTGTATCCAACCTTTGCCTCAAGACTGCCAGTGAGGGGGAGTTCACCACCTCCTTAGGCAGCCTATTCCACTGCTGAACTACTCTGTGAAATTCTTTTTCCTGATATCTAGCCTATATCGTTGTACTTGAAGTTTAAACCCATTACTGCATGTCCTCTCCTCTGCAGCCAACAGAAACAGCATCCTGCCCTCCTCCAAGTGACAACCTTTCAAATACTTAAAGGCTATCATGTCCCCTCTAAACCTCCTTTTCTCCAGGTTGAACATTCCCAAGTCCCTCAACCTATCTTCATAGGGCTTGGTCCCTTGGCCCCAGATCATCTTCGTCGCTCTCCTCTGTACCCTTTTAATTTTATCTACGTCCTTCTTGAAGTGAGGCCTCCAGAACTGCACACAGTACTCCAGGTGTGGTCTGACCAGTGACGTATACAATGGGACTATGACATCTTGTGATTTTGATGTGATGCCCCTGTTGATACAGCCCAAAATGGCATTCGCCTTTTTTGCCGCTGCATCACACTGCCTGCTCATGTTTAGTTTACAGTCCACAAGTACCCCAAGGTCTCGTTCACACAGTGTTACCTAGAAGCGTATCCCCCATCCAGTAGGCATACTTTTCATTTTTCTGACCCAGATGCAGGACTTTACACATATCTTTATTAAATTGCATCTTGTTCTCATTTGCCCATTTTTCCATTGTGTTCAGATCTTGTTGAACTCTGTCTCTATCTTCCGGAGTATTTGCCAGTCCTCCCAATTTGGTGTCATCTGCAAACTTGATGAGTAGTCCCTCCACCCCCTCATCTAGATCATTAATAAATATGTTAAAAAGTACCGGGCCGAGCAACGAGCCCTGTGGTGCCCTGCTACTCACCTCTCTCCAGTCTGATGAAACACCATTGACAACAACTCTTTGAGTGCGGTTCTCTAACCAAATTCCCTATCCAATTAACTATCTGAAAATCCAGATTGCAGTCCTTCAACATATCCATCAGAACATCATGGGGGAACCTAGTCAAAAGCTTTACTAAAATCCAAGTAAATGACATCAACCGAATTTCCACGATCTTGCAAACCTGTTACTTGGTCAAAAAAGGAAACCAAGTTGGTCTGGCAGGACCTGTTGGATTCAACTCCATGCTGACTTCCTTGGATCACCAAATTGTCCTCCAGATGTTTGCAGATCGCTCCCTTTAATATCTGCTCCTTTATCTTCCCCACAACAGAGGTCAGAGGACAATAATGCCATTGTCATTTCCTATTAGTTTTATATTTCCCCAAATACACTCAAATGAACTTTCATGCTCAGGTACCTATATTTCTTCACAAGTAGAAAGATTCTTAACATATATTGCCAAACCTCCCCCCTTCTTTTCTTTTCTGTCCCTTTTGGATAGAATGTACCCCTCCATTCTAGTATTCCAACTGTGAGTATTATCCCACCATGTTTCTGTGATTCCCATTAGGTCATAGCCCCTTCCTGTATTAGGACTACTAGTTCCTCCTGCTTGTTTCCCATACTCTGTGCATTGGTGTAGAGACATTGTAATCCAATTCTTGTGTGCCCTATGGTTTTGTTTTTTTACTTCCTTGCAAGTTAGTAGTTCACTGGTTATGTGCCATTCGCTGTAGATTTGCGATTTTCTCATCTTGAGTTCTTGCCATCATACTAAATTCTGAATTTTTGTCTCGCTCCCCCTTTGTGTCTAGTTTAAAGGCCTCTTTGCCAGGTTTGCAAGGGTTCTCCCAGAATTACTTTTTCCATCCCTTGTGAGGTGCACATCATCTCCTTCCTCGAACTGTTTCCCATCCTGGTGTCAGTGGTCCTTCGGAGGGACAGATTTGCAAACAAAAGAATTATGTTTTGGTGTGGTAACCAGGCAGTGGTAAGCATAGTAAACAAGCAAACGGCCAGGTCCCAATGAGTCATGCACCTTGTTCGAAAACTGGTTTTACCATGCCTGGAGCTGAACTTTTCATTCAGTGCGCAGCATGTAGCCGGGGTTAAGAATGAGGTGAATGATGCCCTCTCTCTATTTCAGGTAGAGATTTAGAGAGACTACACAAGGGGCGAACCAGGGCCTGGACAACTTCCCGGAAGGCCTCTGGAGTCTTGGCGCTGGCTGATTTGGGATGGCGTTCATGGCTCCGTGGCACCATCTACCTTCAGGAACTATCAAAAGGCAGCCATGGGGTTTCAGGAGTTTGCAGCTTGTGCATGATGCAGGATGATCTGGCCCATGGATGAAACTTTATTGCTGCAGTATTTAGTTCACCTTAAGGGACTAGGAGTGTCCCGTAGAACTATGAAAGTCACTTTATCCGGCTTGTCGTTCTGCAGCAATGTATTGGGAAAATGGCACCTAGGGTCCTCCTTTCTGGCTCTGAAAGCTATCAAAGGCTGGGGCAGGCTGGGGGCCCAATTACTTTGCACATGCTAAGGTGTATGGTAAAGGACTTGGGAGCAATTTGCTCCATGCCTTATGAAGTGAATTTATTTAGAGCTCCCTTTCCTTTGGCGTTCTTCGCAACATTGAGGAGTAGCGAATTTTTAGCTCCCACTCATTCTGGGGGCAATACAGTGGCGTTGGTGGTTGACAACACTATCTTTATGTCTGGAGGGATTGTATTGACTATTGTCAAAACAGACTGACCAACTGGGTAGGGGGCAATGGGTTTTTATCAAGGGTTGGCAGAATGGAACGCTGCCTGCTGAGGTGTCTTAAGACATTCTTGGAGGTGAGGCCTTGCTTGCCAAGGGTTCTTCTCATACATGAAAATGGGTCTTCCTTATCCCGTTTTCAGTTTGGAGCCATATTTCAGCTTTGCCTTGGATGGCTGGGTATTGCCCCAAATGCATTTGGAATTCATTCCTTCCACATGGGGCAGTGACACGAGCTCACCTTGATGGGGCCATTCTGGGAGAGATCATGGGATTAGGACGATGGAAATCAAAGGCATACAAAACGTATGTTTACCCTGCTTACCTTGGGTAATTTTATTTTCTTCCAGGACCCATCTTGCAGATGACGTAGGGGATTATTGCAGGACACAGTATTGTCTACTGGGCAAGCAGATATACTGAAGAGTTCGGATGGAGGCATCACCTGGGGCTGCAGGAGCGCCTTCATGTTATCTGGTCTGGACATCAGAGCCTGACTTGGCTATCCATACGCAAAGTTGTTGCATCTGAAGTTCATCATTGGGGAACACCAGCAGCCATCGTTATCCATGCTGGTGAAAAAGATTTGCCTGAAATCTCCAGTTTAAAGTTGTGTCACTTCATTTCAGAAGATTGGCGGGTACTGAAGCAGTTTCTGCCACACACCCATCTGATATGATCAGAGTTACTGGACAGGAGGTCATGGCATTTGGCAGAGCAACCTGCCCGATTTCATGCTGCTAAAACTAAAGTTAACAAGTCAGTTAAAAAGTTGGTGCTCCAGTTAGGGGCGCAAGATTTTATGCACCTGGATATTCACCATTCAATTGCACCTTTATATAGGAAAGGTGGGGTTCATCTTTTGGAATGCGGGTGTGACTTCTGCCTCCATGGAGTCTGAGGTACCTTGTGCGAACGGTTGGGTTGTTTTAGAGTGTTGGTGGATACGTGGTTAGTTGAGCCCTGTATGGTAGTGGTTTAGGGCATGGGGGAGAGCCTGTTGGCAGGGAGTCTTGTTTGCATACCAGACTCCCTGGCAGTTTGGGGAACCTCAGTAAGAGGTTTGTAACAGCAAGCATGGCTGACGCAGCTAGGAGGCCAAAGGCTTGCTGCCCGGGCAGCTGAGGGGAAGCTAAACGAGGTGGGCATCCAGTTGGCCCCCCTTTTACAAGGCCGCTTCCCTGGGAAAGATTCCTATGATGCAAGGGACCCACTCTCCTGGCTGAGAATGCTGCGGGTCCTAGGGCATTTCAGGGAACTGATGGAGCAGCTGGACGGCTGTTGCTCAGGCTTCACCCTCCGGTCATCCCTCCAGTTGGAGGAGGTTTGTATGAATAAAGCTGTGGCCTTATTCATAGAATCATAGAATCATAGAATCATAGAATTGGAAGGGGCCATACAGGCCATCTAGTCCAACCCCCTGCTCAATGCAGGTTCAGCCCTAGCATCCTAAAGCATCCAAGAAAAGTGTGTATCCAACCTTTGCTTGAAGACTGCCAGTGAGGGGGAGCTCACCACCTCCTTAGGCAGCCTATTCCATTGCTGAACTACTCTGACTGAAATTTTTTTTCCTGATATCTAACCTATATTGTTGTACTTGTAGTTTAAATCCATTATTGCACGTCCTTTCCTCTGCAGCCAACGGAAACAGCATCCTGCCCTCCTCCAAGTGACAACCTTTCAAATACTTAAAGACGGCTATGATGACCTCTGGTAGCTGGAAAGCCCATGGGGACTATGTGGCCAACAACGCACAGAAAAGTGCAAATGCCATTCTTAAGTTTTTTCGATCAAAAGGTGGACAATATATACCTGCAGCACTCAAATTATTTGAAGCCAAGGCAGTGTCACAACTATTATACGGCACACAGTTGGGCCCCCCCTCAAACTTGGCCCCTTTAGAGAGGGTTCAATCTAAATTTTTAAGATCTGCTCTTCAAGTGCCAAAGTGTGTCTCCAATGTTACTCTGAGACTTGAGACAGGTTTCATGAAGATGGAGGCTAGAGTATGGCTGACTGCTTTAAATTACTGGCTTAGACTGTCCTTTTTCCCTCGTGGCCTTGCCCCACTAACAACTGAGGATGGCTATCAATCATCTTGGCAACGAAACATCAGAACTAAAATCACACTCTTGGGGTTCTCTCCTGAGCTCCTACTGAGTATGGGATATGATCAGGCCAAAGATGTTGTTAAGCAGAGATTGACCGACATAGAACGCCAACAGGACCTAGCGAATAACCCATCTTTCATTATTAGTGAACCCAATAGATATTCATCTTACCCTATGACATATCTGGCCAAGCTTGAAGTACCTAGTCATAGGAGGGCCTTCACTTTGGCACGCTGTGATGCCTTCCCTTCGGCAGTATTAGAAGGAAAATATAAGAAAATACCCTATACTGAAAGGAAATGCACCTGTGGCTCTGGGCATGTAGAAACCATGGAACATGTTCTCTTTCAATGTCGATTCTATAATGAGATTCGAACTAGTCTAATTCTTCCATTGCTAGGCAGATTCCCAGGGCGCTCAGGAGAATTTTACATTTCTCTGCTGCTTGCAGATATAGAAAATAACACAACTTATAGAGTTGCCAAGTTCTGCGCAGCAGCGATCAAAATTCGTAATAGAATGGTCTGTTTTAAATGAATCTGGACAGCTGTGTCTATTATTATTATTATTATTATTATTAGATTTATAGCCCGCCACTCCCTTGCGGCTCGTGGTGGGTAACAATATCGCAATTCCCCATTAAAACCCCATAAAACAATAATAACATTGCCAATATTGCCGGCATGGCAAGAATGGCAGCTCAACTCCCCCCCTCCCTCCCACTACTAGCGGGTGGAGAGGAGGTCCTGATGATGTTTTGCTTCGGGTCCAGAACCCGAGTCCCCGGGGGAGGCATAGATCTATTATCAGCCCCGGCCTCAACCATAAACCTGGCGGAAGAGCTCCGTCTTGCAGGCCCTGCGGAATGTTGAAAGATCCCGCAGGGCCCGCAGCTCTCCCGGGAGCTCATTCCACCAGGTCGGGGCCAGGACCGAAAAGTATCGTTGTACTTGTAGTTTAAACCCATTACTGCGTGTCCTTTCCTTTGCAGCCAATGGGAACAGCATCCTGCCCTCCTCCAAATGACAACCTTTCAAATACTTAAAAAGGGCTATCATGTCCCCTCTCAACCTCCTTTTCTGCAGGCTGAACATTCCCAAGTCCCTCTACCTATCTTCATAGGGCTTGGTCCCTTGGCCCCAGATCATCTTCGTCACTCTCCTCTGTACCCTTTCAATTTTATCTACGTCCTTCTTGAAGTGAGCCCTCCAGAACTGCACACAGTACTCCAGGTGTGGTCTGACCAGTGCCGTATACAATGGGACTATGACATCTTGTGATTTTGATGTGATGCCCCTGTTGCTACAGCCCCAAATGGCATTCACCTTTTTTACCGCTGCATCACACTGCCTGCTCATGTTTAGTTTACAATCCACAAATACCCCAAAGTCTCGTTCACACACAGTGTTACCTAGAAGTGTATCCCCCATCCAGTAGACATGCTTTTCATTTTTCTGCCCCAGATGCAGAACTTTACACTTATCTTTATTAAATTGCATCTTGTTCTCATTTGCCCATTTTTCCATTGTGTTCAGATCTCGTTGAACTCTGTCTCTGTCTTCTGGAGTACTTCCCAGTCCTCCCAATTTGGTGTCATCTGCAAACTTGATGAGTAGTCCCTCCACCCCCTCATCTAGATCATTAATAAATATGTTAAAAAGTACCGGGCCGAGCACCGAGCCCTGAGGTACCCTGCTACTCACCTCCCTCCAGTCTGATGAAACACCATTGACAACAACTCTTTGAGTGCGGTTATCCTATCCACTTAACTATCTGAAAATCCAGATTGCAGTCCTTCAATTTATCCATCAGAAAAACATGGGGAACCTTATCAAATGCTTTACTAAAATCCAAGTCAACGACATCAACCGAATTTCCACGATATTTGCCATCAATAATGAGTCGTGTCTCTTTCAGCCCTGAACGCTATCCTGTCTGTCAAGAAGCGAACACGACTCACCATGGGTGCACATTGACGCCATGGAGAGCTGGGCTGGGAAGTTCCCAAGTATTTAGGGCTTTAAAGGTAAGAACTAATACTATGAATCTAATCCAGTCTCTAACCTGGAGCCAGTGTATCTGCGAGAGCACAAATTGCATATGGAATCTCTGTTGTAAAAAGAGAGGATGTCTTTATTTCAGATCATATTAATTAGGAACTCAAGAGGTAGCTTAACCAAGCAATACAATGTAAAGTTATTCTAGTCTAAACTCATTGCTTTCAGATGTATTAGATGTAGGGATTGTTGAATCAGGGTGATGCTGTAATGCACCTGGAACTTTAAAGAAGAATAAAGTAAAGAAGGCATTTTGATTACCCAAAAAAGGCTCTTGCTAATCATCTGAGGTGGGGAAGACAGCGACAATGGGAGAAGAAAAAGTAGGGGTGACAATAATGAGCAACAGAGGAAAGGGAGAGACAAAAGATTTTACTGGCAGGGCGGCATGTGGGTCGCAGAAGACACGACACCCGATTCTTAGCGTTAACAAGGCCACAACTTCATTATAAACCCAATGGGCACAAGAAGACCAAACCCCTCAGCCATCCAGCTGCTCAAGATTTGGCTTTGGGGGCACCCTGGGCCTGTCACCTCCCAGCCGGGAGAGCAGCTCTTTGCCCCCAGAGTCTCCGCAGGGAAGCAGGCAAAGATGGACGATGGATGCCCATCTCACCTGCCTGACTCCGGACCCCTGACCTGCCCAGCCAGGCCAGCCATGCCCGTTAATGAGACAGTTCCTTATTGGGACCCCCCACCCTCAGGGCCGCAGTTTGCAGACTGGGGCCATGAACCAATGGTCTCTCTTATGCCCTTTCCCACCAATGAACAGGGGCCTGCAAGCCCCATTCCCACCAACCCCTGACTCGTTAATACCCATTCCCACCAACCTCTGACTCTTTAATATCACAGCAGCCCGGACATCCTGCAGTCAGATGTCATACCCCCAGTCAGATCAGTGGACCCCATCCCGATGGAAAAGGGGAGCCAGCTTGTGCGTGATGTTGGGGTGCTCAATAACGTCTTCCCCTAGTCTGCTCACGACCTTCCGGGCCTCCTTGGTGACCTTTTGCTTGGCCCAGTTGACCCATTCCAGGTGGATTGCAGTTCTCCAGAACCTCCTATTCAGGAGGGCTGACCACAAGAGACTAGCCCCGGGCAGTCGCTGTCACAGCACTCTCAAATCCTACGTGATAATCTTTGCTAGGTGCAGGCCCAAGGTCCCAGGCAAATTGTTTTCTGCCAGATGGATGATTAACACATCTGAAGCTCCAGCCTTATGTACTGTGGACCCCACGACTTATAGGAGTGATGACCAGTGCATCCCGCGATGCCTTGACCAGCGAATGAGCAGATGATTTTGCAGCCCCATGTGAGGACCCCAGCCAGAAGCTTCGGCATACTTCCCAGCCCAGTATATGATACTATGACCCATGATAAGGGCCACAGGTACCGGTTTCTGAATACCTGCAACAAGTACAAACATTATTCCATTGCCCCCAAGTGGATGTAAGTCCTATACACCTACCACTGCCCCAGATGCATGATATCCCGGACGCCCACCCAGTCCTTGAAGGCCGGAGTAGCAGCCCCAATCCTAAAAGAATGGGTGCTGTAACAGCTCACAGGCCTGCTCTATATAAGCAAAGTTTAAGCATGGCCACAAATTGAAATCTGGATAAATAATCCCCGTTTAGATGTATCAACTAAGTCCTGGGGAACTGAGGGTGCATGCCCAAAAAACGATGCAACGCTCGCACCGGGCATATTGTCTTGGAGTGGGACTTGCATAAAATAAGCCTTTCCCCCCTGCTCCGCTGATCTGACTTTGACCGGTGCATGCAGATCAAGACCCTGCCCTTGTTGAGGTCTACACCCGAAGGGCAGGTGACCCGGATGCAGACCTGGTAGGTGCCACCAGTTTGCTGCACCAAAAAGCCCCGTGAAAGACTAAATCAAATCCTGCCCGAAATAAGGCAGCCTCATAGCCGGATATACATGCCTCACCCAACTGCCCCATGAGCTTCTTAAGTATAGCAGCCGTGATGGGAAGCCTAGCATTGATGACTGCTGAGGTGGACCTTCCCCATCCTTTTATGGCCCATTTGTCTAAAAAGGAAGAACCTGGGTCCCACAATCCAGCAGCCTTGCTGAAAAAGGACAGTCTGGCCAGAGTCACCCTCAGAGTCCTGTGTGAAACTCCCCACTTATGCAGGTCCACCAAATACTGGAGTACTAAAGCCTCTGACATCGGCCAAGGCTGCCTGCACCCAGCACGTCTGGCAAAGGCTAAGAAGCCCTTGGCTTGACAGTCATAGCAGATGGTGGATGCTGCCACAGACCCACAGATGCCGTCCCACACTATTTGAGTCCAAGCTCCCACAGGAAATCCTGGAAAATGTCTGGACCCATGTTTGCCTGAGGGGCGAGCTGGCGAAATATCTCGACCTGCATGCAAGAAAGTCAACAGTTTTATTCCGTATTCCGGCCAGATGCCTGGACTGGAACGTTATATTATCTGCCAAGCAGGAAAGGACCAAGCGTCTCACCAAGCACATGACCTTCACCAACCTGGATGACTGTCTGTTCAGGATCCTGACAACAGCCTGGTTGTCACACCAGAACAAGACCTGCTTATTTGAAAACAAGTCTCTCCATATGACACCGCCACCAGAATGGGAAAGAATTCTAGGAATGTGAGGTCACGACGTACCACATCAGGCCACTCTGGTGGCCATTGTTTGGCACACCATCGGTTATCATAGAATAACCCAAATCCGATGCCCCCTGTCGCATCTGAGTGTTTGCAATAAATCTTGCAGGACCAGCGTTGCCTGCCAAATGGCTACCCCATTAAAAGTCCTCAAAAATTCCTCCCACACCCTCAGGTCGGCTTTCATGCCTATTGATACCCGAAGCTGGTAATGTGGCTTCATCAAGCCCCTGGTCACCTGTGCCAAAATTGCGCAGAAGGCCCTCCCTAGTGAGATGACCCTGCAAGTGAAATTCAGGTGGCCTAGGAGCATCTGGACTTCTTTCAGGGTGCACTTTCTTCTGGACAACAAGGTCCCTATCTGAGCCCTGATTACAGCCAATTTATCTGCGGGAAGCCGAGAAGTGCCCTGTCAGACATGTGGAAGGGCCCTCCATCTTGTCCTGAGTGAGGGGAACCCCCAATTCGTCTGCCAGGGCCTGGCAGGCAGCTGCGCAGTGCCATGCTGAGGGGGAGCCCCAGCCATGGCGGCCGCTGGAGAGCACCAAAGGTGAGCTGGCGGCAGAGTGGCAGGGCAGCCCCCGAGGCAGCACCCATGGAGGAGGACGAGGAGGAGCCGCGGCTCAGTACCAACTGATCTACGGACCGGGGACCACTGATAATGGGTTGCCTCGGACAAGCCTCCATTCTCTTTCACAGCCCACTCAAGGAACTTGCTAAAGGCCTCAAAGGCCGCATACATTGCCTTATCCACATACTAGTGGTCCTTAACCTGGAACCCCAGCAAACCGAAGTTATCGGGATGGATGGGCAGCAAGCGGAACGCGAATTGCATGTCGCACTTGGCGAGGAGAGCTCTGTGGCCGCAACTCTGGACCATAGCTACTGCACTGTCAAAGGATGCATAGCACACAGAGCACAACTCTGGTGCAATGCCATCATTAACAGACTTTTGAGTATGACAGGTGCTGAATTAGGCAGAATTGCCCTGGTGCCCATTTGGGCACGACACCAATTGGGGAAACTTTAAGGTTGTCCAGCGGGGGAAATGAAAAAGGTCCCGCAATGCAGCCTGATGCACACTCTTTATCAGCTTACTTGCCATGATATTGGGGAAGATTTCATGATCTGGCAACTAAAAGGGACCCATTCACCTGAAAAGGGAATGCAGAACCCCTCCACAAAACCCGCTCCCAAATAGGCTGCCGCCGCTCTGTCAGGGTATGCCTGAAGCCAGCGAAGCAGCGGACCCACCTTGACCGGTGTAGGTGCCAGGGACAGCAAATCCCTTGGCACCTTACCTAGACTTCCAAGCCCCTGAAGCTCCTATGGTTTCTGATCCCCTGTCCTTCTTCCCAGGGGACTGGGTCACTCAAAAGGTAGGGCTGCCCGCCACTTGAGCACAGGCTGACATGGCGTGTCCCCTCCCGCAGGTCTCGCATTTATGCTCAAACCTACATTTGTGCCTCTTGCACACTCCTCTGTTGAAATCCCAACAGACCAGCCCAGCGAGCTTCCTGCTAGGCAAAGGCCCCTTGGCCTTCTCTTTCTGCTGCCTCACTCTGGGACCCACCTGAACTATCCAAGTATCATGGTGTTTTAAATCCCAGCGTGAGAGGGGGTATGGGAAGCTAACTCCCAAAATTCCCTTTCATAATCTAAGGCAGCATAATCTCCCCCCAATTCCCTCACCTCTAAGACGTGCAACAGGTATTTGCAAAGATGCCACCCCCTCTCAGGGTACACAGCAGATATAAGGGCCATATACTCCATGAATCCGCTGAGCCAATTCGAAAAGGATTTCTCCACTGGAGCCTTGTCTGATTTCTTTGGCTCCTTCCTCTTTCCCGTGGCACCGCCTTTTCCTTGCCCCCTGATAAAGCTGAAAATATCTACAAAAAAGGCCTCAAGGGTCCTCTCGCAAACCTTGGGTGGCAGATGGACCCCCAGTGGGGAATCAAAACTGTTGTACCACCCCAGTCAATTCCATTCCCTTAGGCCTATCCCTTCCTCATCAAGCAGGTACAAGGGATCCTCCCGCCTACCATGCAACCAAGAAGGCAGGCCCGGCATGTATGTGCCATCCAGCCAGTCCCACCCATCCTGTAAGTCCTCTGTCCCTTCTTAGGGACATGCTGGCTGTCTCTTCTTATAGCCATTCCTCTGACGCAAGTGACTCCCACGTGCCGTGTGACCGAAGTCCTCAGTTCAGCCAGACCTTTGGCACCTGGCTGATTGGGATTCAGATCCATTGGTGCTTCTGCTGTGGCTGCCTGAGTCGCCACCCCATTCCATAAAGGCAATACCCTGGGAGTATTTCTTCCAAAGGTTGTCATGAAGATCTGGCCTGAGATCTGGAAAGACTCCTGTTCCCAACTGACCTGGAGTCCCCAAAAACTCCCTTCCCCTTGGGCCTTAGGCTATAGCCCCTTTGCGCCCTCTGCTGGACTCCCTTCTAGGCAGCCCCCAGGCCCTGCTCTGGCTGCCAGAGCATCCCCGCTTCCTGGGGCCTCGAACCCTCAGTGGGGCCCTGGTCTTCCAGGCCTGGAGGCCTGGGGGGCTCACTCCTCTGCCCCATTGACTGAGAGGAAGAATCCCCCCCAGAAGACCCACTGGATAGGGCCCCAGCCCGCATGGCTGCCTGCTGGGCAAGCTGCTTTCTCCCCGCCCCCTTCTGGCTTCTGGCAGGGGCCACCCCAGAGTCCCATGGGGATTGTAGGCCCGACCAGGACCAGAGGCCATTGAGGCTATTTCCCTCACCCCCTCGACCCAGGTAGACTGTGGCTTGCAGGTCCTACCAGCAGAGTGGCTTGCCTGAGGGTCTGCTGCCGCCCATGTGGCCTATGCTCGCCTGCCTCCCCCCTAACCCGTCCTGGCCCACGTCAGCTGCGCTGCAGCCATCCCCAGCTTCTTCTTAATCTTCTCTCTTTTTTTTGTATGGTGAAGCCGTTCCCTAGCAATCTTCAAGGCCGGAGAGCCGTCTGCTGCATGAGCTGCCACTCTCCGGGCTTCCTGGCCAGCTCTTCCCCCACACAGACCGAAACAGCAAGCTGTCCCAATGGCGTCTTGCAGCAGAATGGCGGGCCTGGCCACAGGACGACACCAGCCGCATCCTCTCTGCGGCCCGCCACCCACTGCATCAACTCTTTATAATGTAATTTTATATATCTTTTAAATGGTTAGCCACCTAGTGGCTCTTTTAAGGGCAGAAAGACTGCATAGGTCAGTCAGCTCTTTTCCTGATCTATTGAGCCCAAGGGAGACCTCCTTCTCATGTTCTCACAAGTAGGGCCTATTGGAAAGTAAAGGTAAGGTAAAGGAGGGAGGAAGGGGGTCTGCCTCTGAAACTGCCTCTAAAAGACAACAGAAGGATGAGACCAATCTTGAAGAAATCGGGGGAACGGGTAAAGCACTGTTACCCTAAAGGTAGCCCATAATGGAAGGGTGCCTCACACAGAGACACCTTCATGCACAGAACTGGCCTCTGAGCAGGTTGGTACACGCAGAAACCAGCCTGGCAGAGACTATGGAGTCAGTAGGGCCCCTTAACAAACCTAGGAAGCTAGGCCAGGCCTCCATCTTGTTGTCAAGCGCTGAGAGAACTCACAACTAGCTTCTTAATAATCAGAAAGCTTTATTGAGAAGTACTACACGCATCAAGACTGGCGAAGTCAAATCTGACCTGAGTACAGATTTGCTTCTTCTTATCAATACAATTCTCCCGCTCAAAACTTGAAAGTTCCCAAGGGAGGGGAGAAGGAGAGAAGAGGCACATGCAATTAAAACAGTGATACATTCTCATGGCCTTGACTGGGTGATAGCGAAACCAGGCCCAGCCGAGAGGCCTCAACAAGTGATAAGAGTTACAACAACATATATTTCACTTTTAATAGTTAGCATGATTACAGGACCTGCAGCAACCAGGCGCCAAGCAATATAACTGTCATGGAAGAACTCAGGCTAATTTATGACAGGGATTCTACAATCCTGACACTTGTTTGGGTTCACTAGATTTCTTTCTCTCGCCTAGAAAAGCCAGGCCAGATTTCCATCTGGTTTGAGCTGGAATAGAACCTTATCTTACATTTCCTCCTTGCCCAACTGACTGAGTTAAATGTGCATGTTATCTAAATCAGTGGTCCCCAACCTGCGGGCCGCGGCCCGGCGCCGGGCCGCGAAGGCCATGGCGCCGGGCCGCAGCTCCCTCTCCCCGCCCCCCCCCGCAGTAAAAAACTTCCCAGGCCGCAAGCTTGCGGCCTGGGAAGCTACTTACTGCGGGAGGGCGGGGAGAAGGAATCGGGGCCGGGTGCGGCCCGATCCGCAGGCGTGGCTCGCGGGCGCGGCCCGTTCCACGGGCATGGCCCGCGGGCGTGGCCCGATCGGCGGGCATGGCCCGATCGGCGGGCGCGGCCCGCGGGCGCGGCCGGGCGCGGCTCGATGCGCGGGCGCGGCCAGAAGCGTGGGCGTGGCCCGCGCGGGTGCGGTCCCCGCGGGCGCGGCCCGATACCCTGCCGGTCCCCAGCCTAATAAAGGTTGGGGACCACTGATCTAAATCACTCCCTACCCCCAGCCAAAGACCATTAGACTATCTACAGGAAAGGAATATCCCTTCCAGGTATTAACTGCAACTTCTTTTGTCTCTTTTGTCCAGTGTTATTTCTGCCTAGCAGCATCTCTTATCCCCAAATATCTTCCTCCAGTCCTTCCTGATAAAACAAGACAGGGCCATTAGTGACACATTACACCTAGGCAAGGTATTGTTCTACTTGATGAGATTACTTCATACGTCCCACTCTAGTGACCTCACAATTCAAACTCACCTATCAGGTACTCATAATATCAGAGACCAATCATCAATTATGGACCTCTTAGTGGGCAGTCTCTGGGGCTGGCCCGGGAATTTCAAACATTAAATCAAGCCTTGCGCACACCCCAGATGTGCGTGTGTGTTGCTTTTCCCTCCACACCTGGCATCCTGTCCGCCCCTGATGTCGTCAACCCTGTGTCTTGGTTGCTTGGATCCAAGAAAGGTGCAGTATCTTGAACTTGTCCCCCTGTAGAACTTAGTGTATGTATGTTTTTGCTTCTGTGTGTGTATTTGAATGTACCCCAATATTTCCCCCAAATAAATCCCCTGAGTGTAAGCTTAATTGTCTTCTTCATTTAAAAAGGGTTCTTCCAGGGAAAGGACCCCATAAAAATTGGTAGGAAAGATCCTCTATTACCCCTGCCTCTTGATATATTCATGATTCCCCAGCAATTTGGGTAACAGAACACATCAGGAGGCTGGATAAACACAGGATGTGTAACCCACTTTTCTCTAGCTCAGGGGAGCTCATTGTCCCATCCATTTCTTCATAATAGGGATGTCAACAGACCTGGGTCCATTCTGCACACAATGCTTAATACACTCCCCTGCCCCAGTGCACTTTAGAAGTAGTTTTTCCTGTTCTGCTCAGGAAAATCCAGGTGCAAAATCATGTTGTAAGTGCATTATCCCACCTGTTGTGAAATGAGCCCAGAATAAATCCTGGAGAAGAATCTCCCATCCTCTAATAGTGGATAATGTGCAAATCAGCCAAAGCTTTTTATGGCATGGAGATAAATACTATCATCTGATAATTAACATCCTGTTAAGCCTCTATGACCGTTTATGCACTGGAGGTTTCATGCCAGGCTGTAGGCTGGAGTTTTAGCTGTGGCAGGTTGCCCCACCTCTTCCTGCATACACACAGGGGAGCATTTGGCCCGGTGCACCTCATCCACCCCCGATTTGTACTTCTGCAAGAGAGCTGGTGCAGTGAAGTTCTCAGTGCATAAACTGTCTATGAAAGGGACAAAATCTTTTTCCTCCAGGGTTGCCTGAAGGAAACAAGTCCTGTCCTTTTAATACATTATTTACCTCCATGCCCTAAGTCTCTATTAAATGGGCAGGGCATTTTTTTCCAGATCTGTTGGCAATCCTAACCAGGCATAGGATGCTGCACACACCTAATAATGCCACGGCAGTGTATTTTCAGGACCTTCTTACTTCATAATAAATGAGCTAGTAATAGATATATGAGAAATTAATGGGGCTGGGGACCTTGAAGGCATAATTCTATCACACTGAGGTGGAGCATGAAACAGAGGATTTGCAAACACTTCCCACATTGCACAGTGAGTGGCTTGTTTCCTTGCTTCTCTCAAGCAAGCTAACTAATCAGACTGCCTTATAAGTTCCTTGGTTTCCAGCCCCACCTCCTTTGCCACTGTGAGTTGCTGCCAATTTTGATGCTAACCATTGCATCACCAAAAAAAGAAAAGAAAAGAAAAAAGCGCCCTCTCGTTAGCAGAAGTGCTGTCATGGTGATTTCTCTTTGATAGCCTGAGTTGTCTGCTCCTGAAGCATTTGTCTCACATGGGAGAGAGAACGAGAGAAAGATCAGACTGGGTCCTGGCTGTTTAGTCTACCAATCATATTGGTGACAAAGAGTCTAGCAGCTGGTATGGAACCCTTTTGGTAGAGTACCTCCATCTGCCACCTTTTTCATTATTCTTTAATGGGAGTGACTGAGGATAAAGGCTTCATGATTATTTGCAAGATTGGGGGTAATGCAATGAATTACCACTATATCCACTGGAAAGCCAAGCTTTTAGATAACATTGTTTTTAGTGCAATCAACAACCATTAAATGAGGAGATTTGCTTGTGAATTAAATAGGTGTATGGAATTAAAACACCCTACATGCCTCTTTGTCGAAGTATTTTCTACACTGAAAACTTCAGTTGACCTGAATTGTCTCAAGTCCTGATACATGACTTTCTCTGGGAAAGTCAGCATCAACACATCTTTTCCCTCTTAATAAAACAGTAAGGGGTGTTGGGGTGGGCTCAGTCCGTGATGAGGAAGGGCAACAATTGGTCCTATGGCCCTGGACTGACAAGCGGAGGGGCCAATCGGAAGACGCAAAGTGCCTTCCGATTGGCCCCTCACCAGGACAGACCAAAATTCCATCTAGCCAGGGGCAATCTAAAGAAATGGCTGCCAGTCTGCTCCTGACCACCAAAGGGAGAGGAGGTCAGTAGGGCTGCCAACTGGGGGGATGAGAACAGAGGCTTGGACAGGCTGTGCCAGCCCTTTTCGCCCCAAGGCTGTCCCAACTGTCCTGTCCAACTGTAAATTGCCTCAGAATCCTGACAGAGCTGGCAGGAGGCTGCAGAGTGCTCCCCCTCCCCCCTCCCTTCAGGCCTGCTGTGAAGGAGCCTCTGACAGGCCCTGACTGAGGGGAGGGAGGCCTTTCCAAGAGCAACGCAGGGGAGCCTGAGGGCCTTCCTTTTGAGGGGGGGACTTTCCCCTTCTGCCAAACATTTGGCTGACAGGGAGGCCACAGAAAAGCCCCTTCTCACTTAAAACACTGCTATGGCCGGGGGTTGGACACAGCCAAGCCATGTGTCTTTCTTCTTTGCAACTCTCTGCAGATTTGCGGCCACTGCACAGCATTATTCTGTAGATGAAACTGGGTTTTTTGTCTCCTGTTTCATCTGCACAACAACCCTGTGCAGTAGGCCTCAAGTCTTTCAATTCAACAACAACCTGTGTGGGAAGCCTTAAATGTTTCTGCTCTACCACAACCCTCTCCAAAGTAGCCCTTTCTGCCTGGGGAACTTATCTTTATATTCTGCAGGTGAGATGTAATTCCAGGAGCTCTCCAGGCCCCACCTGGAGGTTAGCTACTCCTGGGTTGGAAATATTCCTGGAGGTTTGGAGGTGGGACTTCAAAATCGTACAATGCCTCAGAGTCCAGCATTCAAAGGAGCCATTTTTGCCTGCAGTTGGGAGGGAGTGGTGCAGGTGTGTCCCTCCGGGGATATGGGTTATGGCCAGCCCTTATCAGCAACTGTTTGTATTCTGGGGTGCAGACAGGCAGACCAGCATCAGTCCTGTGAGTCTGGAAAGTGCAGGAAGATCTAAATAAATACTTACAGCCTGAAACTGTAAATAGTGAGAGAGAGAGGGAGGGAAGATGATTGGAAAATGCTTTGAGACATCTGAGGCCTGTTAGATCACTGTGGCCCACTCCCAATTCTCACAGACCTCTCACAACCCCACATACCTCAAAGGTTGACTATTGTGGAGAGACGAATGGAAAAGGTAT
Source organism: Paroedura picta (assembly GCF_049243985.1). Classification (NCBI taxonomy): domain Eukaryota; kingdom Metazoa; phylum Chordata; class Lepidosauria; order Squamata; family Gekkonidae; genus Paroedura; species Paroedura picta. Next base: position 75,886,859 of record NC_135371.1, on the reverse strand, counting down.
TTGTGAACCGCTTTGAGGCTCCTTTGGGTAGTAAGCAATAGAGTACAAAAATCCGTTCTTCTAAGGAGCAACCATGAAAGAAGCATGTGGGCACATCACATTTTATCAACAGTGAAAAAATGGAGAAGAAGGAACAGGGTGGATACCTGTGTACTGTGACTACCCCATGTATTAGGACAGAGAGGCATTTCGGTGTCTGTGGCCTAATTCACACAAGAAGGGAAATGACGCAGAACTGGGGGGAATTGGTTGCCATGTAACCTTCCCCTAAGAAGAGTCTCCAGTCTGATTTTCCCTTCACATATCTGAAGATATGGCTCTGGAAAGCTCATCTGTAACCACTATGCCACAATTCCCAATGGTCAGTTTTCTCCCACACTCAACGAACATTCCGCACCACAGGTTCTTGACACCCATATCTCCACACCCATAACCTCATTTGCCACCACACCACAACCTCCCACACAACACACACATTCAACCCCATGCCCTTACAGACTGGACAACTCCTCCCCTTCCTCTTCCCACTGCCAAGCTCTAGCGCCCGTTGTATTCTTGGATACAACGGGCTTTGCCCCTAGTACCTATATATTTTGTATATCATATCAACAACTTGTCACCCACCAAACAGGAAACTAGGTGTGTGCATTCAGAATGTAATTCATCCACATCTGAGTGTAACACTTCCTATTTGTAAAATCCCCAACTGAAATGTCTTCCAACATTTGAGCCCAAGCCAGATAAATTAGTTTTCTGGAATATCACAATGCTTGCATCCGCACTCTGGCTTCAGTTTTCCTGCACATTCTTTAAATTTCTGCCTCTCTGGGATAAGAAGGGAAACAAGGACAGGGAATTTATCCAACCAAAACATTTACCCCCTGTTTACTCTGCACTGCATTGATTGGTATTTCTGTGTAAGTTTTTCCCAATCATGTTTCTAGTCGAATAGCTCCTCAGCTATTCGACTAGAAGTGTCCCCATTCATGTTAAAGTAGAAACAAGGAGGTGATGTTTTGTTGTTGTTCCTTTAGAAAAATACATCATGAGGGCAGAAGGCAGTCCCTGCCAGACTCATAAGTGCTGAATCATGTCTCCCCTTGTTATTCCTCTTGCTCCTCAAGAAAGTGAGATCACATTGTGATGGATCTCAGTTGCTCCAAACCTAAGGTGACCAGCTTTTAAGATTGCTAAAGAGAGACACCATTGACCGGGGGGGGGGGGGGGGGGAGTTCTATATGGAGCAACAAAATTTCTCATAGAACACAAAAATAATATTGTAATTTTTTAAATTTCAACAATTAACAATTAAGTACAATTACAAATATAAAACATTTTAAAAACTTATGTATAGTATTATTTTATTCTTTGGCATTTTTTTCTCTCAAGTGATTTTTTTTGTAGATTGCTGTAGTTGCTTAAAAGGTACTTTGTGAGACGAGAGGCAGATGGCAGCGATAATGTGACAATTATGGTGATGGACAGGATAGATGGCATCCCAAGGACTGGCACAGCATGGGAAAGATACACTTCACTGGGTAGAGAGCATAGTTTGCAACCCAAAGGAAAAAACTTGCCATCTCTTTGATGTGTTAACATCCCTCAGTTGACTGCCCTGCTTCTGGCAGGCTTGAACCACTGTCAGATTGGTCAGATTGGTCAGGCTTGAACCACTGTCAGGTGGTCAGATTGGCCACTGTCCTATCAGTCCATGTGGGAGGGGGATCTAAAAAGGGGAGCTGTTCCTTAGTTTGGGGTTCAGAGAGACAGACAGACAAAAAAAGAAAGTCCAGGGTCAATGGTGAAGGAGGATGGTGCTTGTAAATACAATCCTGGGGAAAGGTTCACTATGCAACAGTCAGCCTCCCTCTGAGGCTGTACCAGATGTTGAAGGATTGTAAGTTAACTAATAAGTGACCTTCCTTCCATTTCTTTTTATTTTGCTTAGCCCTCCCTGGAACTATCTTGTTTTTTGTGCTTTGTAGTTAATTCCAGTGAGTTTGTGCCTTGTAGCTACTACAGTTATTCAGCTGAGGAGCCTTGCACATTCCTTGTAAGATCCCTCTTGCTTGCCCCGCCCGCTCTCTTCCCCACCTCACCTTATTTGCTCCCTCGCCTACAGGATGAAGTTGCACATGCTGCTGGGCACCTTCCATTCCCTCGCAGGTCCCACCTGTGAAGAAGGCAAAGTCCAGGCAGGTGTGGTACGTGGCGTGGGGGCAGCGCTTAAGCTTGGCGAAGGCCGGGCAGCCAGGCTGAGCAGAGCCATGCTGAGTGCTCATTTTGCAGCTGGGCGAGGGACTTTCTAAGTACCTGGCGGGATGCGGGACTATTTCGCCAAAGGCGGGAGAGTCTCGCGAAAAGCGGGACTAATGGTCACCTTATCCAAACCCGTAAAGTAGATGGTACCAATATTTATTTTTATTGATTGATTTTAAATAATTAAAACAAAACACTGAAAAATATTAATGAAACTCCAGCATTTAAAAGATCTATAAACATATAGATCTCAAAACAAGTATTTCCAGGATAAATAGGCCATTCTGGACACTGGGGGTGGGTGGGTGAGAGATTCACTGTAACCTCACACTACTGGCCATCCATCCAGAGCAGTTCTAGGGTTGCCAGCTCTGAGTTGGGAAATCCTTGGAGACTGGGGGTACAACCTTAGAAGGTCAAAGAAATTCTTAAAGACTACAGGGCCTAGGGGAGATTACCAGACTTATTAACACCCAAGGAAAGGGAAGTCAATAGCTATTTCAAGTGACTGGAACTCCAAGAGCATAATCTGAGATCTAAAGAACAACTGCACAGATTTGTTACCCAAATCATATCCCTTAAAGGGAATTGTGGGGAATCATGAATATAGCAAGAGGCTGGGTAATGTAAGATCTTTTCTACCAGTTTGAACAAGGTCCATTCCCTGAGATAAACCCTTCTTAAATGAAGACAACAATTATGCTTACGTTTAAAGGGATTTATTTGGGGGAAATATGGGGGTACATTCAAAACTCACATAAGCAAAAACATACATACCCTACATTCTACAAGGGGAAAAGATTAGGGAAATACTGTACTTGTCTTGGGTCTAAGCAGCAAAGATATGGGGTTGACAACATCAAGGGTAGAAAGGATGCCAGGTGTGCAGGGATCAACACAACGCACACATATACACACACACTTTTCGGGGTGTGCAGGAGTTGATATAATGTTTGAAATTCCCAGGTCAGCCCAGTGACCGCCCACTAGGAGTAGGGTTGTGCAGGGAGGCCCCGATTCAGACCGTTTCAGACCGGGGGTTGGGGACCACTGATTTAGAGGATGGAGAAGAGTTGTTCTCTCTTGCCCCAGAGGGACAGACCAGAATGAATGGAATGAAATTAATTCAAAAGAAATTCTGTCTAAACATCCGGAAGATGTTCCTGACAGAGCAGTTTCTCAGTGGAACAGGCTTCCTTGGGATGTGGTGGGTTCTCCATCTTGGGAAATTTTTAAACAGGCTAGATAGCCATCTGATGGAGAGGCTGATTCTCTGAAGGTTCAAGGGGGTGACAGGTTACAGTAGATGAGCAATAGTGTTGTGAGTGTCCTACATAGTGCAGTGGGTTGGACTAGATGACCAGGAGGTCCCTTCCAACTCTGTGATTTTATGTTATTAGTGATGTCATATATGTTTGGCCTGGAGAAAAGACTACTAAAAAGTGATATGATAGCCATCTTCAAGTATCTGAAAAGATGTCACAAAGAGAATGGAGTAGAGTTGTTTTCTGTTGCCCTAGATGAGAGATGGACCAGAACCAGTGGGATGAAATTAATTCAAAAGAATTTTCGGCTAAACATCTGAAAGAAGTTCCTGACAGTGTGATTTCTCAATAGAACAAGCTTCCTCGGGAGGTGATGAGATCTCTTTCTTTGGATGTTTTAAACCAGAGATTAGATAGCTATCTGACAGAAATGCTGAATCTGTGAACCCAGGCAGATTGTGAGTAGGTGGGGAGAAGGGATTATGTTAGTACTGGGCTCCTGTGGCCCTTTCCTGCATGCCCAGTGAAATGCCAATCATTACTTTGGGGTTCGGAAGTGAATTTCTTCCAGGACAGACTGGTTAGGGATTCTCATTTATTGGGTGGGGGGCATCTGGACATGGAATTGGAGTCACTGTGCGTGGGAAGGTAGTTGTGAGTTTCCTGTATTTTGCAGGGTATTGGACTAGATGACCCTGTAGGTCCCTTCCCATACTATGATTCTATGATTCTATGCACATTGTAAACGTTAGAGCTTTTTTAGAGGGTTTTCTTAAAACAGAGTTTAGAGTTCACTAGGACTTCAGTGTATGTCACTTGGGGTGGGGGGTAGGGGAATGGCCGGGAGGTGTGGCAGACCAGCATCGTTTCCTAGTACCTTGAAGCCTGAAAAATATTTGAGCAGTACCTCAACATTCAAAAGGTTGGAAAAGGCTGCCTTATAGCAGTGAATGGAACTGTCACAGTGAGAACATAATAACTAAAAATTCTCGTTAGATTCACTGCGACTCGACTGTTAACAGTAGCTTGTTTAGGAGAATTCTGTAGGTGAAGCTGTTTGTGGTATGAAGAGAAGCATTATTGCCTATTCAAATCTGTCTGTTAAGGTGCTATTAATAGCAGGGCTGGAGGAAAACTGTTGATAAACCTGATGTAGAGAGTCACAAAGCCCTCCAGTAAACAAACATGTCCCCATGCCTCATGTGTTAAAAAATGTTCCCATGCTTAACAAAAAAGAAGCCAGGATTTGGTATCAGGAATTCTTTGATAGTAGTTCTTACCCCAGGTGTGTGATGGATGACTTTTTCATGATGGAAAAGCACTTTTGCTGAGAGATGATACTTGATAATGCATTTTCCAGGATTAATCCTCGGCACTGAAACGACACTGGTTCCTGGCCTTAGTGTGGCCAGAATGTTCCTTATTTCAAAGCTTACAGTGCCCAATAAGGCCATAAACCTACAGACATCTAGTTCTACAGGCCTCACTTTTTTTGGCAAGAAGTTGTAGTTTTCCAGCCTTGAACTGTCTGGATCTACTTTGCTTTGCCTTTTCATGTGTCTGTATAGCCCCTAGTTAGTTCTTTTTGAAAAAGTACATATGTGATTATTTGACAAAGAAAGGAAGAAATGAAATGGCAGAATTTATGTGGTGGATGCTTGCTTCTCCCTGATGCCTATTTGTAATGAAATGGTTGGAGCAGGGGAGTAAATCTTAACCATTTGGTGCCTCTTAATAATTGTGAAACAGCCTTGGGAGATGAATGGTCCGGCCTCTCCAGGGCCAATCAGGCCTGATTGGCCTTGCCCCTACAGCTCCCACTCTCCTGTCCGAGTTGGAATAGGGCCACTCAGCCAGCTGCACCCTGATTGGCCGTGACCCTACATCTCCCACCCTCCCTCACCAAGCCCTCACCACTTGCCTCACAGACATGCCTGCCTGTTACAGCCAGTCAGGTCTGTGACTCCGCCACCCCACTTGCAGGGCCCCAGGTAAGAGGCCCAGCCGAGGTGGGGGGGAGAGGAAGTGCTTCCCAAAGGCCTGGAAGGCACACCCAGGGCCTCACAGAGGGTGTGCTTTCCTGGGAAGCCATCCAGCTGCGGGGGGGGGGGGGGGGAGAGCGCTTCCCAAAAGCCTGGAAAGCACACCTAAGGCCTCACAGAGGCCTCGGGTGTGCTTACCAGGCCCCCATAAGGTCATCAGGCTGTGGGGGGCCATGGGAAGAGGGAGTGGGAGTGCTTCCCAGGGGCCAGGCAAGCACAACCGGGGCCTCTCAGACTCCCCGGGTGTGCTTGACAGGCCCCCGGAAAGCGCTCCCTCTCCTACACCCCCACACCCGGTCTCGCCCTCAGTGCTTCCCAATGGCCTGGAAAGCAGTCTGGAAGCTCATGGGGAGGACCCTTTCAAAGCCCGTTCTTATGAAGCTAGTATGAACTTGGTTTCTGGGACCATGAGATAGGCTTTCTTGAGGAAGGCCTACTAGCACCTGATGGACTGCACTTATCAAAACTGGGGAAGAATGTGTTTGGCAGGAACCTGGGGAGATTCAGCAGGAGAGCTTTAAACTAAAGCCACTAGGGGAAGGAGACGATCAACATAGGGAGTGTATGGAAGGAAAACGATCGGAGGCAGCCCAACCGGCAAGGCCAGCTCATAGGGAACCAAAAGTAAAAGGATTCAGATGTCTTTATACTAATGCCCGAAGCATGGGCAATAAAAAGGAAGAGCTGGAACCTCATGCTCATGGAAAGGTATGATCTAGTAGGCATCACAGAAACTTGGTGGAATTATTCTCACTACTGGAATGTAATGGTGGATGGATATGAACTGTTCAGAAAAAACAGAATAGATCGAAGAGGTGGAGGAGTGGCACTGTATGTGAGGAAAGGGCTTGTTGTTGTTGTTGTTGTTGTTGTTATGTGCGAAGTCATGTCCGACCCATCGCGACCCCATGGACAATGATCCTCCAGGCCTTCCTGTCCTCTACCATTCCCCGGAGTCCATTTAAGTTTGCACCTACTGCTTCAGTGACTCCATCCAGCCACCTCATTCTCTGTCGTCCCCTTCTTCTTTTGCCCTCGATCGCTCCCAGCATTAGGCTCTTCTCCAGGGAGTCCTTCCTTCTCATGAGATGGCCAAAGTATTTGAGTTTCATCTTCAGGATCTGGCCTTCTAAAGAGCAGTCAGGGTTGATCTCCTCTAGGACTGACCGGTTTGTTCGCCTTGCAGTCCAAGGGACTCGCAAGAGTCTTCTCGGGCACCAGAGTTCAAAAGCCTCAATTCTTTGACGCTCGGCCTTCCTTATGGTCCAACTCTCGCAGCCATGCATCGCAACTGGGAAGACCATAGCCTTGACTAAATGCACTTTTGTTGGCAGGGTGATGTCTCTGCTTTTTAGGATGCTCTCTAGATTTGCCATAGCTTTCCTCCCCAGGAGCAAGCGTCTTTTAATTTCTTTGCTGCAGTCCCCATCTGCAGTGATCTTGGAGCCCAGGAAAATAAAATCTGTCACTATCTCCATTTCTTCCCCATCTATTTGCCAGGAATTGAGAGGGCCGGATGCCATGATCTTTGTTTTCTTGATGTTGAGTTTCAAGCCAACTTTTGCACTCTCCTCCTTCACCCGCATCAACAGGCTCTTTAGTTCCTCTTCACTTTCTGCCATTAGAGTGGTATCATCTGCATATCTGAGGTTGTTGATATTTCTCCCTGCAATCTTGATCCCAATTTGTGACTCCTTTAATCCCGCATTTCTCATGATGTGCTCTGCATACAAGTTAAATAGGCAAGGCGACAGTATACAGCCTTGCCGAACTCCTTTCTCAATTTTGAACCAGTCAGTGATTCCATGTTCAGTTCTCACTGTTGCTTCTTGACCTGCATATAAATTTCTCAAGAGACAAATAAGATGCTCTGGTATTCCCATCTCTTTAAGAACTTGCCACAATTTGTTGTGCTCCACACAATCAAAGGCTTTAGCATAGTCAATGAAGCAGAAGTAGACGTACTTCTGGTACTCCCTAGCTTTCTCCATGATCCAGCGTATGTTGGCAATTTGATCTCTAGTTCCTCTGCCTCTTCGAAATCCTGCCTGTACTTCTGGAAGTTCTCGGTCCACATATTGCTGGAGCCTAGCTTGTAGGATTTTGAGCATAACTTTGCTAGCATGAGAAATTAGTGCAATGGTGCGGTAGTTTGAACATTCTTTGGCATTGCCCTTCTTTGGGATTGGAATGTAAACTGACCTTTTCCAATCCTGTGGCCATTGTTGAGTTTTCCAAATTTGCTGGCATATTGAGTGTAGCACTTTTACTGCATCATCCTTTAAGATTTTGAATAGTTCAACTGGAATGCTGTCACCACCACTAGCTTTATTATTGCTCAGACTTCCTAAGGCCCATTTGACTTCACATTCCAGGATGTCTGGCTCCAGGTCAGTAACTACCCCACTGTGGTCATCAGGGATGTTAAGCTCGCTCTTGTATAGTTGTTCTGTATAATTTTGCCACCTTTGTTTAATCTCTTCTGCTTCTGTGAGGTCCCTACCATTTTGGTCCCTTATCATACCCAACTTTGCATGAAAAGATCTCTGGTCCTCCCCATTCTATTGTTTTCTTCTATTTGTTTGCACTGTTCATTTAAGAAGGCATTCTTATCTCTTCTAGCTTTTCTCTGGAATTCTGCATTCAGTTGGGTGTATCTTTCTATTTCTCCCTTGCCTTTCACTTCCCTTCTCTCCTTAGCTATTTGTAAAGCTTCCTCAGACAGCCAGTTTGATTTCTTGCATTTCTTTTTCTTTGGGATGGTTTTAGTTGCTACCTCTTGTACAATGTTGCGAACCTCCGTCCATAGTTCTTCAGGCACTCTGTCTATCAGATCTAATTCCTTAAATCTATTTGTCACCTCTACTGTGTATTCGTCGGGGATATGATTTAGTTCATACCTGAGTGGCCTAGTGCTTTTCCCTACTTTCTTCAATTTAAGCCTAAATTTTGCAACAAGAAGCTCATGATCTGAACCACAATCAGCTCCTGGTCTTGTTTTTATTGACTGGATAGAACTTTTCCATCTTTGGCTGCAGAGCACATAGTCAATCTGATTTCTGTGTTGACCGTCTGGTGATGTCCATGGAAAGAGCTTACCTGTCAGGAAATTCTAGTGAAGGAGAGCATATCTACAGTGGAAAGCATCTGGGTGAAAATAAGCGAGGGGAAAACAAACAGTGTGGTGGTTGGTGTCTGCTACCGACCGCCTGACCAACGAGAGGATGTGGATGCTGCATTTTGTGAGCAGCTTAAGAAAATATCCAAGCGGCAGGACCTTGTCATCATGGGTGACTTCAATTTCCCAGATGTGTGCTGGGAAACAAACTCTGCGAAGCGTCCTCAGTCATGTAAGTTTCTGACCTGCCTGGCTGACAATTTCATTTATAAAATGGTAGATGAATCCACAACAGGTTCAGCCATACTGGACTTAATACTGACCAACAGGCAAGAGTTGGTGGATGAGGTGAAGGAGGTGGGGACCCTAGGGGGAAGTGACCATGTCCTCATAGAATTCCTTTTGAGATGGGGAGCCAAGGAAGCTTGTAGCCAGACTCGGATGTTGGATTTTCGTAGGGCAAACTTTAATAAACTCAGAGACATGATGAGTGTCATACCATGGACGAGAATGCTGGAAGGGAAGGGAGCATGTGAAGGGTGGGCGCTACTCAAACAGGAGCTATTGCATGCTCAATCAATGACTATCCCAGAAAGACAAAAACACTGCAGGAGCTCTAAGAAGCCTATTTGGATGAGCAGAGAACTTCAAGAGGAACTAAGAAAGAAAAGGAAAATGTTCAGGAAATGGAGGGAAGGACAGAGCTCTAAAGAAGAGTACCTACAGGTTACTAGGCACTGTAGATCAATCATAAGAAAGGCCAAAGCTGAGAGTGAACTAAGATTGGCCAGGGAAGCCCATTGTAACAAGAAAAGATTTTTCAGTTATGTGAGGAGCAAATGTAAAGTAAAGGAGGCAATAGGCCCACTGTTGGGTGCGGATGGACAAACTCTAACGGAAGATGCAGAGAAAGCAGAAAGGTTTAGTGCCTATTTTACATCTGTTTTTTCCCACGGGTCAAAGTGTTTAGGCACATATAGAGATGGCCATAGCCAAAGGACAGTGTCTGGGTGGCAGGTTAACATGGATAGAGAGGTTGTCGAGTGGCATTTAGCTGCACTGGATGAGTTCAAATCCCCTGGTCCGGATGAAATACACCTGAGAGTACGCAAAGAACTTTCCAGAGAACTTGCACAGCCCTTGTCCATCATCTTCGGAACCTCTTTAAGGACTGGAGATGTCCCAGAGGACTGGAAGAGAGCAAACGTTATTCCGATCTTCAAAAAAGGGAGGAAGGATGACCCAGGAAACTACAGATCAGTGAGTCTGACCTCTGTTATGGGGAAGATAATGGAGAAGATATTAAAGGGAGTGATCTGCAAACATCTGGAGGACAATTTGGTGATCCAAGGAAGTCAGCATGGATTTGTCTCCAACAGGTCCTGCCAGACCAACCTGGTTTCCTTTTTTGACCAAGTAACAGGTTTGCTGGATCGGGGAAATTCGGTTGATGTCATTTACTTGGATTTTAGTAAAGCTTTTGACAAGGTTCCCCATGATGTTCTGCTGGATATGTTGAAGGACTGCAATCTGGATTTTCAGATAGTCAGGTGGATAGGGAATTGGTTAGAGAACAGCACTTAAAGAGTTGTTGTCAATGGTGTTTCATCAGACTGGAGAGAGGTGAGTAGCGGGGTACCTCAGGGCTCGGTGCTTGGCCCGGTACTTTTTAACATATTTATTAATGATCTAGATGAGGGGGTGGAGGGACTACTCATCAAGTTTGCAGATGACACCAAATTGGGAAGACTGGCAAATACTCAGGAAGATAGAGGCAGAGTTCAACGAGATCTGAACACAATGGAAAAATGGGCAAATGAGAACAAGATGCAATTTAATAAAGATAAGTGTAAAGTTCTGCATCTGGGGCAGAAAAATGAAAAGCATGCCTACTGGATGGGGGATACGCTTCTAGGTAACACTGTGTGTGAACGAGACCTTGGGGTACTTGTGGATTGTAAACTAAACATGAGCAGGCAGTGTGATGCAGCAGTAAAAAAGGCAAATGCCATTTTGGGCTGTATCAACAGAGGCATCACATCAAAATCACAAGATGTCATAGTCCCATTGTGTACGGCACTGGTCAGACCACACTTGGAGTACTGTGTGCAGTTCTGGAGGCCTCACTTCAAGAAGGACGTAGATAAAATTGAAAGGGTACAGAGGAGAGCGACGAAGATGATCTGGGGCCAAGGGACCAAGCCCTATGAAGATAGGTTGAGGGACTTGGGAATTTTCAGCCTGGAGAAAAGGAGGTTGAGAGGGGACATGATAGCCCTCTTTTAGTATTTGAAAGGTTGTCACTTGGAGGAGGGCAGGATGCTGTTTCTCTTGGCTGCAGAGGAGAGGACACGCAGTAATAGGTTTAAACTTCAACTACAACGATATAGGCTAGATATAAGGAAAAAAAATTTCACAGTCAGAGTAGTTCAGCAGTGGAATAGGCTGCCTAAGGAGGTGGTGAGCTCCCCCTCACTGGCAGTCTTCAAGCAAAGGTTGGATACACAGGGGCTTTTTGCACACCTTCAAAATCGCACAATGGTTGCCAATTGAAAACGCTACTGATTTGCCATTATGCACAACGTCGTTGACAATCTGCCACACACCTGAAACCGATCCGCAAAAAGCGCTTCCTTGTAGCGCTTTCAGGGAAATCCCCAAAAGTGGATTCACCCTCCAGAAAGCGCTACACTCCTGCAACCAATCTGCAACACTAGCGGGAAAGTTCTGTGCGTTACCATTGTTGTGGTTTCTACAAAGTCCCTCCCCCTGGCTCTCTCCTCTGATCTTCCGGCGAAGCGATCGCCATTTTTTTTTCTCCGAGCGAGCGAAGTTCAACCTATCAGCAAGCCTGTTTAGAGGCTTCCCCGGCTTCAGTCCCTCCCCAGAGCTGTTTATTCACTAAGCACAAACAACAGACAAGCCCGTTTGCTGATGTATTTTCCCTTTAATTTTTTTACACTGTTTTCGGCCGAAAATCGGGCCCGTGAGAGGGGGGGATTTTTTTTTTCACTTGGGGGGAGCGTGGCAATGATGAAACGACAGCTCAAACACACCTGCCAGCTGATGGGTCTCTCCATTGCAACGAATCAACACATATTCGTTGCAATGGGTGTGGTTTTTTTTTTTTTTAACCTTTCTTAAAGGGAAAGAGGCTGTTTGGGAGCATGCTAACGGCTGCCCATTGGCTGCTTGACGGCCAGGGGCGGGACGAGCTTGGCAATAGCGCTTCCTGTCTAGCGATTTTTGCTGAGACCGGAAGCTTGTGGGAAACGATAGAAACGCAACTGGATTCCACTACAAAGTCAGGTATGCATAATGACGAATTGCACTATTTTAAATGGCGATTTTTCGTTCAGCAAACAATTTGCTACAAGGATCCCGGTGCGGAAAGCCCCACACTTTTCTTGGATGCTTTAGGATGCTTAGGGCTAATCCTGCATTGAGCAGGGGGTTGGACTAGATGGCCTGTATGGCCCCTTCCAACTCTATGATTCTATGATTCTATGATTCTACGATTCTACGATTCTATGAACTATATGTGTTGAAAAAATGCGTGTATTGCAATAAATGAGTGTTTTGGAGGAGCTGGGAGGAGAACATTATCTCAGGAGCTGACTGCTAGCTCCGCCCTCTGCTGAGTAGGCCTTTGTGCTATGAAAGGCTCTTGCTTGCCAGAGGAAGGTAGTGCTTTGGAGGAGCTGGGAGGAGAACATTATCTCAGGTACTGACTCAAGAGCTGACTGCTAGCACCACCCTCTGCTAAGTAGGCCTTTGTCCTATAAAAGGCACTTGCTTGCTAGGGGAAGGCAGTGCTTTGGAGGAGCTGGGAGGAGTACATTATCTCAGGAGCTGACTGCTAGCTCCGCCCTCTGCTGAATAGGTCATTGTGCTATGAAAGGCTCTTGCTTGCCAGAGGAAGGCAGTGATTTGGAGGAACTGGGAGGAGAACATTATCTCAGGAGCTGACTGCTAGCTGTAAGGAGCCAAGAGCAAGAGATAAAGGACTCTTGGCTGTTGGCTTTTCACCTAAGGATCAAGCCAAAGGATTCAGTTAAGTGTAGGACTGTTTGTGGAGCAGTTCAGATGAATCAAAGTGGCATGAAGACTGAAGAAGGTTGCGTAGTGATATGTACCATCTGCGGAATATTTGTCTCAATGTCTCAGGGGGACAATTTTTACAAATGCGGCAAGTGAAAATTAGTGCCTCTGCTGGAGGAGAAGGTCCAGGGATTAGAGAAATGATTTATTACACTGCAGGAGGAGGGAAATCTATCAAAACAAATTCAGGAGCACCTAATACAGGAGGGTAATGATAATAAGAATGTTACACATAGGATTAGAAGAATAAGGAGAAGGTCTGACCCACTGATGCTCAGCAATCGGTTTCAAGGTCTCTCTGAAGAAGTCGATTCAGGAGGATGTGCAATTCCCCATGAAGAACAAGCCCCAACGTAGACCAGGAAAAAATTCACAGGACCCCATGTTACGCCAAATGCGTGTCTGTAAGGACACGTGTCTAAATTTAGTTGTGGGGAATCAGCTAGTAGAGCCAGCAAGAGGCAGCGTGGCGTAACGTGGGACCTTGTATTGCACAGTTTACTGGGTAATTATGTCACTGAGATAGAACCAAGGCAGACAATGATCTAAACATGAAAGGACTTTATTAACAAACACTAATTAGACAAAAGACAACACATGCGTACTCTAGCAAAGAAATGTACATTCCTAGCCACTAGCACACAAGGAAAATACTTATAGGGGAGAAACCTATACTAAGGGTTGATTGGAAGTGATATCTACCTGTCTTCTGGGTGGAGCGGAGTTCCGGAGGTCCAGGGAAGCAATTTGGGGCGACGGGCGAGGGACCAAGACGAATGTCGGACAGAGTTTCTGTAGCCTGGAAACTGACTGCACTTTGTGGCTGTGGGAGCCCAATATTTAAAGGAAATCTGTGGCCTGAGGTTATAGGGGGCTGATCCTACCTTGTCCAGGGCTTGGACAAAGAGTTTGATGGCCAGTAACGACTGTAGCCAGGTCCCAACAAAGAAATGGGTTGCTGAGACAAAGAAACTAGCTGCTGGGAATATGAAGAAATATTTCCTGTCTAGAAGGGCTGATGGCCCATTTCTGGCAAATCCTGTATGATTGCTTGTGCCTGGGGATAATGGTAAGGGAAAAGACAAAGACCATATCTTGGATTAGATTTGGTGCTGAAAGAGAGTGGCCAGTTCCCTTTATGGGACAATGTGCTTGGCTGGCTGGAGGGGAGTCTTGGGTGGGGTGCCTTTGTCTCTCTGTACTTGCCAGGTGTGCTGACAAACTCCTCTTTTGTTTGCAAGCAAGTAGGTTGGGGGAAGCCTAGCTCCAAGTCCTGCTTCAGAGCCAGAAGTGGGTTAGTTGCTCTCCCATTATGCTTTGCAAGGCTTGACCTGGCTTTTCTCTCTCTGGTGCCAGGGTCTTCTCAGGAGTATCAGGAAGGGTTGACACGGGTGTGCCAGCCTTTGATGGAGGGGTGACAGCCCACATAACACCCAAAGGTGAGAGTTCTAAGTCTTCTCCCCCATCGACCACACAAAGATAGACAGACAGACAGACAGACAGACAGACAGACAGACAGACAGACAAAATCAGGAGCACCTAATGCAGAAGGGTAATAATTGGAAGAATGTTACACATAGGAGTAGTAGAAGAATAAGGAGAAGGTCTGGCCCACTGGTCTGCCTGCAGATGTTGATTCAGGAACCCAGGAGCATGTGCAATCCCCCATGAAGAACAAGCCCCAACGTAGACCAGGAAAAAAGTCACAGTCCCCCACAGGTGAGAGTTCTGGGTCTTCTTCCCCGCCGACCCCACAAAGCTCAGGAAACACTTCACAGTCTCCCACAAGAAAGAGTTTTAGTTCTGTTCCCAAGGGTACGAAGAAACAGGTACTGGTAATTGGGGATTCCTTGCTAAGAGGTTTAGAGGCCGAAATGTGTAGACCAGACTTGTTGTCTCGAGAGGTTTGCTGCCTACCTGGTGCATGCATCAAGGATGTGACAGAACAGCTGGACAGGCTCATCACGCCTACAGATCATTACCCCTTCCTTTTCATCCATGTCGGAACAAATAATACTGCCCAGCAGAACATGGAACATATTAAAAAGCACTTTGTGGATCTAGGAAAAAAGGTAAAGGAACTGGGAGCACAGGTTGTGTTTTCATCACTCCTTCCTGTAAGTGGCCGAGGCATAGGAAGAAAGAGAAAAATTATGCAAGTAAATGACTGGCTATGTCAGAGGTGTCAACGGGAACATTTTGGATTTGGTCAATGATGACAATATGAGGATTTTTGGGAGAAACCTTGCACCTGGTGAACAGGGCTTTAAACTTGACACAAAGGGGGATTGAGATGTAAATTCAGAACTTGGTGTGATAAGATCTGAACATGAGAAGATCTCAAATCTACAGGGAATGTTACATGAGCAGGGAACTACTAGCTTACACAGAAGTTCAAAAACCAAAACCATGAGGCACACAAAGGATGGATTACCATGTCTCTACACTAATGCACAGAATATGGGAAACAAGCAGGAAGAACTAGTAGTCGTAATAGAGGAAGGCGGCTATGACCTAATAGGAATCACAGAAACATGGTGGGATAATACACACTATTGGAATACTAAAATTGAGGGGTACAATCTATTCAGGAGGGACAGACAAGAAAAGAAGGGGGGAGGTGTAGCAATATATGTTAGGAATCTTTATACTTGTGAAGAAATACAGATACCCGAGGATGAAAGTTCAGTTGAGTGTATCTGGGTAAATATAAAAGGAGTAGGAAATGAGAGTGGTATTGTTGTGGGTGTCTGCTATAGACCACCAAGCCAGTCAGAAGACTTGAATGAGATACTGGTAGACCAAATTACACAATTTTCAAAAAAGGGGGAAACAGTGGTCATGGGTGACTTCAATTACCCAAATATCTGTTGAAAGACCAACTCTGCTAAAACTGCAAACTCAGTTAAATTCTTAACTTGTCTTGCCGACAACTTCATTTCCCAGAAAGTAGAGAGGGGAACCAGGGGCTCTGCTATTTTAGACTTAATTCTCATCAATAGGGAAGAACTGGTAGATGAGGTGAAAGTGGTGGGCACACTTGGTAGCAGTGACCATGTGCTTTTGGAATTTTGAATTGTGAGAAAGAGAAAACCTTTATATAGTCGTACATATAGACTGGACTTCAGAAAAGCTGATTTTCACAGACATAAAGGTATGTTGCATAGAGTCCCGTGGTCAGAAAGACTTAAAGAGATGGGAGTCCAAGAGGGCTGGGAGTTTCTTAAAAGTGCAATACTGAAGGGTCAATCACAAAGAATTCCCTTGAGAAGAAAAGATGGAAGGAGCCTAAGAAAGCCAAGGTGGCTCCATAAGCAGTTGTCAAAAGATTTGAGGAATAAAAAAGAGTCATTTAGGAAATGGAAGGAAGGCCTTATGACCAAGGATGAGTATAAACAAATAACCAATAATTGTAGGGAGAGTGTTAGAAAAGCTAAAGCTCAATATGAGCTTTGGCCAGCAAGAAATGCTAAACATAACAAAAAAAAGGCTTCTTTAGTTATATTTCAAGCAATAAAAAGAATAGGGACACCACAGGACCACTGCTAGGACAAGAAAGTGAAATTAGATGATGAAGAGAGGGCTGAACTGCTTAACCCCTATTGCTCTTCAATCTTTGAATGCCGAACGAAGACCAAGGCGCTGCGGCAGGAGTACTACCATGTCCGCGAGCATAAAGACTGGACAGGAGCTGAGCCGGCCACATGCCTGCACTACCAGAAGCTGGCTGATATCTTGGGGACGCGGGGGAGTGGGTGGCCGCGACGGGTGGCACGGAGTCTCAGTGTGCGGCGTGTTCGCCGGCAGCCCGAGGTGGTGGAGGCTGAGTGGGCGGGCCGGGGACAGCCGCTGAAGAGACCGGCATCCGCCGGTGGGGCTCCGCCGGCCCCACGTGTGCCCTCTAGGCAGCGGGAGTGACAGCCAGGTAATGCTCCTGGGTGGGTGGCTGCCTGGACAGTGGGGCGGGGAGCTACGCCACAGGTTGGCAACACACCTCCTGTCTATGACCCCCACCAGGCCCATCAACGGCTCTGGTATCGCCTGGGGGAGACAGCGACCATGCCGGCCAGATGGACGAAGAGTCGGCCGGGACCCAGGAGACCACGGGTACCGTGGGGCCCCAAGCGGGTGGAATGGGTGGTGTGGAATCCGCGCCAAGTGCCGGCCAGTAGCCGGCTCCCCAGGTGTCTTGGCCCAACGGCGGACTGCCACCCCGGACCAAGGCACAGCCCTTCATGTTGCCTACAGGTGCAGCATGGGGGGACAGCCCGGACAGAAGTCCACTGTCCCCGAACGTCGCCTCCGAGTCCGAGCGGCAGGGGGAGGTCCGGGGGGCGCCGTTCCCCAGCACACCAAACGTGTTCGCATGCAGTTGACGGTGGCAGGGACGGCGACGGCAGCAAGGAAAGGCTAGGGGCCGGGCCTGGACCTCGAGGAGCGCCTACAACGGGAGCGCAGGCACTGCCGCCACGTAGCGCTCCTCACTACTGTCGGGGAACGGCTATTGGAGCAGGGGGAGGAGGAGTTTCCAGACCGCCCTGCTAGAGCTTGGGAGGGCGGAGGACAAGCGGGAACTGCAGGAGTGGGCAGAGTTCCAGGTCCTGCACCGGGAGACGATGGCCGGACCAGCCACCTCCCTCACGACAGCAACAGGGGTCCTGGACCGCATCGCGACAGCCCTGGAGCAGATGGCCCCCATGGATACCGACCCTGCCGCTGCCGCTGCCATCCCACCGGCCGACCCACCCCCTGCAGTTCCCGTTGCGGGGCTTGCGGAGGCCCCGGTCGCCATGGCGCAGGGGGAGGGGGAGGCAAACGGGATGGACACTGGTGAGGATGCCCCTCCACGCAGCGGTGCGCGGGGGCAATCCAGGGGCGCCGCCACAGGGGGCCGACGGCGGCCCCGGGGAGGGCACGGGCAGCGGTGCCTGTAAGCTGACGAATAAATGGCCTTCCCATCAGTGGGGTGGCCCTTACCTTCCCCTATGACTCGCGTCTTGCGCCCCTTTGTGGCCGGCGGTCGAACATGTAGGCAGCCACTGGCCGCCACTGTGCCCCGCCTTTTATACCTACCTCGCCGACCCCGTCTCCCAGGCACACTACCGTCCGGTAGAGCTCCGCCTCCATCGCCAGACATACCTCCCATATGATCTCCCCTGCCGTGGCGACCCCAACACTGAACTGGTGGGCGACGTCTCAATATGTGTCCCCTGTGGCCGAGTACCATAGAGCAATGGCGACCCGTCTCTCCACGGGGATGGGCATCCTCATGTTGGTGGCTTGTCTCTCCAGCCGGCTCTGTAGGGCTGTCATGATCTCCTGGAATGTGCTCCGCGTCATGCGGAAGTTATCAATCCAGTGGTCGTCACTCCAGCTGGCTGTCACATAGTTCTCCCACCAGTCTCGGCTGCGCCGTTCAGCCCAGCGGGCCCTCGGGAACCGCACTGTGGACAGAGCGTGCCACCGGCAGATGGCACCTCGCCTCCAGGACAGAGAGGCACCCCACCATGATCCCCATCTGCGCCATGCTTCCATGACTCGGCGCCACCTCCGCTTCCTTCGTCGCCACTCGTGCTGCAGGACAGCTGTGGACGTCGCCACCATTAGGGCCTGTACGCTGCCTACTATAACAGCGATGGCTGATGCCACCTGTGCGGCGACCACCACCGGTGCCCTATACTCCATCGCATTTCTGGAGCTCACGTCTACGGCTATTGCTCCCTCCCCCTCTGTGCCCGTCGAACCCGGCAGGACTGCGCCTGCGCAGTCTGCTTCCGCCCTTCCTGGCCCCGACGTCTGACGCGGCGCCCGCTTGCCAACACAGCAGCGCACTAACCTCGCTTCCTCCGCATCGACGCCTCAACACCCGCCGCTCCCGGTTTTGCCACCGCCACGCCCCGTTCCATGCATAACTGGTATGCTTCGCGTCTTCCCCCTCCGCGTTTTCCATGTGACCCAAATTCGCCGTTTCGGCGGCCGTGCATAATGGGCCCATATGAAACAAAGTCTTCTGGGCCAGATGAACTGCATCCAAGGGTACTAAAAGAACTTGCAGATGTCATCTCTGAACCTCTGTCCATTATTTTTGACACTTCTTGGAGAACGGGTGAGGTGTCAGACGATTGGAGGCTGGCAAATGTTGTCCCCATCTTCAAGAAAGGGAAAAAGGAGGATCCGGGTAATTATTGACCTGTCAGCTTGACATCTGTAGCTGGCAAAATTTTGGAACAAATAATCAAACACTCGGTCCTTGAGCAGCTGGAACTGAGAGCTGTGATTTCAAAGACTCAGCACGGGTTTTGGAAGAACAAGTCATGTCAGACCAACCTCATCTCTTTTTTTTTTTTTTTTGAGAAAGTGACTACCATGCTGGATCAGGGGAAAGACTTGGACATAGTTTATCTGGATTTCAGTAGAGCTTTTGATAAGGTTCCACATGATATTCTTGTTGGCAAGTTGGTAAAATGCAGTATGGATCTTAATTCTGTCAGGTGGATCAATAACAGCTTGACAAATCGTCCTCAGACTGTACGTGTTAATGGTTCAGCATCTTCTTGGAAAAGAGTGACAAATGGAGTACCCCAAGGATCTGTCCTGGGGCCTGTGTTGTTCAACATATTTACAAATGATTTGGATGAGGGATTAGAGGGAATACTTATTAAATTTGCAAATGATACTAAATTCGGAGGGATAGCAAACACAACTGAAGACAGCAACAAAATACAGGATGACCTTTATAGGCTCGAGGAATGGGCTAAACTGAATAAAATGAAACTCAAATTAAACATTTTTATTTTTTGGAAGGCAACCAATATGTCCCAGTGGCCATAAGAATCTTTAATGCTAAAACTTTATCACAGTTGTTTTATGGTATTCCAATTTGGGCAAAGGCTTTCAATAGGAAGATAGAAGGGATTCAGGCAACCTTCTTCCGTCAAATTCTTGGTGCTCAAATGTGTGTGCTCTATAGTGTGTTATGTGCTAAGCTTGGCCAACATTTTAAAGAAACTAAGGCTTGGCTGATATATTTTTTAATTTTGGTTTCACAGAATCACAGAATCATAGAATTGGAAGGGGCCATACAGGCCATCTAGTCCAACCCCCTGCTCAATGCAGGATTAGCTGAAAGCATCCTAAAGCATCCAAGAAAAGTGTATACCCAACGGTTGCTTGAAGACTGTCAGTGAGGGGGAGCTCACCACCTATACCATTGTACTTATAGTTTAAATCCATTACTGCACGTCTTTTCCTCTGCAGCCAATCAAAGCAACATCCTGCCCTCCTCTAAGTGACAACCTTTCAAATACTTAAAGAGGGCTATCATGTCCTCTCTCAACCTCCTTTTCTGCAGGCTGAACATTCCCAAGTCCCTCGACCTATCTTCATAGGGTTTGGTCCCTTGGTCCCAGATCATCCTCGTCGCTCTCCTCTATACCCTTTCAATTTTATCGACGTCCTTCTTGAAGTGAGGCCTCCAGAACTGCACACAGTACTCCAGGTGTGGTCTGACCAGTGCCGTATACCAGTGGTCCCCAAGCTTTTTGAGGCTGGGGACCGGCAGGGCAACTGCCCGCCCACACATGCTGCGCATGCTCGGCCGGGCTGCGCATGCACACATGCGCCATGCGCGACTGAAATTGCGCATGCGCGGCACTTTCGTGCATGCGTGATTTCGACGGCGCATTACGCATGCGCGGCCCTGATTCCCTCTCCCCCCCTCCCAAAGTAAGAAGCTTCCCGGGCCGCAAGCTTGCAGCCTGGGAAGTTTTTTACTGCGGGGGGGGCGGGGAGAGGGAGCTGTGGCCCGGCAGTGGGCCGCGGGCCTTTGTGGCCCGGCAGTGGGCCGCGGGCCGCAGGTTGGGGACCACTGCCGTATACAATGGGACTATGACATCTTGTGATTTTGATGTGATGCCCCTGTTGATATAGCCCAAAATGGCATTTGCGTTTTTTACCGCTGCATCACACTGCCTGCTCATGTTTAGTTTACAAAGCACAAGTACCCCAAAGTCTCATTCACACACAGTGTTACCTAGAAGTGTATCCCCCATCCAGTAGACATGCTTTTCATTTTTCTGACCCAGATGCAGAACTTCACACTTATCTTTATTAAATTGCATCTTGTTCTCATTTGACCATTTTCCATTGTGTTCAGATTTCATCGAACTCTGTCTCTATCTTCTGGAGTATTTGCCAGTCCTCCCTTGGTGTCATTTGCAAACTTGACGAGTAGTCCCTCCACCCCCTCATGTAGATCATTAATAAATATGTTAAAAAGTACCGGGCCGAGCACCGAGCTCTGAGGTACCCCACTACTCACCTTCCACCAGTCTGATGAAACACCATTGACAACAACTCTTTGAGTGCAGTTCTCTAACCAATTCCCTATCCACCTAACTATCTGAAAATCCAGATTGTAGTCCTTCAATTTATCCATCAGAACATCATTGGGAACCTTATAAAAAGCTTTACTAAAATCCAAGTAAACGAAATCAACCGAATTTCCATGATCCAGCAAACCTGTTACTTGGTCAAAAAAAGAAAAACAGGTTGGTCTGACAGGACCTGTTGGAGACAACT
This sequence comes from Paroedura picta, assembly GCF_049243985.1. Taxonomy (NCBI): domain Eukaryota; kingdom Metazoa; phylum Chordata; class Lepidosauria; order Squamata; family Gekkonidae; genus Paroedura; species Paroedura picta. The sequence goes on along the minus strand of NC_135371.1, from coordinate 75,865,494 downwards.
TAAAATACTTTTCAGAGTGGAGTCACATAGCTTACTCTTTTACTTAAAGATGGAGTGCACAATGCAGCTCATGGTTTTTCAGGATTGAATCTAAAATTGTAGAACTAGGATTTTCAACAGACTTTCCCTTATGTTTAATGAGTCTGAAATCTTTAATATTCTGAAACAAAGATTAGTGGCAGCTGAACAGTCCAAAATGTTTCCAGCACATCCCTGTGTATGTTCTCCTGCTGCCCTGAGGATTCGATCAAATCAAGGGGAAATTGTTAATTATTTTTATAATCTTACTAATCCATCCCTCCGTAGAGTTTTCATGCTGGCAAGAATGAGTTGTCTTCCCTCAAGCGTCCTTGCAGGAAGATACCAGCATGTCCCAAGGAGGGAAAGATTGTGTCCGGGTTCTGCAAACTGCCCTGATTCAACCTCACATATTATTTTAGATTGTAAACTTCATGTGAGCCTTCGCAGAAAACTTCTGGATCCTCTACTTTGTTCCAGAAGTCTAGTAAATGATGAAGCTGCACTCCAGTTTCTGTTTAATGATCTTTCTGCCGAGACCACATTGTGTGTTGCTGAATTTTTAATGGCTGTTTATCAAGCCAGAATTAAGATGTTTTAATCAGCTGATTTTATTGTATTTTACTCTATAATATTAACTTATTTTATTCTATTATATTTTTACCCTGTTTGCCTCTTATTGGTATGGATGGAACCCCCTGGTGCAATCTTCCTGAAACTTGCAGGGGACTCAGGAAAGACGCTTCCTAAGCTCCCCTGCAGGTTTCAAGAGGATTGTACCAAGTGGTCCCATCGTAGGGGCTCCCAAATGCATGGGGAAATATGATTTCAGAACAAGGAAATCATTTTTTCTCACGCTTTTGGGAGCCCCTAGGATAGGATCCCTTGGTCCAATCTTCTTGAAACTTGCAGGGGAGCTCAGAGAGGGTGTTCCCTGAGTCCCCTGAAAGTTCCAGGAAGATTTCACAAGGGGGTCCCATCCTGGGGGCTCCCAAGGAACATTCCCCATAGAAGTCTATGGAGAAACATGTTCAGACTAAAGAACCTAACACTCCATTGTATCCAAACTCCTTCTGGGCACCCTCTGAGAAATGCTCAGTTACTTCTTGGGTTTAAGATGAGCTCTAAGGCAAGGTACATGTACAAGGCCCATTCCCTGAGATAAACCCTTCTTAAATGAAGACAACAATTATGCTTACGTTTAAAGGGATTTTTTGGGGGGAAATATGGGGGTACATTCAAAATACACACAAGCAAAAACATACATACCCTACATTCTACAGGGGGAAAATATTAGGGAAATACTGTACTTGTCTTGGGTCTAAGCAGCAAAGATATGGGGTTGACAACATCAGGGGTAGAAAGGATGCCAGGTGTGCAGGGATCAACACAACACACACATATACACACACACTTTTCGGGGTATGCAGGAGTTGATATAATGTTTGAAATTCCCAGGTCAGCCCAGTGACCGCCCACTAGGAGTAGGGTTGTGCAGGAAGGCCCTGATTCGGATCCGAATCGGCCCGATTCGGACTAATTCGGATCTGTCCAAATCGATTTGGGGCCAATGCAAGTCAATGGAGGGCATTGACTTGCATTGGAAAGCCTCCCGAATCGATTCAGACCTGTCCGAATTGATTTGGGGCCAATGCAAGTCAATGGAAGCCATTGACTTGCATTGGAAAGCCTCCTGAATCGTTTCGGACGATTTGGGGCCAATGCAAGTCAATGGCTCCATTGACTTGCATTGGAAATCCTTCCCCTGCCCTCCCCGGGGGCTGGGGGGAGGGGGTGTAAGTTGCACCCCTGAAACTTCTTTTGGAGCTCAGGAAGGGTCTTCCCTGAGTCCCCTGAAAGTTTCAAGAAGATTGGACCAAGGGGTCCAATCCTAGGGGCTCCCAAAGAGGGTGCCCCTATCAGCTCCATGATTTCAGAACAAGGAAATTGCCAATTTATCTGCTGAAATCATTTTTTCTCACGCTTTTGGGAGCCCCTAGGATGGGACCCCTTGGTCCAATCTTCTTGAAACTTGCAGAGTAGCTCGGGGGGGGGGGTGTCTTCCCTGAGACCCCTGCAAGTTTCAGGAATATTGCACCAGGGGGTCCCATCCTGGGGGCTCCCAATGAACATTCCCCATAAAAGTCTATGGAGAAACATGTTAAGACTAAAGAACCTGACACTCCATTGTATCCAATAGAGCAGATAGGGGCACCCCATCATGGTCGCTTTGCCTCCCTCTAACTCCACCCGCCCCCTGAGCAGAACTCTTAGGGAGAGCTCTGGAGGTGGAGGTCCCGGGGAGAATCTCCAGCCTCATGCTGGTAGGTTCTGCCTGCGCAGACACCCCACTGCCAGCCTATCTCTCCCCCTGAAGCAGGACAGCCTGGTGGTGCCTCTTCAGGTGGTTCATGAGGCTGCTAGTCGTGTAGTGACGCTCTTGTCTTCCACGACTAACCCTCTGCCTACAGAGCTGGCACTCTGCTAGGTGGGTTCCCTCCACTGTCTGGGAGTAATTCCAGAATTTGGAGCCTTTGGACAACGCAGACTGGCTCGCAGCCTGGGAAGTCCCTTGAACTGCTTCCTGTGAGGAGCTCGGGCCAGACACACCGTGTCCTGAGGTGGGGAAAGAAGGAGGTGAGAGAGGGCGAAGGGGTCGAGATAGTGGGGCAGGGGGTGCCACCTCCATCTCTCCCTCTTGCACCACCTCTTCTATCTGCTCCTGTTCCCCACCCAACTGAAGCCTGCTGGATCCTGGAGGAGAAAGGGGAGTAGACTGGCGGGCCAGTCCCTCACCCATCTCCTCGAGGGCTCTCTGCACCCCCGAGTTGATGCCTGGGGACATGAAGGACAAGCCACTCATGTCCCCAAGGCTCACCCCGAGGGAGAGATCAGGCAAATCCTCCTGACGCCCCCATGCCTCACTAGCAAAAGGAGCGACACGATGGGTTACCTGATCAGCAGGCCCCACAGAAGTGCCAGTAAAGACCCCTGCCTGACGCACCTTAGAAGGGGGCGCCCCGGCAGCCGCCTCAATAAAGAGACCCTTGCAGATGCTCTTCATTGCATCACTCCGGTCAGAGGTCGGAGTGGTGGAAGGTCAACCCAAGACAGGCCTCTTCTCAGGTGGGGGGAAGGACGCTTCCATCCCCCTCTCACTCCCCTCCACCCCTCTAGTTTTCTGTAGGGGCTTTCCCCCAGGGCTCCTAGCCTGACCTTCCTTCTTCCCACTCATGTTCCCTTGGACAAACTGTTTCTTCTAATCTAATAAACAGGGAAATGTCTACCACTAACTGCCCTAACACCTGTTTCTAAGGAAACCTTGCAATTTATAAAACCTCCAGCCAGCTACCTGTTAGTTTGTTTTTTAGATAGACCCTAAGCTAACCTGACTTCTATGGAGATTTCCCTATTCTCTCTCTCTCTCTCTCTCTCTTTAACTCAAGAAACCTGTCTGGGCCTAGCTAAGTCTAACTGGCCCTACCTAACCTACAGCAGGGAAAAATTAGGGGGGGGGAAACCTTTTTACACTTTTAAAGTGTTTTAAGCTACCTGAGTGTTACTAGAAGGAAGGCTGGAGCAGATTTGTGCACCAAGCCCCCACCTGATGTGATAAGAAGAACCCTTAAACCTGCTGGCCTCTAAATCAATTCCTGTCTCTACCAGGAAGGCTGGCCTTCAATAAGGCACAGCCCCTGCTGGTTTCATTTTTTTTAAACTACTAAGGAAGTTCTTTTTAGCCTAGATCCCAAATCACTTCTTTCTTATAAAAATGCAATCCTATCTAGCTACTTAGGAAAGAAACTATCTATTCTAAAAAATTAGTAGCACTTTAAAAAATTTTCTGAAACTATGGATTTTACTGCCTATTTAAAGGGTCACTAATTGGGCAGCCCAAGAAGAATGCAGCAATTCCCCCCAGGAAACAATCTCTAAAAAACCAACCAGCTGCCAGCAACCCAGGGCACTCCCCTAAAGGTGGCAACCGAGAAAAACTGGCCCTGCAAGGCCCAAACTGCCAAACCAACCAAGCTAACTGATTGGCCACTCTGGTTGGCCACTCACTCCCCCCTCCCCCCGCTGCCATTTTTGGCGGGAAAAAGCAGGAAAAAAATAGAAAGGGCAGCCAGAGGCTACAGGCAATGGCTGCCTGGCCTCCGACTCTGCCGAATTGATTCGGATCAATTCGGCAGCTGAATCGCTGAATCTCAGCGATTCGGACCGTTTTAAAGGCATAGGGGCCCGATTCGGACCGTTTCTGCTTCGGAAACGTCCGAATTGGGCCCGATTTGGGCGATTCGGACGTTTCCGAATCCGAATCGCCCATCCCTATACAGGCCTGGAGAAAGCCAAACATAAATTTTCCAATAAGGAAATAATGTTTAAATCAAATGGAACCACAGTGATAGTACTGATTCCATTGCCACAGACACACAGGTGCTTTAACACAAGAAAGGAATTCCACTTAAAGTGCTTTTAGAACATTTCTTCATCAATAACTGTATCTGTCAACCCAGGACTCAAATTTTGTTCTGCTACTTCAGACCAATCCAGCTACACACCTGAGCATCCCATTCATGCAATCTCATGAAATATGAAAGGGGAAAAAATCACTTTTATTTCTTTAATATTATAAAGACATCATTCACTAGTCATGTGTTGTAGCCTTGGATAAAGTATTGCTTTCTTTACCACTGCTACAGCTTGGGCCCTGCTCAAGCTCAATAGTCCTTAGGAACCTTAAGCTCAAGACCGTTTTGTCCTTTGAAGCCCTATAGGCCTGGGGATTCCTGCACGACTGCTCCCTTGCAACCTTAGTCAGCCTGGTTGCTAATTGACTAAAGAAGTTGTGCTGCAGGCACTATTGCTTTCAGCAGTTCAGCAGTTGACAATGTACAACATAACCTTCTTGATTTCTGCACAGAGACTATGGAATGCCCTCTGCCATCATGTTTCTAGAACAGAAAACCCTTTCATTTTTCTGCAAAGGACTTGGAACAAGGTTTACCAATTATGTGCTGGGAACCTCTGGATGATTTGGAGATGGAGCCTGGGGAAGACAGGGTTTGTGGGGGGATATCAGTGGGATATAATTTCATAATGGAAACTTAATCAGGTTCAAGGTTTTTATCCTGATGTTCAAAGACTTAAATAGTCTGGGACTCCTGTATCTATGGGTCATAGCAAAAGAGGCAACCCCTTGAGGTAGGGAGGCCAGTATTCTGATGGTATTAGTTTCCTGGCTTCAACTGTAGGCCTGGCTGAACATCTCTGTCTTGCAGACCCTCTGGAACTGTTTAAAGTCCTGGAGGACCCTGATCTCACTAGGCAGAGCATTCCACGCATCCAGGGCGAAGGCTGAAAAGGCCCTTGTTGTTGTTATGGGTGAAGTCGTATCCGACCCATCGCGACCCCATGGACAATGATCCTCCAGGCCTTCCTGTCTTCTACCATTCCCCGGAGTCCATTTAAGTTTGCACCTACTGCTTCAGTGACTCCATCCAGCCACCTCATTCTCTGTCTTCCCCTTCTTCTTTTGCCCTCGATCGCTCCCAGCATTAGGCTCTTCTCCAGGGAGTCCTTCCTTCTCATGAGGTGGCCAAAGTATTTGAGTTTCATCTTCAGGATCTGGCCTTCTAAAGAGCAGTCAGGGTTGATCTCTAGGACTGACCGGTTTGTTCGCCTTGCAGTCCAAGGGACTCGCAAGAGTCTTCTCCAGCACCAGAGTTCAAAAGCCTCAATTCTTTGACGCTCGGCCTTCCTTATGGTCCAACTTTCACAGCCATACATTGCAACTGGGAAGACCTTAGCCTTGACTAAACGCAACTGGGAAGACCATAGCCTTGACTAAAAGGCCCTGGCCCTGGTCAAAGCCAGTTTTATTTCTTTGGTGCCAAGGACTCTGAGCAAATTCAGATCCTGTGATTTTACTGGCTTCCCAACCTGGAAACCACTTCAAGATACCCACCCAAATGCCGACTTCCCCCGCCCCCAAGTTTTTTAACTATGAAGAGACAGCTTTTAATCCTAATTAACTACACAACAGAAGTTTTATTGCTTATAATTTCTTTATTGGCTGATTGCGTCCACCCTGACCCTGTAGGGAAGTGTAGGCTACAAGACTCAAGCTATTATTATTATACTATTATTATAATAAACCCTCCCAAGCTGTCATTTTCTCAAGGGGAGATGATCTCTGTAGTATGAAGATCAGTTGTAGTTTGTTTGGCAAATCAAATTCGGGGTACATATTTTGAAGATTCTGCTATTATTGTTTCTTTGTCTTGTCTTTGCTCGATGAGATTTGTATGATATGTTACTTTTCATCGTGATTTTACAAGATTGTAGATGCCTTGGGACAAATTTTGTGCTAGAAGGTGACATATGCATACTTTTAGTAAAATAAACAGTGCTCTGCTTGTGCAGGGGAAATGATGAGTCTCTTAGAGAAAGGCTTAATTGTGCTCATTCAAGGGGGGGTGTAAGAACTGAAAGCCATACTAACTAAGGCAGCAGCACAGTTCTTGGCTCTTGTATCTTTAAGAACATTATATCTGATGACACATAATGCAATACTGTTGCAGAAGTTACAAAAGGCTAACCCTGTTAGCTGCCAAGACTGGAGGCTGCTTGGAAATTATGGCTGTAAACCACTTTAGTTCTTGAAGAAAGCACACCACATGAGTTTTTAAAAGAAAATAGTTGTATAGAAGAAAAACTTTGACAGGTACTGTGTTTCATGATGTCATAGACTGGAGGCAGGGAATCCCAGCACTTGCTGAAATTGTTACGTAGGTACTGATAATGCAGGGCCCATATCCCATCTGGTTACCATATATAAACCATTATGGGTACCATCCGCACAAAGGTAAGAGTGCAGGAATCTCATTTATCTTAATGCCAGTGATTAAGCCTCTCATTGAAATCACTAGGACTTTAAAACACTTATGTCTTGCTGGATCATAACCTGTGACAGCCATAGAAAGCTCCAAGACCATGTACATATTCATCCTTTCATGTTTCCTTCAGAAAAAGAGGGCCGTGACACTTTAAATGTATTGCTTCTAATCATTGAGGCTGGTATGAAAGTACAAGACGTTTTCTTTGCAGACTTCCTTTTTGTTGGGTAAAGAGTATACAAGCTCATCTGCTTTGCAACATTGTTCCAGTCCGTATGTTATTAGACCTAGCTATTTGGATCAACAGGGCCTCAGCACTTCTTGCAAGAAGGATCCAGCAGTCTAGTTCCAGCAGAACTGCTTTGTGCAAAACTTGTGCTTTTAAAACAGATTTAGTCTCATTTTGTTCTTCTGGCATCTCAAAGACCAAAAAACAATAAAGGAAAGGCTGAACCTGATTAAAAATCAGAAAATCCACCACAGCTGCAAAAGCCCAATTTCTTCTCCCAGCCTTGGTTTTATGACTGCATGTGTGTGTGTGTGTGTGTGTGTGTGTGCTAGTGAGATAAAACTTCACTCAGGGCTAGTGCTCATAATCAAACCGCGTGTTCACAAATCCATTGATGATTTGGTGTGCCCCACTCCTGTTTGGAAACAGTGTGCTAAAAGGAAAGAAAACGTTGTTTTTGTTGTTCTTGTTGTTGATAGTTGCGAAGTTGTGTCTGACCCATTGCGACCCCATGGACAATGATCCTCCAGGCCTTCCTGTCCTCTACCATTCCCCAGAGTCCATTTAAGCTCGCACCTACTGCTTCAGTGACTCCATCCAGCCACCTCATTCTCTGTCGCCCCCTTCTTCTTTTGCCCTCAATCGCTCCCAGCATTAGGCTCTTCTCCAGGGAGTCCTTCCTTCTCATGAGGTGGCCAAAGTATTTGAGTTTCATCTTCAGGATCTGGCTTTCTAAAGAGCAGTCAGGGCTGATATCCTCTGGGGGAGGCAGAATATAAATTAAAGGATAATAATAATAATAATAATAATAATAATAATAATAATAATAATAATTTGTCATTTGTACTGTATATTCGTCAGGGATATGATTTAGTTCATACATGAACGGCATAGTAAAGTAAAGGTAAAGGTATCCCCTGTGCAAGCACCGAGTCATGTCTGACCCTTGGGGTGACGCCCTCCAGCGTTTTCATGGCAGACTCAATACGGGGTGGTTTGCCAGTGCCTTCCCCAGTCATTACCGTTTACCCCCCAGCAAGCTGGGTACTCATTTCACCGACCTCGGAAGGATGGAAGGCTGAGTCAACCTTGAGCCGGCTGCTGGGATTGAACTCCGAGCCTCATGGGCAAAGCTTTCAGACAGCTGCCTTACCACTCTGCGCCACAAGAGGCTCTAGAACGGCATAGTATTTTTTCCTATTTTCTTCAAATTAAGCCTAAATTTTGCAACAAAGAAAACATTAGCATGTGTTAAAACTGTGATGGAACTTCCAATCAGAAATTAGAACTGTGATGAATAAATTGAAAATAAAAGTGGCGAGTCAATATGCATCTATTAGCTAAACGACTAGGGGTAGATTTAGGGGTGTCAACTTCAGAAAGGAAACAAATGCCCCACTAGGGTTGTGCAAGGGCCCCCCGATTCGGACCGTTTGGGGCCGATTCGAACCCATTGGGATCCAAATTGGGTGATTCGGACCGATTTGGAGCTGTCCAAATCGATTCAGGGCCAATGCAAGTCAATAGAGCCATTGACTTGTATTGGAAATCCTTCCCCGCATTTCCCAGGGGATGGCGGGGAGGGGGTGTAAGTTGCAACTCTGAAACTTCTTGGGGAGCTCAGGGAGGGTCTTCCCTGACTCTCCGGCAAGTTTCAAGAAGATTGGACCACGGGGCCCAATCCTAGGGGCTCCCAAAGAGGGTGCCCCTATCCGCTCCATTGGATAGAATGGAGTGTCAGGTTCTTTGTTTCCCCATAGACTTCTATGGGGAATGGTCTTTGGGAACCCCCAGGATGGGACTCCCTGGTGCAAGCTTCCTGAAATCTGCAGGGGACTCAGGGAAATCCCTCCGTGAGCTACCCTGCAAGTATCAAGAAGATTGGACCAAGGGGTCCCATACTAGGGGCTCCCAAAGAGCGTGGGGAAAAATGATTTCAGCAGGTAAATTGCCAATTTCCTTGTTCAATTCCTAATGAAATCATTTTTCCCCACACTCTTCGGCAGCCCCTAGGATGGGACCCCTTGGTCTAATCTTCCCTTCAGTAAACAAGCAACCAGCAGCCACCCAGGGCACTCCCCCAAAGGTAGCAACCAAGAAAAACAGGCCTTGCAAGGCCCTAACAGCTAAACCAAACTATAAACAATGACAATTCCCTCCCCCAAACTCAAACTAGCCCCCACCAAAAAACACCTACAACAACCAACCACCCAGCAGTCACCCAGGTCACGAAGCCCAAAGGTGGCAACTGAGCAAAACTGGGGGGAAAAACACCACAGCAATCAAATGCCCCCCCAAACAACCAGCAACAATACAAATGCAAAATACTAAAGCCCTAAGCTCTACCTAGCTCCCCAAAATACTTTAAAACAGAAACGTTTGCTTGCCATTGAGCTTGGGGATCTCACCAAGCTCTCAGCCCCTAGCTGCGTACTTCTACCATCTAATCATCCCACAACAGCGTAGAGCATTCATGTTAGCTAGAACTAATGCTCTACCTTCTGCTGTTCTATATGGGAGATTTCAACAGATCCCGTATTCAGCTAGGTTGTGCCCATGTGGACAATGCTGTATAGAATCAATTACACACGTTTTCTTCCATTGTCCATTTTATTCTTCGATCCGAGCCAAATTTCTTAACTCACTGCTGTATAAAAGAGAACTGCATTCGGATGAAAGAAAGACTCAGTTTCTTTTGACATCTCAGAACCCTGATATAACTGAACCAGTAGGAAAGTTTTTACATCTTGCCATGAGAAATCGCGAATGTATTATGTCTAAACCATGATCTTTGCATTTAATCATATTTTAAAACAACACTTAAAAACTACAAAATCACAACCAGTAAATTTTAAACACCAAACAAACACAATTCAAAACACAGTAAATTTAAAACACCAAACAAACACAGTAAATTTAAAACAGCAAATTTCCCAAACTCCCCCCCCCCGGCCCCTACCCACAGAAACCCAAAGGCACACAATAAAACTTTGGAAAAGAGGATGGAGGGAGAAGGAGAAGAGGGAGGCAAAAAAGAGAAAAATAGAATAGAGAAGGGGAAAAAAACCCTAAATCAAACTATTAAATGACTTCTTCAGCAATGATGGATCCTCTCTTCTTCTCTGCAGCAGCAGTAGGCCAGGCAGCAGGCAGGTAGCATGGGAGCAGCACAGCCAACCAGCCAGCCAGCCAATCAGAGCTCACAGTGAGCTCCAGCAAGCAGACCCTCGCTTTAAGTAGCCTCCTGGGCAGGCTACCAAGCAAGGGGATTTAAAAATAAAAGGTCTCCTTTGAGTGGCCAGAATGCCTGAGCTGAAAAGCTACAGGCATTCTGATTGGCCACTCACTCCCCCCTTCTCCCTGCCACCATTTTTGGTGGGAAAAACAGGGGAAAAAAACCACAGAGTGCAGCCAGAGGCTACAGGCTATGGCTGCCTGCCTCTCACTCAGCTGAATCGATTCGGATCCAAATCGATTCGGCCGCCGAATCGATAAATCTCGGTAATTTGGACCGTTAAATCCTACAGGGGGCACAATTCGGACCGTTTCCACCGCGGAAACCTCCGAATCGGGCTCGATTCAGGCGATTTGGCCAAATCCGAACCTGAATCGCCCATACCTATGCCCCACCGTTTAAAGCAGTGCCCTCCAACCTTTTCGGGGCTGGGGACCAGCACGCGGGAGGGGGGGAGAAGGAGGCCCAGGTGTCGGCGCACGGGGACAAATGTGCATGCACAGAGCTGCCACACAAATGCGCATGCGCGGAGCTGCCATACCTGCATGTTTGCGCCTCCCCCTCCCCCCATCACTCCGGCATAGCGAACGCCATGCTGCAGGGGGGAGAATGTTGTTCAGCAACATTCTACACTTGACTTTCCTTCATTTCTTTGCTTGCTGCTAAGGCTGTATGCCTCTCTTTTTTGGCACCATAGTGTCTACCAATGGAACTTACAAATGCCATGAAATCAAGATGAAGCTATGGATAAAAAACACATAATCTGTACATGATCAAGAAATGCAAAATATGCAAGTAACCAATGAAGCCAAATGAGACAAAGTCCACCTGCAAACCAAAGCCATTCTTTTGATCAGTTTTGATCAGTGCTATCTTGGCCTTTTGATTTTCAGTCTTTATTGTAAGGCTTTATGACATAATTAATTTGTTTGACATAATTAATTTGTTTGAGAAATTAATGGACATTTGTCACAAACATGTCATACACAGTAGATGCCTTACCTCAAGGCTATGTGGAAATTAAACACATATCACGGTAACCACTACATGGAATATAGAAGGTATAGGGAGTCATAGGCATCTGTTGTACATCATCTGTGATGGTAGTTCTCAAGCAGGGATAGACATATCACTGGTGGGATGCAGAAGTAGTCCAGCCAGGATAAAGGTTTTTCATAAGCAATACTAAGAATTCCCCCATCCTCCCTCAATCTCCTTGTCTACCTGCAAGTGTGACATGCCATTTCCTGCTAACTTTACATGCCATAGATTATTCACCAGTGAAGAAGAGTTGGTTCTTATATGATGCTGTTCTCTACCTGAAGGAGGAGTCTCAAAGTGGCTTACAGTCGCCTTTCCTCTTCCCACAACAGACACCCTGTGAGGTAGGTGAAGTTGAGAGAGCCCTGATATTACTGCTCAGTCAGTGCTATGGAGAGGCCAAGGTCACCCAGCTGGCTGCAGGTGGAGGAGGAATGGAGAACCAAGCCTGGCTCGCCAGTTTAGAAGTCAGCTCTGCTAACCACTACACCAAACTGGCTCTCTTGTGACTTTATGGCATGCTAATATTAATGAATAGAAAGAATCAAATGGAGCAAAGGAATTGAAAAAGTGTAAGTAAATTCCCCATAACAACACTGAACACAAAATGCATAGGGGTTAAATGTAAAAGGTAAAGGTATCCCCTGTGCAATCACCGAGTCATGTCTGACCCTTGGGGTGATGCCCTCTAGCGTTTTCATGGCAGACTCAATACGGGTAGTTTGCCAGTGCCTTCCCCAGTCGTTTACCCAGTTGTTTACCCCCTAGCAAGCTGGGTACTCATTTTACCGACCTCGGAAGGATGGAAGGCTGAGTCAACCTTGAGCCAGCTGCTGGGATTAACTCCCAGCCTCATGGGCAGAGCTTCAGACTGCATGTCTGCTGCCTTACCACTCTGCACCACAAGAGGCTCTTGCATAGGGGTTACTCAACCATTAAATATCATTTCCCTTTTTCACCATTTGTTTCTTTCTTTGTTTTGCCTTGCTAATATTAATAACAGGATTCCTGAAGAAAACTGGGCCTTTTGTTTCTATCAGAGTAGAACCAGGCTTCTTTGATAGAATGATTGGTAAGACACAAGATTAAGGTGACCAGATTGTCCTACTTTTGGAGGGGCATTTGGAGGCACCTGGCAAATTGTATGAAATATGTTGAAATTAAAAATATATATATTACAATACTATTTTTGCGTCTGTGCATTCTATGAAACTTTTTGTTGCTTCATATAGATCAAATTTTTAATCAAGAACCCCCCCCCCCCCGGTCAATGGTGTCCCACTTTACCAATGTTAAAATCTGGTCACCTTACACAAGATACAAAAGGTTAAGATCTGCTTGTCTATGATGTTACTAGGGGTTGGTAGTACATCCCAGCCCACATTTTATCATCACCATTTTAGCCCAGAAGCCATGAACCAACAGGACAGATATTTCTGCAAAAATAAGGCTTTTATGATTTTTTAAAGGTGGTTAACTCCCCCCCCCCCCCATGATAGAGCAGTACCTGTAGCTTTAAAAGACTAATGCTTGCAGTGGCCATTGGGAGGCAGCATAGCTGCCAGAATTCCAGCCTTGTTTTCTGTCAGTAAAAGGCAGGGGGAGGGGGCTAAGCCCAAGTCTTGCTGCCACCTGCCTTGCATGACACCTGCACCTGGCTGCTTCCTGCTGTTCCATAGCAGCCACCCCAAGAAAGCAAATGTGGTTTGCAATAAGGACCTGGTGGGTTTAGGTTTGAATCCCCATCAGCCATGGAAGCTACTTTGGACTGGCTTACTGTCAGGATGACAGACTCAAAACAACGACTTCTTTCAAAAGCAAGCATTCATTCATGGCAGTTCTATCCAGGACACTCAAAGCTGAATCTGGCTTCCAAATTCAAAATGCAGTTCTTGTCCCCCACCTGCCAAGATGTTCACACACTAACAGACACGATAATTTTCCATGGCCAGGTGCAGCCCAGGACAGCTGCCAACTATGATAACATACACAGCATTGACCTTGGAGCATCCAGTGTTACTACTTACAATGATAATACCAACTTGTTACTGAAATGAATATATGAGCAGACAGTTCAGGGTTAGGGAGCAGACAGAGACCAAGATGGCTACATAACGGCTAAAGAATAGATCAAATCATGGCAGTAATCAGGAGATTCTGACAGTTGGGAGGGTAAGCTCTGCGGCATTATCCCATGCTGAGGTCTCTCCCCAGGCTCAATCCTCCAAATCTCCAGATATTTCCCAAACCAGAATTGGCAACCCTAGTTGCTGGGTAGAAAGGAAAGAAGGAAATGAGGAAAGTTGAGTATATGAGGGCTGCCAAGAGATGGAATGAGTGCAGCGAGGGGGATACAGGAGAAAGAGAGATGTTCCTTGAAAGTCCTTCTAGGCCTGCCTGGGCCAGCACAGACTATTAGGTCCAGCTCAGTCAGTACTGCACAGTGGGGCCCAGCCCAGTGACTAGCACCTTTCCATTTGACCAGAGTTTCCCAGGGAGAGGCTGCTAGGGAGAGGGAATGAGGGAAAGCTCAAGATGGGGGAGGAGCGGCAAAAGTAGGCTAGCTGGTATATGGGAAGACAAGAGGAAATCAGAAAACGGGGCTATGTGGGCTTTCAGGAATGGGAAAGAGTTTAGGAGGGGAGCATGAGGAGTTCTTGAGGTTCCCCCACTTGTAAGTTTATAATTCTGAAAGCTTCTAATGTTTTGTTTCTATTGTTTTTATTTTGCAAGTCACCTTGGGCAGGTTCTTGGAGAAGTAATATAAAACATGTTCTAAGTATGCATAAATTGAAAAACCCAGTTGGATTAGGTGGAAAGAAGCAGCAGGGCTTCTCGTCAACCCCCCTCCCACCCTTCTACATTGTTTTACAATTTTATACATATTTGGAGCTTATTGATTGCTATTTTAAATAGTCTGCAGGCTATATACTTCCCTTCTCATGCTCTAAATCCTGTTGCTGAACTGAACTAGAGTTTGCAGGACTGTTATGTAGAGTTGGGTATTCTTGGTGTTATTGCACATAAAGACTATGTATATATATACTTGAACTGGGACTTGAAAGACACCAGAATCATCTTCATTGTATGTTGTCTATGAAGCATCTAAAATAAAATTATGTTATTGTGTAAAAGTATGAATTATCTCTTCCAATAAAACTCTTTACAGACTACATTTAAAAGAGATTTTCTATTCCTTTAACTAGTGCCAGAGCTGAACAATATTGCCATCTGTTGGTACACAGGAGAATAGCAGTAACACCTTTTTAAGTGCAACAAAATTTGGATCCAATGGCACCTTTAAGACCAACAGCAATTTATTCAAGACGTGAGTTTTTGTGTGCATGCACTCTTCCTCAGCCATTGTCTGAGGAAGTGTGCATGCACATGAAAGCTCAAACCTTGAATAAATTGCTGTTGGTCTTGAAGGTGCCATTCAACTCAATTTTTGTTGTACCTTTAAAGTTCTTTCTTGTTAGTTGAAAACTCAGGGTTGCTTCAGATCCCATCACACCCGTTCATGGAAAGTACTTTGGAAGAGAGATATGCAGTAATTTAAAACAGTGGTCCCCAACCTTTTTTAGGCTGGGGACCGGCAGGGCAACTGCCCCGCCCGCGCATCGCGCATGCGATGTCGCACCTGCGCATGCACACATGCACCATGCGCGGCCGAAATCGTGCATGCGCTATTTTGCCGCACATGGCGCATGTGCGCACGCACAGCCCGGCCACGCATGCGCAATGTGCGGACGCAGCCCTGATTCCCTCTTCCCCCCCCGCAGTAAGAAGCTTCCCGGGCTGCAAGTTTGCGGCCTGGGAAGTTTTTTACTGCGGGGGGGGCGGGGAGAGGGAACCGCGGCCCGGCGCCATGGCCTTCGCGGCCCGGCACCGGGCTGCGGCCTGCAGGTTGGGGACCACTGATTTAAAATCTCTGTGTTTGCCACATTAATCCTATAAAAGGCTAGGGGCCTGAAATTGGAAGCAGCCACTGGTGAAGGCATTTTCTTTGCACTTAACACTAACATTTCTTGGATAAAAGTTCAATACGAGGGAGTAATTTAATTTAAAATAATTTATTTTATGCCAATTTCTTTGCATGGCTCATTAACTGATGAGATCAGCAATTGGAAGGGGAAGAACAGTGGAGTTTTGTTCCCTTGACATGGACAAATCACCCAGACTTATGCACCACTTGCCTTGACCTGGATAATCTACTTTTAGCCTGATCTTGTCAGATATCAGGGTCAGACGTGGCTAGTATTTGGATGGGAGACCAGCAAGGAAGTCCAGGGTCTCAACTCAGAGGCAGGCAATGACAAACCTCCTCTAGTTGGCTGTTGCCTTGAAAATCATGTGGAGGTAACCATAATTCAGCTGTGACTTGACAGGAACAACAACAACAAATTCACCACTTGGGAAGAATAGTTATTTATGAAGCTCTTAAGTGCAGCTCTAGTGATGAAGTTGGGAGTGGGAAATGTGGCATGAAGGAATCCTCTGGACAGCCATCAGCCAATGAGCTAGAGAGACAGGAGCAACAGTATGTATGAGAGAGAAAGCTCTAGAAATCCTTTCTGAATGCAAAAGTCCGCTTCGGTCACTTAGCCATCATGTGCCTGGAATTGACTAGCATCGTCTTCTCTCCTGAACTGGGCTGTGGTGTGCTCTTATTCCAGCAGGGAGCTGATAGGCTACATTGTGATTCTACATATGTGTAATGCTGAGCAGTCGTCCTGCCTGGTGAGCTTTATGTACAGCAGTTTTCCCCTCCTAACTTTTTACACTATAGGCTTGAAGATACAGTATTGCTATGTCTTGTTTGTATTTCAAGGTATTTTGCCAGCAGCAAAGGAAGGCATGCACAGTTTGCAATGATTATTATTATTACTAGGGGCAAAGCCCATTGTATCCAAGAATACAATGGCCGCTAGAACTTGGCAGTGGGAAGAAGATGGGGAGGAGTTGTCCAGTCTGTAAGGGCATGGGGTTGAATGTGTGTGTTGTGTGGGAGGTTATGGTGGCATAGTGGCAAATGAGGCCATGGGTGTGGAGATATGGGTGTCAAGAACCTGTGGTTTGGAATGTTTGTTAAGTGTGGGAGAGGACTGACCTTTGGGAATTGTGGCATGGTGGTTACAGATAAGCTTTCCAGAGCCATGTCCTCAGATATGTGAAGGGAAAATCAGACTGGAGACTCTTCTTAGGGGAAGATTACATGGCAACCAATTCCCCCCAGTTCTGCATCATTTCCCTTCTTGTGTGAATTAGGCCACAGACAATGCCCCTCTGCCCTAATACACATGGGGTAGTCACAGTACACAGGTGTCCACCCTGTTCCTTCTTTTTCACTGTTGATAAAATGTTACGTGCCCACGTGCTTCTTTCATGGTTGCTCCTTAGAAGAACGGATTTTTGTACCCTATTGCTTACTACCCAAAGGAGTCTCAAAGTGGTTTACAAACACCTTTTCCATTTGTCTCTCCACAATAGTCAACCTGTGAGGTATGTGGGGCTGTGAGAGGTCTGAGAGAACTGGGAATGGGCCGCAGTGACCCAGCAGGCCTCAGGTGTCTCAAAGCATTTTCCAATCGTCTTCCTTTTCTCTCCCCATAGCAGACTCCCCATGAGGGAGGTGGGGTAGAGAGCCTCACATGGAAGCTGGAAACCCTAAGAGGAAGATTCTCTGTGCACAGCAGTCTTGACCTTAGTAAGGTTTTTTATACTGTTTTTTTATTTGCCAGGCCAAGGTTATTTGCCAGGCCAATAAGTCATTTCAGTAACCATGTGTCTCCAGACATTTACTTGTTCTCTATTTACAGTTTCAAGCTGTAAATATTTATTTAGATCTTCCTGCACTTTCCAGACTCACAGGACTGATGCTTGTCTGCCTGTTTGTGCCCCAGAATACAAACAGTTGCTGGTAAGGGCTGACCATAGCCCATAGCCCAGGAGGGACACACCTGAATCATAGAATCATAGAATCATAGAGTTGGAAGGGGCCATGCACCACTCCCTCCCAACTGCAGACAAAAATGGCTCCTTTGAAGGCTGGACTCTGAGGCATTGTATGATTTTGAAGTCCCACCTCCAAACCTCCAGGAATATTTCCAACCCAGGGGTAGCCAACCTCCAGGTGGGGCCTGGAGAGCTCCTGGAATTACAGCTCACCTGCAGAGTATAAAGATCAGCTCCCCAGGCAGAAAGGGCTACTTTGGACAGGGTGGTGCTAGAGAAGAAACATTTAAAGCCTTCCCCACACGTTGTTGTTGAATTGAAAAACTTGAGGCCTACTGCACAGGGTTGTTGTGCAGATGAAACAGGAGACAAAAGAGCCAGTTTCATTTGCAGAATAACACTGTTTAGTGGTCTCAAAACTGCAGAGAGTTGCAAAGAAGAAATACATATGGCTTGGCTGTGTCTAACCCCCAGGCAGAGCAGTATTTTAAGTGAGAAGGGGCTTTTCTGTGGCCTCCCTGTCAGCCAACTGTTTGGCAGAAGGGGAAAGTTCCCCACCCTCAAAAGGAATGCCCTCAAGCTTCCCTGTGTTGCTCTTGGAATTAAAATGCCTCCCTCCACTCAGTCAGGGCCTATCAGAGGCTCCTTCGCAGCAGGCCTGAAGGGAGGGGGAGGGGGAGCACTCTCCAGCCTCCTGCCAGCTCTGTCAGGGTTCTGAGGCAATTCACAGTTGGACAGTTGGACACGACAGTTAGGACAGCCTTGGAGCGAAAAGGGCTGGCACAGCCTGTCAAAGCCTCTGTTCTCATCCCCCTTGGAAGCTCTACTGACCTCCTCTCCCTTTGGTGGTCAGGAGCAGACTGGCAGCCAGACTGGGCTGAGTGAATGGAATTTTGGTCTGTCCTGGTGAGGGGCCAAATGGAAGGTGCTTTGCGCTTTCCGATTGGCCCTTCTGCTTGTCATTCCGGGGCCAAAGGGCCGATTGTTGGCCCCCCCATCATGGACTGAGCACACCCCAACACCCAGGGAAAAGATTATTATTATTATTTATTATTGTTATTATTATTTCAATTTCTAGCCTGCCGCTCCCACAAAGGCTCGTGGCGGGTTACAATATACATAAAATCCCCGATAAAATTACCCCTAAAAATATAAAATACAACATCGTCCACACAGATCTAAGAGATACCATGGCGGAAAAAACAACTAAAACCCCACCCACTATCACCTCCAGAGGTCGACATGAGATCACGCCGCTATCATGATAACCTAAGAGTAACCTAAGAAGGGGTTCTAGATCTTTCTTAGCATGCCAGCCTCAACCAAAGGCCTGGCGGAAGAGCTGCATCTTGCAGGTGGAAGCCAAAAGCTCGTGCAGGGAGCTCATTCCACCAGGCAGGGACCAGGACCAAAAAGGCTCCGGCCCTGGTCAAGGCCAAACATGCTTCCCTGGGGCCGGGTATGAAAGAAATGGGAATTCTGACAGATGGAATTTGTCACATGGTGGGATAGCTGTACCTGCTCAGCTTCCCTTTTCCCTTTTCCACACTAGTGGTACAGGCACAAGGTAAGTGTGAAGATTTTCTCATGACCTTTCTAAATCACGTGATAGATAGATAGATAGATAGATAGATAGATAGATAGATAGATAGATAGATAGATAGATAGATAGATAGATAGATAGATAGATAGATAGATAGATAGATAGATAGATAGATAGATAGATAGATAGATAGATAGATAGATAGATAGATAGATGATAGATAGATAGATAGATAGATAGATAGATAGATAGATAGATAGATAGATAGATAGATAGATAGATAGATAGATAGATAGATAGATAGATAGATAGATAGATAGATAGATAGATAGATAGATAGATAGATAGATAGATAGATAGAAATTTTATTATGGTTTGTACCAGAAATAAAACAGAGGAAATTATACAATGCATCTTCTAAACCAGGTGTTATTCCTTGTTGACCCAGTTTTGAGGAAAGTGATACAGGGGGTTTCATATAGCAAATTTATTTCTATTAATGACCTGGCTCTGAAGTATGATGGACATTTCAAACACTGCTGCTTCTCCAGTCTGTGATCTTTTTCACCTCTGATCTTCCTCTGAGTTTTTTGGGTTTTTTTTAAATGTTCTAAGTTGAGCACCATGGCATGAAACCAGGGTGTAAACTGCACGGAGCTTTTATTCCAACCCCAGGTCGATTCAGTCCCTGCCCTCTACACAGAATGCGATTTCCGTTTGGATTTTGGGCGATTTAAATTTTCCTTCTGCAGCAAGAAGGATTGATCCGGAGTGACCCTACCTTTATTGTGCGATATCTCAGGGTGCTTTTAATCCTAAATATCCGGATTGGGAAAGAAAGCTCCGTGGTAGAGAACCTCTGATAGGCTACACCTGGTCATGTGACACGCTTGCCTTAAAGGAAAAGCCCCTAATTTCTCTCAATTTCTCTCGGTCCTGGATTTTTCCTCCCTCCTCTGCCTTTTTCGATCCTCTCCCCCACCCCTCCAATAAAAGAAAGAGCCCTGCTTGGCTCCTCTCCCCCTTCTGAACTACCCTAACCACGTGCAGAAGACTTTCCTGTTTCATTGGGGGGGGGGGATAGGAAGACCTGAGTTCAAAGCGATCTGAATTCAACAGGATTGACAATGGAATAAAGAAAGTAAGTGCAGACTCTGCCCAGTATAGTACATCAGTGCTATAGTGGCACGATTGGGATGCTTTGACTCGATTGACTCACTGTAGTGGTTAGGAATGCAGACTTCTAATCTGGCGAGCTGGGTTCAATTCTGCACTCCCCCACATGCAGCCAGCTAGGTGACCTTGGGCTCACCACAGCACTGATAAAGCTGTTCTGACCGAGCAGTGATATCAGGGCTCACAGGGGGTCTGTTGTGGAGAGAGGAAAGGGAAGGTGATTGTAAGCCTCTTTGAGACTCCTTCTGGTAGAGAAAAGTGGCATATAAGAACCAACTTTTCTGCTTAGATGGGCCCAACAGACAACCATTTTAAAACTGCCTTTATATTCTAAGTAACTGGTTGCTAATTAGTTGTTTCTGGCATTTCAGGGACACCCAGTTTAGTAAGTGGCTGCTTTTGGGGAAAACTGCTTTCTCCTGTTTTCTACCCTTCATTGCATTTCTGAATAGCTGTAGTGTGCTGTTAACAATGTATATAGCGGCAGTATTGAGATGCGTTGACTCCATTGAGGGACCTCATCAGTTTATAGTAGAACATCCACCAAAGCAATCAGTTTCCCCCTGACAACTGATGTCTGTTGTTGCAATTCTAGAAAATCTCCAGACCCCACATGGAGGTTGGAAACTCTGGGCACAGCTAACAAATGTGCAAACTGTCCCCTGCAGCAAAGAATGGTGCCCGAGAGCAGGAGTGGCTTAAGGATTTGTGAGGCCCGTAGCACGAGAACCAGTTAAAGATTCACAGGGCCCTAGTAGAGTACAGTTGTGGCAGACAGCAGCCAGACCGGGGTCAGAATAGCCCCCCACAGTGGAAAGGGGTATCACTCCATGTGCCCTTAAAGAGGGAAAATGAGAGGCTATGACTCTGATCCATGGTGGGAAAGCACTACGTGGGGCCTCTGGAAGTGCAGGGCCTGTAAGGCATGTGCTACATAGATAAACCAGCTCTGCCTGAGAGGGTTTTGGCCATTCTGCAGAACCTGGCTGTATGGAGGGGCCTGGCTGTTCCCTTTCAAGACCCCTTCTCTGTCTTTCTTTTATGGCCCTGCACATGGCAGCCTGTACAGACTACAAGCTCTGGCATCTGGTTTCCATCCCTCTAGTGGGCCCTAATTGCCAACGATTCTTTTGAAGCCCTTCTCAATTATAAAAATGAAACCGAGCCCTATAAAAGGAGGCAGCCTGTAGTGACAGACCCAGCAGTCAAATGATTTTATGAACTTGCTGGCTGTAAATTTTTCACCAAACAAATCGCAAGCTTTATATTTTCTCCTTCTGCCTCCCTGTTTTATAACCCTCCCCCTCCCTCTTTCCCTTGCCTCCGTCTTTGTTGTAGTTACCGGCATCCCTGACTGCTGGGATTGTTTTTCATGTGCTAATCAGCACAATTCAAGCCATGGCACATTATAATATAATACCATACGGTTTTCTGCTGAGTGGTTGTGTGCACACTCAATTTTTCAACAGTACAAGGGCTCTTTAGTACCTGGGCAAGCACTTAGGAGCCTTTTAACCCCTCAACGCCCTGTTGAGGAGAAATCCCTGCTGTCAGCCAATGAGAAGCTAATGACCCAAATGAAAACCATAATGTGCAGGGATGTGTTAGGAAACAATTATCCCAATTGTTTGTTTCATCTTGATTGAACTGCAGTGGCAAGGCTGAGCTCAGAAGGCCAAGTATAGAAGCGGTGATTCTGAGGTACGGTAATTTCTCAGCTCCGCTATTGACTCTGCTGCTTGACCTTTAGCAAGGCATTGCTCTTTGCCTCATGGCTCTGCAACCTGGCAGAGTGTCCCAAACAGGTATGTTTTGTAAGGAAATGCAGCTTCTGAAGTTGCGATCTTCAATGGAGAAGCAGTAGAATGTGGGAATTCTTGATCTCTCCCCTGCCAGCCATTTTCCCACTCCAAATTATCCATCCCAAGTCCCTTTCTGTTGTGGGGAGAGAAATGGGAAGGTGACTGTAAGCCGCTTTGAGCCTCCTTCGGGTAGGGGAAAGCGGCATATAAGAACCAACTCTTCTTCTTCTTCTTCTTCTTCTTCTTCTTCTTCTTCTTCTTCTTCTTCCTGCTCTCAGCCCTGGAGTGACAGTTGAATGATTGTGGGAGTAAACATTCTTTCCCACAAGGAGAAAAAGTACCTTATATGTAATTTGGACCAGCAAAAATTATAGGTAAGGCAGATTAAAAACATTCCACCTCTGTTCAATCCCTGTTAAAAACAGTCTCTTAACAAAGGTTAAGAGATCATAGGTTTACAGATCATAGCCATATTGTACACATTTGTTTCCAGGAGTAAAACATGGAAACTTCTCTAAGTGATCCAAGGAAGTCAGCATGGATTTGTCTCCAACAGGTCCTGCCAGACCAACCTAGTTTCCTTTTTTGACCAAGTAACAGGTTTGCTGGATCGGGGAAATTCGGTTGATGTCATTTACTTGGATTTTAGTAAAGCTTTTGACAAGGTTCCCCATGATGTTCTGATGGATAAGTTGAAGGACTGCAATCTGGATTTTCAGATAGTTAGGTGGATAGGGAATTGGTTAGAGAACCGCACTCAAAGAGTTGTTGTCAATGGTGTTTCATCAGACTGGAGAGAGGTGAGTAGCGGGGTACCTCAGGGCTCGGTGCTTGGCCCGGTACTTTTTAACATATTTATTAATGATCTAGATGAGGGGGTGGAGGGACTACTCATCAAGTTTGCAGATGACACCAAATTGGGAGGACTGGCAAATACTCCGGAAGATAGAGACAGAGTTCAACGAGATCTGAACACAATGGAAAAATGGGCAAATGAGAACAAGATGCAATTTAATAAAGATAAGTATAAAGTTCTGCATCTGGGTCAGAAAAATGAAAAGCATGCCTACTGGATGGGGGATACGCTTCTAGGTAGCACTGTGTGTGAACGAGACCTTGGGGTACTTGTGGATTGTAAACTAAACATGAGCAGGCAGTGTGATGCAGCGGTAAAAAAGGCAAATGCCATTTTGGGCTGTATCAACAGAGGCATCACATCAAAATCACAACATGTCATAGTCCCATTGTATACGGCACTGGTCAGACCACACCTGGAGTACTGTGTGCAGTTCTGGAGGCCTCACTTCAAGAAGGACGTAGATAAAATTGAAAGGGTACAGAGGAGAGCGACGAAGATGATCTGGGGCCAAGGGACCAAGCCCTATGAAGATAGGTTGAGGGACTTGGGAATGTTCAGCCTGGAGAAAAGGAGGTTGAGAGGGGACATGATAGCCCTCTTTAAGTATTTGAAAGGTTGTCACTTGGAGGAGGGCAGGATGCTATTTCTGCTGGCTGCAGAGGAGAGGACACGCAGTAATTGGTTTAAACTTCAAGTACAACGATATAGGCTAGATCAGGAAAACGTTTTTCACAGTCAGAGTAGTTCAGCAGTGGAATAGGCTGCCTAAGGAGGTGGTGAGCTCCCCCTCACTGGAAGTCTTCAAGCAAAGGTTGGATACACACTTTTCTTGGATGCTTTAGGATGCTTAGGGCTAATCCTGCGTTGAGCAGGGGGTTGGACTAGATGGCCTGTATGGCCCCTTCCAACTCTATGATTCTATGATTCTATGATTGATTTGATTCCCGCCCCCTGCCCCCCAGCATGAACATGTCAAACTCTGAAAGTAGCCTTTAGTAGCCTAAGTTTAGAGACTCTACTTAAATATCAATATTTTCTTCAATGTAGGAATTAACAAAAGATCCCTGTATAGATTGTCCTGTGCTGCAGTTGTACAGGCAGGTTTCTGAACATGAACTTGGAAGGTTCAGACTGGGAAGGTGCCTGCTTGATGTACATTGCCAATATTCATATAGGATTCTCATGACATTCATAAGGTTTCACTTTAAGTCCCTACACTTACAGAACAATTCTAGGCAAGACTACGGGATCTTAGGGAGTAATTACATTTCTGAATTTTGGATTGGGATCCCTGCAGCCACACAGCAGCTGAAGGAACAGCGTAAGTTCCTTTTCTTGTTGTTGTTTCTGGTCCACACTTGTTTTGCTTGTGGTAGATTCAATATCACAAAACTTTTTTCACATCATAAAAACTCACTGTTTAAATCTGTAGGGTGAAATGCTGGATGGGGAGGATGCATTATATTGAATCAACCACTAGAGGGAGCAAAACATGTGTGGAACAGGCTCACCCCCCCCCCCCCATACACACTACTTTGTATTTTCATTAGGATTTAATTCCATCAATTTTATTTTATAATCATCTCCTTAGTCTAGTAGAGTGTTATGGTGGTCTCCTCCTTCGATAGTTCCAGTAACAGAAGACAATTTCTCACAAATTGTACACAGTGCTGTTATTCTACATTAGGTGAACTTTTAGGATGCATAAATATGGTTTATTTGTTTAACAGATTACAGCAAAGCTTTTGACTACATGGATCATGAAAAGCTATAATTAGTTTTAAAGAAAATGGGTGTGCCACAGCATCTGATTGTTTTGGAGCACAATCTATACTCCAGGCAAGGAGATTCTGTTCAAAACAAATTATACTGCCCAGCACAGCATGGAATGTATCTGGGGGAAAAGGCAAAGAACCTGGGAACACAAGTTATGTTTTCATCAATCCTTTCTGTAAGTGGTCATAGCTTAGGAAGAGAGAGAAGAATCATGCAAGTAAATGACTGGCTACGTCACTGGAGTCATCGGGAAAGATGTCACTATGATGTCACTATGAGGAGATCCTATCAGTCAATGCTGTGCACCTCACAAGGCATGGAAAAAGTATTTTTGGGAGAATCCTTGCACACCTGGTGAAGAGGGGTTTAAACTAAATCCGAAAGGGCAGTGAGATATAAATTCAGAACTTTGTGTGATGGCAAGAACTGAAGATGAGAAGATTGCAAAGCTACAGGGAACAGCACATAAGCAAGGAACTACTAACTTTCAAGGAAGTTCAAAAGCCAAAACCATAGGGCACACAAAGAATGGATTACGATGTCTCTACACTAATGTACAAAGTATGTGAAACAAGCAGGAGTAACTAGTAGTCCTAATTGAAGGGGATTATGACCTAATAGGAATCATAGAAACTTGGTGGGATAATACCCAGAATTGGAATATTAGAATCAAGGGGTACAATCTATTCCGAAGGGACAGACAAGAAAAGAAGGGGGGGGTATAGCAATATATGTTAAGAATCTTTATACTTATGAAGAAATACAGGTACTTGAGCATGAAAGTTCAGCTGAGTGTATTTGGGTAAATATAAAAGGAGTAGGAAATGAGAGTGGTATTATTGTGGGTGTCTGCTATAGACCACCAAGCCAGTCAGAGGACTTGAATGAGATACTCCTAGACCAAATTACACAATTCTCAAAGAGTGGTCATGGGTGATTTCAATTACCCAGATATCTGTTGGAAGACTAATTGCTAAAAAATACAAACTCAGTTAACTTCTTAACTCGTCTTGCTGACAGCTTCATTTCCCAGAAAGTAGAGAGGGGAACCAGGGGCTCTACTATTTTATACTTGATTGTCATCAATAGGGAAGAACTGGTGGATGAGGCAGAAGTAGTGGGCACACTTGGTAGTAGCAACCGTGTGATTTTGGAATTTTCCGTTGTGGGAAAGAGAAAACCTTTACGTAATCAGATGTAGAGACTGGACTTCAGGAAAGCAAATTTTAACAGACTTAATGGAATGTTGCATAGTCCCATGGTCAGAAAGACTTAAAGAGATGGGAGTCCAAGCGGGCTCGGAGTTTCTTAAAAATGAAATACTGAAGGCTCAATCACAAATCACTTGAGCAGAAAAGATGGAAGGAGCCTAAGGAAGCCAAGTTGGTTCCATAAGCAGTTGTCAAAAGATTTGAGAAATATAAAAGAGTCATTTAGGAAATGGAAGGAAGGCCTTATTACCAAGGATGAGTATAAACAAATAACCAATAATTGTATGGAGCGTGATAGGAAAGCTAAAGCTCAATATGAGCTTAGGCTAGCAAGAAATGCTAACCATATGAAAAAGGGTTCTTTAGTTATATTTCAAGTAAGAAAAGGAATAGGGACACCGGAGGACCACTGCAAGGACAAGAAAGTGAAATCATAACAGATGATGAAGAGAGGGCTGAACTGCTTAACTCCAATTCTTCCTCAGTCTTCTCTTGTGAGGAAAATAGTGCTCAATGTGGCAAAAACGTAACACAACGGGTGGATGGGCATGGTGGCCTAGGATTACTGTGGGGGTAGTCCATAAACACCTAGTTTCTTTAAATGAAACAAAGTCTTCTGTGTCAGATGATTTGCAAATGATTGGAGGCGGGCAAATGTTGTTCCTATCTTCAAGGAAGGGAAAAAGAAGGATCCAGGTAACTATCGAGTCATAACTATCAGCTTGACATCTGTACCTGGCAAAATTTTTGAACATATCATCAAACAGTCAGTCCTTGAGCAGCTGGAACAGAGAGCTGTGATTTCTAAGACTCAGCACGGGTTTCAGAAGACTAAGTCATGTCAGACCAACCTTATCTCTTTTTTTTTGAGAACATGACTACCTTGCTGGAATGCTGTGGACATAGTTTATCTGGATTTCAGTCAAACTTTTTATTTATTTGTTTGTTGGTTTGTTTGTTTATTTATTTATATGCCACCCTCCCAGAGGCTCAGGGCGGTTTACATGGAACATTTTGATAAGGTGCCACATTATATTCTTGTTGACCAGCTGGTAAAATGTGTTTATGGACCCTAATTCTGTCAAGTGGATTGATAACTGGTTGACTGATCGTACCCAAAGGGTACTTGTTAATATTTCAGCATCCTCTTAGAGAAGAGTAGCAAGTGGAGTGCTCCAGGGATCTGTCCTGGGGCCTGTGTTGTTCAACATATTTATAAATGATTTGGATGAGGGATTAGAGGGGATACGTATTAAATTTGGAGATGATACTAAACTGGGAGGGGTAGCAAACAGAAGACAGAATCAGAATACAGGATGATCTTGATAGGTTTGAGAACTGGTCTAAACTGATAAAATGAAATTCAATAGGGACAAATGTAAAGTTCTGCATTTAGGTAGGAAAAGCCATAGATACAAATATAGGATGGGGGAGACTTGTCTTGTTAGTAGTATGTGGGAAAAGGATCTAGGAGACTTAGTAGACCACAGATTGAACATGAGTCATTACTGGAAACTTACAAAACCATAAGGCCAATGATGAAGTAATTTAAATGGTTCAAGATTTTCTATTCCTTGGCTTCATCTTCTGACTGCAGCCAAGAAATCAGAAGGACACTGAGACTGAGACTGGGGAGGAATATAGAGACTAGGGAAGTCAGCCATGAAAGAGCTAACAAAGATTCTTAAGTGTAAGGATATGCTTTGGCCACCAATATCAACCTAATTCTTGCCATACTACTCCCTATAACTCTGGATGGGTGTGAAAGTTGGTCAATGAACAAAGCCAACAGGAAGAAACTGGATTTTTTTCAAATGTCATGTGGAAGAGAGTTTGTGCAAAAATTGCAAATAAATGGGTCCTAAACCAAAGCAAACTCTCCCTAGAAGCTAAAATTACTAAACTGAGGTTATCATATTTTGGTCACATCATGGTAAAGGTAAAGGTATCCCCTGTGCAAGCACCAAGTCATGTCTGACCCTTGGGGTAACGCCCTCTAGCGTTTTCATGGCAGACTCAATACGGGGTGGTTTGCCAGTGCCTTCCCCAGTCATTACCGTTTACCCCCCAGCAAGCTGGGTACTCATTTTACCGACCTCGGAAGGATGGAAGGCTGAGTCAACCTTGAGCCGGCTGCTGGGATTGAACTCCCAGCCTCATGAGCAAAGCTTTCAGACAGCTGCCTTACCACTCTACGCCACAACAGGCTCTTCGGTCACATCATGAAAAGATGACAAAAGTCAGTGGAACAACACAAGATGGTTTGACTCCATCAAGGAAGCCACAGGTCTCAGTTTTCAAGACCTGAGCAAGGTTGTTAAAGTCAAACATTTTGGAGGTCATTAATTCATAGGACATCCTGGAATGTGAAGTCAAATGGGCCTTAGGAAGTCTGAGCAACAATAAAGCTAGGTGACAACATTCCAACTGAACTATTCAAAATCTTAAAAGACGATGCAGTTAAAGTGCTACACTCGATATGCTTGCAAATTTGGAACTCAACAGTGGCCACAGGATTGGAAAATGTCAGTGTACATTCCAAACCCAAAGAAGGGCAATGCCAAAGAATGTTCAAACTACCGCACCATTGCACTCATTTGCTAGCAAAGTTATGCTCAAAATCCTACAAACTAGGCTCCAGCAGTATGTGGACTGAGAATTTCCAGAAGTACAGGCAGGATTTCAAAGAGGCAGAGGAACTAGAGATCAAATTGCCAACATACGCTGGATCATGGAGAAAGCTAGGGAGTTCCAGAAAAACATCTGCTTCTGCTTCATTGACTATGTTAAAGCCTTTGATTGTGCAGAACACAACAAATTGTGGCAAGTTCTTAAAGAGATGTGAATACCAGAGCATCTTATCTGTCTCTTGAGAAACCTATATGCAGGTCAAGAAGCAACAGTGAGGAGACTCGACTGAAGATGGCGCCGTAACAGCTGGGCTTCTGTCCGGCTCTTAAGCCATGCTGAGGGTCAGGAGCAACCGCACCTGGCAGACCTGAGCGGATACGCAAATCTGCTCACCGGTCGCCCCAGGAACCGGGAACGGCATCCTGAGGGTCCTACAGATCCGTGGAGAGGGAGGGAGACTGAGCTCTCCGCATCAACCGCGGCACGTGCTTAAGGTCATGATGGCGCCCTTGTCGTAAATAACTTTCTAAGCCTGAAATGACCAGCTGACCCTACATTCTTCCCAGATCATCTTTTACCAGACTGACAGGAGCTGAAGTCTACAACAGTAAGGATTGAAAGCTTTCTGGCTTTTCCTTTTCTTTCCCCACAAGCTCTTCCCCCCCTCCCTCCTCAACCAATTTACAAGTGAATTCCTTCTTTCGTCGAGTGAGAGGCTCCCAGCTAATTATACCCACTAACCAAACAAAGAGAGAGCTCAAGAAAAGAGAGACTTTAAAGTTTTGCTGGAGAGAGTTCAGTGGGGGAAGCTGACTTGATACGGAGATCGACAAACTGATAATTTTGGATCGCTCGTGCTCTCGCAAGACCTTACGAGACTTTCTGTTTATAGTTTGTGACTGCCTAGAACTATGGAAAAATTAACTAAGGCACAGCTTTTCCATTTGTTATGCGAAGGGAACTCAAAGATATTGAAAGCAGTCAATAAGGTGGAAAAGGAAATCCGAAAGACTAAGAAAGAGCTGTTAGACAGAATCGACGGTCTGGAAAAAATAGCTGAGGAAAACATAACTCAGCCAATAATACTCCAAACGAGAATTCAATGTCTGGAAGTTAATCAACAGGAGGGGGAGAGAGCTAGGGATGTAAAAATCCAAAGCACCTTGGAAGAACAGATTTAAGGAAGGAAAGCACCGAAAACCTGGAAGTCTATTTAGAGCAGGAAGTGATTTGGATCAACAAAATAAAAAGAGTCTATTCAAAGGCAACAGCACGCAGGAAGCTATCAGGAGATATCTCTGTGCGGCCAGAGGAAGAGATCCAGATTGATAAAGTATACAGAGCCTACTTAAAGGTGACTGCAAGCAAGAATCAAGCAAGAGACTTCTTTGGCCCTGACAGAAGGACAATCAGAAATACTCTACTATGGAAAAAAACACAATTTCATTTTCTGCGACCACCTGAAGGATGTGATGAACAGTGGAGCATTCTCCTGGTTTCCTGTGGGGAAGACAGCAGCAGTAACTTTTAGGACAGGACCAATATATGAAGGGAACTGACTTTATATCATCTAAAACAATAATAGAATATATTCTTACAATAGATTATACTCTCATATGTATCAACAATTACTCTGCTAAGAAAGATGGTAATAACTTCTAGATCAGGATCAATATGTGATAGGAACTGAATATGTATGCCAATATGTATGCTAAAAGAGGATGACAAACTATACTTCATATGTATTAACAAGACAGCAGCAGTAACTCTTAGGTCAGGGCCAATTTATGAAGGGGACTGACCTTATATCATTTAAGATAATAATAGAATATATTCTTATAACAGATCATACTCTCATATGTATTAACAATCAATTTGCTAAGAAAAAATGGTAAAAACTTCTAGAGTAGGATTAATATGTGATGGGAACTGAATATGTATGTTAAAAGAGGATGGCAAACCATATCAGCTGGTCGCTTTTTTCTCTTTACTTTTCTGTAAATGCTTCATATAATAATAAATAATAAAATTAAGAAGCAACAGTGAGAACCGGGCATGGAGTCACTGATCGGTTCAAAATTGAGAAAGGAGTTCGGCAAGGCTGTATACTATCGCCTATGCAAATGATACCACTCTAATGGCATAAAGCAAAGAGGAAATAAAGAGCCTCTTGATGCAGGTGAAGGAGAGTGCAAAAGTTGGCTTGAAACTCAACATCAAGAAAACAAAGATCATGGCATCCAGCCCTCTCAATTCCTGGCAAATAGATGGGGAAGAAATGGAGATAGTGACAGATTTTATTTTCCTGGGCTCCAAGATCACTGCAGATGGGGAATGCAGCAAAGAAATTAAAAGACGCTTGCTCCTGGGGAGGAAAGCTATGGCAAATCTAGACAGCATCCTAAAAAGCAGAGACATCACCCTGCCAACAACAGTGCGTCTATTCAAGGCTATGGTCTTCCCAGTTGCAATGTATGGCTGTGAAAGTTGGACCATAAGGAAGGCCGGGCGTCAAAGAATTGAGGCTTTTGAACTCTGGTGCTGGAGAAGACTCTTGCGAGTCCCTTGGACTGCAAGGCGAATAAACCGATCAGTCCTAGAGGAGATCAGATCCTGAAGATGAAACTCAAATTCTTTGACCACCTCATGAGAAGGAAGGATTCCCTGGAGCCTAATGCTGGGAGCGATTGAGGGCAAAAGAAGAAGGGGATGACAGAGAATGAGGTGTCTGGGTGGAGTCAGTGAAGGAATCGGTCCGAGTTTAAATGGACTCTGGGGAATGGTAGAGGACAGGAAGGCCTGTAGGATCATTGTCCATGAGGTCGTGATGGGTCAGACACGACTTCACAACTAACAACAACAAATTCATAGGATTGCTGTAAGTCATAAGCAATTTGATGGCATTTAACACACACAACTCAAGGGAACAGGTAGTGGGGTGGGTGTAACAAGGGCACTGTAGGCCTTAACTGCTGGAAACAGTTTGTGATATTCCTTTTGTGGATTTTTTATCTACTTTTTATCAACTAGACAACCACTAGTTACAGGTAAGAAACCTGTTTTTATTTGTGTATTCCTCGCCCTTTCCCCCTCCTCTTATGCAGTATTCCTGGGAATTAGCAAAGCTGGATCTAGAAGCACTGCCAAGTAACCCTGGCTTTGGATCCTAAGGTACTGTTCAGCCAACAATAGTTCCTTCCACAGAAGGGCAGTTGCTTTTTGAAAAGGAGGAGAGGGTGATCTTTGCTGATTCTCTGTCCAGCTTCTGACTCTCACTTTGCTTTCCGATACTGTTTCTGGAGGTCTATTGACCTGCAGGAGCATAATTTCAGGAGCATAATTTTAGGGAGACATCATCATCAAAGGGAGACAGAGAATTATTTTCCTTGTGCTTTTCAGTCTTTCAGGCAACTGTTCCTCAGTTCTCTACCTGTCTCATTGGTCTACACAATCCTTCACAACAATTGCTTATGTCCAGACAGAATTTAAATGTATTCACCATCCATTCCATTAGAGATCCCAAGCAGAAGATTCATACAGCCTCATTGGTTTCTGATGCATTGATCTCCAGCTTTGCAAATGTGTGTACATTATACAGTTTGGTGCATCGTTCTCTCCTTTTTGCTGGACAGATTCATTCCTTGTTGGTTGTATGTTTCATACAGTCTCTTTGCATTATTTTAAATGGTATAATCTGTTTTCAGTGTCAATGAGTCCAGCAAACTATAATTGAAATAGATATTTATAAATAAATTGAAGGCACCGCCAGATGATCTAACCAGCAGCTTTATGCAGACAATGGCTGATATATGCACATTTATTACTTGATGACTGCAGTCTCAAATGATGAGACTGCATATATGAATAACTCATTACAGTTTGAACAGCACAAACAGAATTTATATATTGCCTTCCACACAATGCTTTTTAATACAGTGAGTCCACACATGAGACAGTTGGAGTATACAAGCAAGAAATCAAACTAGTAGAAATCAAATGGAGCCCATATCTGTATGAAGCAGGCCTGAGATTCAAGGGGCAATTGTGAAGTCTTACCAATTTCACATGAAAGAACTACAAAATGGCTATGTTCACATGGGCAGTTTTCTTGAACAATAATAACTCCAGATTAACTGCAAATACTTGAAGAATTCCTCAGTGAGCACCCATCATTCACTTTTGGTTTTAGCCTTAATTACAACTCAGAGGTCAGGTTAGAGAAATTATTATCCTCACGTCAACAGTATCTCCTCAACCTCAGATATTTTGATAGTGTGTCACACTGGATGGGTTCTTTGATGCCTGTAGATAATTTGTATGGTTTCATTCCCTCATTCACATGGGTGCCTGTGAAGCTTGATTCAGTTGTATTTGTGAGATGCTTTGAGAGTGAAAGGCAGCAGAAAAGATAAGATATCAAGGTAAAAACTCAGAGGCTCAAAGAACAGCCAATAAATGCCTAAACAACTTGTGAAGATATCTACTCCAGTTGACCAATTCCTTTACAAATGTGATTCTTGCCATCCTTCCTGTACATGAAAAAGAGCCAAAGAGCAAAGCCACAGGCAGCTTCCATAAACCTCAAATACACCTAACATCAAACAGAGAAGGCGATCTGCCCTGTTACACACTTTTCTGCACTGGCCACAGCTTTAGCCAGTTAACATTCCTAAAGGGCTTTGGGGCATGTCCTTCACTCTCACCTAGTAAATGTCAAAACTGGCAATCCCAGCAAACTATTAATATAGGGTAATCCCATCTGAAACCTACCGCTCTCTGCCTTCTGCATACACTGCCTGCCAGCCTGTGTCTAGTGATCAGGCCAGCCCTAGAAGAGACAGAGAGAGAGAAAGAGAGAGACAGATGTCAGCAAGGAAAACCCACACACGAATGTGCAGATTGTTTTGGCTAATCAGTGTCAAGTCTGTGGCAGCTATTTACAGCTCTTGGCTTGTAGCGTGAAGCTCTTGGCTTTAAAGACAGCAGCTTTAGCCCAACAGGATTCCCACAAATTCTGTGGGTTACCGTACTAGTAGTAAAGGGGTACACATATTATGCTTAATGAGCTAATTTGCATAATCACACCCTCCACCTTGCATACTAATTAACCTATTTGCATAACCATGCCCCCTGACGTCACCGAAGGGCTGTCATCATGCCCCACCCCATGCACCCCCTGTCCTGGATGTGCTGCCATTACGCCACACACACCCTGATGACACCAGAAGCCCTCTGGCACCTGCCCCTGCATCATGCCCTCTGGCCCCGGCCCCGGAAGTGTTGCCATTATGCCACATACACCCCTCCCTGGAAGTGATGGTGTCATGCCCAATTCCCACAGACCATGCTCCCACCAGAAACGCAGCCATCTTTTTACACCCCTCGTGACATCGTTGGAAGTGATGTGCAGCATAGACCAACCCTCCCTACTACACCACAAGCAATGGGAATGAACAGGTATGGCCATGTGTTTCCTCTAGCAACACACACTGTCACCTCTGACCAATAGCAGAGAGGATGGTACAGCACCCAAAGAAGTGATTTTAGGAAAGAATCCACTTGTGCTAAACAGACACACAACACTGCTCTTGCTGAAAACATACACACTATGGCTCTTGCTGAAAACATGGAGACTCCTAGCAGGCCCCTAAAACTTGCTACCCCACCACCCATCCTGAGGCCAAATGCTGCCATGAGATGCCTGGAATTTAACCTCCCTACAACAAGTATGGGGTGCTTTGACAAGGATGTCCCCACTCATTTTGTTTACTGGCTCTCCAGTGAGGAGGCTGAGATGGCCAAATGCCCTACAACTGCAGAGGTAAATGGCCTTGCAAACATAGAAAGTACAATGTTGCCATATTGGGGAACCCATCCTGTTGCAGGCCATCTTGCAGATGAGGTGGACTTGGGAATACCCATTCCTCTGTGGTGCATGTACCGGAATCTTGTTGAGGAGTCTGAAGGTGAGGAAAATCAAAAGGACACAGAAAATGAAGAGGCTTTTAATGAATCCAAGGAAATGGAGGACAAACCATTCAACGCCCAGGTAAACAGGTAAAAAATTGTGTTTTTGTTTGTGGGTGTATAATGAAACCAGGGAGTCCATTGAGGAATTCCATCACACTTAACAGTTGTTTCTTATTAATCTGTTTGGACAGCTTGATGAGCCCTTTATCCAGGCAATCTGCACATCGGTAAACCTGTTAATGTGAACCTCTCTTGCACATCATGTTTTGAAGAAACATTGTGTGAGAATAAAAAGAAGAAAAAGACAAAAAAGACAAAAAAGGGAAACTGAAGAGGAAGAGATTGTTACAATAAAAGTGTTTGTTTTTTAACCTCGTGTGGTCATTCTGGTGCTAAGAGGGAGTGGTGATGGAGATGCATGACAAAGAGGGAGTCTTAAGGCATATATATTATACACCTGGAGAAATAGGGAGCTTTAGGGGGGTGAGCTCGTTTTTCCAGGAAGCCAAAAAGCATTGTAAAACTCTTACTCAAAATAATGTTCCTACCTGGCTTTCAGAGCAAGATGCTTACACTCTGCATAAACAAGCCAGGGTCTGCTTTAAGAGAAACAAGACCATAGTTTCTGGTCTGGATGCACAGTGGCAGGCTGATTTAGTTGACATGCAACAGTTTTCCAAATATAATGATGGCTAAAGTACATTTTAACAGTGGTTGACATACTATCAAAATTTGCATGGGGCACTCCCCTAAAAGACAAGATGGGAGCGGGTGTCCAAAGCCTTTAAGGATATATTTTTTTAAAATGTTATAGAATTCCTGCCAAGCTCCAGACAGATTAGGGGAAAGAGTTTTTAAACGAGGCTGTAAGCAGTGTGCTGAAGCCTAATGGAGTTCACCATTTTTTCACCCATAATGGAGTCAAAGCTGCCATTGTGGAGCACTTCAGTTAAACCTTAAAAACAAAAACTCATACAAAGTTACACCCACAGTTTTCACAGGACTGTCAAGTGCAGTAAGAACTCACAACAAGCTTCTATGGAAAGAAAGCATTTATTGAAAAGTTACTTCAGACACCTAAACTGGAAAAGTCAATTCTGCCAAACGTTACATTTGCCGTCCCTTATCAAGGCAACTCTCCCACCCAAAACTTGAAGGTTCCCAAGGGAGGGGGCAGAGAGCACCAGATGCCATAAACAGGGAGTGCTACTTCTCGCACGTCCTTGGAGCACCCCGGCGCCTACTGACAAGATAACTACTTTTGTTACACAGAGCAGGCCTTTCCGGCCAGTTCAAAAGACAAACAGTTCGCAGTAATTCATGATAGCAGGCTGGTTTCGATTTCAGGCAAATAGCTAAAACTACAAAGGGCCCAATTTATAGGAGACCCTAAAAGGCAAAAGGTAAAATATAGGCTAAGCAAACATGGAGCAACCCAGGCCAACCCAATTCATGGCAGCGAGCAGGCACTGATCCTGACAAGGACAATCAGGGCCCGCCCTGATAATGAAAACTCAACCATTTCACAGACAGTGTGGAAAACGGTTTACAGAGACTATGTGAGAACAAATGAAAAGGAGGGAGAGAGGCCTCTCTTTAAAAAAGACCTTGTTCGAGTGTCTAAAAGCAAAGGTATCAGGATCAGGCGTCTGATCTCTGCCATGATTTTTTATCAATGACCTGTGTAACAACATTTTGGTTTATCGTGTGTTGTTTTAAGGATCTCTGTATAACTCTATTTATGTAACCCTGAGCTGCCCGCTTCAAGCTGTACTTTAGACTAGCAATTGCTGTTCTGTTTTGTGTTATTGGGAAGGTGTCAGGATCAGTCCATTTGATCTCTGCCATGAATTGGCATTGAGCTAAGGAACTCCATCTTGGTTGATGTGTGCTGTTTGAAGAACCTTTTATAACCCTTTTATAACCCTGAACTATTCGTCACCGCCTTGTGTGTCCGCTTCATGCTGTGTTTCAATCTTGAAAATGTTTCTCTGTACTTTGTTATCAAGAAAGGAGGGCCTGTTTGACACCCAAGGCCAGACAGCCTGGCAAAGACCTGGATGGCACCTGTGGGAGGGGGGATTTCACTCCCTAGGAATTGTGCAACTTTGGGCGGGAAAGAACTGGTAAAAGTGCTTGCTGTCAGAGTCGACTATTGAGCGTTAAGGTGTTCTGATCTGCTAACAATAAAGCTTTCTATGAACCAAGAAGCCAGTTGTTAGTCTGTCTGCCCTTGACAAAAGGACTTTTTGCAAAGGGATATGAGCAGAGTTACACAGGTGAAATATTCAAAGTGGAACAGGTAATCCCTAGAGGCCACAGACATGTATACGGGTTAAAAGATTATGCTGGAGATCCTGTCCTAGGATAATTCTATCCTGAAGAGTTACAAAAAGTTAAAACTAAAGGAGACAGAGTGTATCGAATGGAAAAATCTTAGCATCAAAGGGATGAGGCAAGAGAAAATACCAGCTAGTGAAGTGGGTAGAGTGGCCTGATAAATATACCAGCTGGGTTCCTGCTTCTCAACTTTGTGAGCCTGCAGAGAAGAAAATGTCTGACAGTGTATTTTACATCACCCTTCCTAGCAATGCATGCGCCACGGTTTCCCCACAGAACACTTCTTTTACCTTTACCATCCATCTAGCACAACCAATGGACCTACCAGGGGTCTGGGATGTAGGGTTGGTGAAGATACAATATCCTCACAGCTGGTGTGATCTCCATGAATATGCTACCTTTACAATCCTTGATAAGGAGAAGCGCTGGACTTTCAAACTACCCAGTGGCTATTACTCAAGCATTCCTGACCTGGTTGAGAAAATGAACAGCCTCATACAGTCTCATTGGCGACCCCCTGAACTGAGCCTGGACTATGACAGAGTATTTAGGAGAATCATTCTAAAAGTGCCACCTACTTGCACTTTTTCAGTTGCTACAGAATTGGCCCATATTTTAGGGTTAGTTCCACATAAGCCTGTCCAGAAAATGTGCTTCTGTCATGCCCCCGCTATCACCTCCTGTCTCCGAGGAGTTGCCACAGCAACCAGGGCCTGCTGTTGAGCCAGCTGTTATCGATCATCCAGCTCTGGCAGAAGAGAGAGGGGCCTCTGAATGTGCAGCAGGGGAAAACAGCACAAGACAGCCAGGCTCTTCCCAAGAGGAATTTTTGGAGAACCCGCAAATGTACTCCAGCCCGGACAATTTGCCTGAAAGACGCAGAGGGCACAGAAGAGTGGTGTTTGCTGAATGCCGAAGGAGCCAAAAACTGCAGGCATGCTATCAGATGAGATAGGGTCCAGCTGGGATAGCTTCTGGGGAGGATGAGCGAGTCTTCCCCTAGGTGCAGCCAATTAGCTGGGCTGCTTTTAGGCAAGACAGCAGCGGCTTCTCGGCATGGGTACAATCTATGCAGAAACCCTCCCGTCCAGCTTGGATTCCTTGTCTCTATGAACTCCTGTGACTTCTGGAAATGGTTTTTGACTACGCACTTGGTAATTGGACTGGCTTTGGTGACTATTTGTCTCTCTGGACTCTGATCTTGGCTTTCCCTCAACTACTCTTTGCCTTGCCCCTAACTCTGCTTGCTTTGACTCAGACAAGACTTTGACCTAATTCTGGCATGGACTCCTGCTGGGCTCTGCAGCCCAGACATCTTCCACCCAGTTGCCACTGGGTGCAGCCAGATAGGGCAGCATACCTTGCACCCACCCGACCATTCTAGAGGCTGGAAATAAGAGCTAGCAACTCAAGCCAGGATGGACCAAGCCACAGATGCAAACTTGGCTGCCCGCTACCAGTTGCTGCAGCAACAGGTAGCTGACATGACTGCACAAAACCAAGCCTTAAAAACCAAGGTGCAGCAACTTACCTCTGCAGTATTGGGGCTTCAGCAAGCAGTTGGGGTCGCCACCCAGGGTCGTCTGCCGTCCTGCCCTGTCAAGGCTCCAGAGAAGTATGGGGGATGGCGGGAGGATTATTCCACATTCCTGGCACAAGTTAAGATGTTTATTGGTGTCTGCCCACAGGAATTTCTCACAGAGCAGGCCAAGGTCAATTTCACTATCAGCCAGCATAAAGAGCCAGCTCCCCGGTGGGCTACCCCACTCCTGATTGCCGATGCTCCTGAGCTGGCCAATTTCCAGGCTTTTGTGGCTAAGATGGAAGAAGCTTTTGGTGATACACAGAACATGATCTGGGCCAGGTGGTGTCTGCAGCAGCTGCCCCAGGTGACAAGATCCATGAGAGACTAGTCAAGTCAAGTCAAGTCAGATTTTATTGCATGTAGCCATAGGCCATTACAATACAAAAGAAAAATATAAAAGGATTTAAAACATTTCAAATCAGTAATAAAAAGAATGTGCAATCTCAGACAACAATCACTTAACATCATAAAAACATTTCCAGACTACATATGTCCACCTATCCTAAAGCTTTTCTAGGTACTTGCTCTCTGCAGCACCACTCTGGCCCTTATTTTCTTTGCTGCAAGGGCAAATAATGACATTTTGTTAGAAACAAATGAATTAGTATCTGCTAACAAAAACACAAGTTTTTCCTGGTCGGATTTATCATTTAGCCCATCTAGTAGGCCAGCTAGAAATTTGGCCCTAGGATCTGTATACAATGGGCAAGTGAGAATGTCATGTGGGAGATCCTCCAGGACTAAAGCTCCACAAATACAGAAGCATTGATCTTTTGGTGTTTTATGGTATCGCCCACTCAGTACAGCTGTTGGCATTGTTTGAAATCGTATGGAGGTAAAAGCTACCCTGAGATAGTCTGAAATAGTTGAAAGATAGTCTAGATAGGAAGATCTCAAATGGTTTGTTTTGAATAATTTGTACCAGGGTGAACTTTTAGATTGCAGGATTAATGATCTATCAATCAAGGCATCTGAGATAAATACCCAGTCTCTGAGTTGGTTATTATCTCCTGAAGAGTTTAACAGGTCATCTGGGATGGAATAATGTGACAAAATGTTATTTAAAAGTCTGGAGCGAGAAGGATCTTTGGCCAACAAAAGCTTAAAAGATTGTTCACTAAGTGAATTTGAACTTGATGTTCCATGCTTCCATTTCTTCCATACTTTTACAATGGCCAAATGTATGCGAGCCCTAATTGAGGGCAGGCCAGTTTCTGCTCTGATAAGAGCTGCTGATGTCCCCTTTGGAAGGACTAAGATGCGCCTGACAAAAAGATTTTGAACAGTTTCTAAGCTGGTAATAATATCTTCCTTCCAACCCCAGATTTCAGCAGCGTACAAGAGGTGAGGGACGACCTTGCTAGTAAATAGTTTCAAGGCTGGGTCTATAAGATGTCCTCCCTTTGTGTAGTAGAATCTCAGAATAGACCCAACTAACCTCAGTGCAGAGGACTTGATGGTTTCTAGGTGTGCATTCCAATTCAGGGTCTCTTTAAATGTGACTCCCAGATATTTGAAAGAGCTACATTGTACGATAGGGTGCCCATGTATACTCCAGTGTGATTTTTTGGGTCTTTTTCTAAATACAATTACTTTTGTCTTCTTATAATTAATGTTGAGTGACTCCTCCTTGCAGTATGCACCTAGTTCTTGCAATAGCCTTCTTAGTCCTATTTTAGTAAAAGAAATTAGGGCCATGTCATCAGCATACAATAAAATGTAGATTTTTTGTTGGCCAAGAGATGGTGGAAAAAAATGGGGACCAGAAAGCCTCTTAACTATGTTGTTTATATACAGATTGAATAGGAGGGGAGCCAATACACAACCCTGTTTAACTCCTTTATTTCTTGGAATTCTGTTAGTTAAAGATCCTGATGTTCCTACCCTGATTTGGGCATGTGTATCTGTATGTAACTCACGTAATAAAGAGAGTAACCATCTGTCAATGTTTGTTCCTGCTAACTTTGACCATAAGCGGTTTCTATTAATGGAGTCAAAAGCTGCCGCCAGGTCAACGAATGCTACATATAAAGATTTTGTTGGGCCATTTATACCATGAGAGACTATGCTGCAGAGTTCCAGATCCTGGCACACGAACTGGATTGGAACGAACCTGGTCTGATGGATCAGTTTGTGGCAGGACTGGCGGAGGAGATTCTCAATGAGATTCTCAATCTCACGTAGATAGGCCAAATCCCATGAGTGACCTGGTAAAGCTGTGCTATCGCATTGACAACCAGCTGGAAGAATGCCGCCCCAAGCGGTCTGGAACCCATCCACGTGGCTGTGGAAATCCATATCCGCCCTGCTTCACCAGTCCCAAGGCAGCGGCTCCCCTGGATCTGGGGGAGCCAATTCAACTAGGTAGTATGTGGGCTCAGTTGGACCCCAGTGTAAAGCAGCATCGCAACAGGATGGGTTCCCCAAGGTGGCAGCATTGTACTTTCTATGTTTGCAAGACCATTTACCTCTGCAGTTGTAGGGCATTTGGCCATCTCAGCCTCCTCACTGGGCCAGTAAACAAAATGAGTGTGGATATCCCTGTCAAAGCACCCCATACTTGTTGTAGGGAGGTTAAATACCAGGCATCTCATGGCAACATTTGGCCTCAGGGTGGGTGGTGGGTTAGCAAGCTTTAGGGGCCTGCGAGAAGTCTCCATGTTTTCAGCAAGAGCATTTCAGCAAGATTCTGGTACATGCACCACAGAGGAATGGGTATTCCCAAGTCCACCTCATCTGCAAGATGGCCTGCAACAGGATGGGTTCCCCAATATGGCAGCATTGTACTTTCTATGTTTGCAAGGCCATTTACTGACGTCAGGGGGCATGGTTATGCAAATAGGTTAATTAGTATGCAAGGTGGAGGGTGTGATTATGCAAATTAGCTAACCCTAACCCTAACCAACATAGGAGCAGGATGGGTTGACAAGGCTGTCCGGGAGCTATCTGGCAGAGCGGGTTGCAGTAATGAGCAGTGGAACACTGGGTGCATACAATAGGTGTGGGGTAGGCGTAGACGAAACGCCACAGGGTTGACCTGTTCGGTCACTTCGAACGGCCCTATGAAGCGAGCATCCAGCTTCTTGGACAGTTCGACTGGTCTTGATGTGCTGGGTTGACAGCCAAACTTTGTCACCGACAGCTATAGGTGCCCCCATGATCCGGTGTGCATCTGCTTGGGTCTTGTACCGGTCTTGTGCCTCCTGGAGCATGTCTCTCAGTACATGGTATTGCGCTTACAACTCGTCCAGTTTAGCGGCTGCCCGGGGAATGGTTGGTGGCACAAGGGCATCTGGCAGGAACCGGGGATGATATCCATAGACGGCTTGGAACGGAGTCATCTGGGTAGATATATGGGTCTCATTGTTATAAGTGAATTCGGCCAATGGGAGCCGACGTGACCAGTCATCCTGTTGATAACAGACATAGCACCGTAGGTACTGCTCTATAATCCCATTTACTCTCTCGGTTTGACCATCTGTCTAGGGGTGATGTGCGTTGGAGAGGCTAGACTTGGTTACGAGGGCGACATGCAGCTCACGCCAGAAGCGGGAGGAGAATTGTACGCCGCGATCCATTACTATGCGATCTGGGAGGCCATGGAGCTTGAAGATGTGGGCCATGAACAGACGAGCTGTCTCCCGAGCCTTTGGCAACCCTCGGCAAGGGATGAGGTGCGTCATTTTGGAAAAGCGGTCCACCACTACCAGAATGGTGGTGAACACTTTTGAGGCAGGCAGGTCGGTTATGAAGTCCATTGTGAGTTCTCGCCAGGTTCCAGAGGGTAGAGGCAGTGGTTATAATAGTCCTGCGGGCTTACCAGGTACGTATTTGGCCTGTCTACAATTCAGACAGGAGGCCACATATCTTTCCACATCTGCCTTTACTCAGGGCCACCAGAAATATCGGGTTACCAGTTGCAGGGTCTTGTACTGGCTGCTGGGTCATCGTGGGTTGCCTTTAGAACTTGGGTGCGAAAGTCAGCGGTTGGGAGTACTATACGATCCCGATGGTGTAAGAGACCCTGCTGGATGTGGTACTCCGATCGTTCCTCAGGGTGTTCCTGGAGCCACTGCATCCGCTCCTGAATCCATGGATCTTCAGCCTGTTGATCCTGGATCTCTTGCTGCAGCTCAAGCCTGTCTGGCAGGGCTGCAAAAACTGAAACAGGTAATAGTGGGGGAGCCGGTGTGGCTTCAGTGTCCTATGATACTGGGGTTGTCTGGAGAGAGCATCCACTCTCCTATTCTGGCTTCCGGGGATATACTCAATCCGGAAATCAAAGTGGGCAAAGAAGAGAGCCCATCGGATCTGGTGTTGATTCAGGCAGTGGGCATACTGGAGGTGCAGAGGCACCCTCTGGAGATGGGGCCATGACAGATTGTATTTGAAATCCAGTGGTGCTGGTGATTCCTGCATAAGTTTACTTTCTGATCATAGTGCATCCATCCATCTTTAACAGCGGGCTCGCTGTTAAAATAACTTGCTAGAGGCTAAGTGGGCGGAGAGTGGGCGTGACCTGTCTGAGGCAAGGCCCAATTCATACGTCCTGATTGGGCCTTGCCTTGGATATGCCACGCCCACTCCTGCACACCAGCTGGCCACGGGCTCTCTGCCAGCATTGCTGGCATTTTGCTCCTGGATGCCCCTCAGGACACATGTAAGTAACC
Organism: Paroedura picta; assembly: GCF_049243985.1. Classification (NCBI taxonomy): domain Eukaryota; kingdom Metazoa; phylum Chordata; class Lepidosauria; order Squamata; family Gekkonidae; genus Paroedura; species Paroedura picta. The sequence goes on along the minus strand of NC_135371.1, from coordinate 75,822,554 downwards.
TAGGGGTGGGGGCCTGCATTCCTGTTGGCCCAGGAAGACCTTTCACAACCTTGCTGAGGTAGCAAGAGGGCTTTTCGGACCAATGGGAAGCCAGGAAGTGAGGTGGGCTTTCCCTTCCACCTTGGGCTGGGAAGCCGGAGGGGGAGGGGGGCCAGCTGATGCAAAGACTCACTTTGGGTTCCAGACTGGCAGTCTCTGGCAATTTACATGATTGGAATTGCAGCTGTGCATTGCCATCCTCAACGAATTTACACTCTCAAGTTCAAGAGATAGATTTCTAATACAAAGCAAGCAAACAAACAAAGCCTAAAATAATAAATCGGCATGTTACTAATATGCCATTTAACAGGCTGAATTGTAGGAGACATGTTCTCTCCCGCACTAAACAATACTGGAACTGCTGTAAATTAGCTGCAGCCGCCAATTAGATGTCGCTGTCTAAAGCAAACTGGGGTAAGTGTGCATCCGGGTTCTCAATCAAGCTGGCTGCCTCCAGGGCAGCTGTTTCTTGCCGGGCTCTGCAAAGATGCCAGGAACGGTGGCTGCTGCTTGGCTGGGGACGGCAGATGAGCAGTGGAAGGGGCCATGCGCTTTGGGTGGAGTGGGACTGCCTGCCTGTACCCGGCTGGCACTCGGAGAGCATGTTTGCCCAAAGCATCCTAAAGAATCCAAGAAAAGTGTGTATCCAACCTTTGCTCGAAGACTGCCAGTGAGGGGGAGATCACCACCTCCTTAGGCAGCCTATTCCACTGCTGAACTACTCTGACTGTGGAAAACTTTTTCCTGATATCTAGCCTATATCGTTGTACTTGTAGTTTAAACCCATTACTGCGTGTCCTTTCCTCTGCAGCCAATGGGTACAGTATCCTGCCCTCCTCCAAGTGACAACCTTTCAAATACTTAAAGAGGGCTATCATGTCCCCTCTCAACCTCCTTTTCTTCAGGCTGAGCATTCCCAAGTCCCTCAACCTATCTTCATAGGGCTTGGTCCCTTGGCCCCAGATCATCCTCATCGCTCTCCTCTGTACCCTTTCAATTTTATCTACATCCTTCTTGAAGCGAGGCCTCCAGAACTGTACACAGTACCCCAGGTGTGGCCTGACCAGTGCCGTATACAATGGGACTATGACATCTTGTGATTTTGATGTGATGCCCCTGTTGATACAGCCCAAAATGGCATTTGCCTTTTTACCGCTGCATCACACTGCCTGCTCATGTTTAGTTTACAATCCACAAGTACCCCAAGGTCTCGTTCACACACAGTGCTACCTAGAAGCGTATCCCCCATCCAGTAGGCATGCTTTTCATTTTTCTGACCCAGATGCAGAACTTTACACTTATCTTTATTAAATTGCATCTTGTTCTCATTAGCCCATTTGTCCATTGTGTTCAGACCTCATTGAACTCTGTCTCTATCTTCCGGAGTATTTGCCAGTCCTCCCAATTTGGTGTCATCTGCAAACTTAATGAGTAGTCCTTCTACCCCCCTCATCTAGATCATTAATAAATATGTTAAAAAGTACCGGGCCAAGCACCGAGCCCTGAGGTACCCCGCTACTCACCTCCCTCCAGTCTGATGAAACACCATTGACAACAACTCTTTGAGTGCGTTTCTCTAACCAATTCCCTATCCACCTAACTATCTGAAAATCCAGATAAAATCCAGATAATATCCCAAAATCCAACATGCACCTACTTGCCTGTTTGTTACCTCATCTTTTTCAGTACATATGTATTATCCTGTAGACTATTTTTAAAAGGAATTTGTCCTCATTTGGCCAACAGGTGGCAGCAAAGTCAATGAAGACCTCTTGCTTCTCATTCAATAGCATTTTCTGATATATAGAGCCAAAAGAAGTAAATAGCTTAGAGCAGTGGTCCCTAACCTGCGGGCAGCGGCCCGACGCCGGGCCACGAAGGCCATGGCGCCAGGCCGCAGCTCCCTCTCCCCGCCCCCCCCCCGCAGTAAAAAACTTCCCAAGCCGCAAGCTTGCGGCCCGGGAAGCTACTTACTGCGGGAGGGCGGGGAGAAGGAATCGGGGCCGGGCTGCGCCCGTGCAGGCTGTGCCCGCGCGGCCCGATCCGCAGGCGCGGCCCGCGGGTGCGGCCCGATCCGCGGGCGTGGCTCGCGGGCGCGGCCCGATCCACGGGCGTGGCTTCCGGGCGCGGCCCGATCGGGAACGCTTTGGCCTAGTTTACTGGTTTCCTGGAAGCCTCTGCCTTGCACCGAAAGAATCAGGCCACTGAGCTAGATGGGACCGTCAGCTCGATTCAGGAGGTATCTGATGATGTTCTCGCCTGAGATGGCACAGCGCGGGGCCGCCGCCGCTGTTGACGATGTAGTGGGAGACGCGCGAGCTCTCGGAGACGGAGAGGACGAAGTCGCCGGGGATGGTGCCCGAGTCGCGCACCAGGAAGGTGCCGTGGCGCTGCCCCAGCAGGAGCGCCACCACCACGGCGCGGCTCAGGCGCCCCCAGTACCAGCCGGCCAGAAGCGTGGGCGTGGCCCGCGCGGGCGTGGTCCCCGCGGGCGCGGCCCGATGCCCTGCCGGTCCCCAGCCTAATAAAGGTTGGGGACCACTGGCTTAGAGGTATACTTTTGTACCCTAGAGAGCTGTGTAAGGATAACATGAGGACATGCGTACATGAGGACATGCGTACCAGCCACAAAAGGCTGGGATATAAATGCAAGGAATAGTACAGTGAAGAGAGTGAGAGAGAAGATACCCTTTCTTGTGACCAGTAAATGATTTTCATAGGCGGTTTGGGTTGTTTTTTTAAGGATAGTGTTAGTGTGAGGGGAACATCTCTATTGCATGTTCACTGGATCTGTAGTAAATGTGGCATAGCATTATGGGAAGGAAGCAAGGCATGAAGACTGGAAGACTGTCAGGGTTCTCCTTTTGCCAGACTCAGCACTTATTTATAGCATAGCACTGGGTTTTTTTATAATTATGTAGGTAAGCAACCTTTTATTTTTAAAAAATACAGAACTAATTTCAGTGGTGTTCTTATATTACTTGTGACAGTCCGTCTTCTAAGAAAGCTGTTTAGATTTATTACTTGCCCTATCTCCCAGGTGATGACATTTGGAAAATAAATGTTCTGTGGGCCAAAGATCTTCTTTCGCTTCTATACCTTCAACTGCTACAGGAATCTTTGCACTTCATGATCCATAGAACATACATATTGAAGGCTAGGAGAGAAGTATCTGATATTTCTCAGGTATTTACTGATTATCCTCATAGTAGTAGAATCCATGGAAGATGTTGCCAGAGCAGCTATGTATTAAGAGAAGAAAAACCTCACTGACAAATAACCTCAGGAGCTATTATCATGCTGACTTGAATGGACTTAGAAGGGCATGTATCTTTGCTTAGGATGGCACTGCAGGTCTGTATTTCTTTCAAAACATGGATCCTTCTACAATCTAGGGAGCTATGCATGTTCAGCTTTCAAGAAAAGATCTGTAGTTTTGAAATGTGAAGCTTTGTGGTATTAATACTGACCAACAGGCAAGAGTTGGTGGATGAGGTGAAGGAGGTGGGGACCCTAGGGGGAAGTGACCATGTCCTCATAGAATTCCTTTTGAGATGGGGAGCCAAGGAAGCTTGTAGCCAGACGCGGATGTTGGATTTTCGTAGGGCAAACTTTAATAAACTCAGAGACATGATGAGTGTCATACCATGGACGACAATGCTGGAAGGGAAGGGAGCATGTGAAGGGTGGGCGCTACTCAAACAGGAGCTATTGCATGCTCAATCAATGACTATCCCAGAAAGACGAAAACACTGCAGGAGCTCTAAGAAGCCTATTTGGATGAACAGAGAACTTCAAGAGGAACTAAGAAAGAAAAGGAAAATGTTCAGGAAATGGAAGGAAGTACAGAGCTCTAAAGAAGAGTACCTACAGGTTACTAGGCACTGTAGATCAATCATCAGAAAGGCCAAAGCTGAGAGTGAGCTAAGATTGGCCAGGGAAGCCCATTGTAACAAGAAAAGATTTTTCAGTTATGTGAGGAGCAAACGAAAAGTCAAGGAGGCAATAGGCCCACTGTTGGGTGCGGATGGACAAACTCTGACGAAAGATGCAGAGAAAGCAGAAAGGCTTAGTGCCTATTTTACATCAGTTTTTTCCCACAGGTCAAAGTGTTTAGGCACATCTAGAGATGGCTGTAGCCATAGGATAGTGTCTGGGTGGCAGGTTAACATGGATAGAGAGGTTGTCGAGAGGCATTTAGCTGCACTGGATGAGTTCAAATCCCCTGGTCCGGATGAAATGCACCCGAGAGTACTCAAAGAACTTTCCAGAGAACTTGCACAGCCCTTGTCCATCATCTTCGGAACCTCTTTAAGGACTGGAGATGTCCCGGAGAACTGGAAAAGAGCAAACGTTATTCCGATCTTCAAAAAAGGGAGGAAGGATGACCCAGGAAACTACAGACCAGTGAGTCTGACCTCTATTGTAGGGAAGATAATGGAGCAGATATTAAAGGGAGCGATCTGCAAACATCTGGAGGACAATTTGGTGATCCAAGGAAGTCAGCATGGATTTGTGTCCAACAGGTCCTGCAAGACCAACCTAGTTTCTTTTTTTGACCAAGTAACAGGTTTGCTGGATCGGGGAAATTCGGTTGATGTCATTTACTTGGATTTTAGTAAAGCTTTTGACAAGGTTCCCCATGATGTTCTGATGGATAAGTTGAAGGACTGCAATCTGGATTTTCAGATAGTTAGGTGGATAGGGAATTGGTTAGAGAACCGCACTCAAAGAGTTGTTGTCAATGGTGTTTCATCAGACTGGAGAGAGGTGAGTAGCGGGGTACCTCAGGGCTCGGTGCTCGGCCCGGTACTTTTTAACGTATTTATTAATGATCTAGATGAGGGGGTGGAGGGACTACTCATCAAGTTTGCAGATGACACCAAATTGGGAGGACTGGCAAATACTCCGGAAGATAGAGACAGAGTTCAACGAGATCTGAACACAATGGAAAAATGGGCAAATGAGAACAAGATGCAATTTAATAAAGATAAGTGTAAAGTTCTGCATCTGGGTCAGAAAAATGAAAAGCATGCCTACTGGATGGGGGATACGCTTCTAGGTAGCACTGTGTGTGAACGAGACCTTGGGGTACTTGTGGATTGTAAACTAAACATGAGCAGGCAGTGTGATGCAGCGGTAAAAAAGGCAAATGCCATTTTGGGCTGTATCAACAGAGGCATCACATCAAAATCACAAGATGTCATAGTCCCATTGTATACGGCACTGGTCAGACCACACCTGGAGTACTGTGTGCAGTTCTGGAGGCCTCACTTCAAGAAGGACGTAGATAAAATTGAAAGGGTACCGAGAAGAGCGACGAAGATGATCTGGGGCCAAGGGACCAAGCCCTATGAAGATAGGTTGAGGGACTTGGGAATGTTCAGCCTGGAGAAAAGGAGGTTGAGAGGGGACATGATAGCCCTCTTTAAGTATTTGAAAGGTTGTCACTTGGATGAGGGCAGGATGCTGTTTCCGTTGGCTGCAGAGGAAAGGACACGCAGTAATGGGTTTAAACTTCAAGTACAACGATATAGGCTAGATATCAGGAAAAAGTTTTTCACAGTCAGAGTAGTTCAGCAGTGGAATAGGCTGCCTAAGGAGGTGGTGAGCTCCCCCTCACTGGAAGTCTTCAAGCAAAGGTTGGATACACACTTTTCTTGGATGCTTTAGGATGCTTAGGGCTAATCCTGCGTTGAGCAGGGGGTTGGACTAGATGGCCTGTATGGCCCCTTCCAACTGTATGATTCTATGATTCTAATGTGTTGGAGCTAAACATATTGTCTTTCTACCATGGCCCTGGTCTTTCTTGAAGACAAGGACTTTGTTAAAGCCCTGATGATAGTAAGCAGTAAGGTGTATATGAGAAACACCTTGCCTCAGGTATGCAACTTGTATGGCATGTAGCTTATTAGATTCTGTGCAAAAGTTTTAAAATAAAATGTTGTGCACATCAAATGAGTCAGTTTTCTAAAGAAAGTGAAATAGAATTTTAAAAAATGAAATAACACCAGAGAATCATAAAGGAAGCCATTCAAATGAAATCTAAAATCTAAAAATAATAGCTGTCAAATAATATAAAATAATAAAAAGATTTTAAAATTCAGTATCATGAAATCATAATGTCTGTCTGTCTGTCTGTCTGTCTGTCTGTCTGTCTGTCTACCTGTAGCATAAATACAGGAACATTCACTTGAATTTATTTAATGCATCTCAATGACCTTTTATGCACTGGAGGTTTCATGCCAGGCTGTAGGCTGGAGTTTTAGTCCCCACCTCTTCCTGCACGGGGGAGCATTTATCTCTGTGTGCCTCATCCGCCCGCAATTTGTGCTCCTGCACGGGAGCTGGGGCAGTGAAGTTCATAAAAGGTCAATAAGAAGACTCTTGGGGCATTTCCACACATCTGGAAAAAAAGCTAAATATAATCACCTGCATGCTTGTCCACCTATTCGTTTCTCCAGGATTTCAGATATTTTTAAAAAGACGTTCCCATCCCTGGGAGAGGGGAGCAGGAGCAAGGGAAGTATGAGGCAGCCGCCTTTCACTCAGTCACCTGATTCTACAGCAGGTTGTTGTGAATGCAACATTCTTCCAACTGTGTGCTTTTGTCATTTTTCTCCTCCTTGCCCTGCTCTGCTCTGAGCTATCTTTGAGGCAATGGATGACTTTGGTGTCTCTGGGACCCCACCCAACCTGAACAGCCTAAGATGAAGCTGTGTCTGCCTCAAACTGATTATATTACAGGAGTGTGTGAAGTTGGTTTTATCATGGACAGAGCCTTGCTGGCTCATTTATGTATCATCTGAGCATAACTCTTTTCAGCCAGCTGCAGCAACAACAATCCCAACATCTTCTATGTGGTCCTTTACCTCCTAAGGTAGCTTTAACTGGTCCACGTCATAGAGATTTTCCTGTTCTATGGCATCTTCTAAAAGTAGGTTAAGCAGAAATCTCTTTAGCTTCATGCAGAATATATGTATCCACCTACATTAGTATAACTTCGATGTAATAATTCCTGACAGAAAGAAAGAAAGAAAGAAAGAAAGAAAGAAAGAAAGAAAGAAAGAAAGAAAGAAAGAAAGAAAGAAAGAAAGAAAGAAAGAAAGAAAGAAAGAAAGAAAGAAAGAAAGAAAGAAAGAAAGAAAAGCCCTCTGAATAGTACTGTACTGTAAATCTGTGTCGGATCTCTCAGATCCAGTCTCCATTAAAATTCATGAAGAAACTTCAGATTCATAAATATTGACAGGAATGATGGCATGAACATAATGTAATCTCCAAAAATATCTTCCCTAAGCATAGTTCTGTCAAGGATTTATAGCAAAGAAAGGTAGAGGCCATACAAAATATCTGCAGTCATATTTTTAAAGAAGTTGTATATCACCGATTACACACAAGGAGGAAAGGCTGGGCTGGTGGTGGCATGACAGTGGGGCTAATCCGTGCGTATAAGCAATTTTGCTGCCAGCCTGGCCCCCTCACAGCCCCAAACCGCTGTAGGGACTCCAATGGCCTGTGGCAGGGGAACACTGATTTTTCAGCATTCTCTTTTTTGCTACAGCCACAATCGGCAGCCAGGCAAGGCCCATAAATACCTGTGCTATGGTAGCTGGGGGGGCTGACAAATATGCCTCACGGCTCTGCAGCATTGCATGGCGCGTGGGGTCAACTGGGGATTTGTGTGCCATTTTGCAGAAGGTGGAAATGCTATCTCAGCCAATCCTGCCTTCCTGTAAAATAAAGCCCCCCTCCCACCTCCACCCCCACACAGCTGAACCATTCTTCTGCAGTGGCGATCCCTGGGGGGGGGGGATGGACGCATTTCAGCATGGAGCTGATCCGATGCCAAAATGAGTCTCCTTTGGGGATGCAGAAAGCAGCATACCAACTTGCGCTACTTAACTGCATCCCCCCATGCAGCCACAATAAATAGCAGAGTGTGCTGTTCCACTACAACGCTCTGGCAACAGCCCGGAGCAACCACTGCCAGGTGTAATCTGTCTATGTGTCTGTTCAGTCCACATTCGGAGACTATACTTCTTGGTGATCTAATCTCTTGAGTTTCTATGAAAATAATGTTGGTCCAGAATTTATTTACTTACTTACTTACTTACTTACTTACTTATTCATTTATTATACCGCCCTCCCCGGAGGCTCGGGGTACTTTACGTAGAACACAAGAACAATACATCAAACAGTCTATAACATGAATAACCGTACAATAATATTAATAACTAATACTCATAACAATCTGTTCCCTCTTAATAGTAAGGGGTGTTTGGGTGTGTCCATGATCAAAACTCCCGGATTGGCCCCTTGGCCCCGGACTGACAAGCAGAGGGGCCCATCGGAAGGTGCGAAGCTGACAGGGAGGCCACAGAAAAGCCCCTTCTCACTTAAAATACTGCCCTGGCCGGGGGTAAGATATAGCCAAGCCATGTTTCTTTGTTCTTTGCATTTCTCTGCAGATTTGAGTCCACTGCACAGCGTTATTCTGCAGACAAAACTGGTTCTTTTTTCTCCTGCACAACAACCCTGTGCAGTAGGCCTCAAGTCTTTCAATTCAACAACAACCTGTGTGGGAAGCCTTAAATGTTTCTTCTCTACCACAACCCTGTTCAAAGTAGCCCTTTCTGCTTGGGGAGCTGATCTTTATACTCTGCAGGTGAGATGTAATTCCAGGAGCTCTCCAGGCCCCACCTGGAGGTTGGCTACCCCTGGGTTGGAAATATTCCTGGAGGTTTGGAGGTGAGACTTCAAAATCGTACAATGCCACAGAGTCCAGACTTCAAAGAAGCCATTTATGCCTGCAGTTGGGAGGGAGTGGTGCAGGAGTGTCCCTCCTGGGCTAGGGGCTATGGCCAGCCCTTACCAGCAACTGTTTGTATTCTCGGGCACAGAAAGGCAGACCAACATCAGTCTTGTGATTCTGCAAAGTGCAGGAAGATCTAAATAAATATTTATACCCTAAAACTGCAAATAGTGAACAAGTAAGTGGCTGGAGACACATGGGAACTGTAATGACTTTTTAAACCTTGGCCTGGCAAATAAAAAAATCAGTATAAAAAAAAACCTTACTAAGGTCAAGACTGCTGTGCACAGAGAGTCTTCCTCTTAGGGTTGCCAGCTTCCCAGTGAGGCTCTCTACCCCACATCCCTCGTGGGGAGGCTGTTATGGGGAGAGAAAGGGAAGACGATTGGAAAATACTTTGAGACACCTGAGGTCTGCTGGGTCACTCCCAGTTCCCAGTTCTCTCAGACCTCTCAAAGCCCCAGATAACTCACAGGTTGTGGGGAGATTAATGGAAAAGGTGTTTTGAAACTCCTTTGGGTAGTAAACAGCAGGGTACAAAAATCTGTCCTTCTTCTAAGGAGCAACCATGAAAGAAGCATGTGGGCATACAACATTTTATCAAAAGTGAAAAAATGGAAAAGAAGGAACAGGGTGGACACCTGTGTACTGTGACTACCCCATGTGTATTAGGGCAGAGGGGCATTTCAATGTCTGTGGCCTAATTCACACAAGTAGGGAAATGACGCAGAACTGGGGGGAATTGGTTGCCATGTAATTTTCCCCTAAGAAGAATCTCCAGTCTGATTTTCCCTTCACATATCTGAAGACATGGCTCTGGAAAGCTCACCTGTAACCTCTATGCCACAATTCCCAAAGGTCAGTCCTCTCCCATACTCAATGAACATTCCACACCACAGGTTCTTGACACCCATATCTCCACACCCATGCCCTCATTTGTGTCCACGCCACCACAACCTCCAACACAACACACACATTCAACCTCATGCCCTTATTGACTGGACAACTTCTCCCCTTCCTCTTCCCACTGCCAAGTTCTAGTGCCCATTGTATTCTTGGATACAACGGGTTTTGCCCCTAGTATAACAATATAACAGTATAAACAATGCAACAGTGCAATTGTGCAAACAGGTCCAGAGCACTCTGGTGGAGTTCTGAGAGGGAGGGGAGAGCAGGGGCCCTGCTCGAGACCAGGAGGACTTCTTTAAGGCCAGGGACCATAAGCCAGATCCTGCCCTCTGCGTTTTGGACCAGCTGTAGTTTCTAGGTCAAGGCTAAGGGCAGGCCTGTGTATAGCGAGTTACAGAAGTCTAGAGGTGACCGTCGCATGGATCACTGTGGCTAGGTGTTCCAGGGCCAGGTAGGGTGCTAGTAGCTTGGCTTGGCGGAGATGGTAGAATGCCAGCCAGCACTACCTTTGTGATCTGGGCTTCCATTATGAGGGAAACATCCAGAATTACGCCTAAATTCCTGGCAGAGTGAGCCATAAAGAGCTGCACACCATCCAGGGCAGGCAGATGTGCTTCCTCACATGGGCCCTTCCTACCCAGCCTCCAAAGTTAGTGAGACATCAAAGGTCATACCTGGGAAGCGATGACTAGTTGTGTCCCTGCCCAGGTGGGAAGGCGTGCTTCCTGAGCTGCCCCCTTACCACCCAACCACAGGACCTTCGTCTTTGAAGGATTGAGTTTCAAACAACTCTGCTTGAGCCATCTCGTTACTGCTTCCAGGCAGCTGGCTAATGCTTCTGGGGGAGAGTCAGGGCAGCCATCCATCAGGAGGAAGAGCTGGGTGTCATCTGCATATGGGTGGCAACCCAGCCAAAACTTCCGTACCAATTGTGCAAGAGGGTGCATGAAGATGTTGAATAGGGTAGGAGAGAGGACTGCTCTCTGTGTTGTCGGCAGTCTGATGTTCTCTCTCCTATTGCAACCCTCTGTCCACGATCTCAGCGGAAGGAGATCAGCCATTGAAGGGCTGTCCCTTGTATTCCGGCATCGATGAGGCGGCGAGCTTAGAAGCTCATGATCGACTGTGTCGAATGCTGCTGAGAGGTCTAATAATATCAGCAGTGCCAACCCGCCTCGGTCCAACTGGCAACGGAGGTCGTCCGTCAGAGCGGCTAGCGCTGTCTCTAACCCATGGCCAGGCCAGAAACCTGACTGGGATGGGTCTAGGACCGAAGCTTCTTCCAGGTATTCTGCTAATTGGTTTGCAACAGCCCTTTCTACCATCTTCCCCAGAAACCCTAAATGCAAGACGGGTCGATAGTTATTAGGCTATCACAGATCTAGTCATTTTGTGGGGAAAAGCACATAAGAGGCTATATAGCCAAGATAGTGTAATCCTTCAGAATACATTTCCCAGGGAGCACTATGTTCAGTGAATGACAACCAGCTGAGGATCCCTGCCCTCCCCCCTGCCCCCCCCCCCCAAAAAAATTTGTCTAGTCTTAACCAGAGCCAATGCCTTTTCAGCCCTAGCTCCTTCCTGGTAGAATGAGCCTGGTGGAATATCTTGTATGCCTTATTTAATCTACACTGTGAAACATCCTGTGAAAACTGTGCCTTTTCTCACACATTTTCAGAAGTGAAGAAACCAAGAATTTCTCAGCAACTACAGCACAGTTCCACTTTCCCCTTAAAACTTTCAGTGGCAACACATATTGCTTGTTCCAGAATTACTATAACTTCACACTGGGGGGGGATGGACGTCTAGACCCAACCAGCTCAGAACAGAAAATGGCTCTTTTGGTAGCCGTGCCACCACCAGCAGAAACTAAGGACACATTGGTTTCCTTGCCAGAGGAACCTCCAAAACCGCTGTGAGCTTGGGATTGACTGATTCATGCATATCAGCAAGTTGACACACACACAAAAATAACTGTCTGTCAGTAGTTGCCTATTACATTCTATGGCATGCCAGATGTGGCTTAGATGTGGCTGCCTTTAACCCCAAATCACATTTGTATTGATATCTTTAGAAAAAACACATTGTTATTGCTATGACTCAGTATGTTTAATGTGGGCTGAGAACTAGAATCTTACTCTGAATTAAGAAATATCAAGAAGGTTCAGCGTTTATCCATTGACAGCAGTGAGAAATGCTGAGGCAAACTGCTAAAAATACTAAGGGGCTTTACGCACCGGGATCTTTGTAGCAAATTGGTCACTGAATGAAAAATCGCCATTTAAAATAGTGGAATTCGTCGTTATGCATACCTGCCTTTGTAGTGGAATCCAGTTGCGTTTTGTAGCGTTTCCCACAGGCTTCCGGTCTCGGCAGAAATCGCTAGAAAGGAAGCGCTATTGCCGAGCTCGTCCCGCCCCTGGCCGTCAAGCAGCCAATGGGCAGCCGTTAGCATGCTCCCAAACAGCCCCTTTCCCTTTAAGAAAGGTTTAAAAAAAAAAAAAAACAGACCCATTGCAACGAATCTGTGTTAATTCGTTGCAACGGAGAGACCCATCCAGCTGCCTGGTGTGTTTGAGCTGTCGTTTGATCGTTGCCACGCTCCCTCCGAGTGAAAAAAAAAATCCCACCCCCTCTCACGGGCCCGATTTTCGGCTGAATGAATGTGTAAAAAATAAAGTGACTGCTTAGTAGTGTGCTTAGTGACTGAAGTGTGCTTAGTGACTGAAGGGGAGGGACTGAAGCCGGGGAAGCCTCTAAACTGAAAGAGGCTCGCTGGTGCGTTTATCCCCGCTCGCTCGGAGAAAAAAAAAATGGCGATCGCTTCGCCGGAAGATCAGAGAAGAGAGCCAGGGGGAGGGACTTTGTAGAAACCGCAACAATGTTAACGCACAGGTCTTTTTCGCTAGTGTTGCAGATTGGTTGCAGGAGTGTATCGCTTTCCGGAGGGTGAATCCACTTTTGGGGATTTCCCTGAAAGCGCTACAAGGAAGCGCTTTTTGCAGATTGGTTTCAGGTGTGTGGCAGATTGTCGACGACGTTGTGCAAAACAGCAAATCAGTAGCGTTTTCAATTGGCAACCATTGTGCTATTTTGAAGGCGTGCAAAAAGCCCCTAAGAGATCATTTCAGTGAAACTAATCATTGTCCTGCTTGGAATTATGTTCAACAGTTACAAGATGAAAGATTAGGACCTGGAAGAATCTACAGGCAAGGCAAGGCAAGGAGATGGCTGTTCCCATGGTAGTTAGAACCACTCTGAGAAACTGTGAAAGAGCTCTAGACCACTCAATATCTTCAGAGAAAGAGGAAATACATGCAGGATGTATTCTTCTCAGAGTGGAAGTCTCGATAGCCTTTGCAAATAGGTTTACAAAAAAAAACTGTATGAGAGGAAAAGTAGCTGGAGAGGATTTAAAGAAGAGAAGGGGTAGGCGGGTGAAGCTTCTCCTCTCCCATGGTCTCTACATTCCAACCCTCCCCCCCCCCCCTCATCTGCTTTTTTTGAGGAAAGGCTGGTTGTTACCAGGGTTCAGATTTATTTATTTGTGTGTAACGTGTTCTTATGCCTTTATTTGAAGGACACGGAGGCTCCCAGGATGCCAAATGCAAGCATGACAGTGTTTGTTGGCTTGTTTCCAAGCAGCTAAACACCACAGAAACTATACAATCTGTTTGTTGTCCTCCTGGGGTTCAGAAGTGGAGATACTATTTGCAGCCCAGATTTGTTTTTCATGTGGACAAGTTTCCTGTTTGTTGATATATGCCTATGTCATTGGATCCTGGCCACAGTCACCTATGACTAAGCAGTGCTTGAGTATGTTTATTTATTTCACAAGCTAGGTAGACTCTAAGGATGATATGCTGCCTCTCAACTAATATTATAATAAGTTAGGAATATATATATATAGTTGTATGTTTTCATCTTTTAAAAAACCTTGAAAATCAGCCTCAAAAGGCTTCAGTCTTGAGCAAAGTAATGTCAGGACAGCAGAAAGTCTCCTTAATTATTTCCCAGCCTTCCACATTTATGAGCAAAATCCCCCTTCCCCCACTGTAAGCAAAAGAAGTTATGTCTAAACATCCGGAAGAAGTTCCTGACAGAGCGGTTTCTCAGTGGAACAGGCTTCCGCTGAGCGAAGTAGGGCTGAGAGCACTGAGAGAACTGGGGATGGTCCACAGTCACCAAGCAGGCCTCAGGTGACTCTAAGCCATTTAAAATTACCTTCCCTAACTCTCCCAATAACAGAAACCCTATAAGGAAAGTGGGGCTGAGAGGTCTCAGAGAACTGGGGATGGCACACAGTCACCCAGCAGGCCTCAGGTTTCTCAAAGCAGTTTAAAATCACCTGCCCTCCCTCTCACCATAACAAACACCCTATGAAGTGGGGCTGAGAGCTCTGAGAGAATTCACAGTCACCCAGCAAACCTCAGGCATTTCTAAGTAGTTTAAAATTGCCTTTCCTTCCTCTCCCCATAACAGACACCACTGAGAGCTCTGAGAGAACTGGGAATGGCCCACAGTCACTGAGCTGGCCTCAGGTATCTCTAAGCAGTTTAAAATCGCCTTCCCTTCCTCTCCCCATTACAGACACCATATGACAGCAGTGCGGCTGAGAGGTAAGAGAACTGGAAAAGCCCGCAGTCACCCAGCAGTCCTCAGGTGTCTCTAAGCAGCTTAAAATCACCTTCGCTTCCTCTCCCCATAACAGACAACCTGTGAGGGAAGTTGGGCTGAGAGCTCTGAGAGAAATGGGAATGGTCCACAGTCACCCATCAGACCTCAGATGTCTCTAAGCAGGTAAAATCGCCTTCCCTTCATCGCCCCATAATGGACACTGTATGAGAGAAGTGGGGCTGAGTGCTCGGATAGAACTGGGATAGTTCCACAGTCACCAAGCAGGCCTCAGGTGTTTCTAAGCAGTTTAAAATTGCCTTCCCTTCCTTTCCCCATACCAGACACTGGATGAGAGAAGTGGGGCTGAGAGGTCCGAGTGAACTGGAAAGGCCCACAGTCACCCAGCAGTCCTCAGGTGTCTCTAAGCAGTTTAAAATCGACTTCCCTTACTCTCCCCATAACAGACACCCTATGAGATAATTGGGACTGAAACGTCTGAGAGTACTTAAAAGGCTCATAGTCACCCAGCAGGCCTCAGGTGTCTCAGAATACAGAATTGGCATAACAATGATTTTAAAAAAGATAAAATGGTACAGCCAAAACAGCACGACCAAGCGACATGCACAATCCTCCAACAATACACAAATATTACAAGATGGCCATACTGCAATGCATGATCCACAGAGGGCTCACACAGGTCTGCTTTTAGCCAGTACAGGGTTCAGAAATGAGAAATTCACCTTTTGTATTGTTAACAATACCTTGGCTACTTCTCGGATCATCTCTGGATCACTTTCATTTAGGATTTTATGCATTGTGTCCTTCTTGTCTACACGAGTAGATTTCAATTTTCTCCAATATTTAACTAGTGATTTTTGCAAGGGGAGAAATCTAGGGCACTCCATCAATAGTTGATATAAAGTGTCAGGTACACCACAGCCATGAAGACACAACCATTCTGAAAAGGGAACGTCCAAAAGGCGGCCTCTGGATATACTTGAGGGAAAGATATTTAGCCATACCAACATAAATATGCAGAGGGAGATCTATATATGAGAATTCTCAGGGGCTTTTCGCACGCCTTCAAAATCGCACAATGGTTGCCAATTGAAAACGCTACTGATTTGCCATTATGCACAACGTCGTTGACAATCTGCCACACACCTGAAACCGATCCGCAAAAAGCGCTTCCTTGTAGCGCTTTCAGGGAAATCCCCAAAAGTGGATTCACCCTCCAGAAAGCGCTACACTCCTGCAACCAATCTGCAACACTAGCAGGAAAGTTCTGTGCGTTACCATTGTTGTGGTTTCTACGAAGTCCCTCCCCCTGGCTCTCTCCTCTAATCTTCCGGCAAAGCGATCGCCATTTTTTTTTCTCCGAGCGAGCGAAGTTCAACCCACCAGCGAGCCTCTGTTTAGAGGCTTCCCCGGCTTCAGTCCCTCCCCAGAGCTGTTTAGTCACTAAGCACAGAGAAGCCCGTTTGCTGATGTATTTTCCCTTTATTTTTTACACTGTTTTCGGCCGAAAATTGGGCCCGTAGGGGGGGGGGGTTTACTCGGGAGGAGCGTGGCAACGATGAAATGACAGCTCAAACACACCTGCCAGCTGGATGGGTCTCTCCGTTGCAACGAATCAACACAGATTCGTTGCAATGGGTGTGTTTTTTTAAAAAAAAACCTTTCTTAAAGGGAAAGGGGCTGTTTGGGAGCATGCTAACGGCTGCCCATTGGCTGCTTGACGGCCAGGGGTGGGACGAGCTTGGCAATAGTGCTTCCTTTCTAGCGATTTTTGCTGAGACCGGAAGCCTTTGGGAAACGATAGAAACGCAACTGGATTCCACTACAAAGTCAGGTATGCATAATGACGAATTCCACTATTTTAAATGGCGATTTTTCGTTCAGCAAACAATTTGCTATAGGGATCCCGGTGCGGAAAGCCCCTCAATGTTGAGGGAAACAGGTACTGTTAGATGCTGAGCTCAGTGTCTGTGCATCTATATCCTCCAATCGCTGTGTTATTTTCCTCATGATAGTTCTTTTGTCCAATGCCCTGCAGTTTCCCTAGTATTTTCTTGTTTACAGCCTCCTAAAGAAATGGGTCGGCTAGCAGATTGAAGAGTAAGGACTTTGCTGCTACATGAAAGTGTATTATACCGAATACCTAAATATATTTAGCCAGGCTCTAGTTTCAAGTGTTTGTTGGCCAAGTTCTGCTGCAAGCATGACATTTGCAACACAATTTGGTACATTCAACAGTTTTCTAAAGAACAACTTGCTGTTGAATGAAGCAATCCATATAGGAACTCCGTATAAGTTCTGTGGAACTAATTTGGCTTTATAAATTCTTAGAGCAGCTAGGATATTTTTCTTTCCCTTCTGGTGGAAGAACGTTACTAGCAGTGCTATTTGTCCCTTAACAGCTTTCAAGATTTTTTCTCTATGGTTTACCCATTTACTATTATAGCTGAAAATAGTCCCTTAATATTTGAAGTGGTTTACCTCTCGTATTTGTTTCCCCCTCACTTGCCAATAAGAGCCTCTTGTGGCACAGAGTGGTAAGGCAGCCACCTGAAAGCTTTGCCCATGAGGTTGGGAGTTCAATCCCAGCAGCCGGCTCAAGGTTGACTCAGCCTTCCATCCTTCCGAGGTCGGTAAAATGAGTACCCAGCTTGCTTGCTGGGGGGTAAACGGTAATGACTGGGGAAGGGAATGGCAAACCACCCCGTATTGAGTCTGCCATGAAAACGCTAGAGGGCGTCACCCCAAGAGTCAGACATGACTCGGTGCTTGCACAGGGGATACCTTTACCTTTACCTTTTACACTTGCCAATGGTACCTATAGTGGGTTGTAGCAAAAACTCAAATCTTAGTTTTATCATAGTTTATTGTGAGCTTATTTTCAAGAGAGTACTCAATAAATGTTCTTAAATATCAAAGCAGGCCCACTTGTGTTCTTGATAGGATTACTGTATGATTCGCATATAGTAGTAACAGTATTGGCCTTTTCCCCACAAGAGGAGGGTGTCCATTTACTTCTTTAAAGTAACCAGCTAGGTCATTTAGGAAAAGGCTGAGTGCTCTGAAAGAACTGGGAAAGGCCCACAGTCACCCAGAAGGCCTCAGGTGTCTCTAATAAGATTAAAATTGCCTTCCCTTACTCTCCCCATAACAGACACCCTGTGGGAAAGGTGGGGCTGAGACTTCTGAGAGAACTGGAAAGACCCACAGTCACCCAGCAGGCCTCAGGTTTCTCTAATCAGTTTAAAGTCAACTTCCCATTATCTCCCTATAACTGACACCCTATAACTGAAGTGGGGCTGAAAGGTCTGTGAGAACTGGAATGATCCACAGTCACCCAGCAGGCCTCAGGAGTCTCTAAGCAGTTTATAATCGCCTTTACTTCCTCTCCCCATAAGAGACACCCTATGAGAGAAGTGGGACTAAGTGCTCTGAGAGAACTGGAAATGGCCCATTATTGGCATAATAGCAAAACATATATATAAAAGACAAAGCAATTCAAATCCGAGATCACTTGCGTTCTCTAAGATGGTTGTGTTGCTCAGAAAGGAGAAGAACATGCTCCACTGATTCAGGTTTCTTGGCGAGACATAAGCAGAGTCTGTCGGCATATCAGATTTTAGCATATCGACCTCTCGTCACTGCCGTTGGTAGAAGGTTTAGTCTTGCTAGCATAAAAAATCACTTCAGGGAAGACAATTTAAAGATGTATAGTACTCCAGGATCCTTCTTGCTGGGAAATCGATAGATAGGAGAGCATGTTCTGCGTGTTCCGGCAATAGTGTTCTGATAATATCCAAGATTCATTGCCTGATGGTGTTGTAAGCTTCGTTCTCTTCAAGGTTTTCCAAGAGTTCTACTCCTACAGGGAGGTCTATACCCATACTGTTATGCCATAGAAAAGTTTTGTGATCAGCATAGTTTGAAAAATCTTAATAGCGGCAGGGAGGTTTTGGCCTCCCTTAGAGAAGTAAAATCTTGCTATTGCATTTGCCTTGAAATTTGTGCAGGTTGATGTTTGGTTCCAATGTAGGGTCCATTTCAAAGAGTGGTGGAAATGGACTCCTAAGTATTTAAAATGGTGCGCTTGCTCAATGAAATGTTCATTTATATTCCATTTGGTGAGCTTTCTGCATTTAGAAAATACAACTATTTTAGATTTGATGAAGTTGATTCGGTGTTGATTTTGATTACAATAACTTGAGAAAGCTTAGGCCAACCTTAATACAAGAAAGGAGGACCACGTTGTCCACATACAAAAGGGAAGGGACTGGAGAGCTTCTCAGCGTTGGGGCATGGCAATGGATTCCTGTAAATTTTCAGCCAGATCGCATACATAAACAATGAATAGATATGGGGATAAAATGCAGACCTGTTGGCAGGTATTCTATTGGAAAATTTCCCATCCCTGGCACTGTGGATTTGGCTGCAAGTATTTGTGTGAAGGTTATGAATGACATACAGAGCTACCATGTCTAATAGTTTTTTCCAAAGTCAAGTTCTAGGAATGGAATCGAAGGCAGCTTGCAGATTGAGAAAGGCGGCATAGAGTGCCCAAAATGGCATTTACAGCCCAAAATGGCATTTGCCACCCAGGAGGCCTCTGGTGTCTCTAATCAGGTGTCCCGAAAATCACCTTCCCTTCCTCTACCTATAACAGACACCCTATGAGAGAAGTGGGGCTGAGTGCTGTGAGACAACTATGAATGGCTTACAGTCACACAGCAGGCCTCAGGTTTCTCTAATCAGTTTAAAGTCAACTTCCCATTATCTCCCTATAACTGACACCCTATAAGTGAAGTGGAGCTGAAAGGTCTGTGAGAACTGGAAAGGCCCACAGTCACCCAGCAGGCCTCAGGTGTCTCTATGCAATTTAAAATTGTCTTCCCTTCCTCTCCCTATAATAGTAAGGTGACCAGATTTTAAGATTGTCTTTCTCCAGCCCAAAGGAGACTCGAGGTATCCAGAGGGAGGGGGGGCACTGCCACTTCCAGTCCCCAGCCAATACGAGCTCCGCCAGACATTTCCTAGATTCACTGAGCAAGCTTCAGCAGTGGGGGAAACCTCTTGGCTTCCGGAAAAGGGGCTCTGGAAATGGGGCTCTCCACAAGAGCCAAACTCTCCTCCAACATGGATGGCCCTTGGAGGAAGGCAACGGCACCCAGCCCGGCCCTTACTGTAGGGTTGGAGCAGTTGAGCAGGCAGACGGTGGCCAATACCAGCCAGTGCCACCAGTTTACCTGGAAGTTGCCGCCGCCACGGCTGGGCAGGCTCAGTGCGTTCTCCTCGGCCACTGCTGCCACATCCATTGTCTTCTTCTGCCACTGGGGCTGTGCTGCCTTTTGTCCGAGGGGCAGGAGCCCTGAGGCCACCCTCCACCCCGCCGCCACCACCACTCTCCCACAAGCATCTGGACCAGCCGGGGCCTGAAAAACTGGTTCACCCACCCCACCCGCCCCGCCATCCGCTAGTGCCTTAGCAATGCGGCAGGTTCAGGGACACGGCAAATCCTGCTTGGGCTGGCAGATCCACCTGTGGTGCCTCCCTCCACACCAGCCGCTGGCCCTAACGCCAGCCCGAGCAGCGTTGCGAGGCCAGGCAGGACTTTTTTTAAAAGATCCAGGACATGAGACATTGTCCCGCAAAAAACGGTACAAATGGGCAGCTTATATAATAGACTCCCTGTAAGCGATGTGGGGCTGTCTGCTCTGAGAGAACTGGGAATGGCCTCTACAGTCACCCAGCAGGCCTCAGGTGTCTATAAACAGTTTAAAATCACCTTCCCTCTCCCCATAACAGACACCCTATGAGAGAAGTGAGGCTGAATGCTCTGAGAAAACTGGGAATGGTCCAGTCACCCAGCAGGCTGCAGACGTCTCTACACAGTTTAAAATCAGTCCCGAAAATCACCTTCCCATCCTCTTCCTATAACAGACACCCTATGAGAGGTCTATGAGAACTGGAAAGGCCCACAGTTACCCAGCAGGCCTCAGGTGTCTCTAAGCAGTTTAGATAGCCATCCCTGCCTTTCCCCATAACAGATACCCTATGAGGGAAGTGGGGCTGAGTGCTTGGAGAGAACTGGGAATGGCCCACAGTCAGCCAGCAGGCCTCAGGTTTCTCTAAGCAGTTTAAAATCAACTTCCCATCCTCTCCCCATAACAGAAACTGTATGAGGGAAGTGGGGCTGAGAGGTCTGTGAGATTTTATGTTTCTATGATGCTACAATGTCTTCCCTGCCAGTCTTTCTAAAATTAACTCCATAAGCCCTTTTGAGACCATTGAATTACTAATTCTGTTCTAGGGCTCTAGTACTTGACTAAAATTGCATTTGTTGTTTTTCTTCTCCCTTCCCCACCCCAAATTTAGCACTGTAAGGGGGAAGTTTGCAAATTGGAAAGGAAGATTGATTGGAACGGAATCATAGAACTCTATGATTCTGTGATTCTGTGATTTTCTATTTGAGTGTGTGGAAGGATCTGTATAACAAGGGGCAGCTAGCTACAATGTACTTGCTAAATTTGGAGTGGGGGTAAAGCGAAGCACATGAGTGGTCTTAGGCAAACCATTATCTCAACCTTAAATGTAAAGGTAAAGGTATCCCCTGTGCAAACACCGGGTCATGTCTGACCCTTGGGGTGACACCCTCTAGCGTTCTCTTGGCAGACTCAATACGGGGTGGTTTGCCAGTGCCTTCCCCAGTCATTACCGTTTACCCCTCAGCAAGCTGGGTACTCATTTTACTGACCTCGGAAGGATGGAAGGCTGAGTCAACCTTGAGCCGGCTGCTGGGATCGAACTCCAAGCCTCATGGGCAGAGCTTTCAGACTGCATGTCTGCTGCCTTACCACTCTGCGCCACAAGAGGCTCTCAACCTTACCCCCCCTCCAATTATAGAGATAATATCATACTTAAGAGAGCTAAAAATAGATTGTGAGAATTCAAATTGTTTTAATGTTCACAAATGCTTCTTTTGCTCCACTGAAGTTTCTGGTCAAACAAATACTGCAGGATTTGAAACATTTTGAAAACCTGCAAAGCCTGTTTAGTGGGGAGGGAAATGGAATGAGTATATCTGTACAGAGATCAGTCCCTTTTTCAAAAATCTTCAGCTCTCTCAACAAACTCGCAAAAAAACCCACTATCTTTCTCCAGCCCAAAGGAGACTTGAGGTTGGCTGGGGTTCATGAATACTTTATACTACATTGGAAATACCCTGACACTAAGCCTGAAGGAGAGAAAATCTGTTGGAAGACAGGCCCAAAAGAGACAATAAGAGAACACCACTAGTGGTTACATATCGCTCTCAACTCAAAACAGTTCAGCGCATCATCAGTGACTTACAGCCTCCACTGGAAAATGACAGTTCCCTTAGAATCATAGAATCATAGAGTTGGAAGGGGCCATACAGGCCATCTAGTCCAACCCCCTGCACAACGCAGGATCAGCCCAAAGCATCCTAAAGCATCCAAGAAAAGTGTGTATCCAACCTTTGCTTGAAGACTGCCAGTGAGGGGGAGCTCACCACCTCCTTAGGCAGCCTATTCCACTGCTGAGCTACTCTGACTGTGAAAAATATTTTCCTGATATCTAGCCTATATCGTTGTAATTTAACAAGAGCCTCTTGTGGTGCAGAGTGGTAAGGCAGCCGTCTGAAAGCTTTGCCCATAAGGCTGGGAGTTCAATCCCAGCAGCCGGCTCAAGGTTGACTCAGCCTTCCATCCTTCCGAGGTCGGTAAAATGAGTACCCAGCTTGCTGGGGGGTAAACGGTCATGACTGGGGAAGGCACTGGCAAACCACCCTGTATTGAGTCTGCCATGAAAACGCTAGAGGGCATCACCCCAAGGGTCAGACATGACTCGGTGCTTGCACAGGGGATACCTTTACAGCGCGTCCTTTCCTCTGCAGCCAACGGGAACTGCATCCTGCCCTCCTCCAAGTGACAACCTTTCAAATACTTAAAGAGGGCTATCATGTTCAAAGAAGGAAACCCGGTTGGTCTGACAGGACCTGTTGGAGACAAATCCATGCTGACTTCCTTGGATCACCAAATTGTCCTCCAGATGTTTGCAGATTGCTCCCTTTAATATCTGCTCCATTATCTTACCCACAACAGAGGTCTGACTCACTGATCTGTAGTTTCCTGGGTCATCCTTCCTCCCTTTTTTGAAGATCGGAATAGCTTGCTCTCTTCTAGTACTCCAGGACATATCCAGTCCTTAAAGAGGTCCCGAAGATGATGGACAAGGGTTGTGCAAGTTCTCCGGAAAGTTCTTTGAGCACTCTCGGGTGCATTTCATCTGGCCCAGGGGATTTGAACTCATCCAGTACAGCTAACTTTCCAAAGTTCTGGGGGGCAAATATTTTCTTGCACACAGACAACCTTCTAATCTCAAACAATTCCTCACCCACAACAATGCAACATCTAATTGTGCAGCACAAGCTGGCCAGATACTATGATATTAAACTACACCAGTAATCACTGGATCTGATTTGCCATGACTCATAGGACCAATTTCTTAGTGCCCTTCTTAAATACACAGATACACACAGTTGTAACATATTCCTTTGAAAACAAACCCCATTTTGGCTTCAGTATATCCACAGCATCCAGGAAGCATTGTGTAGTAACAATGTTTATTTTCAATGACATTAATGTATTAGTCTGGAAATAACTATTTGGATTGGGAATTGGAGCTTGTGGGATATGTAGGAGAAAGGAAAGAAATGTGCAGCTATGTTCTAGAATCAATAGCTATCTGTTTTTGCTGGTGTAAAAAAATTGCAAGTTTTATATTTTCCAATGCTTGTACCATTTTGAAATAAAAACGCATCACTCTGATATTCAGTGGGTCTTGCAAACTAATTCTTGAGGTTTGTTTTTTCAGCTACAAATCTGTGCATTTTTTATTATGATCCATCCCTTTAATAAAATAACAGGTGAGAAAGGAGAGTTGTCCACCTTTATTTGTTGGATGATGCATTCACGTTTTTTTATTTCTAGATGTCATAGGCTCTTTTGGTGCCAGTGTATGAGGAACGGTCATATATTCGTCTTTCTCTGTGTGAGTTACACCTGTTTTTTACCATTAGGGAATAATATGTTTGATCCTTCCAAATTCTGATTCTGCTTTGATTAGGGGGTTGTTGATCCATGCATGAATTGATTTTGCAGGAAAAAACAATGGTGCAGGATCAAACAGCTGTTCTTAAAAGTATACTCATTAGAATATGAAAATATAATTGCCTGCTGGGTAAAGAAACAGACTTGATAATTTATTGCAGCATTACTTCTAATTTTGTTTATATGGGAATCGATAATCAAAATTGTGTATGTTCCAGAATCCATACAGGTGGACATATCATAGAATCATAGAATAATCATAGAATCATAGAGTTTGAAGGGACGTCATGGGTCATCTAGTCCAACCCCCTGCACTATGCAGGACACTCACATCCCAATCACTCATCTACTGTAATCTGCCACCCCTTTGCCTTCACAGGATCAGCCTCTCTGTGAGACAGCTATCTAGCCTCTGTTTAAAAATTTCCAAATATAGAGAACCCACCACTTCCTGAGGAAGCCTGTTCCACTGAGAAACCACTCTAACTGTCAGGAACTACATCCGGATGTTTAGATGGAGGTTCTTTTGAGCAGGGGGTTGGACTAGATGGCCTGTACGGCCCCTTCCAACTCTATGATTCTATGATTCTAATTTCATCCCATTCCTTCTGGTCTGTCCCTGGCCTATTATGCACGGCTGCTGAAACGCCGGCATGGAGAATGCGGAGGAGGAAGAAGCGAAGCAAACCGCTTACGCAGGGGGATGGGTTGCAACAGCGGCAAAACCCAGATTATTTGATTATGCACGTGGCTACTCAGAAGCCGCTTCTGGTTGCACCCTGATCCCGGAAAGCTCCACTTTCTTCCGCATCTCGCTAACGTGGCTTTTTCGGCGGCATATGTTGACTCTGCACCCGGTTTCTGCCTGCAGCGTGCATAATTGGTGATTTTAGGTGCCGCCATTCCACCCTGATGCGGACCTTCCACTCCGTGCATAATAGGCCCCTCTGGGGCAAGAGAGAACAACTCAGCTCCATCCTCTGTATCAGTGGTCCCCAACCCCCGGTCCATGGATCAATCGGTACCGGACCGCAGCTCCTCCTCGTCCTCCTCCCCAGCTGCTGCCTCAGGGGCTGCCCTACCACTCTGCTGCCAGCTCACCTTTGGTGCTCTCCAGCGGCCGCCATGGATGGGGCTCCCCCTTGGCATGGCTGCTGGCAGTGCCCCCCAGTTGAGGGTGGGAAGGCAGGGGTGCTGGTGGAAAAGTAAGTGGAGCAGGGGCTCAGGCAGCAGCGGCGACATCCCTCGGGAAAAGACTAGCCCCCGGGCCTCAGTAAAATTGTCAAGCATTGACCGGTCCCCAGTGATAAAAAGGTTGGGGACCACTGCTCTATATGGTACCCTTTTAAATACTTGAAAATGGTTATCAAATACCCTCAGTCGTCTCCTCTCTAGGCTAAACAGACCAAGCTCCCCCAACCTTTCTTCATACGTGTTGGTCTCCAAACCCTTCACTGTCTCTGTTGCCTTCCTCTGGACACATTCTAGTTTGTCAACATCCCTCTTCAATTGGAGTGACCAAAACTGAACACAGTATTCCAAGTGAGGACGAACCAGAGCAGAGTAAAGCGGTACCACCACCTCCCATGATCTGGATCCCATTTGCATTTTTAAACACTGAGTCACACTCCTGACTCATGTTCAATGTATGGTCAACTAATACTCCTAGATCCTTTTCGCACATGCTACTGCCAAGACAAGTCTCCCCCATCCTATATAGGTGAGTTTGGTTTTTCCTTCCTAAATGCAGAACTTTACATTTGTTCCTATTGAACTTCATTTTATTCAGTTTAGCCCACTTCTCAAGCCTATCAAGATCATCCTGTATTCTGTTGCTGTCTTCAATTGTATTTGCTTCTCCTCCCAGTTTAGTACCATCTGCAAATTTAATAAGTGTCCCTGTTACACCAAATGTGTCTCTGTAAGGACACGTGTCTAAATTTAGTTGTGGGGAATCAGCTAGTAGAGCCAGCAAGAGGCAGCGTGGCGTAACGTGGGACCTTGTATTGCACAGTTTACTGGGTAATTATGTCACTGAGATAGAACCAAGGCAGACAGTAATCTAAACACGGAAGGACTTTATTAACACACACTAATTAGACAAAAGACAACACATGCACACTCTAGCATAGAAATGTACATTCCTAGCCACTAGCACACAAGGAAGAGGCTTATAGGGGAGGAACCTATACTAAGGGTTGATTGGAAGTGATATCTACCTGTCTTCTGGGTGGAGCAGAGTTCCGGAGGTCCAGGGAAGCAATTTGGGGTGACGGACGAGGGACCGAGATGAACGTCAGACAGAGTTTCTGTAGCCTGGAAACTGACTGCACTTTGTGGCTGTGGGAGCCCAATATTTAAAGGAAATTTGTGACCTGAGGTGATAGGGGGCTGATCCTACCTTGTCCAAGGCTTGGACAAAGAGTTTGATGGCTGGTAACAATTGTAGCCAGGTCCCAACAAAGAAATGGGTTGCTGAGACGAAGAAACTAGCTGCTGGGAATATGGAGAAATATTTCCTGTCTAGAAGGGCTGATGGCCCATTTCTGGCAAATCCTGGATGATTGTTTGTGCCTGGGGATAGTGGTAAGGGAAAAGACAAAGACCAATTCTTGGATTAGATTTGGTGTTGAAAGAGAGTGGCCAGTTCCCTTTACAAGACAATGTGCTTGGCTCGCTGGAGGGGAGTTTGGGGTGGGATGCCTTTGTCTCTCTGTACTTGCCAGGAGTGCTGACAAACTCCTCTTTTGTTTGCAAGCAAGTAAGTTGGGAGAAGCCTAACTTCAAGTCCTGCTTCAGAGCCAGAAGTGGGTTTTAGTTGCTCTCCCATTATGCCTTGCAATGCTGGACCTGGCTTTTCTCTCTGGTGCCAGGGTCTGTGCAGGAGTGTCAGGAAGGGTTGACACGGGTATGCCAGCCTTTGATGGAGGGGTGACAGCCCACATAACATCCCCTCTAATCCCTCATCCAAATCATTCATAAATATGTTGAACAACATAGGCAACAGGACAGATCCTTGGAGTACTCCTTGCCACTCTTTTCCAAGAAGATGCTGAACCATTAACAAGTGCTCTCTGGGTATGATTTGTCAACCAGTTATTGATCCACCTGACAGAATTAGGCTCCATACGGCATTTTACCAACTTGTCAACAAGAATAGCATGGGAAACCTTATCAAAAGTTTTACTGAAATCCAGATAGACTATGTCCACGGCATTCCTCTGATCCAGCAAGGTAGTCGCTTTCTCGAAAAAAGAGATGAGGTTGGTCTGACATGAATTGTTCATGCAAAACCCCTGCTGAGTCTTAGAAATCACAGCTCTCAGTTCCAGCTGCTCAAGGATCAAGTGTTTGATTATTTGTTCCAAAATTTTGCCAGCTACAGATGTCAAGTTGACAAGTCGATAATTACCTGGATCCTCCTTTTTCCCTTTCTTGAAGATGGGGACAACATTTGCCCGCCTCCAATCATCTGGCACCTCACCTGTTCTCCAAGAAGTATCAAAAATAATAGACAGAGGTTAAGAGATGACATCTGAAAGTTCTTTTAGTACACTTGGATGCAGTTCATCTGGCCCAGAAGATTTTGTTTCATTTAAAGAAATTAGGTGTTTGTGAATGTTGATCCTAGGCCACCATTCCCATCCCCCGTGTTGTGTGAGCTCCGACAACTGAGAGCACGTGGAGAGAGCTGCTGGGGAGTGCTCCTGCTGTTGCTGACCAGTAGTTGCACTGCCTAGAAGTTACAATGGATCTCCAGGACACTCATTCCTTCATCTGCAGTGAGTGTGACATGATTGCCTTCCTCCCTGAAGACAAGATGGACTACATCTGCCCCAAGTGTAAGCTGGTAAGACTTTTGGAGGAAAGGATTAGGGGCTTAGAAGAGAGGATTATTACTCTGACCCAAATTAAGAAAGGGGAGGAGTTCATAGACCAGAGTTGTGCTACTCAGAATAAAGAGGATACAACCAGTCCTGAAAAGGATAAGGGGATTGACCTCATTACAGAGACTCTGCAGACAGTTAGGAAAAAGACTCAACGGCATAGAGCGAGACGGTTCTCGGGGCCTTTGGAGCTCCAGAATAGATTTCACGCCCTTGCAGAGGAGGTGCAAGTGTCAACGAGGGAAGAGGTCCCAAAGAAAGTCTAAGACAAAGTGAAGAGGCCACGGGGATAGAAGTAAACGGTGTTGAGAAGAAAAAAAAAAGGAGAGTACTGGTAATTGGAGACTCCCTGCTAAGAGGAATGGATCGCCATGTGGCTGGGCCCGACCCCCTAACCCGAGAGGTGTGTTGCTTGCCAGGAGCAAAAATTAAAGTCGTTTCAGTACTGCTGACCAAACTCCTTAAATCTACGAATCGCTACCCATTTGTGATGGTCCATGTAGGAACGAATGACATGTCCGTGAATACCATCGCTCCTATTAAAAAAGACCATCAAGATCTAGGGAGGAAGCTCAAGCAAATGGGGGCACAAGTGGTATTCTCTTCAATCTTGCCTGTCAAGGGAAGAGGAATGCGGTGGGAGAGGAAGATAATGGAGGTAAATCAGTGGTTGCGTAGTTGGTGCCAGCAGGAGAGATTTGGTTTCTGGGACCATGGGATAGGCTTTCTTTAGGAAGGCCTACTAGCACCTGATGGACTGCACTTGTCGAAGTTGGGGAAGAATGTGTTTGGCAGGAACCTGGGGAGATTCATCAGGAGAGCTTTAAACTGAAGCCACAAGAGGAAGGAAACGTTCAACATAGGGAGTGTAAGGAAGGAGACCGATAGGGGGCAGCCCAACCAGGAAAGCCAGCTCATAGGGAACCAAAAGAAGAAGAATTCAGATGCCTTTATACTAACACCCGAAGCATGGGAAATAAGAAGGAAGAGCTGAAACTTCTCATGCTGATAGAAAGGTATGATCTAGTAGGCATCACAGAAACTTGGTGGAATGATTCTCATGACTGGAATGTAATGGTGGATGGATATGAACTGTTCAGAAAAAACAGAATAGATCGAAGAGGTGGAGGAGTGGCACTGTATGTGAGGAAATGGCTTACCTGTCAGGAAATTCTAGTGAAGGAGAGCATATCTACAGTGGAAAGCATCTGGGTCAAAATAAGCGAGGGGAAAACAAACAGTGGGGGGGGGTTGGTGTCTGCTACCGACCACCTGACCAACGAGAGGATGTGGATGCTGCACTTTGTGAGCAGCTTGAGAAAATATCCAAGCGGCAGAACCTTGTCATCATGGGTGACTTCAATTTCCCAGATGTATGCTGGGAAACAAACTGCAAAGCGTCCTCAGTCATGCAACTTTCTGACCTGCCTGGCTGAAAATTTCATTTATAAAATGATAGATGAACCCACAACAGGTTCAGCCATACTGGACTTAATACTGACCAACAGGCAAGAGTTGGTGGATGAGGTGAAGGAGGTGGGGACCCTAGGGGGAAGTGACCATGACTTCATAGAATTCCTTTTGAGATGGGGAGGCAAGGAAGCTTGTAGCCAGACACGGATGTTGGATTTTCGTAGGGCAAACTTTAATAAACTCAGAGACATGATGAGTGTCATGCCAAAGATGAGAATGCTGAAAGGGAATGGAGCATGTGAAGGGTGGGCACTACTCAAACAAGAGCTATTGCATGCTCAATCCATGACTATCCCAGAAAGGCGAAAACAATGGAGGAGCTCTAACAGGCCTATTTGGATGAACAGAGAACTTCAAGAGGAACTAGAGAAAGAAAAGGAAAATGTTCAGGAAATGGAGGGAAGTACAGAGCTCTAAAGAAGAGTACCTACAGGTTACTAGGCACTGTAGATCAATCATCAGAAAGGCCAAAGCTGAGAGTGAGCTAAGATTGGCCAGGGAAGCCCATTATAACATTTTTCAGTTATGTGAGAAGGAAACGTAAACTAAAGGCGGCAATAGGCCCATTGTTGGGTGCAGATGGACAGGATGACCCAGGAAACTACACACCAGTGAGTCTGACCACTGTTGTGGGTAAGATAATGGAGCAGATATTAAAGGGAGCAATCTGCAAACATCTGGAGCACAATTTGGTGATCCAAGGAAGTCAGCATGGATTTGTCTCCAACAGGTCCTGTCAGACCAACTTGCTTTCTTTTTTGACCAAGTAACAGGTTTGCTGAATCTATGAAATTCGATGAGTGGAAGTTTCCCCAGTGCTCAGAGCCAGTGGTGGAAGGTTAATTTGGGAGGAGTTTGATTTTGGAAGGGCGGAATGTCAGAAACTCCTGAATACTGCCATGATTTATGTTTGACCTGAGTGACTTCATGTTGTATCTGTGTGTCAGTATATTCTTAGCCATGTAACCCTGAGATGCTTATGCAGTAATTTAATAACTGTATTTTTGCCAGACTGTATTATCTCTGCGAGTAGACACTGTGAAGGTCTCAAGGTTGAAGACGGGCCTCTTATCATCCTTGTCTCTCCACACGGACTGACACCTGCAGGAGGGTGTTTGAGCCTCTGGGAACCCAGCGGGGTTTGAGCGGGAGAATCATGTGTATAAGGAGTTGTTTTGTACCTATTGAGTATATTTGACTTCGCAATAAACTTACTTTTATTCAGAAGTCTTGTTGCTACACTGTCAACAAGACTTCTGTTGACAGGGAGAAACCGAGGGAGCGGGCAGAACCATCTTCTGTTTTTCCACCCGAGTCAAAACAACCCGAGTCAAGAGGAACGACCGCCTGACCAACGACAACATGTGGATGCTGCACTTTGTGAGCAGCTTGAGAAAATACCCAAGCAGCAGGACCTTGTCATCATGGGTGACTTCAATTTTCCAGATGTGTGCTAGGAAACAAACTCTGCGAAGCGTCCTCAGTCATGCAACTTTCTGACCTGCCTGGCTGACAATTTCATGACTCAAACAAGAGCTATTGCATGCTCAATCCATAGCAGGAGCTCTAAGAAGCCTATTTGGATGAACAGAGAAGAAGAAGAAGAAGAAGAAGAAGAAGAAGAAGAAGAAGAAGAAGAAGAAGAAGAAGAAGAAGAAGAAGAAGAAGAAGAAGAAGAAGAAGAAGAAGAAGAAGAAGAAGAAGAAGAAGAAGAAGAAGAAGAAGAAGAAGAAGAAGAAGAAGAAGAAGAAGAAGAAGAAGAAGAAGAATTGGTTCTTATATGCTGCTTTTCCATACCCAAAGGAGGCTCAAAGCGGCTTACAGTCACCTTCCCATTCCTCTCCCCACCACAGACACCCTAAGAGCTGAGACAGCGCTGATATCAGTGCCTGATCAGAACAGTTTTATCAGCGCCGTGGCGAGCCCAAGGTCACCCAGCTGGTTGCATGTGGAGGAGCGCAGAATCGAACCTGGCATGCCAGATTAGAAGTCCACACTCCTAACCACTACATCAAACTGGCTCTCTTCAAGAGGAACTAAGAATGAAAAGGGACATATTCAAGAAAAGGAGGGAAGGACAGAGCTCTAAAGAGTACCTACAGGTTTCTAGTACATCAATCACCAGAAAGGCCAAAGATGAGAGTGAGCTAAGATTGGCCAGGGAAGCCCATTGTAACAAGAAAAGATTTTTCAGTTACGTGAGGAGCAAAAGTAAAATAAAGGAGGCAATAGGCCCACTGTTGGATGCAGATGGACAAACTCTAAAGAAGGATGCAAAGAAAGCAGAAAGGCTGAGCGCCTATTCTATATCTGTTTTTTCCCACAGGTCAAAGGGTTTAGGCACAACTAGAGATGGGAGTAGCCAAAGGATAGTGTCTGGGTGGCAGGTTGACATGGACAGAGAGGTTGTCAAGAGGCATTTAGCTGCACTGGATGAGTTCATATCCCCTGGGCCAGATGAAATGCACCGGAGAGTGCTCAAAGAACTTTCCGGAGAACTTGCACAACCCTTGTCCATCATCTTCGGGACCTCTTTAAGGACTGGAGATGTCCCGGAGGATTGGAAGAGAGCAAACATTATTCCGATCTTCAAAAAAGGGAGGAAGGATGACCTGGGAAACTACAGACCAGTGACTCTGACCTCTGTTGTGGGTAAGATAATGGAGCAGATATTAAAGGGAGCGATCTGCAAACATCTGGAGGACAATTTGGTGATCCAAGGAAGTCAGCATGGATTTGTCTCCAACAGGTCCTGTCAGACCAACCGGGTTTCCTTTTTTGACCAAGTAACATGTTTGCTGGTTCGGGGAAATTCGGTTGATGTCGTTTACTTGGATTTTAGTAAAGCTTTTGATAAGGTTCCCCATGATGTTCTGATGGATAAATTGAAGGACTGCAATCTGGATTTTCAGATAGTTAGGTGGATAGGGAATTGGTTAGAGAACCGCACTCAAAGAGTTGTTGTCAATGGTGTTTCATCAGACTGGAGGGAGGTGAGTAGCGGGGTACCTCAGGGCTCGGTCTGGTACTTTTTAACATATTTATTAATGATCTAGATAAGGGGCTGGAGGGGCTACTCATCAGGTTTGCAGATGACACCAAATTGGTAGGACTGGCAAATACTCCAGAAGATAGAGACAGAGTTCAACGAGATCTGAACACAATGGAAAAATGGGCAAATGAGAACAAGTTGCAATTTAATAAGAATAAGTGTAAAGTTCTGCATCTGTGTCAGAAAAATGAAAAGCATACCTACTGGATGGGGGTACACTTCTAGGTAACACTGTGTGTGAACGAGACCTTGGGGAACTTTTGGATTGTAAACTAAACATAAGCAGGCAGTGTGATGCAGCGGTAAAAATGGCAAATGCCATTTTGGGCTGTATCAACAGGGGCATCACATCAAAATCACAAGATGTCATAGTCCCATTGTATACAGCACTGGTCAGACCACATCTGGAGTACTGTGTGCAGTTCTGGAGGCCTCACTTCAAGAAGGACATAGATAAAATGTAAAGGGTACAGAGGAGAGCGACGACGATGATCTGGGGCCACGGGACCAAGACTTATGTAGATAGGTTGAGGGACTTGGGAAAGTTCAGCCTGGAGAAAAGGAGGTTGAGAAGGGACATGATAGCCCTCTTTAAGTATTTGAAAGGTTGTCACTTGGAGGAGGGCAGGATGCTCTTTCCATTGGCTACAGGGGAAAGGACGTGCAGTAATGGGTTTAAACTACAAGTACAACGATATAGGCTAGATATCAGGGGGGGAAATTCACAGTCAGAGTAGTTTAGCAGTGGAATAGGCTGCCCAAGCAGGTGCTGAGCTCCCCCTCACTGGCAGTCTTCAAGCAAAGGTTGGATACACACTTTTCTTGGATGCTTTAGAATGCTTTGGGCTGATCCTGCGTTGAAAAGGGGGTTGGACTAGATGGCCTGTGTGGCCCCTTCCAACTCTATGATTCTATGATTGGTCTAGGAGTATCTCATTCAAGTCCTCCGACTGGCTTGGTGGTCTATAGCAGGCACCCACAATAATACCACTCTCATTTCCTTCTCCTTTTATATTTACCAAAATACATTCAACTGAACTTTCATTCTCAGGTACCTGTATTTCTTCACAAGTATAAAGATTCCTAACATATATTGCTACACCTCCCCCCTTCTTTTCTTGTCTGTCCCTTCTGAATAGATTTTACCCCTCAATTTTAGTATTCCAATTGTGAGTATTATCCCACCAAGTTTCTTTGATTTCTATTAGGTCATAGCCCCCTTCCTCTATTAAGTCTACTAGTTCCTCCTGCTTGTTTCCCATACTCTGTGCATTAGTGTAGAGACATCGTAATCCATGCTTTGTGTGCCTCATGGTTTTGGTTTTTGAACTTCCTTGTAAGCTAGTAGTTCCCTGCTTATGTAACATTCCCCCTAGATTTGAGATCTTCTCATCTTCAGATCTTGCCATCACACCAAGTTCTGAATTTACGCCTCGCTCCCCCTTTGTGTCTAGTTTAAAGCCCTCTTCACCAGGGGTGCAAGGGTTCTCCCAAAAATCCTTTTTCCATCCCTTGTGAAGTGTATGCCATCTCCTGGTAAGAGCCCCTCATATTGACATCAATGACTATGATCCAGAAATCCAAATTGTTCCCGTCGACATCTTTGATGTAGCCAGACATTTACTTGCATAATTTTTCTCTCTCTTCCTATGCCTCGGCCACTTACAGGAAGGACTGATGAAAACACAACCTGCGCTCCCAGGTCCTTTACCTTTACCCCCAAATCCACAAAGTCTTTTAAAATATTTTCCATGTTCTGCTGGGCAGTATAATTTGCTTCTGCATGGATGAGAACGAAGGGGTAATGATCTGTAGGCTTGATGAGCCGGTCCAGCCATTCTAGAATCATAGAATTGGAAGGGGTCACACAGACCATTTAGTCCAACCCCCTGTTCAACACGCGATCAGCCCAAAGAATCCTAAAGCATCCAAGAAAAGTGTGTATCCAACCTTTGCTTAAAAACTGCCAGTGAGGGGGAGCTCACCTCCTTAGGCAGCCTGTTCCACTGCTGAACTACTCTGACTGTAAATTTTTTTTCTCCTGATATCTATATTGTTGTACTTGTATTTTAAACCCATTACTGCATGTCCTTTCCTCTGCAGCCAATGGAAAGAGCATCCTGCCCTCCTCCAAGTGACAACCTTTCAAATACTTAAAGAGGGCTATTATGTCCCCTCTCAACCTCCTTTTCTCCAGGCTGAACATTACCAGGTCCCTCAACCAACCTTCATAGGGCTTGGTCCCTTGGCGTCAGGTCATCCTCGTCACTCTCCTCTGTACCCATTCAATTTTATCCACATCCTTCTTGAAGTGAGGCCTCCAGAACTGCACATAGTACTCCAGTTACGATCTGACCAGTGCCGTATACAATGAGACTATGACATCTTGTGATTTTGATGTGATGCCCCTGGTGATACAGCCCAAAATGGCATTTGCCTTTTTTACTGCTGCTTCACACTGCCTGCTCATGTTTAGCTTACAATCCACAAGTACCCCAAGCTCTCGTTCACATACAGTGTTACTAGAAGCGTATCCCCCATCCAGTAGGCATGCTTTTCATTTTTCTGACCCAGATGCAGAACTTTACACTTATCTTTATTAAATTGCATCTTGTTCTCATTTCCCATTTTTCCATTGTGTTCAGATCTCGTTGAACTCTGTCGCTATCTTCTGGGGTATTTGTCAGTCCTCCCAAGTTGATGTCATCTGTAAACTTAATGATATTCTTCAATATCTGCTCCATTATCTTACCCACTGTCAGGATCAGTCCCTGTTTTCTGCCATGATTACTGTTCAGTGAACCTTTCTGACTCCATCTTTTATGCTGTTTCTGTGCTGTGCTTTTGCTGGAACGTTCCTATGTAACCAAAAGGTTCCCATGTAACCAAAACACCTGCTTGTAGTTTTCCTTTGATTCTCCATTGCTTTGTTCCTTGCATTTTCACACTGCATGTCCCCCTACTGTGAAACAATGTTGCCCGGTTCCTGTAAACAGCTTATCAGCTAGCCTGAGGCGCCGGCCTGACGAAGGCCACGCGAACTTCAACACCTTGGCAGGAAGCCTGGGATGGCACCTGGGTTAGGGGTTCCCCCCCTCCCTTGGGAACTCTCAAGGTTTGGGCGGGAGAAAAGAATTGATAAGTGCCTGCTGTTCTAGTATCGAACAGATTTGACTTCAAACGTTATAGTTATCTGATCTACTGCCCATTAAAGCTTTCTTCTTATAGAAGTTTTGGTTGTGAGTTTTGTCAGCGCTTGACACCCACAACAGAGGTCAGACTCACTGGTCTGTAGTTTCCCGGGTCATCCTTCCTCCCTTTTTTGAAGATCAAAATAACGTTTGCTCTCTTCCAGTCTTCCGGGACATCTCCAGTCATTAAAGAGGTCCCGAAGATGATGGACAAGGGTTGTGCAAGTTCTCCGGAAAGTTCTTTGAGCACAGATCGCTCCCTTTAATATTTGCTCTATTATCTTCCCCACAACAGCGGTCAGTCTCACTGGTCTGTAGTTTCCTGGGTCATCCTGTCCATCTGCACCCAACAGGAGACCTATTGCCTTCTTTACTTTACGTTTCCTCCTCGCATAACTGAAAAATCTTTTCTTTTTACAATGGGCTTCCCTGGCCAATCTTAGCTTTGGCCTTTCTGATGATTGATCTACAATGCCTAGTAACCTGTAGGTTAGAGCTCTGTCCTTCCCTCCATTTCCTCAACATTTTCCTTTTCTTTCTTAGTGTCAAGGGCAGACAAAACTCACAAACAGGCTTCTATAGAAAGAAAGGCTTAATTGGAAGTAGATCTGAACACTTAAACATCTGAAGGCAAGACTGTTCGATATTGGGGATGCAAGCAGTTATCAATATAATTCTCCCACTGAAACCAGACCCGTTCCCAGGGGAGGGTGTAATCCCTCACCCAGGTGCCATCCTAGGCTTCCTACCAAAGTGTCTAAGTTAGCATGGTCAGCCCGGCGCCCCAGGCTGCAGATAAGATGTTTACAGGGACACTGGCAACAATGTATCACAGCAGGGAGAACATACAGTGCGAAAGTGGAGGGATCAAAGGAAGGGGGGATCAAACAGATACTACAGAGTCATCAGCATTTTGGTTACATGGGAAAGGCAGCAATCGCACAGCACACAAAGATGGAGTCTTTCAGGTTCGGTGGAATCAAACATGGCAGAGAGTAGGGGACTGATCCTGACATTCCCCCGCTCCAAAAACTTCTTCCCCCCTCAATCCCCATCTATGGGTCATGGACAGTGGGGGAACCTCCGATGAAAATCCCGCAGTAGCTTTGGAACACGGACATTCCCAGCCTCCACCCACTCCCTGTACCCCATGGGGAATTCTGTTTAGTCCACTAGGTGTTGGTTTCTCATTGTGCCAACGAGATTCCAGGATCTTGTTAACTTCGTAGTGTGTGTCCTTCTCCACATAGACAGGGATTGGGGCAGCCGTAGCCAGTCATCCGGGGGTGGGGCACGTTTCAGCAAGGTGGAATGAAGAACGGGGTGCACATGTCTATAAGTCATAGGGAGGGACAATTCAACGGTCACCGCATCTATCAGTCTTTTCACAGGAAACGGCCCCACAAATTTCGGCCCCAGTTTCCGTGAGGCCTGCTGGCACCGCAAGTTCTTTTTGGACAGATAAGCCAGATCCCCAATCGCCCAGGCCGGGGAATCTTCCCGCTTTCTGTCAGCCTGAACCTTGTACACCTGCTTGGCGTCCTCCAGGCATTTCACAATGTCTGGCCAGGCCCTTGAGATCCCACTAGCCCATTTCTGAACATCCGGGGCATCAGGGGAAGAGATCTCCCAGGTGGGCACTGCTGTCAAATCGGCCCCAAAGACCACCTTAAACGGAGACACCCCTGTGGAGGCATGGACCCTATTGTTATAGGCAAATTCTGCTAGGGGGAGCAGGGAGACCCAGTCCATCTGCTGGTGTTTAATGAAACATTGCAAATATTGTTCCAGGGTCTGGTTCAACCGTTCGGTCTGGCCATTTGTCTCTGGGTGATAGCCAGATGTGAGAGCTTGCTCCACCCCCACGATACACATGTTCAATGAATAAGGAGGCTAATTTTGTTGCAGACGGCTATCCCGAGCATAGGATGAAGTGGGCTTGCTTGGAAAATGCATCCACCATCATCCAGACTACAGTCTTCCCATGGCTAGGTGGAAGGTCAGTGATAAAGTCCATTGTAATTTCCTTCCACGGACCCGAGGGTGTAGGCAAGGGTTGCAACAGTCCCTTCCGTTTGTCCCCCCAAAGGCTTAGAAGTAAGGCACATGGGACAACCCTGCACGTAAAGTTCCACATCCTTCCGCAAGTTGGGCCACCAGTAATGTCTGCACACCAAGTGCAGTGTTTTCACAAAACCAAAGTGCC
This sequence comes from Paroedura picta, assembly GCF_049243985.1. Lineage (NCBI taxonomy): Eukaryota > Metazoa > Chordata > Lepidosauria > Squamata > Gekkonidae > Paroedura > Paroedura picta. Next base: position 75,785,225 of record NC_135371.1, on the reverse strand, counting down.
CTTAGTGACTTAGAATCATGGCACAGTTTCAAAACGTCTTTCCGTGCCGGCGCAGGAACAGTCGATCCTCCTTAAAAAACACACCCTCCTTTTCTATAAGGGTGGGCCGGAGGCTGGCAAATTCAGAGTCCAGCCACACATCCTTCTGGACCCAGCCCCCTGGGAAGGGCCCTCTCCCCTTCGTCTTGCTCCGCGTCATCACGGTCAAACCCAGTTGGTAGAGGTGAACACAGCGCCGACTAATCGTTCGTATTTACAGTCATACTGGGGGAGGCGCGAGAGCGCATCAGCAAAAAAATTCATTTTGCCAGGCAGATGCTTTAGGGTGAAGTTGAAGCGAGAGAAAAACTCCGCCCAGCGCATCTGTTTTGCAGACAGAGACCGGGACTGCTTCAGGGCTTGCAGGTTTTTGTGGTCCATCTAGACCACAAATGAATGGGCCGCCCCCTCCAACCAGTGCCGCCAGGTTGCCAGCGCGAGCTTCACTGCCGCTGCTTCCTTTTCCCAAATCGCCCAATTCTTTTCAGGCCCGGAAAAATGTTTTGGAAATGTATGCAAGAGGGTGAAGCTTCCCCTCTCGCCTCTCCTGGAGGATCACCTCCCCCATTGCCACATCCAAGGAGTCTACTTGCACCATGAAGGGCTTGCGGGGGTCTGCATGGGCCAAAACTGCTTCGGTGGTAAACAAGGCCTTAAGGCGATCAAACGCTGCCTGGTATTGGGTGGACCACGCCAGAGGTGCACTGGGTTTGGTCACCTGCTTCCCACCCCCTTTGGTTTTCAACAAGTTAGTCAATGGGAGGGCCACCTTGGTGAAATTGGGGATGAATGAACGGTAGAAGTTGGCTAACCCTAGGAAACTTTGCAGCTGTTTCCGCGTGAGTGGGGACTCCCATGCTAACAAGTCCCGAACCTTCCCAGGGTCCATTTCAATTCCAGCATGGGAGACACGATAGCCAAAAAATTCCACCGCATCTCGATGGAACTCACACTTGGAAAGCTTAGCATAGAAAAGGTGAGCCTGCAAATGGCGCAGGACTCTGCGCACCAAAGATACATGTTTTGCTGCGTCCTCTCAATACAGCAACTATCATCCAATTAAACCAGGGCACCTTTGTACAACAGGTCATGCATGACCTCGTTAATTACATTCATGAACATACCCGGAGCACCGGCGAGGCTGAACGGCATAACACTGTACTCAAATTGCCCCAGTGGGGTGTTAAAAGCAGTCAAGTACTCATGCCCTGCCTTAATCTGGACCCGGTAGTATGCTTCCCTCAAGTCCAGCTTTGTAAAAATGCGAGCTCGCCCCAGGTGGCTCAGCAAATCTTTGATTAGAGGCAAGGGATAGGCATTGCATGTAGAGACTGCATTCAAACCCCTATAGTCCATAAATAGGCGAAGGGATCCGTCTTTCTTTTTTACGAACAAGACGGGGGGCTGCCATCGAGGAGGTGGCGGGGTGGATGAAGCTGCGAGCCAAATTCTTATCAAGGAATGTCCGGAGCTCCAGCATCTCCCTTGGGCTCATGGAATACAGCTTGGCCCAGGGGAGGGGTTCCCCGGCTTCAACTCAATTGCACAGTCTGTCTTATGGTGGGGGGGCAGCTGATGACATTCCTTCTCCGCAAACACATCCTGCAAATCCCAATACTCCTGGGTAAGCCCTCGGGACCCACCATGGCCAGTGCATCAGTCTTGTCCCTAGGTGGCTTCGGGGGCCCCTTTTTGACTGGGCGGCTTTGTTTCTCACACCCTGGTTCCGTAAATCATACAGTCCCCAAGCTCCATTTCACACTGGGATCGTGCTTTCGCAGCCAGTCCAATCCCAGGACACACGGAAAAGACGAGCCGGGCACCACCACGGGCTGGATCTTTTCCCAATGCTCGGCCACATCCATCTCTGGGAGTGTCTTGCTCACCGCCTCCCCCAGAACGCACTTCCCGTCCACCTGGGTAAAGCGAAGGGGTTAAGTCTAGGGTTGTTTGAGGCCCTACCACTAAGTGCCCTAACACCTGTTTCTAAGGAAACCTTGAAACTTATTAAACCCTCCCACCAGCTACCTGTTTATTTTTTTTAGACCCTAAGCTGACCTAACTTCTATGGAGTTTTCCTGTTCTCTCTCTTGTTTTGTTTTGTTTTGTTTTTTGTTTTTGTTAAACTAAAGGAACCTGTCTGGGCCTAGCTAAGTTTAACTGGCCCTACCTAACCTACAGCAGGGAAAATTAGGAGAAAAAAAAAAACCCTTTTTACACTTTTAAAGTGTTTTAAGCTACCTGAGTGTTACTAGCTAGAAGGAAGGCTGGAGCAGATTTGTGCACCAAGCCCCCACCTGATCTGCTAAGAAGAACCCCTAAACTGTTGGCCTCTAAATCAATTCCTGTCTCTACCAGGAAAGCTGGCCTTCAATAAGGCACAGCCCCTGCTGGTTTAAAGTTTTTTAAACTATTAAGGAAGTACTACTATTTTAACCTAAAACCCAAATCACTGTTCTCTTATAAAAATCCTATCTGCCTACTTAGGAAAGAAACTATCTATTATAAAAAAATATTTGCACTTTATAATTTCTCCTAACACTATGGATTTTACTGCCTATTTAAAGGGTCAGTAATTGGGCACCCCAAGAAGAACGCAGCAATTCCCCCCAGGAAAGAAACAATCTATGAAACAAACACCAACCAGCTGCCAGCCACCCAGGGCACTCCCCCAAAGGTGGCAACCGAGCAAAAGTGGCCCTGCAAAGCCCAAACTGCCAAACCAAGCCTAGCCTAGGCCAGCCAAACAGCTTCTACAAACAAACAACGAGCAGCCACCCAGGGCACTCCTCCAAAGGGGGCTACCAAGAAAAACTTGCCCCGCAGGGCCCTAACCAAACAAGCTAATTCTACCTAGGCTAACCAAAGAAACAGCTTCAACAAACAAGCAGCAGCCACCCAGGGCACTCCCCCCAAAGGTGGCTGGCAATCTAGAAAAACTGGCCCTGCAAGGCCCTGCTACACCTAACAAACACAACCCCCCCTAAACTGAATCTAGCCCCCCACCAAAAAACACCTACAACTATCAAACAACCAGCTGCCACCCAGGGCATGAAGCCCAAAGGTGGCAACTGAGGAAACCTGTGGAAAACAAAACAAAACAACCCCCCCAAAAAAACCAGAAACAATGCAAAAGACACCCCCCAACCCCCAAAATACTTTTACAAAAACAAAACAGCAAACAGTTAACACAATAAAAACAGCAAATACAATTCCCCAACCCCCCCAGGCCCCCACCCACAGAAACCCAAAGGCAAAAACTTTTGAAAAGAGGAGGGAGAGAGAGGAAGAAGAGGGAGGGGAAATAAAGATAGGAAAGGAGAAGGAAAAAAACCCTAAAACAAAGTAGTCGCTGTCTTCTCCAGCGTTGTCCAGTTGTCCACAATCCAGGCCAGGTCCAGGAGTCCAGGCAGGCAGGCAGGCCACTCTACCAAGCAGGGAGCTTAGGAGCAACACAGCCAGCCAGCCAGAGAGCTCAAATGAGCTCCAGCAAGCAGCCCCTTGCTTTAACTAGCCTCCACCTGGGCAGCTTAAAGCAAGGGGATTTAAAAAATAAAAACCCTTCTGTGAGTGGCCAGAATGCCTGAGCTGAAAAGCTACAGCCATTCTGGTTGGCCACTCACTCCCCCCCCGCTGCCATTTTAGATGGCAAAAAATAAAGTTAAAAACAAACAAAAAAAGGCAGCAAGAGGCTTCAAGCAATGGCTGCCTGAAGCCTCCGACTCAGCTGAATCAATTCGTGCCCGAATTGATTCGGCCGTCCGAATCACCGAATCTCGGCGATTCAGACCGCTAGAGGGATCTAGAGCGCCGTTTCTGGCTCGGAAACGTCCGAATCGGCCCCGATTCAGGCGTTTCCGAACCCGAATCACCCATCCCTAGTTTAGTCAGGGGTACTTCTCCCACCCCCAATGTCTTAGCCAACGAGGGATTAATCAAGGTTTTTGTACACCCTGAGTCCATGATACTCTGGACCGCCATCTTCTTCCCTGTTTTTGGCACAGTCAAAATCACTGGGAGGAAGACTAGGGGGGAGCACTCACTGAACGCTTGCCACTGCCCGGGACCTGCTGGTGGGGCTTCTTCACATCAGGTCTTCCTCATTTCCCGACAGCTCGCCTGAGGCGCCCTCCTCCTCCTCCCCGCTGTCTGAGGTGACGTCGAATTGCACGGATTCACCCAGGGGGGCGTGCAGGGTGTGAACCGTTTTCTTGGCGGGCACTTTTCACTTGGGCAGCCAGCTTTGTGGCCGTGGCTTTGCTGGATGGCTTGTCAGAATAGGTGGGCTACTGCTTCTTGGAGGGGCACTGAGCGAGGAAAAGGCCTTGGCTGCCACATCCTAAGCAAAGACCCTTCTCCGGGCACCTGTTGCGTTTGGCTGCGTCTACTTTGGGGGCCTTCGGGGCCGTCATTTTCTTTGGGGTGGATGTTTTCAGCGGGTCCTTCGGCTTCTTGCCTCCCAGCTCAGCTGCCACATGCAGACATCTTTCCACTTCCCCGGCCAGGCGTGCCCAGCTCATCACCATCTCGGGGTCATCCAGGTGCAGCCATTTTTTCGCCAAATCCTTGGGCAGCCCCTCTCGATAGGTGTGTAGACGCTGGGCCTCTCTCCAACGTGGGACTGCCATGGCCAACTTCGGAACTCTCTGGTGTACTGGCTCCCCGACAAGGATCCCTGTTTTATCAATCACTGGCTGGCCTCCGCCGTCTCCACATCAAACGGGTCCTTGAAACGTTCTCACATGCAGCACCTGAAACGATCATAATTGCGCACCTCCACCGGCGCATATCGGTACAGGTCAACGAACCATTCGGCAGCCTCCCCGTCCATGCAATTGACGATGAAGTGAATGCGTTCACTGGTGTCCTGGAATGTGAACCCCACCTTCATCATGTAGGCTTGGAGGTGGACCAGGAACCCGGAGAATGTGTCGGGGTCCCCAGTGAAATGGGTTTTGAACCTGTACAGGCGGCGGATCTCTGCCCGTCTGAACTGTGGCAGCAGCTGGGGGCTGGCGGCTGGGTCGGCCAGCCATCTGCCCCATGCCACCCCGCCCGACGGCACGGGAGGAACCGGGATGGCAAGCTCTCTCGGCTCCCTGGGCCGGGCTCCATCTCCCGGGGGGTGGCGGCTGGTGAGGCTCCTACGGCTCGGCTCCATCTCCTCTGGGCACTGGCGGACGTGGCTTTCAGGGTCCTGCTCCATCTCCTGGTGGCGGTTGTCCCCGAGGCGGCCGTCCCTCAGGGCACAGAGCACCAGCTGCTCCTTCACCCTCCCAAGGGCCGGTTGGCAGGAGGGCGAGGGTAGCCCCTTCTGGAATCAACGTTGGCCGGCTCATTTCGGCCAGAAGGAAACAGGTCATTTGTTGCGATTCCTCGCCCAGCTTGCCAGTAACCATAGTAAGCCACTATTCCAGGCGGCCCACAGGATCGCGGAAATCCAAAACCTCATGGTGGTGGCTTCTCGGTCGGGCACCCCTCTCGGGAAAGCGGGTCCCCACTTGATCCACACCGTTGGGTCATCGTACTGGGAGGTCCGGCACTGGTCCGTGTCGTGCTGCTCCAGAAAGAATTGGGGCGCGGGGCTGACACCTTCGAGCGCCCACGCCATCCCGGACTGAAACAGTTCCTGCGTGGCTATCCGGGTTCGCGCCCCAAGGGGGGTGAGCATCATGTCTCGCCAGTCCGAAGAGTTGACCAGGTTGACAGGCTCGACCAGCTTGGTTTCCCCTCCTTCAGTGCCGATAGCTTCCACCTCCTCTTCCAGGAGGCCAGTAAAGAAGGTGCCCCCTCCGAACTCGGCCATCGGTACGGAGGTAGGGCATTGTGAGTCTTGACTTACTGTCAAGGGCAGACAAAACTCACAAACAGGCTTCTATAGAAAGAAAACTTTAATAGGAAGTAGATCTGAACACTTAAACATCTGAAGTCAAGACTGTTTGATATCGGGGATGCAAGAAGTTATAAATACAATTATCCTGCCGAAACCAGACCCGTTCCCAGGGGAGGGTGTCATCCGTCACCCAGGTGCCATCCTAGGCTTCCTGCCAAAGTGTCTAAGTTAGCATGGCCTTGGTCATCCTGGCGCCCCAGGCTGCAGATAAGATGTTTACAGGGACACTGGCAACAATGTATCACAGCAGGGAGAACATGCAGTGCGAAAGTGGAGGGATCAAAGGAAGGGGGGAATCAAACAGATACTACAGAGTCATCAGCATTTTGGTTACATGGGAAAGGCAGCAAGAGCATAGCATACAAAGATGGAGTCTCTCAGGTTCGGTGGAATCAAACATGGCAGAGAGCAGGGATCCTGACACTTAGTTCCTCTTGAAGTTCTCTGTTCATCCAAATAGGCTTCTTAGAGCTCTTGCAGTGTTTTCGTCTTTCTGGGATAGTCATGGATTGAGCATGCAACAGCTCTTGTTTGAGTAGCGCCCAACCATCACAGGTTCCCTTCCCTTCCAGCATTCTCGTCCATGGTATGACACTCATCATGTTTCTGAGTTTATTAAAGTTTGCCCCACAAAAATCCAACATCTGCATCTGGCTACAAGCTTCCTTGCCCCCCCCCCATCTCAAAAGGAATTCTATGAGGACATGGTCACTTCCCCCTAGGGTCCCCACCTCCTTCACCCCATCCACCAACTCTTGCCTGTTGGTCAGTATTCTGTCACATCCTTGATACGTGCATCAGTTTGTTACACTTCACAGCTAAATTCATTTTTGTTCCAGGATCAACTATCATAGACCAAAATCTGCTTTCATGTGCACCTAAGAAACTGGACTCGGGACTGCAAAAATATATATTATGAAAATATATTTGTTTGTTTTAAAAACCATAAGACACCTGTTTGGATATGCCTCATTGGTTCCCTGGTTTCATTTTTCCATAAATTGAGGAACTCTTGATGGCATTGTAGGGTCTCTCTGTTTCAAGCTCAGATAGCCATAGCCTGTACGATGATTCTCTGCTAAGGCTTGAGCACTGCTTGGCTTTTAATGCAGACGACTTCATCAGTGACAATGACTGTTTGAACCTGTTCACTTTTCCACCACACTGTTTATATACACAAGCATGCTGTTGACACAGATCTCTTAATCCCTTTTCTGTGTCCTCTGGAATGGCTCGTACAATAGCAGTCCACGGCCTGTTGCTGGCATTGCACTTTACTTCACAGCTGAAGCCCTTTTACCTCAGCCTTGCTGATCAGTTGCTGACAGGGTGTTATTGCTAGGGAGAGCCAAGAGTTGCTTTGTGGGGTCTGTTACCTGTGAGAGTCAGCAGGAGGGGAGAATATGTGTAGACCACAAATTACATTCAAGATCCCAGAAATCTCCTTGAGACTCTGGAAAGGCTGGTCAGCCAACTGAATGCTCTTTACTTTGGCTGTGATCTTTGTACTGGGTTTGCTTTTCATGTTGAGAAATGCTGTGCTACCATTTCATCACAAGAGGTTGTTATATGTGAAATGGTAAACCTATAATCCTGATGCATATATAGCATATATATCATATCCATGGTTCCTCTATATATTTGGGGGGAGGAGCGTGTCCCGAGCGTCGCGAGGGAATGCAGGCCCCTACACCCACCTCCCTCAAAGTGTGCCTATTATGGGGAGAGGAAAGGAAGGTGATTTTAAACAGCTTAGAGACATCTTAGGCCTGCTGGGTTACTGTGGACCATTCTCAGTTCACACAGAGCTCTCAGCCCCAATTCCCTGACAGAATGACTTTGAGGGAGGGCAGTATATAAATGTAATAAACAAACAAACAAACAAATGTAAATTTCTTAGGATGCATCATCTGTAGTTTTGGGGATGGCTGTCATTGATATGCTGATGATACTCAGCTATATATATATGTTTATCGAAATTTCTTGGTGATCTGGTAGAAGTCCTAATGAGCTACCTGCCTGCTGTGGTTAACTGGTTAAAACTGAAAAAATTGAAACACCCCCCTGAAAAGACAGGTATTGCCATTTGGGAAGATGGAGGTCTTGAAGCATATTGTCCACCCCACTTTTGACCTTTGTTGACTCCGTTAAGAAACTTGCAGTTATACTGGATCCAGCTTTATTATCGGAGAAGCAAGTGACTTCAGCTGCAAAAAGGAAATGTTTTTACCAACTTGGCTTCTTACATTGAAACAGCTGATCTGGCACCTGGCTCCATTAGAGAAAGAAATATGTGAGAACTCACAGAATTAGAGTGTATCTCCAGACTACAACTATCCGTTCTTCTGGAGAAAATGGCTGCTTTGGAGGGTGGAATCTATGGAATTATATCACTCAACTCCAAACCCCACCCTCCACAGGTTCTACCCCTAAATCTGAAGAAATATGTCAGCTTGGAGTTGGCAACCCTAAATTTCACTGAGGATCCAGAAGGATTGATATCTACTCCAGTCTCATCTGTTTCAAGTTGTAAGCAATTTTAAAGGCTTTTCTTAGGCATTCAAAATTAGGGTTTTGGTGTACTATTACCTTTGTCTGACAATTAGAATTACAGAATCAAAAGTTCATAAATAGCTGAGCACAGTTTGAACAGAGGTGAAGCAAGACTTTTGCTGAATTTGACTGAACACACCACAGAATCCAGTTGGAGGCCTCTGTGGTGGTATAGATGACTGCAAAAACATTGTTGTCTGCTATAATCTGGTGTATAATCTGGTGGTGCCTCATGTGAAGTTCATGTGAAGTTCATGTGAAGTCATCTAGCTATTTTAATTGTATAAATTCATCTAGAACAGGTTAATTCAAAACTGACCTCAGAAACATCTTGGTTCTTCATTTCACAATTGTGATCAGATTGTCCTTGTCCTTACATTGTGTTACATATATATAGAAATATCTCTGGGATTATGTTTTATAGGTAAATCCAGATGGAACAGAATCTCTACATCATTTTGTTGTCATCCATAGTGAAGCCCGTGGCTTTGTGTTTCTTCTAAATTAACTGTTTTTTAACTCAAAATAAATCCATGTGTCTTAATAAGAACTTTCAGTGTCATTTCATATTGATCTGTATTTACTCAGACAGTTGAATGAGACTTATAATGGGTTTGCGTGAATAAGTGCATGAATGAATTATCTTTGAAAGAGAAATTGTCCTCATGGAATAGGCTTCCCAAAACATTCCCACAAGAAATTGTAGTTGCAGAGCAATAGCATATGAGATTATTTTCAAAATGCTATCAGGCAGGAAGGGGCAAATTAATTGCAAGCACGGTAAAAACTGCTGTAAGCCAACTTTCATCTTTTTTTTAATTGTCCAGATTACACACCATGCCAAGAGGGTTTTTCAAGTTAAATATCACATTGCTGATGCAAGATTATTTGATTGTATGATTAACAAAGGTTTCAGGTGGTATAATGGGGGAAAAGGCTGGAAAAATATAGTGTGAAAATATGATCCCCTGGCAATGGGGTGGGGCACCTACTCCATGTTTACAGATAACTTACTAAATATGATCCATCAACAGCTGAGTTCATTTGAAGCCATTATTCCTCTTTCTTGGAATGCTTTGTTGCAACTGTGTATTGGTTAAGTTTATAATGATTTTCTATATGTCTAAAAATGCTTAATAAACAGCTGAGCACAGTTTGAACAGAGGTGAAGCAAGACTTTTGCTGAATTTGACTGAACACACCACAGAATCCAGTTGGAGGCCTCTGTGCTGGTATAGATGACTGCAAAAACATTGTTGTCTGCTATAATCTGGTGTATAATCTGGTGGTGCCTCAGCAGATGGATGCTCAAATATGGTGATTCTTGCTATGCATATTTATTAATTACAGTCCAAATAATCACACTGAATTTTATTGTAGATGACCAGAGCTGGATAAACTGATCCACCCAGATGGATTTCTTGGCAAACACAGATAACCCTGGTGGTAGATAATGTATCTAGGGATGGGCATGAACCAAAGTAAAGCTTGTCACAAAGTGACGTTTGTAGAGAAGCACCTGGCATGAACATTTTACAAACTTTGGTGCTGTTTGTGGCAGTACATGATGGTTTGAAAATGGACCCAAAGGGGAGCCTTGACAACACAAATGGAGTTGCGGCATTAGGAAGGTTGAGAACCACTACAGTAGATTGTGAACTCTTCTTCCCTGCTAAGGTTTGGGTGTTAGGTGGACTCAGTTCTGAGCCACCTTGACCGTTTATGCACTGGAGGTTTCATGCTGGGCTGCAGGCTGGAGTTTTAGTCATGGCAGGTTGCCCCACCTCTTCCTGCACCCACATGGGGGAGCATTTGGCCTGGTGCACCTCATCAGCCCCCGATCTGTGCTCCTGACAGGGGGGTGGGGCAGTGAAGTTCCCAGTGCATAAACGGTCCTTGTGTCACCGCTCATGCTGAGTGGTGGAGCTTAGCGACTGAGGACACATATTTTATATGCTCTTGATTGTGAATTCTCTTCATTGCTGGGGTTGTGGTATTGGGTGAAGTACTCATGGCCATGCAAGAGAGGTCAGATCCAATGACGCCTTGCATGACCAGTATTCTTGGGTCACTGTGGGTGGGCAGGTAGTTGTGAATTTCCTGCATTTTGCAGGGGGCTGGACTAGGTTACTCTGGATATCCCTTCCAACACTATGATCTTATGATTCTCTTTATTCCTTTATTACAGAGACGATGCAACTTTGTGGTAATGCCTACCTGCAACCCCTCTGCCAAGACCCTGACCCATGGGAGAATAGCCAGATCCAGTATGGAGGCCAGTGCTGCAGCCCTCAAATCAGGGAGATAGTATGACCCAGGCTGGCTGTATGATTGCACAGCAAATCAGTGGTGCACAATTAACTACTGCAACCACCACTACAAACAAACTACTTTTTGAACAATTTCAACATCTTCACTGTCAACTATAAATAGGCTACATGAAAAAATTAAATCCTATTTCAGAAGGGCTTAGTATACTTTCACACTGTCAGTGATACACTAGTATTAAATGGGAAGTATTCCAACTTAGCTGGATATATGACAATACTGGTGCCATACTGGTATAACTCTGGAGCAGGAGCATGTAATGGGAAGAATGAGGAATAATGGGCATCTAATCAATTATTGTAACAAATCTAACCAATATCTAAAAGAATCTAGGAGTCTTAGTAGACCATAAATTGAACATGAGTCAACAGTGTGATTCGGTGGCAAATGGGATTTGGGGCTGTATCAAATGGAGTATTGTGTCAAGATCTCAGGAGGTGATGGTACTCTGCTCTGGTTCGGCCTCACTTGGAGTACTGTGTTCCGTTTTGGGCACCCCAGTTGAAGAAGGATGTTGACAAACTGGAACGTGTCCAGAGGAGACAACAAAGATCGTGAGGGGTTTGGAAACCAAGACATATTGGTCTATTTAGCCTAGAGAGGAGAAGACTGAGAGAGGATCTGATATCCATTTAAAAGGTTGCCATATAGACGATGGTGCAGAGTTGTTCTCTCTTGCCCCAGAGGGACAGACCAGAATGAATGGGATGAAATTAATTCAAAAGAAATTCTGTCTAAACATCCGGAAGAAGTTCCTGACAGTTAGAGCGGTTTTTTAGGGGAACAGGCTTCATCGGGAGGTGGTGGGTTCTCCATCTTTGGGAATTTTTAAACAGAGGCTAGATAGCCATCTGAAAGAGAGGCTGATTTTGTGAAGACTTAAGGGTGTGGCAGGTTACTGTGGGTGAGCGATAGGGTTGTGAGTGTCTTGCATAGTGCAGGGGGTTGGACTAGATGGCCCATTGTCAGGATCAGGCTATCTGATCTCTGCCATGATTTGTGGCTGACCTTAGGGACTCCATCTTGGTTTAATGTGTGCTGCTTGAAGAACCTTTTATAACCCTGAGCTGTCTGTCACTACCCTGTGTTGTCCACTTCATGCAGTGCTTCAGTCTTACAAATATTTCTCTGTACTTTGTTATCAAGAGAGGAGGGCCTGTCTGACACCCAGGACCAAACAGCCTGGCGAGAGCCTGGAAAGGCACCCGGGATGGCACCTGTGGGAGGGGGGATTTCACTCCCTGAGAATTGTACAATTTTGGGCGGGAAAGAGTCATTAAAAGTGCTTGCTGTCTACGTATTGATCAGAATCGACTATGATCGTTGAAGTGTTCTGAGCTGCTGACAATAAAGCTTTCTATTAACCCAGAACTAACGCTGTTAGTCTCTCTGCCTTTGACAGTTAGTCGATTCTCACAACCATCCTTCTTCGTGCCGGAATGTCGGACCATGAAGAGGAACCTACACCAGACCAGCAGCCGAGGGAAGAGCCAAGGGGCTGGAAAAGACATCGCTAGAGGCGCAGCGGGTCCAAGCTCTCCGGAGAGGGCTGCGCAAAGACCTAGCAAGGAAATGCTTGAATTTGGACGACCCGGAGATGGTGATAGGCTGGATCCGCTTGGCTGGTGAAGCGGGGAAGAGGATGCTCCTGGCCGTCCAGCTGGAGAAAGAGAAGCCGAAAAGCGGGAAGAAGCCGACGGCTCTGAAGCGGACCCCTCCACTGAAGTCCTCCATCCTGGATGTTGTGGGGTGTGCCCGGCGCTGTGAGAAATACCTCTGCCTGGGGTGTGGGGAACAAGGGCTTTTCCTGGCCAATTGCCCATCCAAGAAAACCAAACCCTCAGGACTGGAGAAACCCCCCGGGAGATCCACACCAAGCAAGCCCTCCCCTGGACAAAGCCAAGGTGCCAACCACAGGGAAGAAGTCAGTGAAGGCACTGCTAAACCCCCTGATGGAGCCCCTTGATTCCTCCTCCTCATCCACTAGTGAGAGTGGTACCAACAATGGGAGCGCCTCTTGGGAGCCGTCGGGAAACTAGGAAGACCTGCTGTGAGATGGCCCCATCGGCAGGACAGAGGCAGGGGCAAGCAATCGGTGAGTCCCATTCCCTCACTACTCCTTCCAGTGACTTTGACTGTGCCCGGGAACAGGAGGAATGTGGGGGTCCAGGGCATTCTAAACTGTGGGTCCACCCGGACAATCATTAACCCATCCGTGGTTCCCCCACCGTAAGACAGACTGTGCCACTGAGCTAAAGCCAGGGGAACAGCTCCCTAAGGCAAAACTGTATTCCATGAGCCCCCGGGACAAAAATCTGGCACGTGGATTTATCTGATCCACGACCTCCCCCATGACAGCGCCAGTGCTTTTCATAAAGAAAGAAGATGGCACTTTGAGGCTGTGTACAGACTACAGGAGGTCTACTTCCAATGCGTACCCCCTCCCCCTGGATCAAGGATTTGTTGGACCACCTGGGGAAGGCGCAGATCTTTACCAAGTTGGATTTAAGGGAGGCGTATTACAGAGTGTGGATAAAAAAGGGGCATGAATACTTGACTACGTTTAACACCCCGTTGGGGCAGTTTGAGTACACCTTCATACCGTTCGAATTGGCTGGAGTGCCCAGCGTGTTCATGAACGTAATTAATGAAGTCATGCATGATTTACTGTATAAAGGAGCCCTGGTATACCTTGATGATTTTTTATTGTACATGAAAAGCCCTCTGAGCATGTGTAGTTGGTGCGGGAGGTCCTACGCCGCCTGAAAGAGGACCAACTGTATGTGAAGCTGTCAAAATGCAAGTTCCACAAAAACTGCATACACTTTCTAGGCTACAGAGTATCGCCTGTGGGCATTGAAATGGACTCTGGCAAGATCCGGGACTTGTTGGCCTGGGAACCACCTAGGTTCCTGGGAACCACCAGCTGCAAAGTTTCCTGGGGTTCTACTGTTGCTTCATCCCCAGTTTTGCCAAAGTGGCACTGCCCATTACAGACTTGCTAAAGACCAAAGGGGGTGGGAAACAGGAGTCTGAATCAAGCGTCACCCTGCAGTAGACAGGGAACTGCCAAAACGCTTTTGAAGCCCTAAAAACTCTGTTTACCACAGAACCGGTGTTGGCACACGCTGACCCCACAAAAATGTTCAACGTACAGGTAGATTATTCGGATGTGGCCAAGGGGGCAGTGATCCTGCAGGAGGGGGAGGATGGTCGTCCACATCTGCTTGCCTACATCTCCAAGAAATTCTCTGGGCATGAAAAGAATTGGGCAATTTGGGAAAAAGAGGCAGCGGCTGTAAAACTGGCACTGCCTAAATGGCGGCACTGGTTAGAATCATAGAATCATAGAGTTGGAAGGGGCCATATAGGCCATCTAGTCCAACCCCCTGCTCAACGCAGGATCAGCCCTAAGCATCCTAAAGTAGCGCCCACCCTTCACATGCTCCGTTTCCTTCCAGCATTCTCGTCCATGGTATAACACTCATCATGTATCTGAATTTATTAAAGTTTGCCCTACGAAAATCTAACATCCGTGTCTGGCTACAACTCTTGCCTGTTGGTCAGTATTAAGTCCAGTATGGCTGAACCTCTTGTGGGTTTATCTACCATTTGATAAATGAAATTGTCAGCCAGGCAGGTCAGAAACTTGCGTGACTGAGGACGCTTCGCAGAGTTTGTTTCCCAGCACACATCTGGGAAATTGAAGTCACCCATGATGACAAGGTCCTGCCGCTTGGATATTTTCTCAAGCTGCTCACAAAGTGCAGCATCCACATCCTCTCGTTGGTCAGGCGGTCGGTAGCAGACACCAACCACCACACTGTTTGTTTTCCCCTCGCTTATTTTCACCCAGATGATTTCCACTGTAGATATGCTCTCCTTCACTAGAATTTCCTGACAGGTAAGCCCTTTCCTCACATACAGTGCCACTCCTCCACCTCTTCGATCTATTCTGTTTTTTCTGAACAGTTCATATCCATCCACCATTACATTCCAGTCATGAGAATCATTCCACCAAGTTTCTGTGATGCCTACTAGATCATACCTTTCTATCAGCATGAGAAGTTCCAGCTCTTCCTTTTTATTGCCCATGCTTCGAGCATTAGTATAAAGACATCTGAATCCTTTTACTTTTGGTTCCCCATGAGCTGGCCTTGCCAGTTGGGCTGCCTCCGATCGTTTTCCTTCCATACACTTCCTATGTTGATCGTCTCCTTCCCCTAGTAGCTTTAGTTTAAAGCTCTCCTGATGAATCTCCCCAGGTTCCTGCCAAACACATTCTTCCCCAGTTTCGATAAGTGCAGTCCATCAGGTGCTAGTAGGCCTTCCTCAAGAAAGCCTATCCCATTGTCCCAGAAACCAAATCTCTCCTGCCGGCACCAACTATGCAGCCAGTGATTCACCTCCATTATCTTCCTCTCGTGACGCATTCCTCTTCCCTTGACAGGCAAGGTTGAAGAGAATATCACTTGTGCCCCCATTTGCTTGAGCTTCCTCCCCAGATCTTGATAGTCTTTTTTAATAGGAGCGATGGTATTCAGGGACATGTCATTCGTTCCCACATGGACCATCACAAATGGGTAGCGATCCGTAGATTTGAGGAGTTTGGGCAGCCGTTCTGAAACATCTTTAATTTTCGCCCCTGGCAAGCAACACACCTCTCGGGTTAGGGGGTCGGGCCCAGCCACATGGCGATCCATTCCTCTTAGCAGGGAGTCTCCAATTACCAGTACTCTCCTTTTTTTTTTTCTCAACTCCATTTCCTTCTGTCCCCGTGGCCTCATACATATACAGTTTTATTACGGTCATAGACCAGCATAAGAAACATCCAATGGCCTCTTCCCTTTGTCTTGGACTTTGTTTTGGGACCTCTACACTTGTTGACCCTTGCACCTCCTCTGCAAGGGCCTGAAATCTATTCTGGAGCTCCAGAGGCCCCAAGAACTGTCTCGCTCTTCGCCGTTGAGTCTTTTTCCGAACTGTCTGCAGAGGCTCCCTATTGTGGTCAATCTCCTTATCTTCTTCAGGACTAGTTGTATTGTCTTTATTCTGAGTTGCAGGGCTCTGGTCTATGAACTCCTCCCCTTCCTTACTTTGGGTCAGAGTAATAATTCTGTTTTCTAATCCCCTAATCTTTTCCTCCAAACGTCTTACCAGCTTACACTTGGGGCAGCTGTAGTCCATCTTGTCTTCTGGGAGGAAGGCAATTATGTCACACTACATGTGCATATAGACAATGTGACTCCGTTGGTCATCGCATGTGTCATTTTGCACAACATCTGCGAGGACAAGGGACATAACATCCCCTTCCCTGTGGCTGAACCAGAACCTGTAGTCCTTGAGGATACAGCAGACATCCCTGAAGCCAGGAGAAAAAGGATCTATGCGGAGGGGTGCAAGGTTCGGGACGCTATAGCCAGTCACCTTTACAGAAATAGGAGACGTGTTTGATCGTTTTTTCTACTCCTGTGTGCTATGTTAAATAAAGTTTCATGTTCTTTGTTCAACCTTGTCTTGTGTGGTTTGTCTATTTAGCCGGCAAACAACCGGCGATTCTCTGGTCCAAAAGCACTTTGACAGACCTAAATGCTAACTCCCCGCTGAAATTGACAAACACAATACGGAAGCGCTGAACAGGGAAAGGTTGGGGAGGCGGGTAGCCAGGAAGTATTGGTGACCCCTGTCAAACTGGAGGATCAAGCCACTTATGTTCCAAAGAATAATTTCATTGGTGGGCAGCTTTGATACATTTAAAATTTGGGGGCCTGATGGGAGCAATGCATATTCGTTGCCTAACCGTCATTCCAAAGATGCCGAAGCCACGGAAGGGCTCCTTCTGGCAGCGCGCCGAGGCTGAGGCACTTTTGGAGCTGGTGCTCCAATCGAAAAGCATTGGCAGCCTTATGGCCAGCACCCACTGCCACACCAAGGGTGCTTACCAGGTGTTGGCATCTAGGATGGGGGAGAGGGGCTACGTCCGGACCTGGGAGCAGGTCCGGACAAAATTCAAGAGGATAAAACTAGCTTTTCTTAATACTATAGAGCAGTGGGGGGGGGGGGTCCACAGCCCAGTGGAAGAATCGTCTTCCACGATCTAATGATGCGGATCTGGGAGAAGGCTGGGAAGCCCCCTCTGGAGATGAGGTGACATATGGGTGAGTGCTGCCTTCGTTATGTTTAATCTTTTACCCTTAAGCATGCATTGAATGTTTAGATGCCTCTTTCCCCAACTGTTTCCATCTGATTTGAGAAAGCATTAAGATGCTGTCAACTCCAGCTGACAT
This sequence comes from Paroedura picta, assembly GCF_049243985.1. Classification (NCBI taxonomy): domain Eukaryota; kingdom Metazoa; phylum Chordata; class Lepidosauria; order Squamata; family Gekkonidae; genus Paroedura; species Paroedura picta. The sequence goes on along the minus strand of NC_135371.1, from coordinate 75,768,125 downwards.
TGCCAGCCAGTACTGTCAAACCACTTTGGCAATGCACTCCTAGTACACTTTATTATATGTCTGAGGCTGTGATACGTAATGCTCTGATTGTGGTGTGGCCATCAGCTGTGTATAATCTTTGGTTTGCGTGCTTCAATTTATGAATTCTTGTTTACTTTGCACAGCCACACAATCTCCTGCCAAAATAGCAGAGGCCAAAGGCAGCATTGAGGGTGAGGAAGAGGAGGAAGAGGAAGAGGGGCCTTCCACCTCAGCACAAGCTGCAGGTGAGAGCTATAATTCTTTAAGGGAGACCCATGTCTGTGTACCCCCTGGAAGCCATAAGGGAGCCTGCTGTGATGCTTTTATTAGAAGTGTAATTGAATTCCTTTTATTTGATTTCTATAGCAGACACAATGAAGGCCAGGATGAGGAGCATGGAGGCCAGGCTGGCATCCTTGGAGGGGCTCTTAGAGCAACAGTGGAGGGACAGTGAGTACTGCACCTGTGTTTTGGTGTGGGTTGTGTTACTAATGCCTATATATATGGCTTACCATTTGTTTTTAACCCATTTGCAGGGCAGGCAGAAGTGGCTGACCTGAGAGGGGAGTTGGAGAGGCAGAGGCAGCAGAAGGAGGAGGAAGAACGTAGGTTCTGTTCCCCACCGCCCAACCCTCCTCACACTGTGGCTAAGGTCACTAAAAACTGAATCCATGTAAACTCCAGATTAAAAAATATCTGTGGCACTAATGTGTACCTGTTTTTCCTTCCCACACAGTGAAGAAGAAGGAGGAGGAAGACCTCTTCAGATGAAAAGTCAGGGGCACCATGACCCGATTTGGAAAAAAACTGAGGGAGATGGCAGAGGGCGGAGGGAAAAGTCCCTCAGTGGCTGCAGCCCGCAAAAATGAGGGCAAGAAATGTAAGGGGAAACGGGGGGGGGGGGAACTAAAGACCAAGAAGATAATGCTGGTGAGGGGACTAGTGGCACTTGAGTTGGGTTTTGTTGTTGAGGGGGTGGGGGTGGGGCTCCAAGTTACATTCCCTACTGTTTTTCCCCTGTTAAAAATATTATTTTTAAAAATAAAGTTAGGTTTCTTGGGGAGGGGGTGGTGGTTGGGCTCCAAGTTACATTCCCTAATGTTTGTCCCCTGTTAAAAATATTTATTTTTAAAAATAAAATGTTTGTTATACTGTTCTGAAAAAGACTCCAGTGTGACTCCTTACACTCGCACACCTTTCACCCCACACTCCTAAAACTCCTTGAACTGACACCCCTCTAACCCCCACCCACACAACACAACCAGATTAAACACAATCACTAGAAAGGCCACTTTTGGCCTTCCTAATTCTAAAGTAGGGTACACAGGTAAAGGTAAAGGTATCCCCTGTGCAAGCACCGAGTCATGTCTGACCCTTGGGGTGACGCCCTCCAGCGTTTTCATGGCAGACTCAATACGGGGTGGTTTGCCAGTGCCTTCCCCAGTCATGACCGTTTACCCCCCAGCAAGCTGGGTACTCATTTTACCGACCTCGGAAGGATGGAAGGCTGAGTCAACCTTGAGCCGGCTGCTGGGATCGAACTCCCAGCCTCATGGGCAAAGCTTTCAGACGGCTGCCTTACCACTCTGCGCCACAAGAGGCTCTTCAGGGTACACAGAGACATAGGTAAAAATATAAACTTTATTTTTCAAACAAAAAACAACACAGAACAAATTCAGAAGCAAAATTGGCCCAAACTAGGAGGGGGAGAACTTGTCCACAGGTTTTATTCTTCTCTTTCCAAGAACAGTCCTCCTTCTAGTTTGGGTGGCGGCATTCAGAGAGGGGGTTGGTGGAGTGGGTGGTGGAGGTGGTGGTGGTGGTGTTGGTGTTGGTGGGGGGGGGGGCAAAGTAACATTAATTTGTGCCGGGTTAGCCGTTTGTCGGTCCTCTTTAGATTCCATAACCAGGACCGCCCTCTCCAAGAGTTTCCTGATTAGGCGAACCTCCTCTACACTTTCGCGTAGGGATTCATTGGAATCCCTTAGGATCGCCCTCATTTTTCCCCCTCCTGGACCTGGAAGTTGTACATTGATTGTTCAGAGGCTGCAGCATGCTGTGTCTCCTCTTGGCAGTGCTCCAGGAGGCTCTGGCCCACGTTTGTTAAGAGGGAGACGCACCTCAGCCGAGTGCGTTCCCTCATCAGCCTCTCCTCCGCTGGGAGTGCACCTCTAGGTGGTGGGCTGGCAGGACCCAGGGGGGATCCCTCCTCATCCGAAAGAACCTCTGTTGGTAAAAATGAGAAATAGAACCGTTAGTGCCATTGATACAACCAACACCACCCATGGTGCCCATGGTGGGTTTTTTGTTGCCTATTTTCACAGCAAGACTCTCAACAATGCCTAGGGAGCACATGGTTAGTGTTTTTTGCCTATTTTCACAGCAAGACTCTCAACAATGCCTAGGGAGCACATGGTTAGTGTTTTTTGCCTATTTTTCACAGCAGTACTCCCAACAAAGCCTAGGGAGCCCATGGTGGGGGTTTTTTTTTGCTTATTTTCACAGCAAGACTCTCAACAATGCCTAGGGAACACATGGTTAGTGGTTTGTATCATTGTCCTGCAGTTATGGTTAGAAAGGAACAGTTCATGCATGCTCACCCTCTCGAATCTCTAGCCACCTGCGTTGGGTAGGAGGTCCAGGCACCCCGCACTCTTCCTCCTCCTGTGTTCCTGGGATGAAATCTGTAAAAAATAAAAAAAACAGTTTTAGGAACAAATGGTGGTAAAGTAAGCTTCAAAACGCAACACCAGCAACGTAGAGGTACCCTCTTCTTTCTCCTAGCAGGGCAACTGCCCGCTGCACAAACAGAAAAGCACAAAGCAGTTTACACAGCACCCCCCCCCATTATTCTCATAAATACTTACCAAGGTTCGTCGATGCCCCCGAATCACTATCTATGTCGCCCATAGCTGTAGACTCGCAGGGCTCTGTGCATTGCAGCTGTGTCTCTGTGGACAACAGCAGACAATAGTGAAAAAGGAGCAAGCATACAACCTGAACCACACAGCATGCTCCCAAAGTAGTACACCGAAGAACTGCAGAAGGCCTATAGCTGAGGCATGCTGCAAATCTTTTGGGGTTGTTAGTTAAACATAACCGTTTTAAAAAGCTACCATAGCAAACAAAACAGTCTACAAACAGCCTAGCATATTATGCGTTGCAACGAATACACGCGAAAACGATTCCTAAACGTCAGAGTACAAAGTTAAAAGTGCTTACCGGAGGCAAGGGGTGTCTGCTGCAACACGTTGGTTTCCTTGCCAGGAACGATGGCAAGTATGTCCAACGTGATGAGGTCCACCCCGTGTTGCTGGACCTGGGGAAGAGGCCGGACGGTCCTCCCCGACGAGGTGCCCTCTCCTGGATCCTCTTCAGCGGCTGGTTCCTCCATAGGAGCAGCCAGCCTCCGGACGGCCCTGAGGCTCCTTCCCATGTGTTTTGGCCGGCCGACTCCGTCCCCCTCTCCATAAAGTTCCCGCTGCTGATCGAAATATGGGCAGGTCACTCTCGCGTTGCCGGACTTCTTGTTGTGGTTCACGGCTTGCATATATTCTGCCCGCATCGTTTTAGTTTTGGATCGGCATTCAAGGCCGGTCCTGTGGTGGCCCAGGGAACGCATCCGCATGGCCACCTACTCGAACACCTCCCGATTCCGATGCGAGGATCAGAAGGTGTCCTGAATTTTTTCTTCGGCGAAAATCGCCATCAGGTCCCGTATCTCGGCATCCTTCCATGTAGGTCCCCTGCCGGTTGCCTGGACGGACGACGACTGGGAAACGGAGTCCATATTGCCTTCGTGATTGGCTAAGCAAAATGGAGGTGCGAGTTGCGGGGTGCCACGGGTCATATACCTTCCCGCACATAAAGACAAAAGGACTAGCTGGCTCCTGATTGGGGGGGGGGGTAGTCGGGGACACGTACATTGGCCACATGAGGTCACATGTCACATTCAAATCTTTTCACGCGGGAAACGGAGCCGTCCCCAATGGCCAGCTTGGCGCTCTTATTGTTTGACTTCATGCACGCGCAGATTCATTTATACGCGAGAAGAGCAGTGTGGACATGCAGCAGGAGCCATTTCACCGAAATGTCCGCCATTACACATACGCATGCCGGTATCCACCCAGAGCAACCAGTACCACACTACTCAACAGTTTCCCAATAATATTCGCCGGCCAAAGCATAAATCCACCAAACATGACATGTGATTGGCTACGCTTAGAGAAAAGTTTTCAAAAATGCTCGGGGAACGGTGACTCCGCCGGACGGAGGTCTAGCCAATGATGGAAGGCGTTGTCCGCACAACCCCAGCACAACCACGTACGCAGAACCACACAACCACAACACAGAAACCGCCCCTCATGATATTACATTGCATCATACATATTGCACCCCCCAAAGCTAAACAGTAGACTGCGGTCGGCGATTATTCATTGCTATGCTTAGATAAAAGTTTTTAAAAATGCTCCCTGAACGGTGACTCCGCTAACCGAAGGTTTGGCCGATGGTAAACGGGGTTTTAAGCTGTGGGCATATTTGGGGGCCGTGACAGTGTGTGCTACTGTGCTTTTGAAATACTATTGTGCTGTTTGGGCACAATTTCTGAAAGCGATCGTGCTGGAAAGCCAGGCACTGTCTCGTTGATTCGTTGATCTATGCTCGGTCCGAGAAAAAAAAATGGCGAACAGTTCACCGGAAGTTTGGAGGACAGGCCCAGGGGGAGGGACTTTGCAGAAACCGCAACAATGTTAACGCACAGGTCTTTTTCGCTAGTGTTGCAGATTGGTTGCAAGAGTGTAGCGCTTTGCGGAGGGTGAATCCACTTTTCCCGATTCCCCTAGAAGCGCAACAACGAATCACTTTTAGCAGAACTGTTGCAGGATTGTTGCAGATTGTGTGTGACGTCTTGCGGAACTGCAAATCTGTAGCGTTTACAATTTGCAACCCTTCTGCTACATTAAACTTGTGCGGAATGGACCTCAGAGTTCACTCCAAGCTGCAACTTTGCTGTTTGGCATAGAGAAAGTTTCAGAGTTCACTCCAAACACAACTTGGCAGCTTGAAGTAGAGAAGGCATTGAAAGGGGCCATTAAGCCAAGGGGCAGGGACCAGCATATCCAATATTTGACAACCACACCAGTTTTGGGATTCAGGAATATCAGGAGACACCAATATTTTACAAGTTCAATGTACCCAAACCCCCCAAAATATTGTGGGGTTGTTTTGTACATCCTTACTACAGAAGCCAAAACAGATTGGAAGGATTTTAAAAGATAAAGATAGCAACTAGAAGAAAGAATAATTTCTGCAGATACCCAATTGTCCTTTGTAAGCCTCCCAAGAAGTGAAACAAGGAAGATGGCACAGAAATAAAATGGTGGATTAAGGTTTTAAAATTGCTAGGTGTTAAACTCCTTGTAAGAGTGCAATCTAAGAACTCTTTCCTGGGAATATGAGCAATTGTGTAGGCTTCAGTTCTGACTAGACTTGCTTAAGTTTGCACAATTTCATACCAAACATCTTATCCGTTTGATTGTTTCTTAATAATTGTGAAACAGCCTTGGGGGATGGACTATCCGGCTTCTCTAGGGCCAATCAGGGTGCAGCCAGCTGCACCCTGATTGGCCCTGCCCCTACAGCTCCCACCCTCCCTGTCCGAATCCACTTTTGGTGATTTCTGTAGAAGCGCTTCAACGAAGCGCTTTTTGCGGATCAGTTTCAGGAGTGTTGCAGATTGTCAACGACGTTGTGCATAACGGCAAATCAGTAGCGATTTCAATTGGCAACCATTGTGCAATTTTGAAGGAGTGCGGAATGGCCCTTTGTTTTCCCCTCACTTATTTTCACCCAGATGCTTTCCACTGTAGATATACTCGCCTTCACTAGAATTTCCTGACAGGTAAGCCCTTTCCTCACATACAGTGCCACTCCTCTACCTCTTCGATCTATTCTATTTTATCTGAACAGTTCATATCCATCCACTATTAGAGGGGTTAAAGGGGTCTGCTCTTCCATTTGAGGTCTGGACTTATCACAAAAATTTGCAGGCTTTAAAACAGCCCTGCACGCTTTCGGCAAAACAAATGTGCTGGGCTGAGTTTTTCTCCCATTTCAACTTCACTCTAAAGCATTCTCCAAGCAAAATGAACTTTCTGGCTGAGGCGCTCTCATGCCTCCCCCAATATGAGTGTAACAGAGAGCCATTGGCGGACATGATCTTCAACCCTGCCCAGCTGGGACTGATGGCAGTGATGCACAGCCAGAGGGGAGGCAGTACTCCTACCCCCGGCGGATGGGTTCAAAAAGATGTCACCCATGATCCAGAGTTCGCCCACCTCTGGCCTGAGGTCCAAGTGAAGTAGGGGCTGTTTTGCGAGGAGGGCAAACTGTACCTGCCTGCTACCACGCGCAAAGACGTTTTAAAACTGTGCCATGACTCTAAGGCAGCAGGGCATTTTGGCTTTGTAAAAAACATGCATTTGGTGCGTAGGCATTATTGGTGACCTAACCTCTGTAAAGCGGTGGAGGACTATGTGCAGGGGTGCCCAGTGTGCCTGACTTCAAAGTCGGTGTTTGGGAAGAAGAAGGGCTTGCTGCAACCTTAGCCCACTCCCTTGGAGCCATGGAAGGAAATCACCATGGACTTCATAACTGATCTCCCGCCCACTCATGGGAAGACTGCCATTTGGGTGGTGGTAGATGCATTCTCCAAGCAAGCCGATTTCATTCCATGTGCAGGGCTGCCTTCAGCCCCAAAGTTGGCATCTTTATTCATTGAAAATGTATACGAACTGCACAGGCCGCCGGAGTGATTTTTGACAGACCGCGGGACACAGTATGTTGCCAAGATCTGTCGGGAGCTTTTGAGCCTCCTGGGGGTGGAACAAGCCCTTACATCTGGGTACAACCCAGAGACCAATGGAAAGGGTGAATCAGATCCCGGAACAGTACCTGTGCTGTTTCAGCAATCACCAGCAGACAGATAGGGTTTCCCTGCTCCCCCTTGCAGAATTCGCATATAACAATGGAGTCCATCCCTCTACGGGGGTCTCTCCCTTCAAGATGGTCTATGACACAGACTTGACGGCTGTGCCTACTTGTGTACCGGTCACCAATAGCACCAAAGACGTAAAAAAATTGGCTGCAGGGATCAATGACGCCTGGACCCTGATTGTGAACTATTTGGAAAAGGCAAAGAAAGACAATAAAAGACACGCTGACAAAAAAAGGAGTGTGTACCCTGCCTGGGCCATGTATCCGTCTACAAAAACTTGTACAGCTAGCAGCCCTCCAGCAAACTCGGCCCTAAGTTTGTGGGTCTTTTTAAAGTCAAGCGTATCATAAACCCTGTGACTGCGAAGTTAGACTTGCCAAACACTTATAGACATGTTAATTCCCTTTTTCATTCCAGCTTATAGAAGAAGCCTCTGGGTGACTAGCATCCTGCTCCAGCACACTGGGACTTTAGGTGGCTTCAGGGGAAGCTTCAGTACCTGGTGGATTGGAAGGAATTCTCCAAGGGGGATCATGAGTAGGTGGAAGCTGGGAATGTAAAAGCTCCCAAATTGGAAAAAGACTTCCATCATAAATTTCCCCAATGTCCCCGGCCTGCTGATGGAGGTTGATAAAGGAAGTTGTTTATGGAAGGGCGGAATGTCAGGATCAGGCTATCTGTGCTGCCCTAGCCTGACACATGCAGGGTTAGTGCAAGGGCAAGCACGGTTACAAAGTCAAGCAAGTTCAAAGCGCGTACCAGAGCGTAGTCAAAAGTCCAGTCCGGGTCTTATCAGGAATTGCTAGTGGATGAAGTCTGAAAGAGTTGTCATTTATCTTTACCAAGGTCAAGCCGGGAATCTGTGGAGCATTCAATCAAAGCGTAGTCCAGTCGGGTGAAGCAGGGTCAAGCCAGGAATCAGTCAAGCAGATCTTCGCCAAAGCGTCGGGGAGCAGGAAACCAGTCAAGGCAACGGGTGGACATGTGCACAAAGTTGCAGCCACACTGGGAAGCACTTTGGCTGTGCTTAAGAACAAGCTGAGCTGTCACACCAAGTGGTTGCACCTGGCACTCAGCCTTCTTCTGATGAATGAGCCCCACCTGAGCCCAACCTAGCCTGTTGCTGTAGTCTAAGCTGAGCACTTTGCCTGCATGTTGCCAACGTCGTCCTCCTGCATTCCCTCCTGCGCTCTGGAGATGAGTCTGGGCTGTTCAGGGGTGTTGCTGCAGGCTGAGGTAATGCTGGAGCAGAGGGCATGGTGCTTGTCTGGCTGGGACCTGGTTGTGGCTCCCTATCGGGACTTGCCTCTCTAAGCAGCACCCTGCTGCTTTGCTCCAGCTCCTCCACTTCTTCCTCTGAGGGAACTGGCAGAATGAGCTCAGGCAGTGGTGCAGAGGCACCCTCTGGAGACGGGGCCATGACACCATCTCCCCTCCCAGGGCCCCCCTCCGCAGGGTCAGGTCCTGGCTTGACGGGGTAGTGGCAATGGAAGTCCCTGACCAATGATGGAGCTTGTACGCTGTCAGCGGGTTCCCAGGTGCGTTCTTCGCTTGGCTTGGAATGGGGTCATCTGGGTAGATGTATGGGTCTCATTGTTATAAGCGAATTCAGCTAATGGGAGCCAACGTGACCAGTCATCCTGTTGATAACAGACATAGCACCATAGGTACTGCTCTATGATCCCACTGACTCTCTCGGTTTGACCGTCTGTCTGGGGGTGATGTGCACTGGAGATGCTAGACTTGGTTCCGAGGGTGGCATGCAGCTCATGCCAGAGGAGAACTGTATGCCACAATCTGTTACTATGCGATCTGGGAGGCCATGGAGCTTGAAGATGTGGGCCATGAACAGACAAGCTGTCTCCCGAGCCTTTGGCAACCCTCGGCAAGGGATGAGGTGCGTCATTTTGGAAAAGCGGTCCACCACTACCAGAATGGTGGTGAACCCTTTTGAGGCAGGCAGGTCGGTTACGAAGTCCATTGTGAGTTCTCGCCAGGTTCCAGAGGGCGGAAGCAGTGGTTGTAATAGTCCTGCGAGCTTACCGGGTACGTATTTGGCCTGTCTACAATTCAGACAGGAGGCCACATATCTTTCCACATCTGCCTTTACTCGGGGCCACCAGAAATATCGGGTTACCAGTTGCAGGGCCTTGTACTGGCCAAAGTGTCTAGCTAGTGGGTCATCGTGGGTTGTCTTTAGAACTTGGGTGCGAAGGTCAGCGGTTGGGAGTACTACACGATCCCGATGGTGTAAGAGACCCTGCTGGATGTGGTACTCTGATCATTCCTCAGGGTGTTCCTGGAGCCACTGCATCCACTCCTGAATCCATGGACCTTCAGCCTGTCGATCCTGGATCTGTTGCTGCAGCTCAAGCCGGTCTGGCAGGGCAGCAAAAACCGAAACAGGTAATAGTGGGGGAGCCAGTGTGGCTTCAGTGTCCGAATGATACTGGGGTTGTCTGGAGAGAGCATCCGCTCTCTTATTCTAGCTACGGGGGATATACTCAATCCAGAAATCAAAGCGGGCAAAGAATAGAGCCCATCGGATCTGGTGTTGATTCAGGCAGCAGGCAGACTGTAGGTATTCTAAATTCCGGTGGTCAGTGTGTACCTGAACAGGGTATTTAGCTCCTTCTAGGTGGTGGTGCCAGGTCTCAAAAGCTGCCTTAATGGCCAGCAGCTCCCGTTCCCAGATGGTATAGTTCCTTTCCGCGGGGGTAAATTGTCTGGTGTAGTGTGCGCAAGGTCTTGGTGTACCGTCTCCTGGACTGGGTTGCAGGAGTACGGCCCCCAGGGCAGAGCTCGAAGCATCTGCCTCTACCAGGAAAGGCTTCTCTGGGTCAGGGTACCCTAGATAAGGTTCAGAGACAAAGAACTCCTTGAGTGTCTGAAAAGCCTGTGCTGCATTTGATCCCCACTGGAAACGGCACTTGGTGCTCAGAAGCTGCGTCAGAGGGTGAACCAAGTCCACATAATTAGGGAGGAAAGTCCTATAATAGTTGGTGAACCCCAGAAACCGTTGCAGCTGCTTTCGGTTCTGGGGCTCCTCCCATTCGAGTATAGCTTGAACTTTGGCTGGATCCATCTGTACCCCCTTAGGGGTAAGGCGGTGCCCGAGAAAGTCCATGGTAGTCTGGGAAAAGGAGCACTTGGACAGTTTAGCAAACAGCCCATGATCCCAAAATCATTGGAGGACTTGTCTAACATGGTCTGCGTGCTTCTGCGTGCTTCTATCCTCCAGGTGGTTGTCTATCCGATAGCACAACTGTACCAGGTCGCTCATTCTACGGGGCCGGTCCACGTGAACCAGCTCATCCAAGACCTTTTCTGATATCAGGGAGTACACCAGGATATCATCAAGGTAAATGATGACGAACTGATCCAACAGGTCGCAAAACACGTCATTGATGGAGCGCTGGAACACTACAGGTGCATTGCAGAGGCCAAAAGGCATTACGGTGTACTCAAACTGGCCGTAACAGGTACCAAACGCTGTTTTCCACTCATCCCCCTGACGGATGCGAATCAGGTTATAGGCCCCCCGCAGGTCCAGCTTGGTAAACAGTTGGGCCCCCCGTACCTGCTCCAACAGCTCAGAGATGAGAGGTAAAGGGTAGCGATCCTTGATCATGATCTGGTTCAGGGCCCGATAGTCATGGCATCCTCAGCTCCCCACACTTCTTTTTGAAAAACAGAACTGGAGCTGAGGTGGGGGCAGTGGACAGACAGATGAATCCTCGCTGGAGGTTTTTTTCCAGGAACTCCTGAAGCGCCTGCCGTTTGGGTTCAGAGAGTGCATACAACCTCTTGACCGGTAAAGCAGCCCCTGGTTTGAGGTCGATCCCACAGTCATAGTCTCTATGCGGGGGAAGATGATCTGCTCCTTTCTCCTCGAACACATCCGCATAATCATGGTACTCATGCGGAAGTCCATAGAGGTCGGGTGGAGTAGAGGTGTGGGTGGCATGTATGTAGTCCCGGGCAAAGTGCAGGTCCAGCTTCACCCAATCGATGCTTGGGTTGCGCTTGGCAAGCCAGTCCATTCCCAGCACCAATGGGAATCGAGGCATGTGTGCAACATCGAATACCATGGTCTCAGTATGTTGTTGCACCTGGAGAAACAGGGGCTGGGTTTCCCATTTCACCCATCCGGCCTTGATCAGTCACCCATCTATAGCTTCCACCCGTGTGGGAACCTGCTTCTTTATGATGGGGACTGAGTTCTGGCTCTGGAAGGTGGCATCGATGTAAGACCGGGTAGCCCCGGAGTCGACCAGGGCATGGACCAGGAGCCACTGTCCCTGAGGTAGTTGCAGGCGTATGGGCAGGAGCAAATGCATTAATCCCGGAGCAGCCCCAACAGTTCCTCCCAGGCAACTGGGGCCGGGGTCATCTGGGAGCGGGCGTTTCCCACCGGCTTGGCTTTTTCAGGACACTGGCCCGCAGGACACTAGTGACCTGCACCCCCACAGTACAGACAGAGGTTCTGTGTGCGGCGCTGCTGTTTTTCTCGGGGGTCCAATCTAGGCTGTACACTGCCGAGTTGCATCGGTTCTCCCGAATCCAGGGGAACCGCTGCCTTGGGAGCGGTATCCTGGGGTAGAAACGGCTCTCCTTGTTATGGTGGCTGGGTTCCGGACCGGACGAGGCGCCGCTCCTCCAGGCGGTTGTCTATCCGATAGCACAACTGTACCAGGTTGCTCATTCTACGGGGCCGGTCCACGTGAACCAGCTCATCCAAGTCCTTTTCTGAGAGCCCGGCCACGAACTGGTCCACTAAGGCTGGCTCATTCCAGTCCAGGTCTTGTGCCTTGATCTGAAACTCTGCTGCATAGTCCCTCACGGACCGGGTCCCTTGGCGTAGCTGCCTCAAACATCAGCTGGCTTGAATCACCTTTTGAGCATCCCCAAAGGCTTCATCCATTTTAGCTACAAAAGCCTGGAAGTTAGCCAGCTCGGGGTCATCTGCGATTAACAGTGGTGTAGCCCACCGGGCTAAAATCAGACATTTTAGGAATCAGTGAACTAAAATGGACAGGAATGGGTGAATTTAATTCAGATGACCATCAGGTATACTACTGTGGACAAGAATCTCGCAGAAGAAATGGAGTAGCCTTCATAATCAATAAGAGAGTAGGAAAAGCAGTCTTTGGATACAATCCCCAAAATGACAGAATGATCTCAGTTCGAATCCAAGGCAAACCATTCAACATCACAGTGATCCAGGTCTACGCCCCAACCACTGCTGCTGAAGAGGATGAAGTTGATCAGTTCTATGAAGCCCTACAACACCTTCTAGAAGCAACGCCCAAAAATGATGTGCTTATCATCATGGGGGATTGGAATGCTAAAGTAGGAAGCCAAAAGATAACCGGGATAACAGGCAAGTTTGGCCTTGGAGTACAAAATGAAGCAGGGCACAGGCTGGTAGAATTTTGTCAAGAGAATACAATGGTCATAGCAAACACTCTTTTCCAGCAACCCAAGAGACGACTCTACACATGGACATCACCAGACGGTCAACACAGAAATCAGATTGACTATGTGCTCTGCAGCCAAAGATGAAAAAGTTCTATCCAGTCAATAAAAACAAGACCAGGAGCTGATTGTGGTTCAGATCATGAGCTTCTTGTTGCAAAATTTAGGCTTAAATTGAAGAAAGTAGGGAAAAGCACTAGGCCACTCAGGTATGAACTAAATCATATCCCCGACGAATACACAGTGGAGGTGACAAATAGATTTAAGGAATTAGATCTGATAGACAGAGTGCCTGAAGAACTATGGATGGAGGTTCGCAACATTGTACAAGAGGTAGCAACTAAAACCATCCCAAAGAAAAAGAAATGCAAGAAATCAAAATGGCTGTCTGAGGAAGCTTTACAAATAGCTAAGGAGAGAAGGGAAGTGAAAGGCAAGGGAGAAAGAGAAAGATACACCCAATTGAATGCAGAATTCCACAGAAAAGCTAGAAGAGATAAGAATGCCATTGTATACGGCACTGGTCAGACCACACCTGGAGTACTGTGTGCAGTTCTGGAGGCCTCACTTCAAGAAGGACATCGATAAAATTGAAAGGGTACAGAGGAGAGCGACGAAGATGATCTGGGGCCAAGGGACCAAGCACTATGAAGATAGGTTGAGGGACTTGGGAATGTTCAGCCTGGAGAAAAGGAGGTTGAGAGGGGACATGATAGCCCTCTTTAAGTATTTGAAAGGTTGTCACTTGGAGGAGGGCAGGATGCTGTTTCTGCTGGCTGCAGAGGAAAGGACACGCAGTAATGGGTTTAAACTTCAAGTACAACGATATAGGCTAGATATCAGGAAAAAGTTTTTCTCAGTCAGAGTCGTTCAGCAGTGGAATAGGCTGCCTAAGGAGGTGGTGAGTGCCCCCTCACTGGAAGTCTTCAAACAAAGGTTGGATACACACTTTTCTTGGATGCTTTAGGATGCTTAGGGCTAATCCTGCGTTGAGCAGGGGGTTGGACTAGATGGCCTGTATGGCCCCTTCCAACTCTATGATTCTATGATTCTATGATAATGCCTTCTTAAATGAACAGTGCAAACAAATAGAAGAAAACAATAGAATGGGGAGGACCAGAGATCTTTTCAAGAAAATTGGAGATATAAAGAGAACGTTTCATGCAAAGGTGGGTATGATAAGGGACCAAAATGGTAGGGACCTCACAGAAGCAGAAGAGATTAAACAAAGGTGGCAAAATTATACAGAAGAACTATACAAGAGCGAGCTTAACATCCCTGATGACCACAATGGGGTAGTTACTGACCTGGAGCCAGACATCCTGGAATGTGAAGTCAAATGGGCCTTAGAAAGTCTGAGCAACAATAAAGCTAGTGGTAGTGACAGCATTGCAGTTGAACTATTCAAAATCTTAAAGGACGATGCAGTAAAAGTGCTACACTCAATATGCCAGCAAATTTGGAAAACTCAACAATGGCCACAGGATTGGAAAAGGTCAGTTTACATTCCAATCCCAAAGAAGGGCAATGCCAAAGAATGTTCAAACTACCGCACCATTGCACTAATTTCTCATGCTAGCAAAGTTATGCTCAAAATCCTACAAGCTAGGCTCCAGCAATATGTGGACCGAGAACTTCCAGAAGTACAGGCAGGATTTCGAAGAGGCAGAGGAACTAGAGATCAAATTGCCAACATACGCTGGATCATGGAGAAAGCTAGGGAGTACCAGAAGAACGTCTACTTCTGCTTCATTGACTATGCTAAAGCCTTTGATTGTGTGGAGCACAACAAATTGTGGCAAGTTCTTAAAGAGATGGGAATACCAGAGCATCTTATTTGTCTCTTGAGAAATTTATATGCAGGTCAAGAAGCAACAGTGAGAACTGAACATGGAATCACTGACTGGTTCAAAATTGAGAAAGGAGTTCGGCAAGGCTGTATACTGTCACCTTGCCTATTTAACTTGTATGCAGAGCACATCATGAGAAATGCGGGATTAGAGGAGTCACAAATTGGGATCAAGATTGCAGGGAGAAATATCAACAACCTCAGATATGCAGATGATACCACTCTAATGGCAGAAAGTGAAGAGGAACTAAAGAGCCTGTTGATGCGGGTGAAGGAGGAGAGTGCCAAAGTTGGCTTGAAACTCAACATCAAGAAAACAAAGATCATGGCATCCGGCCCTCTCAATTCCTGGCAAATAGAAGGGGAAGAAATGGAGATAGTGACAGATTTTATTTTCCTGGGCTCCAAGATCACTGCAGATGGGGACTGCAGCAAAGAAATTAAAAGACGCTTGCTCCTGGGGAGGAAAGCTATGGCAAATCTAGACAGCATCCTAAAAAGCAGAGACATCACCCTGCCAACAAAAGTGCGTTTAGTCAAGGCTATGGTCTTCCCAGTTGCAATGTATGGCTGCGAAAGTTGGACCATAAGGAAGGCCGAGCGTCAAAGAATTGAGGCTTTTGAACTCTGGTGCTGGAGAAGACTCTTGCGAGTCCCTTGGACTGCAAGGCGAACAAACCGGTCAGTCCTAGAGGAGATCAGCCCTGACTGCTCTTTAGAAGGCCAGATCCTGAAGATGAAACTCAAATATTTTGGCCACCTCATGAGAAGGAAGGACTCCCTGGAGAAGAGCCTAATGCTGGGAGCGATCGAGGGCAAAAGAAGAAGGGGACGACAGAGAATGAGGTGGCTGGATGGAGTCACTGAAGCAGTCGGTGCAAACTTAAATGGACTCCGGGGAATGGTAGAGGACAGGAAGGCCTGGAGGATCATTGTCCATGGGGTCGCGATGGGTCGGACACGACTTCGCACATAACAACAACAAATAATAATAATAATCCCTATAGAACACAAGGTTCTATAGAAGACAAGGTTTCACTCTCTCAGCCTCTCACTCTGTTCTAAGTCCCACTGTAGCTTGAAGTACTGGTTAATCACCACCCTTCTAAACAGATTCAAAATCAATTCATATACTATAGAATGTTGCATGGGGCAGTGTGTTTCTGGTTCCATGTCTCACAGACACTTAGAACACATATGAAGTTGGGAACAATTTCACAGGTTTAGTATTTTGTGCTTAAAAAGAAGCATATTGCACAAATATCCAAGAGGGAAAATAAACCTTATGTTAAATATATTGCTAACCCTGCTCTGCTCAGAAATTCACCACAGGTCAGCTGCACCCAAGAAGAACCTCTGCTCTTCCAATATGGAGTGCAAGAATGACGCACCCTAGTAGATATGTGGGGGGGGGGGGTCCAGTTTCAGCAACAGCTAGTATTATTTATCTCTCACAACAGGAGAATTCCCGGAGGGTTTGAAAGAGGCTGTGGTACGTCCACTGTTGAAAAAAACATCTCTAAATCCACAAGAGCTTAACAACTACAGGCCCGTCTCGCACCTAGCATTTCTGGGCAAGATGATAGAAAGGGCAGTCGCAAACCAACTGACGGAGTACCTGGAAGAAGCTTCGGTCCTAGACCCATCCCAGTCTGGCTTCCGGCCTGGCCATGGGGTAGAGACAGAGCTAGTCATCCTGATGGACGACCTCCGTCGCCAGTTGGATCGAGGCGGGTCGGCACTGCTGATATTATTAGACCTCTCAGTGGCGTTCGACACAGTCGATCACGAGCTTCTAGCCCGCCGCCTCATCGATGTTGGAATACAAGGGACAGCCCTTCAATGGCTGATCTCCTTCCTTCAGGATCGTGGACAGAGGGTTGCAATAGGAGAGAAAACATCAGACCGCCGGCAACTTACTTGTGGAGTCCCACAAGGAGCGGTCCTCTCTCCTATCCTATTCAACATCTTCATGCGCCCTCTCGCACAACTGGTACGGAAGTTTGGGCTGGGTTGCCACCAATATGCAGATGACACCCAGCTCTTCCTCCTGATGGATGGCCGCCCTGACTCTCCCCCAGAAGCATTAGCCAGCTGCCTGGAAGCAGTAACGAGATGGCTCAAGCAGAGTCGTCTGAAGCTCAATCCTTCAAAGACGGAGGTCCTGTGGCTAGGTAGGAAGGGCCCATGCGAGGAAGCGCTCCTGCCTACCCTGGATGGCGTGCAGCTCTCTACGGTTCACTCCGCCAGGAACCTAGGCGTGATTCTGGACGCCTCCCTCACAATGGAGGCCCAGATCACAAAGGTAGCGCGGCTGGCATTCTACCATCTCCGCCAAGCCAAGCTACTAGTGCCCTACCTGGCCCCGGAACACCTAGCCACAGTGATCCATGCGACGGTCACCTCTAGACTGGACTTCTGTAACTCACTCTACGCAGGCCTGCCCTCAGCCCTGACCCGGAAACTACAACTGGTTCAAAATGCAGCAGCCAGGATCCTCACAGCAACACCGTGGAGGTCTCATATCCGGCCTATTCTCCACCAGCTGCAATGGTTACCAGTTGAATTCCGGATCAGACTAAAGGTTCTGGTTATTACCTTCAAGGCCATACGCGGTCAGGGCCCAGTGTACCTGAGGGACCGCCTCCCCGCCTATGCCCCCAAAAGAGCTCTGCGCTCTACTACCACCAACCAGCTAAGGATCCTTGGCCCTAAAGAAGTCCGTCTGGTCTCGACCAGGGCCAGAGCATTCTCTGTTCTGGCCCCTACCTGGTGGAACGAGCTCCCAGAGGAGATCAGGGACCTGACGGAGCTTAAACAGTTCCGCAGGGCCTGCAAAAAGGAGCTCCTCCACCAGGCATTTGGCTGAGACCAGACGTAATCAACAGCGACCAAGGGCCCCTGCTCCCCCACCCCCCCTCAGAATTCAATCAATAAACCACCCCCCTCAGAATCCCATCAATAAGCCCTGGACCTGTTTGTAGTACTATATTGTTATACCGTTATATTGTGCTGTTATTTTGGTTACAATTATTAGTTATCAGTTATACATGTTACAGACTGTTTTATGTATTGTTCTCTGTTATGATGTAAACCGCCCTGAGCCTCTGGGGAGGGCGGTATATAAGTATGAGAAATACATAAATAAATAAATAAATAAATAAATAAGTAAATAAATAAATAAATAAATACTTCCCCCTGTATTTATACTGTGCTAACACAAAGTATGAGCAGTGCAGAAGCAGGGAGAGGCAGATCTATCAGCACTGTTTGACCATGCAGTCACCATGCTGTCATGCTGATGTAACTACCTGAGCTGAAGGACAAAGAGAGCTCATTCACAGCCACTCCATTCTCAAAACTGCTTATTTCTGCCCCAAATCTGATGATACATATTGTCTAGTTCTCTGAGGCCCATGTCTTTTACAGGCCTCTCCAAACTCCACTCCAACCCAGAGCTGGCAATTCTAGTAGAGAAGAAGAGTTGGGGGTTTTGCATCCTGCTTTTCACTATCGAAAGGAATCTCACAGTGGCTTACAATGGCCTTCCCTTCCTCTCTCCACAACAGACATCCTGTGGAGTAGGTGAGGCTGAGAAAGCTCTGAGAGAACTGACTGGCCCAAGGTCACCCAGCTGGCTGCACACAGAGGAGGAGCAGGGAGTTAAACCTGGTTCTCCAGTTTACAGACTGATACTTGTAACCACTACACTATACAGAAGTGATGCCATGGCATTGCGCCATTCAGTTTTCCACTGTCTCTATCCCCCAGTATTTCTGGGTGGCCCCATTATCCTTCCCAGTGGCCTTAATGAATAATCCACCCGTGGGTTCAACAAAGGTATGGATATCACATGCATTGTGTATTTGAAGAAAGTTATCTAACACTACTGTTTACTCCTGAGTGGCTTCAGCTCTCTTCAACACGAGATTAGAATCATAGAATCATAGAATCATAGAATCATAGAATCATAGAATCATAGAATCATAGAATCATAGAGTTGGAAGGGGCCATACAGGCCATCTAGTCCAACCCCCTGCTCAACGCAGGATTAGCCCTAAGCATCCTAAAGCATCCAAGAAAAGTGTGTATCCAACCTTTGCTTGAAGACTTCCAGTGAGGGGGCGCTCACCACCTCCTTAGGCAGCCTATTCCACTGCTGAACTACTCTGAATGTGAAAAACTTTTTCCTGATATCTAGCCTATATCGTTGTACTTGAAGTTTAAACCCATTACTGCGTGTCCTTTCCTCTGCAGCCAGCAGAAACAGCATCCTGCCCTCCTCCAAGTGACAACCTTTCAAATACTTAAAGAGGGCTATCATGTCCCCTCTCAACCTCCTTTTCTCCAGGCTGAACATTCCCAAGTCCCTCAATCTATCTTCATAGGGCTTGGTCCCTTGGCCCCAGATCATCTTCGTCGCTCTCCTCTGTACCCTTTCAATTTTATCTATGTCCTTCTTGAAGTGAGGCCTCCAGAACTGCACACAGTACTCCAGGTGTGGTCTGACCAGTGCCATATACAATGGGACTATGACATCTTGTGATTTTGATGTGATGCCTCTGTTGATACAGCCCAAAATGGCATTTGCCTTTTTTACCGCTGCATCACACTGCCTGCTCATGTTTAGTTTACAATCCACAAGTACCCCAAGGTCTCGTTCACACACAGTGCTACCTAGAAGCGTATCCCCCATCCAGTAGGCATGCTTTTCATTTTTCTGACCCAGATGCAGAACTTTACACTTATCTTTATTAAATTGCATCTTGTTCTCATTTGCCCATTTTTCCATTGTGTTCAGATCTCATTGAACTCTGTCTCTATCTTCCGGAGTATTTGCCAGTCCTCCCAATTTGGTGTCATCTGCAAACTTGATGAGTAGTCCCTCCACCCCCTCATCTAGATCATTAATAAATATGTTAAAAAGTACCGGGCCAAGCACCGAGCCCTGAGGTACCCCGCTACTCACCTCTCTCCAGTCTGATGAAACACCATTGACAACAACTCTTTGAGTGCGGTTCTCTAACCAATTCCCTATCCACCTAACTATCTGAAAATCCAGATTGCAGTCCTTCAACTTATCCATCAGAACATCATGGGGAACCTTGTCAAAAGCTTTACTAAAATCCAAGTAAATGACATCAACCGAATTTCCCCGATCCAGCAAACCTGTTACTTGGTCAAAAAAGGAAACTAGGTTGGTCTGGCAGGACCTGTTGGAGACAAATCCATGCTGACTTCCTTGGATCACCAAATTGTCCTCCAGATGTTTGCAGATCGCTCCCTTTAATATCTGCTCCATTATCTTCCCCACAACAGAGGTCAGACTCACTGGTCTGTAGTTTCCCGGGTCATCCTTCCTCCCTTTTTTGAAGATCGGAATAACGTTTGCTCTTTTCCAGTCCTCCGGGACATCTCCAGTCCTTAAAGAGGTCCCGAAGATGATGGACAAGGGCTGTGCAAGTTCTCTGGAAAGTTCTTTGAGTACTCTCGGGTGCATTTCATCTGGACCAGGGGATTTGAACTCATCCAGTGCAGCTAAATGCCTCTCGACCACCTCTCTATCCATGTTAACCTGCCACCCAGACACTATCCTTTGGCTACAGCCATCTCTAGATGTGCCTAAACACTTTGACCTGTGGGAAAAAACAGATGTAAAATAGGCACTAAGCCTTTCTGCTTTCTCTGCATCTTTCGTTAGAGTTTGTCCATCCGCACCCAACAGCGGGCCTATTGCCTCCTTTACTTTACGTTTGCTCCTCACATAAGTGAAAAATCTTTTCTTGTTACAATGGGCTTCCCTGGCCAATCTTAGCTCACTCTCAGCTTTGGCCTTTCTGATGATTGATCTACAGTGCCTAGTAACCTGTAGGTACTCTTCTTTAGAGCTCTGTCCTTCCCTCCATTTCCTGAACATTTTCCTTTTCTTTCTTAGTTCCTCTTGAAGTTCTCTGTTCATCCAAATAGGCTTCTTAGAGCTCCTGCAGTGTTTTCGATTCAAACTAGGGTTGCTAACAGCCTGGTGAATAATATGTCTCCTCTCCTTACTAAAGGTGTAATAGAAAATTATTTACCAGGTGATATTATTTTCCTCTGTCACAAAAAACTTTATCTACCCATTTCCACATATTTAAGGACATATCCTCCAGAGGTTGTTGGCAACCCTTAGTCACACAGGGAGAGGTCATCTAATGGCTGTGCAGATATGCTCCTTTAAGGGAGTTGTGAATACTACCAGATCACTCTTCATGTTTAATATAATGTCTAATAAACCTGTATGATTGGGGGGGCAGGGCGGGTAGATGTTTGACGCACAAGGAGTGCTAGCAGGGTGAATGGGAGAGGATGGCAGGAGAATGGTGAGTGGAGAATTGCTGCTCAAAATTATTGATGTGTGAGACAGCCAGCCAGCAAGGAGGACCAGCCATAGTAATTATGTCTGGTTATTTATGTTTATAACCTTACTTACACTTTGAACTCCTTCTGAGATTTCCTGGTGTCAGTGTTTTAGGATTGGGCTTGGGCTGCCATGTACTGGTTTTAACTTTTTTAAAAGTCTTGATGGCCTGGGGTTTTCCAGCAGAGGTCAAACTTAAGAGAGCCAGTTTGGTGTAGTGGTTAGGAGTGCGGACTTGTAATCTGGCATGCCAGGTTCGATTCTGCGCTCCCCCACATGCAACCTGCTGGGTGGCCTTGGGCTCGCCACGGCACTGATAAAACTGTTCTGACCGGGCAGTGATATCAGGGCTCTCTCAGCCTCACCCACCCCACAGGGTGTCTGTTGTGGGGGGAGGAATGGGAAGGCGACTGTAAGCCGCTTTGAGCCTCCTTTGGGTAGGGAAAAGCGGCATATAAGAACCAACTCTTCTTCTTCTTCTCTTCTTAAAAAAAAAATGAAATCTGCTTGGAAATAATGACTATCACTAATTGCTTCCACACAACATACCCTGGATTGTTAACAACTTTTCTGTCCTAGAAACAGAATAGAGACTAGGAATAGCACCAGAAGTGACGCTAGTACAGAAGAAAATTGTACAAAATAACCTTATGCTTGGACAGATCTTTTTGTGGGTTTTCTAGGGCAGTTGGCAGCAAACTATTGGTAGCTTATGAACTACCTGTGCGAGATGAACCACATGTTGTGGAGATCTCTGCCTTTGAGAGTACTTCTACTAATAGCTCTGTGCCAGCTGCACTTACTGAACCTTCTCCAGTGTTACGTTTTAGGAATGAGGGAGTAAAAAGTCATAGCTGATGGGGCAGTTGTGGAATTACTGTTCCTCAGGTTCGAGGCTGCAGCTCTTCAGCTGCTTTGAGAATGGGTTGTAAGATGTTACAATTCCAGCTGGCATTTGGCCCATCTGATTAGGGTGAGGTAGAAGTTACTGAATGCTATTACAGTTCATAGGCCTTGTGTATGTATTTTGCGTTTTATTTTGCCATACTTCATTGCAAGTCAGTTTGTGGAAAAACTGCCTAGAAATGTTCTAAGTAAATAAAATACATCCAGTTCTTTATCTTGCATGGCTATGAATGTTAAAAAAATTGCTGATACATTCCCATTCAATACAGGCTCGCTTTCAGAGATATACAACTCATTCCGATTCAGCGTATAAGCTGTTATTGCAGTCCCCACAGGTAGGACTTATAAAACAAACGGATATTGCCTGTCAACTATTCTATATCCAAAGAAATAGTCCTTTCTGATTGTAGGTGCATTTTGGACTCATTATCTGGGACTGGCAAACCATACCAGGAAATGATGAGCCCACACTGCACTTTTGCCCTCGACAGACCACCTAAGTAATCTGGCCATATAAGGACCCTGCATGCCTTAGAACAGGCGGTGAAACTAACCACATAATAAAATGGCATGCATAAGACACGAGCTACCTGCCTGACCAGGTCACAGGGTCTCCACCTTGTTGCAGCAAGAATGAGCCACTGAGCTTTCACCAGGTGGTCTGCAGGAATGTATAAATAAACAGGTCCCGAGGGATCGGGAGGCTTGCTTTCACCAAACTACAGTCTCCGTGTCATTGCTTCATCTGGTGACCCCAACGGAATCCAGATCCCATCATCTCCTACTCCCGACTGGAAGAGTCTTGGTGCGCACTTCAGCTTCAGCTCCCTCAGCTTCGGCTCCCTTAATTTGTGAGTATGGGGACAGGTCCTTCTCGGGAAGTTCAGCAGCACGCGGAAGAGCTTCAGAAATTAGTTGGACAGAATTGCGGAGAAATTGTTTCAGTGACAGACCTCATAGTTCTTTTACAAGAAATTGAATATCAATGCCCATGGTATCCTGCTCAAGGGTATTCTGAATGTAAAAGATTGGGAAAGGATTGGGGAAGGCTTGAAACGAGAACCAAGAGCGTCTATTCAGTTTTTGCTCCTATGGAGTAAAAAAGGCGCTGAGCGTTCTGATACCCCAAGCCTCGTTGGTTAAACCCGATGTTGTGGAGGCTGCCCCTCCTCCCTACCCCGCATTCCTCCCTGCAGTAATCCCTATGGCTCTGGGACCTCCTGGACCTCTGGGAAGTGGGGTCTCAGGATTTCGAGGGGTTGTTCTGGAGGGGGTGCCACAAGCAAGAAAGTTAGGGTAACTTTCCTTGCATGATGAGGAATGGGCAGCGGAGTCACCCGGCTTATTTCCTATCACCCGGCACCTGCCAAACGCTGCCGGGGAGGTGGTGATGGATTGGGAACCATTACCATATTCAGATATGAGGAAACATGTTCGTGAGTTACAGTCTTTATGTCAGAAGAGTGGCAGGTCCATTTCTGACCAAGACATTCAAGGATTACTAGAGACTATTTATTTTCAATGTCCCTGGTATCCGGTAAAGGGCTCACTCAAGATTAGTGACTGGGAAAAAATAGGAAAGGCCTTACACAGCAAACCCGGTGCCTCAATTGGCGTACTTCAAACCTGGTTTCAGTGTCGTAATGCTATTGATTGTATTGGTTCTTTTTCTCCTTCTGCCTCTCTCCTTCCTAAAGATGGTCTAGACTGCATTCCTGCTCTTCCTCTGATCTATCCAGCTTTGCCGGCCTTGTCTCTCTTTCCTTCACCCCCGTCTTTTCAGTCTTCTGTGCTTCCAAATAAGGAGACTTTCTCTCCAGTTCCTCATTGCATCTCTCTCAAGGAAGCTCCCCAGAAAGAACTTTCTCAAACAGCAGACCCAGAGGTCACTATTGAACATGATGAGATGTTAGCAGTCAGTCCTGTAATTCAGACTGACAGACAAAATGCCCCAGGACAGAATATAGTTGAGTAACAATCTCTTTCTTAAAGAATTCTTCATGAATCTCATAGGGCTATTGTTGATATGGGAATTCAAAGTTCTTCTGTACAAGGCATGTTTGAGTCCCACAATGAATGCCTTACTCTTGGTGCTGCATCTGAAGGTACATATATACCTGATCAACTTTATGGGTCTGGGCAATCTGCTATCTCTGAAATTCAAATCGTTCTTCCTCAAGCTGCTTTGAATGTTGTCTCAGAGGCAGCTCTGCATGATTTTCAAAAGGATCCTATCTCTGGAAAGTTCTCTTTTTCTAATCTTAGGCAAAAAGTCTCTGAATTCCTTCTTGATTTCATCAAGCACCTTACAGAGGCACAGATCAATAATCAGGAAGTCCAAGCTGAATTGCTCAAGAAATTAGCTAAAGAAAACTGTACTTCACAATGCTGGTGCATTATTCAGGGTTTGGGCCATGATCCAGATATTGCATATGATAAAATCTTGCCAGGACGTTGGCATAGGTGCCTACCAAGCTAATCTTCTTGACTCAGGGTAAAGCCCTGGGGGATATCATTGTCCCCTCTCCAGATGCTTGCAAAGGTTCTTCATCGGGTAACACTACTTCTTAATCACTGACCTTATAAACATTTCTATTCCTCTTACAAAGTATGCCTTTTCTCTAGCTTTTCAGCATTCTTCTTTTCTACACAATGTGCTTTGGCAAGATTTTGTGGATCAGGTCTTTTTTTTCATCTCTGTACAGGTTTCTACGGTCTTGTTCTTATATGCAGGCATTTTAGAAGCTATATGCATTAAACCAGTCTGCATTAGTATTTTAGGGTACTTGCTTGAGCACCCTCACCATCTGATGTTAGATGAGTGGGCAGCCTGTGAAAGGATCTTCTCAGTTGTGACACCAACATGATGGTATTCCATTCCCAAATAGATTTGCTTGTTCCCCTCAATCACTGCATATGCCAGTGGATTCAAACTGAACTGTTGTATTTGCCTTTCCCTCAATGAACCCCTTTTCTTATTTGTGTGCTTTACATGTTTCTGTTTTACTCAATTGTTTTCAATTGACTTATAAAATATATTTCAAAAATGTTTTAATGGTTTTGATGATTAGCCACCTAAGGAAATTTTCAGATTTTAAATTTCCCTGTAATTGGTGGAGACTCCAACTGCAGCAGCAGGAGTGCTGTTGAGCAATTTGGAATCAGGCTCTCTTTCCAGTTCCTATGCTAGGAACTCAGTTAGAAACCTGAACAACCTGATGAATCATGTCTTGCTCTATCCCCCATCACCCACAAATCTAGATAACTAAAAGGATTTACAAAGCACAGGAATGATCCTTTGTTTCCAGCCCAGGGAGAACTTTAGCTTTTGTTTACTGCCCCACTTCAAGAAGGGGGGAGTTCTGTCTTAAGACTTTCTGGTTAGTAGTTTGGAAGTGTATACATTGAAAAGCTATTATGACGCAAAGTAGAGCTTCCTCAATCAAAGGCAGTCTATCTGTGTAACATTCACATTTAGGGAAATACCTGGGTGAAATGCTTGTATGTGCTGATATCATATTGGCATTCTAAAACAAAATGAAGAATTTTTTTTTGTTTCAAGACAAACTTTTGTTTTGCTAACCTCTTTTTTGGTATTTTGAAGATATCACGGATCCTTGTTTCTCATGTTTCATTGCATTACCAAACTTCCTCTTTAGATCAAAACCTCGCACTCTTGTTGCTTTACAGCAACTTCCAGGCACGATTACTTGGATGTGCTCTTCTTTCCCTCTCATCTCCTTACTCTTTGGAAAGCCCTGGGGATCCTATTGTCCCTACCCCAGAAACTAGGGGCCATTTCGCACAGAGTTCAAAGTGGCTATTTGGTTGCCGTTTGTGAAATCGCTACTTTAACTAGCGAAAATTGCCCGTAACGCACAGCTGCGGTTTTTGCGGAATTTGGCACTTTCACTTCTCGTCAGTTTCGTTACCCACAGGCTTCCGGTCTCCGTCTTATCGCCACAAAGGAGGTCCCTTTTTAGCGCTTCTGGCCTCCCGTGGCCGGCAATCAAACTGCAGGGACACCTTTGACCTCCACCCAGAAGCCAAAATAGGTGGGGTTCCCCTTTTTTTAAAAAAAACCCCGAAAACCCCGTAGCAACGAATCATCGTTAAATCATTGGCGCCCTCGGAACGGGTTTTCTATTGTTTTCTATGAACTAGAGGTTGATGCATTGATATGTTTGATTGGTGAATGCCCGCCCACAGTACACGCCCACAGATTACCTGCTTATATGCACCTAGGCAGACACGTGGTCGGCCTCACTCTTGTGTTTGCATAGCCTCCTGGCCGCCGCACAGGTTAACGTTGCAATGGAGAGGATTATTTTTAAACTAGTTTCAAAGCCCCTTTATAAAAAGGGGCTTTGAAAGGGGAGAAGGGGGAAGGGTAAGGGACACAGTCCCACCCACCCCCTGTCCTAGAGCCTCCCCCCGAAAAGCGGCGCCGCAGTCCTCTTTCCGAAGGCGAGTGAGAACGCGAGGTTTACTCACCGGCTTCGCGCTGTTCCTGGCCGTTAAAGGCGCGGGCGTGGCCGAGGAGGCCGGGCACCATGGAGTAGACACGGGCCAGAGAGGCGCCTGCTGGCCAGCCCCCTCGCCGAGGCTTCTCAGCGGCTGTTGGCTGGCTCGGGGGACGTAGCTGCTGCTGCTGCTGGGGCTGGTGGGTCCGGCTGCGGGAAGGCAGCTCGGACTCCGTCACTGAGGTCCGCTCGTCGCGCCGTGGGTGGAGGCGAAGGTCCGTGGGCGAGGAGACGCGGGCCCGGAGAGGCGGCGGCTGGGCAGCCCCTTCCCCGACGCCTCTCTGCTGGTTTTCTATGGGGGACGCCACTGCTGCTGGAGCTCGGGGATCCAGCCGCGGGAAGGGCGCAAGGCACTTCCTGTTTCGTTGTTCTCCGTCGGGCGGGGTTTGTTTTCGGCGGCTCTGTGAGGCAGCGTGGGCGAGGAGACGCGGCCCCGGAGAGGCGCCTGCTGGGCAGCCCCTTGCCCGACGCTTGGTTTTCTTCGGCCTTGGGGGACGCGGCTGGTGCTGGGGCTCGGGGATCCGTCGGGCGGCGTTTTTTGAGAGGTTCTGTCGGGCGGCGGTTTTTTCTCGGCAGCTCTGTGAGGCGGCGGCCCCTGGGCAGCGAGCCCCCGACAGCCGCGCTCCGCGCGACTGCCGGGGCACCTCTCGCCGCGTCAGGCCGCCGGGCAGGGAGCCCCCGGCAGCCGCGCTCTGCGCGGCTGCCAGGGGCTCCCTGCCCGGCGGCCTGACACATCGGAGGCGCTTTGCGCCTCCGATGCGTGAGGTCAGCGGCAAAGGAGCAACTGCGAGCCGCGCTGCGCGCGGCTCGCAGTTCCTGGAGCTGGGATTCGGAGGGACCAATTGGCAGGCGCTGCGCGCCTGCCAATTGGTCCCTCCGATTGTCTGTCCAGAGGAAGGGTCCAACCCGGACCCTTCCTCATCACGGACACATCCCGCCCTAGAACCCCTTAGCGTTTTATTTAGTCTGTGGCGCCCGTGGCGCCACGGGCGGTGTTAAGATTGTTGGGTCAGATGCTTGCGGTAGTCCAGCGTATCCATACCACCGTGTCGCATAGGAGGTCTGTTATCGAGGACTACCAACAACATATGGCCAGAAGGATGACCACCAGTAGAAGACGTTCTCTAAGGGCACTCATGGCGGCTAAGAAACGCTGGCAAGCTCTGGCAGAGGTCCGGTTCCCCAGACAGTTCTGGGTGGACGAAAGATCCGCTGACTGGTGGGAAAATTTTGTGTGGTCTCACTGGGATGATGACCACTGGATTGCCAACTTCAGAATGTCGAGGGGAACATTTTTTGAAATCGTGGAGGCTCTCCGTGGCCGCATGGAAAGGCAAGTAACTGGCATGTGGCGCCCTGTTCCAGTGGAAAAAAGGGTGGCAGCCGCCTTGTGGTACTTGGCCACCCCGCAGTACTTCCGGATAGTAGCCCAGCAATTCGGATTAGGAGTCACAACGGTTGGCGAGATCCTGCTGGAGTTCTGCCTCGCCATGGAGGCGGAATTGTACAGCAAAGTGGTGTGCCTCGGAGACCGGCTTGGAGCGGTGAGTGTTATTCTATCCCCTTTGCCCTTTAAATTTTTTTTCTTGTTTGACAGGTGAGCAACGAATACGCGATGCACCCCACGCTAACATGCCATGGTTTCTATTCTTTTCTTTCCCTTATTTCAGAGTATGGACGGGTTTTCCAGGCTTGGATTTCCGCATTGTTTTGCAGCCGTCGATGGAAGCCACATCCCTATCCGTGCACCCGAGGGAAGCATAAAGGAGTACGGGAACAGGAAGGACTTTTGTTCTGTTCTCCTGCAAGGAACTGTGGACTTCTCCGGACGGTTTATAGATGCCGAGGTAGGGTGGAGTGGGAGGAGGCATGATGCCCTTGTTTTCAGGGAATCGAACCTCAGGAAAACCATGGACGAAGGGGTCTTTGTTCCCGGAAACCCCACCGCCACCATTGAGGGCGTGCGTGTACCGGCGTTGGTGCTCGGGGATGGAGCCTACCCATTACGCCGCTGGCTCATGACTCCCTATAAGCGGCCAAGGACAAACGTGCAGAGCTACTACAACCTCAGTCACTCCCGGGCAAGGAATGTCGTGGAGCGTGCCTTTGGCCGTTTGAAGTCTCGGTTCCGTTGCTTGATGTCACGACTCCATGTGCATATAGACAATGTGACTCCGTTGGTCATCGCATGTGTCATTTTGCACAACATCTGCGAGGACAAGGGACATAACATCCCCTTCCCTGTGGCTGAACCAGAACCTCTAGTCCTTGAGGATACAGCAGACATCCCTGAACCCAGGAAAAAAAGGATCTATGCGGAGGGGTGCAAGGTTCGGGACGCTATAGCCAGTCACCTTTACAGAAATAGGAGACGTGTTTGATCGTGTTTTCTACTCCGGTGTTAAATAAAGTTTTATGTTCTTTGTTTAACCTTGTCTTGTGCGGTTTGTCTATTTAGCCGGCAAAAAAACGGCGATTCTCTGGTCCAAAAGCACTTTGACAGACCTAAATGCTAACTCCCCGCTGAAATTGACAAACACAATACGGAAGCGCTGAACAGGGAAAGTTTGGGGAGGCGGGTAGCCAGGAAGTATTGGCGACCCCTGTCAAACTGGAGGATCAAGCCACTTATGTTCCAAGGAATAATTTCATTGGTGGGCAGCTTTGATACATTTAAAATTGGGGGGGCCGATGGGAGCAACGCATATTCGTTGCCTAACCGTCTTTCCAAAGATGCCGAAGCCACGGAAGGGCTCCTTCTGGCAGGGCGCCGAGGCTGAGGCACTTTTGGAGCTGGTGCTCCAGTCAAAAAGCGTTGGCCGCCTTATGGCCAGCACCCACTGCCACACCAAGGGTGCTTACCAGGTGTTGGCATCTAGGATGGAGGAGAGGGGCTACGTCCGGACCTGGGAGCAGGTCCGGACAAAATTCAAGCGGATCAAGCTCGACTTCCTTAATAGTATAGAGCAGTGGGGGGGGGGGTTCCACAGCCCAGTGGAAGAACAGTCTTCCACGATCTCATGGTGAAGATCTGGGAGAAGGCTGGGAAGCCCCCCCTGGAGATGAGGCGACATATGGGTGAGTGCTGCCTTCGTTATGTTTAATCTTTTACCCTAAAGCATGCATTGAATGTCTAGATGCCTCTTTCCCCTACTGTTTCCATTATATTTGAGAAAGCATTAAGATGCTGTCAATTCCTGCTGACATCGCCAGCCAGTACTGTCAAACCACTTTGGCAATGCACTTTGGCTCTGATTGTGGTGTGGCCATCTTTGTATTATGGTGTATTGTGGTGTGGCCATCTGTGTATTATCTTTGGTTTGCGTGCTTTGAGTTGTGAATTCTTTTTTACTTCGCTCAGCCACACAATCTCCTGCAAAACTAGCAGAGGCCAAAGTCGTTGAGCGTGAGGAAGAGGAGGAAGAGGGGCCTTCCACCTCAGCACAGGCTGCAGGTGAGAGCTATAATTCTTTAAGGGAGACCCATGTGTGTGTACCCCCAGGAAGCCATAAGGGAGCCTGCTGTGATGCTCTTATTAGAAGTGTGATTGAATTCATTTTATTTGATTTCTATAGCAGACACAATGGAGGCCAGGATGCGGAGCATGGAGGCCAGGCTGGCATCCTTGGAGTGGCTCGTAGAGCAATAGCGGAGGGACTGTGAGTACTGCACCTGTGCTTGGGTGTGGGTTGTGTCACTTTAGCCTATATATATGGCTTACCATTTGTTTTTAACCCATTTGCAGGGCAGGCAGAAGTGGCTGACCTTAGAGGGGAGCTGGAGAGGCAGAGGCAGCAGAGGGAGGAGGAAGAACGTAGGTTATGTTCCCCACCGCCCAACTCTCCGCATACTGTAGCTAATGTCACTAAAAACTGTATCCATGTAAACTCCAGTTTAAAAAATATCTGTGGCACTAATGTGTACCTGTTTTTCCTCCCCACACAGTGAAGAAGAAGGAGGAGGAAGACCTCTTCAGGAGGAAAGTCAGGGGCACAGTGACCCGATTGGGCAAAAGACTGAGGGAGATGACAGAGGGCGGAGGGAAAGGTGCTGGTGAGGGGAGCAGTGGAACTTGATTTGGGTTTTGTTGGTGAGGGGGGGTGGGGCTCCAAGTTACATTCCCAGCTGTTTTTCCCCTGTTAAAAATATTTATTTTTAAAAACAAAGTTGGATTTCTTGGGGAGGGGGTGGTGGTGGGGCTCCAAGTTACATTCCCTACTGTTTTCCCCTGTTAAAAGTTTTTTGAAAATAAATTGTTATTAATACTGTTCTGAAAAAGACTCCAGTGTGACTCCTTACACTCGCACACCTTTCACCCCACACTCCTAAAACTCCTTGAACTGACACCCCTCCAACCTCCAACCCACACAACTGAACCAGAATAAACACAATCACTAGAGAGGCCGCTCTTGGCCTTCCTAATTCTAAAGTAGGGTACACAGAGACAGAGGCAAAAATATAAACTTTATTTTTCAAACAAAAACAAACACAGAAAAAATTAACAAGAAAAACTGGCCCAAACTAGGAGGGGGAGAACTTGTCCGCTGGTTTTATTGTTCTCTTCCCGAGAACAGTCCTCCTTCTTGTTTGGGTGGCAGCATTCAGAGAGGGGGTTGGTGGAGTGGGTGGTGGAGGTGGTGGTGTTGGTGTTGGTGGGGGGGAACATTGACAGTGATTTGTGGCGGGTTGGCCGTTTCCATGACCAGGACCGCCCTCTCCATTAGTCTCCTTATTTGGCGCACCTCCTCCACACTTTCGCGTAGGGATTGATTCGAATCCCTTAGGATTGCCCTCAATTTTTTCCTCTCCTGGGCCTGGAGGGTGTGCATAGCTTGGTCGGCGGCTGCAGCACGCCGTGTCTCCTCCTGGCAGTGTTCCAGGAGGCTCTGGCCCACGTTGGTCAAGAGGGAGACGCGCCTCAGCCGGGTGCGTTCCCTCATAAGCCTCTCCTCTGCTGGGAGCGCACCTCTAGGTGGTGGGCTGGCAGGACCCGGGGGTGGTTCCTCCTCATCCGAAAGAACCTCTGTTGGTAAAAATGAGAAACAGAACTGTTAGTGCCATTGATACAACCAACACCGACCATGGTGCCCATGGTGGGCTTTTTTGTTTGCATATTTTCACAGCAAGACTCTCAACAATGCAAAGGGAGCACATGGTTAGTGTTTGTTTGCGTATTTTCACAGCAAGACTCTCAACAATGCCTAGGGAGCACATGGTTAGTGGTTTGTGACATTGTCCTGCAGTTATGGTTAGAAAGGAACAGTTCATGCATGCTCACCCTCTGGAATCTCTAGCACCAAAGTACTGCAGAAGGCCTATAGCTGAGGCATGCTGCAAATCTTTTGGGGTTGTTGGTTAAACATAACCGTTTCAAATAGCTACCATAGCAAGCAGTCTACAAACAGCCTAGCATATTATGCGTTGCAACGAATACACGAGAAAACGATTCCTAAACGTCAGAACACACATTTGTACAAAATTAGAAGTGCTTACCGGAGGCAAGGGGCGTCTGCTGCGATATGTCGTTTGGCTCACCAGGAACGAGGG
This sequence comes from Paroedura picta, assembly GCF_049243985.1. Classification (NCBI taxonomy): domain Eukaryota; kingdom Metazoa; phylum Chordata; class Lepidosauria; order Squamata; family Gekkonidae; genus Paroedura; species Paroedura picta. The sequence goes on along the minus strand of NC_135371.1, from coordinate 75,736,407 downwards.
CAAGCAGGTCCAGCGTGATGAGGTCCGCACCGCGTTGCTGGACCTGGGGAGGAGGCTGGACGGTCGACGAGGTGCCCTCTCCGGGATCCTCTGCAGCGGGTGGTTCCTCCACAGGAGCAGCCGGCCTACGGGTGACCTTGAGGCTCCTCCCCACGCGCTTTGGCCGGCCGTCTCCGTCCGGCCAGTGTTAACGCACAGGTCTTTTTCGCTAGTGTTGCAGATTGGTTGCAAGAGTGTAGCGCTTTCCGGAGGGTGAATCCACTTTTTGGGATTTCCCTAAAAGCGCTACAACGAAGTGCTTTTTGCAGATCGGTTTCAGGAGTGTTGCAGATTGTCAACGACGTTGTGCGTTATGGCAAATCAATAGCGTTTTCAATTGGCAACCATTGTGCGATTTTGAAGGCGTGCAAAAAGCCCCTAGATGTGCCTTTGATCAAGTTTCACGCTTAGTGTGTCAGACGTTTGTTGATTGTATCCCTCCATTATATCAAGGATTTCAATTATTGCTATTTTCTGGAATGGTTTCTGTCCACACACTCCAAGTGGCAGTCACACCTCGCTGCTAGATCTCTTATCTCATCTTTGGGTCATAAACGTGTCCTTATCTGTGGTGCCTGTGACCTGACCAATATTGTAGTTCCTTTAACAAAGCAAGCCTTTTCACTAGCCTTTAAAAATTCTCTTTTGCTGCAATGTGCCCTTGCTGATTTTGTGGAGCCAGTTTTATTCCATTTCCTTAAAAGATCCTTGATTGCTTATTTTCTCTAGTAGCTTTGTCAGCTTTGAATGTCTTCAATCTCCTATTCCCTTGGCCAATGCCCCTACAGTCTTTTTGGATGGAGGCAAAACTAGGTGAGCAATTGTTTTTCAAACTCTTGTTGGCGCTTGGCAAATCACTCCTTTAAAACACTTCTTTTAAAATTAATTGAAAAGAGTGCCAGCTTGGTCTCTAAAGCCTTATTTGTGTACAATTACTTAAATTTGTCGCCTCTTTTGGGCTCAAATGTAGCCCCAACATCTGCCTTGGTCATCACTTTCATGCCCATTTTGTGCTTCCTTTACCAAAGGTCTTTTACAGATTGCTGCCGGACCGGTCTACTTGGCACCGTCTGGTGCCATTGCTAACCTGGGGGGAAAGGGTATGTTTCTGTTCTGTCACCCATAAGTCCAGTATGGATTTCTGCTACAGCGATCCTCTGCCTGCGTTTCCTGTGGATGTTGTGACCTGCTGCTTTGTACTTTCCGCCCCAGCTCACCTGCTGGTGAACTTCTGACACTTGCTGTTTACCCCAGCTCCTGCTCTATGACCCTCTGACACCCTGGATTAGTGCCTTCACCGCCTCTTCCCCTGCCATTTCAGTCATAAGGGGGGGGGGGGGGAGAAAGATCAACTTGTATGCTGAACCCAGACATCTCTCTCTCAAAAAGGATCCTTCAACCAAGTTTTTCAAGCTGTATTGTCTCAAATGTACTATGCCATGCCAGTCATGTACTTTGATTCATTGTCTGTATTCCAAATTGTATTGTGCCCTGTATTTCAACTCACTGTCTATTGCATTGTGCCTGTATCAGTTTTCCCCATAGTTTAGCTAGCCTTGAAAAAAAAAATGAGGAGTAGCCCTCTCCCTCCCGGAGAAGGAACAGCTTGAGAAATCCCCAGAAAATTTTGGTGGTTGCCATAATTGCTTCACTTAATGCTAATTCTGTCGTGATTGTTTTATTGGAATTTGGGAAAACGTTTGCGAAAACCCTAAAATTCTTGGCTGCAGTCTGGTGCAATGCATTCCTAACCTCTTGTCCCTGTGCCTCAAGGGATGCCCCTTGGGGCCAGGATAATTCGGAAAACAGAACCTATATGCTTATAAGCTCTTGCAAAACAAAAAGGGGGAGATGTAGGTGCACTTTGGACTCATTATCTGGGACTGGCAAACCATACCAGGAAATGATGAGCCCACACTGCACTTTTGCCCTCGACAGACCACCTAAGTAATCTGGCCATATAAGGACCCTGCATGCCTTAGAACAGGCGGTGAAACTAACCACATAATAAAATGGCATGCATAAGACACGAGCTACCTGCCTGACCAGGTCACAGGGTCTCCACCTTGTTGCAACAAGAATGAGCCACTGAGCTTTCACCAGGTGGTCTGCAGGAATGTATAAATAAACAGGTACCAAGGGATCGGGAGGCTTGCTTTCACCAAACTACAGTCTCCATGTTGTTGCTTCATCTGATGACATGCTTTTTGTTCTGAAGCTGGGTTTCTGTGGGACATAGTTACTTGACATACAGCTTAAACATGAATATTGATGCAGTCCTGTGAACTAGTATGTATACACGACAGGAAAGTACACACATGGAACATAGCAATTGTGTTCCAGAGGTGACTAGTGTGAATATACTATGAACTGTGAACTGTGAATATACTCCATAGTTTTCTAGTCATCTTCTGACAGATGCTTTTGACATGCTAGTTTTATCCCATTCAGGCTTTGACACATACTATGCTGCCCTAGCTGGCCACACCCAGTAGCAGCTGCCTCGGTGAGGCCTGGGCGGCCAGCCCAGATGGAGATAACGTTCAGTCCAAGTCACCGGGAGCTAATAAGAACAACGTAGAGCCAGGCAAAGAGTAGTCAAACAGTCCGAAGGTCTGAGTCCAGAAAGTCCAAGGGTTAACCATGCCAAATCACTTTACCAAAAGCTGTCGTCAGGTCCGAAGCCAGGGGGGTCAAGGATTAAGCAGCACGTCACGATAGCAGAGCTGGTCCAGGGGGTAGTCGCAGAGATTGCTTCCACGCTGACTAGCTGTTTCGGTCTCCCTAAATGCAGCCCATCTAATGAGCTGCACCTGCAGGATGACTCAGCCCTCCTCTCCCGATGTGAGTCCAGCTGAACCCCATCGCTTCTGACAGCTCGCCTGCAATCTCTGACTCCTTCTGCGTTCTGTCAGCCCTACCCTTTGGCTTCGTCTCAAACGTACAGCCACTTCTTCTGGGTCTGAGGTCTCCTCCTGTTGAGGTCTGTTATCTGCCAGCTGCCGGGAACATCCCTCCCCCGGGTCCATCTCATTACTCAGATCTGGCTGGGCTGTTGACCCTGGTTGCTCCGGCAACCCCGGGAAGCCCAGAGGCAGCAGCGGGGGTGTGACACATACTGTATTTGTGTTGATGCAGAATGTATAATCACTTGCTACAGAGGTTCTTAGGAACTTGGCTTGCTTTCTCAAGCTGGTGGTATATTTTTCTGTCTATTCTTAGTGTTGTTTTAATTTATCTATACAATGATTTCTAGACTGACACTCTCCGCAAACAGGCTCCGGGAGTTGCAACACATAAAATCACATCTTTAACCGCTCCTTGCGGAGCTGATAAAATAAAACAGTAAGGGCTCCGTCGGCGGGCCCTGTCCTGGATGAGGAAGGGTGCCGATAGGCCTCTTCCCCCGGACTGACAATCGGAGGACCCAATCTGCAAGCGCGAAGCGCCTCCCGATCTGCCCCCCCCTCCGCATTTGGCAGCATGCGGCTGCCTGCCGCCATTACCTGCCTCGCCTTGGAAAGGCCAGGTCGCCGCCTCGGAGGATCCAGCGACAAGACGTCTCGCTGCTGCCCCGCACATGCAGGAGCAGCCGCCAGAGGCAGCTGACGCCGGGCCACTTACACACAACCTCTGCTACCGCCCCACAACGCCAGCAGCAGCCGCCGACCCCAGCTCCGGGAGCGGCGGCGGCAGCTGGTGGCCGCGCATGCTCCAGCGCCGCCACCGCCACACCGCCCGCTGACACCACACATCGCCCGCCGCCCCACACTGGCGGGAGCGGCCGGTGGCGACGGCTCAGGGACTGGCTGCGGTGCAGCCAGCGCCTGCAGCCGCCGCGACAGACGCCACCAAAAAAATACCGGGCCCATGCAACCCAGGTAGCTGCTGAGCCGGGGGGGGGGAATGGGGGAGCACCACCGCCTCACTGGATGTCCTATGGCCAGCTTTGGGTGCGGGTGCAGGGCGCAAGCACCCAAGAGACGCCCCACTCAACTCACCAGGCCCGCTAGCACCCGCTGTATTTACCCTACAGAGGGCTTAATTTCTAGTTTAAAACATAATAAAACAATTTAAAATGGACAACCCTGTTTTGTTCTGCAACCGCTGCTGTCTTGTCCAATGCTCTTTTCGATCTTGGTGGATTTCACAGGTGTGGAGGGCCATCAATATGGGGATGGGACAGAGAGAGAAGGCACATGGAATGGGGGAAGCAGGGGGAGGCCCATGGATGTTTCGTTTCTACCTATATGAAGATGTAGGGTTTCCAGAGGTCAGAAGAAAAAAAAGTGTTTTGGCACTTTCATAGAGGATTTAAAGGATCTTGGTCACTATGGGGTGCTATTTTCATTGAAGCCATTAAAAGCTTCAGCTGCCTATTTCTACACACTAGGTCTCTGTTGACAACCTTACATAAAGTAATATACAGCATTTAACCCATAGTTGCATTTATTTTATCAATTTGGTCAGCAGAAATATTTTAAAAGACTGTTCTACTGCAGGTAAGGACACATGACAATCTTTGTCCATATATCAAGAAGTTCTATCAGAAAAATAATTTTAGCCCGTTCCCAGCCAGTTTTCTTCAAAAAGACTTAAAAAAAAGAGTACAACCAGCTATGCTTCTATGGGAAGTGGACTCCAAATTGGCATGACCCAAACATAGATAGCTCAGTGAGAATTCAGCTTTGTTGATTCTTAGTGCTATTTTGGCTATTTTAGCTGTTCTGTGGGGTAACAAAGTATCAAAACATTGAGGTTTCTTGTAATGAAGGAGATTTGAAACAGTATACAAAGTCATTTCTAAAGCTTCTAAAGCTTTTCAAACTACCGCATCATTGCACTCATTTCTCATGCTAGCAAAGTTATGCTCAAAATCCTACAAGCTGGCTCCAGCAATATGTGGACTGAGAAATTCCAGAAGTACAGGCAGGATTTCGAAGAGGCAGAAGAACTAGAGATCAAATTGCCAACATATGCTGGATCATGGAGAAAACTAGGGAATTCCAGAAATACTTCTGCTTCATTGACTATGTTGTTGTTAGGTGGGAAGTTGTGTCCAACCCATCGTGACCCCATGGACAATGATTCATTGACTATGCCTTTTATTGTATGGAGCACAACAAATTGTGGCAAATTAAAGAGATGGGAATACCAGAGCATCTTATCTGTCTCTTGAGAAATTTATATGAAGGTCAAGAAACAACGAGAACCGGGCATGGAATCACTGATTGGTTCAAAATTGAGAAAAGAGTTAGGCAAGGCTGTATACTTGCCTATTTAACTTGCCTATTTAACTTGTATGCAGAGCACATCATGAGAAAGGCGATGTTAGATGAGTCACAAATTGGGATTAAGATTGCAGGGAGAAATATCAACAACCTCAGATATACAGATGGTACCACTCTAATGGCAGAAAGCAAAGAGGAACTAAAGAGCAAACAGATAGGGAAGAAATGGAGGTAGTGACAGATTTTATTTTCCTGGGCTCCAAGATAACTGCAGATGGGGACTGCAGTAAAGAAATTAAAAGACACTTGCCCCTGGGGAGGAAAGCTATGGCAAATCTAGACAGCATCCTAAAAAGCAGAGACATTACCCTGCCAACAAAAGTGTGTCTAGTCAAGGTCTTCGCAGTTGCAATGTATGGCTGTGAAAGTTGGACCATAAGGAAGGCCAAGCGTCAAAGAATTAAGGCTTTTGAACTCTGGTGCTGGAGAAGACTTGTGTGTCCCTTGGACTGCAAGGTGAACAAACCGGTCAGTCCTAGAGAAGATCAGCCCTGACTGCTGTTTAGGAGGCCAGATCCTGAAGATGAAACTCAAATACTTTGGCCACCTCATGAGAAGGAAGGACTCCCTGGAGAAGAGCCTAATGCTGGGAGGGATTGAGGGAAAAAGAAGAAGGGGATGACAGAGAATGAGGTGACTGGATGGAGTCACTGAAGTAATCAGTGCAAACTTAAAGGGGCTCCAGGGAATGGTAGAGGACAGGAAGGCCTTGGAGGATCATTGTCCATGGGGTTGCGATGGGTCGGATGTGACTTCGCACCTAACAACAACACCTTTTCCACCAAAGGGCTTTTTTTCTAAGGTTTAGATTAGGATTGAAGCAAGATGCTTCTTAACAGCCATGTATTCCTTGTCTGAGACCAGAAGACATTACAATATACTAATGTATTTTGAGTCTCAACTGTACCTTCTGAACACACTTACCGTATATACTCGCATATAAGCCAACCCATATATAAGCCGAGGCAATTTTACCACAGAATCTGGGCAAATTTATTGACTCACATATAAACCGAGGGTGGGAAATGCAGCACACTACTTGTAAATTTACAGGGTGGCCTAAGTGCTTAATCCATTCTCAATCATCACAGGCTTTCCCATCCAGCCTTCCTCCCAACAAATACAGAAAAGTCAAGAGAATGCATAGCTGCTGGTTTTTGTACCCCACTTTTCACTAACCAAAGGAGTCTCAAAGCAGCTTATAATTGTCTTCCCTTCCTCTCTTGATGCCAGACACCCTGAGAGAGCACTGACAGAACTGCTCTGTGAGAACAGCTCTAACAGAAGAACCAAATAGTGACTCCTAGGCCAGCAAACTAGAGCAGAACAATATCACCCAAAGTTGGCAACCTACTACAAATACAACAGCTATCAAACCGGGGGCTACAGTGCCTCCCAGAACAAAGCCCTGAAAGAAAGAACTGTAAAAATAAACTTTTAAAAGAAACATAACTCCAAGAAGCAAAGGCAAACAATGCTGTCCCTCAGATAAAAGAAGAAACACTGAAAAAACAGTAAATCACAAAGCACCCCCAAAACCCCCCACCCACCCCAGAAACGAAATAATTGTTTGGAAGAAGTCATTAGGAAAAGAAGGGGAAAAAAATATCAGAATCCCTCAGTCAAACCATTGATGTCCTACAAGCTGCCAGAGTAAGCTTTCAAGGTATTTGCAGAAGGCAATGGTTAACTGGAGGACACTAGCTCACTTGCAAAGAGCTCAGGTTGCAGGTGCAATGCTGCGATTGGCTGGCTGGGGGCAGGCTGTTAATCAATTACCCCGTATAAGCCATGTGTATAACTGGCAGTAATCCAAAGAGTGAACATTCACAATTTAATTTCTTTGTGGTGTAAAAAAAAAAAAAAAGCATATTGAATTTCTTGTTGTGGAGCAGTTGGTGATACACGGGGGTGGGGGTAGGCAGGGGTAGTCAAACTGCGGCCTGCCAGATATCCATGGGAATTGTTGTCCATGGACATCTGGATGGCCGCTGTTTGACTACCCCTGAACTATAGCAACCTTATTGTAATACAGAAAAGCATACTATCATCCCTGAGCAAATGGGAAAAGTTATTACAGTTTCAGAATGAACACATTATTCTGTTGTGTGGTATTCTTGTTATGTTGGCTGATGCACTCAGCCTTAAGGCTTCACATGAACATTCCAAGTTGTGTGAATCCACCACAAGTCTATTTTGCTGTGTATACATGTGGTGAGAAGCCACAGCTTTCCATTGAAAATAAAGGTGAATTTCTTCAAAGCATTCCAGAAAATTCACCTTTTTCTGTTGTCTCCTCCACCCACAAAGTTTAGATTACAAACTCCTGGGGCAAAGACCTATCTTGGTAATAAGAAGCCACAGAGGGTGGCTGACAGACAAACTAGCAATATAAGTTGGTAGCTCTGGTGCATTTTTCAGTTGTGAGAAACAATAGTTACAAAAAAAGGTATGGGAAGGAGGGGCGGGGGAAGGAGACAGGTAGCCATGCTGGCATGTGGGGTTGGCAGGGAAACCATGGAAGCATAAGTAGCATTACAAAGAATTAGAACTAGCTGAACTACTGTAAAAAGGTGAGGCCTTTAGAAATCTTAATCTGAAAACTGTGAACGAGGATTAGAAGAATGAAGATATCAGGAATGAAGTGAATGAAAAGTGAGGCCATGTTTTTTCCTGTTATGGATGGTTAGCTGCTCTAAACTTCAAATGATTCAGAAAGGTCGTGCTGGAAAGGAATAGACATACCATTGTATGCACTCGAGAGTCAGTTCTGTTGATTTTAAACCTACTTCTAAGAAAACATGTACGGGCTCATAACCGAAGCCCATCTCATGCATTTTATTAAGGCGAAACACAATAGTATTAAACTTTTTTATTATTTGGATTTTGCTCTGGTCCAACGTATCTTCCTAGGAGCAGATATTCACACATTCAGCCTGTTAAGCACACTTTCAGTCCTATCAGAGCAAACAAGTCCACTAGCTTACTCCCAAGTAAAGTGCAAAAGACATTCCTGTCAAATGCACAAGCCCTTACTTTCCTTTCGGAACCGTATTAGAAGGCGGAACCTGTGCAGGCCCCTTGTATGAAGCGGTTGCTCCGTTCCCTTTCGCGACCGCTGTCCCTTTAAGGCCTGTCTCCTCGTCCAATTGCATCAGGCACGCGCGCTTCGGGCTCGCACTAGCGGGCTCCTCCATTGGCAAAGCGCGCTCTCGCTTTGCGCGACGTGCGCGCACCCTCTCCTCCCTCCTTCTCTAGGCGGAGCTAGCGGAAGGTCGCGCGCTCGCCTGGCCAGTCGCGTGGTCTCCTTGCTTCTCCATATTGCTGCGGAGGCATTAGAAGAGACGGGGGAGGGGGGGACGACGGGGTTGGGCTTCAAGGGTGGGGGGGAGGAAGCCGGCGGCTTGGGGCCCCCCTACGCCTCGAGGTGCGAATCCACCTGAGCGGGGCGGGCTATTGGGGCCCGGCGAGGCGGCTTACAACCGCGGGGAATCGACAAAGTTTTGGGCGTGTGTGTTGTCCGGGGGGAGCCTGGAGCATAGGGGGCGAGGCGGGTTCGTGGGGGTGCAGATGGCTACCCAGGTGGAGGCTCTCCTGCCCGCAAACTCTCTGCTGCCCTCCGAGGAGCACGGGCTGGTGATTAAGAAGCCCCAGGAGAAAAGCGAACACCTCATGCACCAAGGGGAGAAGGCCAACGCCGACGAGTGTAAGGGGGGTGGCCCCGACAGCTGCAGCAAGGAAGGTGGCAGTGGCGGTAGCGTGGGGGACCATCTGCGGCGGAACGGGGCTCTTAAGCTCCCCAGCATCAAGCAGCAGAAGGAGGACAGTAACAACCAGGAGAAGGAGAACCTGCTGCACCAGAGGAGCGCCGGCGTCGAATCCAACCGGCTGCCATGTGAGGCCAGCAGCAGTAGCGGCGGCGAGGAGGGCGGCGATCAGGGCGGCTTTGGTCGCAAGGAATTCATCGAAGCTCCCCCACCCAAGGTTAACCCGTGGACTAAGAACGCCCCCGTGGCTCTGGTCACTCTCAACGGACAGTCGCCTTCAGGTGGGTCCTGGGGAAGCGGGGGGGATACGGCAAAAAGGAGCCTCTCCAAGTGGGGAGTCTCCTCTCCGCAATATGGTGACACCCCCCTTCTCCGAACTCCACCCCGCCTTTGTCCATCCTCACGCAGTCTAGTCGACTTCACTTGGCTTTGGATCCACGTCGTATTTATTTAAAAAAACAAAAACGGCACAACTGAACGGAAAGGGGGGCAAATGGAGGCGGGTTGAAAGCATGGCAGGAGGCTTTCACAAGCCAGTGTAAGCCGTCTCTTCGGGCCTCGCTTGCAGGAAAATACGCCCGCTCTGGGCGCAGAGGGAACTACCTTGAGCAGAAATGGGTGCCGCCCCCGCGACACCTCCCCCCCTGTGTGACATGGAGTTAGACTTTTCTTGTAAAGGCGGGTGTGCCATGAACAAATCTGCCCTGCGCTCCCCCCTTTTACGCGCAAGCACCGTCGTTACAATATTTATCAGACTGCAAATGTTTAATGAGCGCGAGCGATAGAGATTTCCACACACCGCTTCCCCTTCAAAGCGGTGCCCGTCCAAACGCCGTGGCCGAGTCGAAGTCTGAACGTAGCGGGAGGCAAAGCGAATCCATGTAACGTACACTTAAGCCGGTGCCTTTGGCCACCCAGCGTGGACGGGGTGGGAGCAGAAAGGAGGAGGATCGGCTTCGGGCTAGCAAAGCCACGGCCGCCCTTAATTTTAATGGGGACAGGAATTCTTTTCCGAAAGCAGCGTGTTGTCTTGTTTTTGAAGTTGCCCAAACGGCCGTCAGGCAGCCGGGCTCGCGTTCGAGGGGGAGGGCGCGGAGAGCATGGGTCTCCGGGAAGGCGCTGGCGGAGGGTCGTGCGGTTTGGCTGGGGGGGGGGGGGCGCTCGGGAGGTTCCGAGGCGTTGTTGCGGCGTTCTAGGCCCCGATGAAAACGTGCTGCGGCCGACGGTTTTGAACGTTCAGCCGCCCAACGCCCAGCCGCCCACTGTCGCCGCGTGTGTGCGGCCGCTCCGGCGCTTCCTCTCCTTTCCCAGCATTCCACTGCAGCAAAGGCAACGTGGTTTTCTTTCGGGCGAGCATGTGATTGCTTACAGCTCGCGGCGGAGGGCCTCCGGTTTGACCCCTTTTCGCAGCAGCCATCGCATCCCCCTCCCCGCTTTTGGTTGCTGTCGTTTAGGCCCCGGAGAGGCCGAATCCTCTTCAGGACTCCTGCTTGTATCAGTTGAGGCTTACAAGGTGACAGCGAAGCTGTATCAAGGAAAGAACGCAGGCAAGGTTAGGCCTTCCAGCTGCTCTTCAGGCTGGGTTTCCTTGTGTGTCGTCCTGATCGCGTTTAATTGGGACGTTTTATTGCTTTTCTTTATGGGGAGGCTGACTTTGACCCCCCCCCGTTCTTGCACACACTGACCTGTAATTGTAGACAATCTCCCTAATAACGAATGTGTAGCAAAGATCTTTCAAGCATCCACGTGGGCTTCTGAAATTATTGCAACCGGGCAATTAATTGCTCTGGGTATGGTGGCATTTAGGCCTGGGCTTTCTCTCTCATTGGGTTCATGGTTGTGATTTAGTTGAAATGCTCTAACCTATTACTAGAATTGATTCTGAGTGCAGGCTGGAGGAGAAAAGGTTGGACAATTGTTTGTCCACTGTGTTCCTCATGAAACATTAAACAACTACACTACCTTTTGGCATCAGTAGACACACAAAAATTCGCAGTAGCTTTCCAGTTATAATGGCATTGATAATCCTCTAGTATATTTCCTTTGAGATGGGGGAAAGGAGGGGGGGAGAACCATTTAATGACGGATTTATCCATTTTGCAGAAGCCCTCTCGTGACATCCAGCAGCCTTGCTCCCTTAATTTCTACTGAAAAGTCAGTTTAATGGGTAGCTCTAGAGAACTTGTAAATTGTGTAGTGTTCTGTGAAATTTTGGTTAGTCCTAATAAAAAGTATTAGATTGCTTGTGTTTGCATAATTTGTTTGAGGATTGACATAGCTACTATCAGTGTTAACTTTAGTGAGTAATATACAGTGTAATTCTATGCAGAATATTTCCAGCCAAAGCCCATTAACTCTGAGTTGGAATGCTTGTTAACGGGGGAGGTATATGAGCAATATCTTTTGTAAATGTTAACATTTCTCTCATAAGGTGGTTACCTTCACAAAACAAAGAACATGTTAAAAACAGGAACAGTTTTAAACTGTGTTCTCTGGGTTTTAAACTGTCACATACTTTAAAATTGAACGCTAAACTTGAAAATTGATTGGTAATAGATGCTTGTACTGTGCAATGTATGATGATGAATCATCAAGGTTTACTGATTCTTGGAAAAGGCAGAGCTCTGTACCACCTTTGTCTCTTTAAGATGGGTGCTTGATGGTGCTTATTTACAGCAAATGCAGTGACACAAGGACATATTTTATTAAGGAAATCCATACTGCTCAGCTTTCATGAAGCATGGTAATACTGCTCTGTGGAAACATGTTAGAACAGGCTATAGCAGTTAATGGGAAAGTTTGTCATGCTTGGTGTATATGCTATATGCACAGACATTTGGAGGCTTGATATCTTAGACAAGTTGGTTTAATAACTTTTTTCCTTCTGTTACAGGTAAAAGTTCATTAACACATGTATTTAGTTTTCCATTTTCAGCTGCTTCCAGGAATCATCTTTTTGCAAAAAGAAAGACATAGAACGTGATCCGCTTATCCTGTGGTAATGAAAGAGAGGATCCTGTTGGCCATTATAGGTCTCTGTATTCCCTCCTGCATTGTGCAAGTGCACAATAACTATAACAGGATAATTGGAGAGCTTTGTGTGCATTCCAAATCCTCAACCTGATATCCTTTTCTGTTCTATGGAAACTACTCATTCCATTGGTACAAGTAACTTGTAAGGCATGGAAGAACAAAAGGTAGCTTAAATACAGGTGTTTTTGCTACCAACTTTCTTCCATGGCCTTGTTCTCTGTTATTGGGATCCTCTGTTTTACTCACGGTGGGAGATGATGACACTTGTACTCTTTTCAGTTCTCCAGTTTTTGTGCTAGGTTAAAAAAAATCTGCAACTTAACCAAAAGGTGCAAAAATTTCTGAAACCTTTTAGTGATGCTCATAATTGATGTGGCAAATTATTCCACTGTTTTTGTTTGTGGAACTTTGCTTATTCTGCTTTTTAAAAAAGGCATTTTCAATGTGAACATGGTGGTCAGAAATAATCAGATTGAACTGTGTTGTGACAGAGCTTTCTGAAAAATTTTATGGAAATCAATTAGTTCAGTGCCATCATAACTTTTTACTAGAAAATAAGTCCGCTGTAATCTAAATACAACGGGCACTAGCGGGGCTGGCTCGTTGGGCCTGGTGGGTCTCTGGCCTCCCGAGGTCCATCGCCGGAGGCGAGGGCGGCGGCGGCGCAGCCAGGGAGGCGGCGGTGGGCACGTGAGTACGGTTGTGGGGCGGCCTACCTGTCTGCGGTGGTGGTGGGAACGCGGCCCTGGCAGGGTGGGCGCCGCAAGGTGCTTGCGGCGGCAGGGGTGGCTGGGCGTGGCGTCTTGTGGGCGCGGGCTGTGGCGGCTTCACGGCTTGGCGGAGGCGCCATGGAGGCCACGTGAAGGGAGACGCGAAGGCGGCCGCATGTGTGGACGCACCTTCCGTCGGAGCAGCGGCGGGCCGGGCCTGTCATCGTGGACGCAGACTTGTGCTCGGCTGCTGGGAACGGGCGGATAGGCATCTGGAGGGCGTAAGGGTAAGTTGGGGCGAGGAGAAGGGTTGATGGGGTGGCAAGGGACGGGCAGGGTGGAGTTCGGAGTGGAAAGGGGCGCGGAGAGCAGCCGTGGGAGATAATTGGGCACGGGGGGGGGGGGAAGCGGCAGCAAGGGCTGTCGTTGCTGTCAGGGAAAGGAGGTATCCCTGGCTGCAGCGGCGTGGGGTGACCCTCCTCCCTGTCCTTGGGCAACTGACCTTCTGGAGGGTGGAGCGGCGAGGATGGCCACTGAGGACTGGAGAGTCGGCGGCGCGGTGTTCGGGAGACGGGCCAAATAGCCATTGGCCACTTGGCCTTAGAGTACCACTCGGAGGAGGGATTCGCTCCTCTGGGTTTTTATCTTGGACAGTGCCCGCCCACTCTCCTCCCACTTAGCCCTTAGCCTTTTATTTAATACCACGGAGCGGTTTAAAGATTAAAGATGGTGTTGCATGATGTCTTATAAAACCTAGAAACCTTGTCCATAAAGGGCTAGTATTTTATATTGCCTCCATCTTTTCTTTAGTCTTCCTTCAAATAGTCTCCTTGCACTTCATCCATCTAACCATTATACATCGAAATGGTCTCAGGCCATTGCCTCTAAAATTAAATCCTTGATTCTTTAGCTAATTCTGGAGAGGACCATATTTTTCAAACCCTCCAAAGAAGAATCCAGGATATTGATCTCCAGATAATTTAAGTTGATGCAGGGGCGCTATGTTCTCCATGAGCTCTTTGTTTAGCCTACACCCCAAACTCTATGGCTTATTATTTCTCCAATCTTATAATACCTTTGAATAGTAGAGCGTTTATGTTAGCCAGACTAAATGCATTTCCCTCCGCAATGTTGAAGGCAGGTATTAGAGAAGTCCCCGCAATAAAAGAATTTGCAGGTAATGCCATACAGAACCAGACTCAATTTGCCATATTATTTTACGATGTGAGATGTATAACCACCAATGTTCTGATTTCCCCACTTTTATCTTTTCCTAATGTGACAGATTGCTGCTTACTGATAATTGCTCGGAGACCACTGAATGGGTAGCCAAGTTTTTATCTATTGCTATGACCTATAGAAGAGCCTCTTGTGGCGCAGGGTGGTAAGGCAGCAGAAATGCTGTCTGAAGCTGTCTGCCCATGAGGCTGGGAGTTCGATCCCAGCAGCCAACTCAAGGTTGACTCAGCCTTCCATTCTTCCGAGGTCGGTAAAATGAGTACCCAGCTTGCTGGGGGGTAAACAGTAATGACTGGGGAAGGCACTGGCAAACCACCCCGTATTGAGTCTGCCATGAAAATGCTAGAGGGTGTCACCCCAAGGGTCAGACATGACCCGGTGATTGCACAGGGGATACCTTTACCTTATGACCTATAGAAGAGCCTCTTGTGGAGCAGAGTGGTAAGGCAGCAGACATGCAGTCTGAAAGCTCTGCCCATGAGGCTGGGAGTTCAATCCCAACAGCCAGCTCAAGGTTGATTCAGCCTTCAATCCTTCCGAGGTCGGTAAAAGGAGTACCCAGATTGCTGCTGGGGGGTAAACGGTAGTGACTGGGGAAGGCACTGGCAAGCCACCCCGTATTGAGTCTGCCATGAAAACGCTAGAGGGCGTCACCTCAAGGGTCAGACATGACCCAGTGCTTGCACAGGGGATACCTTTACCTTTATGGCCCATAGGGTAAAGCAGTAAATGTCACTGGCTTTATCTTTTTGTACTTTTTTGTAGTTTTATAGATCTGTATCACAGAACGAATTTGTATGCTGTTTTATATTTTGGATACCATTTAAGGTTTTGTCTTGTATAGTTGATGGTTTAATGTTACATTAGTCTGCTAACATGTTTTTTAAAATTAATGCATGATAGTGTTGCTTTTTGAATACGCGTATTGGCAAAGGTGATATAGCAGTTGTATTGCCATAGTGCTTGGAAGATGTGGCTATCTGAGGGTAGGGTAAACCAAATGCTCCTTAGGATAAGTCTTCAGTGAGCCAACAGGGTGTAATAGGTGGTGTATTGGACTAGGATTTGCACGAGCCAGGTTTTAATCCCTGCTCCACTTTAGGCCATTCTTTCTCAATCACACCTATTTCACAGGTGGTGATTGTGAGAATAAAATGGTGGAGGGATTCTTTGATTCCCAATTCAGGGGGGGAGCAAACGTGATCTTAAAATGTTGGCATTTTATGTGAGGTATCTTTCATGACAAACGGTGGTATGGATAGCATTGTTTAGCGGTTCATCCTAGATGGGCTTCTTTTCATTGTTCTCTTAAGAGCTGAGGTGGGACAAGTCCAATTACAGACTGTTGCTGTTCCTGGAAAAATAACATCAAGACTTATTTCTATTGGGGGGCGGGGGGGGGACAACCTTACTTTGGATAATGGTAAGGTTTGTGTAAAGAGTGGCTGTTTTGCCCCTCCATCTTGAGGATGAACCATGACTCAGTGGTGGAGCATTTTCTTTGTTTTTTGTTATTAGGTGCGAAGTTGTGTCCGACCCATTGCGACCCCATGGACAATCATCCTCCAGGCCTTCCTGTCCTCTACCATTCCCCGGAGTCCATTTAAGTTTGCACCTACTGCTTCAGTGACTCCATCCAGCCACCTCATTCTCTGTCACCACTTCTTCTTTTGCCCTCGATCGCTCCCAGCATTAGGTTCTTCTCCAGGGAGTCCTTCCTTCTCATGAGGTGGCCAAAGTATTTGAGTTTCATCTTCAGGTTCTGGCCTTCTAAGGAGCAGTCAGGGCTGATCTCCTCTAGAACTGACCGGTTTGTTCGCCTTGCAGTCCAAGGGACTCTTAAGAGTCTTCTCCAGCACCAGAGTTCAAAGGCCTCAATTCTTTGATGCTCGGCCTTCCTTATGGTCCAACTTTCGCAGCCATATATTGCAACTGGGAATACCATAGCCTAGACTAGACGCACTTTTGTTGGCAGGGTGATGTCTCTGCTTTTTAGGATGCTGTCTAGATTTGCCATAGCTTTCCTCCCCAGGAGCAAGCGTCTTTTAATTTCTTTGCTGCAGTCCCCATCTGCAGTGATCTTGGAGCCCAGGAAAATAAAATCTGTCACTACCTCCATTTCTTCCCCATCTATTTGCCAGGAATTGAGAGGGCTGGATGCCATGATCTTTGTTTTCTTGATGTTGAGTTTCAAGCCAACTTTTGCACTCTCCTCCTTCACCTGCATCAACAGGCTCTTTAGTTTCTCTTCACTTTCTGCCCTTAGAGTGGTATCATCTGCATATCTGAGGTTGTTATTTCTCCCTGCAATCTTGATCCCAATTTGTGACTCATCTAACCCCGCCTTTCTCATGATGTGCTCCGTATACAAGTTAAATAGGCAAGGCGACAGTATACAGCCTTGCCGAACTCCTTTCTAAATTTTGAACCAATCAGTGATTCCATGCCCGGTTCTCACTGTTGTTTCCTAACTTGCATATAGGTTTCTCAAGAGACAAATAAGATGCTCTGGTATTCCCATCTCTTTAAGAACTTGCCACAATTTGTTGTGCTCCACACAATCAAAGGCTTTAGCAAAGTTAATGAAGCAGAAGTAGATGTTCTTCTGGAACTCCCTAGCTTTCTCCATGATCCAGCGTATGTTGGCAATTTGATCTCTAGTTCCTCTGCGTCTTTGAAATCCTGCCTGTACTTCTGGAAGTTCTCGGTCCACATATTGCTGGAGCCTAGCTTGTAGGAATTTGAGCATAACTTCAATACCTGATATCTCCTGTTGAAAGTAATATGAAAGTAATTTAACAGTAATCCTGCAGAACCGCTGCCAGTCAGAGTAGGTAATGTCCTTGATAGACCAGTGATCTCACTCAGCTTAAGGTGGAGTCTTGTGTTCATCGTTGTCTCTGTAATGTAGTCAAATGGGAAAGCTGTTGACAAATATGCACATAGGTGCTTTAAAGGAACACCACTGAGTCTGAATTTTGCTTACGTATTTCAGAAAGGATTCATGCATGTTCAAAAGTAAAATATTCTGAATATGATTGTGGTTCCAGATAAAATATAAAGTAATTTAGTTGCTTCTTGAGATTTATAATTCATTATCCCTTTTTGTTTTCCTTCTATTTTTTGGTACAAAAATTGGGATCCTTTTGAAATAAACAAGGTATTGCAAAGTAAGAGAGTTGAGAAGAAAGCTACAAAGTGAAGTGCAAAGCCATGTAGCATAGTTCAAAGGTGAAAGTAAATTGGAATGGCCCAGTAAAAAAAGTGGCTGTGTCAACCTACTCCAACCTTTGAAATGCATCCCCTATCTACTAAAATCGGTAGATAGAACAGCCTTTCTCAACTTTTTACCATTGAGAAGCCCCTAAAATATTCTTCAGGCTTGGAGAAACCCCAAATGTGGCATTTTAGTACAGAATATGGGGCTCCTCTCCATCCCAGCCCTTCCAGGCCCATCGTTGGCCATTTTGGGAGGGGGGTAGACATGACCATATATGGTCTTATCACTCAATAAATCTTTAAAATATACTAAAATAATAAATATTATATTAAAATAATAATCCCGAAATATTTGTGAAATCCTTCAAGGGCCACCAAGAAACCCCAGGGTTTCATGGGATCTTGGTTGAGAAAGCCTGAACTAGAATGATTGAGGAACGAGCCAGATGCCTGCATGACTGATGGAGCTAGGAATGGTACTGCTTAGCTCAGCCTTTCCTAACTTTATCATTGGGAAGCCTCTGAAACATTCGTCAGGCTTCGAGAAACGGCAGAAGTGGTGCAATTGCAAAGAATATGGTTGGGAAGCATAGCTGTGTACAAGCCCACCCATGACTCCTCCTCCAGGCCATTTTGGGAGGGGAGGATGGACATGGCCATATATGGTTATATCACTAGATAAATGTTTAAAATTTTTTAAAAATTTATAAAAAAATTAACTCCCATTCATTCAGGATACCCTTCCACTACCATCAAGAAACCTCAGGGTTTCATGAAAACCTGGTTGAGAAAGCCTGGCTTTGCTGATGGTAGATTTTTCATTTTCAGATACCTTTATTGGCATAAAATTTGATATACATAAAACAAAATTTAAAACAGAAACAAAGTCCTGGCATAGACATATGGACAACAGTAATATGGAGAACAGTAATAAAGCCTTATGTCATCAAGCCAATCTGCAGCAGAGATAGATTGGTTCTCGAGATAATTGACAGAATTTTTGCAAGGTCCACTATCTAAGAAGACTCCTTTATACTCAATAACATTTTCACTAGATGTTTCTCATCAATGCACAGATACTTCAGTTTTCCCATAATCCCCCCCCCCATATAATGATGGAATATCTGAAATTTGGGGCAGTTGAATAATAAGTGGTTGAGGGAATCTGGTACATTTTACCTGTGCAGACAGCTTCTCTTTAGCTGATGGTAGCATTTCAAATGGCAGTTGCTAGTTTTGTCTGATGGTGCGACTGGAAAGACTTCCATCCTCCATGAGGGATAACAGTCTTGTGAGAGGCTGAGAGGGATAGATAAACTTGCAGTGTGTTCTTTAAAACAATTTGAGAGGCAGCTAAGGAGAATGTGACTGGACATTGGATTCAGGCAGTATAGGAGCCAGTTGCAGAGAGAGGGAGCAAGGGATGATGGCTTGTGTTCCTCCCCCCACCCCCCAAAAAAACCTGGGTCCAGAAGAACAAGAGCTGTGGCAGAGCACAACTCTTAAGGGAAGTGTCTGAAGGAAGGGGCTGGAGCATGACGGTTGTTCGTGAGAATTTTTACCCTGTTATAGCTGATTAGGCGAAAGTCTTAAAAGTTGTAGTACATTATCTCAATAGCATAATGTGACGCCAAAGGATAATGGCCATTTAGTTGGTTCTAGCAGCAGTGTCACTTATAACATGGTGGTACCCTTCTTTGTGCTGATCTGATCTAATAAGGTATACTGAGATTTTTTTCTGGAAGAGGTCAGGAGTTCTAGGAGACTGACTAAAAGGATATCTAGAAGGGAAAAGCCATAGACAAACAGGATTTGTTCAGCAAAGAGGAAAACCTGATGGATATTTGTTCAGTAGGTTAACTGATTGTAATGAAGCAATCTTCCAAAGAACATTGGCCTGATCCTGCAAGGCATTTCTCATGGTAAGCAGAAGGGCACATGCAAGATTCCCTAAACTCGTATCATAGAACTCGAGGCAGTCTCAGATTCAGAGCCAGACTTGCCTTCACTTCACCAAATTTGCTTCATCATGTGCCTTCAGACCAGACTTTGTTATTTAAAACCTTTATGTAGACAGCAGGGATTGTCATTTTCAATCATCATCAAAGTAATATAATCAGCCTATTCCTGGACTATACAATATACTGGGATCTTAATCTTGAAGATCTTTGTTCCCAACAACTTGGATTCTGTACAGTGCAGATTTAATGAAAGATATGGCATGCCATTTGGGATTCTGTGTTGTAAGAATCTCTGGTGCTTCTGGGGAGATATGGTGTTGCTAGGTGTATGAACTTGTCAGGTTGCTTAGTTAACTAGAAAATGAATGTTAAGAATTAATTCCATCTTCCCTAGAATTTGAAATGCTTTATTTTTTCATTATGATTTTATCATGTTCTGTAAAACATCTTAGTACATAGATTGCTCAGTCATGCTCTTTTTTCAGAGATATTACAGGATAAGGTATATCCTTTCATTTAAAAGCACCTCTATTATTCTAATTGTAATAAGTTGCAGTCCTAATTGTGTCCTGTTTGTAGAGATTTGCTACGTAATGCACGACTTGGTCAAGTATGCCACAGAAGAATGAGGGAAGTGATGTGTGCTTTGTCTCAGCCTTTAAAAACCATTAACCCTGAAGTACATCTTGCTATTTTATAGTAACCTGGGCATTTTTTACCTGAGGATTGCATCATATTGACTGTAGTTCTACCCATTTTTCGTGCATCACATCTTGCTGTACCAGCATTGTGTTACATGGGTGGGACTAAATTTGTTTTTAAGCCTTCTCTGGTCAGTATTGCTTCTGCAAAGGTTTTGGGCAGAACCTGATATTTTCAATTTTTTATAATTGATGGTTTGGCAGTGTCAGCTGCTGAGTAGCTTAGTATGTGTTGGTGTTAAAATTATTGGGCATCTCCAAGATCAGCTTTTTTCAACCTTTTTCATCCCCTGAATCTATGTCAGCTGGCCACACCTCCCTGACATGACTCCCAGAATCACCATCTGCAACTTTCCCCCTTCTTTTGCTTCCTTTACTACTACTACAGTGACTCTGCCTCATATGAGCCAGAAAGAAGGGCAGGAGCTGAGAAGATAGCCTGTAACACCATACCACGCCACAACCAACTCCTCCCCTTTGATTTTTACACTCACGGCCTATCCACTGAGCCCTTTGAGAGATGGGCAGTTTTGGTTGGGATTAGGTGTGCAGGCTCTGCCCCTCCCAGGCACAGAAACTCACACTTGGGAGGGAGAGCAATGGATACAGCCATTTCCCTAGCTTGTGGTGGAGTCCATTAAGGTAGGAGGAGAAAGGCTGGAGACCCCCACCCCCCAAGCACCTGCAGACACTCAGGGGTCCCTGGACCCCTGGTTGGGAAATTGCTGTCTTGGATTGTTGTAGTGAATACAATGATTCACTACACAGTATTACAGTAGTAAAACAGTGGGACACAGGAGTCTTAGAGATAGCTCTTCAGGTTGCCAACAGTGGTGGCAGGCAATGTTGTAAAATGCTAATTACTATGTGTCTTCAAGTAAGGAGTAGGACTGACAGATCATGAGCAAAGGAAGAATTGGTAAGTACTTCTCTTACCTCCCCTGTAAAATGTAACAAAAACTGCCAAAATCACAGCTTCCAGTATACACTTTTACAAAATGAAAGTTAGTTAGTTATCCACTTACTGGGTTTAACGGCTGCTTTTGGCCCAAGTAAGTTGTGTGCAATTTTGTCTTTTGAAGGACATCAAAGGTCCTTTTTCTCTTCCACTATGGTTATGCCCTTAATTTTTTTCTGGACCTTTGTCCAGTGCACTGTTTGTTCAAGTGATGCTGCCAGAATGTAGTGTTTGAGTGAAAACGTTCATATGCCTTGACTGATCCTCCCTAGCATAGTTTAAGTTGTAGCATTCTTTCATTCAGGTTTTCTATATTCAGTTATGTTTCTTTTCACAGGGAAGGTTGTTTAATATTACATCTCAATTCTAAGTATACCAACTTTGAAAGAAGTCCCATTAATTTCAGTGGGATTCTTCCAAGTAACTATGCTCAATGTGAGTTTGGGGAGAGATTCAAATGCATCAGTAGGAATTAATTTTCAAGGGACAAATGTTCAGTTGTGCTTAAATCTCTTGCAAAAGTTGACTTGGGTAGCTTGCATCTACGGCTGTTTGAACCTTTCCCAGTTAGCATTAATTAAATTAAATTCTCACTGATAGTAATATCTCAGGGATATTTAGTGGGGACTTTGAATTCCATTAGTTTGGAAGCTTAAGTTATTCTCAGTGAAACAGAGTTGAACAGGGAACTTTCATGTTCTTGTTGTGGTAAGAATTAATAGCATCTTTGCCATGTGATGTCATGAGAGTTACTTTTTAAATGACACAGCTCCATATGAAAATGACACAAGCTCAGTCTTGCCCTTTTAGTAATTTTCTCCTTTAGTTTAGTAGACTGATGTGTATTTGTGATACTTAAGATTCAGTCTCTTGTATTCTCATAAATATTAAGTGTTCAAGTGTGTACTTTGTGTTTAGTCTTCCTTGTAACAGCTGATATCTCTTCATATGGTAAGGAGCTGAGACTGAGATATGGCATATTTAAGGACACTTGGTGAGTTCTTCTGTGAGTTGAAATTCAAACTGTGGTGTTCTGGATCATAGCTCAGAGTCTCAATCATTATGCTACACCAGCTTTTTGAAGTAGCAGAACAGGCCAACAGACTGGATTTCACATCCCCACTCATCCATGTGCTTACAGCCTTTGGCTGCATTCCAGAATATTTGCAGGGGCTATTTCTGGGACTGAGCAAAGGTGAAGTTCCCCTTACAGTAGGAGTTTATGCCATGCAGGCGGGATTTGCATCTGTGTTGTTGACTTCAGTTTTTAGTAGGATGTAAAGTAAAAACTGACAGAACTAAAGCAGTTCCACAGGGCCTGTAAAAGGGAGCCTCCACCAGGCATTTGGTTGATGTCTACCTAATCCATCGCTCCCAATTGGCCAAGCCCGGCCCCCCACCATAACTGTTACGAATCCGCCCAACCCCTGGGTCTCAGGACGAGTTAAGCTAAGGCTCCTTGCAGTTCCACCTTGCTTTAATGTTATTGTTGTTATTGTTATTATGTTAATGTTATTGTTGTTACCACCTTACTGTTACTAGAGTGATGCTACCTGTACCATTTTGTTGTTTCATGTAAATCACCCTGATCCTTCGGGGAGGGCGAATACAATAAATAAATAAATAAAAATCATTTACTTGCAACCTAAAAGTGAATAGAATCATAGGAAACTAGTAATATAGCCCGCTGTATGAGGAATACAGCGGACGCTAGGAACGAACCTTTGTGAGTGTCCCCCGGCAGCGGTCCTGTGTGTCGGCTCTCTGGTGCGGCGGCTCTTTGAGGGGGCGGCCTGACGCGGCGAGAGGCGCAAAGCGCCTCTTGCCGCGTCAGGCCGCTGGTCAGGGAGCCCCCGGCAGCCATGCTTCGCACGGCTGCCGGGGGCTCCCTGGGGCGGCGGCCTGAAGCGGTGAGAGGCGCAAAGCGCCTCTCGCCGCATCAGGCCAGGAGCAACTGTGAGCCGCACTGTGTGTGGCTTGCAGTTGCTGGGGCTGGGAATCAGAGGGACCAATCGGCAGGCGCTTTGCGCCTGCCGATTGGTCCCTCCGATTTTCTGTCCAGAGGAAGGGTCCAATCCGGACCCTTTCTTATCACGGACACATCCTGCCCCAGAAGCCCTTAACGAATTATTTAGTCCGCGGCGCCGCGGGCGGTGTTTAAATTTATGGTGGGTTTGGAGGACATCAGATTGAGACCATTGAAAATGGCTTGATTGCCTTCCTCCTGTCAGCATTGTTTTTTTGTGTGTAAGGAGGTCGCTATACTTTGCTGGTAAGTTCTGAGGTGTAAGTCTTATGGTGAGAAGTTCAGATAATTGGGTTGTAATATGCTTATCCTAGCCATAGTGCAGGTTTTCCTTCAAATTATTGGAAAATTGCTTGATAACTTCCTGATTCTAATTCCAAAGTTAGTACCTAGCAGCCTGTGCTTAACTGTTCTCTCAGGTTACTATCTGTAGTCAGCTTCTTGATGACTTTAGCAGCTGGTAGTGATAGGTTTCATACAACACCAACAAAGCATGGTGCTTTACATAGTTTTGTGAACAAAAAAGTCCACCTCCTGCAGCTGGTGAATTTGTAATCCAGGTTTTGACAGTAAGGAAGCTGATGGGTATTGGGGAGAAGAGTAGAAGGGAATGAATGTGAGCACATAGGTTGTTGTTGTTGCGAAGTTATGTCCGTCCCATTGCGACCCCATGGACAATGATCCTCCAGGCCTTCATGTCCTCTAGCATTCCCCGGAGTCCATTTAAGTTTGCACCTACTGCTTCAGTGACTCCATCCAGCCACCTCATTCTCTGTCACCACTTCTTCTTTTGCCCTCGATCGCTCCCAGCATTAGGCTCTTCTCCAGGGAGTCCTTCCTTCTCATGAGGTGGCCAAAGTATTTGAGTTTCATCTTCAGGTTCTGGCCTTCTAAGGAGCAGTCAGGGCTGATCTCCTCTAGAACTGACCGGTTTGTTCGCCTTGCAGTCCAAGGGACTCTCAAGAGTCTTCTCCAGCACCAGAGTTCAAAGGCCTCAATTCTTTGACGCTTGGCCTTGCTTATGGTCCAACTTTCGCAGCCATATATTGCAACTGGGAATACCATAGCCTAGACTAGACGCACTTTTGTTGGCAGGGTGATGTCTCTGCTTTTTAGGATGCTGTCTAGATTTGCCATAGCTTTCCTCCCCAGGAGCAAGCGTCTTTTAATTTCTTTGCTGCAGTCCGCATCTGCAGTGATCTTGGAGCCCAGGAAAATAAAATCTGTCACTATCTCCATTTCTCCCCCATCTACCTGCCAGGAATTGAGAGGGCCGGATGCCATGATCTTTGTTTTCTTGATGTTGAGTTTCAAACCAACTTTTGCACTCTCCTCCGTCACCCGCATCAAAAGGCTCTTTAGTTCCTCTTCGCTTTCTACCATTAGAGTGGTATCATCTGCATATCTGAGGTTGCTGATATTTCTCCCTGCAATCTTGATCCCAATTTGTGACTCATCTAACCCTGCCTTTCTCATGATGTCCATGAACATCTGGAGGACCACAGGTTGACTATCCCTGGTCTAAAGCAGTTAATAGTAGTAATGTCCACCCTGTATTGTAATGTAATGATATTATGAAGGTGGTCATTGGATCTGCATGTTTTAAAACAAAGATGATGTTTTCCAGAGGGCTGGCTAACTTTTATTAGCTTCAGAGCAGGAACCCTTTGCTCAAGATGAGAACCTTGTGTATTTGGTGACAGCATGATAATATGGAAGGGAGAACGGGTAATGTTGATAAAGAGGGTGCTGTCACTTGGACCTGCTTAGATTAACAGCTTATGCTACTAGTCTTGAGGAACTTGAAGCATCCAGATGGGTGTTCACAATGAATCAGCAAGGCTAGCTAATCGTAAAATTTAAGCTACATTTTATATTTCTGTTTTTACATTTCTAACTTAAGCCTTGAGCCATCTCTGAAGAAGCAACATGCATTTTCTAAATACAAGTATTGTGATTTGACTGTGGCTAATTGGGGTCTGTATCTTACATGCTGAATTTAGGAAGTATGGCACTGTTTCTGTGTGCATCAGTTTCAAAGAAGCATGTTTATTAATTCAGTTTCAGAAACACAGTGTATAAACTAATTAGTGATCAGATACTCACATACAAATATTGTTTAGTTTGCAGCATCTTTTTTGTGTACATGTATACACATAATGCCTTGTATCTTTAAAAAAAATGTCTTGCAAACTGTATGTTCTAGTCATTGAGAAGACCCTGCTTGAGATACAGCTAGAGGAACATAACTTCCAGCATCAGAAGCTGATAAAGGTCCATGCCAACCAGTGATAATCCAAAAAGACAAGGGATATATGGGAACTTGAAGTCACAACAGCTCTATCCTGACTTCTTTTAGGAGGCAATCTAATGCTGGTATTTGGAATAGTGCCCTGATCCAGATCCTTATTCCAATAGTATATTCTCTACACATGAAACATAAGGGATTTATGAATTTTGCCAAAGAGTTTGCCTCCTGGGAACTTGAATCTACTGGTAGAAAATTTAGGCAGAGACCTAAATTTTGAGCCCTGAGATAAACTGATACAAATATAATAAATAGTAACTGGCGTAAAGACATCAACCAGGTGGTATCAGAATGCTGGCTCCAGATTTTAAGAAACGTTCTGCATTTGAACTAGAGTCTCTTGTAAATAGTAAATAGTAGTGGTTGTACAAGTACATTTATCTTTCCAAAACTGGCATTTCCCACCCTACATATAAGTCTATTTGGTAGAATGTGTAAAAGCAACGTATCAGTGAATTGTTACTGTTTTTTGGTGATTTCTTTAACTCTGCATACTTAATTTCAAGTTTTATCCAGTTAGTTACCATGCTTGTGGGAACCATTACCCAAATCAGTAGATTTTTCATATGTTGGTTGATTTACATATATCGTATGGAATACCATGATCCACTCTGAAGGTGCTTGCTCTTCCTGATTCCCCCATTCCCCCCACACCCTGGTTAGTTTTGGTCTCAGGAACCTAATCTTGGGGTGGAATAACCATGTGGGTCAAGAGGTTGTAGTGGCGGCAGGGAAAGGCTCCTTCCTCCTGCCTTAATGCATGCTCATCAGTCAGTGGATCATGGAGGTGGTTATTACCCCTCAAGGCTCTTCATGGCTCATATTGGCAAGATCACCTCCTCAGTTATGCTCTGTGACAGTTTTACTCATTGGAGCAAAGTGTTACTAATGTGCCAGTCTGCAAATGTATAGGATCACCAGCTGATACATGTTTTCTTTGTTTTAGTTTCCACGATGTGGAATAGCCTGCCTGAAGAGGTCAGGAAGACCACTATGGATCTACCATTTTTAAATATCTATTAATATCTATTATACTACAATATAACTTTATAGAAATAGAAATGCCTGCCTAGTTCAGGAGGGTATTTCTATTTCTATAAAGTTATAATGTAGTATAGAATGGAGGGCCCTTTGATAAAGGGAATAGGATTGTAGTATAGTCAGCTGTTGTATTACCTTGCTCTTACTGCATTCATTTTCTACCTTCATAGTTCAGTTCTGGTTGACATACCATGTTAAACATTTTTATCTGTGCTGTGTCTAGTTTTTGTGATTTTAGTTCTATTGCATCATTTGTTGGATGTCCCATGCCATTTGGTTGTTTTGTCTTACAGAATATTGGGAGAGGCAGACTGTAAAGCAGCCTTTCTCAACTTTTTTACCATTGAGAAACCCTTGAAAAATTCTGCAGACTTAAAGGAACCCCCAAAGTGGTGTAGTCATTTTATGGTTGGGACGCATAGCTGTATGCATGCCCACACATGGCCCCCTCCAATTGCCACACCCTATAGGTTCATCATTGGCCATTTTGGGACGGGGTTGTTGTTGTTATGTGCGAAGTCGTGTCCGACCCATCGCGACCCCATGGACAATGATCCTCCAGGCCTTCCTGTCCTCTACCATTCCCCGGAGTCCATTTAAGTTTGCACCTACTGCTTCAGTGACTCCATCCATCCACCTCATTCTCTGTCGTCCCCTTCTTCTTTTGCCCTCGATCTCTCCAAGCATTAGGCTCTTCTCCAGGGAGTCCTTCCTTCTCATGAGGTGGCCAAAATATTTGAGTTTCATCTTCAGGATCCGGCCTTCTAAAGAGCAGTCAGGGCTGATCTCCTCTAGGACTGACTGGTTTGTTCGCCTTGCAGTCCAAGGGACTCGCAAGAGTCTTCTCCAGCACCAGAGTTCAAAAGCCTCAATTCTTTGACGCTCGGCCTTCCTTATGGTCCAACTTTCGCAGCCATACATTGCAACTGGGAAGACCATAGCCTTGACTAAACGCACTTTTGTTGGCAGGGTGATGTCTCTGCTTTTTAGGATGCTGTCTAGATTTGCCATAGCTTTCCTCCCCAGGAGCAAGCGTCTTTTAATTTCTTTGCTGCAGTCCCCATCTGCAGTGATCTTGGAGCCCAGGAAAATAAAATCTGTCACTATCTCCATTTCTTCCCCTTCTATTTGCCAGGAATTGAGAGGGCCGGATGCCATGATCTTTGTTTTCTTGATGTTGAGTTTCAAGCTAACTTTGGCACTCTCCTCCTTCACCCGCATCAACAGGCTCTTTAGTTCCTCTTCACTTTCTGCCATTAGAGTGGTATCATCTGCATATCTGAGGTTGTTGATATTTCTCCCTGCAATCTTGATCCCAATTTGTGACTCCTCTAATCCCGCATTTCTCATGATGTGCTCTGCATACAAGTTAAATAGGCAAGGCGACAGTATACAGCCTTGCCGAACTCCTTTCTCAATTTTGAACCAGTCAGTGATTCCATGTTCAGTTCTCACTGTTGCTTCTTGACCTGCATATAAATTTCTCAAGAGACAAATAAGATGCTCTGGTATTCCCATCTCTTTAAGAACTTGCCACAATTTGTTGTGCTCCACACAATCAAAGGCTTTAGCATAGTCAATGAAGCAGAAGTAGACGTTCTTCTGGTACTCCCTAGCTTTCTCCATGATCCAGCGTATGTTGGCAATTTGATCTCTAGTTCCTCTGCCTCTTCGAAATCCTGCCTGTACTTCTGGAAGTTCTTGGTCCACATATTGCTGGAGCCTAGCTTGTAGGATTTTGAGCATAACTTTGCTAGCATGAGAAATTAGTGCGATGGTGCGGTAGTTTGAACATTCTTTGGCATTGCCCTTCTTTGGGATTGGAATGTAAACTGACCTTTTCCAATCCTGTGGCCATTGTTGAGTTTTCCAAATTTGCTGGCATATTGAGTGTAGCACTTTTACTGCATCGTCCTTTAAGATTTTGAATAGTTCAACTGGAATGCTGAGCTTTATTGTTGCTCAGACTTCCTAAGGCCCATTTGACTTCACATTCCAGGATGTCTGGCTCCAGGTCAGTAACTACCCCATTGTGGTCATCAGGGATGTTAAGCTCGCTCTTGTATAGTTCTTCTGTATAATTTTGCCACCTTTGTTTGATCTCTTCTGCTTCTGTGAGGTCCCTACCATTTTGGTCCCTTATCATACCCATCTTTGCATGAAACGTTCTCTTCATATCTCCAATTTTCTTGAAAAGATCTCTGGTCCTCCCCATTCTATTGTTTTCTTCTATTTGTTTGCACTGTTCATTTAAGAAGGCATTCTTATCTCTTCTAGCTTTTCTCTGGAATTCTGCATTCAATTGGGTGTATCTTTCTCTTTCTCCCTTGCCTTTCACTTCCCTTCTCTCCTTAGCTATTTGTAAAGCTTCCTCAGACAGCCATTTTGATTTCTTGCATTTCTTTTTCTTTGGGATGGTTTTAGTTGCTACCTCTTGTACAATGTTGCGAACCTCCGTCCATAGTTCTCCAGGCACTCTGTCTATCAGATCTAATTCCTTAAATCTATTTGTCACCTCCACTGTGTATTCGTCAGGGATATGATTTAGTTCATACCTGAGTGGCCTAGTGCTTTTCCCTACTTTCTTCAATTTAAGCCTAAATTTTGCAACAAGAAGCTCATGATCTGAACCACAATCAGCTCCTGGTCTTGTTTTTATTGACTGGATAGAACTTTTCCATCTTTGGCTGCAGAGCACATAGTCAATCTGATTTCTGTGTTGACCGTCTGGTGATGTCCATGTGTAGAGTCGTCTCTTGGGTTGCTGGAAAAGAGTGTTTGCTATGACCATTGTATTCTCTTGACAAAATTCTACCAGCCTGTGCCCTGCTTCATTTTGTACTCCAAGGCCAAACTTGCCTGTTATCCCGGTTATCTTTTGGCTTCCTACTTTAGCATTCCAATCCCCCATGATGATAAGCACATCATTTTTGGGCGTTGCTTCTAGAAGGTGTTGTAGGGCTTCATAGAACTGATCAACTTCATCCTCTTCAGCAGCAGTGGTTGGGGCGTAGACCTGGATCACTGTGATGTTGAATGGTTTGCCTTGGATTCGAACTGAGATCATTCTGTCATTTTGGGGATTGTATCCCAAGACTGCTTTTCCTACTCTCTTATTGATTATGAATGCTACTCCATTTCTTCTGCGAGATTCTTGTCCACAGTAGTATACCTGATGTTCATCTGAATTAAATTCACCCATTCCTGTCCATTTTAGTTCACTGATTCCTAAAATGTCGATGTTCAGTCTTCTCATTTCTTGTTTAACCACGTCCAGCTTGCCTTGATTCATGGATCTGACGTTCCAGGTTCCTATGGAATAAAAATCTTTACAGCATCGGACTGTCTTTTCGCCACCAGTTACTTCCACAACTGAGCGTCCTTTCGGCTTTGGCCCAGCCGCTTCATTCATTCTGGCGCTACTCGTACTAGCCGTCTGCTCATCCCCAGTAGCATATTGGACACCTTCCGACCTGAGGGGCTCATCTTCCAGCGTCATATCGTTATGCCTATTGGAACTGTCCATAGAGTTTTCATGGCAAAGATACTG
This sequence comes from Paroedura picta, assembly GCF_049243985.1. Taxonomy (NCBI): domain Eukaryota; kingdom Metazoa; phylum Chordata; class Lepidosauria; order Squamata; family Gekkonidae; genus Paroedura; species Paroedura picta. The sequence continues at coordinate 75,706,564 of NC_135371.1, read as the reverse complement.
GAGTGGTTTGCCATTGCCTTCTCCAGTGGATCACCTTTTGTCAGAGCTCTCAGCTATGACCTGTCCGTCTTGGGTGGCCCTGCACGGCATAGCTCATAGCTTCACTGAACTACGCAAGCCCCCTTGCCACAACAAGGCAGCGATCCTTGAAGGGGGTGGGACGGGGTAGACATGACCATATGTTGTCATATCACTCAATACATGTTTAACACATTTAATATATATATAAAAAACTAATTTCCACCCATTTGTGAAACCCTTCCAGGGGCATCAAGAAACCCTGGTTGAGTAAGCCTGTGGTGAGTGAATAAATTGGAGGCAGGAAGGGAGCCAATTTACCACTTCCCTTATCTCACTCTAGACTCCAAATATGTATTGGGATTTCTACATTTGGATCTTGTAGCACCCAAAATCTACTTTCCCAGTTATAGAAAAGGCTGGGTGGGGATGGGGCAGAGCTGAAAAGTTTGGAGATTATTGTGTGGACTTTGCAGTGTCCTTGGGCTGAATCCATCCTATTGTCAGAATTTCAAAATTGTTTAATATCAAGTGCTTGTTAACTCTTTTTAATGATGCAAAATGCTTAGGAGATCCATTCATGCATATTCCATCATTTCATCTTTTTTTATCTGTTGTGCTTGGAATGTGTCAGTGTTGTCTCTATAGTATTGCCATTTCAGTGGATGATGCTTAATAAAAATATCAGGTGATTCTGCCCCTCCCTGGTTCGGAAATGACTGCTGGTGAGAAGGGAAAAAGGAACGATTATGATCCTTCCATTAGTGGATCACTGGATCTGCTTGTTTAGTTTGTATGCATTCTACAATAAGGACATATTTGAGTTGATAACATCACTATTGTTGTAAGATTAGCAAATGGAGAAAAAAATTGTACTTGTCCACCCAACTTAAGCTAGTCTCAGTATAAGTCTATTGATAGAGGTAGGATTTTCATGTTTGCATGTATCTTGGATTTCTCATTATTTAGTGACATAAGGCCCTTATGTTATACAGGCTGGACACCATCTTTAAATGCACCCTAAAACTGTGGTACTTGTTCTGTACTGATTCTTGCACATTTAGTAGCAAAAGAGCCTACAGAATGCCATGTGTACCACCCCACCATCGCTTAATACTATATCTCTTAATATTGTATCTCTTAATATTATATAAGTAGCTATAACCCTTATATGATCTTTGAATAGTAGGATTGTTTCTCCCTACCACCACTGCTGAGCTTTTTGTGTTTTTTATGTGGTCCTTTCCCTCCTTCCTTCTATGTCTGAATTGGCCAAATTATGATAGCCTCTATTGGTCTCAACTACATTTATTGACTTGTACTCTAGAAGATGATGAGCCTCTTGTGGCGCAGAGTGGTAAGGCAGCCGTCTGAAAGCTTTGCCCATGAGGCTGGGAGTTCAATCCCAGCAGCCGGCTCAAGGTTGACTCAGCCTTCCATCCTTCCGAGGTCGGTAAAATGAGTACCCAGCTTGCTGGGGGGTAAACGGTCATGACTGGGGAAGGCACTGGCAAACCATCCCGTATTGAGTCTGCCATGAAAACGCTAGAGGGCGTCACCCCAAGGGTCAGACATGACTCAGTGCTTGCACAGGGGATACCTTTACCTTTTTTACTCTAGAAGATACTGTGTTTTAACTTTTGTAGCCTGCCCATCTGGAAAAAGCAGGATAAAAATGTTCTGAATAATTGCTAATTAGTCTGCCCCCAAATTAGGAGCTAGTGGTTTTATATTACAGCTGGCATCAGTTGTTTGCTCAGTTTCCATTATCTTAGACTATGAAAAGGAAAGGAAGGTATTCCTGGTTGGTGTGGTATTATTTGACTCTCATACCTGAAGACTTCATGATGCAGTCATGAGTGCAGATTTTAATAATATCTTATGTGCTGTTACAGAACTTGCTAGATTTGAGTCCAGTGCACCTTAGAAACTAACAAGTTTTTCCTCCTGAGCAGTGAATGCTTTAATGCGGTGGTCCCCAAGCTTGTGGCCCGGGAAGCTTCGTTTTGCGGGGGGGGGGGAGAGCGGGAAGCGCAGCCACCAGCACAAACGCGCACGCGCGGCCGCAAATGCGCATGCGCAGCAGCCTGAGTGCTCTCTCCCCCCCCCCACCGGTCCGCAGCCTAATAAAGGTTGCGGACTACTGCTTTAATGGGTTATTCTCACTTATCACTAGTGAGGAAGAAACAACTTCCGCTTCCTCCCTGACATGTCCTTTGCTCAGAGACCAGTCTCTTTCTTGCCTCTGAAGGGAGAGTATTCAAATAGGGTCTACCTGCTCCTTTTTAAAACTTTAGCTGGGATTTTCTATTTCTAGTCTAATTACTCCCTATCTTCCACTCACCTATGCTTACCTAATTCCTTACCTTGCCTTTTCAGGACCTGACAGAGGCATTCATGCATGTATCAATTTTCGACAACCATAGGCAGTACTTCAGATTCTTTATAGGGGAAGACCATTACCAGTTTCGCGTTTGTCTTTTGGACACTCAACAACACCCAAGGTTCACCATAGTTCTGGTCAACCTTGTGGTGGCGTTGAGATGCCAAGGCATCCATCTCAACCTTTTGGTAGGGTTTAGCTCATCTTAGCAGACACTAAATTTACCATAGCATGTCTTCAAAGAAGCAGTTTTCTTGTGAATCTAAAAAAGAACTCTGACACCACAGCAACAGCTAAAACACCTGGAAATGATTTTGGATGCAGTACAATACTGGATATTCCTTTCTCAGAGTATCAAAGACCAAAACAGCACCGATGGCAGCCATCAAGGTCAAGTCCTCAATGCTTATGTAACTGGCAAGCTTAGTGGGACTTCTAGTAGCCAGCTGGGAAGGCCTTCAGTGGGGCAGATGGTATGTTTGTCCAGTGGTTTTTAAGGCTATTTCAGAATGAAATAGCAACGAAAAGATCCTTATCCCTGAGGGTTCCATTAGGAGTGAAACAGAGCCTCAGATGGTGGTCAGTTCCATCCAGCCTGAAAACTGGCAAGGTCTTCATCCTCCAAAACTAGATACAGGTGTTCGTGGGGTTGGGGGCCATATTAAACAATACTCCAGTACAGGGCCTTTGGTCAGCTCAAGAATCAAAACTACTGATAAATCTACTGGAGTTTTGGGTATCTGTTGTGGGGAGAGGAAAGGGAAGGCGACTGTAAGCCGCTTTGAGCTTCCTTCAGGTAGAGAAAAGCGACATATAAGAACCAACTCTTCTTCTCCATGTGGAACACGGTACTTAGGTCACTAACCAGGGATACTTTTGAACCATTTATTATTTACATTTACATCCCGCTGCTCCCAGTAAACTGGCTTGTGGTGGCTAACAATTCATATATCATAAAATACAGTTAAAATACCCCATAAAAGAAACATTAAAAGCCCCCAAAACATTATAAACCATCTACAGATTCCCGCATGGCTAGCATGGCTAGCTATTGGTACACTAGATTTAAACTTGGGCTGAGACCAGGGGGAGGGGACCCAACATATACCCCGGGACTGTTTTTTTGCCCAGCCTCAACCAAACGCCTGGTGGAAGAGCTCCATTTTGCAGGCCCTGCAGAAACTCTTCAGGAAGCTCATTCCACTAGGTAGGCACTAGCCCTGGTTGAGGCCAGGCAAACCTCCCGGGGTGTTGGGACCATTAGCAGTTCTCCCCCTGGATCAGAGGACATCTGCAAGGATGGGTTTTCCCTTCGGCTTCTCAGGGAGGCAGGGGTTAATTAAAACATCCTCCCTCACTTCCTGTCCTGTGTGCAGCCTCTCATTCCCCAGTCCTTCCCCTGCCTCAGATAGGGAGACAGCGTAGACAGAGATCTCTGCTACTTTCATTTCTCTAAATCCTTTTCTTTCAACTTTTCTAGCCTTCTTTGCTTCCTACCACCCCTCCCTTCTCCCCTCACCTCCAGCTTCATTCTTTGCTATTCAGATTAGCGGCTAATGACTGCCTGGAGGGGAGATTAGTGAGAGCAGTAGGAGAAGGCCTGCTAGTGGCTTTTTTGGCGGGAAAGGAGCTGTGGTGGCCATTTTGAGAGCCTTATTCATCACAGCTAAGCTCCTTTCGTCCCTGATTGAGTTCTTCTGGGACAATGAAGACTTTCTCTCATCAGAGGAGCTCCAGGCTCTCTTAGGGGCCTTGGAAAGAGAGGCAACGGGCCTGGTTAGCGCCGCCCCACCTGGGACTGCTCCGACTGAGGCGAAGAAAGCCCAAAACAAAAAAGCTGACCTAAACAACATCCGCCTTGGACGAGGGCAGCTCTGCTTCCTCCAGGGCTTTTAATAAACAGCCGGTCCAGCCTAGCGGCCAAAAAAAGAGCACAGCAGAAGATATTCCAGCAGAGCTCCTGAGCAAGGTGCAGCTGCAGCACCAGATCCTGCTGTGGCTCCAAAAGACACTGTGGACAACCATCCAAGGGTTCATGTGAGTCAGGGAGATAAAACTCCGTTTAGTGATGAAATATCATCTTTTGTAAAACCATGAGACAAGAAATTGGATTTTTTGTCAGAATGAGGGTCACATTTCTTAAGGGGAAGGCTCCCCACATCACTCAACTAGCTCTTATGGGTAAGAGTATAATATTGGCTGTGGCCATGAGCGTTCCTATAATTGGCCCACAAAGTTGCCAGGAAGAGGGGATCCTGTGCATCCATGCATTATGACTCCTCTGGTAGTGCACAAACCCTTAAGTTACCTCAGATTTTCTTTCAGATGGTGAAATCACTGAGGAGGTATCTGTTTCAGATCAATCTGGCAGGCTCCTTAAACAGGATGGTTACCAATACATGTTTGCCATAACAGCAGTCAATTCAAAACAATTTGAGGAACCTAATACACAGGCAAGCCAAACTAAAAAGAGCAGGGCAGTTGTGGATGCAAAGCAGTGGCCCCCAACCCCCAGTCCGGGGACCGGTACCAGTTTGTGGATCAGTTGGTACCGGGCCGCGGCTCCTCCTTGTCCTCCTCCCCGGCTGCTGCCTTGGGGGCTGCCCTGCCACTCTGCCGCCGGCTCACCTTTGGTTCTCTCCGGCGGCTGCCATGGCATGGCACTGTGCAGCTGCTGTTGGCAGCACCCCCAAGCGGGCGGCAAGAAGTCAGGGGCGCCGTTGGAAAAGCAAGTGGAGCAGGGGCTCAGGCGGTGGTAACTACCAGTAAAATTGTCAAGTGTTGACCAGTCCCCGGTGATAAAAAGGTTGGGGACCACTGATATAGAAGACTTTTTCCCTACTGCAGAGGCTGCCCCAAAATTGCACCCCCTCACTCTATTTTTTGCACAAAAAAAGATCAGAATTAAATAAATAAACAAAAACCTTTCATTAACATTAATTTATTTTGTTTATTAGAAGTCTTTGCAATCTACACCAATATGGTAAAGAAGTACTTCAGGTCTCTTCCGTCGATGTCCCTCTGGTGGCCATCCACTCTCCAGGTGTAGTCCCTGAGGATTGAAACGAAAACATTAGAGATACAATAGTACTCTGCAGAGCGCATGAGGCAATGGCGATGACTGTAAGAGCGGTACCAATAACTCCTATCCTTAACAAGGGCAGCTATCGTGTGGGCAAGAAACTTGATACAGCAGATGCCAGCTGACAGCACCAGGGTTCTTGAAGCAGTCAATAGACTCTTAAAGATTGCTTCCTCCATGGCAGATGCAACTCTGGACAGCATAATATTTAATTCCAGGGCCATGGTGTCCACCTTTGTGGCAGGCAGGTTTCTTTGGCTAAAAGCATGGCCTGCAGAGGTAAAATCAAAAAAGCTATCAGGGAAGCCTATTTCTTTGTGGGAGATCATCTATTTGGAGAGGCCCTGGAATGTATCCTCATCAAAACAAGTGGTGCTTAGATACGTGACGTGCAACACTGATAACAGACCTTCCTCTGGTTCCTTTTGCTCGCGAGGTGCCCTACAGCACCTTTGCCAAGACAATTACAGAGGATTGTGGTCACACTTCCAAAGGGGGTAAAGAAGAGGCAACTTCTGCCCCAGATGAAATAGGGGCACAGGTAACAGAAATGACAAGATAGAGGACAGCTCCCTGTCTAGAGCATGACTGTGAAGCATTCCACAGGTAGACAACTGAAAAATCAATACTGTGCAACACAGTTACAAGATAGAATCAAGTACATTCCACCAAATAGATTTTGATCATCGAGGAATCCCTTCAGGATGCAGCATTCCTCAACTCTTTTGAACCTCACTGAGTGTACATTTATGTACCCATCTACCTACCACACCACAGATTTTTTGGTTCTGCAGAGGGAAGATCACTACCAGTATTGAGCCCTTCTGTTCGGCCTTGAGAAAACCGAGTGTTTTCTCTAAGCTATTGGTCAACCTAATCCTGATCTTCAATACATCAGGAATGCACTGGCATCCATATCTCTACGATGTTCTCGTGAGATTGAGTACTTGAGCCAGCTTGCAGAGCAGCACCTTACAGGTGCTGAAGACATTACAGGACATTGGTTCCATGGTCAACAAAGTAAGGGTATTTTTTCACCAACACAGTCGATTCCCCACTTGGGGTAATCATAGATACACTACAAAAGAAGTTCTTCCAGATAAAAAGTTCTTCAAAATGCAGAACATCATCAGGGAGCTGATGAGGAAAAGCATGTCACTGCTGACTCTGGAAAGCGCGCAGGGCCTATTAGTGGCGAATACAGAGGCCTCCAGTTGGGCAAATGACATACAAGGGGGATACAAAAATTCCTCAGGCCATTCCATTCCCTCATAATAGTAGGACAAGACAAGTCAGCTCAAACTTCAATTGAAATAGAGGCTAACCTGGTGGGGCAAAAGAAACAATCTCACCCAGGAGTTTTTGCTCAGTGTCTCTGACAGTTTCAAATCTTCACAGATGCAAGTCTGAAAGGTTGGTGGAGGGGGCTGTCTTGGACTGAGTGACTGTCCAGGGCTCCTGGATGAAGGGAGGGGCAACCCTACCAATCAACACGCTAGAAGTAAGAGCCATCCTACTGGCAATACAACACTTCAAGCAGTGGGTATGCACAGAAACCTTCTGATACAGATGGACAACATAGTGACCAGTGCCCACCACAACAAATGGGGGTTACCAATCCAGAGCCTTCTAAAGGAGGTAACCAGGATTCTAGAGTGGTCGGAAAAGAATCTCTTGTCAATTCAGGCAGAACACGTGAAGTGAATCCTTCAAGGAAGCTTGTAGCCAGACGCGGATGTTGGATTTTCGACTTTAATAAACTCAGAGACACGATGAGTGTCATACCATGGATGAGAATACTGGAAGGGAAGGGAGCATGTGAAGGGTGGGTGCTACTCAAACAAGAGCTATTGCATGCTCGATCAATGACTATCCCAGAAAGAAGAAAACATTGCAGGAGCTCTAAGAAGCGTATTTGGATGAACAGAGAACTTCAAGAGGAACTAAGAAAGAAAAGGGAAATGGAAGGAAGGACAGAGCTCTAAAGAAGAGTACCTACAGGTTACTAGGCACTGTAGATCAATCATCAGAAAGGCCAAAGCTGAGAGTGAGCTAAAATTGTTCAGAGAAGCCCATTGTAACAAGAAAAGATTTTTCAGTTATGTGAGGAGCAAACGTAAAGTAAAGGAGGCAATAGGCCCACTGTTGCGTGCAGATGGACAAACTCTAATGGAAGATGCAGAGAAAGCAGAAAGACTTGGCGCCTATTTTAAATCTGTTTTTTCCCCACAAGTCAAAGGGGTCTAGAGATGGCAGTAGCCAAGAGATAGTGTCTGGGTGGCAGGTTGACATGGATAGAGAGGTTGTCGAGAGGCATTTAGCTGCACTGGATGAGTTCAGATCCCCTGGGTCGGATGAAATGCACCCGAGAGTGCTCAAAGAACTTTCTGGAGAACTTGCAGAACCCTTGTCCATCATCTTCAGGACCTCTTTAAGGTCTGGAGATGTCCCGGAGGACTGGAAGTAGGTTCTGCAAACCAAGTTTTGTTGTACTGTATATTCACATTAAATTGAGGTTATTTTGTTAGTAGACTTGCAGACTTGTCTAGAGAAAGAAAAAATCTTATCCTTTTTAGGGATTAAATACAAATTCTTGGAAGTCAGTGGAATAGAAAAATGTCTGCTTTATTTCAGAAACGTTAGTGTGCTTTATGGATGTATGGCTCTAAACAAGCCACTACAAACTCTTTTGTGTAGTGTTTACAATATCCCTTATATCCTTATTGGCTCATATTAGTAAGGTAGTCACTTTCTCAAAAAAAGAGATAAGGTTGGTCTGACATGACTTGTTCTTGCGAAACCTGTGCTGAGACTTAAAAATCACAGCTCTCTGTTCCAGCTGCTCAAGGACTGAGTGTTTGATTATTTGTTCCAAAATTTTGCCAGCTACAAATGTCAAGCTGATTTTTGTGCCATTCAGATTTCTACAATACAAAGCCCATTCCATTGTTACTGAATATCTCATTTTGTTGATTATATAGACTTTGGAGTCTGTTTTTGAGTCTCTGTGAGAAAGGCAGACTATAAGTATAACATAAAGATAGTAATATATTTACTCTTCCCAGGTTCTTTGAGGAAGAGATCAGAGAAGAATGGGCAACCCTGTTCTGCTCCCTAAATTTAGGGCAGATGAATTCAAATGCCTCCTTTACACATTCTCCAAGAAAGTCAATAATATATTTTGCACCCCACTAATCAGTGCTATGGTTGCAGTAATAAAAGCAGCAGCAATTACCTCCCAGGTGGCACAAGCATCACTGGTATGGACCATGGATCTAATTGCAGACTTGTCTGTAGAATGCAGAAAAGTGGTTGGCTTCCTCTCATCATTGGAAAGAACCTTAGAATTAATTGTCTATGTGCATTTTGATTTCAAGATCACTAGAGTGGCTCCACAGTAGGGGAGGAGAACCAAAGCACCATAACTACCCTAGCAAGAGCCCTTTTCACTGGTAATGATTTAGGTTTGGGGAGAAATTGGAAGATCTTTGTAGCAACCAAGAACAAAAAGAAAGGCTACGCCTGTCCTTAAAAAGGAGGATAAACACTCTTCCTTTCAATTTCATTGACCTCTGCTGTTTCAGATCAAACCAGACGGCTTCATTCTGGTACATAAACTGGGGAAACTCTAGGTGCTGTTTAAAAGGTGACAGATGCAACCTGTCTAGCAACCCAGAAGCCTTACTTTTAGGGCATTATATTCCAGAGATCAATATTCAGTGATGCTACGGAGGTGGACAAACTAGAAGCAGATTGCCAGACTGTATACCTGTTTGCCAATCCAAAGAATCATCTCTGTTTCTTCACCAAGGTATTCCATCCATGGGCGGAGCAGATAAACACCTTGAAGGATATTAAGTAGTCATCTGGATCTTCATAAGCCAAAATTAAATCATCTACATAAATTAGCATATAAGTCAATTTCCCATTCTTGTACATGGTGTATAGGCATGCATCAGTTTCACTTCTTTTAAAGTCTGCTTGTAGCAACAAGTCATTGAGCTTATGTTCCGGGCTCTGGCTGATTGAGCCCATAAATACTCTTTTACAGTTTGCAAACAAGATCTGCTTTGTCTCTACCAATAAAACCTGGTGGTTGCTGCATGTAGATCATTTCTTTCAGATTGCCATGCAAGAAAGCAGTTTTGACATCTAGATGGTCAATGTGCATATTCTTACTAACACTTAAGAGTATCCTTACTGTGGTATTAACACACCACAGTAACTGGAGCAAAACTTTTGTCAAAATCCACACCATATTTTGTGAGTATCCTTACGCAACAAGCCTAGCTTTGTAGCGCTGGATCTCGCCTTCTGCATCATGTTTCAGCTTAAAGACCCATTTACAACTGATAGCTTTCCTTTTTGGAGGTAAGTGTCCATGTATTATTTTCATGAAGTTAGCGTATTTCATCTCGAGATGCTTCCTTGGAGCTGGAAGTAGCGATACGGCATTCCATGGTGTTGGTGTAGTTGGTTCTGCTGTTCTTGTAAGGTAGGACAGTCTATCTAATGGGACATTCTTGTTTGTGTGTTGAGATAGTCTCAGCTGGGTTTCTGTGTTGGGTTGCATCTTGGTAGGCATCTCTGGTGTCTCATCTCCGCTGGATGTCTGAGTCATCTGCATCTGGCTGCATCTGATCTGGATTAGCAGTTTCCCCTGCGCTGTACCTGTCATCTGGGTATACCATCAGGTCTTCTGCTCTGATAGCTGCCCCCTCTGAAGCTTGAGGTCATTGGCCTTCCTTGAAGTGGACTGATCTCGAGATGGTTACCTCTCTTGTGATAGGATCAAGAATCCTATAGACATTACACTGAGCTGCGTGTGCCCTTTTGAGCCCTAGCATTTAGTTTGTGCCTTTTTTCTTTTGGTATGTGTGTGCATATGCTGTGCAACCAAAAGCGTGCAAATGTCCAACAAACGGTTTATGTCATAGGGTATAAGCTCAGTGGCCCTTGTGTACAGCCTATTCTGCGTGTGTGCTGCATTCATGACTGCTTCTCCCCAGAGTTCTGCTGGTAGATTGACATATGATAGCATAGATCTTACCACATCTAGCAGTGTTCTGTTCCTTTCAGCAACTCCATTCTGTTCAGATTGTAGGGAACGGTTGTCTGGTGTTGGATACCTTCGCTTCTGAGGTACAGCTGTGCTTCTTTGGACATTAGTTCTCCTGCATTATCAATTCTCCCGCATTTGTGCTTTCTTCTGGAATTTGTTCCTTGTCATGGCCATATAGTCTTTTACATGCAGGTGCATCTCTTTTAGGTGCAGGAACATGTTGCGCTTTAACAGATAGACAACACAATAATGTGAGAAATTGTCATTACAGTAATAAAATAAATACAGTAATAAAATACCGATTTTTACCTGTAGTCTCTGGTAGTGAGCTGCAGATATCTGTATGGATCAGCTAAAGGGATTCAGTTGTTTCCCCTTCACTTCTCTTTGGGAAAGATGCTCTCATTGCTTTGGAAATTAAGCAAGATATACAGTAAGTTTTATCATCAGTACAAGTCACAAAATCAAGACCTTCAGCTAGTTGTTTTCTCTTCATAATTTGAACAAATTCAGAGCAACAATATGCAAGACTTTTGTGCCACACCTGGTCACACATGGAATGACCACAGATTTCTCCTAAATTCACCTCATGTTGATCATTCATTACAGCATCTGGTTTTCCATCTTCATCAAAGTCTTGGTTTATTTCATGGACTTGAAACAGGCCTTTATTTTCAATTCCTGTGAAACAGAGCTGATTATTTCTGTATACAATAACATTCACCATTTTCAAATGTGACTCTTTGGTCAGTTGAAATATGGAAAGAAGACAAGATGTAAATTCTGGAATTAGCAGTACCTCTCTCAAGTACAGTTCATATGTACTCCCATCTGGAAGTGAACAAGGTAAAATAACATGTCCTTTCTTGGTTGCTTTAAGAGGAAGCCCATTTCCAATACAGAGGTGTCTCAGGGATATTAAACAGTTCATAAAAGAATTCTGTCATGTTGGAGATATGGTTTGTACATCCATCCAGAATCAAGAATATATTTACTGTTTGTCTAATTCAAGCTGATACAATAAGCTTTGTCAGACTTTTCCTTACAGTTAGCATTCATTGCTTTAATTTTCTGCTTACACTGAAAAGCCTTACGTCCAAGTTGATCACAAAAGTAGCATTTGATCTATCTGTCTCCTTGCTGTCTGCTGTCTCTTTGCATCTCTGTCTGTCTGATGCTTGCCAACTGGTCTGAAGTTGCTCTTTGCTACCCCTTGTGGCTGGAATAGCCACCTCTATTGACATTTGATCTCTCGTCAGTGTCTGTCATGTGACCTTCCCATCCACCTCTGGTTTCCATGGCTACATTTTTATTGCCATGCAAATTATGATAATTGCCCCTGTGGAATTTGTTACTTGAGAAACCTTTTGTTTGATTCCTTCCTCGCAAATCAGCTTTGTAAGCAAATGCAGCTGAAAGACTTTCCCCTTCATCATTTGCCTTTAACACCTTTCTCTCTAGAATCTCATCTGATAGCATATCCACAGCTTGACCAAAGGTTATATCCTGATCTCTTGAATAAGACTAATTGCAGGATTAAAAGAGTAAGGCATTGGTAACAAAATAGTCAGTTTTGTACCATTTGCATGATCCTCACCTGAGTTCTCTAGTTCTCGAAACAGTTCAGTTCTTGAAACAGTTCAGTTCTTGAAACAGTCCTTTAATAGTTAACACACATGCTTCAAATGATTCTCTTTCTTTATATCTCATCCCATGTAATTGCTTAATGAGCACAGAGGAATATGTCCAGCCTTTTTGCATAGACGTGATTCCAGAAACTTTAGCATTTCATGGACTAAGTTTAGGCATAGAAAATTCCATCGTGCTTACTGATGAGGTCAGTAGTATTGAAGCTTTGCCGTTGTCCTGTTCCCATTGCAAATATTCCCTTTTCATTCCTGTGGTGTCTGCAGCTGGAATTGGGGGGAGGGAGATTTCGAACGACGTCCTGCAGTCTTTCTGCTCTAAGAACGTTCATCAGATGTCCGTGTCAATAATGGTAGTTATCCTCTCTTAAGCGAACAAGCCCTGCTTTCATTTCATATTTCCCGGACTCAGCCGTCATTAAAATAACAATTGAGATAAGGCTGTGCTCTTAAAGGAACTAGAAAGCACACCGATCTTTCTCTTTGTCTTGTGAACCTACCAATCAAGCTTCTGAGTTGTTCAGCTGAATGGGGTTCACAAGTTACTCAAATAAGTTTCTCTGACACTCCAAGCAAGCACATCTGCCTTTTAGCAAAAATCATAAATCATAAAAGTATGAGCCTGGAGCTCATGACCTGGTCCCATAACCTGAAGGATATTAAGCATCGGTAAAGTATGAGTATCCAGAAAGTCAGCAGAGTGCCTTGGTACGGTAATTAATGCAGCGGGAGGCAGAGTGCATGTGGTCCGAAAAGAACGAAGACACGTTCACAAAAATGGTACTTAACTAATATAAGAAAACATAATACTACATACTTAGAGGTAAAGATAAGGTTCCTATTTTAATCTAAATATCTGGATGGAGAGAGATGCTTGAGAGAGATGCATGTTGCTGGCCTGAGAGACAGAGAGGAGCAAGAGACTGGGGAAACAGGAAATTATCCTCTAGGAACAGGTCAGTGATATCAAAGGTGAGCGGTCAGTATCCCTGTCTATCTCACTAACTCTGTGGTAAAGAGAGTTCCTGTTTACAGGTTCACAAGTCAGGAGACATTGCACAGAGACATCTCCTTGGCCGAAGGGACTGTTTTATGCTTTCCCTCCATTAACAGTTCTTCCGAAGGTACTAAAACTGATAAGATCCCGACAAGTAAAGCTTTGGATAAGGTTCCACATGATATTCTTGTTCACAAGTTGGTAAAATGCGGTATGGATCCTAATTCTGTCAGGTGGATCAATAACTGGTTGACAGATCGTACCCAGAGGGTACTTGTTAAAAGTCCAGCATCTTCTTGGAAAAGAGTGACAAGTGGAGAACCCAAGGATCTGTCCTGGGGCCTGTGTGTTCAACATATTTATAAATGATTTGGAGGAGGGATTAGAGGGTATAGTTATTAAATTTGCAGATGATCCTAAACTGGGAGGGGTAGCAAACACAACTGAAGACAGCAACAGAATACAGGATGATCTTAGGCTCGAGAAGTGGGCTAAACTGAATAAAATGAAGTTCAATAGGAACAAATGTAAAGTTCTGCATTTAGGTAGGAAAAACCAAATACACCAATATACGATGGGGGAGACTTGTCTTGGCAGTAGCATGTGCGAAAAGGATCTAGGAGTCTTAGTAGACCATACATTGAACGTGAGTCAGCAGTGTGACTCAGTGGCTAAGAAGGCAAATGGGATTTTGGGCTGTATCAAATGGAGTATCGTGTCCAGATCACGGGAGTGATGGTACCGCTGTACTGTGCTCTGGTTCAGCCTCACTTGGAGTACTGTGTTCAGTTTTGACCACCCCAGTTAGAGAGATGTTGGCAACCTGGAACGTGTCCAGAGGAGGGCAACAAAGATGGTGAGTGGTTTGGAGACCAAAATAAATGAAGAAAGGTTGGGGGAGCTTGGTTTGTTTAGCCTAGAGAGGAGATGACTGAGAGGGGATCTGATAACCATCTTCAAGTATTTAAAAGGGTGACATATGGAGGATGGAGCAGAATTGCCCCAGAGGGACAGACCAGAATGAATGGGATGAAATTAATTCAAAAGAAATTCCATCTAAACATCCGGAAGAAGTTCCTGACAGAGCGGTTTCTCAGTGGAACAGGCTTCCTCGGGAGGTGGTGGGTTCTCCATCTTTGGAAATTTTTAAACGGAGGCTGGATAGCCATCTGATGGAGAGGCTGATTCTGTGAAGGCAAAGGGGAGACAGATTACAGTAGAATGAGCAATAGGGATGTGAGTGTCCTGCATAGTGCAGGGGGTTGGACTAGATGACCCATGAGATCCCTTCCAACTCTTTTTCTATGATTCTAAGTGACTGGTATTGTAGTGTTTCCTTTCTGGTCCAGGAGGCTGTGGTTCACCTCAATTCTCATATTGGCCATCATCTGACATTACAGGTAAAACCAGATTTATTGAGGCAGGATCCAGTTTGGCATCAGAACCCAGGGTGGCTGTGCTTGACTGCGTGGTGACTGCGTGGGAAGCTTTGCTTAGAGAAGGGATTAGTCCTAAGGTAGTAGCCAATTTAGCTTCTAGACAAACTTCCACTATGATAATATAAAATTCCTTGTGGAAAGCATTTGTAAGGTGGCTTAGGAGAAAAAAAAATGTTTTTTTGTTTTTACATCTACAACTGAAGGTCATCCTAGAATTTTCACAGGAAGAGTTTGTCAGGGGATTAAACCCTTCACTCTGTATAGACAGGTCTCAGCGCTAGCTACCATAATTCCCTCAATACAGGGTGTTCGTCTTTCTCAACATCTGCATGTCATAAGGTTCCTGAAAGGTGCAGTAGCTAAAGATGTAACCTACATCTTTCTCCACAGTAGGATGAAAGAAGCTTACTTTATCTGTGCAACAGCCCTGTGAAGTAGGTGAGGCTGAAAGTGTGTGATTGGCCCAAAGTCACTCAGTCAACTGCCAATCAAGTAGGGGATTTGAACTTGGGTTTTCCAGACCCTACTCTGAATCTCTTAGAACAGGGGTCCCCAACCCCCTGTCTGCAGCCCGGTACCAGGCCACAAAGGCCATCATACTGGGCCACCAGCAGCCGTGCCTACCTCCCCCCCTGCAGCGAGGGGGGGGAAGAGGCCAGTACGGCAGCCGGTGCAACAGGCGCGGCAGCCGGTGCGGCAGCTATGCAAACGCGCACGCACGGAACTGCCGCGCATGCGCATTTGTGCCCCCTGGTGGCCAAAACGCGCATGCGCAGCAATTGGGCATGCACGTTTATGAGCGGCAGCCGGGCCGCTGGCTCTCCCCCACCCCCGGAGGCGGTCCCCGACCAGAAGAAGGTTATCTTCGAAAACATTTTTTCAATCTTTTGACCATGGAGGAGCCACTGAAATATTTCAGGCTTTTTTGAGAACTGGAACGAGGCCAGAAGTGATGTCAGGTGGCCAAGCATCCCTGGAGGACTGACTGAAGGGGAGAAAGAACGTGGTTTGAGGCAGTAGACACCTAGGCCTTGTCCCCTTTTCCAGGCACAGTAGCCACATTAGAACGCCATTCCCAAATCAATGGAAGTCAACAGCAATGCCGGGAATTGCTTATGGCCAAGTCTATTAAGGCAGGGTATAGGGGAAAGGCTAAGGAGCCCCTGGGAATCCTTGCTGTAACTTTTGTACACACTAGCATTCGTAGGATGGCTACTATTGAAGAGTAGGAAGCAGCCAGGCCCAGGTTTCCCAACTTCCAGTCATTAACTAAAAGTATCCTAGCATCACAACTGAATTTCAGATAATAGATCTGTTCCCTTGGATAAAATGGCTGCTCTGGAGGGTGGACTGTGCGGCATTATATCCAGCTGAGACCTTTTCTTTCCCCATGCCCTGCTCTCCTCAGACCCCACCACAGAATCTCTAGGTATTTCCCAACCTGGAGCTGGCAACCATAGCTGCAGACCTGGCTCCAATGAGTCTGCCTACGAAGGCCCCTCCCTCCCACCTTTAACTTATAGAACCCAGCCTGGAATACTGTAGTTGCCGAGTAACAGCCACTGTTGCTTAAATCTGCAGGTGATCTTTTTATTTTTGAATATTTTAATCCCTCACACTTTTTTCAGGTTCCATGTTTTTGTGCAAATATAGGGCCTTTTTCAGGTTTGTAGAAAGATCTGTCTTGCCTATTCACATTTCCAGTTACCAGAGTTGAGTATCCAAAGACTGGCTGTCTTTGCCAGTTCCTT
The DNA here is from genome assembly GCF_049243985.1 of Paroedura picta. Taxonomy (NCBI): domain Eukaryota; kingdom Metazoa; phylum Chordata; class Lepidosauria; order Squamata; family Gekkonidae; genus Paroedura; species Paroedura picta. Next base: position 75,690,186 of record NC_135371.1, on the reverse strand, counting down.
CCTTGTGCCTCTGCAATTGGCCTGCAGGCTGTGAGCTCCGCAGTTCACCCCCTTACCACGTTGAGTAATGCAGCAGGACTTCAAGGGGGACAAGGTAAAATATTTATGTATTTTAAAAATGTCTATTTTTTAATCCTTTTCATCCACCCACCCAGTTTCTTCATTCACTAGGACTTTTGCCCTTTTATTTTACTGAAGTCTTAAATTTTGTAAAGATGACACCTGTAATGAATCATAAACGCCTTGTTCAAAAGGACATGTGCTCTACCCAGCTACTTCACACTGGAATTTTTCTATTGTGAAGCATTTATAGCAGATGGTGACTTTTAGATTTGCTGCAGATTGACATGGTCGTATCCAGAATATTTATGATGTTTAGTGTTTAATGTTAGCTGCCCCATTAATAATTTGCATTGTTTTATTCTTTTACATAGGAACCAACCTTTTTGTTCTACTTTGCAGAAAGTCATTCTTGACAGATGACTTTGGAGGATGCGCAAGTACATGAGTCCAGGATCTTGTAGTACAAGGGCGGGCAAATTGTGGCCCTCCAGCTGTCCATGGACTACAATTCCAATGAGCCCCTGGAAGGTATAGCCCCTGAAAGGGCTCATGGGAATTGTAGTCCATGGACAGCTGGAGGGCCACATTTTGCCCACCCCTGCATATTATAGCCTGAAAGTTTACGGGAACATAGCTGACACCTTAAGTCTATTGCCAGGTGTAGTCCAGGCTTTCCCAATTTTTTCACCATTGAGAAATCCCTAAAACAGGCTTTAAGAAATCCCAGAAGTGGTGCTATCGTGCAGAATATGGTTGGGAATATCACTGTGTGCATGCCTATCTGGGGCCCTTCCCATCCACTCCAGGCCTATCAGTGGCCATTTTTAAAGGGGAGGTAGGTTGACAGGACCATATATGGCCATATCACCTGATAAATGTTTAACAAATTAAAAAAATATATTGTTAACATTGATTAACGCCTACCCATTCAGGTGTAGTCCCTGAGTTAATCTGTTAACTGGCTCATCTGTTCTTTTTCTTTTTTTAAATAATTTTATTATTTATTATTATATAAAGCATTTACAGAAAAGTAAAAGAGAAAAAAAGCGACCAGCTGATATGGTTTGCCATCCTCTTTTAACATACAAATTCAATCCCCATCACATATTAATCCTAATCTAGAAGTTTTTACCATCTTCCTTAGCGAAATGATTGTTTATACATATGAGAGTGTAATCTGTTATAAGAATATATTCTATTATTATCTTAAGTGATATAAAGTCGGTCCCCTTCATATATTGGCCCTGACCTAAGAGTTACTACTGCTGTCTTGTTAATACATATGAAGTATAGTTTGCCGTCCTCTTTTAGCATACATATTAGCATACATATTCAGTTCCCATCACATATTGATCCTGATCTAGAAATTATTACCATCTTTCTTAGCAGAGTAATTGTTGATACATATGAGAGTATAATCTATTATAAGAATATATTCTATTATTGTCTTAGGTAATATAAAATCAGTTCCCTTCATATATTTGCCCTGACCTAAAAGTTACTGCTGCTGTCTTTCCCACAGGAAACCAGGAGAATGCTCCACTGTTCATCACATCCTTCAGGTGGTCGCAGAAAATGAAATTGTATTTTTTTCCATAGTTTCTCCTGATGATTCCTATATAGAGTATTTCTGGTGGCCATTCTGTCAGGGCCAAAGAAGTCTCTTGCTTGATTCTTGCTTGCAGTCGCCTTTAAGTAGGCTCTGTATACTTTGTCAATCGGATCTCTTCCTCTAGTCGCACAGAGATATCTCCTGATAGCTTCCTGCGTGCTGTTGCCTTTGAATAGACTCTATTTATTTTGTTGATCCAAATCACTTCCTGCTCTAAATAGACTTCCAGGTTTTCGGTGCTTTCCTTCCTTAAATCTGTTTTCCCAAGTTCTTCCAAGGTGCTTTTGATTTTTACGTCCCTAGCTCTCTCCCCCTCCTGTTGATTAACTTCCAGACATTGAATTCTCGTTTGAAGTATTGCTGGCTGAGCTGTGTTCTCATCAGCTGCCTTTTCCAAACCGTCGGCTCTGTCCAAAAGCCCTTTCCTGGTCTTTTGGATTTCCTTTTCCACCTTGTTGACTGCTTTCAGTATCTTTGAGTTCCCTTCGCACAACAAATGGAAAAGCTGTGCCTTAGTTAATTTTTCCATAGTTCTAGGCAGTCACAAATAATAAACAGAAAGTCTCGTGAGGTCTCGCGGGAGCTCGAGGGATCCAAAATTATCAGTTTGTCGATCTCCGTATAAAGTCAGCGTCCCCCACTGAACTCTCTCCAACAAATCTTTAAAGTCTCTCTTTTCTTTAAGCTCTTTCTTTGTTTGATTAATGAGAATATTCAGCTGGGAGTCTCCCACTCAACGAAAGGATTCACTTGTAAATTGGTTGAGGGGGGGGAAGAGCTTGTGGGGAAAAAAGGAAAAACCAGAAGACTCACAGTCTTTACTGTTGCAGACTTCGGCTCCTGTCAGTCTGGTAAAAGATGATCTGGGAAGAATGTAGGGTCAGCCGGTCATTTCAGGCTTAGAAAGTTATTTACGACAAGGGCGCCATCATGACCTTGAGCACATGCCGCGGCGATCCGGAGAACTCAGTCTCCACGGATCTGTAGGACCCTCAGGATGCCGTTCCCGGTTCCTGGGGCGACCGGTGAGCAAGATTTGCGTATCTGCTCAGGTCTGCTCAGGTCTGCTCAGGTGCGGTTGCTCCTGACCCTCAGCATGGCTTAAGAGCCGGGCAGAAGCCCAGCTAGTACGGCGCCATCTTCAGTCGTTCTCCCTGGCTCATCTGTTCTTGATAAGAAATTCATTTAGGTTATATGGCTGTTTTCTAAGAAAGGAAAGGCCTGTTACTCTTAAAATTTGAATCCTAGTCAAAGTAAAGCATCATTCTTTGTTTAGAGCATAGCACGTTCTAATTTAACATGAGGTATGAGTTGCTGAATTCAACAGAAGTGCAACTTCTTATTTTGAAGTATGCAACATCTTTGGTATTGCTGAACTCTCAGCCCATTACAGTTTTTATGGCTTCCCAGCATATAAATCTTGAATCCTCAAAACTGCAAAGCCTTATGTGTGTTTTATAATGAAAGTATGGGCATACAGACAGGCATTGTGTGGAAGTCTTTGTTGGGTGCTTAGTTTCACATTTATTTCTTGATAGAATGCCCTTAAGATACTTGTTACATGGAAAAGGACGGCATTTGGCAGAACCAGTACATAATAACCATATCTTCTTGTCTTGGTACATAATTTACTGTAGTCACATGCATGAAGTACAAGAGACATTAAAATTGGATAATGCTGAAACAAATGACTATGGTGCTGAAGAATATTCTAACAGACACTGCCCCCCCCCCAGCATTTTTATTATTACTGTCTGAGCGTGAGTGAGGGGGCGGGCGATGAGGCCGGGGGGGAAGGGGACCTAACAGAAGAGGTCCACAGGGAACTGGATCCATGGCCAACTGCTACAGGAGCCATGAAAAACCTCGAAAGAAGGAAGCCGCAGGGAATACAGCTGGCAAGAAGCCCGTCAGGCACCTCACTGGGAGGAGAAAAAGCAGTGCTGAAGTGAGGCAGGGAATGAAAATAGCCTTGCCAGGCTCTGTCTCTCTACGTCCAGACTTAAAGAGACCGTAGGGGAAGGGAGAAGGGGAGAGGCTCCTCCTCTCCCCAGGAGCAGACCGAAAACCTGAAGGAGGAGGAGATTGCGAGACAACTTACCATAGCCCGGACGCCGCTCAGTTTTTCTGTCACATGGCCTAAGAGCAGCCTCGACCAGCCCCTGCGTGGAGGGGGGGTGAAGCGGCAGCAGCCAGGCTGCACACCCCGCCCCAGGGAAGGGCCAGGTCAAGAAAACGCTGCCAATCAAACCCGCAGGGAGAAAGAAGCGCTCACTTACTTGGGGCTGGAATCGAAAAGCCGGAAGTAGGAAGGGGCAGGGCACAGAATGGGGCAGGGCATAGGGAGGGGCTTAAGAAGGAAAGGGTGGAGACATGGGGAAGATAAAGGAAGGAGGAGGGAACACAGGAGGGGGGAGAGAATGGAGACACAACAGGAGACGAAAGGAGGGGGAAAGGCTTGTGCTAAAACAGCTGGGAATAAACGCGCTGAACAGCAACTCTGAGTTAACGCCGGTTCTGTGAGCAAAGAGAAAGGAAGAAGGCACAATGGCTGAAGGGGCAGAGGCAAGAGCAGGGCACCCCTAGTGCCACAATTACAATACAGTGAATATAAAATGGAAAAAAAATTCTCTAGGGCTTGTGACAAGACTTGAAAAATAAAAAACTGAACAGTACTATTTTTTTTGTTCCCTTGGAAATAATTGTACTGATTTGACCTGTGATTTGTTGTGAGTGGAAGCCAAAAATGTGTTTCCGTGTTTGATTTATAGTACCTGCGTCTTAATTGGAAAGGCTACCAAGAGGCTTAAACTGTCTGCCAAATCTGTTGCCTTTTTATAACCTGTAGCACCTGCAAATGACAGGGTTTCTTGACAGACAGGCAGAGTTGGTGTGTCTGCCTCAGAGCACCTCTTTCCTCCCGGGGTGAATGTGTGTGTCTAACGGGCACTTGGTGTTGTGGCAAAGGCAAGAAGGATTTTGTTGCTTATCTAATTAACAAGGGGTTGAGGGTTAAGGCAGAGTACATACCATGTTTGTTCTTTCTAGGTGTATTGATAAATAGCTGGGAAGCAAAGTAACCATGTCCTTATTTTTGTTTTGGTATACTATACTATATAAATGTATTAAATCAGAGTAACATTTGGTGGGAGAAACCTTGTGCCATTCTGCTTAAAAATCTCAGACTTGATTTGATTTGAGTAAATTGCTTTTGTTTTGTCTTGGGCAAATCAGAACAGATACATCTTACAAGACTGTGTATTTCACTTGCATCCTAATACACTAACTGGATGGACACATGAACACATGAAAGTGCCTCATACTGAGTCAGATGCTTGATCCATCAAAGTCAGTATTGTCTACTCAAAGTAGCAGTGTCTCTCTGGGGTCTCAGGCAAAGTTCTTTCACATCACCTATTTGGCCTTTTAAATTGGAAGTGCTGGGAATTGAAACCAGTATCTTCTGTATGCCAGTTTGATGGTCTGCCACTATACCATGGCTCCTACTCAGCGTATTCACTGCCAGAGCGTTTCCATGGGTATCTTATTCTCTTACCTCTTTTCATGATTTATTCAACTGTTTCCTAAATATTAGATTGGAATTTGGATGGTCTTTCTGCGCCACTTAAATTTTTGAATTTGTTAAGCTAAGGAATTATGGGATGGTGCAAAGAGATCAAGGGAACATAAGGGTTAAACACCATGAAATTATGTGAAGCTAGGTGCATTAATGAGACCTTTAGGTGGGTTTATATCATCGTTGCATCTAATTTTGAACCAGTACGCAAAGTGCACATCACAAGGGGGCCGGAAAGAATTGAGCAGGGCATGCAAACCTGGTAGATGCCCTACATATAAAATAGGCTCAAGGCTGATCTTGCACTGAGCAGAGGGTTGGACTAGATGGCGTTATGGCCCCTTCCAACTCTGATTCTATGATTCTAAAATTAGAGGTACAAAACCCCACATCCTTCTAATGTAGAGGAGTTTAATCAACATCATTTATCAGTTTTACATTTTTACTGGTTATGTAAGTTTGACACCTCTTGTGGATCAGAGTGGTAAGCGGCAGAAATGCTGTCTGAAGCTGTCTGTCCATGAGGTTGGGAGTTGGATCCCAGCAGCTAGCTCAAAGTTGACTCAGCCTTCCATCCTTCTGAGGTCCGTAAAATGAGTACCCAGCTTGCTGGAGGGTATAACGGTAATGACTGGGGAAGGCACTGGCAAGGCCACCCTGTATTGAGTGCCATGAAAACGCTGGAGGGCATCACTGCAAGGGTCAGACATGACTCAGTGCTTGCACAGGGGATACCTTTACCTTTAAGTTTGATGCTGATCTCTATAGATGAAACAAGTATTGGACTTTGCCCAACTGAGGAGGTTTGAAAGAGAATTGGAGGAATTGAGGGCAGTCAGAAGATTGAGGATATGGACTCTTGTATGGATTTTACTGTGTGGATTTTACTGTATTCAATAAAAATTACATTATAGCACACTGTCAGCCAAGAAACTGTCAGTGTTGGTATTTGAAACACTGTGATACTACTTTTTCAAAAAGCATAAACTTGTACTTGGGTGTCATTTTGGCTGAATGTCAAGTGAGTTGTGTTTATAAATGCATAAATATTTTTTCTGTGTTTTTGAAAAACACATTTTTATTTTAATGGTCTGTTACGTTCATGGGTCCTTGCAACTAATGGATGGACAGATGGGTGGCAGACTTGAAAGAACTGTCCCCCCCCCCAGGTTTGGTCCTCCATCAGTCCCAGACTTTGGGTTGTAGGGGAGGGTTGGCAATACTGGTCTGAGAGGCTTACTCCTTCAGACCACTCCCAACACCAAAGATCCCAGGTTTTGAATGTGTAGGATGGGACTCAGTCAAGAGCACGATAATCTGGTTTGTGTACCACCCACCTAACATGCTACTAAATGCCCTTTGGGCTCCCTAAAGGCACAGCAGCCATGAGCATTGCAGTTCTCTAAATTATTGATGGAGGAGGGGCTTTAGTGTTCATGCAGAGCTGCAAGCCTTAAGGCACAACACAGACATAGTTTCAACTATGGAGATGCTACAGTTCTCCCCTTGGATCAGTGGACATCTGCACAGCTGGGTTTTCCCATCAGCTGCTCAGGAAGGCAGGGTCAAATTTCAAAGTCCCTCCTACTCTTCTTGTCCTGCATGTTGATCTTCTCCCCAGTCTTTCCCCTACCTCGATAAGGAGACAGCGTAGCTTGTGAACTCTAGTTTAAAAATACCTTTCCTAGTCTACACCTTCCTATTCCTCTCCCTATTCTCTCCTTCCTATTTGGCTCCCTGAAATTTCCCTTTAGGTGGCTTGCCGCTAAAGCTAGTGAGTGAGAGTCAGGGAGAGTAAAAAAGCCGTGGGAGTGTTTTTGGCATGCGTGCGGAGTCGCCATTTTGGATTGACTTTTTTCCTTTCTTCGAATACAAGTCCCTTTTACTCCCGTGTTCCTTTCATGGCGTCCCACAGGAACCAAAAGGAGTTCATCTAAGCTGATGGGCTTGAGGCTCCTAGCACTTCCAGAAAGAGCGGCAACGGGCCCAGTGAGCTGTCCCCCCCCCCCTCCGGGCCACTCCAACCGAGGCAAAGAAAGCCCTTAAAAAATCTGCTGCCCCGAAAACATCCGTCTCTCGTGAGGGCAGCTCATACACCAACAGGGCTTCTAAAAAATGGCCTGATGATCCTGGCAGACATAAATCCAGCCCAGCAGCAGATATCTCTCCCAAGCTCTCTGAACAGGACACAGGGCATCAAACAGGAACTGTTGGGGCCTCTACATGCACAAGGGAACACTAGCCTACGGATCACATGAGTCAAGGGGACTAGATCCTCTTCAATGCTGAAATGCTATCCTTTCTTTGCAAAGCCATTAGAGAGAAGTTTGTTGCTTTTTGTCAGGCTGAGAGTCCCAGGTACGAAAGGGGAGCCCCTCCCCACATCCTTCTACTAGCTCTTATGGCCAGGACCATAATGGGGGACATGAATATCAAAGACCACATAGCTGGCCTACCAAGGCAGTTAGAAAAAGAGGTTCCTGTGTCTCAGTGCATGATGATTCCTCAGTTAACAAGCAGACTAATAGAGACAATTCGGAATTTCTGATGAAGAAATTACAGAAGAGGTTTCAGTCCCAGATCAGACTGGGAGATTTTTTAAACAGGAAGACTACCAGTACATGCTGGCTAGAGCCAGAGCAGCAGTTAACCTAAAACAGTCTGAGGAACCTGATCCTCAAGACCGTCCAGCAAAAAGAAGCAGGGCAGCCCTGGGATCTGAAGTGTTTTTTCCCTTAATCGAAACAGCTCCAAAGTTGTTCCATCTCCCTCTCTTCTTCGAAAAGAAGATGAGAGTAGAATGGAAAAAAACAATGATTAACAATTTCCTTTCTTAAAACAGTTTACAGCTTGCATGAGTTTGGGGAAGAGATCCTCCAGGTTTCCTTTGTAGATGCGCCTGTCGCAGCCATCCATTCACCAGGTGCTGTTTCAGAAGATGGAGAAGGTACCATCAGAGACCCGATAGACTAGAAAGCTGAAACTGCCCTGCAAAGGGCACATGAAACTATGACCGTGATTGTAAGAGCTGCAACTATTACATCCATACTGAACAGAATGGCCATAGTATGGGCCAGAAAGCTGACACAACTTCTCCCAGGAAGCACCAGAATTCTGGAGGGGGTGAATAGACTACTCAAGACAGCAGCTTTCACCGCTGAAGCCACTTTAGATAGCATCATCTTCAATTCCAGGGCCATGGCTTCTACAGCAGCAGCTAGGCAGCTTCTGTAGCTGAGAGCATGAACAGCAGACGTTAAGCCTAAATCTATTGTAGCAGGCTACCCCTTTGAAGATGACCGTCTATTTGGGGAGGCCCTAGAGCGTATCCTAATAGAGACAAAGGAGAGTTATGCCCAGATACATTAGGCATAACACTCACAACAGAAATTGTACACCTGGTTCATTTCATACACAAAGTACTCTGCCACGTAATCTATAGGAGTATCGAAGGGGCTCTTAGTCCCACTTCCGGAGGGGTCAGAGAAGAGGGAACTTCCAAGGTAGGCAGAACAGAGGTGCATACGACAGAGGTGACAAGTTAAATAGAGACAATTAACACCCAGGCTAGGTCCTGACTGCGATCCGGCTGTGGGGGTGATCACCTGTCACTGTTCACAGACATGTGGAACAGTCTACAGATAATCGGGCAATCAAAACAGTGCAGCAGGGATACAAAATAGAATTTCAATGCAATCCTCCAGACTGATTCGTAAAATCCAATTTATCTCTAAAAACAGAAAAGAGAAAAATTATGCTACAGGCTGTAAACCATCTCCTTGCTATTCAAGCAGTAGAAGTACCTACCATAGAACGATTCAAAGGAGTATACTCCTTCTTCACCGTGCCAAAACCTAATGGAGACTGGTGTGCGATCCTGGACCTGAAATTCACGAACAGATTCATCACATTAAGAAGATTCAGAATGGAGACATTCCCCTCCATCGCAGACACTCCGCTCCATCGCAGAGTCCCTAAAACATGCAGAATTTCTAACATCATTAGATTTCACTGAGGCCTACCTGCATGTACCAATCTATGCCCCACACCGCAGGTTCCTGAGGTTCTGCATAGGGAACAACCACTATCAGTACAAAGCGCTCCCCTTTGGATAAGCAATCATACCAAGAGTATTTTCCAAACTTCTAATAAATGTCATTGTGATCCTCGGGACCTTAGGAATTCACCTGTAGCTAGACAATGTCCTCATGAGGTCCAGTTCACTGGTCAGTGCAGTCCAAAACACAGATCAGGTACTCTCCACCCTGCAGCAGTTCGGGTTCCTGGTGAACAAGAAAAAGAGCTTCCAGCCCAGGAAATTCTACATTTAGGGGTAATCATAAACACACTTTTAAAAAATCCTTTTTTCCAGAAAAGTAGATCCAAAAAACTCAGAAAGCTATCACGGAGCTGCTGACAAAGAGAAGCTCGTCATTGATCAAACTAGCAAGTGTTCAGAGCCTTCTGGTGGCGAACTCAGATGCACTTCAATGGGATTGGTGGCACAAAAGAGGAATCCAGAAGTTTCTTCACTCTTTTCAAGCCACAATCTCAGCGGGAAGAGACAGGGCAGTCAAACTTATCTTACAACTAAAACAGAGTCTCATCTGATGGTCCAAGCGAGGGAATCTGATCCAGGGAAGGTTCTACTCCATCCAACATCAGATTTTCACAGATGCCAGATTGGCAGGCTGGGGGGCTGTGTTTGAACAAAAGACAGCACAAGGCACATGGTCACAGGTGGAAGCCTCCCTTCCAATCAATGTGTTGGATGTAAGGGCAATTTATCTGGCCCTGTTTCAATCTCAGAACAACATTGGAGGCAGACATCCTTATCCATCCATGGTTCCTCTATATATTTGTGAAACAGCCTGGGGGGAGGGACGTGTCCGGCTGTCCAAGTCGGAATAGGGCCATTCAGGGTGCAGCCAGCAACGCTGGCTGCACCCTGATTAGCCCTGCCCCTACAGCTCCTGCCCTCCCTCCCTGGAAGCTAGCCACGTTCCTCTCAGACATGCCAGAGACAGAGACACACACAGCCCTGCCAGACCAAACATGAGCCCTCATTCCCTCCAATCCCTCCTGCTGCAAGGGAGGTAGAGAGAGCTGCCCCAAGCTGCTGACAGAGACACAGACAGAGCCGCCCCTGCTGCAACGGAGGGAGAGAGAGAAAGACAGAGCTGCCTCAAACTGCACACCAGCTTTCCTTCCCTGCTACAAATCAGCCCTAATTACCTGCTATGACTCCTGCAGAATGGCACATGAGACAGGCAGCGAGAGGGGGAGAGAGAGATACAGAGCGAGATCTGCACCTCCTGGTGTCCCCAGGGTCCTTGCGCCCATTGCATTCCTGCTTGCAATGGGCTTTCTTGCTAGTATATTAATAAGAACACAGTATTGCTGCACGAGCATACATCAACAAGCAGGGAGGCCCCAAATCCAATGCTCTCCTGAGGGAAATGACCAACATACTACAGTGGTCAGAGAAGAACCTGCTTTCTCTACAGACAGAACACATAAAAGGGACGCTCAATGTACAAGTGGACTGGCTCAGCCACAGAACTATACAAGAGGGCGAGTGGTCACTGAAGATAGAGGTGTTCCAACTGGTAACACAGACCTTCAGGTCACCAGTTATGGGCCTGATGGCATTAGCAGATGACAACCAGGTGCCCAGGTTCATATCCTGGTTCAACCATCCACGGGCAGAAAAGACAGGTACTTCCATCCATCAGTGGAGAAGACAGACGCACTGTTGGCCCAGTGGCCAGCAGGCCTGCTATACGCATTTCCACCTGGCCAAAACCGGTTCATCCGAAGGAGATAACTTGGCACACTTTGGATATGCGACGCACTCTAAAAGAACAGAGAGCCTTAGAAGGACTGATTCACTATTTGTGTTCATTGTAGCCCCAAGCAAGGGATTGAAGTTGTCCAGCAGAGCTATAGGTAGTTGTCTCCGAACAGCTATTGCTGAAGTGTACTTGGCACAGAAATTGACGCCACCAACTGGCATTATGGCTCATTCAGTTAGGAGTATGGCAACGTCAGCAGTTCTGTTTGGCAGAGCATCGATTCCTGAAATTTGCAGGGTGGCAACGTGGTAGAGCGCCTCAACATTCATTCGCCATTATAAGATAGATGCATACAGCTTAGCACAAGCGGCTTTTGGGCGAAGAGTGCTGCAAAACATAATCAACACAGGTGATGATGGCCCACCCTAAATACAGACTGCTATGGGAGGTCCCAGCAAGATGTCCTCACCCCAGGAGGAGAATGACCATTGAATACAAACCGAGAAGGGTCCTTCTCTCCTGGGGTATAAGAGGACATCTTGATCCCTCCCTTCCATCGTCAAGAAGGCTACTTGGCTGTCGGGCAACTGGAAGTTTTAACTCAGAGCAGAGTCTGTTTGTATGACATGCTGCGTGTTCCCTCGTTGTTAAATGTTCTGTTTCTCTAGTTCTTCTGTTAGGTGGTTCCTAGGTTTAAAAAGTTATGGTTATTTGAGCCTGATATGAGAATGGCTTTGGCAGTGGCTGAACTGCCAAAGGGTCGGGTGAGCGTCACCTAGGAATCAGAAGAAGAACTGTTAAGTTCCTGCCTCCCTTGATCCGACAGTGGAATCTCACTCAGCAAGATGTCCTCTTATACCCCAGGAGAGAATTACCCTTCTCGGTATGTATTCAATGGTCATTCTTTTCTCTAGAAGGGATTTTACCACAAGAATATATAACATCACGTGGAAGGCCTTAGTGTGGTGGGGATGGAGAAAGAAGGTAAATTACATGCAACCTTTGGTGGCGACCATTCTTAGCTTCGTACAAGATGGCCTAGCTTAAGGCCTAAAACCAGCTGCATTCAGAAGACAACTTGTTGCCATTTCTACAGTATGTCCTCAGGTAGAAGGTTTCAAGTTATCTTATCACGCACACGTGGTGAGGTTTCTTAAGGGAGCGTCAGCTTGCGCACCCCACCAGGTACACAGGTTCCCTACCTGGCAACTAAACATAGTGCTCAGAGCGCTAACTGGTCCACCCTCCGAACGAATTGCTACTATTCTAGACTCAGTATGAAAGTAATTTTTCTGGTAGCAATCACGTCTGCAAGAAGAGTGTCCAAACTAAGGGCACTGTCTAAATGTCAGGATTTATGTATTTTCCATAAGGACAAAGTGGTTCTTCGACCAGACCCAACTTTTAGACCAAAAGTAGACACATTATTCCACAGATCTCAAGAACTTATTTTTCCTTCCTTCTGCACGGATCGCAAATATCCTAAAGAAAAGGAGCTACACTGTCTGGATGTTAGGATAGCACTCAAAGCTTACTTAATTCGCACAGAGGAGATTAGGAAGACAGACAGTTGGTTCATTTCAGTTTGTCCACCAAACTTGGGTCCTAAGATGTCAAAGGCTTCTATTAGCAAAGTACTTAGGAACTGCGTAGCTGAAGCTTACAAAGCACTTGACATAACTGCGCCAGCGGGAATTATGGCACATTCAGTTTGCAGTGCATCAACTAATGCAATATTCATTAACAATGCTTCAATCCTTGAAGTCTGCATGGTGGCAACATGGTCCTCCCTGGCCACATTTACAAAACATTATAAAATAAACAAGTGCACCTCCACAAAGACTGGCTATGGTAGGCGGATTCTCCAACAGGTACTGGAAGCAGTGTAGTACCCACCCAGTATTCAGGCTTTGGAAGGACCCAGCTCTACAGATGTCCTGTGATCCAGGGGGAGAATGACCATTGGACTTATCGAAGAGGGTCCTTCTCCCCTGGATTAAGGAGGACATCTGGCCCTCCTACTAGACTACTTCCAGTTCTCAGTTAGTAGTGTTGTAATGCTTACCTCCTGGTTAATGAAAGGTGACTCTGTTCTTCATTCCTTATGTTTCTGTTCTCCTTCCAAAAAAAAAAAAAGTTAAAATTAATAGTGATGAGATTCATGTTATGCAAGGTTATTCCTTTTGTTCTAGTTACAGTTAAGGTTCCTATATGGCTCTCGGAGCATCCTACTGGGGAGTAGAGCAACACGCAGGACAGGAAGAGGAAGAGGGACTTTGAAATTTGCCCCTGCCTCCCTGAGCAGTCGATGGGAAAACCCAGCTCTGCAGATGTCCTCCTTAATCCAGGGGAGAAGGGTGAGGAAACACTTGAGTGCTGCACAGTCCACTAAGAATTTGGATATGATTTTTGATGCTCCTTTAATGGAGTCACAGGTTACAAAAGTAGCTAAACTGGCTTTTTCCTATCTTTGCCAGGCAAAGACACTAGCACTGTACCAGAGCCTGGAACACCTGGCCACATTAATCCACTTGTCAGTCACCTCTAGGCTAGACTTATGTAACTTTGATCTGGAATTTGCAACTGGTCCAGAATGCAGTGTCCAGAGTCCTCATGAGAACACCTTAGAGGGCTGACATTCATTAGCCTTGAGGCATCTGTGTTGGCACCCATTAGAATTCCAGATCCTGTTCAGAGTCCTGGAATGAACCTTTAAGGCCGTACACGCTCTAGGCTCAGCGTATACCCCCTGAAGAGTATTGCACTCTGTCAGTTCCAACAGGCTTGTGATCCTTGGCCCTAGACAGTACATCGGGCCTTAACCAAAACCAGGGATTTTTCAGTTCTAACCCAACCTGAGCTCTCAGAAGAGCTGAGGGCCTTGTTGCAGCTGACTCCATTTTGCAGGGCCTGCGAAACAAACCTCTACATCAGGTGTTTGGTTGGAGCCAATGAAGCTCTGCAATAATATCTACAACATACTACTACTCACTGGATCACAAAGTATCACAAAGATACTACTCACTGGAAACCAACTTCTGGAAATAAGATCTGGAAAACCAACACCAAAGAATAACACCGAGATCATGGTTAGATGTATTGTATTGGTGCCACCCTCTTCTGAACATTATTCTCTCCACCAGGCTGAACTAAGATCAGAATTGCGACTACCGCCGCTATATGTTATGTGATATGTTATATGTAACTTTTAATTGGGGTTTTTATGGGGATTTTATTGTGTTTTAACTATTTATGTTGTAAACCGCCCTGAGACCTATTGGGAGAAGGGCGGTCTAAAAATTAAATAATAATAATAATAATAACGTGCCATCAGTTGATTTGCGTTATTTTAAATGTTATATCAATATGAAATGTTTTGTTGTTTTATGCATTAATTCTTGTTTTTATTGAATTGTTGTAAAGCACCCTGAGTTGGCCATGCCAGGAGGAATGGTTAATAAATCCGATAGATAGATGGGTGGCTAGTACTGATGATTGATTGTAAAAGTATGATGGCCTGAATTGTCTCTCAGTCCTCTGAAGTGGAATGGAGAATCTTATTGTTCAATTTACAATCTAAGCTTAGCAAGTTGTCCAAGTTTGCCTTTGCATGTGTAGCAGGTACTTGGTTCCTTGGCCTTCTGTAGTTTTGGCTTTTTGGCACTGTACCTTTCACACATAATTTCTCTTTTTTGGTTGCTCATGGAAGCACAAAATCAAGCCACATAGTTGGGGGGTTTATTTATTCCCACAGTGTTGTTGTTGTTATGTGCAAAGTCGTGTCTGACCCATCGCAACCCCATGGACAATGATCCTCCAGGCCTTCCTGTCCTCTACCATTCCCCGGAGTCCATTTAAGTTTGCACCTACTGCTTCAGTGGCTCTATCCAGTCACCTCATTCTCTGTCATCCCCTTCTTCTTTTGCCCTCAGTTGCTCCCAGCATTAGGGCCTTCTCCAGGGAGTCCTTCCTTCTCCTGAGGTGGCCAAAGTATTTGAGTTTCATCTTCAGGATCTGGCCTTCTAAGGAGCAGTCAGGGCTGATCTCCTCTAGGACTGACTGGTTTGTTCACCTTGCAGTCCAAGGGACTTGAAAGAGTCTTCTCCAGCACCAGAGTTGAAAAGCCTCAATTTTTTGACGCTCGGCCTTCCTTATGGTCCAACTTTCACAGCCATATGTTGCAACTGGGAATACCATAGCCTTGACTAGACACAATTTTGTTGGCAGGGTGATATCTCTGCTTTTTTAGAATGCTGTCTAGATTTGCCATAGCTTTCCTCCCCAGGAGCAAGTGTCTTTTAATTTGTTTGCTGCAGTCCCCATCTGCAGTGATCTTGGAGTCCAGGAAAATAAAATCTGTCACTACCTCCATTTCTTTCCCATCTCTTTGCCAGGAATTGAGAGGGCCGGATGCCATGATCTTTGTTTTCTTGATGTTGAGTTTCAAGCCAACTTTTGCACTCTCCTCCTTCACCCGCATCAAAAGGCTCTTTAGTTCCTCTTCGCTTTCTGCCATTAGAGTGGTATCATCTGCATATCTGAGGTTGCTGATATTTCTCCCTGCAATCTTGTTCCCAATTTGTAACTCATCTAACCCCGCCTTTTTCATGATGTGCTCCGCATACAAGTTAAATAGATAAGGCGACAGTATACAGCCGTGCCAAACTCCTTTCTCAATTTTGAACCAATCAGTGATTCCATGCCCGGTTCTCACTGTTGCTTCTTGACCTGCATATAGGTTTTTCAATAGACAAATAAGATGCTCTGGTATTCCCATGTCTTTAAGAACTTGCCACAATTTGTTGTGCTCCACACAATCAAGGGCTTTAGCATAGTCAATGAAGCAGATGTAAACGTTCTTCTGGGACTCCCTAGCTTTCTCCATGATCCAGCATATGTTGGCAGTTTGATCTCTAGTTCCTCTGCCTCTTCGAAATCCTGCCAGTACTTCCGGACGTTCACGGTCCACATATTGCTGGAGCCAGCTTGTAGGATTTTGAGCATAACTTTGCTACCATGAGAAATGAGTGCAATGGTGCGGTAGTTTGAACATTCTTTGGCATTGCCCTTCTTTGGGATTGGAATGGTCCTTTATCATACCCATCTTTGCATGAAATGTTCTATTCATATCCCACAGTGTTACAGGTTCATTAATGGAGCCAGTGGCACCTTGCTGCTCCATGTAGATGCTGAGAGGTCCTTCCTGTTACATCAGAAAATTCTTCAGCCTTCTGTACTTGCTGCTTATTGAAAAGTGGAGAGGTACTACATACATGCATTTCTCATTGTTCTCTTGTCACAGTCTGAGGCACAGTTCTGCCTCTTAGCTGATGTGGAATGTTACTGGCCCAATTTAATTATCTCAGTGTTCTGCAGTTGTGAAACCACTCAGATAAAAGGAACAGGGGGTGTTGTCCAGAGTGTTGATGGGACCATTGAATGATGAAGTGGTCTGAGTCACCTATGGCCTTTGAGCTTTATAAATGCTGTCTTGTGGCAGTATGCAGCCATCTGGGTGACCTTGGGCTCGCCTCAGCACTGATAAAGCTGTTCTGACCGAGCAGTAATGTCAGGGTTCTCTGGGCCTCACCTATCTCACAGGGTGTCTGTTGTGGGGAGAGGAAAGAGAAGGTGATTGTAAGCTGCTTTCAGCCTCCTTCGGGCTCACAAATTGGGAAAATGCGTTATGGATCCTAATTCTGTCAGGTGGATCAATAAATGGTTGACAAATCGTACCTAGTGGGTACTTGTTAATGGTTCAGCATCTCCTTGGAAAAGAGTGAGAAGTGGAGTACCCAAGGGATCTGTCCTGGGGCCTGTGTTGTTCAATATATTTATAAATGATTTGGATGAGGGATTAGAGGTGATATTATGTTTGCAGATGATACTAAACTGGGAGGGGTATCAAACACAACTGGAGACAGCAACAGTATCAAACACAACTGGAGACAGCAACAGAATACAGGATGATCTTGATAGGCTCGAGAAGTGGGCTAAATAGAATAAAATGAAGTTCAATAGGGACAAATGTAAAGTTCTGCATTTAGGTAGGAAAAACCAAATACACCAATATAAGAGGGGGGAGAATTGTCTTGGCAGGAGCATGTGCGAAAAGGATCTAGGAGTCTTAGTAGACCATATATTGAACATGAGTCAGCAGTGGCTAAGAAGGCAAATGGGATTTTGGGCTGTATCAAACGGAGTATCGTTTCCTTTTTTGACCAAGTAACTGGTTTGCTGGATTGTGGAATTTCAGTTGATGTTGTTTACTTGGATTTTAGTAAAGCTTTTGATAGGGTTTCCCATGATGTTCTGATGGATAAATTGAAGGACTGCAATCTGGATTTTCAGATAAGGTGGATAGGGAATTGGTTAGAGAACCGTACTGAAAGTGTTGTTGTCAGTGGTGTTTCATCAGACTGGAGGGAGGTAAGTAGCGGGGTACCTTAGGGCTCGGTGCTCGGTCTGGTACTTTTTAATATATTTATTAATGACTAGATGAGGGTGTGGAGGGACTACTCATCAAGTTTGCAGATGACACCAAATTGGGGGGACTGGCAGTTACTCCAGAAGATAGAGACAGAGTTCAACGAGATCTGAACACAATAGAAAAATGGGCAAATGAGAACAAGATGCCATTTAATAAAGATAAGTGTAAAGTTCTGCATCTGGGTCAGAAAAATGAAAAGCATGCCTACTGGATGGGGGATACGCTTCTAGGTAACACTGTGTGTGAACGAGACCTTGGGGTACTTGTGGATTGTAAACTAAACATGAACAAGCAGTGTGATGCAGCGGTAGAAAAGGCAAATGCCATTTTGGGCTGTATCAACAAGGGCATCACATCAAAATCACAAGATGTCGTAGTCCCGTTGTATACGGCCCTGGTCAGACCACACCTGGAGTACTGTGTGCAATTCTGGAGGGCTCACTTTAAGAAGGATGTATATAAAATTGAAAGGGTACAGAGGAGAGCAACGAGGATGATCTGGGCCAAGGGACCAAGAAGATAGGTTGAGGGACCTGGGAATGTTCAGCCTGGAGAAAAGGACGTTGAGAGGGGACATGATAGCCCTCTTTAAGTATTTGAAAGGTTGTCACTTGGAGGAAAGTAGGATGCTGTTTCTGTTGGCTGCAGAGGAAAGGACGCGCAGTAATGGGTTTAAATTACAAGTACATCGATATAGGCTAGATATCAGGAAAAAATTCTGTGAAGGCAAAGGGTTGGCAGGTTACAGTAGATGAGCGGTTGGGATGTGAGTGTCCTGCATAGTTAGACTAGATGACCCATGAGTTCCCTGCCAGCTCTATTATTCTATGATTCTATGAAATCAATGCGTTCGTAGGTTAATTCTGTTGAGATCAGAGAGAAGTTCTGGATAGGATCTTGCAGATCAGTGATAGCTTCCAGTCTAACATATGTACTCAATGGAAAAGGTTTGTAGACTGCATATCAAGTAGTGCCTTAAGAATTTTATATACAACTGAGGATATAGAAATCCATGAGTACATGTATTAGTAGCTATGTAGGAAAATTGACAACTGCACTTGTTGCTTTTTATAGAAAAATAGTACTTAGAATATCTAGTTGCACAATTAAATATGCTATGTAAATCTTAATTTTTTTTCTCAAATAAGTATAGCTCAGTGGTAGTGCACATATTTTATACACATACAGTCTGGAGCTCAGTTTTCAGAGTCACTGGTGCTAGTGGGGGAATAGTCTTCTGGGGAAATAAGCATTCCTAGGCCAGATTCTAAGAGAGGGGAGCAGCTGAATTCCAGAGGTGCTCCGAAAAGGAAGTGTGGTAGAACTGATGATATTTGGGCTAAGAAAGAAAGGTATATCAGTGAGAGTACCATTCTCTAGCTTTGAGGGAAACTCTCTTCATCTGAGGGGATTGCTTCAAGGCTGAGTTTTCCCAGAGGAAAAAGTACAACTCTCTCCGAAAATACCCAACATTACTTGCAAGAAACCTTAAATTGCTGTAACTAATTCTATTTCACTATTGATGATATACTGAAACATCTTTTTAATATACCGTATTTGCCGGCGTATAAGACGACTGGGCATATAAGACGACCCCTCAACATTTCCACTCAAAATACAGTACTATGGGCAACTATGTCTATCCCAACTGAAGTGCACCCGGCGTATAAGATGACCCCCCCACTTGGAGGCATGTTTTTCAGGGGGGGAAAGTAGTCTTATACGCCAGCAAATACTGTAGTTCAAATTCTTACTGTTATTCTCTAGAGTCAGTGAATGCATCTCTGAGGTAAAACTGTATACCTAGGGAAGAAAGGGGTCACATTATTTCCACTGACTAGCTCAGAAATCCTTTTCTATTACAAGGGACTAGGGTGGGACAATTTGAGAACTATTTAAAACAACAGGCTGACTATCAAGAAGAGAAACAAGATTAGGAAACTTCCATATTTTATTATTATTTTTTAAACCTTAAAAGAAAAAGTTCTGTGTCTTAGTTCTAGCCCGCTGGCCTGCCCTCACTTGATAACTTGGGGCAGCCTATGTACATAGACATAGAAGCTGGAAAAGACATTACAACATTTGCAACCATTAAAAACAAGGAAATATAACTTAACTAATATATAATATATAGCAGATTACAAAGAATGCCTTAACAGATGAGAGGGACACATGGCCGTCATTGTTGCATTTTCCTGGTGATTCGGTCAATTTTGGGATTCTCGTCACTGGGCTTAAATTCGGTCAGAAGAACACCGTTTTGCAGGCCCTATGGAAGTTCTGATAGGGCCTTGATCTTGTTGTGGAGCTCATTCCACCAGGTTGGGACTGCAGATGAGAAGGCTGTGTCTGTGGTTGAGGCCAGGCAGATTTCTACTTTGAATATTAGGAAAGCAAATTATTGACCTGAGTACCTACTGGTGGGTACTCAAATAGTTCTGTTTCTATGAGATACATTCCAGAAATGTTATTTCATGTTGGAAGAGCCACACTGGTGTAGTAGGGCTGCATTAGGACTGGAAGATAAGATTCAAATCCCTGTTCAGCCGTGGGAATTTACTCAACAATCTTTCTCTCCCCTTCTTTGCAAAATTGTTGTGAAAATAAAATGTAAAAGGGATGAACTATATATACAAAACAGAAGTCTTTGGAGGAAGAATAAGATAAAAATGTAATAGGAATAATGACAAAGGGGGGTTGATTTTTCTACAGTTCTATGCTACCTCTTGTACTTTGGAACTACTGATTTATGCTGCTGACAAAAATGACCCTGAGCCTAGCATGAAGGGCTGTGTTCCCGAAGCTAGCGAGACTGAAATGTCTCAAGCAGATTTTAAAGCCTACAGAAGAATTCACTGCTGGATCTGACCTTTGATGAGCAGCCAAAGTATGGCCATTGTGTTGCATAGAGGGAGAATCTGCCATTCTCCGTGCATTCTTTGGCACAAGCTAGTTTACATCAGCATGAAAGAATGCTGTAAGTATGAAAAGGGAGAAATTGGTTTTCCCTTGGCTCGAGAGATAGATGGGTGCCTTCTTCAGGTCATCATCTGGAGAACTGGGGGGTGAGGACATTGGCATTATTTATAGCACTAAATGTAGTTGGCTCTGCTTTCATAGAGCAAGTTTTGAGTCATGTGACTGTTTGTCCTCTTTCCTTGGTTGCCAGTCTAAGCTGAGATCATGTATCAAAACAGGTAATAATTACCTGTTAATGAGCTTTTCGTTAGAACTACGCTTTGTGAATGAGGCTTTCACTTAAAGCAACGTTAGAGTGTCCAATTTTTCTCTGCTGGGGAGAACTTTCGCTACAAGAAAGCGCATGGCCTGAACCACCCATCCTCCCCCTTTTGTAACAAAACTGGACACCGCTGAGTCCGAAGCCTCTACTTGGACCACAAAGGGCTTTTTGGGTCTGGTTGTGGCAGCACTGGCTCTGTGGTAAATAGATGCTTTAACTCTTCAAAAGCCCTAGTGCAAGATTCATTCCAAGCCAGATGTGCCCCTGGGCACTTAGCCTTTCCCCCTTTCCCCTTGTTTTTAAGGAGGTGTGGAAGTGCTACTTGTGAGTAGAGGGCTAAGAATGACCGCAACTAGTGGCAAGTATGGGGAGCTACCCGGGCCAGGAGGTCATTTACTTTGGCAGGGTCAATTTGAATCCCCAGCTCCAAGACCCGATATCCCAGATGGTCAATTTGGCTCTTATGAAACTCACATTTAGACATCTAGTCAAACAGCTTTTGGTTTCGGAGGCCTCTTTAGGACCTCGTGGACAAACGCCACATGTTCTTTCTCATTTTGGCTGTATATCAAAACGTTGTCAAGTTAACCCCCCCCCCCATACAACAAATATCGCAACACCTCATTAATTATATTTATGAATATTCCCGGCGAGCCGCTCAACCCGAACAGCATCACAAGGCACCTGAATTGACCTAACGGGGTGTTAAGTGCCATCTTCCACTCATCCCTCTCTGCAATTCGAACTTGGTAGTAAGCTTCCCTCAAATCCAGCTTGCTGAAAATTCCCCCCCTCCCAAAAGCCCTTGCAAGGATTTGAAAAAGGGGAGGGGGTAGGCATTTACTCTGGAGACAGCACTGATGGCCCAGTAATCAATGCAGAGCCTTTTGTTTTTTGCAAAAAGCAGCAGGGCTGCCATCAGGGACGTGGCCGGGCAGTTGAAACCTCTTTGCAAATTCTTGTTGATAAACTGGAGGAGTTCCTCTAACTCCATGGGACTCATGTTATAAAGTATTGCCCAGCAGCAGTTCAGTGGCACAATCCGTGGGGCGGTGTGGGGGGAGTTCGTTGCACTTTTCGTCTGAAAAGGCTTGAATCAGATCCCTGTAGCAAGCCGGCAGCTTCTCCCCCTCCCCTGTATGCAGACCCATTGCCTGCAGCCACAGATTGCAAATAAATGGAAGTTTTTTCCAGCTTACTATGGTCCCTGCGTGCGGCTCGCAGTTGCTCCCTTGGATGCGTGGGGGCAATTGAGGCGCTTCACGCCTGCCGATTGGGCCCTCTGATTGTCAGTCCGGAGGAAGGGGCCAATCAGCACCCTTCCTCATCACGGACTGAGCCCGCCCTAACTCTTCCCACTGACCGCCTTCCGCATTATTTAGTCGGCGCCGCGGGCAGTTTTAAGATGTGGAGCACCCAGAGTCTACGCATACATTTACTTCCATTTGGGACCCATCCTCATTTAGAAATTTTGTGTGGAGGAGGACGACCAGGAGGATCTGGTGTGGAGGGGCCAGTGCCCCTCAATATGTCCCGCAGTAGCGTACCTGGTAGGATGGTCCATCATTTTCAGAAGCCGGATGGGATGGATGGTTGGTTTGGGTGCTGTCTTCAGTCCACTCGTCCTCCTCTCTGTCCCCACTTTATTCCCCTGGGCTGCATATGGACATGGACATCCCTCAGATTTTGCATGCGGAGGGGTGGTTGGCCCGCTGGGTTGTGGGGTTTCTCGGGGGAGGGTCTGAACCTGGGTTTCCCTTGGGCAGGGCAAGGCAGGCCGGGCGCTCTCCCTGAGGTGGGTTGTGGTGCGCTTTCTGGGGCACTTCTCGGCAAAGTGCCCCTTTTCTTCGCAAAGTCCCAGCTGTCTGTACCAGTCTTGTTCCAGGGCAGCAACACCTGGAAGTGTCTTCTGTGACCCTCCGGCCCCCTCATGCCCTGGCTTCCTGCTGGGACCGGCGTTTACATCCTGCCCTCCTCCAAATGACAACCTTTCAAATACTTAAAGAGGGCTATCATGTCCCCTCTTAACCTCCTTTTCTCCATGCTGAACATTCCCAAGTCCCTCAAGCTATCTTCTTGGTCCCTTGTCCCAGATCATCCTCGTTGCTCTCCTCTGTACCCTTTCAATTTTATCTACGTCCTTCTTGAATTGAGGCCTCCAGAACTGCACACAGTACTCCAGGTGTGGTCTGACCAGTGCCGTATACAATGGGACTATGATATCTTGTGATTTTGATGTGATGCCCCTGTTGATACAGTCCAAAATGGCATTTGCCTTTTTTACTGCTGCATCACACTGCCTGCTCATGTTTAGTTTACAATCCAAAAGTACCCCAAGGTCTCGTTCACACAGAGTGTTACCTAGAAGTGTATCCCCCATCCATTATGCATGCTTTTCATTTTTCTGACCCAGATGCAGAACTTTGTTGTTGTTGTTGGGTCTGACCCATCGCGACCCCATGGACAATGATCCTCCAGGCCTTCCTGTCCTCTACCATTCCCCGGAGTCCATTTAAGCTTGCACCGATTGCTTCAGTGACTCCATCCAGCCACCTCATTCTCTGTCGTCCCCTTCTTCTTTTGCCCTCAATCTCTCCCAGCATTAGGCTCTTCTCCAGGGAGTCCTTCCTTCTCATGAGGTGCCCCTACAATTGGATCCCTCTCTCCCCAGCCTCTGGGAAAAGCAGGGGAAGGATTTCCAATGAAAGTCAATGGTGCCATTGACTTGCATTGGCTCCAAACAGCAGGCCGGGAAAGGACTCTCTCTCCCAGGTCTGGCATGCAGATGCCACCTCCAGGCAGGAGATGATGGGAATAGAGGGGAAATGCTGCGAAAGCAGTTCCCTCATTCTCATCACCTCCCCTGAGGTAAAGGGACACTGCGTGCCAGAGCTGCAGGGGCAAGTTGTGGCTGGCAGCCTAAGCAGTGCTTGATGTCAGCGTTCAGGTGAGAACTGGAGAACCACTGAGCTCCACTCAGAGCTCACCTGGGTTCCCCTGGAGAGAAGGGGGGGGCCTGCACTGGTCTGTGGGGGAATATCCCTGCACCACTAGGAACATTAGTGGTGCAGGGATGCCAACCTCCATAGGAGACCTGGAGATCCCCCCAAAAACCCCTCAGAAGTTGGGAAACCTCAGAGAGCAAATGGAACAGCTCAGGGGATAATCTGGGTGCTCCATCCACGCTGTAGACTCATCACTGGTTCTCCCATCCAGCCTACCTCCTCTAACAAATACAGAACAATCAAGGGGAAAACTCGCTTTTCACAACCCAAAGGTGTCTCAAAGCAGCTTCCAGTCACCTTTTCCTTTCTCCACTCAGGCCACCGCCTTCAAACACCACAACTTCCAACTGATCTACTCAGGCCACATCTTGAGAGAGCCCTGACATAACAGCTCTGGGAGAACAGCCTTGGCAGGAAAAAGACAAATCACTGCGCGCACGACAACGATTTCCTCCTGGGCACCCTCTAAGAAATGATGAGTTGTTTCTTGGGGTTAAGATGAGCTCTAAAACTCACTTGGGACTGGGAGAAGTTTTCAAAATGGATGGCATCACTGAGGGACCCAGATTTGATCTCTGACCCTCTGGTATTTTGTGTGTGTGAGTGCAGAATTTTTGTGTGGGGAGGTGCGGAATTTAGATTGGTCAGGGCACTGGTCCTGACTCTGAATTTTAACATTGGGTGAGCATTTTTCAATCCTGCCACCCAGAACAGAGGGGATGCAGTCACAGCAATTCTGTGCTCACCTCAGTCCTCCTCCAAGAATGTTTCTGGATAGCCAAGAACCGTCAAGTTGACCTTGAGGAAGACCAATTGATGGACTCTTTCTGTTGCCAAGCAGGAGCGATACTTGCAGTGGTGAGAAAATGCCCGCTCACTTTGGACACTTGTTGGTGGGCATGAAAGGTAGTCATGGGCTAGGTGGGAGAGGGCCGGCCAGAACGTCTCCATCCTGGCCCAGTATCTCAAGAGACAGCAGCTCTGGGACTCCTGGGGTTCACCGAGGTCATCCCCCACCATCCCAGAGGAACTATCCTCCCTCGGGCACACGTTGTCCTCAGGGGAACGAGTGGGCTGGAGGAACCCCAGCAAGAAGTTGTCCTGCTCAGACTTCTCACTGGGGTGGCCCGCGGTGTTCAATGTGGCAGCAGAGGCTGTGTGTGTGGGAGGTAGCAGTGGATGTCCTGGCTCCTTCCTCTTCTGCCTGTGCTGTCTTCTCAGCCTCCTTGGACTTCCACCAAACATGCCTTTGAAGGAGCAATTCGTGCCATTCAGGAAGGCTCCTCTCCCTCTTAACTATGCTTCCCTTAACGTGTGGATCACACAGGGCCGCAACCCTGTATGTCACTGGCACAGGGTTTCATAGTGGCTCTTGACCCCTCTCAGCCTCCTCTTGGCCAGCACGCGTATGGCTGGAACGATGCCTGCATGTCCTCGATCTGGGTCAATGAAGGGGACCATTACCACACGGGCCTTGTGGACCATGGGCAAGACCAGACCCAAACTCGCCATGTCAGACGAGAG
Organism: Paroedura picta; assembly: GCF_049243985.1. Classification (NCBI taxonomy): domain Eukaryota; kingdom Metazoa; phylum Chordata; class Lepidosauria; order Squamata; family Gekkonidae; genus Paroedura; species Paroedura picta. The sequence goes on along the minus strand of NC_135371.1, from coordinate 75,664,879 downwards.
CATTTCTGTGTGGGAGGTAGCAGCGGATGTCCTGGCTCCTTCCTCTTCTGCCTGTGCTGTCTTCTCAGCCTCCACCAAACATGCCTTTGAAGGAGCAATTCGCGCCATTCAGGAAGTCTTGAAGGGCCCAAGAACTTCCACGGTCTGGGACATGGTCTCCCACTCTCGGTGGGTGAGCCATTCCCCAGGCATAAACATCCTCGTCTTCTGGACAAAGTCCTCTGGACTAAGGCTCTCTTTTGCTTCACCAAGTGATCAAGCATGGCACGTGTGGAGTTCCAGCGGGTGCTGACATCTCCGATTAGGCAGTGCTGCGGCACACCCATCAGGACCTGCTTTCTCCCCAGCCTCGAGACATCGTACGAGCTGTGGGAGAAATGAGCCATAATCTTCCGGCACTTCTCAATGAGATGCCTGAAGTCAGTGGCTTTGGCAGAAGAAGAAAAACACCAAGAACAAAATTTAAAATGTAAAAAACCAAACACAAGAATAACTGGAACAAATTTCCCACCCCCACCCCTCACCCCCCATGCACAGAAACCCAAAGGGACCCAACAAAACTGTTTTGTTTTTTTTAGATAGGAAGGAAAGTTACAAGACAGAGAAGAGGGAGGCAAAAAGAGAAAAATAGAAGATAGGGGGGGAAACCCTAAATCAAACCCTGAGATGTCTTCTCCAGCGATGATTCCTCCTCCTCAGGCAGCAGGCAGGCTCAGCCATGGTCTAAAAAGGCCTTGGGGAGGCAGACTCTATGGGTCAGCCTCTACCACAGTATCCACACAGACCCAAAGCCAGCCAGCAGCAGCAGTGAGCTGCAGCAACCAGACACTGGCTTTAAGTAGCCTCATGGGCAGGCTACAACAAATCAAGGTTTTAAAAAAGAAACAACTTCTGTGAGTGGCCAAAATGCCTGAGCTGAAAAGCTCCAGTTATAAGTCTTGATGTTGAGGTTTTAGCTTAATTTAGCTTGATGTTGAGGTTTTAGCTTAATTTGCTTTGGCAGATGTTGCCATCTCCTTCTTTTGTCTCCAAAGCACTTGTCACATTAACAACAAATGTCTTTCTAGGTGATCTAGCTGCCTTTGGAAGTTTTCTATCTCTTTTTTCAGACATACATCAGATACCAAACGCAAGGATAATATCATAGTGTTCAGTAATACAAAATTAAGAAAGTGCAACTAAATAAGTGCAAACACCAATTCTGATTATATAGTAAAGGTAAAGGTATCCCCTGTTCAAGCACGGAGTCGTGTCTGACCCTTGGGGTGACGCCCTCTAGCGTTTTCTTGGCAGACTCAATACAGGGTGGTTTGCCATTCCCTTCCCCAGTTATTACTGTTTTACCCTCCAGCAAGCTGGGTACACATTTTACCAACCTCGGAAGGATGGAAGGCTGAGTCAACCTTGAGCCGGCTGCTGGGATCGAACTCCCAGCCTTGTGGTATGACTCCGGAGTAACAGAAGTCTGAAGCGATCCTTTAAGTAAATGTGACAGAAGACTTGTAATTGTGCTGCAAGTGCTGCTTGTTTGCTGTGAATTCCCCAGTTGTCGTTTAACTGTAGATCCATGTGTTTGGTCCAGCTCTTGATTTCCAACCGCTGTTTAATTCAAGGAGGGTTGAGGTAGCTTCTTGAAAGATAGAAAACAGAAAAAGAAAACAGAAAAAAAGCAAAGATGGCAACGCAGTGTGTTCTTGCTCCGTAGCTCAAAACAGCCTGGGATCCGGGGAGATGAGCTCCCCAAGGATTAGAGACGAGTCCAAGAAATCGCAGATGACCACTTTAGTGGAAAATACTAGGGGGGGGGGGTGTATACCTGCACTTCTTCCAACCGATTGCATTGCAATAGACCACCTGCTTGGCTACAGCAATCATTCTTGCGACTGCTCAAGACGCCATCTTCTGTCGAGTTCCCCCCCCCCCCTTGGGAAACTATTGATCCTTTGTCTCTGCCAAGAAGTTTATTCATTGAGCTTTGTTTATCTATACCTTTGTACTAGTCTTTGAATAAAGCTTCCTTTTGGATTTCACAAGCCCTGTGGTCTTGAGGTCTAGTTTTGCAAGGTCTTTACTGGGGTGTCTGCTGCCTGGTTCCTGACAAGGGGCAACCCCCAGTATATCCTGAATGGGTCAAACACTGTGGACTGTTGTGGGTATCTGAACGACTTAGGTGCGGGTTGGACCACTGGCTGTGCCCGTCCCATCAAGAAAGGCACTGATCGCCCATGGTAGTTAGTGTCCCAATCTTCAGAGAGCGCCATAACCAGCCCCCAGGCCAATGGGGAGCGGCCTGATCCTTATCGTCTTGCCCAATCAGTTGGCTGGTCCCTCCCCTCGCCCCTGAAATCATGGTCCTTGAGGGGGCGATCTAACCAATCTTGTTTTGCCCTCTGTTGGGGAACAACTCTCTCTGCAGGTCTCCCGGTAGGAAAGTGAGGACCCGTTGACCTACGCTGCCAGGTCGTGGAGGAGGGTCTGCCGGGGTGCTCTGAAGTCTCCTGACTGCCATGCAAGTTCCCCTTGAATTGGAGGTTCTACGTGGCAGCAGATGCTGGATCCCGCAGGGAGGGAGGCAGCACGGGCTTTCCCTCCCCCATCGGATACCCCCTGACTGTCTCGCTTGTTCCTTTCTCTGGGGTGGCCTCCCTGCGCTTAGCCTCTGCCTCTTCTATGGAACGGTGTGCCTGGTATATCTCATGCAAGTCCTTTAGCAGCTCCTTGAGGTTGTGAATCTCACTCACTTGAGTCTTCATGTACCAGAGCATCCGATTCAGGTCTTGGCTCTGCATCCAATGTGGGGTTCCTTCGGGATTGGACCCACTTCAAGCAACTTTTCCAGTTCTCCCTCCGGGGTGCCCAGATGTCCCCGCCCTTGGGACAAGTCTAGGCTTTTGTCCCCACAACCGGGCCACATCGGGTCCCATTGTTCCTGCAGGTCAGGGATGCTGGGCCCACTGGCCAGTTTTTGCAGTCCTAGGCCATTCCCCTGTAGTCCTGAGCTGCTCTGGAACTGAGGGTAGGCTGACAGGTCACATTCCCCCTTGGCCCTTGAGGCGAAAAGGGTTGAGGGTGGTTGTTCTTCTAGGGCCTCCAAGGTTGTGGTCTTTCAATCCTCGCTGGTCACTGGGATTCCTCCTGCGGCCCCCTAACCCCGGGTTGGGGTGAGGTCCACGGGATGCAACATTGAAGCCTCCGCACCTTTCTGTCCATCTCAAAGGGAATTAGGTGCCCCCAAGTCCTTTCCCTACACCACAGCCATGTTGAGCAAGATGCCCAGAATTCAAGGATTAAGAAGGAGAAAATAGAGTGTCTGTTAATTTGCCTGGAACCAAGCAGTTGAGACCCAGCAAACTCACACCAAAGACATCAGTATCGGGCTCCCAGATGAAGCTTTAAGTAAAAGCCTTTATTTGGAAAGTCAGCATCCAGAGTCTGCACTTTGCATATGCTCACAGATAGAATCTTTGACAGAGACACCAGGAAACAGAGTGGCTTAGCATAGATACCTGGGCCGTGGGAAAGGGGCAATAAACTACTTGGGGTGAGAACCGCGCATTCACACAGGAAAACAGGATCAGAAAAACCTTTGATATGAAGGTGGGAAAATCACTCTCCCACATCTGTTATTTTGCCTAGCTGGGAAGTACAGCCTTGAATAGAAGATAGCTGGGAGCCGCGGAAGTGGTTAAGCCTTTGAAATGCATAGCTGAGGCAGAGGGAGGGGGGTGGCGCTCCAGGGGTCTTGCAAGGTGCCAGAGTGGGGTAGGAGTTCCGGGAGTGTTGCGGAAAACTACTACATATGAACAAAGGATAATGGGGCAGGAACCAGGGCCTCAGGACAGCTTTTGGGCTACTATTGCTTCCTTTAAATACGAGCATTTATTCCTGGAATGAATAGGATTGATTAATTTCACCTTATTGCAAGTGTTGTTCCTCAAAAGTGAAACTTTTTTTGTTTTATGAGGCTGCTTGCTATTTAGATGTGTTGTTCTGGTGCTTAAAGTTTTGAAATTTTGACACACATGAAGCTTTCAAAGGCTTTTTATACTAAAAGGCTGATGTGCTTCTGTGACCATTAGCTGGATGGGTGAATGAGGTTTTCTGGATGCTTATGTGAAGATAATTCTTGGAAGTTGGCTGCTGGTGTTCATGGAAGTGCCATGAGGCAGCTGAATAAATGGTTCACTTTTCCCAAGACTAGCTATAAAGTACCAGCCAAGGTCATGAAAGGCAGCTGCAGGTAGAAGGACTAACGTGGCATTAAGCTGGAATGTGAAACTTTCTTTTGGGAGCTGTTTAAACCAGACCAGATCTGTGTACTTGCACTCATCCTTCCCGTTTCCTCTACTGTCAATTTGTTTTGCTCAAGCTATGTGGGAGAGCGCTACTCATTTATTAACTAGCATACCTCAGACTCCTGTATCTGGAATAGTCAATTCTTGGATTTTCCCCAGAATCTTTCTCTTCCAGTTTAACTTGCTGCAAGTGAGAAGGTACACCTGTCTAAACAGGACCAGATTATTACTTTCCCCCCTGTCTTTTGCTTGCTTTATAAAAGATTGGATTTTTTTAAAAAAGGGAACAGATTACCTTGACTGTGAAAATGGTTGCCATCCCCTGCCCCTTAAAAGGGTTTTGCTAAAGGGGAGGTGGGTTGCCTAGATAAAGCTTTTGATGCCAGCATCACTCTTAAAACAACAACAATACGTCCCTGTCCGTGTGGGACATATGCAGGAATATAATAGTTGGGATATATCTTCTATGTTGTTGTTGTTGTTAGGTGCGAAGTCGTGTCCGACCCATCGCGACCCCATGGATAATGATCCTCCAGGCCTTCCTGTCCTCTACCATTCCCCGGAGTCCATTTAAGTTTGCACTTACTGCTTCAGCCAGCCACCTCATTCTCTGTTGTCCCCTTCTTCTTTTGCCCTCCATCGCTCCCAGCATCAGGCTCTTCTCCAAGGAGTCCTTTCTTCTCATGAGGTGGCCAAAGTATTTGAGTTTCATCTTCAGGATCTGGTCTTCTAAAGAGCAGTCAGGGCTGATCTCCTGTAGGACTGACCAGTTTGTTCTCCTTGCAGTCCAAGGGACTCTCAAGAGTCTTCTCCAGCACCAGAGTTCTCCATATCTTCTATAGTATTCTATTATCCATGCACAATCAACTCAATTTTGTGATTCCTTTTTTATAATTTTATTTTGATTATAAATATTATAGTTTACTTTCCCCAGCACTAGTCATTAAGCACAGAGCTGTCTCCTTCCATTTCTGCTGCCCCCATACTAGAAATATGATTCAGGTACTAGTAGGACAACTTGAGAATGCCTTTCAGTATTATATTTTGTGACCAGATATTTTAACTTATTTGTAATGGGATAGTTGTATTTTCTGTGCTTGTGATATTTATATTAATCATGTGTATTAAGTATTTTTCTATGCAACCAAGGTGACTTTCATTACAAAAATACAAGCCCAAAATAAGATTGTTATTTAGAAATTCCGAATAAAAATACTGTAGTCTTTATAAAACTAAATTTGCTCATTTCTGTATGTGGTTTGATCTCATTTTGTAAAGTGCTCTGTTTTTAAAAGTAGCATGTTTTGGATTTCAAAAAAGTTGACATATTAAGAAAAGCATGTGATTTGCATAAAATACAACCCTCTAAGCTGTTATAGATACAGAACTTTTTTGTTAACAGTTATTTTTTCCTTCTTGGCAATATATTTTGGAAATCTTTGTTAATAGATCCTGCAAAGTGATTACTTTTACACCTGAATTAAACAAGCCATGCAAGTATGAGTATTTTTATTTTGTTGTTTGATTAGGTAAATGTATTTCAAAGTGTACCATAACAGTGACAATCCAGTAACATTTAGAATGCCTTTATGGGGAAGGAGTGGTATGAACTGGTGGCAGAAGTTTTGACTAGAAATGGATTAATAGCTTCCCTTCTGCTACTTCACTTTGTTTCTCTGCCTGACTAATCTCATTTATCTTTACCACGCACTGTGCTTTGAGAATTAACTTAGATATTGTGTTAATATTTCACTAAAAGCTGCTGCAGGCCAAATATCAGCATTCCTGGAAGAAACTTCAGCCCTTGACCCATTTCAGTCGGGCTTCCAGCCTGGCCATGGGGTGGAGACAGCGCTAGTCGCCCTGATGGATGACCTCCGCCGCCAACTGGACCGAGGCGGGTCAGTGCTGCTGATACTATTAGACCTGTCGGCAGGGTTTGACACAGTCGATCATGAGCTCCTAGCTCACCGCCTTGCTGACGCTAGGAAACGGGGGACAGCCCTCAAATGGCTGATCTCCTTCCTCCAGCGTCGCAGACAGAGGGTAGCAATAGGAGAGAGAGTATCTAGCCGTCACCAGCTCACATGTGGAGTCCCACAAGGAGCAGTTCTCTCTCCTATCCTATTTAATATCTTCATGCGCCCTCTTGCTCAGCTGGTGAGGAGGTTTGGGCTGGGTTGCCACAAATACGCAGATGACACCCAGCTCTTCCTCCTGATGGATGACTGCCCTGACTCCCCCCCAGAATCCTTAGCCAGATGCCTGGAAGCAGTGACTAAATGGATCAAGCAGAGTTGTCTGAAGCTCAACCCTGCAAAGATGGAGGTCCTGTGGTTGGGTAGGAAGGGACCATGGGAGGAAGCGCACCTGCCCCCCTGGATGGTGTGCAGCTCCTAGCGACTCACTCCACCTGTAACCTGGATGCTTCCCATATAATGGAAGCCCAGGTCACAAAGGTAGTATGGCTGGCATTTTACCACCTCTGCCAAGCCAAACTACTAGCGCACTACCTGGAACCAGAGCACCTAGCCACAGTGATCCATGCGATGGTCACCTCCAGACTGGACTTCTGCAACTCACTCTACGCAGACCTACCCTTATTCTTGATCCAGAAACTACAACTGGTGTAGAACGCCGCAGCCAGGATTCTCACTAAGACATCATAGAGATCTCGTATCCGGCTGGTACTCCCAAGAACTCAGCTGGCTCCCAGTTCAATTCTGGATTAAGCTTAAGGTTTTGGTAATCACCTTTAAGGCCATATGCGGTCTGGGCCCAGTGTATCTTGAGAGACCGCCTCCCTGCCTATACCCCCAGAAGGGCGCTACGCTCTGCCACCTCCAACTGGCTATGGATCCCTGGCACGTCGGACCTCAACAAGGGTCAGGGCCTTTTCAGTCCTGGCCCCCACCTGGTGGAATGAGCTCCCCGAAGAGATCAGGGCCCTGCCGGAACTTCCACAATTCCACAGGGCATGCAAGAAGGAGCTCTTCCACCAATCAAATATTGAACCGTGGATTCCTCAATGTGAACTCAGAAGAAGAAAGGAAATCACGAGGCACATAGTAGTCTTCTCTATGTTTGTAGATGAAAAGATTATAACATAAAGTCTAAATGGTCAAACATATGATCAAACATAAAGAGTCAACCAAAACGGGATCCTAGGTTAAGTGACCCGCTTTCTGTTTTATCTTTGTCAGTGGTTGCTCTTCCAGTATACTGTCACAGTAGTAGTCGTAGTATCACAGCGGCAAAGTGCTCATAATCGTCTGGGGATTTCATAAAGTGCCCCTTCCACCAGGCATTTGGTGGAGCCAACTGACCCATAACATCCACAGGTCCCGTCCCCCCCAGACTGAGAGATCAAACCTGCTGAGGGAGTGTCAAAGTTATTGTTCTAATTATTCCAGTTGGTGTGTTGTTGTTATTGTAATACTGATATATTGATTTTGATAGTGTTCTACAGTCAACAACTGCCCACCCGAATTGGAGCACTGCTTTGTGAGGTCTCAAGGATGTCTTCCACTTCTGGGGGAGTATGACCATAAGTCTTACCTGTGAAGGGTGTTCCCCAGAGTACAGGAAGACGTATTTATCCCTCTGTGGAAGCTGCTCAATTACTCTTACCTGTTTTAGACTCTCCTGCCTGTTAGCCTGAGTTTTCTTATACTTTTCTTTCCTCTTCCAGTATAATTAAAGTTAAAAATGATTTGATATGTTATGAACAGTTAAAGAGTATTTTTCCAGTGGGAAGAACATGGTTTTTCAGCTGTTGAAGTCTCAATCTGGAGATTTGGGTGACACCCACTACAGGAAACAGGAAGGGGGGGGGGAGTTCCTGCCTCCCTGAAGTCAGGGGTGGAAATCACCTAAAGATAACTTCCTGTACCTCAGGAGAGACGTTCCCTTCACAGATAAGACTGATGGTTGTTTTTATGAATTGATGCTGATCAGGCATTATGTTCCATGAAGATAGATTCAGGTGGATAGCTGTGTTGATCTGAAGCAAATATAGACAAGTGGGACGGTTTGTTGTGAATACAAGATCTGAAGCAATAAGAACAAAAGTTTGAGTCCAGTGGGACCTTTAAGACCAACATAATTTTTTTCACGATATAAGCTTTCATGGAAGTGACCAGTCAATATATATTGTTGTTGTTGTTAGGTGCGAAGTCGTGTCTGACCCATCGAGACTCCATGGACAATGATCCTCCAGGCCTTTCTGTCCTCTACCATTCCCCAGAGTCCATTTAAGTTTGCACCTACTGCTTCAGTGACTCCATCCAGCCACCTCAGAGAGAGTAGATGCCCTGATAACTCTCTGGTTGTCAGAATTTCTTTATGCCTTCCTAGAATTTCTTTATGCCTTCCTTTCTGTTCCTTTAATTCCAAAAGTAATAAACAAGCCTAAGTGGAAAAAAGGGGGACTGATTTATGTAGCCCTAGCTTGGTCTGAATCTCTGATTTTCTGGTGTGCAGGCTTCATCAGCACCACTGCCATGGAGACCGAACTGTTTCCAGTGGAAGGATATCCAGTGTCTTGACATTCTAGGATCAAGTACTGTATATACTCACATATAAGCAGAGTTTTTCAGCCCTTTTATTTTAGCTGAAAAAGTCCCCCTCGGCTTATATGCAGGTATTAAAAAAACAGCTTCCTGACAACACTGGAGGGTGGGGGTGGGGGATAAGTATACTTGCCTGAAGAAGCAAAGGCAGGAACAGCAGAGACGCAGCAAACATAGGAGAGAATGGGCAGTCTCTGCCTCCCCCCTCCCTGCCTTAATGAGGCTAGCACATGTTGCAGGAAGTTCTGTAGAAAGCCCTGAAGCCTCTGTCTCAGAGGGAGAGCAGAGAGCAGAAGGAGGAAAAGCCCTTAGTTGTTGTTTGTTGTTATGTGCGAAGTCGTGTCCGACCCATCGCGACCCCATGGACAATGATCCTCCAGGCCTTCCTGTCCTCCACCATTCCCCGGAGTCCATTTAAGTTTGCACCTAGAGCCCTTAGAGGAAGGAATAAAGGCAAGATGGCTCAGAGGGAGGAGGAGGGGGGGAAGAAAAGGGGAAAAAATCCTGCCCAAAACGGGGGAAAGGAGAAAAAGCCACTATCCAAACACCACCCTCCACTTATATGTGAGTCAATAAGTTTTTCCAGCATTCTGTGGTGAAATTAGGTGCCTTGGTTTATATGCAGGTCAGCTTATATGGTAGTTTCTAAAGGGCTGTTCTATCTCTCCACCATCCAGTGTCTCCTATCATGGAGACCACATGTAGTATTACACTGCATGCTAACCTTGTTTAACTCGTGTATCCACATTATTCACAATTTATTTTAATTGGGACAGTGTGACTTAGTGATATATAATGTAACTAGTAATCAAGCCCGCTGTACGTAAAATACAGCGGGCGCTAGGCATGGGAGCCCGCGCGGCTGCCGGGGGCTCCCTTGGTCGGCAGCCTGATGCGGTGAGAGGCGCTTTGCGCCTCTCGCCACGTCAGGCCGTGGGCAAAAGAGCAACTGCGAGCCGTGCTGCGCGTGGCTCACAGTTGCTCCGGCGGGGACTCGGAGGGACTGTAGTCTGTCCAGAGGAAGGGGCCAATCGGCACCCTTCCTCATCACGGACACATTCCGCCTCCCAAGCCCTTATCCTTTTATTTAGTCCGCTGCGCGGCTGTGTTAAGATTTTGAATTTAACTCTGGTCTCAGGACAAGATAGTTGCCAGCTCAGCTTCTGTAGGAATGTTTCACACTTGGGTGGAGACAGATGGGGCAAGCAACAAATGGTAAAGTGTAAGCCGTTAGTCACTAACGTAGACAGTTTTATTTCTCCTATGTTTTTGTGACTTACAACTGAATTCGAGGGGATTGATTGGCTGTTTTAGCAAAGAATTATCATATGGCTGTATTTGGATGTTGTGACAGTTTACTAATTTAACAGGATTAATTTTTGCTTATATATTCCCACTGTCACGATGGTAAGTTCATAGTCTGAGGAACAGTGCTTGCACACGAAATATCACGCCTTGAATAAATCTTCGTTGGTCTTAAAGGTGCCACTGGACTCTGATTTTGTTTCATAGGATTGTGTGTTTTCCACAAGGATACAGTGGCTCTGTCTGTTGATCCCATCTTTATGCCAATAGCCGGTTTGGTCTCCCACCATTACAAGAGCAATCTATCAACTTTTTACCCTACACCTTTTCATCTGAGGAAGAAGTACTCGACAGGCGTTACGTGTTTACATCAGATTCACTGTTCCTTTTAGAAAATAAAATAGCCTGTTTTGTGGCTTACCGGTGGGTAACAAAAGGGGGAAAGTGTCGAACACAACTCTATGCTAATAAATTATAGAGTGTATAACTGTTTCAAACTGTACATTTGCACCAGTGAATATCACAACTCAATCAAAAGTGCAACCACTTATGTGGCTCTCTATCAGTACTGTCCGGTGTCTATAAAGCAGCTTTGTGGGCTTTGGCTTCCATGTTCCACAGGCATTATAAAATAGATAGCATTGCTTTTATTGATGCAGGACTGGGGTGGTGGGTCCTTCAGCAAGTGCTTGGATTCCTCTGCCTTTCTGCTGAGGTTCTTCGCTCCTTAATTTTGGGTGGACTGTGTGGCAATATCCCCAGTTATCAGTTTGCCTTCTTCAAATAAACATGGATCATTTGACTTAAGTGAAGGTTTTTGTATCTGAAGAAGAGGTTAACACTCTTGACCTGTTTTTTGTTGTAGAGTCCCTTCTTTAGAGAATTAAGACCACTCAGAAGAGAAAGTTCAAGGCCAGTTTGTTGTTTATGTTGTCTTACTGCTTATTTCTGAATATATTCTTCCTGTTTATGCAAGTCTCTGTTGAGTGAAGATATTTTTTCTACATACCAATATTCTTCCCATGTTCTGTTTGCAAATACAGGCAGTGTCCTCTTTTCAAGTAAAAGAAATTCATGGTAAGTCCAATTTCTGTTCCACTCTGTGGAGCATTTGGCATTCTTCCAGACAGTTGGTGTGGATCTACTTGAGATGTAAAATGTTCAGCTATGAGGAAAATGTTTAATTGAAGGCAGAAATGGGAAATGATACACTGAAATACACTAAACAAATGGGGGTAAATCATATTTCCATTTCCTGCCTTCTCGCCTTCACTCCTCCCCATCTTTATCTCCTCCCCATCTTCAGTTTTCTTTCGCTCCTTACCCTTGGTACCCTTAGATGGGCTGGACACAACCATCTCCCTTATGAGCTAAATAAGGTTGGACAATGACCTATGCCTCAGTTTGCATAGGATTTAGCCAAGCGCGGCCCTCTTTTTGCCTCATCTCATGTGGGGCTGGGCACCATTCTCTGCCTTGCGGTGTGCCCAACCCAATTGGACACCAATTTCTGCCTCACCTGAGGTCCAGCCAGGCAGCTGCCACCATTTGTTTCATCTTGAGCAGGCTGACCCTGGTGTCACTACCTACTTTTTTACTGTGGGACCTGCAGCCTTGTGAACTCATCCCTTCTGTCAGGGGATTGGCTGGCCCACCAAGAAGTATCCAAGTTGTCTCAATGGCCATTCCCCTGTTTGTGAGGTAAATTAGGCTGAGATTGTGCAACTGACCCAAGGTCCTCCTGTGAATTTCCACAGCAGAATAGAACTGTTAGGTCTTGGTCTGAAAGTGTAACCACTGCACCATGTTGGTAATCATGTGGGGGCTGCTGTTGAACAGTAGCAAGCAGCCAGGCCTAGATAAGTAATTTAGGTTGTACTGCTGAGCCTGACTCCAGTAAGTTTTCCCACAAAGCCCAAAGTACTCTTAAAAAACGGCCCTCCCTTTCCCTCCTGTCTTTTACTAGCAAAAACCAATTTGTTATGTTTGCAATGGCCACTGTGGGAATCTGTTCTTAAAACTACAAGTATTCATTTTTGCCATTTTGGCAAATTAATAGATTTCAGATTTTTCTGCAAAACTAGGGTGCTTTTCAGGTTTGTACAGATATGTGTCTTGTCCTTCTCCAGCTTGAAGTATCCTCAAATTTGAATGATTCAGCCACTGGAATGTACAAGTGTGGATCCATGATATTTGTGTGTGTGTGTATCCTTTTGCCTATTGCTGCCAGTTCTCTACTCCAAGCACTCTTCTCACCAAATATTGAACTGGGTGTCCTCATCCATTGTGACTCGTTTCAGTGTAGCTGCTGGCCTCCTCTGCTACCATGGGGAGGCCTGGTTCAACTGCCAGGTTCCTCCAATGCTATGGTCAGGCTCAGCACAATGACAGCTTCCTCTGCCATGACTGCCAGCTGCCACCAGACTGGGCTGGAGCAGCTGCCTCGGCTCAGTTTGACTCCCATGCTGTGTGACCAGTGCTACCATTCTCAGTGATGCTTACCTGGATGTGCGGCCACCACTGAACCTTGTGCAGCTCCCTTGTCCCCTTACTCACTGTGTGAGCAACTTTATTTTTCAGTGGAATTAAACCCCACCATGTTTTTTTAAATCAGATTTTTATACATACCTGTGAAGTGCTCTAAGTTTGCTGGAAAATATGCTTAGCCTCCATGTGGTCCCAATCCATAAATTTAATTATCCACAGATTAGAGCCGTACATGAAGTGACAAGTAGAGTGCTTCAGGGATCTGGCCTAGGCTCTATGTTGTTTAACATATTCATAAACGATTGATTCATTCATTCATTCATTTTATATCCCGCCACTCTCAGCGGATTCGTGACAGGTCACATAAAACAATGTAAAATCTTTAACCTGCTCCTAGCAGAGCGGATTAAATAATCGGTTAAGGGCCCCGAGGGTGGGCCCTGTCCGTGACGGGGAAGGGTGCCCATAGGCCCGCGCCTGCCGATTGGGCCCTCAGAGTGTCAGTCCAGCCTCCGCCATGCCTGGCCCTCGCCACCAGTGGCCCGCCTGGCCCTCGCCGGCAGCAGTACTTTTTAACATATTTATTAATGATCTAGATGAGGGGGTGGAGGGACTACTCATCAGGTTTGCAGATTACACCAAATTGGGAGGACTGGCAAATACTCCAGAAGATAGGGACAGAGTTTAATGAGATCTGAACACAATGAAAAAATGGGCAAACAGGAACAAGATGCAATTTAATAAAGATAAGTGTAAAGTTCTGCATCTGGGTCAGAAAAATGAAAAGCATGCCTACTGGATGGGGGATACGCTTTTAGGTAACACTGTGTGTGAACGAGACCTTGGGGTACTTGTGGATTGTAAACGAAACATGAGCAGGCAGTGTGATGCAGCGGTAAAAAAGGCGAATGCCATTTTGGGCTGTATCAACAGGGGCATCACAACAAAATCGCAAGATGTCATAGTCCCATTGTATATGGCACTGGTCAGACCGCACTTGGAGTACTGTGTGCAGTTCTAGAGGCCTCACTTCAAGAAGGACGTAGTTAAAATTGAAAGGGTACAGAGGAGAGCGACAAGGATGATCTCGGGCCAAGGGACCAAGCCCTATGAAGATAGGTTGAGGGACTTGGGAATGTTCAGCCTGGAGAAAAGGAGGTTGAGAGGGGACATAATAGCCCTCTTTAAGTATTTGAAAGGTTGTCACTTGGAGGAGGGCAGGATGCTGTTTCCGTTGGCTGCAGAGGAAAGGACGCGCAGTAATGGGTTTAAACTACAAGTACAACGATATAGGCTAGATATCAGGAAAAAAATTTTCACAGTCAGAATAGTTCAGCAGTGGAATAGGCTGCCTAAGGAGCTGATGAGCTCCCCCTCACTAGCAGTCTTCAAGCAAAGGTTGGATACACACTTTTATTGGATGCTTGAAGATGCTTTGGGCTGATCCTGCGTTGAGCAGGGGGTTGGAGTAGATGGCCAGTATGGTTCCTTCCAACTCTATGTTTCTGTGATTCTGAGAAGGCGCAGCTTGTGCCCAAGCTACTTGTAAGTAAATGTGCTTTTGGGGATGCTTTGAGTTCCTCACTTTTCGGCTCCATGGACCCTCCCACCACTGCCCTTGCCTCCCTGCAAAAACCAGCAGCTGGGAAGGGAGCTCCTTAGCTTCCCTATGGTGGGGGTGGGGGGGGGAGAGGAAAAGGTGTAGTGCGCTCCCCGAGTAAAAGTGCTTTTGTGGTCACTTTGAGCTCCTCGCCCTCGCCTGTTTGCAAAAAACAGCGTCTGGGGGGGGGGGGAGGAGAAGTGCCATTTGGAAGGGAGCTGCTTAGCTTCCCTGGGGTGGGTGTGAGGAGGAAGAGGAGAAGAAGGAGTAGCACATGCCCAAGCTACTTGTGAGTAAAAGTGCGCAGTGCCATTGACCCTCCCACCACTGCCCTCACCTCTCCCCACCGCGAAAACCAGCGACTGGGAGTCTCAGACCCACAATCTGTAGGCATCGTGGAGGCAGCTAGTGCCATGGCTTCGTAGCCTGCTATTGCTGCCATCATGGCGGCCACCAACCTGGTGACCTCAGGGAAGGAGGAAGGTGACCCCAAATGGGGTCCTGCCCCCTTGGTTGAGAACCACTGCCCTAGATGGCAGGACCAGAATCAATGAGATAAAATGAATTCAAAAGAATTTTGAGCTAACCATCCGGAATATCTTCTGCACAGTTAGAGCAGTTTTTCAGTGGAACAGGCTTCCTCAGGAGGTGGTGGTTTATTGTTCCTTGGAACTTTTTAAGTAAAGGCTAGATAGCCACCTCACAGAAATGCTGTTTCTGTGAATTTGGGCAGATTGTAAGTCACTGGGCAGAAGGGATTGTGTTGATGCTTGGTTCTTGTGGCCCATACATGCCTGCTCAGGGAAATGCTGATTGTTACTGGGGCTTTTTTGGGGGGGGGGAATCATCTGGGCATGGAATTGGAGTCACTGTGGTGGGCTGATTATTGAGAATTTATTGCATTCTGCAGGGGGTTGTACTAGATCATGATGTTCGTGGAGGACTACAGGTTGACTACATCTGGAGGACCACAGGTTGACTACTCCTGTACTAGATGATCCTGGAGGTCCGTTCCAACTCTATGATTCTATGAATCCTTGGGATCTTTGCTGACAGTGCAGCCCCTGGGATCTCCAGCGACTGCTTCCACACACCGTTGATGTCAGCGGTAATGATTCCTGTGCAACTCTCAGTCGCCAGGCCCCCAGTGTTATGTTCCCCCTCACCGGCAATAGAAGCAAGACCTGCACCGTTTCTAATTGGCTGGTTTACCAAGGTTTTTCTCCTCCCCTCATCAGCAACCACAGCAGTGAGCCCCCTGTGGCTCCTAGCCTCTAGACTTGTTGAAGTTTTTTTTCCTGGGTCAATGACAATATCATGTCCAACTGACTATGTAAGAGCACTTATGTTTTGAAAGGAATTTAAATCCTCCAGTGGAGGTTTAAAACCTGGAGTGTTTCCCAAGTTTATCATCACTTGGCCCTGATCTCATTTAGATACCCACAGATTGGGGGCTACACATTGATATAAGATATATAGAGGATGATACTTATCTTGTTAGTCTTGAAGTATTTTATTTTTCTAACATAAACTTCTTCACTTACAGCTTAGCTTATAAAATTGTTTGGTATATTAATGACATTTAAATATCTAAATGTCTTAGATTTCTATAACTAATATTGAAAATGTATCTTAATGAGAAGAGGGGGGAAAGCTGAAAACAGAAAACACATTTTTTTCTAGGAAATGAGAGTCCATTATTTGGACTATCAGCCATGATAGAGCATTCCACATATTTGGATATCAATTTATATTTTATAACATTGAGAACTGTGTTGGGTGCAAAGCTAAATTTTGCATGCTGTTTCATAAATAAAATTATGCAATAGGAACGAACAGGTGTGTGTTTCTGTTCTCTGCTAGTGTGATTCTTCTTCAGTTATTAGAATATTAATAGTTGGCTTTTCTTCCCTTTTTTTCTTCTCAACCCTTTTCTTATCAGAGCATTCAACCCCAGCCAAGGTGGTGAAAGCAGCAAATCCAAGACAACGTAAAGGAAGCAAAGTATGTACAAGTGGCTTGATTATTATCTACCTTAGTTAAGAAACAGCTATAAGACCTTGCTGTGTTTTGGGTTTTCCGAAAGATATCAGGATCATACATTTATGTATGTTTATATTTATGTAGTATTGTGTATGAAAATGAGCTTGTTATTGAAAACTGTTAGGGCACAGTTTGCTCTCACAGAAATGAGTCCTATGTTGTGTTCCTTTGGGTTCTCAGGGGGCTCTTTCATTGATCTGCTTAAAAATTTATATTGCACCTTATCTGTTCAGACTCAAGCCAAATAAAAGTCCCTAGGCTTTTGGTGAAGGTTATAACAGCACTTTGGTTACATATTTGCTTCTGGGTCTAGTTCATTGTAGGTGACAAAACTGGAGTTACATGTTCTCGGGGGTTCACTATAGTTTGTAGTCTTGTCATGCTGTTGCATTTTTTCCAGTTGAATAGTATAGTGTTATAGTAGTCCAGGTTGGAAGTAACAATAGTATGGATCAGTGTGGTTAGGTTAGCAGAATCTAAATAAAGAGTCGGCTTATGAGCTGGATATAATTGAAAGAATGTACTCGTAGCAACAGTGCCAGCCTGTTTGTCCATCAGTAAGACTGGGGTTATAAGGCTGACACTATAAAAATAAAAAAATTAAACAACAAAATGGACATATTTTTGAATGATGTTTTTCTGTGTCACTCTAGCTTCCAGTTTGATAGGGGGATGTACATTGGTACTAGTATCAAATGTATTGTTTTCGTATACTGGCACACCTGAGCTACTATTCATACAAACCCATCTTATCATGATTGTCTGCTTTGCAGGATCCCTGAGATACAGATATGTCAGCAAGCCCTGGGACCACTGTGCCATCTTTAGATGGGGCAACTTTGATAGCTTTTGGAGCTGTAAAGTGAAACCTTTCTACGGTTGGCTTGTAGAAGTCACATTTGAGATAGAAGTGTACACACTTAAACAAGGATCCTGCCAAGTTAATGGCCCTTGTTCTTGCTTAATTTTATTGAAAGGAACATGTCCATGTCTGTAGCCAGTATGTCTAGGCATGGGCTGTGTTGTCAAAAGAAAGGAACATTGTTTGGAAATGTAGTGGCAATAATGCAGTAAGAAATCTTGGCTGGTCATGGATGAAAGCTAGTGACTGTTAATGTAAGCCACTCGGTTAAACAAGCAAAACAAGTATTGCATATCATGGACAAGGAAGGTAAACATTTTTCCTGAGAACAGTCTTTTTTAAACATCATCTAAGAGTCCTTGCTTTCTGAGAACATAATTTACTTCTATACTTACTTCTTATTTGATCCTCTTTTTTAAAGCCTCTAGTGTGGCTGCATTTCTTCCTTCTCAACTTATTAGGAAAACAGCACCAATCCTAGTTTTTGGAAGCAGAATTTACTTGTTCAAGCAGACATTTTGTATGAACAAATTGTAGCTAACCTAAGCAGAGCCCTGATTAGCATTTGAATGGGAGACCACTAAGAAAGTCCAGGGTAGGAGGCAGAGGTAGGCTGTGGCAAACCACCTATAAATGTCTCTTGCCTTGAAAATTCCAAAGGGATTTCATAACTCAACTGTGACTCACTTGGCTAAAAAAGAGAAAAATTTAGCTCAAGGTGATTCTGCATGATGAGGCAAAGTGACTTGAAGGCTTATTTTTTGCACTTCCAGAGCATCCGGTGAAGGTAGAACTGCTATATGTCTATGCAGTGAGGTAGTTTTTCAACAGCAAAAAAATTGAATCAGTCCCCTGAATATAGCGTGATCTGATTCAGCATATTTAGTGACATTTTAGTAAACAAAATTGAAAAGGTAGCTCATAGTTTTATTTCCCTATAGCAACAAATGTGTGATTGTGGTTTTGATGTTACATTCAAACACATTCAATGCTTTATGTGGAAATAATACCAGTAAAAAAAGTTTTAATGACAGGTATTTCCCTAAAATTTTTAAATTCAAGAAAAGAGATGATTGTGCCAAAAACCAGCACTGTTTTTGGAACATTCAAAGAACAACTGCATCATATGCTCTGGATGTGATTGCCCTATCTGCTAATCCCTTTCAACAAACCTTAACAACTTATGCCCTAGTGACATTATTATTCTTATTATTAACATTATTATTAAGATTGATTGGCCATCCCTTCCCAGGGACAAGCTTGAGATGTTACTTGCATTACTTGTTAGTTCTATATCAAATTGATGATTACAGTATCCATTCTTCCAGGTGAGGGGAGATGTATAAAAAGGAATATTAGCTTTGGTTTTGATTTGATCTATACAGTCAGATGATTTCATAACTTGATTTAAAACATTAAAAAGAATGATTGTATTTATGGTTTTATTCCCTCTCCTCCCATTTACAAATAATTTAAAACATACCAGTACACACTCATAATTCTTAGGCATAATGACCTGAAAAGCATCAATTACAATTTTGAAATTGCCAACCTCTTAATTAAGCCTAATAATGACTAATAATGGCCTTTATATATTATAGCTATGAATTGTATGAAATCATATGTCTTTAAAAAAAATCCACAGAAAAATAAAGTTCTCTAGCATTTTCTACAATGATTTTTATGCCTCCCCTGTATTCATGCAGTGTACATCACTCAAGTTACAAAAAAGCAAACAAAAAACACTCTCATGTGCAAAGCATATTATCATATCTTGAAATATACAGAACTGCTATCCTTGAGTCCCATATTCGTTCTTCAGAGCAATTCAGTGGTTATCCAATAGAAAGACTACAGACTTTCCCTTTCCTTCCAGCAGTCCTGCCCTACTCCAGGAAAGTTAATTCCTGGAGATGTAGGATTTGTGTGGAGTAATTGTTACTGGGGGCCATGAAACTGGAGTGGGAAAGGGGGTAAAGGTATCCCCTGTACAAGCACCGGGTCATGTCTGACCCTTGGGGTGACGCCATCTAGCGTTTTCTTGGCAGACTCAATACGGGGTGGTTTGCCAGTGCCTTCCCCAGTCATTACCGTTTACCCCCCAGCAAGCTGGGTACTCATTTTACTGACCTCAGAAGGATGGAAGGCTGAGTCAACCTTGAGCCAGCTGCTGGGATTGAACTCCCAGCCTCATGGGCAAAGCTTTCAGACAGCTGCCTTACCACTCTGCGCCACAAGAGGCTCTTACAGGGAAGGGGGTAGAATCCCTCTTTTCTGCACCTTCTGTAAAGTGTGGCTGTTAATCCATGCAGTTTGCACAAATCCAGGAATCAGCTTCTCTAGGGTTGGAAAAGACTATTTGGCAGGAGGGAGGGTTGGTAAGATGTGTAGCTCAAAGCCAGTTCCATTGATAGATTGCAAGATTCAACACAGTGCCTTTACTAAGGATGAAATATCTCAGCTGTAAACTAAGCCAGTTATAATTGGCCCTTGGTTCCCTTACTATGTGTAGGGAGGTCCTGCTGTGTCACTTAAACTTCAGACATCTCTGTTTCTGTATTATAGTTCAAAGCACAAGATTGAAAATGTGCTGCTAGTATAAGCACATACTTTATCTGGTGTTATGACCATGTACAGTCATGTCAACTCATACATCCCTCTCAAAATGTCCAGTGATGGGCCTGGAGGGGCCCCAGGGCAGCATGTACACAGCTATGCTTCCCAACAATATTCTGCATGATTGTGCCACTTCTGGGATTTCCTTGAAGCTTAGAGGTTTCTCAACCGTAAAAACGTTGAGAAAGGCTGGTCTGAATGATAGACTTTGAGCAATAGGTATGTCTTACACAGAGCAAAAATACAAAGAAGGCAAATTATGTATGTTTCCTTTTCTACCTATGTGGACAAATACTATATAAATTAAAAGGTGATGATATAATTAGCACAGTCAAAATTAATCTGCCTAGTACTTCATGCCACTGAGTCAAATAGTTAATAGGGCATAAAGAGCATCTTAGAAACAGGCTGTGCCCATTCTCTGTATGCTCTAATCTGAAATAATGTTCATGGTTGCTGTGAGAAGTAATAAGTGCTTAGTTTAACCTCTGTACAAAAAAACATAACAGCAACATATTGTGTTAATTTTATAACCAGGAAGCTGCTACTGCTACTACATCATGCATCATACTTTCTGTTGATATGGATGTCTCTCATATTGTTAGGTTAGTGACTTTGGGGATGCCACAAACTGGCCGACACCAGGAGAAATAGCTCACAAGAGTGTCCAGGTAAGAAACATTTTGACTCAAGAAGGAAGAAGGTTCTATTCTGTGGTTATGTGTGCCCTTAATTGAGATTCATGAAAGTATATATCCCATTCAAAATCAAGAAGTTGCATGGGCCTAGAAGGTATGTGTGCTCATTCTCCTGTTCAGAGAAATGGCTTACCACAATTCTGTCATTTTTGTATTCTCAGTGTGCAATTTTACAACACCTTACAACAGATACATGTTTTTCATGTTGTTCCTGTAGGGGGGACAATATTAATGGGAAATAACTTGGCAGTTATATCTCTGCAGTGCACTAGAATAAATACTATTTCACTTAGTATTCTATTGTTGGCTCCTAAAAAATTGTGTTCAACAAAAGAGCATTCAGTGCTCTTTTGATTGCGAGGACTTAATGCTGGAGGGGGAATTAGGGAGTGAGAACTCCCATCTGTCTTTCTGACAAGGGAGTGATGTTGAAAGAACAGGGAGACCAGTGGCAGTTCTTCAGAGAACTTAATTCAGGAGCGCCTAACATGGTGCCCACTGACACCTTATTCTGGCTATTGTCACGTATTTTTAGGAAGTGAGTGGGGTCAGGTTGGGCTTTTTGCCTAACAAGGCTTCTGGTTGACTACTGAAGATGTGATTGGCAGTTCAGATTTTTAAATATGTTGCTTTGAAAGCAATTTGCCATCACAGCACAAGGATCTACAATGTGTTACTGAAGTTAAGCTGTGGCAATCATTTTGTGGCTTGCAGCAGTTATTTTTTTGCTGTGCCCACAATGCCAGGCTCAAAAATGTTGAGGACCCCTGACTTAATGGGTTGGATCCAGAGCAGAATAAGTCCATTTATGTTTCTGGTTGTGCATTACTGGATTCATGTCCATGCATTTTTTCCAGACTCCCCCCCCCCCCACTTACTTTGCTGCTTCAGATAACAGCTTTTTATGAATTTAAGTCTTTTAAAACATAATTGCCACTTATAGTGAAAAATTTACTGAGTTTTAAAATTGTCCTTTACAAGATCTGGTGACAATTATATACCAACAATATGACATTGTTGTATACTCTAGTCTAGAGGAACTAGTATAAACGTTGCTTGTTTACAGACTTCTACAAAATTATTCAGTTAGCAATAAATAAACGATTTCCATGATTGAATGTCTTGCCATTTAATATCAGTATGGACTATTTAGATTTCTTTTAAACGTAACATTTATGGCTAATATGATTTGTGACTGATTTAATGCTCTGTGGCTGTATCCACACAGGTAGTGACCACTGAAATGACATTTTTTCCCTTGCGATCCCATGCTTTTAAGGGGGGAAATGGTAATTGTTCATTATCTCTTGCTGCAAACATGTTAGTGATGGCATTAGCACAGCGTAGCAATTGCCAGGTTTTTTTTTTAAGCCCCTGGGACTGCTGCAGAAAAAATGGTGCTGTGAAAAGCCAGTTATGTTGCGCTGCACTACTAGGAAGCAATACCATGAATGGATCAATGAATAGGCTGCTGACAGATTAGCTCCTTGCTAGGATGTGGGCCAAAATTCAAGCATCCCTACCAATTCATAGAATCATAGAGTTGGAAGAGCCCATACAGGCCATCTAGTCCAATCCCCTGCTCAACGCAGGATCAGCCCAAATCATCCAAGAAAAGTGTGTATCCAACCTTTGCTTGAAGACTGCCAGTGAGGCAGTGAGGCTCACCACCTCCTTAGGCAGCCTATTCCACTGCTGAACTACTCTGACTGTGAAAATTTTTTTCCTGATATCTAGCCTATATCGTTGTACTTGTAGTTTAAATCCATTACTGTGCGTCCTTTCCTCTGCAGCCAACGGAAACAGCATCCTGCTCTCCTCCAAGTGACAACCTTTCAGATACTTAAAGAGGGCTATCATGTCCCCCCTCAACCTCCTTTTCTCCAGGCTGAACATTTCCAAGTCCCTCAACCTATCCTCATAGGGCTTGGTCCCTTGGCCCCAGATCATCCTCCTTGCTCTCCTCTGTACCCTTTCAATTTTATCTACATCCTTCTTGAAGTGAGGCCTCCAGAACTGCACACAGTACTCCAAGGGTGGTCTGACCAGTGCCGTATACAATGGGACTATGACATCTTGTGATTTTGATGTGATGCCCCTGTTGATACAGCCCAAAATGGCATTTGCCTTTTTTACCGCTGCATCACACTGCCTGCTAATGTTTAGTTTACAATCCACAAGTACCCCAAGGTCTCGTTCACACACAGTGTTACCTAGAAGCATATCCCCCATCCAGTAGGCATGCTTTTCATTTTTCTGACCCAGATGCAGAACTTTACACTTATCTTTATTAAATTGCATCTTGTTCTCATTCGCCCATTTTCCCATTGTGTTCAAATCTCATTGAACTCTGTCTCTTTCTTCTGGAGTGTTTGCCTGTCCTCCCAATTTGGTGTCTAGATCATTAATAAATATGTTAAAAAGTACCAGACCGAGCCCTGAGGTACCCCGCTACTCACCTCCCTCCAGTCTAATGAAACACCATTGACAACAACTCTTTGAGTGCGGTTCTCTAACCCAGGGGTAGTCAAACTGTGGGCCTCGAGATGTCCATGGACTACAATTCCCATGAGCCTCTGCCAGCATTTGCTGGCAGGTGTCATGGGAATTGTAGTCCATGGACATCTCGAGGGCCACAGTTAGACTACTCCTGCTCTAACCAATTCCCTATCCACCTATCTGAAAATCCAGATTGCAGTCCTTCAATTTATCCATCAGAACATCAAGGGGAACCTTATCAACTGCTTTACTAAAATCCAAGTAAACGACATCAACCGAATTTCCATGATCCAGCAAACTTGTTACTTGGTCAAAAAGGGAAACCAGGTTCGCCTGACTGGACCTGATGGAGACAAATCCATGCTGACTTCCTTGGATCACCAAATTGTCCTCCAGATGTTTGCAGATCGCTCCCTTTAATATCTGCTCCATTATCTTCCCCACAACAGTGGTCAGACTCACTGGTCTGTAGTTTCCCAGGTCATCCTTCCTCCCTTTTATGAAGATCGGAATAACGTTTGCTCTCTTCCAGTCCTCTGGGACATCTCCAGTCCTTAAAGAGGTCCCAAAGATGATGGACAAGGGTTCTGCAAATTTTCTGGAAAGTTCTTTGAGCACTCTTTGGTGCATTTCATCTGGCCCAGGGGATTTGAACTCATCCAGTGCAGCTAAATGCCTCTCGACAACCTCTCTGTCCATGTCAACCTGCCACCCAGACACTATCCCTTGGCTACTGCCATCTCTAGATGTGCCTAAACCCTTTGACCTGTGTCAATCGAGCCTTGTTCTTTATATAGTTAGGACTTATTGAGAGCTACTTGTCATATGAACTCTTCCTGTTGGACACTGAGTATTCCATTGGGGGCTTGCTACCATATCTGAGCATCCCAAAACAAAACCTTAATTTGATGTCCAATTAATATGTTACATACTGAATTAAGATAATTTAAAGTCCCTGTATCATTCCCCACCCACTTTTACTTAAATAGTTAGTGGTTTGTTTTCCCACCAGTAGCTCTCTGCATAGTTCTGCTGTTACGTCAAAAAGATAGAAATGAAATTTGTACATTTTCTGTTAGGGCTCTATAAGAAGTACTACTGATGTGTTCAAACAAGCTGGACTAAACCATGTGGGAGCTGCTGGATTCATGCTCTAGTCCAAGGCTTTCAGTTTCTCTGCTACCGTAGTGCTGAGAATTTAGCCTGAACAACACTTTTTGGGGTGCTATATCTCTGCTTAGGAGAAAGCCAGGAATAGCTCATTACAGGTCCCAGGCAGATGATTTCCTTTTAGGGTTTCCCTGCCCATCATGCTCCCTAGCTCAGCGGTGCTATTCTGGGACAGCAGCTCTAGCCCATTTTAAAACCTGGCCACTTTGAACCACAGCATGCAAGGTAATTTGCCAAGCATTTGGGTGAAGCTGGGGTTAATTTCACAAATGGGGTAAAGGAAGTGTGTGGTCATTGTGAAGTGCAGCTTTGTGAGCCAGTGTATTGCACTTGACTTATTGTCTATTAGAATTTATTGTGGGTGCTATTAGCATGCAAAGAGGGACAGGAGTACTGTTCTATTTCTGGATTTTCCTTCCCTTTGGCAGTAGCTTCCCAGCTTTTTGGTGACCTCTAGTTAACCAGCCTGTCCTGTGAAATTGAAGTCTTGCCCTCTTTTCATTCACCAATCTTGGCTTTCTCAGGTGCCTGAATAAAATGGAAATCATTGCAGAGAACTTGTTTCTATAATGCTGAGATCCTGCTTCTATCCCTTCTGCTTGGAAACATATTGTGGATATATATCTGTGTAATTTCTTAGATTTCAAATCTTGCTCTATCAATCTGTTGTTGCTCATGAGCTGGATCTCTCCTGAAAACAACAGACAATTCTTGGCTCTCTAAACGCAGTATATTAATTTCTTTTGGGGGGTAGGTATACAACTGTGACTGATGGAGTGGGCAAGCTTTACCTAGTTGTGCTTACATTCCTTTGCTAAGCCAGTTATGTCTGTGGTTTGCTGAGCCACTGGTATAATCCTGTATCTTGCATATCTCTGACTTTGCACTTTTAGCAATTGGCACATAAGCCCCAAGCCCTCCGGAAGCTACCGGTTAAGAAGAACATGAAGGAACAGGAGAAGGGGGAAGGAAGCGATGGCAAAGAGAACATGAAAACCAGGTCAGATGAATCGGGAGAAGAGAAGAATGGAGATGATGACAACCAGAAATCAGCTCAGAAGAAGAAGGGTAGGATTGGATGTTTTGGAAGTATGAAAAAACACTGGAATCTTGAAGAACTGATGATGATTTGGCGGTCCTTTATTTTTATTATTTTTATATTTTGAAAATTACATGCTGTTTCTTCAGAGAACTGTTTTAGGGAGCTCACAAAAGAAAGCCAGATATAAAGTCATTAATAAAAACATTAAAATTAGTAAACCATTAAAACCCCACCACATAAAACAGCATGGTTTCTCATATCATAAAAACATTTTATCCTAAATGATCCTGATAACAGTCCTTAAGCTAGAAGGTGGTTGTAAAAGCAGTTTAAAAGATTGCACTATTAGATAAAGGCTCAGGTAAAAAGAAGTGTTTTACCCTGGTCCCCATAACCATCTGAGAATGCATTCACAGGTGACATGCCCTACTAGCAAAATGGCCTAGCCAAAAAAAATTCATAATTTTTTGAGGCCACCAGATCGCTGGATGTGCATTGGACTCAGACTTCACTTGGAGTGAACTCTGACTCTGAGACATTTAAAGGGATCTTGGTCCCTTTAAATACCTTGGACTCCTGGAGCCTCAAGCCACTTAGGCCCAGGCAACTACTGCCAAGTCTCCCATTTGAAGTTTCTGGGAAAGGAGTGTGTGGTCACAGAATAGGTACAAAGTTTCCTAGATGAAACATTGACTCTTGATTCATTCCAGTTCAGCTTTTGACTGGACCATGGTGTGGAGATGGCTCTGGTCACCTTCACAGGTGATCTCTGAAGAATGTTGACTCTAGGTGGGTTAGCGCTGCTGTTGTAATTAGATCTAACAGCAGCATTTGACACTGTCGATCATGGACTAGCTGGTGCAGGGATCCAAGGTGCTGCTCTCAAATGGCTGCAATCTTTTCTCCAAGGTTGGGGACAGAGGATGATGCTAGGGGAGAGAACATCCCAGCAGCATACCCTGGTATGCAGGGTCCCACAAGGAGCTATTCTCTCTCCGATGCTGTTCAGTATCCCTCTGTACCTCCTGGCCCAACTTGTATGGAGTTTCAGGCTGGGATATTATCAATATGCTGATGCCACCCAGCTATATTTGCTGATGGACGGCTACTTGTTCACACCCTCAGTTTCTTTTGTCAGATGTCTGAAAGCTGTGGTGTATTGGCTCAAGTAGGAGTTGGCTGAAATTAAATCCAGCTAAACCAGAGGTTCTTTGGCTGGGTAGGCATGCTATGATGGGGTTCAGTTAACAGTTTCAGTGATGGTTAACAGCCTGAGTTTGATCCTGGATGCCTCTTTTATCTGTGGAGGCCCAAGTCATGAATGTTGCTCACCAGGCACGACAATTGGCTCCCTACCTGTCAACATCCGAATTAGCCACTGTGATCCATACAGTGTTCACCTCAAAGCTAGCCTACTGCAACTTGTTCTATGCTGCAGGCTTGCCATTGAAGTTGCTTTAGAAATTTCTACTGGTCCAGAATGCAGCAGTGTGGGTCCTTACTAAGGCACATTGGAGAGCACGCATACGACATGTGCTCTCCCAACTGCACTGACTCTAGATTGAAGACTGGATCAGGTGTAAGGTTTCTTTATGTGTAAAAAAACGGTTCTGGTAATCATCTTTAAGGCCGTATGCGGTTTGGGCCCAGTGTATTTGAGAGACCACCTTCCTGCCTATACCCCCAAAAGAGCCCTACGCTCCGCCACCTCCAACTGGCTGTGGATCCCTGGCCCCAGAGAAGCACGTTGGTCCTCAACAAGGGCCAGAGCCTTCTCGGTCCTGTCCCCCACCTGGTGGAACTAGCTCCCTGAGGAGATCAGAGCCCTGCCCAAACTTCCACAGGGCCTGCAAGAGGGAGCTCTTCCACCTGCCTTTCACTTGAGGCTGACTGACATAGAACAGCTGCTGAACCCCCAGATTGAAAGAACCAACCCCCAATATTACTGTTAATTGTTATTTATAATGTGGTTTATGTTACATACTGTTTATGAAAGTTTATGTTACACACTGTTGGTACTATATATTGTTCCATGTAATTTGTATTATATAATGTTCAATGTAAACTGCCCAGAGCTGCAAAGAAATGGGCGGTATAGAAATATAAATAAATAAATAAATAAATAAATAAAGTGCTAAACAGTCTGGTACCCTCATATCTGTGGGATCTCTCTTCCACTATGTCCCCTAGTGCAGTGGTCCCCTACCCCCGGTCTGCGGCCCGGTGCCGGGCCGCGAAGGCCTCGGCGCTGGGCCGCGGCTCCCTCTTCCCACTCCCCCCTCACAGTGAGAAGCTCGCCAGGCTGCGAGCAAATCGGCCGCCGAAACGGCCGATCAGCTTGCGGCCCGGCAAGCTTCTTGCCTTGGGAGGGGGCGGGAAGAGAAGCTTGCCGGGCCGCAAGCTAATCGGCCACTTCGGCGGCCGATTTCCTTGCGGCCTGGAGGGGCGGGGAGAGGGAGCCGCGGCCGCCGGCATGCCAACTGGCACGCGCAGACTTGCCGCACGTTTGCATCCGGCGGGGGCGCAAACACGCACGCACGGCAAGTCCGCGCATGCGTGTTTGCGCTGGGGCTGCTGCGCACAAGCAGGGCCCCGGGTCGCCCTCTCCCCGCACCCCGCGCAGCGGTCTGCAGCCTAACAAAGGTTGCGGACCACTGCCCTAGTGGTCCCCAACCACCGGGCCGTGGTTCCCTCTTCCTGCCCCCCCTGCAGTAAAAAACTTCCCAGGCCGCAAGCTTG
Organism: Paroedura picta; assembly: GCF_049243985.1. Taxonomy (NCBI): domain Eukaryota; kingdom Metazoa; phylum Chordata; class Lepidosauria; order Squamata; family Gekkonidae; genus Paroedura; species Paroedura picta. The sequence goes on along the minus strand of NC_135371.1, from coordinate 75,636,952 downwards.
CGGCCCGGGAAGCTTCTAACTGTGGGAGGGGGGAGAGGGAAGCAGGGTCGTGTATGCACGCATGCGCCATGCGCTGCCGAAACCGTGCATGCACAGCACTTTCGCGCGTGCGGAATTTCGGCCACGCATGGCGCATGCGTGGCATGCACAGCTGGGCAATCGCCTTCCCTGCTGCCGCCGGTCCTCAACCTCAAAAAATTTGGAGACCACTGCCCTAGAGAGCATTGAGAACAGAATCTGCTCAGGATCCCCAGCCCCAAATAAATTAAGCTGGCCTCAGTTGGGGCTACGTGGAATTATTGTTCTCTAATCTTGCATATCTGGGGCAGCCCGTGTGATCTGGGAATTTTTAAACGTTAGAAATAATGGAGTAACAGCAATAGAAAGAACTTTTTCATTAAAATCCAAGAAAGTAGGTCTCTGTGAGATCAGCTGTCTGTCAGTCAGATTTTAGGACACTCTTCCTCCAGTGCTGAGGAGAGTTTAAATGGTTCTCTCCTCTTCCATTTTATTCATATAACCACCCAGTGATGCTGGATAGCCTGAGAAGAGAGCAAATGGCTCAAGACTACCAGCTTAGCTTCATGCCTGAGTGGATTTGAACTTTGGCTTCCCAGGGTCGGGTCTGGCACTTTACCACTGTAAAAAAACAGCATTCACTATTTCAGAATACCATCAGTGCTGAGCTGCAGGTGGAATTTTAGAATACCTGAGATGGTGACATAGCTCTTCTCCCTATACTTCCATGCCTAATGGGGTGGGGTGGGGGCAGTCCTGATCTCAGTCTTTTGGATCATGTAAGGCTAAGATGCTCCTTCTTCCTCATTTCTTTAGAATACATGAAGTGTCTCTTTGACATCCAGTCCTGGAATGTACAGACCAGACAAGTTTAGGGGATGCATTTGCTGGGCAGTGCTCTTGTTTAGAAAGTTGTATTGGTTTTGTGTAATGGAAGAAAAGTAGACTGGTTTTGTGTAGGCTAAATATTTTTGCTTACTTGTGAGCCTTTGGAATGACTAGCATGTTGTTTCTTTCAGGCAACAGGCATAAGTGGGTTCCCTTACAAATAGACATGAAGTCTGAGGTGTCAAGGGACAATACTGCTTCTCGCAACAACAGACAGAATGAGCAGCACCGGCAGCCTTCTAACAACCGTAATGAATCAAAAGGTTTGGGTGGAATGTGTTTTTGGGTGATGTAAAAAGAAAAGCAGGAGTTATTTTGTTGGATCCATATTTCCAGGACTTGCATAGCTCTTTGCAAACTCAAGTCCCCTCTCCATAGGTTAGCATGGAAATCTGTTGCCAGTGGATAAATGTACTTACTGACAGAGGTGACGACTACCAGCAAAATCATATTGCCAACTGAGCTCAAGAAATCTTATGATTTTAATGTAACATTATGTGCATCCCTCCACCAGGGGGCAGCAGGACATCATAATTGACTTCCATAATCAGCAGAAACTCACTAGATGCAATGGTGTTCCTTAATTGCTTCTTTATTTGATGCAGTAAAGTCCACCCAGGCTTCCTCACCGGCACAGTTCCCTTCACCCACCCATTTTTGCCATTCAAACATCAGGCAGCTCAGCTGTGCCTCAGTCTTGGGGCAATTCTAGCAGGCCTATCACAGCTCCTTCTTTCTTCCTTCTTTGCACCTCCTCAGCTTTCCTCAGCCAGCTTGTATTCCTAACCTCCCTCACTTCTGACATTGCCATTTTTAGCCTGGGGGACTCTGCCCCTGCTGGTCTTGCTGCTCTCTTAACCTCCTTGCCTTGCCCCACTCCACCTGGATTTGCATAGAGCTGCTACTGAGATGCCCTTTTGCCCAGTAAGTGGAGCCTCCTCTGTCCTCCATTGCTGTGTGCATGCCACATGCTATCTAGCTGAATCTGGCAAATTATCTGCACAATGAGAATGGATGGAGATGGGTTTCACTAGCACAGATTTTAGGCACTTCTCTTCATAGCTATAAGTGTATGCTTATCACTTGACAATTTCATGTCCAATTCTCCTGCAGGTTGGCATCTGGATAACAAGCATGAACGGAATTGGCCTGATCATGATGAAACTTCCAGTGTCAAGAGTGAGGGGGCAGCTGTGCGTGGTTCCTTCAGGGGTAGAGGCCGTGGTCGGGGACGGGGGAGAGGAAGAGGAAGAGGAGGTACTCGCTGTACGTATAAGGGTGTCAATATGCTTGCATATCACATTTTTCTTTTCTTCTTTTTTTGAGTTGATGTTTTGTTGGTGCCACAGGTACATTTTTATCCCACTCTTTCTTTATAGTACTCAGGGAGGTGAACATGATACTCTTTTCTCTGTTTATCCTATCAATAATCTTTTGAGATGGGTTAGACAAAGATAATAAGTGGCCCAATGGCACCCAATAACCTTTGTGGCAAATCTAGATGCAGATGTGGCTTCTCAGTGTAAACTTATTGCAGATGTTGAGTGTTAATGGAAACTGAGTAAAATGCAACATAATATTTTTAATGAAAAAAGCTGCTCCTGAAATACTACATATATCTGAAGCTTGGAGATCCTAGGCATACATAAGGGCAGCAGTGACCAATAGGACCTTGTTTTGTGTGCTTGAATAAAGCCAGTATAACAATCAAAAAGTCTTAAAAGAATTCCCTTTTTGTATTTTCTCTCTGCAGCTCACTTTGACTATCAGTACGGTTATCGGAAGTTTGATGGCTCTGACAGCTCACGTGCTCAGAAATTCACCAGTAATATCACCTATTACTTTGACAACATCAGCAGCACTGAGCTCTACAGCGTTGATCAAGAGTTGCTTAAGGACTATATCAAACGGCAAATGTACGTACAAATTCTGATCCTATAAATGTGTCCATTTTAATCTTACAGTTCAATGCCAAAAATGGTTGCACTTTTGGAAACATGTCATCCACCGTGTTGCCAGTTTTGCAACTCCTCTGTGAGGTCAGAGATGGTAGTTACTAATTCAAGAGAGGCAGGGTGGTGAAGGTATATTTTATCTGTTTGCCCTTTAACTTCTGTCCTCATATATACCAATTGCCCGTGTCTCTAATTTTAATGTTCCCAAATCACATATTTCTAGAAAATGTGAGGTTAAGGTAGAACATTCTCCTGGCTATAAAAGGATAAAATGGACTAACAGAGTAGCTAAGTTAACTAAAGATATCCTTAATTCTGATTATGCTCTTCACTTACATAATATTATAATTAATGGTTATATCCTGATGCTATCCGAGAATACTATGTACAAATAATTAAAGGTTGCCAAGACTTATTTAATGAAGACATGATGATGATGATGTTATCTGTTCAGTCATGTCCGACCCTCGGCGATTCTATAGGAAACTCTTTGCCATGTGTCCCTGTCTCTGACTGCTTTTTAAAATTGGTTCATGGTCATCCCTGTGTTGGCTTTGATCGTGTCGAGTCAATGGATCCTTTGGTGACTACGTTTCCTTTTGCTGCTGACCATGCCGAGCATTAATGATATTTCTAATGAGTTTGATTGCATGATGTGTCCAAAGTAAGTGTGCCTTAGCCATTATACCTTCCCATCTAATGACATAGTTGGTTTGCTCCTCTCTAAAACTGTCTGATTGATAACTTTGGCAGTCCAATGGTATTCGCAGCATTCATCTCCAACACCATAATTCGAAAGGATCTATTCTCCTGTCTTCCTTCTTCAAGGTCCAGCTTTCGCATCCATAGGTTGTTATGGGGAAGACAACAGTGTTGACTAGCTGGCACATTGTATTAAGGCTGATATCCTTACTCTTCTATATTTGGTTAATGCCTAACATTGCTTTCTGGCCCAGTGTTATTCGCCGTTTGATTTCATGGCTGCAACCACCATTTTGATTGATCATAGAGCCAAGAAAGATGAAATCATCAATACATTCAATGTTCTCGATGTCAATCGTGACTTTGGTGCTACTGCCAGTAGTTGTCGGTCTTTTTGATATTTAGGTATAGTCCCATCTTTTCACTTTCTTCTTTTAGTCTCTTTATAAGGGTCTTCAGATCATGCTCAGATTCAACATGGAGTGTTGTATCATCTGCATGGCGGAGATTATTGATGTTACAACCTCCAATTTTGACTCCAATCATAAATTCTTCCAGATTAAGTTTCCACATAATTACCTCTGCATAAAGGTTAAAAAGAAAGGTTGATAAGATACACCCTTGTCTCACTCCTTCGCTGACCTTGAACCAATCAGTGTCTCCATATATTGTTCGTACTTTGGCCTCCTGGTCGGTGTACAAAGAACTGATGAGGTGGGTTAAGTTGGAGGGCACTCCCAATTCAAGTAAGGCATCCCATAGCTTCTTGTGATCAACACAGTCAAACACTTTAAAATAATCAATAAAGCATAGTTAGATGGCCTTTTGATATTCATGATTTTTTTCAAAAATCCAACCCAATTTTGCAATGTGGACTCAGGTGCCACAACCACATCAAAAACCAGCCTGGACATCTGGTAGCTGAGCATCAATGGTTGATTTGAGATGGTTCTGGATGATCTTCAATAAGATTTTACTTGCATGGGAGATCAGGGCTATAGTTCGATAGTTTGAGCAGATACGAGCATCACCGTTCTTTAATCATGGGATAAAAACGGACCTTTTCCAGTCTAGTTTCCTAGACTTTTTGGCATAATGCTGTGATTGCTGCTGGTGGAACAGATATGAGTAGATCCACTGGAATGTTATGTGTGCCAGGAACCTTATTATTTGGGAACTGTTTTAGAGCCCAGATCACTTCTTCTTCCAGTATAGGAAGTTCCAATTCATGTCAGGTGTTTTTGGCTGGTGACTGAGTCACCTTGGTGTTTGCATATAATTCTTCTGCATATTGTTGCCATCGATCCTTGATGTTGGTTTGGTCAGTCAAGTCTTTTCTATTCTTGTCTTTGATGGTCACTTTACGAGCAGTGAAGGTGCTCCAAACTTGTTTCACCTGAGGAAAGAGGCTTCTGGTGTGGCTTCTAGTACATTCCTCTTCCAGTTGCTTGCATCATTTTTTCCCCAATATACTTCCTTATCGTGTCGAGTGGTATGTTGAAAATCTGCATTTAGCCTCCTGAATTCATTTCTCATGCCAGCAGCTTTTGCTGCTCTTTGTTTTTCAGCAATGTTGATGGTCTCAGATGTTAACCGATTGCATCTTCTTTCCAGCTTTTTGTATGGTATATGTTCTAAAGCAGCTTCTATGACATTATACTGAAATTTGTGTCCTATTGTCACAATTCCTCAGGTATCTTCTGAGTAGTATCATGCAGTTCAAATTTGTTCTTCACTTCTATGGCATATGTTGGTGGAATCTTGGTGACATCAAACTTCTTTGGGGGTACATTTTTCTTGATATTACGTAATCTGACTTTCAACTTGGCCAGCAACAGTTCATGATCAGAGCCACAGTCTGCTCCAGGAAATGTTTTTACTGCTAGAACGGAGCTCCGCCATTTCTGACTGCAAAGGATAAAATCGATCTGATTACGGTGTATGCCATCTGGAGATGTCCAGGTATATAAATGGTGTTTCAGTTGTTCATAGAGGTTGTTAGTGATAGTCAGTTTGTTTTCTTGACAGAACTGGATAAGTCTGTGACCAGCTTCAATTCGCTCACCTAGTCCAAACCTACCGCAGATGTCCTGTTCTTGTTGAGTTCCAACTTTGGCATTGGAATTGCCAATAACGTATATCATGTCCTTTTGAGGCACATGTTTAATTGTTTCATGCACTTTTGCATAGAAATCTTCGATTTTAATTTCATCAGCAGCCGTGGTTGGTGCATACACTTGTACAACAGTTGTGTTCATTGTCTTTCCCTGAATTCGGATGGATATAATTCGGTCATTTACTGATGTGTAACTTTTCACTGCACGAGCTGTTACCTTATCCGCAATAAAGGCCACACCATTTCTTCTTATACTGTCGTGACCAAAATAGTACACTATGAAGTCTTCAGACGGAAAGTGTCGTTCACTGACGCTAAGCAGACTGATGTTGAGTTGGGTCATTTCTGAATTCACATTATCCAATTTTCCTTGCGACATTCCATGTACATTCCATGTTGGAATCCTTCTAGTTTTCTTTTGGCTCAGGCCTCTGCATTCTCTGTGGGTTACATCGGCAGCTAGGTGTCCATAAATGCCCAGGTTACTGGCAGAGAGCTTTTGTCCTTCCCCAATGGTTTGTTCTATACTTCGTGGTCTGGGAGGCCTACCACTCCATACCATAGGTGTGGAGAATTTTTTGGGCAAGAAAAATGGGGTGGTTTGCCATTTACTTCCCCGTTGCCTCTGCAATATGCCTGCAGGCTGTGAGCTGTGCAGTTCACCCCCTTACCACACTGAGGAATGCAGTAGGACTTCAAGGGGGAATGAAGAAGTAGGGACCGACAATTGCCGTGCAATAAAGTCTTTGGAATAAAGTCTGTGTATATTTATTAAACTTGTTGAATAGGTATAAATACCAAAATGAGTTTCCGTATGAACAAATAGCTCATTTTCACACCTTTTTTCAGTGGCGTTACCTAAACACAAATTATCTTCAGAATTATACAAAATATGTCTAAATAAATAAATCAATATCTATAATTTATGGGGTCAAACACATACCTTTCCAAAGTTATTTGAATATATTTTATAGTCAAGTTCTTACATTCAGTTTTTCTGGAGAAAAGAACCGACAGTTAATATCACAATATATCTTAAAGAACGTTGTTATATAATAAATCGCTAAATATACAATGCCTTTCAGTATCCCCTTGGCCACAGGCTCATCACAGTTTCAGAGGTCTAGGTGAAATCCTTCATTGTAAGACCCCATCAGAACCTTTGTGGTGTTTCAGTACATCACCCACTGGTATACATTTATAAAAGACAGGACAAATCAGAGGATGAATTTAATCCATTTGGTGACATAGTGTTCAAAGAGAACATACAAAAGCATTCCCTTTGAAGAAATTTTTGTTGTACTTTGACTCTCTGATGTGGCTTCTGAGTACTCCTCTCCAAAACAAAAAATTGCAAGTCATCAATAGAATGCCCAGCTGTTTCCCAATGTGCTGTGAGGAGAGCCTCAATCACATGGTTCCTAATACAGTAAATATGCTCCATAATTCTAATTTTCAATGGACGTGATGAAATTCTAATATACAAAAATTGACACGGACTTTGAATTGCATATATGGTGTCCTTTATTTATTTATTTATTTATTATTTTGTGATTTATTTCCCACCGCTCCCCGAAAGCTCGTGGCAGGTTACAAGTGTCAGATAAAATATTTTAAAAACCCATTAAAACCCCAGCAATGCCTCTGGGGGGGGGGAGAAGGGTGAGCAGGGGACAGATGGAACTCGCAAGCTTTGAGCCACAATTTTTAAATGATGTGACCTGAATTCTTTAATTGTTGGCATGAGTGTAAGTTTTTAATTCCAAGTGTAAGTTTTTAATTTTGTCATTAATTTACACATGGAGCAGCAACCACATCTAAAGTTGCCCACCAGTAAAACCTTTAAAGTTTCCTCTACTGTTTTAAAAGGCATCATCACTTGACCAGTTGTATGATTCCTGCACTATACCAAATTAGGTTTTGTCCACAAGCAGGGATATGGGTAATCAGGTGTCATTGTTTATATATGATTTGTTTTATGCCATTTGAATATTGAGAATATTAAAAAAAAAAACATGCAAATGTAGTCAGTAATTTTTTTAGGCTTATCTTTAACCGCTCCTACGGTTAAATAAAAGGGTAAGGTCACCTGGGGAGGAGTTAGGGCGGGCCCTGTCCAGGATAAAAACTCAGAGGGCCCAATCAGGAGCCGCTTTGCGGCTCCTGATTGGGCCCTCCAAGTGTTCATCCAGGGCCAAGCAGCCAATGGGGAAGCATGCAAAGTGCCTTCCTATTGGCCCCTCACTAGGACAGACCAAAATTCCATTCACCCAGCCCAGTCTGGCTGCCAGTCTGCTCCTGACCACCGCAGGGAGTAGAGGTCAGCAGGGCTGCCAAGGGGGATGAGAACAGAGGCTGCACCAGCCCTTTTTGCCCCAAGGCTGTCCTAACTGTCATGTCCAACTGCAAATTGCCTCAGAACTGGCAGGAGGCTGACAGAGCTGGCAGGAGGCTGCAGAGGGCTCCCCCTCCCCCCTTCAGGCCTGCTGCGAAGTAGCCTCTGACAGGCCCTGACTGAGGGAAGGAGGCCTTTCCAAGAGCAATGCAGGGGAACCTGAGGGCCTTCCTTTTGAGGGGGGGGACTTTCCCCTTCTGCCAAACAGTTGCCTGACAGGGAGGCCACAGAAAAGCCCCTTCTCACTTAAAATACTGCTCTGGCCGAGGGTTAGACACAGCCAAGCCATGTGCCTTTCTTCTTTGCAACTCTCTGCAGGTTTGAGGCGACTGCATAGCGTTCTTCTGCAGAGGAAACTGGCTCTTTGGTCTCCTATTTCATCTGCACAACAACCCTGTGCAGTAGGCCTCAACATTCAACCCCATGCCCTTACAGACTGGACAACTCCTCCCCTTCCTCTTCCCACTGCCAAGCTCTAGCACCCGTTGTATTCTTGGAGACAATGGGCTTTGCCCCTAGTATTCTAATAAAACTATTTCTGTCCATTTGTATACCCCGCGTTTTAGCCTGTGTAATGATTTTTTTCCGGATATCCCCTCTTTTTAAATGATGAACTCAGTGCTGTACTGGCTGTTTCAAACTTCTGGCTGCTTTCATTAATTCGTTTCAATCTTAAATTATCCCATGGGCAAATGATCCCTCAAATGCCATGTATGGTAAGATTTATAATGACACAAAGTGTTGCAATCAGTTGGTTTTTTATAGGATGCTGCAATCAAGGTACCATTGTCTTGAATGTCTATTTCTGTGTCTAAAAATGCAATTTTGGAATTGTCATAATGTAGTGTAAATTTTATAGACCTATGTTGATCATTGGCCCATGTGACAAAGTCTAGTACCGTATATACTCGTGTATAAGCCGAGTTTTCCAGCACAGTATTCACACTGAAAAAGTGCTCCCCGGATTATACGCGGGTAAATACAGTAATTAAAATAACAGCCTGCTCCCAGCCAGCCAATCGTTACATTGCTTCTGCAAGCCTCCTGCAAGCTGAAGCTTGCTTGCTGTGGCCACTTGTAGGGACTGATTTTTTTTTTCCTTTTGCCTTCACTTCTTCCAAACTATTCTTTTGGTTTCTGTGGGTGGGGTGGGTTTTGGGGGTGGTTTGGGATTTACTGTTTCTCCTAAAGTTTATTTCTTCTTTTTTTCTGAGAGGCTGCATTGTTTGCCTTTTCGCCTTAGGGTTGTGTTTCTTTTAAAAGTTGATTTTTACAGTTCTTTATTTCAGTGTTGAGTTTTATAGTTCTTTATATTTCAGTGTTTTGTTCTGGGGGGGGGCACTGTAAATGTAGTTAGAGTAGTCCATTCTCCCAGTTTGGTGGCTGTTGTACTTTTAATAGGTTGCCAACTTTGGGTACTGTTGTTCTGCTCTGGTTTACTGGTCCTCTTTTGCACTTACAGAGCTAGTTTACTGTTTTTTCTTTGAAATAAGTATTCAAAAACATTTAACCTACAGGTGCCTCAATTAATGTAAATTTACCAGTAACTGCTGCATTTCCCACCCTCAGCTTATATGAGAGTCAATACGTTTGCCCAGATTTTGTTGTAAAATCAGGTGCTTAGGCTTATATGCAAGTCGGATTATATGCGAGTATATATGTGTCAGAAATCAGGCTGAGCCCAGCCTATAGAGTCTGTGATAGAGACACATCCGAGATCCAACAGGCAGTTGAAATCCAAAGAGGGCACCGAAGGTGCTAAAGTTCACAGGATTGCCAGATGGCCAGAATCTAATCTCTACGGTTACAGCGTTGTTGAGACTAGGCTGTCTATGCAAGGTCGCTAGAGGAGATTGTTAAAGCAACGGAGGAAAACTCCTGCTGGGAAAGAAGGGGAGTCTTGGAGCCTGAGGACAGGTTTACAACCCCCGACCTTGCCAGGCTTCAGGAAATAAAACTAAGCCGGCATGAATTGAAGTTCGTGATATTCAGCTCCCCTTAAGGTCCCTCACCCCTCACCCGCCCGCAGTGGGCTGGACGGGGCCCAGCTTGTCTGGGAAGCAGGAATGGAATTTACGCACCAGGATGGGCGCTGCCACATGCTCTGCATCCACCCATTCATTGTCTGAGTCAGGGAACCCTTTCCAGGCCACCAGATATTGTAAGCGTTTCCTGGAGACCCGGGAATCCTCTACGAGACACCTCGTAGTGGGTCTCATCCCCCACCATCACGGGGTTGGGGGGAGGTGGAGATTTCAGGTGCCATTTGTCGGGAGGTGGCACCTTTATCACCAGACTGACATGAAAAAGGGGGTGCACCTTTTTGTAGGCGGCCAGGAGTTCTACCCTCACCGCAACCTCGTTGAGGACTTCTGTGATCTTGAACGACCCCACAAATTGATAACTCGGTTTCTTGCAGGGCCTCCGATTCTTTAAGTGCTTAGTTGAGATAAACACCTTGTCCCCCGCCACATAGGCAGGGGCTGGCTGCTGTTTGCGGTCTGCCCATTTCTTAAAGTCTCCCTTGGCTTTATTCAGGGTGGCTGTCACCTTGGACCAGGTATCCCGAACCTTGGTTACCCACTCCTCTACCCCAGGTGGAATGGCCTCAGCTTCCCCGGGGGGCTTTACCAAGGGAGGGAATGGGGGAGAGGCGTACCCATAGACAACCTCAAAGGGAGATTTTCCCGTGCTCGCTTGTGGGGCGTTGTTATACACGTACTCTGCCTGTGCTAACAGGTAGGTCCAATCATCCTGATGGTAATTAAGAAAGCAACGGAGGTACTGCTCTAACACCTAGTTGACCCGTTCCATCTGCCCATCGTGGCTGGGTGGTACGCTGAGCTCAGGCCCTGGGCCACCCCTGCAAATTCAGTGAGTGCCCCCAAAACTTGGCAGCAAACTGGGCTCCCCTATTGCTCATTATCTTCCAGGGGAACCCGTGCAATCTATCACGTGTGAGACTAACAGTTCCGCCAGTTGCTGAGCAGACAGGAGACCCGCACAGGGGACGAAATGTGCCTGTTTGGAGAACAGGTCTACCACCACCCAGATGACTGTCTTTCCCTGGCTGGGGGGCAGGTCCGTGATGAAGTCCATGGAGATTACTTCCCAGGGATGGCTAGGAACATCGAGTGGCTTTAACAACTTCTGAGGTCCCCCCCCCACTTGTGAGTGAGACACACCGGAATCCCTTAACGCAGTAGTCACCAACCTTTTTATCACTGCGGACCACTCAGTGCCTTTTACTGAGGCCCGGTGGGGGTGGGGTAGTTTACTCCTCTACTCTCAATCACTGCCCTAGCGCTCTCTGATCGCTATGGTAATGTTTAAACATCCCTTCCAAATAAGATACAAACACGCCACAACAATGAAGTGTGTTGTAAAGGGCTGGGGGGGATGAAGTAAAGGGCCGGGGGGGGGGAGGCGTCCTTCGGGGCCCACCTCCAATTAGTCGGACCACATGTGGTCCGTGGCCCACAGGTTGGGGATCGCTACCTTAACGTACTCCTCTACATCCCTCCGTACCTTCGGCCACTAAAACTGGCGCTGAAGCAACCCCCTTCAGGAACCCAAAGTGCCCTGCCGCCTTACTGTCATAGCATGTCTCCAGCACCCGTTTCCTAAGAGGCGGGCTGGTATACAGCAGGCCCCCCTTGTACCAGAGGCCCCCTGTATTCCCTCAGTTGGGGATTCAACCTCTGCAGCTCCGGATCCCCTTCTAAGGCGGCCTGGAATTCCAGAAGGCAGTCCCCCAGCAATGGAGGTGGGCTGCCCGTCCATGTGGGGCTCGCCCTCAGCCTTCACCTGACTGTGGGTCTGGACTAACAACCCCACCTGCTCAGGGCTGAACACCATGTCCACCTGGAGATTCCTTTTTCCCCCTCCGGGGTGCATGTGGGACAGGGCATCTGCCATGAAGCTCTTCTTCCCCATTATATGCACCAGCTTAAACTTGAACCGGGAGAAGAAGTCCCAGCGGATCTGCTTCGCGTTGAGGGTGCGTGGTTTACTCAGAGCCTCCAAATTCTTATGGTTGGTGCAAACCTCAAAAGGTTCCTTGGTCCCTTCCAGTAAGTGGCGCCACGTGGTGAGGGCAGCCTTTACCGTGGCTGCTTCTTTCTCCCAAATTGCCCAGTTTCTCTGTGGGGGGAAACCTGCGGGCTGGTAGTCACATGACCGCAGTTGGCCCCCCTCCCCCCTTTTGCAACAACACGCCCCCCCCTATTGACTCATTCAAGGCATCTACCTGGACCACAAATGGCTTGTTGGTCTCGGGGTGGGCCAGGACCGGTTCTGTGGTGAAGAGTCCCCTTCAGTTCATTAAAGGACCGCTCACAATCAGGGGTCCAGGGAAGAACCGCCCCTGGCTTGTTCTCCCGCCCCCCCTTCCCATTGGTTTTCAACAGATCAGTCAGAGGTAGGGCTACCTTGGAGAAGCACGGAAGAAAATCCCTGTAGAAATTGGCGAACTCTAGAAAGGATTGGAGCTGCCGGCGAGTTGTAGGGACCTCCCAATCTACGACAGCCTACACCTTGGCTGGGTCCATCTGGATTCCCTCCCCCGACACCTGATAGCCCAAGAAATCTACTTTCTTTCGATGGAATTCACACTTAGAGAGTTTGGCGTACAGCTTGTGCTCTGCCAAGCAGTGCAACACCTCCCTGACCAGTGCCACATGTTCTGATTCATCCCTGGTGTAGATCAACATGTCATCCAAAAATACCTCCCCCCCCCCCCCGTACAGCAGGTCATGCAACACCTCGTTTATGACATTCATGAATATGCCCGGTGAGCCGCTTAACCCGAACGGCATCACAAGATACTCAAACTGCCCCGGGGGAGTGTTAAAGGCAGTCTTCTACTCATCCCCCTCGGTAATACGCACCCGGTAGTAGGCATCCCTCAGATCCAGGTTGGTAAACACCCTCTCCTCCCTCCCCCAATTGTCTTATCAAGTCTTTTATCCGGGGCATGGGGGTAAGCATTTACTCGGGAGACTGCATTAATGGCCCAGTAGAGTGTGCACAGTCTGAGTGTTCCGTCTTTCTTTTTGGCAAAGAGTACTGAGGCTGCCATGGGCGAGGTGGCCGGCCGGATGAAACCTCTCTTCAGGTTCTTGTCTATGAAAGCTCGTAGCTCCCCCAGTTCAGCAGAGCTCATGTAGTACAGCTTGGCTTTCGGCAGCTTAGCTCCCAGGACCAGTTCAATGGGCTGGGGCCGGTGTGTGTGGGGGTGTTGTGGGGGGTCGTGGGCCGGTGGGGGGGTGTTGATTGCGCTCCTCCAAGAAAGCCTCAGTGAGATCTCGATAGCAGGCGGGTATCCCCTCCTCCTCCTCTGTGTACAGTCCCAACGCCCGCAGCCATGGATTCAGAGTGGCTGTGCTGCTGGTCCAGGGGATGATGGTGCCGGCCACTGCAGTCGACGGTACCAGAAATGTAACTTACAGTTGGGGTGTGAAAAAACCAGGCGTTTCTCATCCCAGTCTATCTCGGGGCAGTGTAGCTCCAACCAGTCTATGCCCAGAAGGATCGAGAATCCCATCACCAGGGCAATGGTCAAGGATAGGCGCTCCCAGTGGGGTCCAATATTTAGGGCCAGGGCTTCAGTGACATGGGTGATGGCACTGCCCCCCCCACCAGGGCCCCTTCCACTTGTCTCATGATGATCAGCTTCTCCAGGTCCTCCAGTCTCGCGCCCAGATCTTGGGCCAACTCTGGCTTGATCAGAGAAGTTGTGCACCCAGAGTCCATGCAGACCTGGGTCCTCCTAGGGACAGCAGGCTGGGTGGACCGTCTTCGTTTCCCGAATCCCTGAACAGGTGGGGCTCTGGGCTATCGGGCTTTGCCCGGTCCCCCTATTTGGAGATCTCGATGGGGGCTAACATTGCCCACGCCCCCGGGGTCTTTTCCGTCAAGCGGGGATGCTCCCCAGGGGCCCGGGACTTGGCCGTCCCGCTCTTCGTCTCCCCTGGGTCCATGGGGGGAGCAGGGCCCGCCGGTGCTGCGTAGGCTGCGGGCTGCAGTAAAAAAATGGGTTGGTCTGCACTGGGAGGGGGCTGGCAGTGCCGGAATGGCATAAGGCAAGCCCAGAGCTGGCATGGGCTGCATCCCGGGGTCCAGCTGCGGGGCTACATATGGATTCCATCCCCAAGGTAACTGGGGGGGGCTGGGGAGTGGACGGTCCCCACTGGCCTACCACGAGCGGTGCCAGTTGGAGAGGCATAGGCGAGCGGGTCCGGGAGACTTCCCATTGCCCAAGCAAGGTGGTCCCGGTATCTTGGACCCATCCCTGGTTCTGAGAGGGCGATAACCCTCCCCGCGAACGTTGGGAGCCTTGGCGGGGTAGAAACTCACTGAACCGGGGAGTCGAGTAGATGCCAAACGGGGCCCTAGTTCAGTGTCGTCAACGCCCCTATCTGTGAGGAATCAGGCTGAGCTCAGCCTATAGAGTCCGTGATAAAGACACATCCGAGATCCAACAAGCAGTTGAAATCCAAAGAGCTTTATTAAACAGAGTCTACAGAAATGCTAATGTGAGGCAAGATCTTCCTAAGCAAAGATTTTGATAATAATGGGGAACAATTGCCAGTTCAGAACAGATATAGGGTTCTCTCAATAGAGGAGGGGTACAAAGGCATTTCGACCTGAAGACAGATTTACAGGTTTACAACCCCCGACCTTACCAGGCTTCAGGAAATTAAACTAAGCAGGCGTTAATCGAAGTTCATGACAATAAGGTATTTTAGTTTGTCACATTTGCTTTGGAGGATCTGGGAGCAGAAGAGCATTATCTCAGGAGCTGATTGCTAGCTCCACCCTGTGCTGAGTAGGCCTTTGTGCTATAAAAGGCTTGCCAGAGGAAGGCAGTGCTTTGGAGGAGCTGGGAGAACAAGCGCATTATTTCAGGGGCTGATTCAGGAGCTGACTGCTAGCTCCGCCCTCTGCTGAGTAGGCCTTTGTGCTATGAAAGGCTCCTGCTTGCCAGAGGCACGGGCCTTTGGCCCGTGCAAAACAAAAAAACCTCAAAGGTTTCTTGGGGTCTGGATCAAACCTGAATACTCTGCAAGTAGCAAAGAGCAAGAGCTAAAGGACTCTTGGCTGTTGGCTTTTCGCCAGAGGATCAAGCCGAAGGTTTCAGTGAAGTGTAGGACTGTTTGTGGAGCAGTTCAGATGTATCGAAGTGGCATGAAGACTGAAGAAGGTTTCGTAGTGACATGTACCATCTGAGGAACGTTTGTCTGTTTACCTCAGGGGGACAATTGTTACAAATGCGACAAGTGCAAATTCGTGGCTCTACTGGAGGAGAAGGTCTGGGGATTCGAGAAACGATTGATTACACTGCAGGAAGAGGGAAATCTATCAAAACAAAATCAGGAGCACCTAACACAGGAGGGTAATAATTGGAAGAATGTTACGCATAGGAGTAGAAGAATAAGAAGAAGGTCTGACCCACTGACTCTCAGCAATTGGTTCCAACATCTGCCTGAAGAGGTTGATTCAGGAACCCAGGAGCATATGCAATCCCTCATGAAGAACAAGCCCCAACGTAGACCAGGAAAAAAGTCACAGGTCCCTCCAGATGAGAGTTCTGGGTCTTCTCCCCTGCCGACCCCACAAAGGTCAGGAAACACTTCACAGTCCCCCACAAGAAACAGTTTTAGTTCTGCTCCCAAAGATATGAAGAAACGGGTACTGGTAATTGGGGATTCCTTGCTAAGAGGTGTAGATGCTGAAGTGTGTAGACCAGACTTGTTGTATTGAGAGGTCTGCTGCCTACCTGGTGCACACATCAAAGATGTGACAGAACAGCTGGACAGGCTCATCATGTCTACAGATCATTACCCCTTCCTTTTCATCCATGTATGAACAAATAATACTGCCCAGCGGAACATGGAACATATTAAACAAAACTTTGTGGATCTGCGGGAAAAGGTAAAGGATCTGGGAGCACAGGTTGTGTTTTCATCAGTCCTTCCTGTAAGTGGCCGAGGCATAGGAAGAGAGAGAAAAGTTATGCAAGTAAATGACTGGATTCGTCAATGGTGTCGACGGGAACAATTTGGATTTCTGGATCATGGTCAACAATGTCAATATGAGGGGCTCTTATCAGGAGACGGTGTGCACCTCACAAGGGATGGAAAAAGTAATTTGGGGAGAACCCGTGCACACCTGGTGAAGAAGGCTTTAAACTAGACACAAAGGGGGAGCAAGATGTAAATTCAGAACTTGGTGTGATGGCAAGATCTGAATATGAGAAGATCTCAAATCTACAGGGAATGTTACATAAGCAGGGAACTACTAGCTTACAAGGAAGTTCTTAAACCAAAACCATGAGGATTCCGATGTCTCTACACTAATGCACCGAGTATGGGAAACAAGCAGGAGGAACTAGTAGTCGTAATAGAGGAAGGGGGCTATGACCTAATAGGAATCACAGAAACTTGGTGGGATAATACTCACAATTGGAATACTAAAATTGAGAAGTACAATCTATTCAGAAAGGAGAGACAAGAAAAGAAGGGGGGAGGTGTAGCAATATATGCTAGGAATCGTTGTACTTGTGAAGAAATACAGGTACCCGAGCATGAAAGTTCCGTTGAGTGTATTTGGGTAAATATAAAAGGAGTAGGAAATGAGAGTGGTATTATTGTGGGTGCCTGCTATAGTCCACCAAGCCAGTCAGAGGATTTGAATGAGATACTGCTAGACCAAATTACACAATTTTCAAAAAAGGGGGAAACAGTGGTCATGGGTGATTTCAGTTACCCAGATATCTGTTGGAAGACCAACTCTGCTAAAAATGTAAACTCTGTTAAATTCTTAACTTGTCTTGCCGATAGCTTCATTTCCCAGAAAGTAGAGAGGGGAACCAGGGGTTCTGCTATTTTAAACTTGTATCTCATCAACAGGGAAGAACTGGCAGATGACGTGGAAGTAGTGGTGGGCACACTTGGTAGCAGTGACCATGTGCTTTTGGAGGTGTGGCAGGTTACAGTAGATGAGCGATTGGGATGTGAGTGTCCTGCATAGTGCAGGGGGTTGGACTAGATGACCCATGAGATCCCTTCCAACTCTATGATTCTATGATTCTAAGATTAAAAAACAATAGTCCAAGAAATGTGTACAAAAATAAATGTATTTATAAAAAGGTTTCTCTAATTTATTGCACAACGATGTTTTTTCACTCCGAAGTATGAATATCTTGGCCCCCATGTAGGTGATGGCTGCACCCATACTTTAGCCACTAGTTTGTAAGTAAAGTTGATTCTCATATTCAAAACAGTTGTTCTCAAGAACAATATCAAACAGTTCCAATAAGTAATGGGGTGGGGGGTGTTGTTCCCTTCTAGAATTAAGATCCACCACCATTTAAGCTCCATCGTGGGGGATGTTAGTATATAAGGACACAATATCTAAAGTTTCTATGACCAAAACCTTTGGAATACAAAATTTACTCACTAACTTTAAAAAGTGGGTTTTCTGTAGATGAAAATACATTTTGAAAGAGTCTCCAAAAAGGAGCCTTGTTGTGCTATTATTGCTCTTCCTAGTGGTAGAAATATGTTTTTATGGATTTTAGGCAAAAGATATATCTTAGGAATAGATGGAAGATGGAAATTTATTACCCAAAAATGCAACTTCATTCAAAAATATATAATCCATTTCTAAACTCCTGGACAACAATCCTTATGATTCTCATAATTTCAGAGATATGACAATGTTCATTTTTTTATATTTAGCATCATTGAGTTGTTTAAACATTTCACAATCATAATCCAATTTGTTCATAATCACTATCCTACCACCTTTGTCAGCTGGTTTAGTTACAATGTTAGAATAATCCTGCAAAAATCAACTAATTAACAAGTTTATATAATATAAGTAGCAAAATCTGGACATGCTTCCTCTATGTCTTAAAGCATAAAAACTTAAAACGAAAAAGAAGGAGGCACTAATTATGAGCTGGCATCAAGTTAACCAGGCTGCCAAACTTACGGCCAATCCGCACCTGATTTAAAAAGTGAGAGTCTTATGCTTTGCAAATGACATATTTTTGGCGTTTTGCACGACAACGTAAACATCCAGAATTACATCTGCAAACCGGGAGCTACATCCTTCATTTTAAAGCGCTTGCAGGGGAATCCACAAACCTGGATTACCCCTGCCATGTAGCGATAGCAGGATGAGAGC
Organism: Paroedura picta; assembly: GCF_049243985.1. Lineage (NCBI taxonomy): Eukaryota > Metazoa > Chordata > Lepidosauria > Squamata > Gekkonidae > Paroedura > Paroedura picta. Next base: position 75,618,684 of record NC_135371.1, on the reverse strand, counting down.
AGCCAGCAGGACACTCGCACAAGATATGTGCATTACCAAAATGGCTGAAATAGCGAGAATTCCAGCTACAATGCGCGCCCTTGAGCCTGCCTCCCTCTCTCTTAACCTGGAATGGGGCTTTCTTTTTTTAATAAACTGCCTGGAGCAACGAATAGACACATAATCACCCAGGCAGAGCACAAAATAAACTATGTATCCATGAACAGATGCATATGTCACTTAAAAAGAATAGCGGGCATTGCGGTCCCTTTAAAATAACAAGAAAGGTGATCGGACGCCTGTCTTGATTGACAGGCGGAAGAGGAGCTTGTCTAGCGTGTTCTCCCGCCTATTCAAGCAGGTGTGTGAATTGAGATGGCAGCAGAGGAGCCAGCAGGTGAAGAATTCTGGGAGGCACTTTTTTAAATATTATGCCATTGCACTCGCGTAAGGCTTTTTTTTCCTGTGCCGAATGGCCATTAAAGATGTCTCACTGTTCTGGAAAATTGTCTCTAGTAGATTGCAGTCAGCTGATAATAGCCCTCTTTGTGTGATACTGCATAAAATAGGGGAGACTTATTTAGCAAGACACTTTGTTGCAGTCTCGCCAGAAATCGTCTCCATTTCTTGACCTTGAAAATTTAGCTTCCTGGTCTCCAGTTTCAGCCCCAGAAATTAAAAGGCTTATTGCTCAGCTAAGGTAGGGGAAAGTTCCAAGAAGTGATTTGTATCTCTTAGAACTCATCAAAGAGGTTTTAGAATCATAGAACCAAGCCATATGAAGATAGGTTGAGGGACTTGGGAATGTTCAGCCTGGAGAAAAGGAGGTTGAGAGGGGACATGATAGCCCTCTTTAAGTATTTGAAAGGTTGTCACTTAGAGGAGAGCAGGATGCTGTTTCCGTTGGCTGCAGAGGAAAGCACAGTAATGGATTTAAACTACAAGTACAACGATATAGGCTAGATATTAGGAAAAAAATTTTCACAGTCAGAGTAATTCAGCAGTGGAACAGGCTGCCTAAGGAGGTGGTGAGCTCCCCCTCACTGGCAGTCTTCAAACAAAGGTTGGATACACACATTTCTTGGATGCTTTAGGATGCTTTGGGCTGATCCTGCGTTGAGCAGGGGGCTGGACTAGATGGCCTCTGTGGCCCCTTTATGATTCTGGGATTTTATTATTCTATTCTGCAGAGCACATAAGGCAACGGCGATGATGGTTAGAGTGGTAACAATAACTTCTATCTTGAACAGGGCAGCTTTCGTGTGGGCAAGAAACTTGATACAGCAGTACCAGCTGACAGCACCAGGAATATTGAAGGACTCTTAAAGACTGCTTCCTTCATAGCAGATGCAACTCTGGACAGCATATTTAATTCCAGGGCCATGGTGTCAACAACTGCAAAAAGCATGGCTTGTAGAGGTAAAAGGAAAAAACTATCATGGCAGCCTATCCTTTTGTAGGAGATCATCGGAGAGGCCCTGGAATTTATCCTCATCAAAATGAAGGTGATGCCTAGATATGTGAGACGCAACACTGATAACAGACTTCCCCTGGTTCCTTTTGCACTCAAGGTGTCCTACGGCAGTGGTCTCCAACCTTTTTCTCACCGGGGACCGGTTAACGCTTGACAATTTTACTGTGGCCCAGGGGGTGTAGTCTTTTGCCGATGGATGTTGCCACCGCGTGAGCCCTCATTCCTCTTGTTTTTCTGCCAGCACCCCTGACTTCCCACCACCCACTGGGGGGCGCTGCCAACAGGAGCTACGCAGTGCCACACTGAGGAGGAGCCCCAGCCATGGTGTCTGCTGGAGAGCACCAAAGGTTAGCTGGCAGCAGAGTGGCAGGGCAGCCCCTGAGGCCACAGCCAGGGAGGAAGACGAGAAAGAGCCGTGGCCCGGGACCGGTCCCTGAACCGGGGGTTGGGGACAGCTGACCTACAGCACCCACAGCACCTTTGCCAAGACAACTGCAGAGGATTGTAGTGACACTTCTGAAGCGGGCAAAGAAAAGTAAACTTCTGCCACAGATGAAACAGGGGCACAGGTAACAAAAATGACAAGGTAGATAGAGGACAGCTCACAGCCTTGTGCATGACTGCAGGTCAGCTGTGAGAGGATGCTGATGAAAATGAAATAGAAGATTTCTATGCGAAAGTGTATGAAACAATGAAACAGGTGCCTCAAAAGGACATGATATACGTTATTGGTGATTTCAAAGCCAAAGTTGGAATCCACAAGAGCAAAGCATCTGTGTTAGGTTTGGACTAGGTGAGCGAAATGAAGCTGGTTACAGACTTATCCAGTTCTGTCAAGAAAACAAATTGACTATCACTAACACTCTATGAACAACTGAAACGCCATTTATACACCAGGACATCTCCCATACGAGTAAAATCTCACTGAAGATCATTCAGAACCTTCTCAAATCAACCATTGATGCTCAGCTACCAGATGTCCAGGCTGGTTTTTGACATGGTTGTGGCACCCGAGACCACATCAATTATCTCCGCTATGCAGGGGATACAACACTCCTTGCTGAATCAGAGCGTGATCTGATGACCCTGATAAAGAGACTAAAAGAAGAAAGTGAAAATATGGGACTATACCTAAATATCAAAAAGACCAAGATTATGGCAACTACTGGCAGTAGCACCAAAGTAGAACCAATGATGGACAATGAGAACATCGAATGTATTGATGATTTCATCTTTCTTGTCTCTATGATCACTCAAAGTGGTGGATGCAGCCTTGAAATCAAATGTCGAATAACACTGGGCCGGAACGTAATGTTAAGCATGAACCGAATATGGAAAAATAAAAATGAAGATGATGATGATGTCATCTGTTCAGTCGTGTCCAACTCTCGGCAATTCTACGGGAATATCTTCTCCATGCGCCCCTGTCTCTGACTGCTTCTTTTAATTGGTTCATGATGATCCCTGTATTGGCTTTAATCTTGTCGAGCCAGCAGGTCCTTTGGCGACCACGTTTCCTTTTGCCGCTGACCGTGCCAAGCATTAATTATTTTTCTAGCAAGTTTGATCTCTTGATGTGTATGAAGCTGGTAGCAGACTTATCCAGTTCTGTCAAGGAAACAAACTGACTATTACCAAACAACCGAAACGCTGTTTATACACCTGGACATCTCCAGATGGCATACACCATAATGAATCAATTTTATCCTTTGCAGTCAGAGATGGCGGAGTTCTATTCTAGCTGTAAAAACATTTCCTGGAGCAGATTGTGGCTCTGATCACAAACTGTTGGTGGCCAAGTTCAAATTCAGACTATGTAATATTAAGAAAATTGTACCCCCAAATAAGTTTGATGTCACCAAGATTACGCCAACATATGCCATAGAAGTGAAGAATAAATATCTAATATCATAGAAGCTGCATTAGAACATATACCATACAAAAAGCCAGGAAGAAGATGCAATTGGTTAACATCTGACACCATCAAAATTGCTGAAAAACGAAGAGCAGCAAAAGCTGCTGGCATGAGAGGTGAATTCAGGAGGCTAAATGCAGATTTTCAACATGCTGGTAAACAAGGAAGAGTATTGGAAGCAACTATGCAAGCGACTGGAAGAGCAATGTACTAGAGGCCACACCAGAAACCTCTTTGCTCAGGTGAAACAAGTTCGGAGCAAGTAGTGAAGTGACAACAATGAAAAGACTTGACTGACCAAACCAACATCAAGTATCGATGGCGACAATATGCAGAAGAATTATATGCAAACATCATGGTGCCTCAATCACCAGCCACAAAACACCCGACATGAATTGGAACTTCCTATACTGGGAGAAGAAGCTATCTGGGCTCTGAAGCAGCTCCCAAATAATAAGGTTTCTGGCATAGATACCATTCCAGTGGAACTAATTAGATCTGTTCCACCAGCAGCAATCACAGCATTATGCCAAAATGTCTGGGAAACAGGCACATAGTCAATAGACTGGAAAAGGTCAGTTTTTATCCCATTATTAAAGAAAGGTGATGCTCTCATCTGCTCAAACTATCGAACTATAGCCCTGATCTCCCATGCAAGTAGAAGATCATCCAGAACTGTCTCAAATCAACCATTGATGCTCAGCTACCAAATGTCCAGGCTGGTTTTCGATGTGGTTGCCGCACCTGAGACTACATTGTAAATTTGGGTTGGATTTTTGAAAAAAAACCCATGAATATCAAAAGGCCATCTATCTATGCTTTATTGATTATTCTAAAGCATTTGACTGTGTTGATCTCAAGAAGCTATGGGATGCCTTACATGAATTGAGAATGTTGTCCCACTTAACCCAGCTCATTAGTTCATTGCACACCAACCAGGAGGCCACAGTACGAACAATATATGGAGACACTGATTGGTTCAAGGTCAGCCAAGGAGTGAGACAAGGGTGTATCTTATCACCCTTTTTTAACCTTTATGCAGAGGTAATTATGCGGAAGGTTAATCTGGAAGAATCTACAATCGGAGTCAAAATTGGAGGTCGTAACATCAATAATCTCTGCTATGCAGATCATACAACACTCCTTGCTGAATCAGAGCGTGATCTCATGACCCTGATAAAGGGACTAAAAGAAGAAAGTGAAAATATGAGACTATACCTAAATATCTTTAAGACCAAGATCATGACAACTACTGGTAGTAGCACCAAAGTAACTATTGACAATAAGAACATTGAATGTATTGATGATTTCATCTTTCTTTACTCTATCATCAATCAGAGTGGTGGATGCAGCCTTGATACTGATCCCTATAATGCCCTTGCTCCTATGCAAAATCAAACAACAGAAAGTATTGGTCATTCTAGTGGCGCCATACTGACACAGGAAGCCCTGGTTCTCAAGTATACTACAACTGGCAGCGGAACCACCATTCAAGCTTCCACAGATGCCAGGCCTACTGTACCTGGCATACCAGTTTCCTGTGGTATCCAGATACAGACGGGATGAGAATGGCCATCTGGAAATTGTACTGAGACATCTAACCGATGCCAGGTACTCACAGGAGGCTGTAGGGACAATCCTAACTTCCAGGAGAGATTAAAATATTAGAATTTACAGTGTCACCTGGAAGGCCTTTGTGAGTTGAGGAAGAAAGAAATTGAATTTACCTAAAGCTTTCAGTAACAGTGATTTTGAACTTCTTACAAGACATGGCGGCTCAGGGTTAAAACCAGCCACCTTAAGATGACAAATAATGACAATTGCGTCTGTTTGGCCACAGGCCTCTCTCACCTTCGCACATAGTTTGGTTTCTCAAAGGGGGAAACCGCAAAACCCTGCCACTGATACATAGTTCTCCAACATGGAAACTGAATGTGGTCTTACAAGCTCTGACAAAGGTTCTATTTGAGCCTGTTGCAAAGACTTTGTTAAAAGACTTGGGTATAAAAGTGATATTTCTCATATCCATCACATCAGAAAAATGCATGTCAGAATTGGAAGTCTTAACCAAAGGATCAGTCTTTCACAAGGATAATGTGGTGATATGCCCAGATCCGTCCGTCAGACCTAAGATAGATACCATACTACACAGATCACAAGAAATCATTCTTCCATTAGTCTGACTGAATCCAAAACATCCTACAGAATGAGAATGGCACAATTAGAGGTTCTGAGAACTCTTAAAGCTTATCTGATTTGCACAGAAATCATAAGAAGATCTGACAATTTTTTCCTTTCAGTGACTTCTCTGAATATCAGACAGAAAATTCCAAGGCAGTGATCACTAGAAATCTGAGAACTTACATGGCTGAGACATACAAATCACTTCCTTTGTCAATACCTACAGGGATCATTGCACATCCCATTAGTAGTGCATCTACTAATGCAGCTTTCGTAAACAGAGCATTAGTTCTCCAAGTCTATAAAGCGGCAACATGATCATCTATTGCCACATTTATCAGGCACTACAAGATTTATCAATACAGTTTAGCTGACACTGCCCTTGGCAGGTGAATCTGGCAACTTGTTCTGGAACCAGACTAAAGTACCCACCTGGGTATATTAGGCTCTAGAAGGGCCCATTCTTGCAGATGTCCTCCGATCCAATGGGAAAGAACTGCCATTGGATTTACTGAAGAGGGTCCTTCTCCCCTGGAGTACGGAGGACATCCAGCCCTCCCGATCTGATTCTGGAACATGAAACACTATTCAGCTAGCAAGAAACAGGTAAGCCTAGGGAAATGCAGTAGATTTCCTCTTTCCTTCCTGCTCTTTCTATAACAAAAAAAATTACAAATTAAGAACATTAATCTGTTCAAGGTTAATGAGTTCTAGTTTCAGTTATTCTACTCTGTGGCTTTTTGGAGTGTCCAGACTGAGGAATGAGACGCTGCACGCAGGACAGGAAGTGAGGGAGGATGTTTTAATTAACCCCTGCCTCCCAGAGAAGCCGAAGGGAAAACCCATCCTTGCAGATGTTCTTCGTACTCCAGGGCAAAGGACCCTATTCGGTAAGTCCAATGGTAATTTTCCAAGGAAGGGTAATATCACTGCTTATATATGGCGCATAGGCATGTTTGTATAACAATTATCAAAAATTGGAAGTAATTCAAAAATGGGAAGTAATTCAATCTAAATTTCACAGATCTTTTGAGTACCTCTCTGTATATCTTATGCCTTACATAAATTGGAAGCAGGCCAGTACCTATAGAAACACATACCTCGCTTCAAGCCTTAGATTTCTGGCTCAAGATAAGTTTCCTCCCTTCAGGTCAAACTGCTAATTTTTTTTAAGATACCTATCATGCCAGATGGATGAGTAAGATTGAGAACAAACTATATCACCTTGGCCACTATAACATGGCTTTAATACATTTAGGGCATGAACAAGCTAGGATAATTGTTAGACAAAGATTATAGGATACCGTTCTCCAAAGTGATAAAAGTACGGCTGCACTCCAATCTTATAGTAGGAAATACTGATAAAAATTCACTCCATCTATGTTCTTATATACATTAGGGGACTGCAGGAGGCTGGGGAGTGAATGAGGCCATGGCGTCAGGCTCAGTGAGTGGGTGGGTGAGTTGGGGCCGGTACCAAAGGAGGGAAGGTTAGAAGTGGAGCAGCCACTGGGCAGGCCACGCATGCCGCAGAGCATCACATCACTAGCTGGGACCAGCGGGGCCAAGCAGGGCGGCCTGTGTGCGGCGACCAGGGGCTGGGAGCGGCGTCGGAACTGGGCACGTGTGCCTCCCCTCCGAGATGGCTGTTTCATGGGGCAACCTGGGGAAGGGGGCCAGCCCGGCTGGAAGGTCATGGGGGCAGAGGTGGCGGCCTGGGCCCAGCTGAGCCTCCTCCCTTCTTTCCTCCGGCTGGACTCACCGGTGACGAGGAAGCGATGGAGCAGCAGCCCCAAGATTCTGGCTCTGGTGGTGGATCAGGCTGGGCAGGAGAGAGCGGAGGTGGCGACAGCCATGGCCATGCTGGCGAAGGGCATGAAAGGGGCCTCACTTGCCCTGCGCTACCCCCTGCCCCCTAGCCCAGTAGTCCCCAACCTTTTTATCACCGGAGACCTGTCAACACTTGACAATTTTACTGAGGCCCATGTGTGTGTGTATGTAATCTTTTCCCGAGGGACATTGCCACCATCTGAGCCCCTGCTGTCAGACGTAAGAGAACTCACAACTAGCTTCTTAATTATAGAAAGCTTTATTGAGAAGTACTACACGCATCAAGACTGGAGAAGTCAAATCTGACCTGAATACAGATTTGCTTCTTCTTATCAATACAATTCTCCCACCCAAAACTTGAAAGTTCCCAAGGGAGGGGGGAAGGAGAGAAGAGATTAAATTAAAACAGTGATACATTCTCATGGCCTTGACTGGGTAATAGCGAAACCAGACCCAGCCGAGAGGCCTCAACAAGTGATAAGAGTTACAACAACATATTTCACTTATAATTGTTAGCAGGAATATAGGACCTGTGGCAACCAGGCACCAAGCAATATAACTGTCATGGAAGAACTCAGGCTAATTTATGACAGAGATTCTACAATCCTGACATCCTTCCACCCTAAAAGAGACCCCCCCACACACTAGCCCGCATCCACTGGACGAGGACAATCGGGGAATGCACGGTGGAACGCCCGCAGGAGGCGCGGGGCTTTTACATTCGCAGCCTCCACCCACTCCCTCTCCCCCGAAGGGAACTCTTTCCAATCCACCAAATATTGGAGGCGACCCTTGTGCACACGAGAGTCCAAGATCTGATTGACTTCGTAGTGGGTGTCTTTATCAACGTAGACAGGCACTGGTGTTGAGAGCGGAGGGTGCCACACATCCGGCACCGGGGCTCGCCGCAGCAGGCTGGAATGAAAAACCGGATGCACATTCCTGTAAGTTTTAGGCAAACGCAATTCCACAGTCACAGCATTGATCAGCTTCACGATGGGAAAGGGCCCCACAAATTTGGGACCCAGCTTCTTAGATTGTTGCTGACAGCGTAAGTTTTTTGTGGACAGGTAGGCAAGGTCACCCACCTTCCAGGCTGGGGCAGGTGCACGTTTTTTGTCTGCCTGGGACTTGTAAGCTTGTTTAGCCTCTTCAAGGCTAGAGACAATATCTGGCCACCCTGCACTAATAGTTGCTGCCCATTTTGTAATGTCAGGAGCTTCAGCAGGATCAAAATCCCAGGTGGGTGCAGCAATTAAGTCAGTCCCGTACACCACTTTAAAGAGAGATACTCCTGTGGAGGCATGCACCCCATTGTTGTAGGCAAATTCAGCAAGTGGCAAGAGGGCAACCCAATCATTTTGTTGGTGGTTAATAAAACAGCGCAGATACTGTTCAAGGATTTGGTTCACCCGTTCAGTTTGACCGTTGGACTCAGGGTGGTAGCCCGAGGTCAGGGCTTGCTCTATTCCCAGCAACTTCAAAAGCTCCCGCCAGAACTTGGCAACGAACTGGGGGCCCCGATCCGTGAGCAATCTCCTAGGAATTCCATGTAGGCGGATTATGTGGGTCACAAACATAGAAGCCAGTTTGGCCGCTGAGGGCAAGCCCGCACAGGGAATAAAATGGGCTTGCTTTGAAAATGCATCCACCACCACTCAAACTACAGTCTTGCCCTGGCTGGGAGGCAGGTCCGTAATAAAATCCATGGTAACATCGGACCAGGGTCGGGCAGGGGTGGGCAGAGGCTGCAGCAGCCCTTTTTTCTTTCCCCCTGGGGGTTTGGAAACCAGGCAGGTGGGGCAGCCTTGTACGTATTTCTCCACATCGCTCCGTAACGTCGGCCACCAATAATGTCTTCTGACCAGGTGCAGAGTTTTCACAAAACCAAAATGTCCTGCGGTTTTTGCATCGTGGCAAAGTTTTAAAACGTCCCCGCGCGCCGCCGCTGGAACGTAAAGGCGCTCCCCCTTGAAAAACAGGCCCCCCTTGTCGACTAGGTCAGGGCGGAGGGAAGCAAACTCAGAGTCCTGTAACACCTCCTTCTGAACCCACCCACCGGGAATCGAGTTTCCTTTCTTTGTTTGACTGCGCGTCACCGCTGCCATCCCCAATTGGGCGGGGGTGAAAACTGTGTCCACCAATGGGTCGCGCTTGCTGTTGTACTGGGGCAAGCGGGAGAGAGCGTCCGCCAAAAAGTTCATTTTGCCTGGCAGATGCTTTAGAGTAAAGTTGAAACGAGAGAAAAACTCCGCCCACCGCATTTGCTTGGCAGAGAGTGAGCGGGGCTGCTTGAGTGCTTGGAGATTTTTATGGTCTGTCCAAACTACAAACGGGACAGCAGACCCCTCCAACCAATGTCTCCATGTGGCAAGCGCAAATTTTACTGCGGCTGCCTCTTTTTCCCAAATTGCCCAGTTGCGTTCTGCCCCGGAAAACTTCTTTGACAGATAGGCTAAGGGGTGCAACTTCCCATCCTCCCCCTCTTGTAGGATCACGGCCCCCATTGCCACATCCGAGGAATCTACTTGCACGGTAAATTGCTTGGTTGGGTCAGCATGGGCCAACACCGGTTCGGATGTGAAAAGGAGTTTCAGACTCTCAAAGGCTTCCTGACACCGGGGGGTCCACTGGAGTGGGGCGCCCGGTCGAGTTGCCGCCTTTCCCCCCTCCTTTGTTTTCAACAAGTCAGTGAGCGGCAATGCCACTTTGGCAAAACTGGGAATAAACGTTCTATAGAAGTTTGCAAAACCTAAGAAGCTCTGGAGCTGTCTCCTCGTCTTGGGGGGTTCCCAGGCCAGCAAGTCCCGCACTTTGCCCGGGTCCATTTCAATTCCCTCCTTGGAAACCCGGAACCCCAAAAATTCCACCACGTCTCGGTGAAATTCACATTTTGAGAGTTTGGCAAACAGATGGTGCTTCCGCAGCCGGCGGAGCACTTCGCGGACTAATTTGGCGTGTTTACCCACATCTTCCGAATACACCAAAATATCATCAATGTAAACCAACACCCCTTGATACAACAAATCATGCATAATTTCATTTATCATGTTCATGAACACGCCCGGAGCGCCGGCGAGGCCGAACGGCATGACAGTATATTCAAATTGGCCCAAGGGGGTGTTAAAAGCAGTCAGGTACTCATGCCCCTTCTTTATGCGAACCCTGTAATAGGCTTTTCTCAAGTCCAGTTTTGTAAAAATCCGAGCCCTCCCCAAATGTCCCAACAAGTCCTTAATCAAAAGCAAAGGGTAGGCATTGCAGGTGGAGACAGCATTCAGTCCTCTGTAGTCCGTACAGAGGCGCAGGGACCCATCCTTCTTTTTCACAAAGAGGACTGGGGCAGCCAGGGGAGAAGTGGCCGGTCTGATGAATCCCCTGGCTAGATTCTTGTCTAAGAACTCCCTAAGCTCCTTCATTTCCCTAGGGCTCATGGAGTACAGTTTGGCTTTGGGAAGTGGCTCACCCTTCTTTAGCTCAATTGCACAGTCTGTTTTTCGGTGGGGAGGTAGTTGGTTGCATTCGGCTTCTGCGAACACATCCTCAAAATCTTGATACTCCCGAGGGAGAGCAGGCACCCCAGCCGCCCCCACTGCGGCCACGACTCGACAGTCTCGAGCTGGTTGGGGCCACACATGCTGCTTGCAACTGGGTGATGAAAACTTCACTGTCCCTTTTTTCCACTTCACCGAGGGATCGTGTTCCCGCAACCAGTCCAGCCCCAGCACACATGGGAAAGTGGAATGGGGCGCCACCAGGGGTCGGATTTGCTCCCAATGCTTTTCAATGTCCAAGTCCATCGGGAGCGTTTTTACCGTGGCTTCCCCCCCGGGGCACATTTCCCATCCAACTGAGTAATAGGCAAGGGCTCCCCCAGAGGCACCTTCCCCACCCCCAAAGTCTCGGCCAGTGCTGGGCTAACTAGGGTTTTGGTACACCCCGAGTCCACTATGCAACGAACACCCAATTTTCTCCCGGAGTTGGGCTCCGTGAGAGTTGCGGGCAAGAGAACCAGTGGAGAGTCACTCACCGCGCGTCTGCCCCTGCCGGAGATCTGCTGGCGGGGCGCCTTCATAGCAGGCCGTCTTCGTTTCCCGACTGCTCCTCCGATTGAATTTCTTCATCTTGGCTGCTGCCTTCTGATTCCTCCACCACCGTTGAGGCCCAGCCGGGGCCAGCAGGGACTTGGCACTTTTCTTCGGGGCCACTTTCTTGGTTGTGGAAACTTTGGCCGGGGTTCCCCCCGTCGACTTGGTGCTGGGCGATGTCTTGGTTGGGCATTGAGCGAGAAAATGGCCAGCCTGGCCACAACCCAGGCATAATCCCTTTTCCATGCGCCGCGAACGCTCGCTCAGTTCCAGCTTCGCCTTGGGCTTGGCTTTCTTAGGGGTAGACGTCTTCCCAGCCGTCTTTTCAGCAACTCCTTTATATTCGGCCGCCCGCTCCAGATGGCTTTCCATCTCTCCTGCCAGATGCACCCATCCCGACACGGTCAGTGGGTCTTCCAAAAGGAGGCACTTGCTGGACAAATCTCCTGAGAGCCCCCCTACGAAAGCATGCCCTCTCTGGGGCTCGGTCCAATCCGGGACTGCAGATGACAGCTCCTTGAATTCCCGGGCATACTCGGCCACTGTCATCTTCCCTTGCTTCAGGGACTTGAGCTTCTTCTCCGCCATCTCCTTCTCGAAAGGCTCCACGTACATCAGGCGCATGGTTCTCAGGAAGTGATTGTAGTTACGGACGACTCTCGGATTGTAACGATAGAGGTCCATGAACCACTTTGCCGCCTTCCCTTCCAAGCACTCTCCCACAAAACGAACACGCTCGGCATCATCATTAAAAGTGAACCCCATGTCCATCATGTAGGCTTGCAGATGCACCAGGAACGACGGGAAGGTTGACGGGTCTCCTGAGAACTTAGCTTTGAACTTGTAGGTGCTCCGCATCTCCACTCCTCTGAGATGGGGAGGCAAACGCCCCGGGCCCCAATCCATCGGAGCCCGCACTCCTCGGCCAACGCCTCGCCCCACTCCTGCCGCGGCCCTCGCCGCCACCGCTGCTCTCACCGCCACCGCTGCTCTCGCCGCCTCAGCCGCTCCGCCAGCCCCGGCCTCCGCTCCGTCCGCTGCCCCGGCACCGTCAGCAGCCCCCGCTGCAATTTGTAATCCACCGGCTCCGGCAGCCAGTCCGTGGGCCACAACTTGACCCAAACCCGGGAGGCCCACTCCTCCCACGGCATCGGCCCCACCAAGGCCGTCGTCTTGTTCCTCCTGCAACTGCGCTGCTGCTCTCGCCGCCGCCAAGGCTGCGGCTTCGGCTTCGGCGGCGGCGTTCATCGCCGCCTCCTCGCGCTCCCTCAGGGTAGGAAGATCTCTCTGCCTTCGGCCGCCGGGTTCGCGGAAGTCACCTTGCAGCTCACGCAGCAGGCGTCTCGCCTCGCGCTGCTCCTCCGGATCCAACCGTCCCGACACACCCTGCAGCCAGCTGTTCACTCTGTCCAGTTTCTGCTGCAACTCGCGGACGCCAACCCTTGGCCAGGCACCCCCAGGGGCAGTTGATCAGGCCACTGCTCATCACCCGTCAGGTGGTCGTACCTCGATAGACGCCTGCGTTCTGTGATGTGCCTTTCCAGGAATTCTGTGGGACCCGGGGTTGCCTCTCCCAAGGCTCTGACCATGCCCGAGCTAAACGAGCCCGCGCCAGCCACATCGCCTTGAGAGAGATCCCAATCCAGGCCCTCTTCCTGCTCGGTATAGATATTGCCTTCGTCCTGCATGTTGGCAGGCGAAAGGTGCTGTGAGATTTGACTTAATGTCAGACGTAAGAGAACTCACAACTAGCTTCTTAATTATAGAAAGCTTTATTGAGAAGTACTACACGCATCAAGACTGGAGAAGTCAAATCTGACATGAATACAGATTTGCTTCTTCTTATCAATACAATTCTCCCGCCCAAAACTTGAAAGTTCCCAAGGGAGGGGGGAAGGAGAGAAGAGACAAATGCAATTAAAACAGTGATACATTCTCATGGCCTTGACTGGGTGATAGCGAAACCAGCCCCAGCCGAGAGGCCTCAACAAGTGATAAGAGTTACAACAACATATTTCACTTATAATTGTTAGCAGGAATATAGGACCTGTGGCAACCAGGCACCAAGCAATATAACTGTCATGGAAGAACTCAGGCTAATTTATGACAGAGATTCTACAATCCTGACACCTGCTCCGCTTGCTTTCCTGCTGGTGATCCTGACTTTCCACTGTCCACTGGGGGGGCCACTGCCAGCAGCAGCTGCACAGTGCCACACCAAGGGGGAGCCCCAGCCATGGCGGTCACTGGAGAGCACCAAAGTTGAGCTAGTGGCAGAGTGGCAGGGCAGCCCCTGAGGCAGCAGCCGGGGAGGAGGACGCGGAGGAGCCGCGGCCCGGTACTGACTGATCTATGGACCGTTCCCCGGGACCACTGCCCTAGCCCACCTTCCCCCTTCTCCTCCCTCATCTGGGCTGAAACACCCCTCCGCCCCGAAAGGCCAGGACAGAAGCAGTAGAGACAGTCTACTGCTGCCCGCTCCTCCCCCCCCCCCCCGCCCACGACATGGCGCTGGCTGTACCGGGCGGGAATGGCCGCTTTGGCGGCTGCTTTTTACAACACTAGTATACAGTGAGTGCCTAAAAATTGGGATTTTTAGGAAATACCATGGGACGTGAGACCAATCTTTAAAAAGTGGGACATCTGGTCACGTTATATTAGAAGGAAGGTATGTACTTATTCCCTATGTGCCATGTTTATATCTATGCCAGTCGGGAACTATAGAATCCATTGAACTTAAAGTTCTATACTGTTAGTTTTACAAGGATATTCACACTCGAAATACTATGCCCACCTTGCTTAAATTTCCAGATAGAACAGATCACTTTCACATTTTTCTTCTACGCCAACCTTCCTGACAGCTCTGTTGAAATGACTTTTAATGTAGCTAAATTTTATCCTGCTGCATGCGTAATAAGACGGAAGAAATTGACTGACTCCTAGTAATCTCTTACTGTTTTTATTTCATAGAATCATAGAATCATAGAGTTGGAAGGGACCATACAGGCCATCTAGTCCAACCCCCTGCTCAACGCAGGATTAGCCCTAAGCATCCTAAAGCATCCAAGAAAAGTGTGTATCCAACCTTTGCTTGAAGACTTTCAGTGATGGGCAGCCTATTCCACTGCTGAACTACTCTGACTGTGAAAAACTTTTTCCTGATATCTAGCCTATATCGTTGTACTTGAAGTTTAAACCCATTACTGCGTGTCCTCTCCTCTGCAGCCAGCAGAAACAGCATCCTGCCCTCCAACAAGTGACAACCTTTCAAATACTTAAAAGAGGGCTATCATGTCCACTCTCAACCTCCTTTTCTCCAGGCTGAACATTCCCAATTCCCTCAACCTATTTTCATAGGGCTTGGTCCCTTGGCCCCAGATCATCTTCGTTGCTCTCCTCTGTACCCTTTCAATTTTATCTACGTCCTTCTTGAAGTGAGGCCTCCAGAACTGCACAGTACTCCAGGTGTGGTCTGACCAGTGCCGTATACAATGGGACTATGACATCTTGTGATTTTGATGTGATGCCTCTGTTGATACAGCCCAAAATGGCATTTGCCTTTTTTACCGCTGCATCACACTGCCTGCTCATGTTTAGTTTACACTCCACAAGTACCCCAAGGTCTCGTTCACACACAGTGCTACCTAGAAGCGTATCCCCCATCCAGTAGGCATGCTTTTCATTTTTCTGACCCAGATGCAGAACTTTACACTTACCTTTATTAAATTGCATCTTGTTCTCATTTGCCCATTTTTCTCGTTGAACTCTGTCTCTATCTTCCGGAGTATTTGCCAGTCTTCCCAATTTGGTGTCATCTGCAAACTTGATGAGTAGTCCCTCCACCCCCTCATCTAGATCATTAATAAATATGTTAAAAAGTACCGGGCCGAGCACCGAGCCCTGAGGTACCCCGCTACTCACCTCTCTCCAGTCTGATGAAACACCATTGACAACAACTCTTTGAGTGCGGTTCTCTAACCAATTCCCTATCCACCTAACTATCTGAAAATCCAGATTGCAGTCCTTCAACTTATCCATCAGAACATCATGGGGAACCTTGTCAAAAGCTTTACTAAAATCCAAGTAAATGACATCAACCGAATTTCCCCGATCCAGCAAACCTGTTACTTGATCAAAAAAAGAAACTAGGTTGGTCTGGCAGGACCTGTTGGAGACAAATCCATGCTGACTTCCTTGGATCACCAAATTGTCCTCCAGATGTTTGCAGATCGCTCCCTTTAATATCTGCTCCATTATCCTCCCCACAACAGAGGTCAGACTTACTGGTCTGTAGTTTCCTGGGTCATCCTTCCTCCCTTTTTTGAAGATCGGAATAACGTTTGCTCTTTTCCAGTCCTCCGGGACATCTCCAGTCCTTAAAGAGGTCCCGAAGATGATGGACAAGGGCTGTGCAAGTTCTCTGGAAAGTTCTTTGAGTACTCTCGGGTGCATTTCATCTGGACCAGGGGATTTGAACTCATCCAGTGCAGCTAAATGCCTCTCGACAACCTCTCTATCCATGTTAACCTGCCACCCAGACACTATCCTTTGCTACAGCCATCTCTAGATGTGCCTAAACACTTTGACCTGTGGGAAAAAACTGATGTAAAATAGGCACTAAGCCTTTCTGCTTTCTCTGCATCTTTCGTTAGAGTTTGTCCATCCGTACCCAACAGTGGGCCTATTGCCTCCTTGACTTTACGTTTGCTCCTCACATAACTGAAAAATCTTTTCTTGTTACAATGGGCTTCCCTGGCCAATCTTAGCTCACTCTCAGCTTTGGCCTTTCTGATGATTGATCTACAGTGCCTAGTAACCTGTAGGTACTCTTCTTTAGAGCTCTCTCCTTCCTTCCATTTCCTTAACATTTTCCTTTTCTTTCTTAGTTCCTCTTGAAGTTCTCTGTTCATCCAAATAGGCTTCTTAGAGCTCCTGCAGTGTTTTCGTATTTCTGGAATAGTCATTGATTGAGCATGCAATAGCTCTTGTTTGAGTAGCGCCCACCCTTCACATGCTCCCTTCCCTTCCAGCATTCTCGTCCATGGTATGACACTCATCATGTCTCTGAGTTTATTAAAGTTTGCCCTACGAAAATCCAACATCCGCGTCTGGCTACAAGCTTCCTTGGCTCCCCATCTCAAAAGGAATTCTATGAGGACATGGTCACTTCCCCCTAGGGTCCCCACCTCCTTCACCTCATCCACCAACTCTTGCCTGTTGGTCAGTATAAAGTCCAGTATGGCTGAACCTCTTGTGGGTTCATCTACCATTTGATAAATGAAATTGTCAGCCAGGCAGGTCAGAAACCTGCATGACTGAGGACGCTTCGCAGAGTTAGTTTCCCAGCACACATCTGGGAAATTGAAGTCCCCCATGATGACAAGGTCCTGCCGTTTGGATATTTTCTCAAGCTGCTCACAAAGTGCAGCATCCACATCCTCTTGTTGGTCAGGCGGTCGGTGGTAGACACCAACCACCACAGTGTTTGTTTTCCCCTCGCTTATTTTCACCCAGATGCTTTCCACGGCAGATATGCTCTCCTTCACTAGCATTTCCTGACAGGTAAGCCCTTTCCTCACATACAGTGCCACTCCTCCACCTCTTCGATCTATTCTGTTTTTTCTGAACAGTTCATATCCATCCACCATTACATTCCAGTCATGAGAATCATTCCACCAAGTTTCTGTGATGCCTACTAGATCATACCTTTCCATCAGCATGAGAAGTTCCAGCTCTTCCTTTTTATTGCCCATGCTTCAGGCGTTAGTATAAAGACAACTGAATCCTTTTACTCTTGGTTCCCTATGAGCTGGCCTTGCCGGTTGGGCTGCCTCCGATCGTTTTCCATCCATACACTCCCTATGTTGATCGTCTCCTTCCCCTAGTGGCTTTAGTTTAAAGCTCTCCTGATGAATCTCCCCAGGTTCCTGCCAAACACATTCTTCCCCAGTTTCGATAAGTGCAGTCCATCAGGTGCTAGTAGGCCTTCCTCAAGAAAGCCTATCCCATGGTCCCAGAAACCAAATCTCTCCTGTCGGGACCAACTATGCAGCCAGTGATTCACCTCCGTTATCTTCCTCTCCCGATGCATTCCTCTTCCCTTGACAGGCAAGATTGAAGAGAATACCACTTGTGCCCCCATTTGCTTGAGCTTCAACCCCAGATCTTGATAGTCTTTTTTAATAGGAGCGATGGTATTCAGGGACATGTCATTCGTTCCCACATGGACCATCACAAATGGGTAGCGATCCGTAGATTTGAGGAGTTTGGGCAGCCTGTCTGAAACATCTTTAATTTTCGCCCCTGGCAAGCAACACACCTCTCGGGTTAGGGGGTCGGGCCCAGCCACATGGCGATCCATTCCTCTTAGCAGGGAGTCTCCAATTACCAGTACTCTCCTTTTTTTTTTCTTCTCAACTCCATTTCCTTCTGTCCCCGTGGCCTCTTCCCTTTGTCTTAGAGTTTGTTTTGGGACCTCTTCCCTTGTTGACCCTTGCACCTCCTCTGCAAGGGCCTGAAATCTATTCTGGAGCTCCAAAGGCCCCGAGAACTGTCTCGCCCTTCGCCGTTCAGTCTTTTTCCGAACTGCCTGCAGAGGCTCCCTATTGTGGTCAATCTCCTTATCCTCTTCAGGACTGGTTGTATTCTCTTTATTCCATGTTGCAGAGCTCTGGACTATGAACTCCTCCCCTTTCTTACTTTGGGTCAGAGTAATAATTCTGTTTTCTAGTCCCCTAATCTTTTCCTCCAAAAGTCTTACCAGCTTACACTTGGGGCAGCTGTAGTCCATCTTGTCTTCTGGGAGGAAGGCAATCATGTCACACTCACTGCAGATGATGGGATGAGTGTCCTGGAGGTCCATTGTAATGTCTAGGCCGTGGAAGTACTAGGGAAATATAATCTACTGATTCTAATTGCTCGGCCAAGGACCCCAGGCCAAGAGCCCTTTGTCTCTCGCCCTTCGGCTCGCGCCAAAGCTCGCGCCTCTGGTGAGGAGCAGCCCTTTTTAATCCTCCCAACAATTACCCAGCAATCACCTCACCCAGGCAGAACAATAGCCTCACCTGGTCAGCAGCAACTCTCCCCAGTAGCTCTCTCCACGTGCTCTCAGTTGTCTGAGCTCTGCCTCTGGCGAGGAGCAGCCCTTTTTAAGCCTCCCAACAATTACCCAGCAATCACCTCACCCAGGCAGAACAATAGCCTCACCTGGTCAGCAGCAACTCTCCCCAGTAGCTCTCTCCACATGCTCTCAGTTGTCTGAGCTTATAGATTTATTATAAAAGTTTTTATTGAATAGTCTGAATACTGTGCAATTCTGTCATGGTTATTTCTGTATGCTGATCTTGAATCATAATAAACCATTGATTGATACATGATTTGTGAAGAGGTTGGTTGGTCACCATTCTGCTCTTCCTATTAGTTTTAAAGCTTGTAGATGTGATTTGTGAAGATTGTCTGCCAGCCGTGTATCAGATACCATGTTTTCCTTTGAAGAGTAGCATGTGTGTTCAAAGGCAGCCCTTTCCTGAAAGATTTACTGTCTTCTCTCACATGGGCTAATGACAGAAGTGTTAAAAGAGGATCCATTTCTCTAGCAGATTATGGCTGAAGTGTCCCAGTTTTATGAAGCTGGCACTGCCCAATCCAGAACACAACAATGTGGTCTGCCCTGTTGTAGAACATTTCCCTTTTGTTAAAGCAGTGAAATTCATGGTTGTAACCTTGGGAAATTCTCTTTCAGATTTTTTTATACTACCTACCTGCCTCAAGAGCAACTTAGAGTGCAAAAACAGAAATAGCAAAAAATATAACGCTGTGGTGAACCATATCAATAAAATTATCTGTACATTGCATACAGAGACCTTGGATTTGGGTTGGTTGTAAATGAAAGTAGAGAGGCAACATAAGGGGTGTTCTACTAGATCAGATCAGTGGTCCATCTTGTTCAGCATTGTTTCACACAGTGGCCAAACCTCTTGCCATGGTCAGCAAACAAGGCATAAAGGATAAGAAAGAATATGAGATGAAAACATTGTGTACACCTGAATGTATTGTATCATTTGTTGCAAGTCCCAAGGAGCAGCGGTCTAGAAATCGAATAATAAAGTATTCTTTTGAATGTGTCTTGAACAGTAGCTGTGGGACCTTTTCAGCAAAGAATGCTGTGAGAATATAAAACATTAATATTTCCCCAGGATTCATTTTGCCTTGGTTTAAAGTACTAATAAACAGATAGTTGAAGGAGTTACTAGAAGGCCAAGTACACTTATCTTGTGGAACTATAGTCTGAAGCTTGTCTCTAGTTCTCATCTCCTGTTTATTTTATTTAGAGAATACTACTTTAGTGTGGACAATTTGGAACGAGACTTTTTCCTGAGGCGGAAGATGAATACAGAAGGTTTTCTTCCTATCACTCTCATTGCCAGTTTTCATCGAGTACAGGCCTTGACTACAGATGTTGGCCTTATCATTAAGGTAATTGATTTTTATGTGAACCTTAAACTTTTTTGGGTTTAGGGCAAGGCTGTCAGTATGGGCTTGTCTCAATGAGCAAATGGATTAGTGTCAAAGTATCAGTAATAGCCCATGTTATGTCCTCTATGTTAGCGATCCCCAACCTGTGGGCCGTGGACCACATGTGGTCCTTTGACTAATTGGAGGTGGGCCCCGAAGGACGCCTTCTCCCCCCCCCCCGGCCCTTTACTTCATCCCCCCCAGCCCTTTACAACACACTTCATTGTTGTGGCGTGTCTGTATCTTATTTTGAAGGGATGTTTAAACATCCCTTCAAAATAAGATCAGAGAGCGCTAGGGCAGTGGTTGAGAGTAGAGGAGTAAACTACCCTCCCCCACCAGGCCTCAGTAAAAGGTGTTGAGTGGTCCCCGGTGAGTGGTCCCCAGCGTTGAGTGGTCCCCGGTGATAAAAAGGTTGGGGACCACTGCTCTATGTTAGTGGTCCCCAAACACCGGGCCGCGGCTCCCTCTCCCCGCCCCCCCGCACTAAAAAACTTCCCAGGCCGCAAGCTTGCGGCCCAGCAAGCTTCTTACTGTGGGAGAGGGGGAGAGGGAAGCAGGGCTGCGCATGTGCACATGCGCCATGCGTGGGCAAAATCGCGCATGTACGGCACTTTCGCACATGCGTGAAGGTGCCACGCATGCGCGGCCAGGCAATCACCCTCCCTGCTGCCGCCAGTCCCCAGCCTCAAAAAGGTTGGGGACCACTGCGCTATCTTTTTATCTTCTAGGGAGGAATAAAGCTTCTAAATGCTCGTCAGTAGAAGAGGTTTTACTTTTTGTATTCTGTTTTCTCCACTTATTCTGTTCCTCAGGCCTTTTCCCAGGGGCACAACTTACATGTCTGCGGTGTACAATATTTGTGACAGCACGTCAGACACTGCTTTGGTATACTGATGTTGACAGTAAGAGCTTGTCTTTCCAGGCATTGAAGGACAGCAAAGTGGTAGAGATTGTGGATCAGAAGATCAGGAGAAAGGAAGAACCAGAGAAATGGCCTTTACCTGGACCTCCCATAACAGACTATGCACAAACTGACTTCTCCCAACTCATCAATTGCCCAGAGTTCGTGCCCAGGCAGAGCTTCCAAAAGGAGACAGGTCAGTACTGATAGAGAATATATATGTTAATAATCTGCTCCTTTTCAAGTGGTTAATGAGTTTTGGAACCAGGAATCCATTGCCTTTTCCAATGTTTGGGAATGGTATGACAACTAGTCTCCCAGGAAAGGAGTCTGTCCTGGCCATAGTCTCTGGCCTCTTGTGGATGTATCATGCCTCCTTCACTCAGTCAATGTCTGAAAATTCTTTTTATGAGTGCTCTTGTTATGATGCAATAATGTTGTACTCTGTGATGAATAGCAATTACTGAACTTGTTATCTGTCACCATGAGCATCTGCTGTTTCACAGTATTAAAAATGGTTGCTTCTCCCTACTTGTCACCATCCAGTGGTGCAGATGGTGGATAATCTCAGTGCAGCAAGCAACAAATTCTAGAAGAAAGACTTCAGTGTGTGGTGGCGTGGAAAGCTTCTAGCCTTGGGATCCTAACTGAACAAGACCATGAGAAGTTTATGAGTCTGTTGTTGACATTTTACCAATTTTTCTTGGTGCATTTCTGGTGTCCTTGGTTGCAAAGAAATGGAATTCTCAGCTGATAGAATGGAACCATGTCTGAAACCCTAATGAACTAGGGTTCTTTTGCTCCCCTAAAAATGAAACGTCATGAAAAGCTAACAGAATACAATCTACAGTTTGTTCTTTATATATTAATACAGAAACATATTAAGTGCAATTAAAACATGCTTGTGGGTTGGAGGAGGGGGAGCATCTTTACTCAGGACCGTGTATCTCCATTAGCCAGATACAAACTACTCTTTCTTAGAACCTGCAAAGAGTACTTACTTACATGTGCTAATGTTTACATTTCACTGAAATACATGTTACAGAATCTGCACCTGGGTCTCCTCGTTCTGCCAGCCCTGTGCCAACCAAAACAGAGGAAGTTAGTAATCTGAAGACAATGCCCAAAGGCCTTTCTGCCAGCTTGCCAGACTTGGATTCGGAGACATGGATTGAAGTAAAGAAGAGGCCTAGGCCTTCCCCAGCCAGACCCAAGGTAGCCAATAGAATTATGCTGTCTGTCGTTCTTAAGGAGGCCAGACTTTTGTATGGACATAACCTTTAACAAGAGCCTCTTGTGGCGCAGAGTGATAAGGCAGCAGTCATGCAGTCTGAAAGCTCTGCCCATGAGGCTTGGAGTTCGATCCCAGCAGCCGGCTCAAGGTTGACTCAGCCTTCCATCCTTCCGAGGTCGGTAAAATGAGTACCCAGCTTGCTGGGGGGTAAACGGTAATGACTGGGGAAGGCACTGGCAAACCACCCCGTATTGAGTCTGCCATGAAAATGCTAGAGGGCGTCACCCCAAGGGTCAGACATGACCCGGTGCTTGCACAGGGGATACCTTTAACCTTTAACATTGGGCAAAAAACATGACGTTTCTAGAAAGTTCATGGTGATCTTTTTTTGTCTTAAACCTAAATTGTATTAAGAATGCTAGTGGGGAGTATTTCCGCATTAGTGAAGAATCATAACACTGCTGATTTGTCCGAAATAATAGTCTGTTGGCCCACCTGTCTAAGCTTTGATTTCAAATGTGTATAAGGTTTCTACTCTTCCATGTTTCTTGGAGGGTTAACAAATGTAGTATGACACAAGGTTAACTGTTGATAATGTGGGCTTTATGCTGTCAGTTTGTGGTTGGTTTGTTAGGCATTGAGTTTTATCTTTAGTCTCAGCCTGAAATCTCACTTTCTCCTTCAGTAGGGGAAGTCATCCAAGCATGATTAGTTCACGCCTCTGTTTGCTCCACTGTCTCTTAGGTTTTTTGCAATTCAGACCATACTTTGTCTCATGTGATTAGTGTCCCCGTCAGCTTTTACACTGCTACTTGTTTGATTCTAGAAATCAGAAGAATCCAAGATACCTCAGAAACAAAAGGAGCAGGATGAACCAGAAGAACTGGACTTCCTGTTTGATGAGGAAATGGAACAGATGGATGGCCGTAAAAACACCTTCACTGATTGGTCAGATGAGGATTCAGACTACGAGATTGATGACAGGGACGTGAACAAGATTTTGATTGTGACACAGACACCACCTTATCTCCGCCGGCACCCAGGGGGAGATAGAACAGGCAACCACACATCTAGGGCCAAGATGAGCTCAGAGTTGGCCAAGGTGATCAATGATGGACTTTATTACTATGAACAGGACCTGTGGACAGAACAGTTTGAGCCAGAGTACTCTCAAATAAAGGTAAGAACCAGAACTACAATTTTAGCACAAACAGAAATAGGTGTGATTTGTGCTGGGTGTAGGCAAGAGGAGTGTGATGATGATGATGATGTTATCCGTTCAGTCATGTCCGACCCTTGGCAATTCTATAGGAAACTCTTTGCCATGTGTCCCTTTCTCTGACTGCTTCTTTTAATTGGTTCATGGTCATCCCTGTATCAGCTTTGATCGTGTCAAGCCAGCGGATCCTTTGGCGACCACATTTCCTTTTGCTGCTGACCATGCCAAGCATTAATGATTTTTCTGTCGAGTTTGGTCACAGTGTACTTACTGTTAAAAAATTTGTTTCCTGTTGCTTCACAGATACATGCCTAAGTTGGCTCACAGCAATACACAATTTGTTTATTTAAAAAATCAACCAATAATCACTGGGTAAAATTAGACAATCTACTTGTGGTCCATAGCTCCAGAGAAGCATACCTGTCCTCAACCTGTCCTCAAAAAGCCATTGAGGCTTTTTCAGTCCTGGCCCCGACCTGGTGGAAAGAGCTCCCAGAATAGCTGAGGGTCCTGATGGAGCTGTCTCAGTACTGCGGGGCCTGTAAAATGCAGCTCTTCTGCCAGGTCTTTGGTTGAGGCCAGGTTTCAGGGACAACTGGGTATCATCTTCTGGCCAACGCTATTCCACTCTGCAATCCTGTACCTGTGATAGTTTGACTGTAAATTGGGGAAGAATTGGGGATTATGCCACCATTTTATGGGTTTTAATGGTATTGGGAATTTATGATTTATTTTAATGGGGTTTTAATTTGACTTTGTGTAACCCACCATGAGTCTTTGGACAGTGGCGGGATAAAAATCGAAATAATATTTAAATAAATTAATTTAAAAAGCAAAAACCCCAAAACCAAAAAGATCTATTAGGACTACTATGGCAACAAAATTTCTTTACCTGAAAGGACAGACATTGTACAAAAGTGTTCCAGCTAGGGAGATGGATTTTCATAAATTACATGCAGGCTTGCTGGAATCTTATCAGCAGAGCTTTCATGAGGAAAATGTGCGGAAAAATTTCCTATCATTCAAAATTTCCTATCATTTCATTTGTAATCTCTCTCTGTGTATATATATATATATGACTGTTCATACTACTGGATGACATGCTGGGGGACATGGGAGGGTGTCCAGGGGTGCACTGCACTTCCTGGCCACTAGGAGACCAGGAAAGGCCATCCGGGCTTGCACTGCTACTTTAACCTGGGCAGTCTGCCTCTCTTATTGGCCCGCTGTGATCTGTAGGAATCATATAATCACTGGGGCAAAGCCCGTTGTCTCCAAGAATACAACGGGCGCTAGAGCTTGGCAGTGGGAAGAGGAAGGGGAGGTGTTGTCCAGTCTGTAAGGGCATGGGGTTGTCATGTGTGTTGTGTGGGCGGTTGTGGTGGCATGGTGGCAAATGAGGCCATGGGTGTGGAGATATGGGTGTCAAGAACCTGTGGTGTGGAATGTTCGTTGATTGTGGGAGAGGACTGACCTTTGGGAATTGTGGCATAGTGGTTACAGATAAGCTTTCCAGAGCTATGTCTTCAGATATGTGAATGGAAAATCAGACTGGACTTATAGAATCATAGAATCATAGAGTTGGAAGGGGCCATACAGGCCATCTAGTCCAACCCCCTGCTCAACGCAGGATTAGCCCTAAGCATCCTAAAGCATCCAAGAAAAGTGTGTATCCAACCTTTGCTTGAAGACTTCCAGTGAGGGGGAGCTCACCACCTCCTTAGGCAGCCTATTCCACTGCTGAACTACTCTGACTGTGAAAAACTTTTTCCTGATATCTAGCCTATATCGTTGTACTTGAAGTTTAAACCCATTACTGCGTGTCCTCTCCTCTGCAGCCAGCAGAAACAGCATCCTGCCCTCCTCCGTGACAACCTTTCAAATACTTAAAGAGGGCTATCATGTCCCCTCTCAACCTCCTTTTCTCCAGGCTGAACATTCCCAAGTCCCTCAACCTATCTTCATAGGGCTTGGTCCCTTGGCCCCAGATCATCTTCGTTGCTCTCCTCTGTACCCTTTCAATTTTATCTTCGTCCTTCTTGAAGTGAGGCCTCCAGAACTGCACACAGTACTCCAGGTGTGGTCTGACCAGTGCCGTATACAACGGGACTATGACATCTTGTGATTTTGATGTGATGCCTCTGTTGATATAGCCCAAAATGGCATTTGCCTGTTTTACCGCTGCATCACACTGCCTGCTCATGTTTAGTTTACAATCCACAAGTACCCCAAGGTCTCGTTCACACACAGTGCTACCTAGAAGCGTATCCCCCATCCAGTAGGCATGCTTTTCATTTTTCTGACCCAGATGCAGAACTTTACACTTATCTTTATTAAATTGCATCTTGTTCTCATTTGCCCATTTTTCTCGTTGAACTCTGTCTCTATCTTCTGGAGTATTTGCCAGTCTTCCCAATTTGGTGTCATCTGCAAACTTGATGAGTAGTCCCTCCACCCCCTCATCTAGATCATAAATAAATATGTTAAAAAGTACCGGGCCGAGCACCGAGCCCTGAGGTACCCCGCTATTCACCTCTCTCCAGTCTGATGAAACACCATTGACAACAACTCTTTGAGTGCGGTTCTCTAACCAATTCCCTATCCACCTAACTATCTGAAAATCCAGATTGCAGTCCTTCAACTTATCCATCAGAACATCATGGGGAACCTTGTCAAAAGCTTTACTAAAATCCAAGTAAATGACATCAACCGAATTTCCCCGATCCAGCAAACCTGTTACTTGGTCAAAAAAGGAAATTAGGTTGGTCTGGCAGGACCTGTTGGAGACAAATCCATGCTCACTTCCTTGGATCACCAAATTGTCCACCTAACTATCTGAAAATCCAGATTGCAGTCCTTCAACTTATCCATCAGAACATCATGGGGAAACTTATCAAAAGCTTTACTAAAATCCAAGTCCAGCTGATGTCAGCTGGCCATGCCTCCCTGCAGTGTGCCCCCCCTTCACCCGCAAGTATCATGTCACCGGAACTGACATTGCCAACCATGTTAACAGGCACACTGGAGGAGGACTGATTGGGGGGGGGGGGGGGGAGACAGGAGGAC
Source organism: Paroedura picta (assembly GCF_049243985.1). NCBI lineage: Eukaryota > Metazoa > Chordata > Lepidosauria > Squamata > Gekkonidae > Paroedura > Paroedura picta. The sequence continues at coordinate 75,592,280 of NC_135371.1, read as the reverse complement.
ATCAGAACATCATGGGGAACCTTGTCAAAAGCTTTACTAAAATCCAAGTAAATGATATCAACCGAATTTCCCCGATCCAGCAAACCTGTTACTTGGTCAAAAAAAGAAACTAGGTTGGTCTGGCAGGACCTGTTGGAGACAAATCCATGCTGACTTCCTTGGATCACCAAATTGTTCTCCAGATGTTCGCAGATCGCTCCCTTTAATATCTGCTCCATTATCTTCCCCACAACAGAGGTCAGACTCACTGGTCTGTAGTTTCCCCTCGGCTTGGCACTACATAGCTGCTGCTGGCAGCGCCCGCCAGCTGGCGGCAGGAAGTCAGGGGTGCCAGCGGGAAAGCAAGTGGAGCAGGGGCTCAGGCGGCAGTGGCAATGTCCCTCAGCAAAAGACTACCCCCCTCCCCGGGCCTCAGTAAAATTGTCAAGCGTTGACTGGTCCCCAATGATAAAAAGGTTGGGGACCACTGCTTCAGAGGATAACCGTTCTGATTGTATTGCCTTGTTTCCAACTCTGTCAAAACAGCCAAAGTTGAGGAAGTCCTGCGTCAGTTAAGAATATGTACAATCTCAGGTTTATGCAGTCTCTAATATTGTAGTAAGAGCCTCTTGTGGCGCAGAGTGGTTAGGCAGCCGTCTGAAAGCTTTGCCCATGAGGCTGGGAGTTCAATCCCAGCAGCCGGCTCAAGGTTGACTCAGCCTTCCATCCTTCCGAGGTCGGTAAAATGAGTACCCAGCTTGCTGGGGGGTAAACGGTAATGACTGGGGAAGGCACTGGCAAACCACCCCGTATTGAGTCTGCCATGAAAACGCTAGAGGGCGTCACCCCAAGAGTCAGACATGACTCGGTGCTTGCACAGGGGATACCTTTACCTTTAATATTGTAGTTTTCAGTAGGCGTGTGCATTCAGATTTACCTAAGCCAACCAAATTGGTAGGGAGTTTAGAGCTGCAGCTGGCATAACTCTGTACTGCTGTGCTGCCTTCTTCTGCTGCCCAGATTAAGCTGGATGACAGGAGAGGGCAGCTGAGCTGGGTTCGCTGTTCCAGTGGGAAGTCAATTGCTCCATGCAGCTGCAGCTCTGTGCTGAATTCTTCTGCCAGTCAGTTTAAACTGGGTGGCTGGAAAAGCCAAGCCAGCCCCAGGATTGGACTGGTTAATTTGTTTTTTTCGGTTTGAGTTTATTGGACCCTCAAAATTTTGGGATTTCCATTCAATTGCGGATTTGAATAGCAATGCAGCATGCTCCCCAACATTATTTAATGCATGCTCTTGCCCAGTTTATCCGAAGTTATGGGCTTGAGTTCCACCAATATATGGCTGACACCCAGCTCTATGTCATGATGGATAACTGACCAGATATCCCTCCTGACTCATTAACTGGATGTTTTGAGGCTGTGGTGAGGTGGCTCAAGGATAGTCAGCTGAGCCTAAACCCTTCAAAAATGGAGGTCCTTTGTGGCTAGGGAGGAAAGGGCCAGAACAGGAAGTACGGCTCCCTCTCCCAGACAGTGTGCAACTGAGAATTGCACACACATCCAGAAATCTGAGTATGATTTTTGATTCTTCCTTGTCAATGGATGCACAAATCACAAGAGTAGCAAAGCTGGTATTTTTCCATCTTCGCCAAACTATGCTACTAATGCCCTATCTGACCCCGGAGCACCTAGCTACTGTGATCCATGCGATGGTCACCTCTAGCCTGGATTATTGCGACTCGCTTTCCATGTGGGCCTGTCTTGGAGTTTAATCTGGAAATGACAACTGGTCCAAAATGCAGTGGCATGGGTCTTCACAAGGACACCGTGGAAGACTCATATAAGACCAATTTTGCAGCTGCTGCATTGGTTGCCAGTGGAGTTCTGGGCTCAGTTCAAGGTTTTGGTATTAACCTTCAAGGCCATTCACTGCCTGGGACCTGTGTATCTCAGGGACAGTCTGTCTGGATACATCCCCCAGAGAACACTTCAGTTAGTCACAGCCAACTGACTTGTGATCCCCAGCCCCAAAGAAGTGAGGCTGACCTCGACCTGGGCCTTTTTGGCCCTGGCCCCTGCCTGGTGGAACGAGCTCCCAGAGAACATGAGGGCCTTGATGGAACTTATACAGTTCCTCAGGGCAGTGAGACAGAGGTTCCGCCAGGCTTATGATTGAGGCCAGCAAGCACTGAATATTTAAGAATAACGCAAACCTACTCTGCCTATACAACTCCACCCCACCCTGTGGCAACCTTTGGTACAGGGACTCATCAGGTAATCGGCTTGGTATAAATACCAACTCCAGGTTGTGAGCTGTTGGTTTAACTTAGCTTATATAAATTTTAGGAAAATTACATTTTCAACTATTTGTTGTATGTTTTATTAAATATATATATTGTATGTTTATGTTCTGTAACCTGCTCCATGATAACTGGGTCAAGTGGGCTGGGCAATCAATCAATCAGTCCTGGTGTTTGGATATAGGATTTTTCAGGAATCCTGAAATTTTTTCAGTTCCAATAAACCTGATCTGGAAAATGCCAGTTAAAACCCCCTGCACATCCCTATGTCACATCAGATACCATAAAGGCAGAACAGAGTATTTCACATGCAAATCTTGCACACAGTCCTTGATATTAGATGGAGCTGTTAATGTATTGCTTCATTTAAAATCCTTATGCAGTGAGAAAGGCAGCAATCCTTAAACCAGAATTTCAACTGCAGATACTTCAAAGGCATTGCTGCATTGGTTGTTTCATGCATTGTCCTACCATCTTTGGTCAAAAACATTTAATTTTTAATATTCACTTTTTTCAATTGCAGCAAGAAGTTGAGAACTTCAAGAAAGTGAATATGATAAGCCGAGAACAGTTTAATACTCTGACCCCAGAGCCTCCTGTGGATCCAAATCAGGAAGTCCCACCTGGACCACCCAGGTTCCAGCAAGGTAGGATGTGTAATCTACTGCAGCATGCTGGTTGTGTCTGAAATCTCTTTCAAAAGCTATTCTCGGCCTTCGTACACCTATGAGCATTCAATGTTCCTTTCTTGGGGTTTTTTTCCATTTCAGTTACCTTTTATGTTAACATTGGGAATATATTTCTAGCTACCAGCATAGCTTCATATTTACTTATCAGGCTGAGGTTGAGAGGGGACATGATAGCCCTCTTTAAGTATTTGAAAGGTTGCTATTTGGAGGAGGGCAGTATGCTGTTCCCATTGGCTGCAGAGGAGAGGACACACAGTAATGGGTTTAAACTACAAGTACAACGATATAGGCTAGATATCAGGGGGAAAATGTTCGCAGTCAGAGTAGTTCCACTGCTGAACTACTGACTGTGAAAATTTTTTCCTGATATCTAGAAAAGTGGTCCCCAACCTTTTTATCACCGGGGACCATTCAATGCCCGGGACCACTCAACGCCTTTTACCTAGGCCCGGTGGGGGGGGTAGTTTACTCCTCTACTCTCAACCACAGCCCTAACGCTCTCTGATTGCTATGGTAATGTTTAAACATCCCTTCAAAATAAGATACAGACACGCCACAACAATGAACATAAGGAACATTTTATTTTCATGGAAATTTTAATGCATGACAATGACAATGGGAACCCTGAGCTTGTTCTCTGCAACGAGATAGTCCCATCTGGGAGTGATGGGAGACAATGACACCCAAAGTGTGTTGTAAAGGGCCGGGGGGATGAAGTAAAGGGCCGGTGGGGGGGAGAAGGCGTCCTTCGCGGCCCACCTCCAATTAGTCAAAGGACGACATGTGGTCCGTGGCCCACAGGTTGGGGATCGCTAATCTAGTCTATATCTAGCCTGTATAGTTTTACTTGTAGTTTAAACCAGCGGTCCGCAACCTTTCTGTGGCCGCGGACCACTGTCACGGGGTGGGGGGAGAGGGCGACCCAGGGCCCTGCGCACATGCGGCAGCCCTGTTACAAAAGTGCATTCGGGACTTGCTGCGCATGCGCGTTTGCGTCCGGCGGTTGAGCAAACGCACACGCAAGACTTGCCTTGCATGCGTGTTTGCGTCCGGCGGGGCACAAACATGCACGTGCGGCAGTGCTGCGCATGAGCGTTTGCGCCCCCGCTGGACGCAAATGCGCATTCGCGGCAAGTCCTGCATGTACGTTTGCGCCGGCGGTGGCCATAGCTCCCTCTCCCCACCCCTCCAGGCCGCGAGCAAATCGGCCGCTGAAGCAGCTGATTAGCTTGCGGCCTGGTAAGCTTCCCCCCCACCCCCCGAAGCAAAAAGCTTGCTGGGCCGCAAGCTAATTGGCCACTTTGGTGGCCGATTTGCTCACGGCATGGCGAGCTTCTCGCTGCGGGGGGGGCGGGGAGAGGGAGCCGCGGCCCGGGGGTGTGGTCTGATCAGTGTCGTATACAATGGGACTATGACATCTATGAAGTTAATCTTTTATAACATTGCAAACTCTGAATTCTTTAATAATTTATCATGATCAAACACATAGAATTGTTGCCGGAATTATTCACATCCTTATCCATTGTTCCTCTTAATATTTGTGACAGTGTCCTGGCTGTCCATGATGGAATAGGGCCAATCAGGGTGGGGCCAGCAAAGTTGGCTGCAGCTTGATTGGCCCTCCTTCTCCATATTCCACCCTCCTTTCCTGGATGCTAGCCACTTTGCTCTCAGACGCCTGAGGAAGACACACAGAGACACAGAGAGCCCTGCCAAACCGCAAACGAACCCTGATTACCTGCTATGGTTCCTGCTGCGAGGAAGAGAGAGACAGAGAGACAGAAACTGCAAAGGAGCCCCAAACTGCAAACGACCCTTGCTTCATTGCAATGGGCCCTGATTACCTGGCAAGGAGCCAGTTTGGTGTAGTGGTTAGGAGTGCGGACTTCTAATCTGGCATGCCAGGTTCGATTCTGCACTCCCCCACATGCAACCAGCTGGGTGACCTTGGGCTCCCCATGGCACTGATAAAACTGTTCTGACCGAGCAGTGATATCAGGGCTCTCTCAGCCTCACCCCCCCCCACACACACACAGGATGTCTGTTGTGGGGAGAGGAATGGGAAGGTGACTGTAAACCGCTTTGAGCCTCCTTCGGGTAGGGAAAAGCGGCATATAAGAACCAACTCTTCTTTTTCTTCTTCTTCTACCTCCTGTGGCCCCTGCTGCCAGAGAGAGAGATCTGCGCCTGCCAGTGTCCCCTGGGTCCTAGTGCCCATTGCATTCCTGGTTGCAATGGGCTTTCTGGCTAGTTTACCGTATTTGCCCGCGTATAAGAGAACTTTTTTCCCCTGAAAAACTTGCCTCCAAGTGGGGAGGGGTCGTCCTATACGCCGGGTGCACTTCAGTTGGGATAGATATAGCTGCCTATAGTGGCCTCCCGATGCTCTCCCGGTGCCCATAGTGTAAGATGACCAGAATTAAGGGATGCCGAAGCAGCCCCACCCCCCTGACTGGGCTCACCAACTCTGCTGCTGTTTTGTGAACTCCTCCCGGCTCAGAACTCGCTGGGCCCGCCCAATTTGTGCCTGCATGCACGCTCCACTTCACCGTGGCAGTGATGGGTCCTCCCTTCCACATAAGACTTTGAAGCGGGAGGAGGAGAGAGAGCTCCCGAAGAGCTGGCCGGGCGAGCAAGGGGCAAAGGAGAAGGAGGAGAATGCTGCGGGGGGGGGGGAGGTGCCAGGAAGAGAGCAAACACAGCCGGCCCGGTGCTGGGGCCTGAAAGCTTGGTGCGCAGGGAATGCTACTCCTTGCTCTGCCCTCCGCTCTCTTGCTCGCTCCCTCTTTGTTTGCAGTTAAATAAGCAGAGGAAGCTGTAGCAGCCTCAACTTGCAACAGAGAAAGAGAGAGACAGTTAACCCTCTCCTCTCGCCTTTTTTGGGGTAAGGGAGGTAATCACTAATCCGAGCATACTTTCTTGCTTTCTTTTCTTTTTTTATGGCTCTCTCTCTTTCTCTCTTTCTCTCCTCCCCCCCCTTCTGATGCTCTTTTACATTTTATTTGGTGTGTGGAAGAGGGGGTAGTCTTATACGTCGAGTATATAACAAACTCTATATTTTGAGTGGAAATGTTGGGGGGGTCGTCTTATACGCCCAGTCGTCTTATACACCGGCAAATATGGTAGTAAAAGCTCTTATTAGCTGCTTTTTCTCTTGGTGAAATCAATAGATGTGCATTGTAAACAGGTGGCTTTTGTTGTTGGAAGACTTGTGCTATTATAAGCAGAAATATTTGGGGCATTAATTTTAGTGACTGGTTTCTTCTTTTAGTTCCTACAGATGCTTTGGCCAATAAGCTGTTTGGTGTACCAGAGCCTTCAGCCATTGCCCGATCTTTGCCAACAACCGTGCCAGAATCTCCAAACTACCGCAATGCCAGGACTCCACGGACCCCTCGCACGCCTCAGCTTAAAGACCCAACGCAGACACCCCGGTTTTACCCAGTAGTTAAAGAAGGCAGGTTGATAGATGCCAAGGTAAGGGCTGCATACTAGAGGCTTGACCTCTATAGATGTGATGATGTGTAGAGGTTTTGTTGCTGCTTTCCTGCAGTGCTGATTTGAGGGTGCTGGGAGGTGTGAGCCTTCACAAAACAGAGAACTTTCATTTTAGCCACTGCTTCTTTCAGGCACCCCGGAAGAGGAAGACACGGCATAGTTCAAATCCGCCAATGGAATGCCATGTTGGTTGGGTCATGGATTCCCGAGAACATAGGCCTCGAACTGCATCCATCAGGTACCAAAAAACAGAGTTGGCAATCTGAAGACCCAGATTGTGCAACTGAAAAATAGAGCCCAGAGTGGGAAGGTTTACACTGCTTCCTAAAAAGCACAGTTGAGGGCATGAATCCTTGGTGTCCTCACTAAGAGGACTGGGCTTGTTATTCCATATCATGATGTTATCCTCAGCCTCCAATTAAGAACTCTTTATCAGCTTTTAGTATTTGGTCACAAACATGTTTGCAACTCCAGAGAACAATGGGGTCCATATTTGAGCTGTCTAGCAAAATGAATCATAAAGGGACATTATGAGATGGGGGGAATATTATAAGCAATATTATAGTTGTATAATTATCAGTATTCACAATCAGGGCTTACTGTACTTTATATTTTCATTCCATGTAATATGACGGGCCTTAATAACATGCATGTATTTTTCTATCTTGAAAATAAAAATTTGTTACTAAAAAAAAAACATGTTTGCAACTTGAAAAATTTTCCCTTTGATCCTCTTGGTCAGTGGTCCCCAACCTTTTTATCACCGGGGACCACTCAACGCTTGACAATTTTACTGAGGGCCCGGTGGGGAGGTAGTTTACTCCTCTACTCTCAACCACAGCCCTAACGCTCTCTGATCGCTATGGTAATGTTTAAACATCCCTTCAAAATAAGATACAGACATGCCACAACAATGAACATAAGGAACATTTTATTTTCATGGAAATTTTAACTCATGACAATGACAAATCAATGGGAACCCTGAGCTTGTTTCTCTGCAATGAGATAGTCCCATCTGGGAGTGATGGGAGACAATGACACCCAAAGTGTGTGGTAAAGGGCCGGGGGGGGGATGAAGTAAAGGGGCGGGGGGGGGGGGGGAGAAGGCGTCCTTCGCGACCCACCTCCGATTAGTTGAAGGACCACATGTGGTCCGCGGCCCACAGGTTGGGGATCACTACTCTTGGTGATCCTTCAGAAAATGCCAGGAGTACTTGAGCAATGTGTTGATGGTTTTACTAACAGTGTTCCCTCTTGCTTAGTTCCAGCCCTTCAGAAGGCACCCCAGCCATGGGCAGCTATGGGTGCACTCCACAGTCCTTGCCCAAGTTCCAGCACCCCTCCCATGAACTTCTTAAGGAAAATGGCTTCACGCAACATGTCTACCACAAGTATCGCCGCCGCTGCCTTAACGGTCAGTCTGAGACTCACAGCTGAAGTTGTGTACCTGGTTTTCATGTAGAACAGTGGTCCCCAACCTTTCTGAGGCTGGGGACCGGCAGGGCATTGGGCCGCGCCTGTGCGGACCGCGCCCGCGGGCCATGCCCACGCATTGGGCCGCGCTCGCGCATCGGGCCGTGCCAGCGGGCCGCGCCCGCGCATCGGGCTGCGCCCGCACGATGCGCGGCCCGGCCCTGATGCCCTCTCCCCGCCCTGCCGCAGTAAGAAGCTTCCTGGGCTGCAAGCTTGCGGCCTGGGAAGTTTTTTACTGCGGGGGGGGGGCGGGGAGAGGGAGCCGCGGCCCGGCGCCATGGCTTTCGCAGCCCGGCACCAGGCCGCGGCTTGCAGGTTGGGGACCACTGATGTAGAATATACCATTACTGAGCATAGTAACTAGTATGTTTAATGATATAGATGCTATACTTGTGTCTTGGGTATTCCTGTAGTGGATTGGTGGGCCTATCAGCAGGAACGGCCAGGATTTGCTTGTCAAATACTTACTGATTGAAGTGGCTGGCATCCAGGGATGTTTTAGTTTGTTAATTAATTAATTATACTTATATGCCTCTGCTCCTGGTCCTGCCATTTCAAAATGAATGTTTGCATTCAGAATAAAAGTTTGCATTCCTTTAGTCAATTGAGAAGCATTGTTATTTTTTTTTCGTTTATAAGGTCTCATGATAGTATGTTTTATGATCTGTGGGCAGCATATGACTATTTGAAAACCAAAATGGTCTGCAGGGATGGAGCAGAAACAGGAAGTTCTTGTGTTGTAAAGATATATAGGCAGAATTTGATTTAATGTCAGTTTTTTTGGCTGATGTGGATATAATCATCATGTCCTTGGTTTATTTGGGGATTATTTCATAGGGGATAGAAGGAAGAAGGGAGAACCAAGTATACCACTCTAAACTCACTGCAGGAGCAAGGGCAGAATAAAAATGTGTGAAGTCATAAGATGGATATGGCACATGGGACTTGCTGTGAATACTCCTTCTCATCAGTGTGGAGGATATCCTGAGGAAATGAATCCTCCCATCACAATTTGAAGGAAGGGTGAATGTCTAGGTTCTGTGTCTTCCTGTGTAATGTGTAAACAAGAGAACAAGCTTGTCCTTTTGGAATGTCAGTAGACTCTCCACCCTTCCCAGGACTGTGCTAATATTTCATTTGTGTGCACTGTAAGGCAATCTGAATCATGTGATAGTTATTTTTTTTTCCTTTTTGGAAATTCCCATGTATCTCTAGGGTATTACATCCTGCCTCTTTTTCCCTGAACAGAACGCAAGCGACTGGGCATTGGTCAGTCCCAGGAAATGAACACACTGTTCAGATTCTGGTCTTTCTTTCTTCGTGATCACTTTAACAAAAAAATGTATGAGGAGTTCAAGCAGCTGGCCTTGGAAGATGCAAAAGAAGGGTACAGGTAGGCAGGAGTATCTTCAGTGTATCGTCAGCAAGTAACTGCATTGCTTAAAGACTGGGATAGGCAGATGGAGGATGAAAAAAACTTTAGATGTGTAAGAGAGCATAACACCGAGAAAGCTGTCAGTAAGGAAATTATGTGTATTGGTGGGAAGGGATGATATATTAAGGGAAGAGGACAGAAAAGAATGAAAGTTTTCCAACTAATGCCCAGATGCATTGGCCAAGGAAGCATTGAGCTTCTGCAGGGACTGTGCCCTCTCCAGGTAAGGCCTGAAATTGCAGTTCATCTCTAAACTTTTCTATTCTGTATCATTCTATTTTTAGTTTATGTGTTACCAAAGCAAACACATCTCCGGATAATTGAAATCAGTTCCCCTGGAGAATCTGGGTGCTTTAGAGAGTGTATTCAAGTCTTCTGGAGCCTCTGTACCCCCAAATCTCCAGGAATTTTCCAACCCAGAGTCTGTAACCCTAGGAATCCTATAGAAAGGATGTAATGGACTAGATTATGAGGGGAGGGGGGAAGACTAATAGATATATAGCAGCATGCTTGTTCTTCCAGGTAGGGAAGAGTCAAGGGAACCTTGGATATTTGCCCTTTCTGCGTGTCTGCATGTCATTCTTTAGGGGAATGTAATAGTGCAGCCTTCCATCTGAATTGTAACCTGGGGAGCTAATGATGGTGGGTGTATCATGATCTTGCAGGTATGGACTGGAGTGCCTTTTTCGATACTACAGCTATGGGCTGGAGAAAAAATTCCGGCCTGACATATTTAAGGATTTTCAAGAAGAAACTATAAAAGATTATGAAGCTGGTAAGTGGTAGCCATGGATCCCATACTGTCTGTCCCAGGCCATGTGTCCCAGACTGTCTGTCATGAGTCTTACATGGTGGCAAGAAATTTTAACTTGTGGTAGCTGTGAACATCCATCCCATCTTCCAAGTTAAAAGTCATACTGCATATTTTAACATAAAGTCACATGTGCCTGAAGGGATGTTGGAGCAGCTCTCTGCCTTGTAAGACTAAAATCAACCCCTCTCCATTTTTGCTGTCATATCACAGCTGACCTATGGCAACCCTGTAAGGTTTTCAAGGCAAGATATGAATAGATGGTTTGCCATTGCCTGCCTCTGCATGACAACTGTAGACTGATTGTGCAGAATATGGTTGGGAAGCATAGTTGTGTACATACGTGCTCAGGGCATGTCCCCTTCCCACCCCCTCCAGGCCCACTGGCCATTTTGGGAGAGGGGGCAGGTTGACATGACCATGTTTGATCATATCACCCGATATATAAAAAATTAACTCCCACCCATTCAGGAAACATTTCTCCATGGTTTCACAAAACCCTGGTTGAGAAAGCGTGCCTTAGCACCAGCATGGTGTAGTGGTTAAGAACAGTGACCTCTAATCAGAAGAACCATGTTTGATTCCCCACTTCTCCACATGTAGCCAGTTGGGTAATCTTGGGCCAGTCACTGTTCTCACAGAGCTGTTCTTGCAGAGCAATTCTTGCAGACCTTTCTCAGCCCCACCTACCTCTCAGGGTTTCAGTGCTGGGAAGAGGAAGAGAAAGGGATTGTAAGCCATTCTGAGACTCCTTCAGATAGTAAACAATGGAGTACAAAAAAAACAGTTCTTGGTTTTCCTGTAATATTCCTTTGTGAACATAACTGACTTTTTTGTGGGTCTTGTCATAACAGGGCAACTTTATGGGCTTGAAAAGTTTTGGGCCTTCTTAAAATATTCCAAAGCCAAAACCTTGGACATTGATGGCAAACTTCAAGAATACCTCAGCAAATTCCGGCGCCTTGAAGACTTCAGAGTGGATGTGAGTACTAATAACAGCTTGCATGTAGGTGGCATTCAACAAGGTGTTTGTGTCATAGAATCATAGAATCATAGAGTTGGAAGGGGCCATACAGGCCATCTAGTCCAACCCCCTGCTCAACGCAGGATCAGCCCAAAGCATCCTAATGCATCCAAGAAAAGTGTGTATCCAACCTTTGCTTGAAGACTGCCAGTGAGGGGGAGCTCACCACCTCCTTAGGCAGCCTATTCCACTGCTGAACTACTCTGACTATGAAAAAGTTTTTCCTGATATCTAGCCTAAATCATTGTACTTGTAGTTTAAACCCATTACTGCACGTCCTTTCCTCTGCAGCCAATGGAAACAGCATCCTGCTCTCCTCTAAGTGACAACCTTTCAAATATTTAAAGAGGGCTATCATGTCCCCTCTCAGCCTCCTTTTCTCCAGGCTGAACATTCCCAAGTCTCTCAATCTATCTTCATAGGGCTTGATCCCTTGGCCCCAGATCATCCTCGTCGCTCTCCTCTGTACCCTTTCAATTTTATCTATGTCCTTCTTGAAGTGAGGCCTCCAGAACTGCACACAGTACTCCAGGTGTGGCCTGACCAGTGCCGTATACAATGGGACTATTACATCTTGTGATTTTGATGTGATGCCCCTGTTGATACAGCCCAAAATGGCCTTTGCCTTTTCTACCACTGCATAACACTGCTTGCTCATGTTTAGTTTACAATCCACAAGTATCCCAAGGTCTCGTTCACAAACAGTGTTACCTAGAAGCGTATCCCCCATCCAGTAGGCATGCTTTTCATTTTTTTGACCTAGATGCAGAACTTTACACTTATATCTTTATTAAATTGCATCTTGTTCTCATTTGCCCATTTTTCCATTGTGTTCAGATCTCGTTGAACTCTGTCTCTATCTTCTGGAGTATTTGCCAGTCCTCCCAACTTGGTGTCATCTGCAAACTAGATGAGTAGTCCCTCCACCCCCTCATCTAGATGATTAATAAATACGTTAAAAAGTACCGGACCGAGCACCGAGCCCTGAGGTACCCTGCTACTCACCTCCCTCCAGTCTGATGAAACACCATTGACAACAACTCTTTGAGTGCAGTTCTCTAACCAATTCCCTATCCACCTAACTATCTGAAAATCCAGATTGCAGTCCTTCAATTTATCCATCAGAACATCATGGGGAACCTTATCAAAAGCTTTACTAAAATCCAAGTAAACGACATCAACCGAATTTCTATGATCCAGCAAACCTGTTACTTGGTCAGAAAAGGAAACCAGCTTGGTCTGACAGGACCTGTTGGAGACAAATCTATGCTGACTTCCTTGGATCACCAAATTGTCCTTCAGATGTTTGCAGATCGCTCCCTTTAATATCTGCTCCATTATCTTCCCCACAACAGAAGTCAGACTCACTGGTCTGTAGTTTCCCGGGTCATCCTTCCTCCCTTTTTTGAAGATCGGAATAACGTTTGCTCTCTTCCAGTCCTTCGGGACATCTCCAGTCCTTAAAGAGGTCCTGAAGATGATGGACAAGGGTTGTGGATTTTACATGTGTGTATATGTCACTGACCATTGATGTACATAGACAGACTTGGTTAAAAAACATTGTTTTTTAGAAGATAGGATCCAACATGTTGGAATTCTGTCTGTGGCATGCTTTCAGGAACTACCCTAAAGTTCTTTTGTGTCCTTTGTATGTGAAGACAGTTTTGTGGAGATGAGGGAATGAAAGTATTGTTTGGATCTCATAGAAAAATTCTGCTTGTGCAGTGGTCCTTTTTCAAAGTGCAAATTACTGCTTGCCATCTGCTTGTTTTGTGAAAGTGATTATATCCCCATTATCTTTTCTATGTATGAAGGACATAGCACCAGATATTCCTCTGATTCATTTTCAAGAGAAAATTAAATATAACGTGTTGTTGAGTGTCCGATTAGGACCTCAGAGGCTGGGTTTAGATCCCCACACTGCCATGGAAGTTTTCTGGTTGGCCTTAGGACAGTTTCACACTCTCAGCCTGATGTAACTCGCAGGGCAGTTGTAAGGAGAGGAAAATAATGTAAGCCACTTTGGTTTCCCATTGGAATGAAAGACAGGGCATAATTAGTGTAAATTAGTGTACATGCAATTGGTCCACATGCACTTTTATTTTGTTAAAATTATACTGGTATACTATGTGTTCCTGCAGTCTTGAACTATTGCTGCCTTAAATACAGTTGCTTCTATACATTTATCGTTGGATCCTGCTCTGTATTTTCACTATTGGGAGTATACTTTAGCCCAGTGTCCTTGCACTCTGAAGTTCATGTTAACAGTAGTTTGCCATGATGAGGGCCAACAATAGTTTCTAAATCTGTCAACCAGACTTCAGAAGGTAGGGGAATTTAGGGCTGAACATCTTCACAAATGAACACCATTCATTTGTGAACTAGCAGTCCTTAGGAACTGGTGAAGTATGCTCATTCTTCAGTTAAAAATTAGTCTTTGTTCTATTCTGTGGCGCCCAAGGCCTTGTTTAAAAATGTACCCAGCGTGCTACCCAAATGATTACCTCTGATGAACATCTGCTGTGTTTAATGTGCTTGGGTGAAGCCATGAGGCAGAACTGAACTGAGAAACCCCAGAAAGAAAGCAATTTATATACAATCATGAAGAATGGATCTTCATGCCATTGGTCAGTTTCGGGTAAGTTTCTGTGAAAGAACAATTTTATAGTTGGAGGTGACCACAACATGAGGAACTGTATTAAAGGGTCACAGCATTAGGAAGGTTGAGAACCACTGCCTTGCAGGAATCTAACACCTATATCTTATAGTGAATACCTTTGCTTTTATGAGGAACAGATGATTTGTATGATGAAGGCATTGGATGTTGAAATTACTACAGTAGACAATAAGCATATGAATAAAATCTTGGGCTCGATGGGACCTATGATCTTTCCTGTGATAGAGGGCCTAATGGAACGCACAACCATGGTCTGTTTGAAACTGTCCTCAGCACAAGCCACCACTAGGAAGATTGAAAATCTTTATAAGATCTGGCAAGACTCAGCTACCTTCTTGTCTAACCACCTGCCTCCACCTTCATTCAAGACATACATGTCAGATAGTGCCTGGGGCAACACAATGCATTAATGGATCGTGAGGGCAGAAGAATTATGTTAAAATCTACCTATATTTCTAGATCATTAAATGTTCATACAGATACCTTCAGCAAAGTTTTCACTATAAATTCAAAGTGATCAATCAAAGTGGTATTCAAGTTGTGTGGATACCCCAAGGTGGACCTCTTCATCTCAAAAGAGTCAGTTGAAGTCTTCTCTGCATCACAAACCTATCAGACTCCATCTAACAGCATGGAGATCCACCTGTAAGAAAGGGCTGAGGTTCTGACCCAGAACAGGAAACCTACAAGATATTCCCTACAGGAATAAATGGGCTAGGTTTGAATAGTGGGCTAGGCTCTGAGAGCTTTGCTCTTTTACCTATCCTTAAAAGAAATAATAATAAAAGTAAAAGATACTAGATGATAGTTAGATTAAGAATCCCTAAAACTGAGCTTAGGTTAGCGTACAGAACAGAGGGAGTGGAAGGGGCGGCTCCATCCACTAGGCAATGTGTAGGAAAGGTGCAAGAAGCCTCACATGCACAAGCAGGGTAGGATGGGGCGCCTCCATTATAGGAGTTTTTATAGCTAGAAAAATATATCCGGGCAAGAACGGCGTCTTGTTCACTCCTTGTGAACTCCTATTTCAACCGGAGGGACTAGGCTATTTTTTACCTGTTAGACTGTCGTGGTTCGGTCCTTGGTGGCTGGGGAACCGGACCGAACCCCGCCATCAGAGGCGCCCGCGATCACGGAGGTAGGGCATGGTGATCATAGGCAAGCCGGCAGCTGGGCGCCCCACCCGATCGTTGAGGTGGCAATGGCCGCTAAAGAACCTCAATGTCCCCCTCCACCTTTTGACAAGGGCCCGGAGATGGCCCTTTGTTCCAGGAAAATGGGCCATCAGGAACCCCGGAAAACCTCGCATATGTGCATGAGTCATGATTGTATCAGCATGTTCCCTCCGCAAGTACTGGGTGGGGCAATACAGCCTAAGGAGGTGGGTTTTGTATAAAAGGGAGCTTCCACCTGGAGTTCGGTGGAAGCTCTTACTCCATACCAGCGGACTCCACGTTGCTGAAATAAAGCTTGTTCCTGTTGTATCGTTCACCAGGCCTGGCGTGACGTTTTCTTCAAAGGGGCACCCTGGTTTTTTCAGTTAGCAAGCGGGTCCCCGACATCGTAAGAGCTTCCCACCGAACTCCAGGGTCGGCATCGCATCCGAGCGCTTATCGGGACGGATCCAGAGATGGCGTTTTCAAGCAACGGGGCGGTCTCGACCCCCACGAACCCCGGGAACATGAGTTTAATGTCCCCGGGAGATTTCCTCCGAAAATCGGGGGGCCAGGAGCAGCTGTCCGGGACCCCGAGACCCTCGGCAGTGGCGGCCAAGGGAAGGCGCCGGGCCATGGGGTTCCCAAGCACGGCGGGGAGCGCGCCGAGGTCTGGGGGGTTGGCCCCAACCTGGGACACCCAGCTGAGGCAGGCGCTTCGCCCGGTAGGACCTGAGGAATCCCTAGAGGACCTGCGGCGGGCCATGGCGGACTTGGCCAGGCGCTTGCAGGCAGCTGAAGCCCGTGAGCAAGCTCGGGCCGGGCCCGGAGGGACTGGTAATACAACGGCGGAGGGGATCGCGTCGAGTGAGGACGTCTCCAGCGACGAGGACGAGCCCGGCACTGGTGAGCGGGCCCCGGACCCCGACCCGGAGCAGTTTTCAGTCCCGAGTAGGCGAGACGGCCAGCGGAGAGGCGAGACAGCAGAGGATCTCGGGGGAGCGGGGGAGCCGACGGGGCGGCGAGAGCCGGACCAACGCAGGAGCGACGTGCAAGGCAGGGAGCGGCACGGCGTCGTTGGGCAAGTTGGTAGCCGGTGGAGCGGAGCAGGACGAGACGGCGGACGCCGAGAATCCCGGATCCGGAGGGGGTCGGACTACTCTCCAAAACGTTCCCCCCCAGAGCTTAAGGCGCGTTTCGACGGGACGCCGGACGACCTCCCGCAGTTCCTCCTCCACGCGCTGACGCATGCCCGGAGGTATGGAGACCGGTATGAGGACTCCGAGGACTTGGTCTGGGGGGTGGCCTCGTGTCTCCAGGGCAAGGCGGGTCAGTGGTACCTAGGGTTGGCCGAGCGCGGCGACCCGGCAACTCGGGACCTGCAGGACTTCGTGGTCGCGCTCCGCCGACGATTCCAGGACCCCCAGGCTGAGGACAAGGCAAAGAGTCGGATCAAGGGACTTCGACAGGGTACTAGGGGGGTTATGGACTATATAGACATTTTCCGGAGGGAAGCAGGCAAGGTGTTCTCCTGGAACGAGGAGACCCAAATCGAGTACTTCCGGGAGGGCCTTAACCCGAAGCTTAGGGAATGGGCCGTGATCAAGGGGACGGAAGAAGATCTGTCTACACTGGAGGGGTGGTGTTTTGTGGTCGCCAAGCTGGAAGCCAGCCTGGGTTGGGCCGCCGCACCCCCCCGGGAGGCCAAAAGGCGGGTCAGCCGAGGCGCTGAGACCGGGCCCCGACAACTCTCGCCCCAAACGACCCCCGAACCCCGAGCGGGAAAGGAGACGCCGGGAAGGTCTGTGCCTGAAATGCGGGGGGTCAGGACATTTCGCAGCAGCGTGCCATCGGCAAGGGGGGGAGGACCGCGGGCTCTCCCAGGGGGGAGGTGCGACACACCCCCAGCAGGCACGCCGGGCGGAGGACCTCCGCAACGAACCGGGAAGCGCCCAGGCGACGGGAAACGGCCAGGACCTGCTGTAGACGGCGCCGGGCAGCAGGTCCCGCGGTGCGAGGGAAAACCCCTACAGCATGAGGCGCGACCTCCGAACGTGGTAATTTTAGAGCTCCGGAACCCGGAGAACGGACTAAGTTGGGTGGGGGAGGCTCTTTTGGACTCTGGATGCGACCACAGCATGGTCCACCCCCAGATAGCCCGGGCTTTGGGGCTACCGAAGCGCATTCGGAAGGTTCCCCTGGTTTTCGTCCAGATGGACGGCAGCCCGATTCAGGGGGGACCTTTCGGGGAGGAGGTGGGTCCTATCGCCATCCACATAGGGGACCACCAAGAGCTGCGGTGGCTGATCCAGGTCCCCGTAGCGGGATATCGGGCGGTGTTGGGCCTGGATTGGCTGAAGGAACACAACCCCGTGGTGGACTGGCGGGCGGGGACCCTGAAGTTCGACTTGACGGTGGGTGCACGGCATCGGGTCCCCCACGAGAATTCCAGCCACAAGAGGACGGCGGCGCGTCCCAGGGGAGCGGCGGCGGCGCAGCAGGAGATACCAGAGCCCGAGGTCCCGCCAGAGTACCGAGACCTCGCAGCCGTTTTCAGCGAGCGGGAAGCGGACGAGCTACCCCCACACCGCCGCACGGACTGCGCTATCAACATCCCAGAGGGGGCGGTACTACCCAAAGGGCGCATCTACAAGATGAGTGAGGGTGAGCTCAAGGACCTCCGGGAGTTTTTGGGTAAAAATCTGGCCCGAGGTTTCATCCGGCCCGCTTCCAGTCCCATGGGAGCTCCAGTCTTGTTCGTCCGGAAAAAGGATGGGTCCCGACGGCTGTGCCAGGACTACCGGGGCCTCAACGCCATCGCAGCGGGGAACGCTTACCCCCTCCCGCTGATCCCGGATTTGCTGGCCCGGCTGGGCAAAGGGACTCTGTTCACTAAGCTGGACCTAAGGGAGGCGTACTACCGGGTACGCATCCGGGAGGGGGATGAGTGGAAAACAGCGTTTAACTGTCAATTGGGACAATTCGAATTTAAAGTGATGCCGTTCGGTTTAAGCGGGGCACCTGGGGTTTTCATGAGTCTAATTAATGAGGTGTTGCAGGACCTTCTGTTTCAGGGGGTGGTTGTTTATTTGGATGACGTCCTGATCTACAGCCAAGATCCCCAAGAGCACGTGACCCTGGTGAGGGAGGTGTTAAAGCGCCTGCTGGCAAACCACCTATACGTGAAGCTGGCTAAGTGCGAATTCCACCGTCCCTCCCTGGACTATTTGGGCTACCGCATCTCAGCCCAGGGCATAGCTATGGACCCCGAGAAGGTGCAGGCGGTGCTGGCCTGGGAAAGGCCCCGCACCCGGAAACAGCTACAAAGCTTCCTGGGGTTTGCTAACTTTTTTAGAGGCTTCATCCCCAGATACTCCTCCGTAGTGGCTCCCCTCACGGACTTGCTAGGTACCAAGGGGAGAGGTCCTCGCGCCACGCGGCCCAGCGCAGCGCTCGGCTGGAATGAGAAATCTGAGGCAGCGTTCCTGGCCCTCAAGCAAGCTTTCGCGTCTGAGCCCACGCTACTGCACGTCGACCCAACCCAGCCGATGGTGGTACAAGTCGACGCCAGCGACGCAGCAGCCGGGGCGGTTCTCCTGCAGCGAGACAAGGCGGGACAGCTGAGGCCGGCGGCCTACCTCTCACGAAAATTCGCCGAAACGGAGCGGAACTGGTCTACCTGGGAGAAGGAGGCGTTTGCGATTAAGTTCGCCCTCACCGAATGGCGGCATTGGCTGGAGGAAACAGAGGAGCCGTTCGAGGTCTGGACAGATCACAAGAATCTGGAGGCGCTCCGGCAACCGCGATCCCTGAACGCCAAACAGATGAGGTGGGCGGAGTTCTTTTCGCGGTACAATTTCAAGCTTGGTCACATCCCCGGCAAAGAGAATTTCCTCGCGGACGCCCTCTCCCGTCTGCCGCATTATGGGGAGGGGTACGCTCCCTGCACCCGGTCCGTGTTTGGTGAGGAGCAGCTGGGACGGGGGGTCGTCACTAGGCGTCGGGCCAGGGAGGAATGGGAGCCCGACCCGGCGACCGCCCCGCTCCGAGACCGCCTAGTGGCAGCCTACGGGACAGACGAGGAGCTGGCTGAGCTCCGGGACTCTTTGATTTTGGACTCCGGTCTCTGGCGGAGGGGGGAGGCTGTCTACGTCCCGGAAGGGCTACGACGGGAAGCCCTCAGCCTCTGCCACGATGCTAAGACCGCCGGGCACTTCGGTTTCGTAAAATCCTGGAAGTTGGCCCGGCGGCGGTTTTGGTGGCCCAGTCTGCGGCGGGACACAAAAGCTTACGTCAGTGGTTGTCCTGTCTGCCTGACCTGCAAGCCGGGGGTTGGCAAGCCGAAAGGTCTGCTGCACCCGCTCGAGGTCCCGACCCGGCCGTGGTCAGTGATCTCCATGGACTTTATAACAGACTTGCCTCCCAGCAAGGGGAAAACGGTGATCTGGGTGGTGGTAGATCTATTTTCCAAACAGGCCCATTTCATTCCTTGCGCCAGTGTCCCCAGTGCCTCACAGTTGGCTCGGATGTTCCTGGATCACGTGTTCCGACTGCACGGGCTGCCGGACAAGGTGATTTCCGATCGGGGCTCACAATTCGTGTCCCGGTTTTGGCAAGCTTTCCTGCGCCTGTTAGACATCGAGCAAGGGCTGAGCTCCGCTTACCACCCCCAGACGGACGGGCAGACCGAGCGGGTTAATCAAGTACTGGAGCAGTACTTGCGGTGTTTCGGTTCCTATCATCAAGACACCTGGGTGCCCCTGCTCCCCCTGGCCGAGTTCGCGTACAACAACGCAGACCACAGCAGCACGGAGATGTCGCCTTTTGCCGTCGTCTACGGGACAGACCTGAGACACTTCCCGGAGCTTGGAGAGGTCCCCGCCCGGGAATCGGCCGACCTTCGCGAGTGGGGGAAGCGTGCCGGGAGCTGCTGGAAGTCGCTGCAGGAGCAGCTCCACAAAGTCAAGGCAGCGCAGAAAGAGGACGCCGACCGGAAGAGACGACCAGCTGAAGAGATCCGACCGGGGGATCGAGTTTACCTTTCCACCCGGAACCTACGGTTGAATTTGCCCAGCAAGAAGCTAGGCCCTCGGTTTTTGGGGCCTTTCGAGGTCTTGGCCCCGATCAACGAAGTTTCGGTCAAGCTCAAGCTCCCCAAGAACCTCCGGCACATCCATCCCGTCTTTCACGTGAGCCTTCTAAAAAAAACTCCGGACGGTGACGTTTGGCACCCCGTGTTTTCCCCGCCAGCGCCCGAGGTCCTGCCGGGGGGGGAGCACCACGAGGTGGCGGATATCCTGGACTCTAGACTCCACAGGGGGAAGTTGCAGTACCTCGTGGAATGGAAGGACTTCGCTTTGGGGGACCGGGAATGGGTCTGGGCAGCGGACGTCCTTGCGCCCCGACTCACTGAACGTTTCCACAAGCGGTATCCTGGCCGTCCCGGGGGGTTGGAGAATGGACCTTTGGGGGGGCAGAATGTCGTGGTTCGGTCCTTGGTGGCTGGGGAACCGGACCGAACCCCGCCATCAGAGGCGCCCGCGATCACGGAGGTAGGGCATGGTGATCATAGGCAAGCCGGCAGCTGGGCGCCCCACCCGATCGTTGAGGTGGCAATGGCCGCTAAAGAACCTCAATGTCCCCCTCCACCTTTTGACAAGGGCCCGGAGATGGCCCTTTGTTCCAGGAAAATGGGCCATCAGGAACCCCGGAAAACCTCGCATATGTGCATGAGTCATGATTGTATCAGCATGTTCCCTCCGCAAGTACTGGGTGGGGCAATACAGCCTAAGGAGGTGGGTTTTGTATAAAAGGGAGCTTCCACCTGGAGTTCGGTGGAAGCTCTTACTCCATACCAGCGGACTCCACGTTGCTGAAATAAAGCTTGTTCCTGTTGTATCGTTCACCAGGCCTGGCGTGACGTTTTCTTCAAAGGGGCACCCTGGTTTTTCAGTTAGCAAGCGGGTCCCCGACATAGACGCTGGTGAGAACTGCAAGTGGCACCAAAGTCTTCTCTAAAGACCCTACTGGATCAATAGAGACCTCGACTGGCCCGCGGGGGATTGTCCCTGGGTCACAAGCCGCTTGGAAGAAAGGGGCTCAGAAAACGCCGTTGCCTTTTCAGCTCTTTACTTCCCTCCCAGCCCACCACTACCCTTTCCCTTTCCCTTTTCTTTTCCTTTTTCCCGTTCTGGATATCAGATACACTGAACATCGCAAAATAATTACTTGGGACTTCTGAAAATCTTAGAAACACGCTCTCTGGATCACAAACTACAAACTGAGACAAACAAAGTGTGAGTAGACGACGAGTGAAAAGTTTGAGGGTGGGGTTGCTTTCCTTTTGGTTGTTTCCCCATTCTCTTTACTGATTTTTCCCCTTTCCTACCCCCGCACAATCTCAGCTTTGTCTTTCATGTATCTAATGTACAGTATTTGCTGGCATATAAGACTACTTTTCCCCCCTGAAAAACATGCCTCCAAGTGGGGGGGCTCGTCCTATACGCCGGGTACACTTCAGTTGGGATAGACATAGCTGCCCATATTGGCCCATAATACTGTAATGTAATGTAACAAACTCTATATTTTGAGTGGAAATCTTGAGGGGTCGTCTTATACGCCTAGTCGTCTTATACGCCGGCAAATACGGTATTTAATATTTGTAGGTTAAATAGTAGATATATAGCTTAGAAATAGAATTAAGATATTCTTACAACTGATTAATAGTTATTGTAAATTCTTTCAGGTATTGTTTAGAATTGTATAAGCTGATTGCTCAAAGCAACTCAAAGCTTACCCTTTACTGTTGGAACGGGGCAAATTGTGAAGGAATTAATTAAGGAATAATACTGTTTAACTGAGAACTAGCCTTGAAGTAATTATATTAACTGTCCTGTACTGCTATCAGCATCAGCATTACTATTTAACTTTGAATCTTAAATTGTTTATGCCAGAAAAAGAAAGGAAGTTCCCTAAGACAGTTAGATCCCCAATTAAGAAACTAACAGCAGACGTAGTAACCTTTTGGAAACGCAAAAGGGAAATGGCTGGAGCCACTAAGGTCAAGAGAGCTAAGGGGGAAAAGGATAAAGATATTGAGGTGGAGGTTGAAGTGGAAGACTCGAATGAGGAAAGATCTCTTGATATGGCACAAATAGCTAGATTGTTGGAAAAACAAAGCAGAGACCTAAAAACATATACAGAAGATTTACTAAAGCAGTAGTCAAAAGAAATGTTTAAAGAAATATATTACTGTAAAACTGAGTTGTCAGGCAGGATAGATGGTCTTAAACTGACAGTTGAAGACAACTCAGAAAAGCTTAGAGCAGGAAAAAGAGATTGAAGAACTCCAGGCCTGGAAACAATCCACGGAGGAAAAATTAGAAGTATTAGAAATAGATAGAAGATCAAAGAACTTAAAACTCAGGGGAATTAAATAATCATTTGGTAAGCAGGATCTCAAGCTAGATCTTACAAAAGCGTTACAACAATACCTCCCTGAAGAAGATATCTCATTGGAGAAACTATACAGAGTCAATTCCAGAGCAGCAATATGCAAGGATCAGCCTAGGTGTGTTATGGTGACCTTTGAAAGTAAAAGAACTAAGAATGTATTTCAGACTAAAACCGTGAAGAACCTTTTATTATAGAGAAGCAAGAGATACAGGTCTTTCAAGACTTACTGGTGGAAACTCTGCGAAAGAGGGCGCAGCTCCATTTCTTGCGCCAGATTTTGATAAATAAAAATATAAGATATTTCTGGAAATTACCTTTCGCGCTAGAAACCGGCAGCCTTTTAACTTGTCTGAAAAGTGACCCTCTTAAATTTTGATGGTTCCAGGCCATTGAAGAAAAATTAGTCTCCATTGGCATCGATCTGAACTCCCTACTACCTCTGGAAGAAAAATGTATCTTCCGGATTATTAAACAGAGAATATTAGACCATGAACAGCAGGAACTCATACCTACCCAGCCTCGAGTCTGCTCACCAGCATTCTTTGGCATCACTATGCAGAGAAATATTATGCCTACATATTTGTATCTTCTTGATGTCCCACCCCTGAGAAGAGCTTTTCTCCTGAAATGAATGCTTTCCCCTCAAAGGTCTTAGAGGGAAGATTCCACCGTATCCCATACCATGCGAGACTCTGTCCGTGTGGTTCTGGCTGCCCTGACTCTGTCTCACACATTTTTGTTAGATTGCCCCTTATATGAGTAGAGGTACCCCGCTACTCACCTCCCTCCAGTCTGATGAAACACCATTGACAACAAATACTGGTTTCATGTGTTCATGAAAGATATATATCAGCTACCCTACTATTAACAGACACTCCTAATCTACACAGTGTGTGATGTGGTTCCACCTATCATTCCAAAGCAGCTAGCACCATTAAAGATTGCTAATGAACTGTCTTATCAGTTTCCATTCCAGTTTGGGCTATTTCTTCTGCTGGGTCAAAGTGCAAAAGACCAACAGAAATTTGTGTTTTATACACAAATGCACCATTAGTCTGATTTGCGCTGTCAAGATAGTGAAAATTGGGTGTGGGGGGAAGAATACCACTTTTATCTTATATGTATACTAGGGGCAAAGCCCGTTGTATCCAAGAATACAACGGGCACTAGAGCTTGGCAGTGGGAAGAGGAAGGGGAGGAGTTGTCCAGTCTGTAAGGGCATGGGGTTGAATGTGTGTGTTGTGTGGGAGGTTGTGGTGGCATGGTGGCAAATGAGGGCATGGGTGTGGAGATATTGGTGTCAAGAACCTGTGGTGTGGAATGTTCGTTGAGTGTAGGAGAGGACTGACCTTTGGAAATTTTGGCATAGTGGTTACAGATGAGCTTTCCAGAGCCATGTCCTCAGATATGTGAAGGGAAAAATCAGACTGGAGACTCTTCTTAGAGGAAGATTACATGGTAACCAATTCCACCCAGTTCTGTGTCATTTCCCTTCTTGTGTGAATTAGGCCATGTTCACCGAAATGCCCCTCTGCCCTAATACTCATGGGGTAGTCACAGTACACAGGTGTCCACCCTGTTCCCTCAATCTCCCATGTTTTCACTGTTGGTAAAATGTTATGTGCCCACATGCTTCTTTCATGGTTGCTCCTTAGAAGAACAGATTTTTGTACCCTATTGCTTACTACCCAAAGGACTCTCAAAGCGGTTTACAAACACCTTTTCCATTCGTCTCTCCACAATAGTCAACCTTTGAGGTATGTGGGGTTGTGAGAGATCTGAGAGAACTGGGAATGGTCCGCAGTGACCCAGCAGGCCTCAGGTGTCTCAAAGCATTTTCCAATCGTTGGAAAGTGAGATAGGTCTGTAGGAATGTGGAGAGGATCAATCTCCTCCTTCCTTTGGTATCCAAACAATCCAAACATTGATGTGCAGAGCAGTCTTGACCTTAGTAAGGTTTTTTATACTGTTTTTTTATTTGCCAGGCCAAGGTTATTTGCCAGGCCAATAAGTAATTTCAGTTACTATGTGTCTCCAGACATTTACTTGTTCTCTATTTACAGTTTCAGGCTGTAAATGTTTATTTAGATCTTCCTGGACTTTCCAGACTCACAGGACTGATGCTGGTCTGCCTGTCTGCGCCCCAGAATACAAACATTTGCTGGTAAGGGCTGGCCATAACCCATAAGCCAGGAGGGACACTCCTGCACCACTCCCTACCAACTGCAGGCCAAAAATGGCTCATTTGAGACATTGTATGATTTTGAAGTCCCACCTCCAAACCTCCAGGAATATTTCCAACCCAGGGGTAGCCAACGTACAGGTGTGGCCTGGAGAGCTTCTGGAATTGCAGCTCACCTGCAGAGTATAAAGATCAGCTCCCCAGGCAGAAAGGGCTACTTTGGACAGGGTTGTGGTAGAGAAGAAACATTTAAGGCTTCCCACACAGGTTGTTGTTGAATTGAAAGACTTGAGGCCTACTGCACAGGGTTTTTGTCCAGATGAAACAGGAAACAAAAGAGCCAGTTTCCTCTGGAGAATAACACTGTACAGTGGCCTCAAATCTGCAGAGAGTTGCAAAGAAGAAAGACACATGGCTTGGCTGTGTCTAACCTCCGGGCAGAGCAATATTTTAAGTGAGAAGGGGCTTTTCTGTGGCCTCCCTGTCAGGCAACTGTTTGGCAGAAGGGGAAAGTCCCCCCCCCCCTCAAAAGGAAGGTACTCAGACTTCCCTGCGTTGCTCTTGGAAAGACCTCCTCCCGTCAGTCAGGGCCTGTCAGAGGCTCCTTCACAGCAGGCCTGAAGGGGGGGGGGGGAGCACTCTGCAGCCTCCTGCCAGATCTGTCAGGATTCTGAGGCAATTTGCAGTTGGACATGACAGTTAGGACAGCCTTCGGGCGAAAAAGGCTGGCGCAGCCTGTCCAAGCCTCTGTTCTCATCCCCCTTGGCAGCCCTGCTGACTTCCTCTCCCTGCGGTGGTCAGGAGCAGACTGGCAGCCAGACTGGGCTGGGTGAATGGAATTTTGGTCTGTCCTGGTGAGGGGCCAATAGTAAGGCACTTTGCGCGCCTCCCCATTGGCCCTGGATGGACACTCGGAGGGCCCAATCAGGAGCCGCTTTGTGGCTCCTGATTGGGCCCTCTGAGTTTTTATCCTGGACAGGGCCCGCCCTAACTCCTCCCCAGGTGGACTTACGCTTTTATTTAATAGGAGCGGTTAAAGATTCTAATCCAACTGTTGAATGAAGTTATTGAGAACCCAAATAAGAAACTGCCTGAATCATGGCAATGGACCTCTGTCTCTCTAATACCAAAGGAAGGAGGAGATTGATCCTCTCCACATTCCTACAGACCTATCTCACTATTAAACATTGATTATAAAATCTTTGCAAAAATTTTGGCTGAGAGATTGAATAAATGTATAGGTGACGTAATGAACCCAGATCAAACTGGTTTTATCCCAAGAAGACTGATGAGGCATAACTTAAGATTTGTTTTGATTGTAATGGACTTTGCTCGAATTCAAAGAACTAGAATTGCCTTTTTGTTTCTAGATGCAGAAAAGGCATTTGACAACGTCTATTGGGACTTCCTAATGGAAACACTACGAAAAATGGACTGTGGAAATATATTTTTTACTTGGTTGCAAGCATATAGTCTACACAAAAAGCCAGGTTATTGGTTAATGGCATGCTAACAGAAGATATAATTATGATTAAAAATGGAACACGGCAAGGCTGTCCACTATCGCCTCTACTATTTAACTTGATCTTAGAGATTCTTGCAACCTTAATACGATCCTCTGATAATATTGTTGGTTTGAAGGTTAGAGGAGAGGAATTCAAGCTTAAATGCTATGCAGATGATGTTGTCTGCATTTTAACAGAACCTTTAACATCTGTCTCAGCTCTTTTTGAATTGTTAAACATCTTTGGCTCATATGCTGGGTACAGAGTTAATAGATCTAAAACAAAAATACTATTACAAGAAATGTCGGACTCGGAAATAGATTTAATAAAAAGTAAATCTGGATGTGAAGTTAATCTTAAAATGGTTAAATATTTAGGAGTATATTTGAGTAAAGATATATCAGAGCTCATAACAAATAATTATGGGAAGTTATGGCAGGCAATCAAACAAGATTTAACAGTTTGGTCCAAACTGAAGATCTCATGGTCTGCCCGCATAGCTGCAATAAAGATGAATGTGTTACCCAAACTAAATTTTCTTTTTCAAACCTTACCCATAGCACTTGGTGATAAGCAATTGAATAGATGGCAATCCAAACTGAATAAATTTATTTGGGCATATAAGAAACCAAGGATCGCTACCAGAGTGTTGCAAGATGCCAAAAAGAGAGGGGGACAGGCTGTGCCAAATTTAAAACTATATGCACATGCTGCGATGTTAATTATGCTAGCGGATTGGATGATTAACCCAATGTTCAAAGATTTAGCATTAGATAAGGCTGGATTGGGATCAAGCTTGCATGAAACTCTTTGGCCATCTTCAAGTCAGAAAACAAAAAGAAGAAAATAAAGAACAGCCTATGGTTTGATGGTGCCTTGAAGATTTGGCTAAGATATAAGGGTAGATTATCGACAACATGCTCCCTAATAAAATCACCAATTGAAGCTATTTCACCGCTCAACAGCAAACAAGGATATCCTGTCTGAAGTATATAGACATCTTAACTAACACAGGCAGACTAAAAGACCTTCAAACTCTGAATGAAGGAGGAATTCCATTACAATGGATAGAATATAACCAACTGAAGTCGAGACTCAAAACGGAATTTGGAACTTCAAAGGCTGTTAAAATATCCCTAACGGAGTTTGAGCAAATCATTATGCAGGACAAACCCCACTTACAAAAACAAATTTATAAAATACTCTTGTAATATGAGACTGAAACAGAGTCTATTAAGAACTGCATGATTAAATGGAAGATGCACCTCAAAACTCAAATCTCTTTAGAAACTTGGGAAGGGATATGAAATAAGATACCAAAGCTAACTAGGAGTCAGGCTGTTAGGGAGAATTGGTATAAAATGTTTTATCGTTGGTACCTAACACCAAAAGCTTTAGCAAGGATGTCCAATAGGGGTAATAACAAATGTCGGAAGTGTCAGGAGAAGGTGGGATCATTTTTTCACATGTGGTGGAGGTATCATAGGGTGTATAAGTATTGGTCCAAGGTTCACTTGGAGCTAGAAAACATGCTAAAAATTAAGTTTGTAATGAAACCTGAGTATTGCTTACTAAGTTTCTTTCCGGACAATCTGCCGGTACAGGCAAGATTAGTATTTTTTTATGCTACAACGGCGGCCAGAATACTGTTGGCTAAAAATTGGAAAGTGAAGACGATACCCACGACAAAACTTTGGCTAGAAAAGCTATCTGACTTTGCTAAATTGGCGAGACTGACAGTGAATAGCCGACCGGAAAATGAATTCCAGAAGCAGTGGAAGCTCTTAGTGGACTATCAAACTAACCAATGATTGAATGGAGGTGAGGGAGGGGGGATGAATCTCTCGAGAGAATCAATTAATCAATGACAATCTTGTGTGTGTGTGTATATATATATATAATCAATGAATATTAACTAAAAAAGAAAAGAAAAGAGGCCAGACTGTAAGTCCCCTTCAGTTGGACTGCAGGGAATAGACAAGTTTTACAGTGTACAAGAATCGACAATAGAAGACTATCCTGCAGGGAGCATCAGAGATGTATATTTAGCATAGCTCATTTAGGAAGTGCCTGATGGTTTTCGAATACTCTCCCTCCAATGTCCTGACTGGCTCTTTATGGAGACTTCCTGCTTCTTTGAGCATAGTTCTTCCCTGATTGCCTCCAGAAAGAACCCACTGAATGAATGCAGAACAGAACAGTTAGACAGTTAGTGGGGCGAAGGAAGGAGGAAAAGGAGAGAGACAGAAAGACAGAAAGAAAGGGAGGAAGATAGAGACAGAAGAAGAGGGAGAGAAACAGTAGCCAGAAAGAGGCAGATGGAAAAGAGGGAGGAAGGGAGAAAGGGAAAAACAAAGAGAATGCTGGGAGGAAGGGAAGGAGAAAGGGAATGCTGGGAGGAAGGGAGGAACAGAGTAAGGTAGGTGGGCTTGGGACCTTCTGCTGGGCCCAGGGGCAGTCTCGGCTGCTCCAGGGCCTGGCAGAAGGCTCGGGACTTCGGGAGTGGGCTTTGTGGCCTTCTGGTGGGCCCAAGGGCAGGCGAGCCTGCCCCCGGGCCCGGCAGAAGGCTCCCTGGGCGAGGGGAAGCTGGCCGGAGGACTTACCGCTGGGGAAGGCTTCTTCCTCTGAGCGGCAACTCCCCGGCCGGCCCAGGCAAGGCTGGGCCAACCAGCCAATGGGGAGCCGCGCTTTGCTCCTGATTGGGCCCTTCGAGTTTTTATCCCGGACAGGTCCCGCCCTAACTCCTCCCCACTTGCCCTTACTCCTTTATTCCTCCCGCTCCTCTGGAGCGGGGGGAGGTTTAAAGATGGAGTGGGTCTGAACAGTTCATTTCACTGTTTTTGCTTGTCCTCATGTCCAAACATAAAGCAGCTTGAAGTTGAAATGGTCTGATGAAACCTTTTAGGAAGAGGGTGGTTTCCTTTTAGGCAAATTATCTGGAACAAATGTAGGTCGATTTCCAGATTTATAATGAGAACAGTGTTAGTTGACCACTGATTTGTTGTTGTTAGGTGCTAAGTCGTGTCCGACCAATCGCGACCCCATGGACAATGATCCTCCAGGCCTTCCTGTCCTCTACCATTCCCCGAAGTCCATTTAAGTTTGACTCCATCCAGCCACCTCATTCTCTGTCATCCCCTTCTTCTTTTGCCCTCAATCGCTCCCTTCTCCAGGGAGACCTTCCTTCTCATGAGGTGGCCAAAGTATTTGAATTTCATCTTCAGGATCTGGCCTTCTAAGGAGCAGGCAGGGCTGATCTCCTCTAGGACTGACCAATTTGTTCGCCTTGCAGTCCAAGGGAATCACAAGAGTCTTCTCCAGCCCCAGAGTTCAAAAGCCTCAATTCTTTGACGCTCAGCCTTCCTTATGGTCCAACTTTCACAGCCATGCATTGCAACTGGGAATAACATAACCTTGACTAGATGCACTATGACCACTTTGACTAGACGTCTTGACTACTGATAGCTTCCACTTTTTCTCCTGTTGTTTTTCTTATCTGCCATTTTTCTCCATTTCTCTTTTCTATATCTTTCTTCTGCTGAATCTGCCTGGGAAATACAACCAATAAGAGCCCTAATGATGGCTGCAGTTTTTACTCTTAAGGCATAATTGAAAGCACATATAGCAGCTCAAGGCCTCATTTTGTAAACAAGATGTCAGAATACTACACGTGCCTTAGAATTTGAGATGCTTAAGAAGTGTTGTATAATTCAGCTGATTATTTATTTATTTATTATTTGTTTATTTATTTATTTATTTCAGCCCCCTATAGGAGAAGAATGTAGCCACAAGAGATATCCATCAGCATTGGGAGTAGATGGACGGAAGCGATATCCATCCCAGTCTTCCAGCAAATCAGTCAGCCAGACTCCTTGCAATCAAGCTCCTGCCTCCTCTAGCCAAGCCCCTGCCTCATCCAGCCAGTCTGTGCAGGAGGATGCCAAAAACCTGAGCCAGCCACATGCCGTTTCCACAACAACTGTGGAAGCTCAAACAATGGGGAAATAGACACACCAGAACTTCTGATGAAAAGGGGGGCAGGGACAGGAAAGGATTTTGAATGTGGGTGTTCAAGACTAGGCTGCTTGCGGGAGGTGGGAACTACAATGCTCATGATTTCTCTTGTTGGCTGGAGAAACAAGATGATCCAAGTTGAAAGCATTCTTTTTCCTCGCTGTGATTAAGTCATTGGTAGGAGCCAGAGCCCCATGTTTTCATGTCTTATTGCCTTTCGGGGGTAGGGTTGGGATATATACATATATATATATATATATATATATATATATATATATATATATATATATATATATATATATATATATATATATATATATATATATATATATATATATATATATATATATATATTTAAATTATTGATTTGGGATTAACCAAAACAATTCTGCATTGTGCAGCCACATGATCCAACTCCTCCTCATCACATTGAACACTGATCAGCTATGCAGCCCGCTTGGAAGCTGGAGTGGCAGGCAGAACCACAAAGTTCCATTTGGAAACAAGCCTTGTTTTTGGCTTTCTAAGCCCAGCAGGCACGACAATGCACAAGAAGTCTCTTTGCCACTGTCATCAGTGTCACTTCTGTTATGGCTCCCTTCCATGCTGCTCTCCTTTTCCATCATAGACTAGCTACTGGAAGTCAACCAAAGGACCTTGGCCGAATGCAGGCCCACCTCACCTTGGGCTTGCTCCATTCCTTTTGTGGTATGGGTAGAACATAAACGTGCACATTGTCTCCCTTCACATAGGAATTCTAATCTCATGATGAGAATTTGCTGAAAGAGCTTTCTCTTTACAACAAAACAAACCCCCCCCCCCACAAACTTGGTGTTTTTTTAATGTTTCTTTGCTTCCTTCCTTGAAAATAAGTTGCCTTATTGTGGAGTTGGGAACATGGAGGCCTACCTGATTTCTTTGAGCAGGTTTGGAGCCTGATATCTGTTTGGAATGCAGCCAGGCAGTGATGGCCTCTGCTGTTTCCTGGTCCAGTGACTCGTGCCTGGAGTGGCTGGAAATTTCCCCTCTGACCTGGCTGTGCTTGGCATTGACTGTAGATCAGTACTCTTGACCTCTGGATGAATGTTGGTTTACGCCACATGGACAGTTAACCTCTGGAGCAGGGGATACTAGGGCACTTCATTCTAAGACTTTGCTCTTGTCGTTGATGCTGATGTAAATGTGTCAACTGTTATGGTGCCCTTCCTGGTACAGCAGCTATATGTGCTTATTGCCTCAGACCTCCAGTTGCACTGCCATTTTCCTCCTTTTCCCACCAGGAGAGGCCAGGAACTAGCCTGTTCATCTCATGAATTCTTCCTATCCCTGATCAGGCAGGTGGATGTGCCAGGAATGGGTATTTCTCACAAAGAGGATCTACAGGGGCATTTTATTGCTCTTACCATGTGTGGTTGAAGAAGAATGTGTACACAAAGAAATCAGCTTTAATGCAAACAAGGTGGATTTTTGTTTGTGGTGGTGGCTTCCAAATCAGAGGCAGCTTGCTAAGTGTTAACTTTCCTGTGCAGGCTTCTTTCTCTGTAGTTGCTTTTTACAAATGGCATGCTAGCCTGCCTTCCTTCCCTGGGTTGACCATGTAGCCAAGGAGGGATCAGCCACTTAAGACTCTTCCCTGACTACAGACACCTTGACTGTCTTGCATCATAAGATGATCACTTCATGTTATTGGACCTGTGTCCTTCCACTCAGTGTAATAGGACTGGACAGAAAATGCCTTGCTTGTTCCCCCCTCCCCCTTGGGTTAACAGTTGGAATGAAGTCTGAAACTATTTAGTGTGCACATGTAGCTCTTAACAAGCCATGTCTTGGAGCCATAGGAGTGAACATCTGAGAAGATAGAAGCATTTGCATAGAGGCAACTAGTTTCTAACAACCTGCTTTGTCTCTCCCCCCCCCCTTTATTTTGTTTGTTCCTTTTTATATTGTCCTTGTTCTGTAAGCCAGAGAATTTAGTAAAAGGGAAAAGATCTGAAGTTACTTGTCATTGTGCCACTCCAGTTTGTCACTTGAGTCTTAAAAGGGATACAGCAATGGATGCAAATATCATTTGTGTTGTTCTACACACTGTGGCCCCACCACTGGATTTTTAGTAGCAGGCACTTCCAGGTGCATATAGACAGTATGTTGCCAGTTTTATTTAGCTGTAGTACTTGTATTCCCAAAAAATCACTGTGGGGTCCCGCAATGTTTGGGGAGGTTTGTGGAAGCTGTTACTAGATTGGGTGGAGACCAAGAACATTTGGGAGAGTTGACTCAGTCTCCTACAGTTCAGTGGATCCAAGCCTAGTGTGTGAGTTGGAGTGGGGAGAGAGGTCTTCAGGATGCTATATTTTTCATGGTTACATTTCAGATGTGTATACGGTATATCAAAAAACTGCCAAGAGTGTGGTCCTGAGGCGTGTGGCAGCAAAGAATGCTGATACGTCTTGCAGTTAGCCGTTTGGAACATATATTTGTGAATTTAGGGTTGGGAGGAAATGGTTGGTGCACCACTTTTCCTTGTGTGAGTGCCATAGATGTCGGTAATGGAAGAATGAGGCATACTGGTAAAGGCCTGTTTTGTCAACCAAATACTCTAGCTGTGTCAGGGTGCACTGGTAATGGGAGTTTATGGAGCAGGCTTGGTTGACTCTACAATGCATGGCATGGCCAAGTAAGAGCACACTTTTTATTTACTGCTTCAGTTGTGATCCTGACCTATTTTGCATCAGATCCCTAGCCTGCTTACCCAAATTGGGGAACACACATTTGTTGAGTGTTCAGGCTAGATGCAGTTGTGAGATCACCAATATGTTTTGCCAGCTCCTTTTAATTTTAAAAAGAAATGGTTTTGAACATTCTCCCAGCGATTGTTAGCCATTAAGTGTTGCACTTGCAGTGGCTTGCCTACTTCAGAGAAAGGCACTGGGTGATATGTGTCTTCAATAGCACATTGCCCTGTGCTGAAGAAGCAAAGGCAAAGGATAACTGCCTGGTGCTGCAAAAGAGCATACTTGTGTTTATCTTTGAAGCAAAGCATGTGGGAAGGGCTAAGGTGATTGGCCAGGCACGTTGGTCTCTGTCTGATTATCACAGTGAAGCCAGACCACTAACTCTCTTATCCATGGTTGAAGAGACAAACTGAAGACTAGTCCCTGCTAAGAAAGCCTGGCCTTTTTCTGCTGTGAGGGAATACGGAATTTCTTGCCCCATCTTAAGACAGTAGTACCTGTGTGCATAAGTAGGCAAGAAGCTCCAGCATGCTTTGGATGGCTGTTGCTATCCCCAGCCTCTTCCACTCATCCTCACCATGCCCAGCAGACACAATGGATCTTGCCAATATCAGTTTTGAGGAAGACAAACTGTTAAAGGAATCCCTGTGTTGTAATTACTTGTTTCAATTTATGTTTTAATTTACAGTATGGAACAAGTTCAACAGACATTGGTCTCCCATACTCTCATCCCTGTAGTATTTGTACCTTCTCAGCAGAGAGCGCCTCAGTTGTTACACAGGAAGCCACTTGTCATTGCTCTGAATCTGATGCTACTGCTAATATTTCCTAGTAGGAAATCAGTTGTTTTTCCTGTAGTGAAAGAAAGAAAGAAAGAAAGAAAGAAAGAAAGAAAGAAAGAAAGAAAGAAAGAAAGAAAGAAAGAAAGAAAGAAAGAAAGAAAGAAAGAAAGAAAGAAAGAAAGATGTCTAAACAGTCTGCCTCATGCTGGATAACTGGTGTCCTTAACACTTACAGGTCTGGATGAGGAGTGTAAAATCTGGTTTATGATAGATAGTGGAAGTAAGTGACCTTTATTATTACTAAAATTGTTGGTGCTCTGTCTATTATATCCCCCTTACCTTTCCTCTTCCTGTACCTACATTTGTTTTATCTGCAGTTATGTTCTTCCAGGTCTCTGTACTTTCTCATTTTTCTTCTAATTAGTTGACCGTACTGTTAAAACATGACACAGTAACCTCAATACTCTACTAAATACCAGTTTTTATAAAATAATGGGATGGGAGCCATTGTTCATGCCTTTTTTTGTTTTTGTTTTCTTTTGGTTAAGCAAAAATAACTGCATAATGCAACAAACACTGCTGTGCTCTTTTATCTCTCCACATGGATTCTCCTCCTAAAACTCAAAACTGTCAATAACTTTTTAAAAAATCAGCTAGATTTTAAAAGGCAGGGATAGCAAAAAGGTTTCCATTTTTTTAAATTTTTAATTGGTTTTTTTTGTGGGGGGGTGGCATGAAAGTTCATCTCAGCAACATAGGTTTAGATTAAGTGTTTTTTTTTACAAAATAAATTATAAAGATAACATTTCTGTTGGTTTGCATTTTCATTTTCTGAAGACACTTGAACATAGGACCGACGTATCTGTGATGAGGATGCCCTATGATTGGAGGCATGGGAAGGGCATGGGTGATTCTGTGTGGTTTTACAGACTTCATTCTTCCAAGTCTGATAGCCATCTGTTGCCCTTTTTCGTTTTATTTCTCTGGATGATATTGTTCCTGCATCTATTCATCCTCCCAGAATATAAATTTCAGTACAGCAGGGTGGCCTGAGCCACTCACAGATCTTGGAGGGTAGGAGGGATGTCTCTGCTCTTGGCATAAGCTTTTGTCCATAAAAGCCTTCCTGTTGTATAGTAGCATTTGTGCAGCTGTGGATCAGGACTGGCTGAATCTTATTCCTCCTCCTCTTGTTGGCTTTGTCCCTGAAGTAGTGCACTACCATGATGGTTGGGATCTCCAGCCTATGAGACTGTGACTTGGAAGTCAATGCTGAGCTTTAAATAGTGAGGGTTGCGATTTCATTAGAGTAAAGTCTGTAATTAAGCTGCTAAATCTATGGCTAAGCAACCTGCAAATGATGCAATGATTGTTTTGTATAGATGTTTGAAAATTTAGTCATAGTGGAGAAGGACATCAAGGTTATTTGGTCTGCTTGCTCTCCCTGAGCAGGGTTTTTTTTTCCTCCTTATGTGCTCCAACCTCACCCCTTCTCCATCAAAACCTGAATGTTTGCAATCACTTTCAGCTGTATTTATTCTTAAGGTTAAACCAACTGTTACCATATACCATCTTGGAGGAAAAGATCTTGTTAATATGGCCTGCCATTCACAATCCCATGTATGTAATTCTTAACTCATGTCATCACATTGGGGGGAGGGGGGAAAGGAAGAGGATAAAAATGTAAAATACTTGAATGAGAGCTTGTGTTATAAACAGTAATATTATTCAGAGTATCTGCTTTCTAGGCTGATGTGACTCATTATTCTAGTAGTGCTTTAGTCCTTTGTAATTTGTGGTAATTATGCTTTTTTCTTTTTAATACAAAAAATGTATAAAAATAAAAACCTCAAAAGACCATGCAGTGTTGCACTCCTTTGTCTTTGCTTGAGGGTACAATAAACTGGAACTGGTCACAGAAAACGTGTGACCACCTAATGTTGACGTGGGTAAGCGAACCTTAATGCTATTGCAGAAATGATGATGACAGTGGTCATTTTGTAATACCAGCCTCCTACTGAGTGCCTTGTTCCACCTTCAGTAGCATACACTTTAGCTGCAATACTTTAGGCATGCCTGCATTATTTAAATTGTTCTCCTGAGAATGAAGAAAGTCCATTCCCAAACAGCAAACAGACCCTCAACAGCTGTCTGAAGTAGTGCTGTCAGGTTGACTACTTCATCCGCTGTTTCTAAGCACAAGGCACAAGAGAAAACATAATCCAAGGATGGTTTAAAATTATATTACTTGGCCTTTGGTGCTTTCATCTCTATCCAGGATAAATATATATATGGATAATACCTTAGTGGTATTTCCTTGATATATTCAGGGCTCCAGATGGAATCCAGGATTTTTCATAAGGGTAAGGAAACACCCCATAAATATTTGGAGATACTGGTAACCAAGGTTTTAAGGTTCCCATTACTGTTTTCCCCCCTCTTACTGTTTTTCTGTGTCTTTCCAGGGCTTGGTATCTGCTTGCCATGGTTTTGTTTTTGCTTTTGTTGTGCTCTTTGAAATGGGTTTTGTTGGTCTTGCAACAGTGTGTTCTTTGCTGGAGTTGATATGTTTCAGGTTTCTGGTGGATTCTTGGGTCACATGTTGCCTTAGTTTTGTTTTGTTTTGTTTGTTTTTTGGGTTTTTTTGCTTGCACATTAGCTAGATTCTCTAATCTTACATGTGTTGGGCTTGCAGCAGTTTCCTATTTCATTTGGCTCGGAGAGATCTCTGGTTGGGCATCAGTTTGGATTGTCTAATTTGATGCTTGTTTTGTTACCACATTATCCTGTGCTTCTACTGGGATTCCTTGGTTTTACATTGGAACAAAAATTCCTCACCCTGCTATGCTGAAGCCCTGATCAAGATTGGACACTTGCATCATTTTAAATCTCTTTGAAATGGTGGCACCCACAGGTCCAACCCATGAATGCCATCACATTCTGGTTGTCCTTAAGGCTAAAAGAAAACTTCTCATTCAGTGAGGGAAGTCCTCCACACTCGTCAGGTCATGCCTCCAATCGCTCCATGCAGGGGTTATGCAAATTTGCATGTCTATCTGGGATAGATGCAGACTGAACCCTCCAGTTTTGTTTGCCCTGCGCTCCAGCATGAACTTCTGAGCTCCAGGGTGCTGCTGGTGGGAGGCTTTCAAAACAAAAAGTAATGGAGATTTCCCCATGAAGGAACTAAAGAAGAACACTCAGAGACTGCAGAGGTGAGCGAAGCACCCAAGAAAACAGTTTGAAGTATCCAGACTTGCATGCTGAAAAGCCCACTGCTTCTCTGCCTCCGCCTGTGGTATTGCAGGTGGAGTTTTCCCTTACCCCCATTCTGCTGAAGCGGGAAGGGGAAGAAGCAACCCAGTGTGAGGTGACCATGCTTCCTCTACCTGAGAGGCATGACACCCCTAGGATGAACACCACCGGCACAGAGAGCATTGTGCAGAGCTCGAAGGAATCAGCGGACGCACAGGCTGGTAAAATGCCAGAGATTCAGCAATGGTGTTGGGAGGCAGCTCGAGGGCCCGCTCCCTTGTCCTTCAATCCCCCATGTTCAGCAAAGACAAGATGGCGGCAGCCAGAGATAATAACCCATTTTTACCCGCTAATTTAACGCCATACTTGGTGGCATGGGGGAATAACCATTGAATCCCCTAGGTGGCTATGTGCCCAACCCCTGCACAAATTGCAACCAATTAACAAAACACAAACAGTCCAGTCCCTGCTAGGCTTTCTCAGAGATAGGAGAGAGGTCAGCTCTTCCCCATCTCCCAGTGAAGGTTTTGATTCTTCTGATAAGGGAGTAGACTACTTATCAAGCAGAAAAGATTTAGATTGGGGATACTTCTATCAGTCAGACACACACACACACAAAAGCATAGAAGGCACAGAACAACATATCATATTGAAACAAAGAGAGAACATAGGCCCTTTATGCATGGTGCTAGATTCCACATGCTGGCGTCATGCGGTTGCGGCGGGGCACAATGCCCTACTGTTTCCAATGAACGCAAGGGAGTGGGGCATGCTGGGTTGCCCTGGTGTAGCGCACGCGCGCTCTACACTGGGGATAGGAGGCCTGGCCAAGGTAAGTGCAGTGGCGTGGGCGGGGGAGGTGGGGAGGGACCGGGGGGGCAGGGGTTGCCCCTGCCAGCTCCGTGCCGCCACGGAGCCCGCTGGGGCGAGCGGTGTTCCTTAAGGGGCAGTACAGGTCAAGGCTGGGCAGCCCAACAAGCCCGACGCTGCCAATTATGCACAGCACCAGGCCGTTGCAGCCCCAGCTTACCCAGGAAGCTCCGGAAGATCCCGCATTCGCTTAATGCGGGTCTTCCCAAGCCCTGGGCCGGGAGGCGCCTGCACTCGTGGCGGCAATGTGCGTTCTTCGTGATTTTAACCGAAGCGCTGCTGCCGCCAGTGCAGCCCTTATGGCCCGTGCGTAATGGGCCATAGTGTCTGCATTAAATCAATGGTGTCTGATGGGGATGAAGGGGACTGGTCTGAGGAGGAATCTGATACAAAGGAGATTTCCACCAGGTTGTTTCAATCAGATCATTTTCAAAGGCTTTTGAAAAAGGTCACCAAGAGCCTCAATTATGAGACTAGACTGACACTGTCTTCATCTTCAGACAAGCCCAAAAATATCTGCTAATTTGGATGTTAGAGGTTTTAAAAAACCACCTACTAAGTTTACAGCTTGCTACTTTGCAGACATCTTTGAAGATGTAATGAGAGCAGGATGGGATGTGCCAGGGGGTGGAATGTCCTTGCATGCAGTGGCAAAAAAATATATGCTACCAGATGAAACCATGAAGGATAAAAAAATCTTTAGTTGACGTTCCTGTGGTGGCAATGCTCTCTGGAGCTGTTTTGTCCAAAGATGGTGTTTTATGGATAGAAAAAAATGACACTGTCTTAAAGCACATGAAGCAAATTCCTTGGCTATAAGAACAAATGCTGCTCAATTTTGCCAGAGTTGCAGTGATTTGGGCAGATGACTTATTTCAGGATCCAGAACCAGACACTTTGAGACTAAGGAGAGCCCTTTTGCAGTTCAAAAAAGCATGTCAGTTCTCGATGTTTTCGGCTAGAGCTCAGGCAGCCAATATTGTGGCACGGTGGAACCTCTGGCTCAGACATTGAAGGGTGGACACTCTGTCTAACTTGGCAACGTTAAAGCTTTCAGGTAGATTCCTCTTCAGGGAGGAAGCTCTAGAGAAAGTCCTAGTGGAGACCAGGGAGAAGAAAAAAGCAATGCCTTCCAAATGTTTACAAAGGAACAAGGACTTCAGATCTAAATCCTATCAGTTCTTTTGCTCATACAAATCACAAAGTTCCCAAAGAGACAACTTCAGAGGAAGACACTCCTTCCCTTACCAATCCAGATCACAGATATCACAGTTTCAAACCAACAAGTAAGGAAACAGATCTATTTCAACAAAGAAGTCTGTAACGTGACGCCAGGATAGGGGGCAGGCTCCAGAGGTTCTTTGAGATCTGGAGGCAAGCTACATCAGACAAGTTGGTTCTGTCAATTATAGAAAATGGTTACAAGATAGAGTTCTTGAAGATGCCCCCTGACAGATGTTTCATCCCTAGTGCTGAGAGATACTGAAAAATCCTTGCTGGTCCAGGAGGCGATTCAACATCTATTAGATATAAGAGCATCACTTCAGTGACACAAGGGTGTGTACTCTATTGTTTTTGTAGTGCTCAGGGAGATGGAAGAGTGGAGGACTGTATTAAACCTGAAGGAGCTCAACCTCTGAGTGTGGAGACAGAGATTCAGGATGGAGTCCATACTGCAAACACCACAACATAAGGAATTTTTTGCTACCTTGGATCTGAAGGCCTGTCTACACATACCTATCCATATAGGTTCAAGACAATACCTCTCTTTTGCTATTCAGGAGGGACACTAACAATACAATGTGCTACCTTTTGTCCTTCCTCACCACAGGTCTTCACAACGGTCATGGTGATGCTAGTGGCAGTTGTCAGACAACGGGTGGTACATCCTTACTTCAATGACATCTTGGTGAGGGAGGCAAGAGAGAAATGACAGTACAGACACTTAAGGAGCACAGGTTCCTGATAAATGTACAGAAGAGCCATCTGAAGCCTTCCAACAATCTGGTACATTTGGGCACAAGAATAGACACAGAACAGGCAAAGGTTTTTCTGACTATGGACAGAATGATGAAAGTCAAGGACATGGTATCAACTTTGCAAATAAAAAAAAATAGGGATCTCATGTTTCTAGCACAATTGCTGGGTCTGTTGGTAGCGATGTTAGAGACAGTTCTATGGGCAAGGGCCCACTTAAGACCTTTACAATAGACACTTCTGCCCTTTCAGAGACATATTGACAAGAAATCAAATACCTTTATTGGCATAATCATAACAAAATATCTATAAAAAGAGAAGGTGATTCAGATCCCAGATCACTTTGAGAAAACCCTGTGGAAGGATTTTGCAATGCCCTCGGTTTCTTGAGTGTTATGATCCAATAAAAAAAAGTGCACTATTGTTGCAGGACTGTGAATCTTGCTCACCCCCATAAGAGGGAATATGTACCATTCTCTGAAATGGTTATGTTGCTTGCAAAAGAGGAGAACATGTTCCACTAACTCGGGTTTCTTGGCAGGACATGGGCAGAATCCGTCAGCATATTGGATTTTAGCGTACTGACCTTTAGTCACTGCTGCTAGTAGGAGGTTGAGCCTTGCTAGCATAAAAAATTGCTTCAGGGAAGGCGATTTTAAAGATGTAAAGTACTCCAGGATCCTTCTTGCTGGGGAATAGATTTCAAAAAAGATGGGATAACATGTTCTGTATGCTCCAGCAATAGTGTTCTGATAGTAAATATCCAGAATTCGCCGCCTAATGATGTTGTAAGCTTGGTTCTCCTCAAGGTTTTCCAAAAGCTCAATAGACAGGCCTTTAGATTTTAGTTTGTTGTTAATCTTGATGAACCAGGGTGATAGAAACTTAACATAAGTTAACATAGACAGCATAAGGTAGACAAGACTCCCAGCTTGGGCTCTAAAGTTCAGGGAGAGCCAGTATTTGAAGATATGGAGCCAGGCTAGTGAGGCCAGTTGGGTGACGCCAGTCTCCAAGTATATTGTGAGGTTAGAGGTGCATTTGGGAAGGTCCAATAATTGGCTAAGGAAGGCGGATTGCAGCCTCTCTACTCCTGCAGGGAGGTCTATGCCCCATACTGGTATACCATAGAAAAGTTGTGAAATCAGAATAGTTTGAAAAATCTTAATAGCGGCAGGGAGATTTTGACCTCCCTTAGTAAAACAGAATCTCGCTATTGCATTTGCCTTGAAATTTGTGCAGGTTGATATTTGGTTCCAATGTGTAGGGCCCATTTCAGAGAGTGGTGGTAATAGAAGGGTTTAGAATAGAAGAGCATGGCCTGTTTGGCATGGGTGTATTTTGCCGCAAGATGGTAGAGGGTCATGGCGTGATCAAGAGTGGACTTTCCCGCCATAAAACCAATCTGTTCTTGGCTCCACCACTCCACTAATCTGGATCTAAGATGGCTGGTGTAGATTTTTCCAGGGACAGAAAGGAGTCTGATAGGTCTGTAGTTGGCTGGGAGGTTTTTTGAAAATCGGGTTGACTACCGCTTCTTTCCAGGAGGCAGGAATGGAACTGCTGGAATTTATTTTGGTAAAAAGAGAAGCAGAGAGGGGCCCAGTAGTTGGCAAATTTTTGGAAGACCATCAGGGCCAGGCGCCTTGCCATGTCGGAATTTGGAAATGTGTTCTCTGATTTCAGTTTCTTCAACAGGGGACCAATGGGGAGACCTGGGTGTTAACACTTCTTCATTCCCATCAGGTGGCAGGTTGGAGTCACAGAAAACTTTGGAAAAATTATCAACCCAAGTTTCCATATTAATGGTGGCGTTCGGAGCAGATAGAGTGCCACTGAGGCCATGGCCCACGAGCTGCCAGAACAGCCGATTGTCATGAGATTGGAGAGCCCATGTTAGGTTATCCCAGGCCTTGGATAGGGCTAGTCTTTCTTTGGACAATCAGGCTGTAAACCTTCTTTCTGGCTTCAAAATATTCAGTGAACCCTTCAGGTGTTTATATGTTTATACGTTGAGCAGAGTACTGAGCAGAGTTCAACATCTAAAAACAGAACTCTTTTTGACACCATATTGGCCAAGTGCCTTGGCTCTTGGACCTTGTGCAAACGAACATATCACGTACTGTGGATCTTGCCAATAACGGCAGATCTGTTGAACCAGGGATCTCTTTGGCATTCCCAAAGAAACTGGAAGTCACGTTTCATTCCAGATGCCCAACAACCAGGAGAATATATGATTATAACTGGTTAGCTTTTAAGCAATGGGCACACAATCATAATGTTGATCCTTTCTCAGAATAAATTGATCAAGAAGTATATAAGGGGAGCCACACATATGGCAATGCCACTGTGACACAGGTACACAATTTGGAGTTTGTCAAGGGTGTTTCAGGCACTAGTTAGCCATTTGAACCACTTAAGATGGTGCTGTTAAAGTTCTTCACTTGGAAAGTGGCCTTTCTAATTGTCATAACCACAGCCTGGAGGGTTTCCAAACTCGGGTCCTTGTCTGTTAGTAAATAATTGCGTGTATTTCATATAAACTCAGTGGTGTTGAGAACAGCCCCCTTGTTTGTACCAAAAGTTAACTCCCAGCAGATAGTGTTGCCCCTCCTTCTATTGCAAAAAAAAAAAAAAAGTGGCATAAATTAGATGTCAGGAGGGCTCTGTGAATTTATGTCAAGGGAACTCAGGGGTTCAGGTTAACAGATGCTTTATTTGTATAGCAAAATGTCCACTACTGGGAAATAGATGAGGTTGTACATCATATGGGCATATGAGTCTCAAGGCATAAGCCAACCTAAAAATGTTATGGCTCACTCTACTAGAGTGGCAGCCACTTCGGCAGCTTGTAGAACCAGAGCCTCTGTCAATGAGATTTGTAAGACAGTAATTTGGTCATCCTTTATTTATTTATTTATTTTATAAGTTTTATTTATTGTTATATAAAGCATTTAAAGAAAGGTAAAAAAGAAAAAAGCGACCAGCTAGTAAGTAATTATTAATACATATTATATTATTGTCTGATATTATCTCAGGAAATATGTAGTCAGTTCCCATCACATATTAACCCTAACATATTCTTCCGGTGGTTTCTTACTAACCATGTTAGTGAGTCTTACCATTTTTGCTAAGTCCGCTAATTTGTCTAGCCATGTAGAATTAGTTGGGGTCTCAGTCACCTTCCAGTGCTTCGCCCACACCAACCGCACCGCCGCAGTTGCATGGAAGAAGAGGATTCTAGAAGAACTTGGTAAAGCACTTGGATGAAAACTTAGCAACATAGATTCAGGCTTCATTGGGTATCGCATTTTAAATATTTCCTGTAGCACCATATGTATTTTGGCCCAATACTTTTTTGCTTTCTCACAATTCCACCACATATGATAAAAGGAACCTATTTCTTTATTACATTTCCAACATTTATTATCAAACCTATCTGAAATTTTTGCAATGACCTTTGGGGTGATATACCACCTATAAAACATACCAATTTTCCCTTAAAATCTGACTGTTGGTTTGTTTAGGAATTTTAATCCATACTCGTTCCCATTCCTCCATAGCAATTATAGAACCTAGATTTTGCATCCATTTAATCATATAGTTCTTAACTTGTTCCGACTCGGTCTCACATTTCAAAAGTAGTATATAGATCTGGCCCTGTAGATGTGGTTTTTTGAGCAATAACATGTTTTCGAAATCGCTAAGAGGAGTGTTTTTGTCCACACGGATCTCAAAGTCTGTTTTTAATCTAGATTTCAAATGATTATACTCCATCCTTTGTAGCTCATATCCTTCTTTGTTTAATACTTGCAAGCTCTTGAGCTCACCCGTTCTCGTTAGCAAGTCCTTGTACATTGGGCATGTTATTCTTTTTTGCTGCTGTCTAGAAAAGTACGCCTCTATTGGCGATTTTAGTAGGTATGATGGAGAACAGAGTCTTTTTTCGTATTTGTTCCAGATCTTTAAGAGAGATCTTGTCCAAAAGTTGACCTTAGATTTTTCCTTTCTTTTTGTTTTCAAGGAGGGCCAGAGCATTTCATGAAAACTTTGCTTGCTATCTTCCTTTTCCAACACCAAGTCTCTTGTCATTGGGTCAGTTATCCAATCTGCCACTGCTGTCAGTGTTGCCACATGGAGATATAATTTTAAATTTGGGACGCCCTGTCCCCCTCTCTTCTTGTCATCTTGTAAGATTTTAAAGGCAATTCTTGGCCTCTTATGGTTCCAGATGAACTTATTTATTTCAGACTGCCATTTATTCACCATGGAGTCATTGATATCTATTGGTAGGATTTGAAAAAGGAAGTTAAATTTCGGTAATATTGACATTTTCACTGTGGCCATTCTTGCTGACCACGAAAGGTTCAAACTGTTCCACTTAAGATCCTGTTGGATCTGTGACCAAAGCTCCCTGTAGTTGTTTGCAAACAAGGTCTCAGAGCAGTTTCCAATTTGGACTCTTAGGTATTTGACCTTCTTGGGGTTGATCTCACACCTTCATGTCTTTTTGATTGTCTCTGTATTCAA
Organism: Paroedura picta; assembly: GCF_049243985.1. Taxonomy (NCBI): domain Eukaryota; kingdom Metazoa; phylum Chordata; class Lepidosauria; order Squamata; family Gekkonidae; genus Paroedura; species Paroedura picta. Next base: position 75,547,939 of record NC_135371.1, on the reverse strand, counting down.
GTCAGACATGCCAAATAACATAACCTTAGTTTTAGAGAGATTTACCCTGTATCCAGCATGTTTCCCAAAAGTATTTACCTCTTCAAACAGCAATTCTAAGGTGGAGACTGGGTTAGTTAATACACAGACAACATCATCAGCATAACTTTTGAGTTTAAATTCTTCTCCAGCAATCATAAGTCCCAAAAGCTTTGCGTTTGCTCGAATTTTACAAGCTAGAGACTCCAATACCAGGTTGAATAGTAGGGGGGAAAGCGGACATCCTTGTCTAGTTCCCAATTTGAATAGGGTCCTTAGTTAACATTCCGTTAACCAAAATTCTTGCCTCCTGCTTACAGTATACATGCTTAATTAGGTTCCAAAAATTATCCCCACATTTTAGTTGGGTGAGAGTGGCCAATAGATACTTCCCTTGCACCTTGTCAAATGCTTTTTCAGTGTCTAAGAACACAAAAGCCGCTTGGGATTCCTCTAGTACGTACCACCTCCATTGCATTAAGGACAAATCTGACGTTGTTTTTCATTTGCCTCTTGGGCATGAATCCTGTTTGGTCTGGATGAATGATTTCATTAAGGCATTTCTTCAGTCTTTCTGCTAAGGCCTTGGCAAAAATTTTATAATCCACGTTAAGTAGTGATATTGGTCTATAAGCATGCGGTGATGATGAGTTCGTGCCTTCTTTGTATAGGAGTGTTATCGACGTTTGCTGCCATGATTTGGGGAGTGATTTTCCAGAATTGGCCGCTACCTCATTCAGTATCTGTGTCAGAACAGGTAATAATATATTATTTAATTTCTTATAATAGGTTGCAGAAAGGCCATCTGGGCCTAGAGCCTTGTTTAATTTCATAGCTGTTACCGCTTCTACCAGTTCCTCGGCTGAGAATCTCTGATTTAATATCTTTCGTTGATCATCTGTAAAGGTTAAGGATGAGATGCCTTCAAGGTATTCCATACTGTCAGGTATAGTTTCTTCATCCGTTTGGTATAAATTTTGGAAAAAGTTTGAGAGACATTGTTGTATTTTCGGTTCTGTGCGAAAGTGATTGTCTCCACATTTGAGGCTGGATAGGACACTTTTGTTATGATTTCCTTTTAATTTATATGCCAGCCATTTTCCTGGTTTGTCAGCATGTTCAAAGTTCTTTTGTTTTAGCCAATCCAATTTTTTCCTCATATCTTTGGTTTCCAATGCATCTCTTTTTAGTCTTAGAAGATTTGTTTGTTTGGCTATCTTCTTGGACAGATGAGCTTGATGTTGAAGTTCTAGCTGGATTGACCACAAAATTTCATTCAGCTTTTTTCCTTCTTTTTCCTTTTGGTGTTCAAACTTATCAGTCTTCCTCATATATACACTTTACTCGCATCCCACACCGTGGATAAAGGAATCTCTTTTGTGCAGTTGAAGAATTCTTTTAAGTCGGTTTTGCACAGATTTAGATTCTCCATGTCTTCTAAGATATATTCATTCATTCTCCATCTTCGCATACCAGCTCTGCAGAAGGAGAATTCTGCCCATATTGGGTTGTGATCTGCAAAGGTATTAGGGAGTATTTCCATATTTGTCACTTTTGGTAATAGCGATTTTGAACACCAGCATTGGTCTATTCTGGAGTATGAGGAGTGTCGAGAAGAATAAAAAGTGTACTGTTTGCTTTTTGGATGGAATTCTCTCCAAGGATCTATTAGTAAATTGAGGTGAATGTTGCACTTGGCCGATTTCGGAAAGTGTGCTCCCTGCCGCTTATGTGATTTATCCAGCGAAGGGTTCATTACTGCATTAAAGTCTCCAAATATAATCCACTGTTTGGTGGTGATTTCTGTGTGCTTCTGAAAAAAAAATTCGAAAAACTTATCCTTTGCATATATGTTTGTCAATATGTATTTCTGACCATCTGGTAGGTGTATATCAAGTGTTAAAAAACGGCCATCATTATCTTGAATTTTCTGATCAGCCTTGATGTTGGGGTTTGCAATATAGATTTTCACCCCTCTTTTTTCACTGTGGCAGAAGCTGCAAATTCTCTTCCTAGTTTTTTTGTTATTAATAAGTTTAGATTTTTCTTTCGCACATGTGTTTCCTGGATACAGTAGATGTCTGCTCTCAGTTTTTTCAGTTGATTAAAAAATTTGGTACGTTTAGCCGGTGAATTCAAGCCATTAGCATTTACGGATAGCACCTTTAGCTTCTCCATTCTTTCGTGTTGATGTAGTTGCTCCTTGTACTCCTTGTGGAAGGGTGGCTTGTGTTCCTGTTGCTTGTGTTAAATGGGATGATCTATCGTCGCAGAGTTGAACTAATCTGAGCCTGTTGGAGCATTCGAATAGTTTTTCTTCCCGATGGTAATATCACTTCCAGGGCAAATGGAATTCTCCAAAAATATCTTATCTCTTTGGCAATTAGGATCTGTCGCAAAAAATGGAATTGTGCTCTTTTCCGTAGTGTATCTGCTGGCAAGTCTTGAAAGATTTGTGTTTCTTGATCTGCCAATTTCAGCGGCGTCTCCCGATGCTTTTGGAGCAAATTATTTCTTACTACTTTACAGTCAAAGCTTACAAGGATGTCTCTTGGCTGTTTCTTGCGTGCGGCCACCTTTGAGTACACTCTGTATACTTTGTCAATCCAAATCTCTTCCTCCTCTAAATAATCTTCCAAGCTTTCAGTGATTTCCTTCCTCAGGTCTGTTTTCCCAAATTCTTCCAGAATGCCTTTGATTTTTACGTTCCTAGCTTTGGATTCTACTTCCAGGACTTCGAATTTGTCTTTTGCCACTCTCTTCTGCTCCAGCTGATTAACTTCCAGACGTTGGATTCTCGTTTGGTGTGTTGCCAGCTGAGTTGTGTTTTTGTCAACTACTTTTTTTAAACCATCAATTCTGTCTGAGAGCTCTTTCTTGGTGTCTTGAACCCCCTTGTCAACCTTTTTGACTGCTTCCAATATCTCTGAATTACCCTTGCATAATAGGCGGTACATCTGTGCATTGGTTAAGTTTTCGATATCACCTTCCTTCTCTCCTACTTATGTTCCCCCAATCTGTTTCTTTTTTTTCCTGCTTCTGCCCCTTCCTTGCTTCAGCCATCTCCTTTTTCTGCTTCCAAAAATTTGTTATAGTGGCTTCTGATTTAGGAGATCTGGTTTGTTTGGGTGAGGTCTTTGTCTGTCATCAAAAATTTTATTTTGCTCAAATACCCACAATGTAGTTTGACTTTAAGACCGCTTTCACAATCTCAGGACAGTAAACAGAGTTTTAAATACAGAGTTATAGATTAATATATATTGCTATTATTTCTTCAAATTTGAGGACTTGCTTTAACACATTGCTATAATCATTATTTATTTATTTGTTTATTTATTTATTTATTTATTTATCATACTTCTATACCGCCCTCCCCGGAGGCTCAGGGCGGTTTACATTATAACAGAGAACCATACATAAAACAGTCTGTAGAACATGTACATCAATAACCAACAATTGCAACCAAACACAACACAGTATAACAATAAACAATCATAATACAAACAGGTCCAAGGCTTGTTGATGGGATTCTGAGGGGGGTGGCTTATTGATTTAATTCTGAGGGGTGGGTGGGGGGACCAGGGGCTCTTGGTCGCTGTAGATTACATCTGGTCTCGGCCAAATGCCTGGTGGAGGAGCTCCTTTTTGCAGGCCCTGCGGAACTGTTTAAGCTCCGTCAGGGCCCTGATCTCCTCTGGGAGCTCGTTCCACCAGGTAGGGGCCAGAACAGAGAATGCTCTGGCCCTGGTCGAGACCAGACGGACTTCTTTAGGGCCAGGGATCCTTAGCTGATTGGAGGCAGTAGAGCGTAGAGCTCTTTTGGGGGCATAGGCGGGGAGGCGGTCCCTCAGGTACACTGGGCCCTGACCGCATATGGCCTTGAAGGTAATTACCAGGACCTTTAGTCTGATCCGGAATTCAACTGGTAGCCATTGCAGCTGATGGAGAATAGGCCGAATATGGGACCTCCACGGTGTTGCCGTGAGGATCCTGGCTGCTGCATTTTGAACTAGTTGTAGTTTCCGGGTCAGGGCTAAGGGCAGGCGTAGAGCGAGTTACAAAAGTCCAGTCTAGAGGTGACCGTCGCATGGATCACTGTGGCTAGGTGTTCCGGGGCCAGGTAGGGCGCTAGTAGTTTGGCTTGGCGGAGATGGTAGAATGCCAGCCGCGCTACCTTTGTGATCTGGGCCTCCATTGTGAGGGAGGCATCCAGAATCACGCCTAGGTTCCTGGCAGAGTGAGCCGTAGAGAGCTGCACGCCATCCAGGGTAGGCAGGCGCGCTTCCTCGCATGGGCCCTTCCTACCTAGCCACAGGACCTCCGTCTTTGAAGGATTGAGCTTCAGACGACTCTGCTTGAGCCATCTCGTCACTGCTTCCAGGCAGCTGGCTAATGCTTCTGGGGGAGAGTCAGGCCATCCATCAGGAGGAAGAGCTGGGTGTCATCTGCATATTGATGGCAACCCAGCCCAAACATCCGTACCAGCTGTGCGAGAGGGCGCATGAAGATGTTGAATAGGATAGGAGAGAGGACCGCTAGATTAGTACTCTAACAGAATAACAGCCTAAGCATTCATACACTCTGTTCACCTATTGTGAACCCTACTAAACTTTTCTACCAATGAGATGGGCTTAATTCGTTAGTTCCATCAAACTTCTGGTTGATGGGACCGACTCCCTCTTTAGACCCTGCAGGTAACAGAACAAAACAACAAAGAAGCGTAGGAGAGAATGGGGGAGGGGATAAGGGGGGATAGAAAAATATGTCCTTCCAAAATAGACTGTAGCTCCAAAAATAGATTAATCCACCAGGCGTATAATAACATGAAAGGAGATATTAAATTTTTTGAGCTATTATAGAAATAATAGCCACAAACAAAAAGGAACTTCGTCAGAAAAAGAAAGAGAAAAAAAGAGGAGGGGGGGCCAAAACGGTAGAGATAAAAGTAGAAGTGTGTAAAAAAAAAATTAAAATATCCCCCCAAAAAGTTTAATGCCCCACAGATTAATTCCTGGAATATTATACTAAAAAGGGTGATGAGAGGTATGTGTCAAAAAATGTAGGGACATAAAAGAAACAGAAAAAAACAAGGAGAAAAGGCAAAGTCAGCAAATTATAATCCAATCAGGCAGGCGCAGGTTAGACGTCTAAGATGGGTCCTTCCTAACTTCGCTGCATAAATACACCACCGCGTGGTCACAGATCCCGGACAGGGCGTCTCGCGAGAGTTCAGGAGTTCAGTAGTTATCAGTTAAGCGATCTCCGTGATTTGTCAACAACTCCTGCCGGGCTCTCTGTCGGTAAGAATTTAAACTCTTTCTTCTCTTTGTTCTATCGAGTGTATTTAGCTGGCTTGCCTCCCGTCTGAAGAGAGCATTCCCTTGCAAATTGGTTAGGGGGGGGGAGGCTGATGCCTGGCTTTAAAGCAATAGAGAACTCACAGTCTTTATACTGATGGTTCCGCTCCTTTTGTTAATTATTCAAGCTGTGAAGAGATAGCTGGAGAGAAGTGCAGGATTTCATGCAGCTGGTTGTCTCAGGATTAGAAAATTACTTTCGATCGTGGCTGCCGTTATGGCCCCGAACACAAACAGTGGTGATCTGGAGAACTTAGTCTCCACGGATCTGTAGGACCCTCTGAATGCCATTCCCGGCTCCTGGGGTGACCAGCGAGCGAGGTTTGCGCACCTCGCTCAAGTCTGCCAGGTGCTTTTGCCCCTGGCCCTCTGCTTGGTTCGAGAGCTCGTTACAGAATGAGCTGACATAGCGCCATCTTTCAATTGTCTCCCCTTGGTCATCCTTTATGACTTTTGTAAAACACTACAGAATTGAGGCCTGGGAACAGGACATGGTTACGTTTGGCAAAAGGTGTTGAAACAGGAGTTGGGTTAATCTGAAATAAATGCACAAGGAGCCTGCGATGATTAGCTGGGTTATTTAACCAGTGTAGAGGACTTCCCCCACTGAAGGAGAATGAGCCATTGGCTTACTTGAAGTGTTCTTCAGTGGGTTTAAGTCCTCCAAGTTTTTTGCTCACCACAGCTGTAGTATGTTTATATGTCTGAACTGTACTTGAGGGTTGATGTTATGGTGCTGAGATTGTTATTAATGGTTTTTATTCATTAAAGATGTTGGATTGTTGAAATGTTGAATGATTTTTTGAAGCTTGGCTACACTATGCCTGGAGGGGTCAGACCAGTTTGATCCCAGATAGGCATACAAATTTTCATAAGGTCTGCATGGAATGATAGAAGGCTTGACCTGACCAGTGTAGAGGACTTCATACCACTGAAGAGAAGAACCCTTCAGATAAGGCAATGACTTGATAACTTCTTTCCTGGTAATTGAGGAATACTTTCTGAGAGGTGTTGCTATTGATCATTTGCATTGGGTCAGGCTGAATTTCTTGGAAAACCCATCCTCAAATTCCCCTACAGTAGCTGGGCTTGAATACTGGAAATATATAGTAGAAGCTAATAATACCTCTACAACTGGCATTTGTTTTAAAATGCCATTACTTACCTTTAATGCCAATTAGCATTCTTCCATATTATGCAGATTTTACCTTCAAAGAAAACAGTGCACAGTGAACTCTTGTGATAATGAAGTTAAGTATTTTTATTGAGTTGATTCAAAAGTAATTGCAAGCAATATGATAATTTATTTTATTTATTTATTTATTTGATTTTTATACCGCCCTTCCAGATGGCTCAGGGCAGTAATGGAAACTCAGAACCTGCTACATTGGTATCTTCAAGTTCCTTGCTGGGAAGTCATTTGCATAATCATATTTCCTGGTTCCTGTGATCATCAGATTAGGGAAAGTAGGCTGCATTTAGGAAAGGTCAGTCAGCTTTTTTTTTTTTTTTGGCAATTCAGGTATGCTTTCAGAGATATTTTTATGAGCCCTTGAACACCTGAACATTTTGTCTGTTCCATGCAGGAGATCCAAAAAGCCAAAAACCCCATAACACTCATTAAATCTGAGAGGAAAGTATAAAAGAAAAAAATTAGTGGTTGGATGATCCAAAAAATTTCTTTGTATTAACTGCCTTCTTACATTTAATCAGTGATCGATCCCCTCAATTTCATTCTCAGCCCTTTTGTTTGCAGTCCTCATTCTGCCATTAGAACAGCCTTTCTCAACTTTTTTGTTGAGAAAGCCCTGAAAAATTCTTCAGGCTTTCATAAACCCCAAAGGTGGCACAATCATGCAGAATATGGTTGGGTGCCCACTGACTGCCCCTCCCCACCCCCTTCAGGCCCATCATTGGCCTTTTTTTGAGGGGGGGCAGATCAACATGACCATATATGGTTAGATCACCTGATAAATATTTAAAATTTAAACATTAAAAAATATACATTTTTGGGAAACCCAGGGCCATCAAGAAATTTGAGAAAGTCTGCATTAGTGATATCACTATTAATAATGATATTACTCTTCTATTATTGTTAAGTATAATGAAGCAATGGGAGCGTTGGCCCCCAAGCCGCATTTCTCCTGAAATGTTTGCAATTAACTCTTGGCACCGGCAGGAAAGCATTAAACCTTTCCCAAGCTGTGACATAAATGAACACTCAAAATGAAATTGTTGAACCAGAAACAGACCCATAACAAAATCTGAAGAGAAAGGGAGGGATGACTGGGATAGGCGCTGCGCAGAGCGAAAAGAGGCTGGGCAGCAGTGCAGGTCCATCTGTAAAGGGGCTGCCAGCCTGGCCTCTAAGTGTATCCCCAAGTGCCCATGCCTGTTGTGGCTGCTTGTGATTTGGGTGGTGCGGCTCTCTGGGGCCAGGCCCCGGACCCAAGGCCAGGCGCAGGGCGACCTGTGAGCCAGCGCGAGTGGTGGATTGGGCCCCAAAGCCTGGTAAAGCCTGGCCTGGTAAATTAAAAAATAGTATTTGCCAGGAGGGTCCTACTGGCCAGAATTTCAACTGGTTAGCTTGGGAGTTCATACAAGAAAGTTGGCAGTAGGAGTTTTTTTTGGGGGGGGGGAGGAAAAACAACACCTCCCCCAGCCAAGCAGCACCATTCTTCTGAGTCAGGATGGATGGCCTTCTGTTGCATCCCACTCAGATCTCTGTTCTGAATGAGAGATGGGAGAACTATCTGGAGATGAGCAGGTGTCTAAGGACTCTTCTACTAGGCTTTTCACTCCAGAATATCTGCCACGTATCCTGCCTAAAGTCATCTCCACTTTAAATTACAAAATGGAGATTCAGGAAAAACCTAGATTGGAGGCTCCAGCCAATCTGGATGCCAGGGGCTTTAAGAAGCCTGTCCTGCCTCAGACCCCCCATCCATTCCCTGACCAATTCAATGAGGTCATCAAGGCTCAGTGGGCCATATCGGGGGGAGGCACTTCTCTAGCTTCTGTGGCCAAGAAGTTCTACACTCTGACAGCTATGGGCGATTTGAAAACCCCACTAATTGATGCTCCTCTGGGGAGCTACATTCTGGAGCTGTCCTTCCCAAAGAAGACGAGAGCGCTCTTCGCAATTCTGTGGATAGAGCGCATTGAAGAAAGTACATGATTATTCCTCGATGGCTATCCACGCATCTGCTGCCCTGTCTAATTTCTCCTGAGCCATCGTGATCTGGGCTGATGATTTCCTAGGTGGGGAGAAGCTATACTCTACGTCTGTTGTCAAACGTAAAGAGAACTCACAACAGGCTTCTTAATGAAAGAAAGCTTTATTGGAAAGTACTATACGCTAAGGACTGAGAAGTCAAATCTGACTAGAGTACAGATTAGCTTCTGCTTATCAATACAATTCTCCCGCTCAAAACTTGACAGTTCCCAAGGGAGGGGAGTCAGAGAAAAGACACATGTGTAAGAAAAACAGAAATACATTCTCATAGCCTTGAGGAGGTGACAACAAACCCAGGCTCAGGCGAGAGGCCACAACATGTGATAAGGTTACCAAAACAAACTATTCACTTTTATGTCTAGCAAAAATACAGGACCTGGAGCAACCAGGCGCCAAGCAATATAAAACAATATAACTGACATGGAGGAACTCAAGCTAATTTATGACAGAGATTCTACAATCCTGACATCTGTAAGGCAAACCATTGCCAAAATTAAGAGGGCAGCAGAATTTGCAGCTGATGCTTCCCAAGACACCATACAGTTCAGTGCCAGAACACAGGAAGCAGGTTTCACAATTTGGAGGAACAAATGGCTGAAGCACTGGAAGGTGGACTCCAATTTGAAGAGTATCCTTTTGACCATGATGTTTTTGGGTCCCATGCTCTTTGGTGAGGCTAACTTGGACAAGGTGCTGGTAGAAACCAAGGAGAAGAATACCATGACCAGGGACAGAGACATTTGATACCCGAAGTGGCAGTGCTTTCAATCCAACCGCGGCTTCGGCTAAGTCAGAGAGACTTCTGTGGACTCCAAGCTCCCAAATTCAGACCACATTTTCTCCCAGAAACACGCAGTCTTCCCGACAGGACAAGGGTCAGTAGGCCTGCAAGAACACTGCCTGACTATGCGGTGAGTGGCCGGCTCCATTTCTTCCAGGAGGCATGGAGCCGGTCAACTTAGAATCATAGAATCATAGAGTTGGAAGGGGCCATACAGGCCATCTAGTCCAACCCCCTGCTCTACGCAGGATCAGCCCTAAGCATCCTAAAGCATCCAAGAAAAGTGTGTATCCAACCTTTGCTTGAAGACTGCCAGTGAGAGGGAGCTCACCACCTCCTTAGGCAGCCTATTCTACTGCTGAACTACTCTGACTGTGAAAAGTTTTTTCCTGATATCTAGCCTATATCGTTGTACTTGAAGTTTAAACCCATTACTGCGTGTCCTCTCCTCTGCAGCCAGCAGAAACAGCATCCTGCCCTCCTCCAAGTGACAACCTTTCAAATACTTAAAGAGGGCTATCATGTCCCCTCTCAACCTCCTTTTCTCCAGGCTGAACATTCCCAAGTCCCTCAACCTATCTTCATAGGGCTTGGCCCCTTGGCCCCAGATCATCCTCGTCGCTCTCCTCTGTACCCTTTCAATTTTATCTACGTCCTTCTTGAAGTGAGGACTCCAGAACTGCACACAGTACTCCAAGTGTGGTCTGACCAGTGCCGTATACAATGGGACTATGACATCTTGTGATTTTGATGTGATGCCACTGTTGATACAGCCCAAAATGGCATTTGCCTTTTTTACCTCTGCATCACACTGCCTGCTCATGTTTAGTTTACAATCCACAAGTACCCCAAGGTCTCGTTCACACACAGTGTTACCTAGAAGCGTATCCCCCATCCAGTAGGCATGCTTTTCATTTTTCTGACCCAGATGCAGAACTTTACACTTATCTTTATTAAATTGCATCTTGTTCTCATTTGCCCATTTTTCCATTGTGTTCAGATCTCGTTGAACTCTGTCTCTATCTTCCGGAGTATTTCCCAGTCCTCCCAATTTGGTGTCATCTGCAAACTTGATGAGTAGTCCCTCCACCCCCTCCTCTAGATCATTAATAAATATGTTAAAAAGTACCGGGCCAAGCACCGAGCCCTGAGGTACCCCGCTACTCACCTCTCTCCAGTCTGATGAAACACCATTGACAACAACTCTTTGAGTGTGGTTCTCTAACCAATTCCCTATCCACCTGACTATCTGAAAATCCAGATTGCAGTCCTTCAATTTATCCATCAGAACATCATGGGGAACATTGTCAAAAGCTTTACTAAAATCCAAATAAATGACATCAACCGAATTTCCCCGATCCAGCAAACCTGTTACTTGGTCAAAAAAGGAAACCAGGTTGGTCTGGCAGGACATGTTGGAGACAAATCCATGCTGACTTCCTTGGATCACCAAATTGTCCTCCAGATGTTTGCAGATCGCTCCTTTTAATACCGGCTCCATTATCTTCCCCACAACAGAGGTTAGACTCACTGGTCTGTAGTTTCCCGGGTCATCCTTCCTCCCTTTTTTGAAGATCGGAATAACGTTTGCTCTCTTCCAGTCCTCCGGGACATCTCCAGTCCTTAAAGAGGTTCCGAAGATGATGGACAAGGGCTGTGCAAGTTCTCTGGAAAGTTCTTTGAGGACTCTCGGGTGCATTTCATCCGGACCAGGGGATTTGAACTCATCCAGTGCAGCTAAATGCTTCTTGACAACCTCTCTATCCATGTTAACTTGCCACCCAGACACTGTCCTTTGGCTATTGCCATCTCTAGGTGTGCCTAAACACTTTGACCTGTGGGGAAAAAACAGATGTAAAATAGGCACGAAGCCTTTCTGTTTTCTCTGCATCTTCCATTAGAGTTTGTCCATCCGCACCCAACAGTGGTCCTATTGCCTCCTTTACTTTACGTTTGCTCCTCACATAACTGAAAAATCTTTTCTTGTTACAATGGGCTTCCCTGGCCAATCTTAGCTCACTCTCAGCTTTGGCCTTTCTGATGATTGATCTACAGTGCCTAGTAACCTGTAGGTACTCTTCTTTAGAGCTCTGTCCTTCCCTCCATTTCCTGAACATTTTCCTTTTCTTTCTTAGTTCCTTTTGAAGTTCTCTGTTCATCCAAATAGGCTTCTTAGAGCTCCTGCAGTGTTTTCGTCGTTCTGGGATAGTCATTGATTGAACATGCAATAGCTCCTGTTTGAGTAGCACCCACCATTCACATGCTCCCTTCCCTTCCAGCATTCTCGTCCATGGTATGACACTCATCATGTCTCTGAGTTTATTAAAGTTTGCCCTACGAAAATCCAACATCCGCATCTGGCTACAAGCTTCCTTGGCTCCCCATCTCAAAAGGAATTCTATGAGGACATGGTCACTTCCCCCTAGGGTCCCCACCTCCTTCACCTCATCCACCAACTCTTGCCTGTTGGTCAGTATTAAGTCCAGTATGGCTGAACCTCTTGTGGGTTCATCTACCATTTGATAAATGAAATTGTCAGCCAGGCAGGTCAGAAACTTGCGTGACTGAGGACGCTTCACAGAGTTAGTTTCCCAGCACACATCTGGGAAATTGAAGTCATCCATGATGACAAGGTCCTGCCGCTTGGATATTTTCTCAAGCTGCTCACAAAGTGCAGCATCCACATCTTCTCGTTGGTCAGGCGGTCGGTAGCAGACACCAACCACCACAGTGTTTGTTTTCCCCTCGCTTATTTTCACCCAGATGCTTTCCACTGTAGATATGCTCTCCTTCACTAGAATTTCCTGACAGGTAAGCCCTTTCCTCACATACAGTGCCACTCCTCCACCTCTTCGATCTATTCTGTTTTTTCTGAACAGTTCATATGCATCCACCATTACATTCCAGTCATGAGAATCATTCCACCAAGTTTCTGTGATGCCTACTAGATCATACCTTTCCATCAGCATGAGAAGTTCCAGCTCTTCCTTTTTATTGCCCATGCTTCGGGCATTAGTATAAAGACATCTGAATCCTTTTACTTTTGGTTCCCTATGAGCTGGCCTTGCCGGTTGGGCTGCCTCCGATCGTTTTCCTTCCATACACTCCCTATGTTGATCGTCTCCTTCCCCTAGTAGCTTTAGTTTAAAGCTCTCCTGATGAATCTCCCCAGGTTCCTGCCAAACACATTCTTCCCCAGTTTTGATAAGTGCAGTCCATCAGGTGCTAGTAGGTCTTCCTCAAGAAAGCCTATCCCATGGTCCCAGAAACCAAATCTCTCCTGCCAGCACCAACTACGCAGCCACTGATTCATCTCCATTATCTTCCTCTCCCGACGCATTCCTCTTCCCTTGACAGGCAAGATTGAAGAGAATACCACTTGTGCCCCCATTTGCTTGAGCTTCCTCCCCAGATCTTGATAGTCTTTTTTAATAGGAGCGATGGTATTCAGGGACATGTCATTCGTTCCCACATGGACCATCACAAATGGGTAGCGATCCGTAGATTTGAGGAGTTTGGGCAGCCGTTCTGAAACATCTTTAATTTTTGCCCCTGGCAAGCAACACACCTCTCAGGTTAGGGGGTCGGGCCCAGCCACATGGCGATCCATTCCTCTTAGCAGGGAGTCTCCAATTACCAGTACTCTCCTTTTTTTTTTCTTCTCAACTCCATTTCCTTCTGTCCCCGTGGCCTCTTCCCTTTGTCTTGGACTTTGTTTTGGGACCTCTTCCCTTGTTGACCCTTGCACCTCCTCTGCAAGGGCCTGAAATCTATTCTGGAGCTCCAAAGGCCCCGAGAACTGTCTCGCTCTTCACCGTTGAGTCTTTTTCCGAACTGTCTGCAGAGGCTCCCTATTGTGGTCAATCTCCTTATCCTATTCAGGACTAGTTGTATTGTCTTTATTCCGAGTTGCAGGGCTCTGGTCTATGAACTCCTCCCCTTCCTTACTTTGGGTCAGAGTAATAATTCTGTTTTCTAATCCCATAATCTTTTCCTCCAAAAGTCTTACTAGCTTACACTTGGGGCAGCTGTAGTCCATCTTGTCTTCTAGGAGGAAGGCAATCATGTCACACTCACTGCAGATGATGGGATGAGTGTCCTGGAGGTCCATTGTAATGTCTAGGCAGTGAAAGTACTAGGGAAATATAATCTACTGATATAATCTACTGATTCTAATTGCTCGGCCAAGAACCCCAGGCTAAGAGCTACAGGCCAAGAGCCCTTTGTCTCTCGCCTCTGGTGAGGAGCAGCCCTTTTTAAGCCTCCCAACAATTACCCAGCAATCACCTCACCCAGGCAGCACAATAGCCTCACCTGGTCAGCAGCAACTCTCCCCAGTAGCTCTCTCCACATCCTCTCAGTTGTCTGAGCTCTTCAGATAGAGTGGTCTTTCTGTGGTCCTATCTTCAGTCCTATCTGTGGTCTCAGAGGGCTACAGGATAGAACTTGGCACGTGGAGGAAGGGGGTCTAACACTTCAAGGGGGTCTAATTCCATACTTTTCATCGTACCCAAGAACTCAGGAGAATGGAGAAGGGACTCAATCTCTGGGTAAGGAAGCGACATTTTCATATTGAATCTTTGCACCATACGGCAACTCTTACAGGCGGGGGACTTGCTCATCTTCCTGGATCTCAAGGAGGCATAACTCCACGTGCCTATCCACAGGGACTCCAAATGCTACCTGTGCTTCTGCTACGGAGGGCGACATTTCCAATATACGGCACTACCGTTTGGGCTAGCCTCAGCACAAGAATATCATGTGGAACCTTATCAAAAGCTTTACTGAAATCCAGATAAACTATGTCCACCGCATTCCCCTGATCCAGCAAGGGGAAAAAAAGAGATAAGGTTGGACTGACATGACTTGTTATTGCGAAACCGATGCTGAGTCTTAGAAATCACAGCTCTCAGTTTCAGTGCTGTACAAAGAAGCAGTCGCCTTCTTGCACTGGGCAGAAAGGCACCTGCTCAGTCTCAAGGCAGAACATTTCTGTGGCCTGCAAAATACTTGAGCGGACTGCCTGAATTGCCAGGACATCGACCTGGAGAGTCGAGCCTCAACCGACAAGTGTTTCAGATCACCCACACGTTTGGATCACCACTCCTGGATCTTCTCGCAACCACCGGCATCACCCAGACACTGCGGTTCCTGAGCCGGTTCCCCAACAGCAGGGCGGAGGGGGAAGATGCTCTCTCACACCCCTGGCCCCTGGATCTTCTGTACACCTTTTCTCCCCTGCCTCTGATAAGCAAGGTCTTGAACAAGATTTAGTGAGTGAAGGCCAAGGTGATTGTCATCGCGCCCCATTGGCCCAGATGACCATGGTTCTCCAAACTGAACCAAATGGTAGAAACAGATTCATGGTGCCTGCCGTCTCAGGAGGACCTAGGAATCATAGAATCATAGAGTTGGAAGGGGCCATACAGGCCATCTAGTCCAGCCCCCTGCTCAACGCAGGATCAGCCCTAAGCATCCTAAAGCATCCAAGAAAAGTGTGTATCCAACCTTTGCATGAAGACTGCCAGTCAGGAGCTCACCACCTCCTTAGGCACCCTATTCCACTGCTGAACTACTCTGACTGTGAAATTTTTTATCCTGATATCTAGCCTATATCATTGTAGTTTAAACCCATTACTGCGTGTCCTCTCCTCTGCAGCCAACAGAAACAGCATCCTGCCCTCCTCCAAGTGACAACCTTTCAAATACTTACAGAGGGCTATCATGTCCCCTCTCAACCTCCTTTTCTCCAGGCTGAACATTCCCAAGTCCCTCAACCTATCTTCATAGGGCTTGGTCCCTTGGCCCCAGATCATCCTCGTCACTCTCCTCTGTACCCTTTCAGACCTGCTACTTTAGGGACCAGTCAGACATCCAGATCCAGCTCGGCTACAGCTGACAGCCTGGAAGTTGAAAGGGGTGCACTTCAGAGACTTGAATTCTCACAGGGAGTGGTCAAAGTCATGCTCAGGGCCAGGCAACTGTCCACCAGACGGATTTACAGTCACACTTGGAAGGCCTTCCACACCTGGGTCATTAAGTTGCACATCAATCCCCTGTGCCCCATCACTCATGACATTGTGGAGTTCCGGCAACTAGGCCTCCAGGCACCAACCCTGAAACATCAACTGGCTGCCATCAATGCGGTTTTAGGCCTGGATGGAGTTCACTGTCTCAGAAATCACATATCAGACTCTTCCTGAAGGGCGCCAAGCAATCAGATGCACCAGTGCAGCATCGTTTTCCCATGTGGAGCCTCCCAGTAGTACTGCGAGTGCTCACTAAACCTCCATTTGAGCCATTCCAGAGGGCAGAGGTGAACATCCTGTCATGGAAGGTGTCCTTCCTAGTGCCTATCTACTCGGCCAGACGGCAGTGCTGTCCTCATGAAAGGAACTCTGCTGCTTCACAAAGGTCATTCTACGAACAGATCCCAGCTTCATACCCAAGGTCAGTTCTAGATTCTACGCTAGACAACCACTGACTCTACCAGCGTATTGCCACAAGCCATGCACACCAGATGAGCGGGCACAACACAAGCTAGATGTCTGCAGGGCGATTTGCATCTACTTTCGCAGAACAGCACGTTTCCGCTGCTCTGATACACTCTTCATTTCGCATGGGTGTCAGAACATATGCAAGAAGATCTCACCCACAGCTGTGGCCTTCTGGGTCAGGCGATGCATTGCCAAGGCTTATGAGGTCCAGGGGAAAGTTCCCCCTGGAAGACTCACGGCACATTCTACTAGAATGGCAGCTACATCAGCCATCTTCGCCAGCAGAGCTCCAGTGACAGAAATCTGCTGGGTGGCAACACTTAGACGGGACTGGGCCGACTCTTCCCACCCTGGAGTGAGCTTTGGTACAGCTTACCACCTGGATGATTTTGGCCCCACTGAAGGAAAATGAAACAGTGATCCTCACCTGAGGATTTATTTTCTTCAGTGGGGCGAAGTCATCCACTTCTGACCCCCATGGTGGCACCACAGTCTTGGTCATGTGAGACATGCATGAACAAATAACACAGGACTGCAAAAGTGACCATTCACGCAGCAGGTCTTGCATATGACCGGGTAGAAGAGGTCACCCAGGGATCACTCAAGGAGGTGCAGCAGTCCAAATTTACATTACAATTTGCCCTACCTGAGCAAGCAGAGGTGTGACCTAACCACCTGGATGACTTCGCCCCACTGAAGAAAAGAAACCCTCGGGTGAGGACCACTATTTCATTTCCTTCTTTCAGTCTTACACACTTAAGGGGTGGGTTATGAGGGAAGGTTGGACATTATATCCTGCTCTATGATCTTTGGAGGAAGGCTGAGATAGAATTGTGCTACGTATTAAGGGAAGGATTTATTTATTTTCTTTGCTTTTCGGTATACCATGCTTGTGTCCACCTTTCTCCTGAGCAGCAACAGTTTTCTAGAGCAGTGGTCCCCAACCCGCGGGCCGCAGCCCGGCGCCGGGCTGCGAAGGCCTCGGCGCCGGGCCGCAGCTCCTTCTTCCCTCCCCCCCGAAGCGAGAAGCTCGCCAGGCCGCAAGCAAATCGGTCGCCAAAGCGGCCGATTAGCTCGCAGCCCAGTAAGCTTCTCGCTTCGGGAGGGGAGGGAAGAGAAGCTTGCCGAGCCGCAAGCTAATTGGCCGCTTTAGCGGCTGATTTGCTCGCGGCCCGGAGGGGCCGGGAGGGGAAGTCGCGGCCGCCGGCATGGCGGCGGCGCAAGCGCGGACTGCTGTGCACGCGCGTTTGCGCCCCTATCGGGCGCAAACGCACGTGCGCAGCAGTCCGCGCACGAGCGTTTGCGCTGGGGCTGCCGCGCACGCGCGGGCCCCCAGTCCGCCCTCTCCCACCATTTTGCCGCAGCGGTCCGCGGCCAGCGGAAGCTTGCGGACCGCTGTTCTAGAGCCTGTTGAATTTTTTTTGCCAGACTTTATTGCTAGTTACAATATAAAGACTAATCTCAGTAACCTCTAGTTAAATGCCTGGGTGAAAAGGAATGCTTGAGACAGGTGCCTAAGGGTTCAGCACACCCAGTATTATGTGTAGTTCTGAACCGAGTTCTTGGTTTTGTGTAGGCCTTTTCACTTCTCCCTCTCTGGACCCAATTCAGATCAGGACCGTGGTGTGATGGGGATAAGGCCTCTTCCCCCTAGAATATTTTCAATATAAAGTAGCCCCAAGGAAAACTTGGGGCCATTCTGTACAGCGTTAATGTTGCTGAAGTCTTACCATTGTGTAATGCTATTTTTTTAACATTACGCATGACGTCGTACACAATCTGCAAAACTCCTGCAACACTCCCGCAAAAATCGCTTTGTTGTAGCACTTTTCAGGGAATCCACAAAAGTGGAATCCACAAAAGTGGATTCCCCCCTAAAAGTGGATTCCCCCACAAAAGTGGATTCCCCCTTAAAAAAACGCTAGACTCTTGAGAACAACTTGCAACACATCCGAAAAAGACATCTGCATTCTCAGTATAGCAAGCAAGTCCCTCCCTAAGCTCTCGCACCCAAGCTTCCGGCGTCGCGATCAACATTTTTAAACCGGCAAAAGCAACAAATAAGCGCCACTGCCTGTAATTTCAGCCAGAAATTGCACAGGGTGGGTGGGTGGGTTTAATTTTAAGAGCATTGTAAACCATTAACCGCCAGCTCCTGCGCCAGCGAAAAAGGTCATTCCGATACATCGAATGAACAAATATGCGTTGCTACAGGTGTTTGGGGGTTTTTAAAAAACAGTTTTTAAAGGGAAGCACGAACACAACAGTTAATTGGCTGTTCTGTTTGATTGACGGCCAGGGGTGGGAAGAAGCACAGAAAAATATAACCTACTTTGTTGTAATTTCGGCAAGACTGGAAACTTGTGCGTTACGAGAACAGCGTTAGTAGGAGACCCTTTTTTTCGATAGAAATGGCGTGTGCATTACCAAGACCTGCCGCTTTTGATTGCAGCGCTTTTCAATAGCACACAGATTTAGCAACATTGATCTCTAGTTCCTCTGCCTCTTTGAAATCCTGCCTGTACTTCTGGAAGTTCTCGGTCCACATATTGCTGGAGCCTAGCTTGTAAAAGTTTGAGCATAACTTTGCTAGCATGAGAAATGAGTGCAATGGTGCGGTGGTTTGAACATTCTTTGGCATTGCCCATCTTTGGGACTGGAATGTAAACTGACCTTTTCCAATCCTGTGGCCATTGCTGAGTTTTCCAAATTTGCTGGCATATTGAGTGTAGCACTTTTACTGCATCATCTTTTAAGATTTTGAATAGTTCAACTGGAATGCTGTCACCACCAGTAGCTTTATTGTTTCTCAGACTTCCTAAGGCCCATTTGACTTCACATTCCAGGATGTCTGGCTCCAGGTTAGTAACTACCCCATTGTGGTTATCAGGGATGTTAAGCTCGCTAGTAGTAAAGGGGTACACATATCATAATGAGCTGAAACCACGCCTACCACCTTGTATACTAATTAACATATTTGCATAACCACACACCCCTGACGTCACCGGAAGTGCCATCAACATGCCCCACCCATGTGGGGTGGGGCATGTTGACCAGAGGCATGTTACGCCACACACCCCCTGACGACACCGGAAGTGCCCTCTAGCCCCTGCCCTGGATGTGCTGCCATTATGTCACGTACACCCCCCCTCCCTGGAAGTGATGGTGTCATGCCCCCACCTTCTGCCCCGGAAATAATTTCCACAGACCATGCTCCCGCCGCAAACGCAGCCATCTTTTTACACCCCTCGTGACAACGTTGTAAGTTACGTGCAGCATTGACCAAACCTTCCTACTGCGTCACAACCAATGGGGATGACCGGGTACGGCCATGTGTTCCCTCTAGCAACACGCCCTGTCACCTCTGGCCAATAGCAAAGAGGCTGGGACTGCCCCCCTCCCCCCCCCAAAGAAGTGATTTTAGGAAAGAAGCCACTTGTGCTAGCAGACACTCACCACGGCTCTTGCTGAAAACATACACACCACGGCTCTTGCTGAAAACATAGAGACTCCTAGCAGGCCCCTGATGCTCACCACAGCAGCACCGAGGGTCAAGCCTGATTGTTGCCGGATATTTAACTGTCCACCTTCAGAAAGCCATCATGTTGCCGGCCATGCTGCAGATGAGACGGACTTGAACAAGGTGACTCCTAGCAGGCCCCTGATCCTCACCACCCCACCACCGGTGTTGAGGCCTAATGCCAAAAGGCAATATATAAGTGATAGTGAGGATGAAGAGCATGTTCCTGCCAAGCTCCATTTTCCATCACCAGTTTTTGACCATGAGACTCAGAGCCGCATGGATTTTGGCAAAGCAGCTGCAGACATGATGTCTGGAAGTGAGGAAATGTGGCAGAAGCTGCTGGAAGAATATCCAGATACACAGGCATTGATTTTACCAGAGGATTCCTCAGCACAGGTAAATTGAAAAAATGGCCACTAAAGGTGGAGGTGGGCAGGAGGAGGGAGGGGGGGAGAAACCCAAAGGGACAGTATCAAACGTTTAAAGTAAATATTCTCTTTATTTTTCTAGGCCCCCGCCATCAGCCAGATGATCACCAAATTGTCCTCCAGATGTTTGCAGATTGCTCCCTTTAATATCTGCTCCATTATCTTCCCCACAACAGAGGTCAGACTCACTGGTCTGTAGTTTCCTGGTTCATCCTTCCTCACTTTTTTGAAGATTGGAATAACGTTTGCTCTTTTCCAGTCCTCCGGGACATCTCCAGTCCTTAAAGAGGTTCCGAAGATGATGGACAAGGGCTGTGCAAGTTCTCTAGAAAGTTCTTTGAGTACTCTCGGGTGCATTTCATCCGGACCAGGGGATTTGAACTCATCCAGTGCAGCTAAATGCCTCTCGACAACCTCTCTATCCATGTTAACCTGCCACCCAGACACTATCCTTTGGCTACGGCCATCTCTAGATGTGCCTAAACACTTTGACCTGTGGGAAAAAACAGATGTAAAATAGGCACTAAGCCTTTCTGCTTTCTCTGCATCTTTCGTTAGAGTTTGTCCATCCGCACCCAACAGTGGGCCTATTGCCTCCTTTACTTTACGTTTGCTCCTCACATAACTGAAAAATCTTTTCTTGTTACAATGGGCTTCCCTGGCCAATCTTAGCTCACTCTCAGCTTTGGCCTTTCTGATGATTGATCTACAGTGCCTAGTAACCTGTAGGTACTCTTCTTTAGAGGTCTGTCCTTCCCTCCATTTCCTGAATGGTAATCTTCACCATTTCCAGCAATGAAAAACTCGAGTGGCACTGTTTCTGACAATGCTGCTAGGGGTGGGACTTCAATATATAGGCACCTCTCAATGCTAATTTGCATAGGTGCTATTTGGAAAACGTCTAATTCAGATTTCGTGCATTCTTGTGACCCGTCGTGAATAAAAGCCATTGCAGTTTAAAATATATTTCCGGGGCTCAGAGGTCGTCTTCCTACCCTTCTCTTTGCCTTCTGCTTCTGAGGTGGCCGCCGCTTAACAGCCTTCCTTTTAGCAGGTTGTGGGGGTCCGGTAAGTTGCACACGTGATGCTTTTCTTTTAACCCCTTGCTTTCTTGGAAGGTACATGAGGCCTGACCCATCTTGCGGTCCAGGTGGACTCACTCTTTTCAGAACAGCTTCAGAAACATGACCTACAACGTCTTTAGCAAGATTTCGGGCAGCAGATTTCACATGGGGCTTTATGAGCTTTATGAGCTCAAATCAGTGGAGTGGAGTGTGTCGGTATTGGATGGGACTCGGTCGAGAGTGTGGCTATCTGGTTGGTATACCATCCGCCCAACGCGCCACCAGATGTCCTGCCCCGCCTGCTGGAGGCGGCGGCCGCCTGGGCGTTGCAGTACCCCAGGCTTCTGATCCTGGGCGACTTCAACGTCCATGCGGACGCACCCCCTTCAGTCCATGGCGGAGACCTGGTGTCATCAATGGCGACACTAGGGCTTTCGCAATTTGTTGCCGGGCCCACCCATCACGTCGGGCACACACTCGACTTGATTTTCGGCGCTGGGATAGAGGTGGATCTGGATACAGCTTTAGCTGTGCCGTGGTCAGACCACTATGCCCTGCGGGCCCGGCTCAGGATACCACCCCCCCCCCAGTTGGGCGGCGGGTGCATTCTAGCCCGCCCGCGGAGACTTATGGATCCAATTGGATTCCGGAATGCTCTGCGGGACCCGATGCCTCCTGGCGACTCACTAGCGGCTTTGGTGGCAGACTGGCAGTCCCGCCTGACAGCTGCTATAGATGAGATTGCCCCTAAACGTCCTCTCTGCCCTCGACTCAAACGGGCTCCCTGGTACACCGGGGAGCTACGGGAGAAGAAAAGGGAAGTGAGACGACTGGAGCGAGTGTGGCGGAAGACTCGCGACGAAGCTACGAGAATATCTTATCACACGCTTATGAGGGCGTATGAGATGGCGGTGAAAGTGGCAAAACGTGAATTTTTTGCCACGGAAATCGCGTCTGCAAGCTCTCGCCCGGCCCAATTATTTAGGGTAGTTAGATCCCTTACCGCCCTTGAGGGGCGCCAAAATAATAGCAAATTGGAACTCGGCCGTGAGGCATTTGTGAGCTATTTTGCGGACAAAATCTCGTCTCTCCGCCACGATCTTCCCGCCACAGTTAATACAGTAAACGAACTGGAGGCCTGTTGGCCGCCTTTGGAGGTGACGTTTGATGGCTTCAGACGGCTCTCTTTATCCGAAGTGGACAAGTTGCTAGGCTCGGTTAGGGCGACCACTTGCCCCCTTGACCCCTGTCCATCATGGCTCCTCAAAGGAGGCGCCCAGAAGATAGGAGGCCAGCTCAGGGATATTATCAACCTCTCCCTGGAGTCCGGGGAGTTCCCTGAGCAGCTGAAGGGGGCAGTAGTTCACCCTCTCCTGATGAAATCTACGCTGGATCCGCGGGACTCCGCCAGCTATCGCCCAGTGTCGCACTTGGCGTTCCTGGGCAAGATGGTTGAAAGGGCCGTGGCAGACCAGCTCCTGGCATTCTTGGAAGAAACTTCGGCATTCGATCCATATCAGTCTGGCTTTCGACCTGGCCACAGGGTGGAGACGGTGCTGGTCGCCCTGTTGGATGACCTCCGTCGCCAGCTGGATAAGGGCGGGCCGGCAGTGCTGGTTCTTCTGGACCTGTCGGCCGCTTTTGACATCGTGGACCACGAGCTGTTGGTCCACCGCCTTGCCGGCACGGGGATACAGGGCACAGCGTTACGCTGGATACGCCCCTTTCTCCAGGACCGGACCCAGAGGGTTGCAGTGGGAGATGAGTTCTCGCGTTCCTATAGACTCCCTTGTGGGGTCCCTCAGGGCGCGGTCCTCTCCCCCACATTATTCAACATCTTTATGCGCCCTCTGGCCCAGCTGGTACGGAGTTTTGGACTGGGTTGCCACCAGTACGCTGATGACACCCAGCTCTATCTCCTCATGGACGGCCTCCCGGACTCCCCCCCGGAACCATTCGCCAGATGTTTGGAAGCAGTGACAGAATGGTTCGAGCAGAGTCGCCTGAAACTCAACCCCTCCAAGATGGAGGTCCTGTGGCTGGGACGTAGGGGGCAGGACCAGGAAGCGCGCTTACCCATCCTGGCAGGGACGCAACTCACCATCACGTCCCAGGCCAGGAACTTGGGTGTGGCCATTGATGCCTCCCTGACTTTCAAGGCGCAGGTCAAAAAAGTAGCGGGCCAGGCGTTTTTCCACCTTCGCCAGGCCCGACTATTAGCGCCCTACCTGTCCCCCGAACACTTAGCTACAGTGATCCATGCAACGGTCACCTCCAGAATAGATTTCTGTAACTCGCTCTATGCGGGCCTTCCCTTGTCCTTGATCCGGAAACTTCAGCTAGTGCAAAACGCAGCTGCTAGGGTCCTCACTGGCACATCTTGGAGGGCCCACATCCAGCCAGTGCTGAGGCAGCTGCTCTGGTTGCCAATTGCTGCCCGGATCCGGTTCAAGGTTCTGGTTCTAACCTTCAAGGCTTTACGCGAGTTGGGACCCACATACCTGAGGGACCGCCTATCGCCCTATGCCCCTCGCAGTGCCTTGCGCTCTGCAGGTGAAAACCTGTTGGTCGTTCCCGGCCCTAGGGAAGCACGCCTGGCCTCGACCAGGGCCAGGGCCTTTTCGGTCCTGGCCCCGACCTGGTGGAATGAGCTCCCGGGAGAGCTGCGGGCCCTGCGGGATCTTTCAACGTTCCGCAGGGCCTGCAAGACGGAGCTCTTCCGCCAGGTTTATGGTTGAGGCCGGGGCTGATAATAGATCTATGCCTCCCCCGGGGACTCGGGTTCTAGACCCGAAGCAAAACATCATCAGGACCTCCTCTCCACCCGCTAGTAGTGGGAGGGAGTGGGGGGAGTTGAGCTGCCATTCTTGCCATGCCGGCAATATTGGCAATGTTATTATTGTTTTATGGGGTTTTAATGGGGATTTGCGATATTGTTACCTGCCACGAGCCGCAAGGGAGTGGTGGGCTATAAATCTAATAATAATAATAATAATAATAATCCCCTTCTCAAAAGAGGGACAGCTTTTCGAAAAAGGCTCCGGAATATGCCCCCTACCCCTGCCCCATACATAACCGGGGCTCCATGGTAACCAGGGAGAGCATAACTGGCTTGGTTCTTGTAATAATTCCTATAAAGTTCTGGGTCTCCATAGCTTTTTATAATGACCATCCTGGTGAGCTTAAAAGAACAGGCTTTTCCGAGGACGAAAGTGAAGCTTCACAATCACCTTACCAAAACGAAACGACACGTTCTTGTTCTGGTCAGTCTTTATTTCAATAGTGATGGTATCTATGTGTTGCTTATTCACAGGGACATAATGAGGCTTGTCATAGATGTTGATACAGTCACCGGTCTCCCCATGGACAGGAATACAGCACAGTAATGGTATATATTCATTACCCACAATTTGGTGGTCCACAATGTCTGTGTAAATGTACAATGTGTTGAACCCCCTGTAATGTCCGCTGTAAAGCGTACTTTTTGGGCAGGCTTATGCAGAACTAACCCTAAAATATGTGACAATTCTGTAGTAGCTGAAAAACTGCAAGTAGATGACGCTTTTAGAGTGACCTTCCTAAGCACTCTGTCATACTCCAGGCTCAGTTCAGGGGGTCGCCAGTGAGACTTTATAAGGCTGTTGATTTTCTCAATCAGATCAGGAATGCTTGAATAATAGCCACTGGGGAGTTTGAAAGTCCAGCGCTTCTCCTTATTGAGGATTGTAAAGGCGGCATCTTCATTCAGAGCATACCAGCTGTGAGGATATTGTATCTCCACCAACCCTACATCCCAGGCCCCTGGTAGGTCAATTGGCCGTGCTAGACGGATGGTAAAGGCAGAAGCAGTGTTCTGTGGGAAAACCGTGGTGCATGCATTGCTAGGAAGGGTGATGTAAAATCCGCTGTCAGCCATTTTCTTCTGGTGCAGGCTCACAAAGTTGAGAAGCAGGAACCCAGCTGTTAAATTTATCAGGCCACCCTAACCACTTCACTAGCTGGTATTTTCTCTTGCCTCGTCCTTTTGATGCTAAAATTTTTTCAATTCGATACACTGCCTCCTTTAGTTTTAACTTTCTGTAACTCTTCAGGATAGAAGGACCCTAGGACAGGATCTCCTGCATAATCTTTTAACCAGTACACAGGTCTGTGTCCTCTTGGGATTACCTGTTCCACTATGAATATTTCCCCCGTGTAACTCTGCTCATATCCCTTTGCAAAAAGTCCTTTGCTTTTAGACACTCAAACATGGTCCCCTTTTTTAAAGAAAGGCCTCTCTCCCTCCTTTTCATTTGTTCTCTCATCTCCGTAAACCTTTTTCCAGACTGTCTGTGCATTAGTTGAGTTTACATCCACAGGGCAGGCCCTGATAGTTCTGTGAAAACTGTGGTTGTAACTTTGTATGAGTAGCGACAGCACGTCAATGTATCTGAACATATTGTTGGCAGTAAAATACCTCCACATTTTTGTTTTTAAGGTCCGATTGAAGCTTTGACTTCATTATGGGTGAAAAAGTGGTGAACTCCGTGCTGCTTTAGCACCCTGCTTACAGCCTGGTTTAAAAACTCTTTCCCCTTATCTGTTTGGAGCTTGGCAGGAATTCGATTCTTCTTAAATTTATCCTTAAAGGCTTTGGCCACCCGCTCCCCTGTCTTGTCTTTTAAAGGAATGCCCCATGCAAATTTTGAGAGTATGTCAACCACTGTTAAAATGTACTTGTAGCCATCATTATATTTAGAAAACTGTTGCATGTCCACTAAATCAGCCTGCCATTGTGCATCCAGGCCAGAAACTATGGTCTTGTTTCTCTTAAAGCGGACCCTGGCCTGCTTATGCAGAGTGTAAGCATCTTGCTCTGAAAGCCAGGTAGTAACATTTTTTCGAGTAAGAGTTTTGCAATGCTTTTTGGCTTCTTGGAATAGTGGGCTCACGCCACCAAAACTCCCTACTTCTCCAGGTGTATAATATATATGCCTTAAGACTCCCTCTTTGTCATGCATCTCCATCACTGCCCCCTCTTAGCACCAGAATGACCACACAAGACTAAAAAACAAACACTTTTATTGTAACAAAACTATAGCTTCCTCTTCAGTTTCCCCTTTTTTGTTTTTTGTTTTTGTCTTTTTCTTCTCACGTGGGGTCACACTGGTACAAAAACACGATGTGCAAGAGAGGTTCACGTTAACGGGGTTACCGATGTGCAGATTGCCAAAAGCCTGGATAAAGCGCTCATCAAGCTGTCCAAACAGAATAATAAACAACTGGTAAGTGTAACAGAACTCCTCAATGGACTCCCTAGTTTAATTATACAACCCACAAACAAAAACACTTTTTTTTACCTGTTTACCTGGGCATTGAATGCTTTGTCTTCCATTTCCATGGATTCATTAAAAGCCTCGTCATGTTCTGTGTCCTTTGGAGTGAATGCTTTGTTTTCCATTTCCATGGTTTCATTAAAAGCCTCGTCGTTTTCTGTGTCCCTTTGAGTTTCCTCATCTTCAGATTCCTCCACAGGATTCCGGTGTATGCAATGCAAAGGATTGGGTATCCCCAAGACCGCCTCATCTGCAATATGGCCTGTAACAGGATGGGTTCCCCAAGATGGTAGCATAATACTTTCTATGTTTGCAAGGCCATTTACTTCTGCAGTTGTAGGGCATTTGGCCAAGCTACCCATAGTTGCTGTAGGGAGGTTAAATACCAGGCACCTCATGGCAGCATTAGGTCTCAGCATGGGTGGTGGGGTGGTGAGGATCAGGGGCCTGCTAGGAGTCTCCATGTTTTCAGCAAGAGCCGTGGTGTGTATGTTTTCAGCAAGAGCCGTGGTGAGTGTCTGCTAGCACAAGTGGCTTCTTTCCTAAAATCACTTCTTTGTGGGGGGGGGGCTGTCCCAGCCTCTTTGCTATTGGCCAGAGGTGACAGGGCGTGTTTCTAGAGGGAACACATGGCCGTACCTGGTCATCCCCATTGGTTGTGACGCAGTAGGGAGGGTTGGTCTATGCTGCAAGTCACTTCCAACGCTGTCACGAGGGGTGTAAAAAGATGGCTGCATTTGCGGCGGGAGCATGGTCTGTGGAAATTATTTCCGGGGCAGAAGGTGAGGGCATAGAATCATAGAATCATAGAGTTGGAAGGGGCCATACAGGCCATCTAGTCCAACCCCCTGCTCAACGCAGGATTAGCCCTAAGCATCCTAAAGTATCCAAGAAAAGTGTGTATCCAACCTTTGCTTGAAGACTTCCAGTGAGGGGGAGCTCACCACCTCCTTAGGCAGCCTATTCCACTGCTGAACTACTCTGACTATGAAAAACTTTTTCCTGATATCTAGCCTATATCGTTGTACTTGAAGTTTAAACCCATTACTGCGTGTCCTCTCCTCTGCAGCCAGCAGAAACAGCATCCTGCCCTCCTCCAAGTGACAACCTTTCAAATACTTAAAGAGGGCTATCATGTCCCCTCTCAACCTCCTTTTCTCCAGGCTGAACATTCCCAAGTCCCTCAACCTATCTTCATAGGGCTTGGTCCCTTGGCCCCAGATCATCTTCGTCGCTCTCCTCTGTACCCTTTCAATTTTATCTACGTCCTTCTTGAAGTGAGGCCTCCAGAACTGCCCACAGTACTCCAGGTGTGGTCTGACCAGTGCCGTATACAATGGGACTATGACATCTTGTGATTTTGATGTGATGCCTCTGTTGATACAGCCCAAAATGGCATTTGCCTTTTTTACCACTTTTTTTGCCTTTTTTTTTTTTTTTTTTGCATTTGCCTTTTTTACCAAATAGGCTTCTTAGAGCTCCTGCAGTGTTTTCATCTTTCTGGGATATTCATTGATTGAGCATGCAATAGCTCTTGTTTGAGTAGCGCCAACCCTTCACATGCTCCCTTCCCTTCCAGCATTCTCGTCCATGGTATGACACTCATCATGTCTCTGAGTTTATTAAAATTTGCCCTATGAAAATCCAACATCCGCGTCTGGCTACAAGCTTCCTTGGCTCCCCATCTCAAAAGGAATTCTATAAGGACATGGTCACTTCCCCCTAGGGTCCCCACCTCCTTTACCTCATCCACCAACTCTTGCCTGTTGGTCAGTATTAAGTCCAGTATGGCTGAACCTCTTGTGGGTTCATCTACCATTTGATAAATGAAATTGTCAGCCAGGCAGGTCAGAAACTTGCATGACTGAGGACGCTTCACAGAGTTAGTTTCCCAGCACACATCTGGGAAATTGAAGTCACCCATGATGACAAGGTCCTGCCGTTTGGATATTTTCTCAAGCTGCTCACAAAGTGCAGCATCCACATCATGACACCATCACTTCCAGGGAGGGGGGTGCACGTGGCATAATGGCAGCACATCCGGGGCAGGGGCCAGAGGGCATGATGACACCGCTTCCGGTGTCGTCAGAAGGTGTGTGGCGTAATGGCGGCACATCCGGGTCAGGGGTGCATGGGTGGGGCATGTTGACGGCACCTCCGGTGACGTCAAGGGGGCATGGTGACATGGCGGCACTTCCAGGGCATGGGGCACAGGGCGGGGCATGATGACGCCACTTCCGGTGACATAAGGGGGCATGGTTATGCAAATATGTTAATTAGTGGTGGGTGTGGTTTCAGCTCGTTATGATATGTGTACCCGTTTACTACTCTCGCTCTTGTATAATTCTTCTGTATACTTTTGCCACCTTTAAAAAATCTCTTCTGATTCTGTGTGGTGTCTACCATTTTGGTCCCTTATCATACCCATCTTTGCATGAAACGTTCTCTTCATATCTCCAATTTTCTTTTCTATTGTTTTCTTCTATTTGTTTGCACTGTTTATTTCAGAAGGCATTCTTATCTCTTCTAGCTTTTCACTGGAATTCTGCATTCAAAAATATTTGTGTTTAAAAGCACTGGTGATGCTAACTGCATATATACCTGGTACATAGTGAGCAAAACATGAATAGTGACACAATTAAGGCCAAAGGTGTACAGCCCATTCCAGTATGCTGTTGACTACTACTTTCTACGTTCAGTGTTTTAAAGACAGCACATAGTTTTTAGTATTTTTGTGATGATGCAGCTTAGGCAATATCTTGATGTTTGCTCTGAATATTCCAGATTATATGAATACCAAGGGGTACAGAATTATAAAATAACTAGAAAGAAAGCCCATTTTAACCATGGATAAAATGGGTGCTAGGACGGTAGTGGTGTCGAGCCTTCTCCCGGCCGCTGGAGCAGCCTTGCCGCGTGTGCTCCAGGGGCCGGGAGAAGGCGGCAGGCCCCCCCCACCGGCGGCCATCTGGAGCCTTCTCCCGGCCGCTGGAGCGGCCTCGCCGCGTCATAGACACGGTGAGGCCGATCCTGCGGCCGGGAGAAGCCGGAGAGGCCCCCACCCCACCCCGGAGCATGGCTGGGCCTTCTGCCGAGCGCTGGAGTGGGGAGGCGCGCGAATTGGCTGCTTGGCCCGAGATGGGCACTCAGAGGGGCCAATCAGGAGCCGCGATCCCGGACAGGGCCCGCCCTAACTCCTCCCAGACAGCCCTTACTCGATTATTAAGTCCGTGGCGCACCGCACCGCGGGGCGGTTTAAAGATATGAAGCGCTATAATAGGCATGTATGATCAAAAAAAGAAAAATCACAAATAGCATATTTGACTAGAGAAGTTTGTACCCTCAGCTGACTCTGAACATCTCGGCCCACATAATTATTAAAACTAAAGAGTTGCCCATTTATTCACATGTTGAAAGTTCTGTAGTACTCGATTGCCTAGCTCTCAGTGTGCTCTAAGTAAGATCTTAGAGCAGGTAAGTCAAGGACAGAAATGGGCGGACATAATTTAACTGTGTAAATTCTTGTGACACCAATCAATTAAACCAATAACACCAAAAAACAAGTCAGGATAGACCAGATTTTGCAACAAAGGTTTTGTGAAACCTTGAGGTTTCTTGATGGCACTGCAAAGATTTCCCGAATGGGTGGGGGTTAATTAATTTTTTATATATTTTTTTCAATTTGTCATGTTGATTTACCGTCCTCTCCCAAAATTGATAATGAAGGGCCTGGAGGAGTGGGAAGGAGAGGGCCCCCAGCTATGCTTCCCAACCATATTCTGCACGATTGTACCACTTCTGGGATTTCTTAAAGCCTGAAGAATGTTCCAGGGGCTTCTCAATGGCAAAAAAGTTGAGAAAGGCTGGGATAGACAATTAAAGAATTATCATATCCAACAATACTGATGAATATGACAATGATCATATGACAATGATCGTAAGCAGAAAAGACCCTGCTTGGTGTCTAATATATATCCAGTATCCAGTCTGATTAATAGTTCTAGAGAACTCAAAAGCTTGCATATTGTTTTATGTCATTTTGATTTGTCATAAAAAGGTACTGAGTGACTTAAAAAAAACAGGTCATAGAATCATAGAATAATAGAGTTGGAAGGGAACTCATGGGTCATCTAGTCCAACCCCCTGCACTATGCAGGACACTCACATCCCAATCGCTCATCTACTGTAACCTGCCACCCCTTACAAATATTCAAATGGCATCTTAAGACTGAATATTAAACAACTTAACCAACTTAAAGCTGTCTCTCTACTTATCTTGCTACCCCATAGATATGTGAGGAAAAAGTGGGATTTCAGAAAGTTAAAAAATAAAATATAATTACTTGAGATGATGGTAGTCATGGAATTCTGTTGAGGGGAATAAACTGTAGCCACAGTGTGTAATTGAACCATACAGAACTGTAAGAGTTAGCCATGTCATGAATGAAACAACATGAGATCCAAGGAGGACTGGGCCAGTCAGCACAGGTATCATACTTGTAATCTGGAATTCAAACACAGAACTCATAATGATATGTTCATTATGATGATATACATATTTGCAATTTTGCTTCTAAAGGCGTCTCTTCCAAGGGTCATAGGAAACAATACTGTAAAATGAGCTGACCAGATCTTTGAAGTATTGAAGTACCTCTGAAGCCAGATCAGGAAGCACAATTTGGATGGGGTACAACTGAAGATCTTGAACTCCACCAGGAATCTGGGTGTGATTTTTGATTCCTCCATTACGATGTAGGCACAGGTCACGAGTAGCCCAAATGGCGTTTTTCTATCCACACCAAGCTAGGCTACTAGCGCCCTATATGGCCCTGGAACACCATGCCACACTGATCCAGGTAACAGTCATCTCTAGGCTGGATTTCTGTAACTTGCTCTATGCAGGCCTACCCTTGACCTTGATGTGGAAATTACAACTGGAACAAAATGCTAGGGTTCTGACGCAGATATCATGCCCACTTCTAGCCAGTGTTGAGGCAGCTACATTGGTTGCTGATTGTGTACCAGATCAGGTTCAAGGTTTTGGTTTTAATCTGTGTCGGTTTAATCTGTAGGTTCAAACCCTCACCAGAACAGACAACAGTTCTAGCCAGTTGGGTGTGAGCCCAATCAGAAGGCGCAAAGCGCTTTCCGATTGGGCCCTCACCAGGACAGACCAGAGTTCTATCCAGTCGGAAAGTGCAAAACGCCTTCCAACCTGCCCAC
The DNA here is from genome assembly GCF_049243985.1 of Paroedura picta. Classification (NCBI taxonomy): domain Eukaryota; kingdom Metazoa; phylum Chordata; class Lepidosauria; order Squamata; family Gekkonidae; genus Paroedura; species Paroedura picta. The sequence continues at coordinate 75,516,498 of NC_135371.1, read as the reverse complement.
CCAGGGGCAATCTGGAGACATGGCTGCCAGTCTGCCCCTGACCCCCACAGAGAGTGGAGGTCAGTAGGGCTCCCAAGAGGGATATGAATGGAGGCTTGGACAGGCTGTGCCAGCCCTTTTTGCCCCAAGGCTGCCCTAACTGTCATGTCCAACTGCAAATTGCCTCAGAACCCTGACAGAGCTGGCAGGAGGCTCCAGAGTGCTCCCCCTCCCCCCTTCAGGCGTGCTGCGAAGGAGCCTCTGACAGGCCCTGACTGAGGGAAGGAGGCCTTTCCAAGAGCAACGCAGGGGAGTCTGAGGGCCTTCCTTTTGAGGGGGGAGGAGCTTTCCCCTCCTGCCATACAATTGGCTGACAGGGAGGCCACAGAAAAGCCCCTTCTCACTTAAAATACTGCTGCGGCCAGCCATGCCGCTGGAGGGAAGAAACAGCCAAGCAACTCTCTGCAGATTTGAGACCTACCACACAGGGTTGTTGTGCAGGTGAAACTGGAAGCTGTTGCAAAGGTGCTTTTGCCTCCTGCTTCATCTGCACAACAACCCTGTGCAGTACGCCTCAAGTGTTTCAACTCCACAACAACCTGCGTGGGAGACCTTAAATGTTTCTTCTCCTCAACCATGTCCAAACTCCAAAGTAGCCCTTTCTGCCTGGGAAGCTGATCTTTATACTCTGCAGATGAGCTGTAATTCCAGGAGCTCTCCAGGCCCCACCTGGAGGTTGGCTACCCCTGGGTTGGAGATATTCCTGGAGGTTTGGAGGAGGGCGTTAAAATCATACAATGCCTCAGAGTCCAGCATTCAAAGTAGCCATTTTTGCCTGCAGAGCTGATCATAATCTAGAGATGAGCAGCGATCTAGAGAGGATGGTAGAGGCTCACAGACTGTGGTTGGGGTGGAGTGGTTGTGGGTGTATCCCTCCTGGGCTATGGGCTTTGGCCAGCCCTTACCGGCAACTGTTTGTATTTTGGGGTACAGAGAGACAGACAGACCAATATCAATCCTGCGAGTCTGGAAAGTTCAGGAAGATCTAAATAAAGAATAAGTACAGCCTGAAACTGTAAATAGTGAACAAGTAAATGGCTGGAGAGACATGGGAACTAAAGTGACATTTTTCAAGGTTGGCCTGGTAAATAAAAACTCCTACGAACTCAAAGACATAAGTATCCCAGAATTTCAACTGTAGTTAGCTTTACAGGAAAGTAGACAGTGAGATTTTGGGGGAAACAAGGTGATCCATTTTTATTAGGCAACGACTTGGCCTTGCAGACAACAACAGGGACTGCAGTTGCCAGCAGTAGGTCTCAGGCTGCAGAAGGGCAGACATCACCAGCCAAGCAACCAAGTGGATTCTGGGGCCGCTGTTACCCTAGAGGTAGCCCATAATAGAAGGGTACCTCACGCAGGGACACCTTCATACACAGACTATGGAGTCAGTAGGGCTCCTTAAGAAACCTAGGAAGCCAGGCTAAGTCTCCATCTTGTTTGGGCTTCACTAGATTTCTTACATTTCCTCCTTGCCCAACTGACTGAGCTAAATGTGCACGTTATCTAAATCAGTGGTCCCCAACCTTTCTGAGGTTGGGGACCGGCAGAGCATTGGGGAGCGGCCCGCGGCCCGCGCAGCGACGCCCATGCATCGGGCCGCGCCCGCGGGCCATGCCCGCGCATCGGGCCGCGCCCGCGAGTCGCGCCAGCACATCAGGGCTCGCCCGCGGGCCGCACCCCCACATCGGGCCGAGCCCGCGGGCCGCGCCCACATGGGCGTGGCCCGGCCCCGATTCCTTCTCCCCGCCCTCCCGCAGTAAGAAGCTTCCCGGGCCGCAAGCTTGCGGCCTGGGAAGTTTTTTACTGCGGGGGGGGGGGCGGGGAAAGGGAGCTGCGGCCCGGCGCCATGGCCTTCGCGGCCCGGCACCGGGCCGCAGCCCGCAGGTTGAGGACCACTGATCTAAATCACCCCCCCCCAGCCAAAGACCATTAGACTATCTACAGGAAAGGAATATCCCTTCAAGGTACTAACTGCAACTTCTTTTGTCTCTCTTATCCAGTGTAATTTCTGTCTAGCTGCATCTCTTATCCCCAAATGTCTTCCCCCAGCCCTTCCTAATAAAACAAAGACAGGGCCATTAACGACACATTACACCTAGCTAAGGTATTGTTCTACTTGATGAGATTACTTCACACCTCCCACTCTAGTGACCTCACAGTTCAAATTGAGCCTCCAGGGAGGGCGGTATAGAAATATAATAAAATAAATAAAAAAATAAACCCACCTATCAGGTACTCATATCAGAGACCAATCAACAATCTCGGACCTCCCAGTGGGCAGTCCCTGGGGTTGGCCCGGGAATTTCAAACACTATATAAAGCCTTGTGCACACCCTGTGTGTGTGTGTGTGTGTGTGTGCTGCTGTTCCCTACACACCCGGCATCCTGTCCACCCCTGGTGTGTGTGTGTGTGCTGTTCCCTCCACACCTGGCATCCTGTCCACCCCTCATGCCGTCAACCCTGTGTTTTGGCTGCTTGGATCCAAGAAAGGTGCAGTATCTTGTCCCCCCTGTAGAACTTAGAATATGTATGTGTTTGCTTCAGTGTGTTTTGAATGTAACCCTGATATTTTCCCCAAATAAATCCCCTGAGTGTAAGCTTTTGTCTTCTTCGTTTAAAAAGGGTTTCTTCCAGGGAAAGGACCCCATAAAAATTGGTAGTAAAAGATCCTGTGTTACCCCTGCCTCTTGCTATATTCATGATTCCCCAGCAATTTGGGTAACAGATTTTGGTGGCGAACGTACGGGCACTACCCTGCATCTCTGATAACATATTTTGGTGGGAAAAGCTTGGGCACTACCCTGTATGTCTGAAAGTGTGAATGCATGTGTTTGTTCTCAGAGTGCAGACGTAGGGAATTTTTCCTGTGAAGAAACCCTGTGTTTTGGAATTGGATGAGAATAATGTGTGCATGTGTTTGATAGCAATCCTCTCAGGGTGAGCTACTGAACTTTACTTTCTTGGGAGGGACTGTAGGTTGAAAGGTTAAGATCCCTGCTCTCTAATTTTGTGTATTACTGTAGGATCTAGGTCCCACGAAAAGGGCTAGATTCCTCTAACTAGGACCAAGCCCTGGAAAGGCTAGGCTCCTTTCTTTGCCAGACTAGGACCCTGAAAAGGCTGGTCTGGAGCCTCCTGAAAATCACTTTTGTGTGTTACTGTAGGAATTATACTCTCAACGGGTAGATTCCTTTCCTCACACGCTAGGACCCCGAAAGGCTGGCCTCATTGCCTACACTTTCTCATATAGGAACTAGACACCGAAAGGCTAGATTCCAACCAGGCTAGGACCCCGAAAGGCTGGCTTGGAGCAAAGCAGGAATTGTCTCAAACAGATAGTTTCCTGAAATTTAAAGTGCTGCCCTGATCAAGCAGGCACTCCTCTCTTAGGCTTTGTCTCGAAAAGGCAGGCCACATTATGTCCTAAGGTTCTCATAGGTTACGCCCCGAAAGGCTAGCCAGATTCTCTCGTCCGTGTTTGTGTGCTCACTAAAAGTTCTCAGTGCTCATTAAGAAAAGCTCAGACCTGTTCATTAAAGAAAAAGGGCTTTTCAGAATTCTCAAGTGTTTGTGCAGTACCTCAAGTTAAAAATGGAAAAGGTAGACCTCTCAAAGAAACTTATGTCCAATGGTCAACTGGACAAATTAACGAAATGGATTATTAAACAAGGGGAAAACCTATGGAAGCAAGATTCCTTTTCGGGTTCTGACCCATTGGCAATGCTAAAAGAAACTTTTACTGCTGTATGCAGTGCAAAGAAACTGGGGAGTTCCAAGAAAAATGTATATGCTAGTTGGGGTCTGACTGGGGCTGCTGATAAATTAAAAGACAGCAGTGTGAAGAATGTAGCCTTAAAGGCTGAAAATGCCCAGTTCCAAGCCCAGATCACCCTGCTCCAAGGTGAGAAAGAAGATCTCAGGGATAACAAGGTCAGACTTGCTTGGGAGCTCCAAAAAACCCTAGAATTAGAAACCGCCACTTACAGAGCTCATGTGGCAGAAGAAAAGGTTGGAGACCTAAGTCACCAGCTCACCCAAACACAACATGCTGCCCAGTATTTACATTCCCAGGCTAAGGTTCAGCATGCTCAAGTAAGCCATGAGGCATGCCATAGAAAAATGCAGCAACTTGAAAAGCAGTTAGAGCTCCAGAGGGCTCTAGTTGCCACAGTTCATACAGCGACTCTTCCCATTCGACCTTCTGAGCCTCTGCCAGAAGCAATAACTCCCAAAATGTTCATAGAACCCCAAGGGGAAAATTCAGCTCCCTTACACCCAGTTCTAGTTACAACCCCTGCAGATAGAACTGAGAGGCAAGAAATCCAGAAACAGCTCCCCATTGCAGGCCAGCTTAGAGTATCAGGTTATCTTGAATTTCCCACTAACCAGGACTCCAAAAATTTAAACATTCAGGCAAACAGTGGTCTCCACTCTCAGTACAGGATCAAGAGGGAGAACTGCTTTAATCAGAATCACCCCAATTCTAATAGGAATAGAGACAATCGCTCCCTGCAGCCACCTAATGGCTGGAGCAAACAAAAGCCAGGAGAAAGGAGTAAGCCACAAAATGGTTTCCCTTCAAATAATTTTCCTCCAACTAATCTCAAACCTAAATACTTCCAGACTAGAAAAACTGCCCATCAGCAGCGCAATAAAAGAATCAGTAACAGGACTTTTCTATGGCAGGAACTTAGGAATACTGGAGCAGACATGTCCCAGTATCATGACCAACCCACATATGTACTCAGATTGGTTTTGTAAAGGCCATTAGAGAGAAGAGGAACAGAGACATACTTAGATGTGAGCTACAGAAAACCAACCCCATAGAAATTTCTTCTCAACCCCCTAAGGACTGGCAGAAGGAAATAGAGAAATTTAAAATTCTTACCCAGAAACAAGATTTGGAAATTAAGGATCTTGATAAGAAAAACAAAGAATTCCAGGGTGAACTTTTAAATGTAAAAACCCATTTGCAAAATGTCCTGGATTTCCAAAGCCACACAGATAATAATTGGAAAAAAAATACAGCAGATCCAGTAACCCAGCTTCACCTCTTGTCTTTAAAGAAGAGGAAATATTCTCCGTTTCCCCATTTCAGAGTCAGGAAGAAAACCTTGCCTCTGAACCTGTACAAAGTTCCAAAATCCAAGTTCACAACAATTCTTTTAACAATTCTGACATTTTTACTTCCTATTTCAACTTTTAATTGGCAGTTAACACTTTTTTCCTTTTTTCATATGACCATTTTGTTTAAAAATCTGTTTTTGCAATTTTCTTTATGTTTTGAATATGTTGAAACACCTTCATACAGACCTTTCATTTGGGTACTCAGACTTCCATTCAGCCTGACTTCTATGAAAAGGCACTCTGTGCATGTACAGAGGAACAGTCTTTCCACCTTAAGAACACAATTCTTTTGACACACTATTGTGTAGTGTGACTCTTCATGTTCTCCTCATTCATTCTTTCCCACTCATATCCTCAGCAGTACTCCTATAGAGATTGTTTATGTTTATTTCCAAACTCTTTTAATGTCAATCCACAATATTTTGAAAAATTATTTTGCCATGTTTTGAGTCCTCTTTTATTAGGTGTCCTCTCTTCTGCTCTCTATAGCAAGGAAGAGATCACAATCCAAGTTTTGTTTTTGAAGCTTTCTTTTTGTGTTCTGTTTTATCTTATGTTCCTTATAGAGAAAAATCTGTAGTATGTTTTCTGCTTATGCTTTTAACCTATTGCATATCAGAACTTCTATTTCTTTTTGTGCTTATTAACTGGAAAGCAATTGACCAGATTCTATCTAGCAATTCTTCTTTTTTCCCCAGCGGGCGCTAGATCATGTTCTCGCGGCCGGCGAGTCGGCAGGGTGTCGGCACGCGGGACATGGCAGTCTGACACGTCGGAGGCCGGCGGCTCGCAATTGCTCCCTTGCCGGTGGGGCGGGAATCGGAGAGGCCAATCGGCAGGCGTAAAGCACCTGCCGATTGGCCCCTCCGATGGTCTGTCCGGAGGAAGGGTCCAATCGGCACCCTTCCTCATCCCGGACAGAGCCCACCCTAACTCCTCCCCCCAAGCCCTTACGGCTTTATTTAGTCCGCGGTGCCCGCGGCGCCGCGGACGGGGATTAAGATGAATTTGAGTTGCTAATCTATTCATTCACAGACCATTTGCAACATTTTTGCAGGAATTTTTAACTTTGGCTTTTTGAATCTTTTTCTGAGTGCTTCTTTTTACACAACAGTACATCTTGTTGGACAAACTATAGGCATGGGCATGTCCAGTAGATCTAGCCTCCAATAACTATCTTGTTCCCATAGTAATCTATCAGTTTTCTCTCAAATTCCCAAACTCACCAGGAGTTTGGCAACCTCCTTCCCTTGTCTTATGATTGCACTCTAATCTCCCTCTCCCTCCCTGGAGATGGCATGTAGCTCCTCTTAAATTCTATTTTCAGTCTCTGTAAGGTCATGGTGGGCACCCACCACAGTAGATCTTTTTGACAGTCACTTATGGGGGCACCCCTCTGCTCCAATCTTTCATTTGAGTTCATTGGCTTCAAAGCTCTAAATTTTTGAGTATTTTTCCTAATCTGTATATCCATCAGGCTGTGTGCCTACCTGAGCCCAGCCTCAGCAAACTTTGCAGCATCACTCTTTGCAGCTGCACACATTAAACTTTTCTCTAGCTTCATCCTTCTCTCTCAATTGGGTGTCTCCCCCTTGAGCTCTTCAGCTCCACTGTGCTGTTGATGCTCTGGGCCGCTCAAATATTCTTGCAACCCATGTCTGCCAAGTCTGCCCTAAGGAGGCTCCAGGCTTGCGCATCACACAACCAATGGTCCTGCCTGCATGCGGTTCACTGGTATCCTACTCGCCAACCTTTAGACCTGACCTGGTCAAGATGACAGCAACCCTCTGCCTGCATTTCCTGTGGATGTGTTCCTGTGATTGTGACCTGCTGCTCTGCGCTTTCTGCCGCAGCCTACCTGCTGGTGAACTACTGATGCTTTACCCCTGCTCCTGCTGTATGAAGCCTCGCTGCCCAGATTGCCTGCTGCTTCTTCTGTATACTACCTCTGACCCTGTGTATCCTCTGACGCCCTGGATTAGTGCCTTCACTGCCTCTTCCCCTGCCATTTAAGTCATGGGGGGGGGGGAAAGATCAACTTGCAAGCTAACTCGGACCTGCACACATCTCCAGCTATTTGCTTGTTGCCACAACCTCTTGCCAGTGGCTCTCTCATAAAATGGATCCTCGCCAAAGCTGCTTTTTCACCTGCAGGAGAAAACCTCCTTTACCCTCTTGCCTTCACCCAGCACTGTCCTATAAGAGCAACCAAGTATATATATGCAGCCAAGTATATATATAGCAATACTGGACTAGTCATCCATCTTCATCAACCTTCAACTACTGGACTAGTCTCCCACCTTCACCAATGGAACAAGGGGTGGGGGAGGAAGGTTTCAAGCTATTGTTTCTCAGTTGTACTATGCCATGCCAGTCACGTATTTCAATTAATTGTCTGTATTTCAAATTGAATTGTGCCACATATTTCCAATATTGTCCATTGCATTGTGCTTGTAGCAGTCCTCCATGTTCTTCAGTTTCTTTCATTGCAGTTAATTTCATTGTATTTATTTATCCTTCCCTATGTGCCTTCCCTATGTGCCTCTTGTGGCGCAGAGTGGTAAGGCAGCCGTCTGACAGCTTTGCCCATAAGGCTGGGAGTTCAATCCCAGCAGCCGGCTCAAGGTTGACTCAGCCTTCCATCCTTCTGAGGTCGGTAAAATGAGTACCCAGCTTGCTGGGGGGTAAACGGTAATGACTGGGGAAGGCACTGGCAAACCACCCCGTATTGAGTCTGCCAAGAAAACGCTAGAGGGCGTCACCCCAAGGGTCAGACATGACTCGGTGCTTGCACAGGGGATACCTTTACCTTTACCTTTATGTGCCTCCCCATGTTTATGTACCCTTCCCATTTTCTCCCATGCTTAGTTTGTATTAGCTTTAGATAATAGAAATCTCCTCTCTACAGTAAAGTGGATCCAAGACGCCAAAGAATCCCCAGGTAACATTTCATATAACATGACACCTACATCACATACACTAAATTTTGTTTTATTTTTGATTGGATTCACATTTTTTATAGAATGGCCCATAGTCCCTTGATCCATTGTACCTGAACCCTCTTCCCATCTCTTTACTAACATTTCTGACACAAAATGGATGACCAGTTCTTGATTTCTATTTGGTTAATGGGTGAAGCCATGTGTCGGCTGACACATGCCTTCAAGGGGGGGGGGGATGTTACCCTAGAGGTAGCCCATAATGGAAGGGTACCTCACACAGAGACACTTTCATGCACAGACTATGGAGTCAGTAGGGCCCCTTAAGAAACCTAGGAAGCCAGGCCAGGTCTCCATCTTGTTTGGGCTTCACTACATTTCCTCCTTGCCCAAATGACTGAGCTAAATGTGCATGTTGTCTAAATCACCCCCCCCCCCAGCCAAAGACCATTAGACTATCTACAGGAAAGGAATATCCCTTCAAGGTACTAACTGCAACTTCTTTTGTCTCTCTTGTCCAGTGTAATTTCTGTCTAGCAGCATCCTGTCCACCCCTCATGCCGTCAACCCTGTGTTTTGGCTGCTTGGATCCAAGAAAGGTGCAGTATCTTGTCCCCCCTGTAGAACTTAGAGTATGTATGCGTTTGCTTCTGTGTGTATTTTGAATGTAACCCTGATATTTTCCCCAAACAAATCCTGAGTGTAAGCTTTTGTCTTCTTCGTTTAAAAAGGATTTCTTCCAGGGAAAGGACCCCGTAAAAATTGGTAGTAAAAGAACCTGTGTTACCCCTGCCTCTTGCTATACTCATGATTCCCCAGCAATTTGGGTAACACCGCATGCATTCCTTCCCCCCGGCCAGAGACTCACCGCACACACTGACCTAGCAGCCGACGCGGTGAGTCCTCCGGCTGCCCTACTCCTCCTCCTGCTTCTCCCGCCTGCAGGACCAGCCTCGCCACGTTGCAGACGCGGCGAGGCCGCTCCTGCGGCTGGAAGAGCCACCGGCCATCGTTGTGGGGGGGGAGCCGCTCACATGGCCGCGGGTGGGGGGGAGCCGTTCTGCCTTCTCCTGGCCGCTGGAACGGCCTCACCGCGTCGCAGACGTGGCCGCTCCAGTGGCCGGGAGAAGGCCTCAGATGGCTGCGGGTGGGGGGGGGGGAGCCGCTCCATCTTTTCCCGGACTGGCATTCCCAGATTTGTAAAGACGACTGTAGTTACTCAAGGTAGTGGGAAGCACTTTCGGTTCTTTGCAAGATCTGTCACTTCCAACTCTGGGTTAGGTACACCCTACTGAATCGCACAGATGTCAATAGATTTCGAAGAGAGTGTTAATTCTACTTCAGATTGCCCTACTACCAGAATTATTACCTCTAATTATTCCAAAACATTTGTCTGAGTTTGTAAACTGACTTTTAAAAACAATTTCCTACAAGACTTCTGTACCGTACCGAAAATCCAAATTGCCACACCCTTTCTAGACTGTAAGTGTATGTAGCGTCTTTGAAGCCACAAGTAAGGTTCTGGTTGAGATAATGCTTTGAACTAAGACCATTACCCCCTTAAATGTCAATGTGTAGTTTTGTCAGTAACAGAAGTAAATATTTCTGACCATATGTAATCTACTACTTTCATTAATAACTACAAGTACTTCAGAAGTTGTAGGTACAAAACACAATTAAAACACAAAAACTCTTTATTTAGGCCAGTTGAAAGAACAAAACTATGCAAACTTTTGAGTTCTCTAGAATCTTTTCAAAGAGCTCAAGAACTTGGAAGCTTGCACACTGATTTGTGTTATTTTAGCTGGTACATAAATGTTATTGTATGCTTTTGTTTTACAACCAGCAGATACTGACTTGTTTGTTAGCAGATACAAGCTGGTAAAAAAAAGATTATGTAAAAGGATAATGAATATAACAATCTGGTCTCTATTACATTTCACCCAGTAAATTCTATGGTTCTGGGCTGAATACCATCTTAGATTCACTTATAAAGGTCATAACCAATTCTAACATTAGAGAATCCCAATGGTCATACTGACACCATACAGAATTTCAGTACCAGCCTCTTTGGTTACTTTATTCAATCCAGTTTTATTTAAATTGCTAATTGTACAAGAAATTGTTTTTATTTATATTGACCTAATTTTTAAACCGCCTGCTCCGGAGGAGCGGGAGGAATAAAAGAGTTAGGGCAAGTGGGGAGGAGTTAGGGTGGGCCCTACCTTGTCAGGGCCCTACGGGGATGATGGGGGGGGGGGAGCCAGACTCTAGCGCCCACTGTATTAACATTACAGCGGGCTTTATTTCTAGTTTATAAATAAAGTACCATGACTGGGAATGTCATTCTGCCGTGAAACATAGATATGACCAATTTAAGGTTTCTGTGGGTGCAAGGATACCCTTTCATAGATTGTGGTTTTCCCACCTGCCCCATTCTATGATCTGGGGGTGGGGGAGGGCTCCTGCAAAAGCATTTCAGGGGTCATTTGGGCCTGCTGTTGGGTAGGGGGAAGCAGGTAACTGTGCTCCATGAGTGGAAATGTTGTGCCTTGGTCAGGATCTAAGCATATATGTTTTATACATAGATACAAGATTCTTGATACAACTACAGGATGCCCAATCCCAAATTAAGACACTACTGCAATATGTGTGTGTGTGGAGGGGGCATTGTTATCAATGATCTCTCTTTACCTGAGCCAAAATTGCCTCATGCTGTCCTAGTTTTGCTATATCCTTTGCTAGTGCAGCTCAGTTCTACTAACCTTAAAATCTGAATGTGTCACTCAAAGCCCAGTTGAAACTTCTGCATAGGAGGAAGATAAGTGACTTTGGAAAGAGCATAGAACTGGAAGGTGAAATGCTAGGCACAAACAATCTCAGCCACTCTCCAAGGCAGTATTTTTCAACCTTTTTACCATGGAGGACCCCCTGAAATATTCTTCAGGCTTTGAGGACCACCGGAAGTGATGTCAGCTGGCCACATCCCTGGAAGTCATGTGCTACCAGCAGTGACATCACCCAGACATTCTCACTGGTTGTGACTTCAACAGACTACTCCCACATTGCAGGAAGTGGTGTTACCAGCCTCTTCCTGTGTCACCAGAATTGACAGGGGGGACTGGCCAAAACCCACGGGCCATCAGGAGGCCCACCAGCAGGGCCAGAACTCCAGAAGCACTTTCCCTTTGGTTGGTTTCCGGCACAGGTACTCTGGGGACTAATAATTAACATGACCTTCCCTGTGTGGTGCAAGATTTGGCCACTGTGTGACACCGATTGGTGGACTGGATGGGCCATTGGCCTGATCCAACATGACACCTTTTTTGTTCTTATGACTGGAGCAGTGATGGCCTTATTCTTGTTGCTTAGGAGGCAATAGTAGGAGGGCTTCTGGAGGTCTTGCAGTGCTGGTAGACCTGTTGATGATCCCTGAGATTTGGTGATTTTGTGACAGATGGCTGGACTCATCCATCATGACCTTGCTCATGTTCTTATGGTTAGCTGGCAGCCCATCTAGTGAATATTCCCAGTCAGGAGTGGGACTGGCTTCTACAAGGTTACATGGCAAGAAGGTGTGGAAGAAACAGCTGCGGCCAGGCTCTAGGCTTCCGGCGGAGGGAGGGCAGCTTATCCTGCCCAGAGTGGTCCAGCTCAGGCTTCAGCCACAGCTTCTTGAATCTATCTCAAGCACCAGTTCCATGAAGAAGAGAAACAGCCAGCCTAGAGGGCAACTGTTGTTCTGTTCATGAAGCATAGGAGATCAGATTGTACTTCTTTGAGGTTGCCAGTCCCCCTCCCCCCTGGAGGTTGGCATCTCTAGCAATGTGTGAAAGTCAAATGTAGGCGGGAGTGGGTTGAATCTGATATGACAATTCTGGTGACACAGGAAGAGGCTTAGAAACCCCAATTCCTATGATGGGAAAGCCCCAGTGTGCATAGCATCACAAATAAAATAAATCATTGTTAAATAAAAGTTAGTTTCATTTTTGTGTGTGCAATATGCTAAATAGCAAAACTTTCCTGAGCAAAACAAGGAAGTATTCATCTCAGCTGTTATAAAGCCTACCTTGCAATGCAGCAATTCTCTTCGGGGAAAATGATCTGTGTGATTTGGACGTGTTTTGGGGAGATCCCCAGACAATACCAGTAGGTTGGCAATCCTAGGACCTGAGAATATATTTTCTCAGGGTCAGAAATGGCTGCTAGAGCAAAAGTAAACATGGGAAGAAAGAAGTCCTTATGCAGGCTGTGCACAGTCCTTGCACTGGATTCAGGTGTAGTAGCTCTTTGTTAGGGATGCCAGCCACCAGGCATTCCTGGGGAACCCCTGGAATTACTGCTCATCTCCTGATGACAAAGATCAGTTCCTCTAGAGAAAATGGCTGCGTTGGAGGGTGGACTATGGCATTCTGCCCCACACAGGGTCAGGGATGCCAGCCTCAAGATGGGACTTCCTACCTTCTTCCTTGCTATTGGGGCATGGAACAGGAAAGGGTGCAGGGAGAGGGGCTATAGGCTACTAAGAGCCAGCCTCCTCTCTCCTCGCCACCCCCCCAGCCACCCCCCCCCCATAAGCCCTGGCCCTATTTCCTTCACAAACCTCAAGAGTTTTATACAGAAAAATGCCCCCTCCCCACTGGCTCTCTGCCTTCTTTCTTGCTATCAGGGAGGAGCTATCAGCAGGAGAGGAAGCAGGGAGAGGGGCTATGGGCTATTAAGAACCAGGTTACTGTCTCTCTCGCTTCTCCCACCCGCAGCCAACCTTCCCAAAGCTCACAATTTTAGCCAGAAAAACGGAACCTCCCAATAGCCCCGCAGGAAAGGAACGTTCTCCAAGAAGCATAAATACTAACAAACGGGCTTGACAAAGACTGTGGCAGGGGAGGGGCAATAGGCAGTTTAAGTTTGGAATAATTATGCAGGCTCCACCTCCTATCAGCTGGGAAAACCACTCATGCTTGAGGGGAAGGGGGAACAAGGGAAATGGCCAGTTCCCAAGCCTAGGTAAGGCAGCAGGAGAAATGCCAGGGACCCCTTCAAGCCCCCCCTCCCCCAGACCCCTGGTAGGGAAACACTGCTCCATGGGGATTGTCCATCATTAGAACATGAGAGCAAAAGGCCTAAGTGAACAGCAGTGTTTGTTTTTTTTTAAATAGGTTGTGTTCAGAATCACAGAGGCCTGAAGGAAAAAACTGGATGAGTCAGTCTTTCAGCATCTAGATTTTGTGCTACTGATTAGATGAAAAAAAATTACGTTGCTGTGGGAATTGCTGTCTTTTTGTATGGGACATGTCTGAAGCCCAGACACTGGATGGTGGAATTGCTTGTTTATTTTATTATTTATTTGTTTATTATTTATTTATTTATTTATTTATTTATTATATTTACCGGGTATACTGCCCTCCCCGGAGGCTCAGGGCGGTTTACATAAGAACATAAGAACAATACGTCTGTAACATGTGAATAACCATACAATAATAATAACTAATAGTTGTAACAATATAACAATATAACAGTATAACAATATAAACAATGCAACAGTGCAATCAGGTCCAGAGTATACTGGTGGAGTTCTGAGGAGGGGCGGGGGAGGGGGGAGCAGGGGCCCTTCAGTCACTGTTGGTTATGTCGGGTCTCAACCAAATGCCTGGCAGAAGAGCTCCTTTTTGCAGGCCTAGTAATATCAGAGGTCTAGTAATATCAGCAGTGCCGACCCGCCTCGGTCCAACTGGCGACGGAGGACATGCGTCAGGGCGACTAGCACTGTCTCTACCCCATGGTTAAGCCAGAAACCTGACTGGGAGGGGTCTAGGACCAAAGCTTCTTCCAGGTATTCCATCATTTGGTTTGCGACAGCCCTTTCAATCATCTTCCCAATGTTACCCTAGAGGTAGCCCATAATGGAAGGATGCCTCACACAGAGATACCTTCATGCACAGAAGCCCATGACTGGACTCTGAGCAGGTTGGCACACACATAAACCAGCCTGGCAGAGACTGACTATGGAGTCAGTAGGGCCCCTTAAGAAACCTAGGAAGCCAGGTCAGGTCTCCATCTTGTTTGGGCTTCACTAGATTTCTTACATTTCCTCCTTGCCCAACTGACTGAGCTAAATGTGCATGTTATCTAAATCACGCCCCCCCCCCCCAGCCAAAGACCATTAGACTATCTACAGGAAAGGAATATCCCTTCAAGGTACTAACTGCAACTTCTTTTGTCTCTCTTGTCCAGTGTAATTTCTGTCTAGCAGCATCTCTTATCCCCAAATGTCTTCCCCCAGTCCTTCCTGATAAAATAAAGACAGGGCCATTAGCGACACATTACACCTAGCCAAGGTATTGTTCTACTTGATGAGATTACTCCACACTTCCCACTCTAGTGACATCACAGTTCAAACTCACCTATCAGGTACTCATAATATCAGAGACCAATCAACAATCAAGGACTTCCCAATGGGCAGTCCTGGGGTTGGCCCGGAAATTTCAAACACTATATCAAGCCTTGCGCACACCCTGTGTGTGTGTGTGTGTGTGTGTGTGTGTGTGTGTGTGTGTGTGCTGTTCCCTCCACACCCGGCATCGTGTCCACCCCTGATGTCGTCAACCCTGTGTCTTGGCTGCTTGGATCCAAGAAAGGTGCAGTATCTTGAACTTGTCCCCCTCTAGAACTAAGTGTATGTATGTTTTTGCTTCTGTGTGTGTTTTGAATGTACCCTGATATTTTCCCCAAAAAAATCCCATGAGTATAAGCTTTTGTCTTCTTCATTTAAGGAGGGTTTCTTCCAGGGAAAGGACCCCGTAAAAATTGGTAGTAAAGATCCTGCGTTACCCAGCCTCTTGCTATATTCAAAATTCCCCAGCAATTTGGGTAACAGATTTTGGTGGAGAATGTGCGGGCAATACCTTGTATCTCTGATAACATATTTTGGTGAATGTGTGGAAACTACCCTGCATCTCTGATAACATATTTTGGTGGGAAAAACTACCCTGTATGTCTGAAAGCAAGTGTTAATGCAGGTGTTTGTTCTCAGAGTGCAGACGTAGGGAATTTTTCCTGTGAAGAAATCCTGTGTTTTTGGAATTTGATGAGAGTAATGTGTGCATGTGTTTGATAGCAATCCTCTCAGGGTGTTACTGAAATTTACTTTCTTGGGAGGGACTTTAGCTTGAAAAGTTAGGATCTTGACTTTTGTGTGTTCCTGTAGGAACTAGGACCCCCGAAAGGGCTAGATTCCTCTAACTAGGACCAAGCCCTGGAAAGGCTAGGCTCCTTCCTTTGCCAGACTAGGACCCCGAAAAGGCTGGTCTGGAGCCTCCTGAAAATTACATTTGTGTGTTACTGTAGGAATTAGACCCCGAAAGGCTAGATTCCTTTCCTCACAGGCTAGGACCCCGAAAGGCTGGCCTCGTTGCCTACACTTTCTCATATAGGAACTAGACCCCAAAAGGCTAGATTCCAACCAGGCTAGGACCCTGAAAGGCTGGCCTCATTCATAAACTTTCCAGATAGGAACTAGGACCCCGAAAGGCTAGATTCCAACCAGGCTAGGACCCCGAAAGGCTGACTTGGAGCAAAGCAGGAACTGTCTTGAACAGTCAGTCTCCTGAAATTTAAAGTGCTGCCCTGATCAAGCAGGCACTCCTCTCTTAGGCTTTGTCTCGAAAAGGCAGGCCATATTAAGTTCTAAGGTTCTCATAGGTTACGCCCCGAAAGGCTAGCCAGATTCTCTCGTCCGTGTTTGTGTGCTCACTAAAAGTTCTCAGTGCTCATTAAGAAAAGCTCAGACCTGTTCGTTAAAGAAAAAGGGCTTTTCAGAATTCTCAAGTGTTTGTGCAGTACCTCAAGTTAAAAATGGAAAAGGTAGACCTAAGAAACTTTAGTCCAATGATCACCTGGACAAATTAACGAAATGGATTGTTAAACAAGGGGAAAACCCATGGAATCAAGATTCCTTTTCGGGTTCTGACCCATTGGCAATGCTAAAAGAAACTTTTATTGCTGTATGCAGTGCAAAGAAACTGGGGAGTTCCAAGAAAAATGTATATGCCAGTTGGGGTCTATTCGTAGCTCTGACTGGGGCTGCTGATCAATTAAAAGCCTTAAAGGCTGAAAATGCCCAGTTCCAAGCCCAGATCACCCTGCTCCAAGGTGAGAAAGAAGATATCCGGGCTGGCAAGGTCAGACTTGCTTGGGAGCTCCAAAAAACCCTAGAACAATTAGAAGCCGCCACTTACAGAGCTCATGTGGCAGAAGAAAAGGTTGGAGACCTAAGTCACCAGCTCACCCAAACTCAACATGCTGCCCAGTATTTACATTCCCAGGCTAAGGTTCAGCATGCTCAAGTAAGCCATGAGGCATGCCATAGAAAAATGCAGCAACTTGAAAAGCAGTTAGAGCTCCAGAGGGCTCTAGTTGCCACAGTTCATACAGCGACTCTTCCCATTCGACCTTCTGAGCCTCTGCCAGAAGCAATAACTCCCAAAATGTTCATAGAACCCCAAGGGGAAAATTCAGCTCCCTTACACCCAGTTCTAGTTACAACCCCTGCAGATAGAACTGAGAGGCAAGAAATCCAGAAACAGCTCCCCATTGCAGGCCAGCTTAGAGTATCAGGTTATCTTGAATTTCCCACTAACCAGGACTCCAAAAATTTAAACATTCAGGCAAACAGTGGTCTCCACTCTCAGTACAGGATCAAGAGGGAGAACTGCTTTAATCAGAATCACCCCAATTCTAATAGGAATAGAGACAATCGCTCCCTGCAGCCACCTAATGGCTGGAGCAAACAAAAGCCAGGAGAAAGGAGTAAGCCACAAAATGGTTTCCCTTCAAATAATTTTCCCCCAAATACTCTCAAACCTAAATACTTCCAGACTAGAAAAACTGCCCATCATCAACGCAATAAAAGAATCAGTAACAGGACTTTTCTATGGCAGGAACTTAGGAATACTGGAGCAGACATGTCCCAGTATCATGACCAACCCACATATGTACTCATGTGTGCTTTTGTAAAGGCCATTAGAGAGAAAAGGAACAGAGACATACTTAGATGTGAGCTACAGAAAACCAACCCCATAGAAATTTCTTCTCAACCCCCTAAGGACTGGCAGAAGGAAATAGAGAAATTTAAAATTCTTACCCAGAAATAAGATTTGGAAATCTTGATAAGAAAAACAAAGAATTCCAGGGTGAACTTTTAAATGTAAAAACCCATTTGCAAAATGTCCTGGATTTCCAAAGCCACACAGATAATAAATTGAAAAGAAAATACAGCAGATCCAGTAACCCAGCTTTACCTCTTGTCTTTAAAGAAGAGGAAATGTTCTCAGTTCCCCAATCTC
Source organism: Paroedura picta (assembly GCF_049243985.1). Taxonomy (NCBI): domain Eukaryota; kingdom Metazoa; phylum Chordata; class Lepidosauria; order Squamata; family Gekkonidae; genus Paroedura; species Paroedura picta. The sequence continues at coordinate 75,499,045 of NC_135371.1, read as the reverse complement.
AGAGTCAGGAAGGAAACCCTGCCTCTGAACCTGTACAGAGTTCCAAAATCCAAGTTGACAACAATTATATTAACAGGGAAGAATTTGTTGCAAGGACAACATTCTTTTTCAATTTTCTCTTAGCTTCTCTCCTCCCATTTAATGTTGCAAGCAAAGTTAACAGATTTCCGATTCAATGATATAATCAGCTTAATCTTTCAACTTCCAAAAATAGTTCCAGTGCCACTGAGTTAATTTACACAGGAAAATAAATTGTTCAACATGTGTGCTTCCATTTTTACGTTTAAATTTTCTATTTTTAAATTTGGCTGCAATTGATAGAGCCTCCACTGATAGTTGCAGTCACACTGAAACAGCCACTATTTTGCAATCTTAAAACAGACTCCCTTTGTCTAACTGCCTTCCTAGGCACTCAGGCCCATGACTCATGCCTTGCTCTCCCCCATCCAGGCAACTAATTTACACAACTAAGGAACAGCACAGAAAGTTTTCTTTCTTCCCAAATCAGTAATGGGAGAAGTTTTGTTTCTTTAAAGACTGACTCCTATCTCAGAGAGAATCTAAAGGGGGGAAGAGTACAGTAAAATAGTTCTGTTCTAAGATATGTTTTGTTTTTGTTTTTATTTTAAGACAATTTTGGCTGCTTTTAGTATTTGAAATATTTTCTCTTTGAGAAAAAGCATTCCCTCCATAGCTTTTCCTTCACTCTGACATTTTTACTTCCTATTTCAAATTTTAATTGGCAGTTAACACTTTTTTTTTCATAAAACCATTTTGTTTAAAAATCTGTTTTTGTTTTGAATATGTTTAAATAGCTTCATACAGACCTTTCATTTTGGTACTCAGACTTCTATTCAGCCTGACTTCTACAAAAAGTCACTCTGTGCATGTACAGAGGAACAATATTTCCTCCTTAAGAACACCATTCTGTTAACACACTATTGTGTAATGGGACTCTGACCATCTTCATGTTCTTCTCATTCATTCCTTCCCACTCATATCCTCAGCAGTACTCCAATAGATGTAACTTTTAAAAGAAGCAATTGGCATCTAATCAGCCTGGCCTACAAGCAGGCAGATCTCAATCTAAAAAAAAACAAACAAGTTTCTATTACTCAACCCTTGAATTTTCTTTAAGGTTATTTGTTTTATTCATTTTTATAAGAAAACCTTTGCTTCTAGATTTGTGCTTATGTGCTCTAACTTTTTAGATTGTTTATGTTTATTTCCAAATTCTTTTAATGTCAATCCGCAATATTTTGAAAAATTCTTTTGCCATGTTTTGAGTCCTCTTTTAATTAGGAGTCCTCTCTTCTGCTCTTTATAGCAAGGAAGAGATCACAATCCAAGTTTTGTTTTTGAAGCTTTCTTTTTGTGTTCTGATTTATCTTATGTTCCTTATAGAGAAAAATCTGTAGTATGTTTTCTGCTTATGCTTTTAACCTACTGCATATCAGAGCTTCTATTTCTCTTTGTGCTTATTAACTGGAAAGCAATTGACCAGATTCTATCTAGCAATTCTTCTTTTTATTCCCCATATATATTTGTATATGAGCTGCTAATCTATTCATTCACAAACTATTTGCTACATGTTTGCACGAACTTTTAACTTTGGCTTTTTGAATCTTTTTCCGAGTGCCTCCTTTTACACAACAGTGCAGCAGTAGACCTAGGTCCAGTAGACCTAGCCTCCAAAACCTTCTTCTTACAGGACTTACAGGACTTTTTCGCTTGTGTATTTCTACAAAGCATCTTGCTTCAGTCACCCATAGTAATCTATCAGTTTTCTCTCATATTCCCAAACTCACCAGGAGTTTGGCATCCTCCTTCCCTTGTCCTATGATTTTGCTCTACTCTCCCTCTCCCTCCCTGGAGATGGCATCTAGCTCCTCTTAAATTCTATTTTCAGTCTCTGTAAGGTCATGGTGGGCACCCACCACAGTAGATCTTTTTGACAGTCACTTATGGGGGCACCCCTCTGCTCCAATCTTTTATTTTGAGTTCATTGTCTTTTGAGTATTTTTCCTATCCATCAGGCTGTGTGCCTACTTGAGCCCAGCCTCAACAGACTTTGCAGCCTCACTCTTTGCAGCTGCACACACTTCTCCATTGAACTTTTGTCAATCTTTGTCCTTCTCTCAATTGGGTGTCTCCCCTTTGAGCTCTTCAGCTCCACTGTGCTGTTGATGCTCTGGGCCACTCAAATATTCTTGCAACCCACGTCTGCCAAGTCTGCCCTAAGGAGGCTCCAGGCTTGTGCATCACAACCAATTCCTGATGGTCCTGCCTGCATGCTGTTCCTGCTCGCCAACCTCCAGACCTGACCTGGTCAAGATGACAGCAACCCTCTGCCTGCATTTCCTGTGGATGTGTTCCTGTGGTCATGACCTGCTGCTCTGCGCTTTCTGCCCCAGCCTACTTGCTGGTGAACTACTGATGCTTGCTGTTCCTGCTCTATGAATATTCACTGCCCTGCCTGCTGCTTCTTCTATATGCTACCTCTGACCCTGCATACCCTCAGATGCCCTGGATAAGTGCCTTTACTGCCTCTTCCCCTGCCATTTTAGTCACGAGGGGGGGAAGAAGATCAACTTGCAAGCTAACACAGACCTGTACACATCTCCAGCTATTTGCTTGTTGCCACAACCTCTTGCCAGTGGCTCTCTCATAAAATGGATCCTTGCCAAAGCTGCTTTTTCACCCACATGGAGGAACCTCCTTCAACCTCCTTGCAACCTTCACCCAGCAATGTCCTATATGAGCAACCAAGTATATATATGCATATATATAGCAACACTGGACTAGTCTCCCACCTTCACCAATGGAACAAGGGGTGGGGGAGGAAGATTTTCAAGCTATTGTTTCTCAGTTGTACTATGCCATGCCAGTCACTTATTTCAATTAATTGTCTGTATTTCAAATTGAATGGTGCCACATAGTTCCAATATTGTCCATTGCATTGTGCTTGTAGCAGTCCTCCATGTTCTTCAGTTTCTTTCATTGCAGTTAATTTCATTGTATTTATTTATCCTTCCCTATGTGCCTCCCCATGTTTATGTACCCTTCCCATTCTCCCCATACTTAGTTTGTATTATCTTTAGATAACAGAAATCTCCTCTCTTTAGTAAGGTAGATCCAAGAAGCCAAAGACTCTCCAGGTAACATGACACCTACATCACATATGTTTTATTTTTGTTTTGTTTTATTTTTGATTGGATTCACATTTTTATAGAATGGCCCATAGTCCCTGGCTCACACAGAGATACCTTCATGCACAGAAGCCCATGACTGGACTCTGAACAGGTTGGCACACACATAAACCAGCCTGGCAGAGACTGACTATGGAGTCAGTAGGGCCCCTTAAGAAACCTAGGAAGACAGGTCAGGTCTCCATCTTGTTTTGGCTTCACTACATTTCCTCCTTGCCCAACTGACTGAGCTAAACGTGCATGTTGTCTAAATCACCCCCCCCCCCAGCCAAAGACCATTAGACTATCTACAGGAAAAGAATATCCCTTCAAGGTACTAACTGCAACTTCTTTTGTCTCTCTTGTCCAGTGTAATTACTGTCTAGCAGCATCTCTTATCCCCAAATGTTTTCCCCCCAGTCCTTCCTGATAAAACAAAGACAGGGCCATTAGCGACACATTACACCTAGCCAAGGTATTGTTCTACTTGATGAGATTACTCCACACTTCCCACTCTAGTGACATCACAGTTCAAACTCACCTATCAGGTACTCATAATATCAGAGACCAATCAACAATCATGGACCTCCAAGTGGGCAGTCTCTGGGGCTGGCCCGGGAATTTCAAACACTATATCAAGCCTTGCGCACACCCTGTGTGTGTGTGTGTGCTGTTCCCTCCACACCCGGCATCCTGTCCACCCCTGATGTCGTCAACCCTGTGTCTTGGCTGCTTGGATCCAAGAAAGGTGCAGTATCTCGAATTTGTCCCCCTGTAGAACTTAGTGTAACTTGTCCCCCTGTAGAACTTAGTGTATGTATGTTTTTGCTTCCGTAAAAATTGGTAGTAAAGATCCTGCGTTACCCAGCCTCTTGCTATATTCATAATTCCCCAGCAATTTGGGTAACACCCAGAAACGCTAAATGCGAGACGGGTCTGTAATTGTTAGGCTCTCGTGGATCTAGAGATTTTTTTTTTCATCAGTGGGTGTACCACAGCCTCTTTCAATCCCTCCGGGAATTCTCCCATTGTGAGAGATAGGTTGATTATCTCCCAGAGGGGGCCCTTTATCCTTATGCCAGCTGTTTTTAAGGGCCAGGTTGGGCAAGGGTCCAGTGGGCATGTGGTTGACCTTGATGTTGCTAGTATCCTGTCCACTTCGGTCAGTGTGAGTCGTCTGAAGTTACTCAGAGTTTTCTCCAAAGACGGCCAAGGGGCCTGTAGTTCACTTTCTGTATCTAAGGTTGGAGGAAGGTCGTGGTGGAGTATCGAGATTTTTTCTGCAAAATGACTCACAGCTGATATCCAATTTGCTACTGTTTTGTTACCCTTCAGCCAGGGCAGTGAGGGATTGAGCTACCTTAAACAATTGAGCCGGGCGTGAGTCTGCAGATGCAATGGTAGCCGAGTAAAAATTGCATTTTACTGACTTCACCGACCATCTCATAGGCCTTCATCTACCTTGTACAAAATGTTCTCAAGGCTTTGTCATGAGTCTTCCTCCAAACTCGCTCTAGCCATCTCAGTTCCCGTTTCTTGTTGCGAAGCTCCTCGGTGTACCAGGGGGCCGGCTTGAGATGGGGCTGGAGAGGGCGTCGGGGAGCTATCTCGTCAATGGCAGTCAGCAGTCTATTATGCCAGTCGCTAACCAGGCCATTGAGAGAAGTGCCGGGAGGTATTGGTTCTCGCAGAGCGTTCAGGAATCCTGTGTTCCCCAGCGTGATATGAGAGCCCCTGATATGACTGAAGGTGAAGAAGAGTTGGTTCTTCTATGCCACTTTTCTCTACTCAAAGGAGGCTCAAAGCAGCTTACAGTCACCTTCCCTTTCCTTTCCCCACAACAGACACCCTGTGAGGGAGGAGAGGTTGAGACAGCCCTGATATTACTGAAGAAGAAGAAGAGTTGGTTCTTATATGCCGCTTTTCTCTACCCGGAGTCTTAAAGCAGCTTTCCTCTCCCCACAACAGACACCCTGTGAAGGAGGAGAGGCCGAGACAGCCCTGATATTACTGAAGGAGAAGAAGAGTTGGTTCTGATATGCCACGTTTCTCTACACGAAGGAGTCTCAAAGCATCTTCCAATCGCCTTCCCTTTCCTCTCCCCACAACAGACAGCCTGTGGGGTGGGTGAGGCTGAGAGAGCCCTGATATCACTTCTTGGTCAGAACAGTTTTATCAGTGCCGTAGGGAGCCCAAGGTCACACAGCTGGCTGCATGTGGGGGAGTGCAGAATCGAACCCGTCATGCCAGATTAGAAGTCCCCACTCCTAACCACTAAAACTGCATTTATATTTTGATTGCTCATGCAATCAGATTCCTATGCAAGTTCACAAATCGCAGTGCGGTTTGCACAGGGTAGTGTGAACTGGAATGGTGGTGGAGAAACCAGCTCTGTAATTGTGCCGGTTCCCGCACCACACCAGTTTGAGCCTGAGGTAGAAGCGGAGTTCCACCAATATGGGCACTGGTGAGGCTGAAATGATGTGGACTGGCAAGGCTGCATTGATGGCACTGATCAGACTGCATTGATGGGCAGTGCAATCTGTATGTCTCTGTGTGGGCAAAGTTACTGCTGGCATATTGTTTTTGTAGTGCTTGATATTTTACTAATAGCTATTTGGAATCCCTAGGAAAAAATGATATCAAGAAAGAGAAAAATTGACTCAGAGTGTAGGATATTTAAAGAACAGTGGAACAGATTACTTTTTCATGCAGTACAAGGAAAAAGCTGTGTGTTTGATATGCCAGAATATAGTGTCTATGTTCAAAGAATACAATTTGCGTCTACACTATCAAATTCAACATAAAGATAAATATGATTGTTTAGTAGGAGAAGTGAGAAAAGATAAAATATTAAAACTGAAAACTACATTGACAACTCAGCAAAATACTTTTGTGAAGCAGAAGCAGCTAAATATTTCAGCACTGCAAGCAAGTTTTCAAGTTGCCAAGCTAATAGCGTGTACTGGCAGACCATTCGTGGAGGGAGAATTTGTTAAAGAATGCCTTCTTTCTGTTGCCAAAGTGATGTGTCCAGAGAAGACAGATTTATTTAGTACAGTGAGTCTTTCAGGACCTACAATTACATGAAGGATTGAAGAGATGGGAGACAATTTACATCAGCATTTGCAAAACTCCACAAAAAAAGTTTCCTATTTTTCCTTGACACTCGACGAAAGTAATGATGTTCGTGATTCTGCACAACTTCTCATTTTTATTCGTGGGATGAATGACTATTTTGAAGTCACAGAAGAGCTTGCTGCACTGCAAAGCATCAAAGGAACAACTACAGGGGATGATATCTATGAAAAGGTTTGCCAAACTGTAAATGGTTTGGAGCTGGACTGGGCTAAACTAGCCAGTGTGACAACTGATGGTGCTCCTAGCATGGTGGGGTCTAAGAAAGGAGTAATTGCTCGCATTAACCAAGAGATGGACAAACATAACCATTCTCATCCAATAGCCATACACTGCCTCATCCACCAACAAGCGCTGTGTAGTAAATCACCGAAAATTGTGGTATCTTGTGTTAACTTCATTAGAGCCAATGCACTAAATCACAGACAATTTCCGGAATTTCTGTCTGAGCTAAATGTTGCCTATGAAGATGTTCTGTACCACACAGAAGTCCTTTGGCTGAGTCAAGGGAGTTTTGAAACATTTCTATGACTTACTTCCACAGATTATAGCTTTTCTGCTTTCAAAAAGAAGTACCAGAGCTCTATGATGCAGAATGGAAATGGTACCTTGCCTTTCTGACAGATGTAACAGAGCTACTCAGTTTCAATGTGCAACTTCAAGGAAAGAGGAAGCTCATCTGTGATATGCAATCACATGTGAAAGCATTTGAAGTAAAATTAGGCCTTCTCATCAAACAAGTGAAGGAGGAAAATTTCTGCCATCCCCCCACAGCTCAAAATCTGTTAGTGGAAAAACCATTGGTTGCATTCCCAAACAAAACATGTGTGGATTCACTGGAAAAGTTGCAAAAGGAATTCCAATTTAGATTTCAGGCGCTTCATCGCTTTTCCGTAACCCATTTTCTATTGACATTGAAAATGTGGATACAATTTACCAAATGGAACTGGCTGATCTGAAGAATTGTGACTCTCTGAAAGATGCATTCAAGTCAAGCAGCCTTCTTAATTTCTATGCATGTCTCCCCTCTGAGACATATCCTAATCTCAGGAACCATGCCCTTAAAATGGGAACCATCTTTGGCAGCACTTATGTGCTGCCAAACAGACTTTTTCCAGAATGAAACATCTGAAATCTCCAACCAGATCTAGACTAACTGATGCACACTTGCATCACTTGTTATAACTAGCAGTGACAAATATGGAACCAGACATTGACAATCTCATTAGCCAAAAGCAGGCCCATAATTCCCATTGAAATACTGGCAAGTTTGTTGATTTAACTTTACTTGTTCTTCATTTTAAATATTGTATTTGTTCCCATTTTGTTTTTTTACTTCAAAATAAGATATGTTCAGCGTACATAGGAAATTGTTCTTTTTTTTTCTTCAAAACTATAGTCCGGCCCTCCAATGGTATGAGGGATAGTGCACTGGCCCCCTGTTTTAAAAATTTGAGGACATCAAAGGAAAAACAGGTTGTGAGATAAATCCCAAATGGATGAAATATCTTGGAATTTACCTAGACAAAGATTTCAGAGAATTCTTCACTGGCAACTATGAAAGACTATGGAAGACTATGCAACTGGATATTAAAAGATGGAATGACTTGAAATTGTCTTGGTCAGCTCGAATGGCCACGGTTAAGATGAACGTTACCTAAATTTAACTTTTTGTTCCAAATGTTACCAATAGAGATCCAGGAGAAAACGGCAATCTGTGATCAATAAATTTATCTGGAGTAGAAAAAGACCAAGAGTTGCTTTTAAAATACTTCAAGACGTGAAGGAGAGAGGAGGTCAACGTGTTCCTAATCTAAAACTATACAAAAATGCAGCAGCACTTACATACATAGTGGACTGGGTACGGGAACCGCATTATAGAGAACTGGTATTTGAAAGAAAAACCATGGGTAACAGCTTTCATGAAAGACTATGGCCAGCAGGAAAACAAAAACAAAAAGCAGTATCAAACACCTGGATTAGTGGATTTTTGAACGTATGGTCAAGATACAATAAAAGACTATCTCTAGCACCATCAATACTGAAATCGCCAATCGAAGCATATTTTGGCAAAGCTCAACAGAAAAGGCTGACTTGTCTCCAGTACAAAGACTTAATATTAAAAACCGGCAAGTTTAAGGATATGCAAACAATAAAGAAAGAAGGAGTAGAAATTCAATGGTTAGAATATAACCAATTATTATCTAGATTTAAAGCAGAGTTTCAGCAACCCCTAAATCCAGAGGCTCCAATACCAGAATTTGAAAACTTGGTAATCCAAGATAAGCCTCACTTGCAGGGCCAAATATATAAACTGCTATTAAGGTATGAGATGGAAACGGAACGGGTTAAGCCATGTATGATTAAATGGATGCAAAATATTGAGATAAATGTGACAGTGGAACAATGGGAACTAGCATGGTCTAGAACAGCGTTTTTCAACCATTGTGCCGCGGCACACTAGTGTGCCGTGAGATATTGTCTGGTGTGCTGTGGGAAAAATTCCAATTTCATCCGTAACATGCGGCTTCGGCTCACAAATAGACCAATCATTAGATTCAAATAGACAGGAGGAGACATCGCAGTAGATCGCCGAAGCGCAGAAGAGCGCCAATGGATCTGGACTCTGGAGGATTATCATGGACGCAGCACAGAAGAGCGCTGAGTGATGGATCTGGAGGAGACATGAGCAGAAGAGCACTGACTGATGGATCTGAAGGAGACATGAGCAGAAGAGTGCTAACTGATGGATCTGAAGGAGACATGAGCAGAAGAGTGCTAACTGATGGATCTGGAGGAGACATGAGCAGAAGAGCGCTGACTGACGGATCTGGAGGAGACATGAGCAGAAGAGCACTGACTGATGGATCTGGAGGAGACATGAGCAGAAGAGCGCTGAGTGTGACGGACAGCGGCTATCTGGAGGAGACAAGCGCAGTAAGTACTGAGTGACAGTGAGACAGGAGCAGATACTGCAGTGATGGACAAGTTTTTGAAAAGGAAAGAACTGGACTCTGGACAAAATTCGGAGCAAGATGAGAGCCCAAGTATGAGTGGGGATCAAAAGAAAGCAAAGATGGTTAGCTCAAGCAAATTCTCTGGCACAAGGCAATATAGCAAAAGCTATATTTCATTTGGATTTACTTTCACCGGAGATGCAAAGAAACCAACTCCACTGTGCGTGGTGTGTGGTGAAAAGCTAACAGTGCTATGGTCCCAAGTAAACTTAAACGCCATCTCCAAACGAAACACCCTTCGCTTCAAAACAAGAATGCGGACTTTTTTGTTCGCCTGCGTGAAAACACGGAGAAACAGGCAACTTTCATGAGAAAAACCACAAAGGTAAATGAAAGAGCTTAAAGCTAGCTATCAAGTTGCTGAACTTATAGCCAAGTCAAAAAAGTCGCACACTGTGGCAGAGAAATTAATACTTCCCGCCTGCAAAGCTATTGTAGAGGAGATGCTCGGACTTGAAGCAGCTACGGAAATAGCCAAAGTCCCTCTCTCTGACAAGACAATTTCCAGACGTATTAATGACATGTCTGCAGACATCGAAAGTGTAGTTTTGGAAAAGATCCGTATCAGTGAGAAATTTGCATTGCAACTTGACGAGTCTACTGATATCAGTGGACATGCTCAACTCTTGGCCAATGTGCGTTTTGTGGATGGTGATGCAATTAGAGAAAACTTCTTTTTTTGCAAGGCATTGCCAGAAAAAACAACAGGAGAAGAAATTTTTCGGGTCACATCAGAATACCTTGGAGGACTTAAGTGGGAAAACTGCACAAGGGTCTGCACCGATGGAGCTGCAGTCATGGTTGGGCGCACCAAAGGCTTTGTAAGCAGAGTGAAGGAAAGAAATCCAGATGTGATTGTTACGCATTGTTTTTTACACCGTGAGACCCTCGTAGCCAAGACTTTACCAGCAGTCCTAGTTCCTGTGTTGGATGATGTTGTGCGCATGGTAAACTTTGTAAAGTCACGACCCGTGAAAAGTCGCATGCTTGCAGCTTTGTGTGAGGAGATGGGAGCGAAGCATAAAGCCTTGCTGTTTCATACGGAGGCCTGGTGGTTGTCGCGTGGCAAGGTCTTGGTTCGTGTGTATGAGCTGCGGGAGGTACTTAAAGTGTTTCTGACAAATGAGAGGTCAGATTACGCAAAGCTGCTTGCAAGTGATGAGTGGTGTGCAAGGCTGGCATACCTGGCAGATATTTTTCATCATCTGAATGAACTGAACACACGATTGCAAAGCCGAAATGAAAACCTGCTTACAAGCACAGATAAAATAAATGGATTCTGTTCAAAGGTGCAACTCTGGCATCAACACGTGGAAAGTGGCAATCTGGAAATGTTCACACTCACCAAGCAATGGCAAGGTGTTCACACTGCTGCACCGTGTGAGATAATAGTTAAACATTTAAAAACCCTTGAGGAGAAGTTGTCATTTTATTTCTCTTCAGTCTCCACTGAATGCCTTGACTGGGTTAGGGACCCTTATAGCTCAGCATCAGTTGGTGGAAAGGACATGACTTTACAGGAGCAGGAGGAACTAACTGAACTGAGACAAAATCGTGGTTTCAAGCTAAGATTTAGTGATCTTCCTTTGGACGGTTTTTGGTTGGATACTGCCAAGGAGTTCCCCGTTCTGGCAAACAAAGCTATTTTGACATTGCTCCCATTTTCCACTACATATCTGTGTGAGATGAGCTTTTCAAGCCTGATTGCTATAAAAACTAAAGACTGAGAGCTGTTGACAAAGAGCTACGTGTGTGTCTTCCTTCGATTCCTGCCAGAATATCATCTTTGTGTTCAGCCAAACAGGCCCAGGTTTCGCACTGAATAAGTAATCAGAAAATTTCTTTGTGTTTATTTGATTTCTTTTGTGTTTGTTTTGATAATAAGTAAACAGAAATATGAACAATTATAAAATAAAGTATTATTATTTCATAATAAAGTAATTATAAAATAATTTCTTTGTGTTTATTTGATTCCTATTCAAGAGAATTACTTTATACATAGTCAATATAGGCACAGAGTTAAATTTCTAAAACATTTTCTAATGGTGGTGTGCCTCGTGATTTTTTACATGAAAAAAGTGTGTCTTTGCACAAAAAAGGTTGAAAAACACTGGTCTAGAATACCTAAGTATACTAATAGTCAAATACTTAAAGAAAATTGGTATAAAATGTTTTACAGGTGGTATGTGACACCAAAAGTGATCGCCAAAATTGCTAAAAACTGTGATAACAAATGCTGGAAATGTGATGATAAACTAGGTTCTTTCTTTCATATGTGGTGGAAATGTGAAAAAGTTTATAAGTTCTGGGCAAAAATACACACCATTGTGCAGAAAATGTGGGGTCTTATATTTCCTATGAAAGCTGAATCTATGTTACTAAGTATACCTCCACAGTGCCTCCCAACTCACACACAAAGTTTATTCTTCTACACGACGACAGCAGCAAGACTAGAATTGGCCAAGAAATGGAAAACGCAAGAACTACCCTCGACAGAAGACTGGTTGAACAAACTAGCGGACTTTGCCAAGATGGCCAAACTGACACTGATAGTTAATGGAAGAACAGAAGAGGTGTTCCAAGAACAATGGGGCCCTTATCTGAATTACTTAAGAAAATAATCTAAAAGGGGACTGAAATGGGGAATTAAGTGTATCAAATGAAGCCTATCTTTTTCTGTATTAATAATGTAGATTATTCGTACTGTTTCATCTTTAATTTTGGAAAATAAAATAAAAATTCTGCTAAAAAAAAAGTTTGAGGACCCCTTCTCTAGATTATAATAATAATGATCATCTCTGCAGGCAAAAATGGCTACTTTGAAGGCCAGACTCTGAGGCACTGTGCCATTTTGAAGTCCAAACCACCAGGAATATTTCCAACTGAGGGGTAGCCAACCTCCAGGTTGTCAGGATCAGTCCCTGCTCTCTGCCATGATGATTGTTCAGTGAACCTGTCTGACTCCATCTTGTATGATGTGTCTGTTATGTGCCTTTGCTGGAACGTTCCCATGCAACCCAAACGTTCCCATGTAACCAAAACCCCTGCTTGTAGTTTTCCTTTGATTCCCCATTGCTTCGATCCTTGCATTTTCACACTGCATATTCCCCCTACTGTGAAACAATGTTACCCGGTTCCTGTAAACAGCTTATCAGCTAGCCTGAGGCGCCGGCCTGACGAAGGCCGTGCTAACTTCAACACCTTGGCAGGAAGCCTGGGATGACACCTGGGTTAGGGGTTCCCCCCTCCCTTGGGAACGCTCATGTTTTGGGCAGGAGAAAAGTATTGATAAGTGCCTGCTGTTCTGGTATCGAACAGATTTGACTTCAAACGTTACAGTGATCTGATCTACTTCCAATTAAAGCTTTCTTCTCATAGAAGTTTTGTTGTGAGTTTTGTCAGCGCTTGACACAGGTATGATTTGGAGAGCTCCTGGAATTACAGCTCATTTGCAGAGTATAAAGATCAGCTCCCCAGGCAGAAAGAGCTGCACAGGCCTGTCACATCCAACAACTTCCCTCACTTTGCCCCAGACCGCTGACAGAGCTGGCAGGTGGCTGATGAGTGTTCTTCCTCTCCCCTCCCTTCAGGCATGCTGTGAAGGATCCTCTGACAGCTCCTGACTGAGAGGAGGGAGGTGTTTCCAAAAGCAACTCAGAGGAGTCTGCGGATGTACTTGTGCTTTCCTTTTGAGGGGGGGGGGTAGCTGACAGAAAAGCCCTTTCTCACTTAAAATACTGCTCTGACCAGCCTCACTGCTGGAGGGAAGAAACAGCCAAGCCATGTGTATTTCTTCTGCGTGACTCTCTGCAGATTTGAAGCCTACTGCACAGGGTTGTTGTGCAGATGAAACAGGAGGCAAAAGAACCTCTGCAACAGCATCCAGTTTCACCTGCACAACAACCCTGTGTGGTAGGCCTCAAATCTACAGAGAGTTGCTTGGCTGCGTCTTCCCTTGAGCACAGGACCTGGACAGGGACAGACAGGGCCTGGACAGTCTCTGCCCAGGAGGGCTTTTTACAAATATAAAATAGAGCAAAGTGTTAAAGATTTATTTAATTCTTGGATTTATATCCTGCCACTCCTTCAAGTGGCAGGTAACAGCATTAAGCCCAATAAAACCCCATTAAAAACTTCCCATACAAACAACCCCAAATTCTGGCAGTGGTAAAACCTCCCCCCCTCTACCTGGTCCAGATTCAACCCTGCCTCAGGGGTATTAGCGAGATGTTCACACTCAGATTGGGGAAGGGCCCATCTTCCTTGCCCTGGCCTCATCCAAAGACCTGGTGAAAGAGCGCTGTCTTGCAGGGCCTGTGGAACTGTGACAGCTCTGTTAGGACCCACAGCTCTCCCAGGAGCTCATTCCAGCAGGTCGAGGCGAGGACCAAAAAGGCCCTGGCCCTGGCTGAGGCCAGGCGAACTTTCCTCAGGCCGGGAATCTCCAACAGATTAACACCAGCAGAATGGAAGGCCCTGCGGTGGGCACTGGGAGGCAAACAGTCCTTCAGGTATGTGAGGCCCAGGCTGCATATAGCCTTGAAAGTTAACATTTCTGAACCTGATTCAGGCCGCAACCACCGGCTAATGTAGCCGTGTCAGTAGCAGCTGAATATGGGCCCTCCAAGATGTAACTGTGAGGACCCTAGCTGCATTCTACACCAGCTGCAATTTCTGTGTCAGGTACAAGGGTAGGCCCGTATAGAGTGAATTATAGAAATCCAGTCTAGAGGTAACTGTTGCATGGATCACTGTGGCCAAGCATTCCAATGACAGATAAGGTGCTAGTAGCCGAGCTTGATGTAGATGGAAAAATGCCATAAAGGCTACTCTTGTGACCCGGGCCTCCATTGATAATGAGGCATCCAGGATCACCCCCAAATTCCAGGCTGAGGGAGAAATGTTAAGCTGCATCCTGGCCAAAGTGGGCAGCTGTGTTTCCTTTATGTGATAATGACCAAGTTTCTGCAGGGAAGAACTTCCTTAGTGACTGATTCACCTATAAATGGATCCATGTGAACCTTTCTCTTGATGGGGTTTTAGTCCCTCCAGTTTTGTAGATAGTTGCTTCTAAACACTCATTCCTACAGATAGGAGGCTATGTGGCTCTGAGGAGCAGAGGTGATGAAACGGCAGGAATAACAGCTACTGCAACAGTAGAAGACCTGAATCACAGCCATAAAACATAACTTAAAGCCCAGTTTACAGCCTGTTTTGTGGCAGTGATGGGAAAGGGCTAATTTTCTTAACTTTTCCATCTGCTCAGTATTATCCATTGAATTTGTTCTATGTTGGGAGAGATCTATTACACAAACTAAATTAAATCATGGCTTAAAATTCCAGATTCTGGGGAAGAAACAAAGTTAATTTTCTCAGAAGGCCTATACATGAACATCACAACAAACATTAATCCTGCTCTGGTATTCTCCACATGAGGCAAGGCTTGAGTGATTTCCCAATTGCCCAGTAGTGGCCATGTGCCATCACCACACCATCATGGCTTTCTCAGATGTCTTATTAAAAAAAACAGCAACTGAATATTGTTTCATGTTAATGGAAGAATTATAATGGGAAAGGGGTATCTGCTATGAAAGGAGCAAGATACTTCATTTTTAAATTAAAGCAGAATTCAGAGAACCTGATAGACAGATTTGTTATAATGATATAATGAAGTGCAATTGTTGATCAACAAAACAGCCATTCTACACACACACACGGTAATGGCAACCAGAGGAACATATTCAGGGGAAATGACCACCCGATAGGTAGAACAGAAATAGCTGAGCATTCCCACTCACACCAGTGTCTGCTTCAATGTTTCTCAATATTGAAGAAAAACCAGGTAAGTGGGGACTTCCTAACTGCATCAAACTTGGGCAAAATAACCAGCATAGAAAATGTCCTTGCATGCAAGGGAAGGGGGCAAAGAGAACATATGAGTCCAGCAAAGGAACAATGCTCACACCCATCTCCACCAAGCCCAGAGGCTTGTTATGATGTCTGAATGTGATCTGAGTCACGTCACGTTTCAACTGAATTTCTAAAGTAACACTTACCACATGGTCTACTGGATGAGCATACATACTGATAATGCCCACAGGAGCAGTCCATTCATGATGCCATTTGTGTATGTGTTTATACAGAAAAGGGTGGTGAAAACTCCTGCATGGGAAAAAGCAAAATATGTTTCCTGTTTAAAATGGGATTGAGGTTCTGAAATCCATATACAGGGTAAGATGAAATGATGGAACAGAATAATGCCAATTGTGCATTATGCTGTGTAACTGTCATGGTGGAAACATTTGGAATCCAAAAGAAAACAATGCCCAAACTAAAAAGAATGAGTAACTAACCCAAGAAATAACTTAGAAACAAGAAGTCAATATGAAAAGCCTTTTGAGCTTATTTTAAAGGATGAAGAGTTGAATATTGTAAACATCCACATAGAAACCTCTATAAATGTGTATAATTGTTCACAGCAGAATTTCAAAGGGATTTTTTGCATGCTACTAACAGTTATACTAGTAGACATTGTAGGGTGGGGTTTGTGTGTGTATACTAACACCCCCCCCTCTCTGCCAGTATAATAAAGGCAAATGTAAAGGTATCCCCTGTGCAAGCACCGGATCATGTCTGACCCTTGGGGTGATGCCCTCTAGCGTTTCCTTGGCAGAATCAATACAGGGTGGTTTGCCATTCCCTTCCTCAGTTATTACCAGTATAACCGCAACATGTAAAACACCCCTTTGAAATTCAGTTGTGAACAGGTTTTTTTTTTAAGTTTCCCCTTAGCTTGGAGGATGGCTCCTTATCTTGACTATTGTGCTCTGGCCATGTGAATCCATGCCACTGTAACCTCAAAGCTAGATTACTGTTTGTATCACATCCTACATGAATCTGCCTTAGAAGTAAACTCACATTCCCGATGGTGCAGAATGTCATTTATTTACTACTGGGCCCTCAGCAGAGTATTATAGGGAGATTTGCCTAGGTGATGTGCTTAAGGTGATGTGCTTAAGATCCTGGAGAGATATTGCCAGTCTTAGACAATACTGTTGATCTTATGTACCAATGAGCCACTGTAAAGCAACTATGTGAGGTTATGTGTATTCAAACAAGTGACTATATCACTGCGCTCAATTACTACATCCTACTTGCCATATAAACCAAAGGACACAAGACCTTTTGCAGCCTATATTGTTACCTGTATATGGAATCACAGAATCATAGAGTTGGAAGGTGCCATAGAGGCCATCTAGTCCAACCCCCTGCTCAACACAGGATCAGCCCAAAGCGTCCGAAAGCATCCAAGAAAAGTGTGTATCCAACCTTTGCTTGAGGACTGCCAGTGAGGGGGAGCTCACCACCTGCTTAGGCAGCCTATTCGACTGCTGAACTACTCTAACTGTGAATTTTTCCCCCCTGATATCTAGCCTATATGGTTGTACTTGTAGTTTAAATACATTACTGTGCATCCTTTCCTCTGCAGCCAACGGAAACAGCATCCTGCCCTCCTCCAAGTGACAACCTTTAAAATACTTAAAGAGAGCTATCATGTCTGCTCTCAACCTGCTTTCCCCCAGGCTGAACATTCCCAAGTCCCTCAACCTGTCTTCATAGGGCTTGGTCCCTTGGCCCCAGATCATCCTCCTCACTCAAAGCAGCAGGGATGTACTTTGAGGCTTCTGAATGATAGTAAAACCCTTTGTGTGTGATTGGGATTGTGTAGCGTTTCCACCGCAATTAGGTCAGCATGTTTCACTTGATCACTTGTGACGTGGCAGTGATGCGCACCGCAAGTAACTTCTAAGTTCTTTTATCATTCTTTTATTGTTTTAAACATGTTTCATTTTATCTTACTAATTCCTGCACTCAGCTTTTAAACCAAGTAGTCTCCACAAATTGTGATAAGCTGCAGCAAATTAACAATTGGAACCTACACCTGTTTATATCGCCTGACCTTGGACTTCCACAGCTTCTTATATAAGAACAGTTAAAACAGTAGCTGGGATTAAATTTAGCCAAATTCACTTGGCAGTAACAGTTAGAATCATAGAATCATAGAACCATAGAGTTGGAAGGGGCCATACAGGCCATCTAGTCCAACCCCCTGCTCAACACAGGATCAGCCCTAAGCATCCTAAAGCATCCAAGAAAAGTGTGTGTCCAACCTTTGCCTGAAGACTGTGAGGGGGAGTTCACCACCTCCTTAGGCAGCCTATTCCACTGCTGAACTACTCTGACTGTGAAAATTTTTTTCCTGATATCTAGCCTATATCGTTGTACTTAAAGTTTAAACCCATTAC
This sequence comes from Paroedura picta, assembly GCF_049243985.1. Classification (NCBI taxonomy): domain Eukaryota; kingdom Metazoa; phylum Chordata; class Lepidosauria; order Squamata; family Gekkonidae; genus Paroedura; species Paroedura picta. Next base: position 75,481,396 of record NC_135371.1, on the reverse strand, counting down.
TGCGTGTCCTCTCCTCTGCAGCCAGCAGAAACAGCATCCTGTCCTCCTAAAAGTGACAACCTTCCAAATACCTCTCAACCTCCTTTTCTCCAGGCTGAACATTCCCAAGTCCCTCAACCTATCTTCATAGGGCTTGGTCCCTTGGCCCCAGATCATCTTAGTTGCTCTCCTTTGTACCCTTTCAATTTTATCTATGTCCTTCTTGAAGTGAGCCCTCCAGAACTGCACACAGTACTCCAGGTGTGGTCTGACCAGTGTCGTATACAATGGGACTATGACATCTTGTGATTTTGATGTGATGCCCCTGTTGATACAGCCCAAAATGGCATTTGCCTTTTTTACCGCTGCATCACACTGCCTGCTCATGTTTAGTTTACAATCCACAAGTACCCCAAGGTCTCGTTTATACACAGTGTTACCAAGACAGATTTTGATTTCATGAAAGTAATTAATAGAGAACTCTTGTTTTGTTACTCTCTAGTAATTAGCCCCTTACCGGTGAATGTAATAGAACATGATTTCCTCCAGTAGTGCATTGAAAGCCAGCTCAAGAAGAAACCGGTAGAGGGTGGGCAATGACAAACTGAAAGGATCACCCCTCCATTTCAAGATGGGCAACATCAGCATCACCATTGGAAGAGAGATGAAAATTTGATTGTACAGTCCTACACGAATGGCCTTGCGCAGTTTTGTTGTGTCAACCTATGGAAGAAAGAAAATGCATCTGCTTCCTAAGGAATAGGAGATGCTTTAAGAACTGAGTTCTGATACTGCCAATTCGTTGTTGGAGCCAGGGCCTAGATTTGTTACTCAACCACCACCACCACCACCATACCAGGTCCTCTGTGTGTGAGTTGACTATTTTTTTCCTGTCCCTAACTGGATCAGAACATAACCAGGAAGCTCTGGAGAATGAAACTGAGCTGTATAAAGCACGCTAAGAATAAACTGCAGGTTTATTTTGTTCTGGTATTACAGATTAATGCAGCTATCCACCTGAAATTACCTTCAGTGAGAATACTCATCACTGAATCTTCATGTTTTGGGCTGCATCCTGCACTTCAGCAAAGTCTTTGAAAATTAAGTTTGGGAATTAACAGCTTTTTTCATTTTGTGTGGTCGCAGGATGCATGAACTTCCTGTATGCTTCCCTCCTGGATTTTGGAAATGAGATGCTCCAGATCAAGGAAACCACTTATGCCAGATAGTTAAACTACATGGGCCACTGCATTACTAACTCGAGATTAGATCTAATCATCCTATCCCCTGTAAATCCACAGCACAGTGATCATACTCACAGAATCACAGAATCATAGAGTTGGATGGGGCCATACAGGCCATCTAGTCCAACCCCCTGCTCAACGCAGGATCAGCTCTAAGCATCCTAAAGCATCCAAGAAAAGTGTGTATCCAACCTTTGCTTGAAGACTGCCAGTGAGGGGGAGCTCACCACCTCCCTAGGCAGTCTATTCCACTGCTGAACTACTCTGCGAAAATTTTTTTCCTGATATCTAGCCTAGCCTTACCGCTGCATCACATTGCCTGCTCATGTTTAGTTTACAATCCACAAGTACCCCAAGGTCTCGTTCACACACAGTGTTACCTAAAAGTGTATCCCCCGTCTGGTAGGCATGCTTTTCATTTTTTTGACCCAGATGCAGAACTTTACACTTATCTTTATTAAATTGCATCTTGTTCTCATTTGCCCATTTTTCCATTGTGTTCAGATCTCGTTGAACTCTGCCTCTATCTTCTGGAGTATTTGCCAGTCCTCCCAATTTGGTGCCATCTGCAAACTTGATGAGTAGTCCCTCCACCCCCTCATCTAGATCATTAATAAATATGTTAAAAAGTACAGGACCGAGCACCGAGCCCTGAGATACCCCGCTACTCACCTCCCTCCAGTCTGATGAAACACCATTGACAACAAATACTAGTTTCATGTGTTCATGAAAGATATATATTAGCTACCCTACTATTAACAGACACTCCTAATCTACACAGTGTGTGATGTGGTTCCACCTATCATTCCAAAGCAGCTAGCACCATTAAAGATTGCTAATGAACTGTCTTATCAGTTTCCATTCCAGTTTGGGCTATTTCTTCTGCTGGGTCAAAGTGCAAAAGACCAATAGAAATTTGTGTTTTATACACAAATGCACCATTAGTCTGATTTGCGCTGTCAAGATAGTGAAAATTGGGTGTGGGGGGAAGAATACCACTTTTATCTTATATGTATACTAGGGGCAAAGCCCGTTGTATCCAAGAATACAACGGGCACTAGAGCTTGGCAGTGGGAAGAGGAAGGGGAGGAGTTGTCCAGTCTGTAAGGGCATGGGGTTGAATGTGTGTGTTGTGTGGGAGGTTGTGGTGGCATGGTGGCAAATGAGGGCATGGGTGTGGAGATATTGGTGTCAAGAACCTGTGGTGTGGAATGTTCATTGAGTGTAGGAGAGGACTGACCTTTGGGAATTTTGGCATAGTGGTTACAGATGAGCTTTCCAGAGCCATGTCCTCAGATATGTGAAGGGAAAAATCAGACTGGAGACTCTTCTTAGAGGAAGATTACATGGTAACCAATTCCACCCAGTTCTGTGTCATTTCCCTTCTTGTGTGAATTAGGCCACATTCACCGAAATGCCCCTCTGCCCTAATACACATGGGGTAGTCACAGTACACAGGTGTCCACCCTGTTCCCTCAATCTCCCATGTTTTCACTGTTGGTAAAATGTTATGTGCCCACATGCTTCTTTCATGGTTGCTCCTTAGAAGAACGGAGCTTTGTACCCTATTGCTTACTACCCAAAGGAGTCTCAAAGCAGTTTACAAACACATTTTCCATTCGTCTCTCCACAATAGTCAAACTGTGAGGTATGTGGGGTTGTGAGAGATCTGAGAGAACTGGGAATGGGCCGCAGTGACCCAGCAGGCCTCAGGTGTCTCAAAGCATTTTCCAATCGTCTTCCCTTTCTCTCCCCATAGCAGACTTCCCATGAGGGAGGTGGGGTAGCGAGCCTCACAGGGAAGCTGGCAACCCTAAGGGGAAGACTCTCTGTGCACAGCAGTCTTGACCCTAGTAAGGTTTTTATACTGTTTTTTTATTTGCCAGGCCAAGGTTATTTGCCAGGCCAATAAGTCATTACAGTTACTATGTGTCTCCAGACATTTACTTGTACTCTATTTACAGTTTCAGGCTGTAAATATTTATTTAGACCTTCCTGCACTTTCCAGACTCACAGGACTGATGCTGGTCTGCCTGTCTGCGCCCCAGAATACAAACAGTTGCTGGTAAGGGCTGGCCATAACCCATAGGCCAGGAGGGACACTCCTGCACCACTCCCTGCCAACTGCAGGCAAAAATGGCTCATTTGAAGGCTGGACTCTGAGGCATTGTATGATTTTGAAGTCCCACCTCCAAACCTCCAGGAATATTTCCAACCCAGGAGTAGCCAACCTACAGGTGTAGCCTGGAGAGCTCCTGGAGTTACAACTCACCTGCAGAGTATAAAGATCAGCTCCCCAGGCAGAAAGGGCTACTTTGGACAGGGTTGTGGTAGAGAAGAAACATTTAAGGCTTTCCACACAGGTTGTTGTTGAATTGAAAGACTTGAGACCTACTGCACAGGGTTGTTGTGCAGATGAAACAGGAGACAAAAGAGCCAGTTTCCTCTGCAGAATAACGCTGTAAAGTGGCCTCAAATCTGCAGATAGTTGCAAAGAAGAAAGACACATGGCTTGGCTGTGTCTAACCCCCGGCCAGAGCAGTATTTTAAGTGAGAAGGGGCTTTTCTGTGGCCTCCCTGTCAGGCAACTGTTTGGCAGAAGGGGAAAGTCCCCCCCCTCAAAAGGAAGGCCCTCAGACGTCCCTGTGTTGCTCTTGGAAATGCCTCCCTCCTCTGTCAGGGCCTGTCAGAGACTCCTTCCCAGTAGGCCTGAAAGGAGGCGGGAGGGGGGAGCACTCTGCAGCCTCCTGCCAGCTCTGTCAGGGTTCTGAGGCAATTTGCAGTTGGACATGACAGTTAGGTCAGCCTTGGGGCGAAAAGGGCTGGCACTGCCTGTCCAAGCCTCTGTTCTCATCCCCCTTGGCAGCCCTACTGACCTCCTCTCCCTGCGGTGGTCAGGAGCAGACTGGCAGCCAGACTGGGCCGGGTGAATGGAATTTTGGTCTGTCCTGGTAAGGGGCCAATAGGAAGGTGCTTTGTGTGCCTCCCCATTGGCTGCTTGACCCTTGATGGACACTGCAGCTCCTGATTGGGCCCTCTGAGTTTTTATCCTGGACAGGGCCCGCTCTAACTCCTCCCCAGGTGGCCTTACCCTTTTATTTAATAGGAGCGGTTAAAGATTTGAACTTTAATTACACGGACTTCAGCCTGCCATATTTTGAAGCAGGCAGTATAACCAAGCCAGTCTTATTAAAAAAGCCACAGTCCAGAACCTAACTGGAGAACTTGACCAAAACTCTCTGTATCTAGGAAGCCAAGGACAATTGCATTAGCTGCCCAAGGTGTGCTCAATGTAAGGAACCAAATACCTGCATTCTAATGTGGTACAATCTTAGGAAGGCTATATCACGTGTCTTTCAATGTTCACCTCCACTGAAAGGCAACTAAGATACTAGCAAACCAAGAAATTAAACCCAGACATTAAAAAAGATCACATCCTTTTTGGAAGTTGTAGGGAAAGGATGTTCCAAATAAGAGAGCTGCTACAAACACCTATAATGTATTGATTTACATTGATTTATCTATTTGATTCACAGAGGACTTCATTCTTGGAACCTACAATTTAGCTGAAGTATTAGACCAGTCATCCTACTGAAGAATCTACTTTGTTGATTTCAAGGACTGCCTGAACGAGTGATAGAAATCGTGTTTCAAAGTTTCGTAAGCTTTTTCATTAGAACGATCCAACAAATTTCATCTAAAAATATCCCAATTATATCTGAATGGCCAATGAGACTAGTGGCCCCCAAGCTGCCAATGACACATCTCCAGCTAAGAAGGACTACAAACCTTTGTTAAGTCAGGTGCAGAAGAGGATGGATAATAAAGACGGCACACTGCCTCTAGGGCAGCGGTCCGCAACCTTTTGGCAGCCGCGGACCACTGTGCTGGGGTGGGGGGAGAGGGTGCTCTGGGGTACCGCGCGTGCGTGGAAGCTCCAGCACAAACGAGCATTCGCGGACTTGCCACACGTGCGTGTTTGCATCCGGCGGTGGTGCCAACATGCACACACTGCGCATGTGCGTTTGCGATGCCGGTGGCCGCAGCTCCCTCTCCCTGCCCCTCCGGGCCGCGAGGAAATCAGCCACCAAAGCGGCTGATTAACTTGTGGCCCAGCAAGCTTCTCTTCCCCCCCCCAAAAGTAAGAAGCTTGCCAGGCCGCAAGCTAATCGGCGGCAAGCTAATCGGCAGGCCGCAAGCTTCGGCGGCCGATTTGCTCACGGCCCGGCAAGCTTCTCACTGCGGGGGGGGGGGGGGGGGCGGGAAGAGCGAGCCTTCATGGCCCAGCACTGGGCCGTGGCCCGGGGGTTGGGGACCACTGCTCTAGGTTATATATGAGAAAGAATCTGAGCAACAAAAACTGCAGTACAGTTCAGTTGTGTTTTGGTAGCAAAGTGTAAGTGGTAGAGTTGTGAAATCCTTCCCTTTTAGAAGCAGACAGTTCCCATTTCACTATTAAGAACACCAATGTTTTTTTTGAACTATGGAGGCTTATCACTATCCTCCTCAGGGTGGTGGTGGGGGAGCATATGCAATCTAAACAGGAAGTCAAATGAGGGGAAAATACTTACAGGGTCGTTCTTCCCCAACTGAATATGGTTTTGTGTGATGAAGCCTGGCTTCCCAGTTATATCCGCCACCATCAAGATTGAATTGATGCTCCAGAAAAAAATCCCAGGGACTACGATTGTGGCTGCGGCATAGAAAAAAGAGGGGGTGAATAGAAACCTGTAGGTGTTTGGTTTAGGTCCAAGGTGACCGATTAGAGATGGGATCTCTGTCACTTGTTGCTAAGATACATGTCTTATGTGTGAGACAGAATAACTTTCAAGGCCTAACACAGAACAATGCGTAACTGATGGGAAGAGTGGTAAATAAAAGGTGCAGGAAGATGGAGCTTTGATGGATCAGCTGGAAAAAGAGTTGATGGGGCTTAATATTTAGATATTATATGTGAATATGTTTTTTTCTGGATATCACTTAGCATTGGTGTGGGCATGGGAGCTTAGCTTCAGTAGCAAATTCTGAGGGCCATTCCACACAACCGGCTATGTAGCTAAATCAGAGCGCTATTGAAAAGCGCTGCAATCAATAGCGGCAGATCTTGGTAACGCACACAGCTGTTTTTCTCAGAAAAAGGCTCTCCCACTAGCGCTGTTCTCGTAACGCACAAGTTTCCGGTCTCACCAACATTGCAACAAAGAGGCGATATTTTTCTGTGCTTCCTCCCGCCCCTGGCTGTCAATTAAACAGACCCAGCCATGTGCCAGCCTTCTCTAGTAGTGTTTAGAGAATTGCCAAAGAGTGCCAGATCCAAACCAGGATTGCACTTACTTGTAATTGTTGTTCATTGAGTTGCCCTTGTGCAGCCCCACATGGGAACTGCGTATATTCAGGCCACCACTGAAAGATTTTGCCAAGCCAGCATAGCAACAGAGCAGGAGGAACACCTCCAGACTGGAGTTGTTGGAGTTGTTTCCTGCCAAACAGTCACATGCTCCAGCACAGGGCTCCACACATTTCATCAGTTCTCTAGAGCTGCTGCTTTGAGCCACCTGAAGGAAAGAATAACTCTAACCACCAAGAAATCCTAACTCCAAGGACAAAGCATACAGATATGGCTGCTCATAGCAGGGTACGAGAGAGGGATGTGTGTCTGCACAAGGACAACTCAATGAATAACAATTAGAGGTAAGTGCAACCCTGTTTTCATTGTCATTGTTCTGTGCAGCCCCACATGGGAGTCTGAAGAGCTGATGTACTGGGAGGAGGGGAACAGCTCACTAGAACATGGAATGCAGCACTGCTGTTCCAACCGAAGCCTCTTTCCTGATGTTAACATTGACAGAATAGTAGTGCTTCCTGAAAGTATCCGCCAATGACCAAGTAGACTTCTGCAACTCGCTCTACACAGGCCTACCCTCATCCTCTATCCAGAAACTGCAACTGGTTCAGAACACCACGGCCAGGATTCTTACCCATACACCATGGAGATCCTACATCCAGCCTATACTTTAACAACTCAGCTGGCTCCCAATTGAATTCTGGATAAGGCTTAAGGTTTTGGTTCTCACCTTCAAGGCCATAGACGGTCTCTCTGCCTATACCCCTCCAAAGAGCATTACACTCCACCACTGGATGGTGATTCCTGGCCAAAGAAGCAATTTATTCCAGTTAACATGAAGACCCAAATCCTGACAGGTGCATAAAGAAGGAGTAGTCAAGATTTTAACTGGTCCAGGGCTGAGGCAATGAATAACCAATCACTCAATTAGTAATAGATTGAACAACCCTAAGACGTTAAATAAGCAACCACTACAGCCCTGTACTTTGTAACTACTCTTGGTATGGTAGATAAACCACGGGGGAGAACATTATATTCATAGGGAGTATATTATATTCATAAATCTGAAGTATTTCTTAAGGTTCTTGTGGATAGAAATATGAAAGTAAGCATCTTGTAAATTCAAGACTAAAAATATATATTTCAGAGGGCGGAGCTATGGCACTTAGATAGCTTGAATACTTCGAGCTCCTGTTCCACTGAGGGTCAATCGCTGCTGTGATTGACAGAATCGGGTTTTGGATACGCAAATCCACCTACCATCAACTCAGGAATTCCTTGTGAATCTCTGGGGCCTCTCTGTTCCGCAGGGAAATTAATATTCCCTGGAACGCAAGCTCAGTGTGCACAGGGTCCAGTAAGTGCCGTTCGCCATTTTAAAACTTTCATCTTTCCTTACAACTCTGCAATCTACACAGCTCTTACTCTAATCTTCAAAGCTAATTGGATTCCTCCTTGCAAGACTTTTGACTCATTACAACTCCGGAGTGAAAACAACTGGCAGACATCAGAACAAGCCTACAAACAGTGAGTGGGGGTTTCCCTCGGCACCTTCTCTTCTGGAACAAACTCTTGGCGTGCAAAGCTGCTTTCTTTAACTTAAGCAAGCTAGAGATACAGAAAGATATGTGAGAGAAGGTAAAGAAAGGAGTTAAGGTAGCCAGAATATCCCCTCGCCACTGCTTATAAATCGGAGATTGAAAAAATAGATACAAGAATCTCGCGAGAGCTGCTTGCCAGAACGAGAACTGGCTCGGAAAAGCTTCAACAGGTCATTAAAGCGACGGACGACAGCTGGTGAGACATTACTGTAATACCAAAACAGACTGTTGCTCTTCGTTTGGACACCGTAGGACCTCTACTGGTTATATGCAAAATTGCCTACAAAATGTCCATGCTAAAGAGATTTGCTTATCTACTGGAACTACAGACAGAAGACCTGAAAGCACATATAGATGGCTTGCTTAAAGATATGCTCAAGGAGTTCAAGGGTGGTAAGGAAGAAGTCTCTAACAGGAATGATAAATCAATAACAGTGGCTGATGACAGCTCTAAACAAGGTGAAGATATGCTCAAGGAGCTCAAGGGCGGCAAGGAAGAAGTCTCCAACAGGAATGATGAATCAATAACAGTGGCTGATGATAGCTCTAAACAAGGTGGAAAATTACCAGTAGAAGAGAAATTGGAAATTATGGAGATGGAAAAGGGGATGCTGGAGCTTTGCAGCCTAGATAAGGACTCCCTACCCAAGAAGACATACAGCCACTCCAAAACAACAGTATACAAGAACCAATCAAAAGATATATGGATCTGCTGTGAAAGTAATCGACTGAAAGGAGCTTCTTGGAAAAAAAACTGTACTGATATTGGAGCCCAGGAGGTACAACTGTTTCAAGATTCACCGATGTATACACCGAGGGAAAGACTACAACTCCACTCGAACATGGGTCAGTGGGAACAACAAGATGCGGCAGGCCTCGATATGAGACCCCCCTAAGCCTCCTCCTGCTTTCTTCAGTAGCCATATAGGCAAGCTGAATTTGAATTAACATATCTCTGTAGTGACTCTCAGCTTAAACTTAAAGCATAACTAACAGGAGGCAGCTAACTGAGGAGGTGTAAATGTAACTAACGAAGACCTTACTTTACAAACTAATGAAGACTCTATCTAATCATTTTTTGTATTTAATACTGTACACTTATATAGCTTACAACCTTAACAACCTATACATATATATATATTTCTTTTTCCATACAATTAAGTAGGCTTTTATTCTTTTGTTTTCTTTTCCCTAGTGGAAATGAGGATGGCTCTGAGACCACGTTAAGTACAAATTGTTTATGATTGTTAAAAGTGTTAAAAACTATGCAAACAAATGTTGAAACTTCTCTTTTTAAATGTGGTGGAAAGGTGAAAAACTTTATAAGCTCTGGGTAAAAGTCTATAATATTGTAGCCATGTGGAGTCTTATAATTTAAATGAAGAGAAGAGGCTTTTCAAGAACAATGGGGCTCTTATCTGATCTACCTAAGAAAATAAGTCAAAAGGGGATTGAAACGGGGTATCAAGTGTATCAATCGAAGAACATAATCTTTTTCTTTCTGTATCAATAATGTAGATTATTTGCATTGTATTATCTTTAAATATTACAAAAGGGGATTGAAACGGGGGACTAAATGTATCAAATGAAGAGCATAACCTTTCTTTTTCTGTATTAACAATGTAGATTGCCTGTACTTTATTATCCTTAATCTTGGAAAACAAAAATAAAAATCTTATTAAAAAAAAAAAATATATATATTTCAGGAGCTAGCAGATGGTAAATAGATTGTAAAGAGACTATCTTAAATGTCTTGACCTTTAGGGAAAAGTTAACACTTCTGAGATTCAAAATGGGTCTCCTACCACCATCTTTCTTTGAAACCAAAAAGAACTTTTAATAATAGTCCAATGGAGAATCTTCATAAGACAAAATATGAATAGCATCTTTATTAAGTAAACTCAAGTTCCCTTTGCAACATTATTGTGAATTGCTCCATTAAAGGCAAAGCCTCAAACAAATAACCATGCTCAATAATGTTTAAAACCCAACTGTCAGAAGTAATTACCTTCCAAGAAGTCAGGAACTCAGCCAACATGTCCTTGAACAATGGAACCAACAGGTTGTTGAGATGTTCTAAAGCCAAAGTACAAACAGTTCCGTGCATGCAAATAGTATAGTTCAATTGATTTTAATTGAAGGTCAGAAGCAAAAGTAGGTTCAATGACCACTTCTTTATTTCCAGATTATCAGGTCAAATGATGTTACCTGTATTATTGATTGTGTTTCAAATTACATTCTTCTTCAGATTCTATCAGTCACAAAATAGCCAATGAGTACAATCATTATGCAAACACCATACAAACACCATTGCAATTAAAAGAGAGAACTTGCCTAGTCAAAACATTTTGTTGTTGTTGTTATGTGCGAAGTCGTGTCCGACCCATCGCGACCCCATGGACAATGATCCTCCAGGCCTTCCTGTCCTCTACCATTCCCCGGAGTCCATTTAAGTTTGCACCTACTGCTTCAGTGACTCCATCCATCCACCTCATTCTCTGTCGTCCCCTTCTTCTTTTGCCCTCGATCTCTCCCAGCATTAGGCTCTTTTCCAGGGAGTCCTTCCTTCTCATGAGGTGGCCAAAATATTTGAGTTTCATCTTCAGGATCTGGCCTTCTAAAGAGCAGTCAGGGCTGATCTCCTCTAGGACTGACTGGTTTGTTCACCTTGCAGTCCAAGGGACTCGCAAGAGTCTTCTCCAGCACCAGAGTTCAAAAGCCTCAATTCTTTGACGCTCGGCCTTCCTTATGGTCCAACTTTCGCAGCCATACATTGCAACTGGGAAGACCATAGCCTTGACTAAACGCACTTTTGTTGGCAGGGTGATGTCTCTGCTTTTTAGGATGCTGTCTAGATTTGCCATAGCTTTCCTCCCCAGGAGCAAGCGTCTTTTAATTTCTTTGCTGCAGTCCCCATCTGCAGTGATCTTGGAGCCCAGGAAAATAAAATCTGTCACTATCTCCATTTCTTCCCCTTCTATTTGCCAGGAATTGAGAGGGCCGGATGCCATGATCTTTGTTTTCTTGATGTTGAGTTTCAAGCCAACTTTGGCACTCTCCTCCTTCACCCGCATCAACAGGCTCTTTAGTTCCTCTTCACTTTCTGCCATTAGAGTGGTATCATCTGCATATCTGAGGTTGTTGATATTTCTCCCTGCAATCTTGATCCCAATTTGTGACTCCTCTAATCCCGCATTTCTCATGATGTGCTCTGCATACAAGTTAAATAGGCAAGGCGACAGTATACAGCCTTGCCGAACTCCTTTCTCAATTTTGAACCAGTCAGTGATTCCATGTTCAGTTCTCACTGTTGCTTCTTGACCTGCATATAAATTTCTCAAGAGACAAATAAGATGCTCTGGTATTCCCATCTCTTTAAGAACTTGCCACAATTTGTTGTGCTCCACACAATCAAAGGCTTTAGCATAGTCAATGAAGCAGAAGTAGACGTTCTTCTGGTACTCCCTAGCTTTCTCCATGATCCAGCGTATGTTGGCAATTTGATCTCTAGTTCCTCTGCCTCTTCGAAATCCTGCCTGTACTTCTGGAAGTTCTCGGTCCACATATTGCTGGAGCCTAGCTTGTAGGATTTTGAGCATAACTTTGCTAGCATGAGAAATTAGTGCGATGGTGCGGTAGTTTGAACATTCTTTGGCATTGCCCTTCTTTGGGATTGGAATGTAAACTGACCTTTTCCAATCCTGTGGCCATTGTTGAGTTTTCCAAATTTGCTGGCATATTGAGTGTAGCACTTTTACTGCATCGTCCTTTAAGATTTTGAATAGTTCAACTGGAATGCTGTCACTACCACTAGCTTTATTGTTGCTCAGACTTCCTAAGGCCCATTTGACTTCACATTCCAGGATGTCTGGCTCCAGGTCAGTAACTACCCCATTGTGGTCATCAGGGATGTTAAGCTCGCTCTTGTATAGTTCTTCTGTATAATTTTGCCACCTTTGTTTGATCTCTTCTGCTTCTGTGAGGTCCCTACCATTTTGGTCCCTTATCATACCCATCTTTGCATGAAACGTTCTCTTCATATCTCCAATTTTCTTGAAAAGATCTCTGGTCCTCCCCATTCTATTGTTTTCTTCTATTTGTTTGCACTGTTCATTTAAGAAGGCATTCTTATCTCTTCTAGCTTTTCTCTGGAATTCTGCATTCAATTGGGTGTATCTTTCTCTTTCTCCCTTGCCTTTCACTTCCCTTCTCTCCTTAGCTATTTGTAAAGCTTCCTCAGACAGCCATTTTGATTTCTTGCATTTCTTTTTCTTTGGGATGGTTTTAGTTGCTATCTCTTGTACAATGTTGCGAACCTCCGTCCATAGTTCTTCAGGCACTCTGTCTATCAGATCTAATTCCTTAAATCTATTTGTCACCTCCACTGTGTATTCGTCAGGGATATGATTTAGTTCATACCTGAGTGGCCTAGTGCTTTTCCCTACTTTCTTCAATTTAAGCCTAAATTTTGCAACAAGAAGCTCATGATCTGAACCACAATCAGCTCCTGGTCTTGTTTTTATTGACTGGATAGAACTTTTCCATCTTTGGCTGCAGAGCACATAGTCAATCTGATTTCTGTGTTGACCGTCTGGTGATGTCCATGTGTAGAGTCGTCTCTTGGGTTGCTGGAAAAGAGTGTTTGCTATGACCATTGTATTCTCTTGACAAAATTCTACCAGCCTGTGCCCTGCTTCATTTTGTACTCCAAGGCCAAACTTGCCTGTTATCCCAGTTATCTTTTGGCTTCCTACTTTAGCATTCCAATCCCCCATGATGATAAGCACATCATTTTTGGGCGTTGCTTCTAGAAGGTGTTGTAGGGCTTCATAGAACTGGTCAACTTCATCCTCTTCAGCAGCAGTGGTTGGGGCGTAGACCTGGATCACTGTGATGTTGAATGGTTTGCCTTGGATTCGAACTGAGATCATTCTGTCATTTTGGGGATTGTATCCCAAGACTGCTTTTCCTACTCTCTTATTGATTATGAATGCTACTCCATTTCTTCTGCGAGATTCTTGTCCACAGTAGTATACCTGATGGTCATCTGAATTAAATTCACCCATTCCTGTCCATTTTAGTTCACTGATTCCTAAAATGTCAATGTTCAGTCTTCTCATTTCTTGTTTAACCACGTCCAGCTTGCCTTGATTCATGGATCTGACGTTCCAGGTTCCTATGGAATAAAAATCTTTACAGCATCGGACTGTCTTTTCGCCACCAGTTACTTCCACAACTGAGCGTCCTTTCAGCTTTGGCCCAGCCGCTTCATTCATTCTGGCGCTACTCGTACTAGCCGTCTGCTCATCCCCAGTAGCATATTGGACACCTTCCGACCTGAGGGGCTCATCTTCCAGCGTCATATCGTTATGCCTATTGGAACTGTCCATAGAGTTTTCATGGCAAAGATACTGGAGTGGTTTGCCATTGCCTTCTCCAGTGGATCACCTTTTGTCAGAGCTCTCAGCTATGACCTGTCCGTCTTGGGTGGCCCTGCACGGCATAGCTCATAGCTTCACTGAACTACGCAAGCCCCCTTGCCACAACAAGGCAGCGATCCTTGAAGGGGGTCACAACATTAAAGTCTAACAATTCAGTTTTTTACAAGATCTGTAACCTACAACAGAATGACATGCAGCTGTTACAACTACATAGACATAATACAATTAGTAATGATAAATATATCATTCCAAGAGCTATCAGAGTTATTTACCACCGATTTACAGAGCCTCAAACTTTACAGAGCCAGTCTAGTGTAGTGGTTAAGAGCAGAGGCTTATAATCTGATCAGCTGGTTTTGATTCCCCACTCCTCCACATGCTGCCAGCTGGGTGAACTTCGGCTTGTCACCACTCTGATCCTGCTGTTCTGTGTCAGTGCTCTCTCAGCCTCACCTACCCCACAGGATATCTTTTGTGGGGAAAGGAAGGAAAGGCAATTGTAAGCAGCTTTGAGACTCCTTCGGGCAGTGAAAAGCAAGGTATAAAAAACAATTCTTCTTCTTGTTCTTCTTAATGAGTGCTTCAAATCAGTAAGTAACCTAAACCAAATCACTGTATATACATTTGCCCTTGTAACAACGGTTGATAATTTGCACCTGTTAAATCTTCATCCTCCATGTACTATAATAACTACAAACTAGTCAGAAATTTGACTTGGAAGCCTCAAGAGCCTCCTTTGATCCCTGCAAGTGGTGCTGGTTTGATCTTGATTTTGCAGTCTTCATCTACTTGACTGATTGCTCTGAGGATATGTCAATTGCTGGTAAATTTGATGATAATAACATCGCTGGTAGGTTTGATAAGCCTGCTAGAATTAAGATTGGAACCAAACCTTGTACTGCATCAAAAGGAGTGGAAGAGACTCAAACAGCACCATGCTGTTTGTTTTTATCTGGTAAAGAAATTTATCTGTTTTGGAGAACAGAGAGGTGACGTTAAAAGGAAGATCCTTGACATGAGCTTTATCTCCAGGGCGAGTGTGAGGGCCATTCCACACAGATTCTTTGTAGCAGGAGTGTGGCAAATTGTAATCGCTACTAAAATGCAGTTATGCACAATGTCGTAGACAATCTGCCGCACTCCTGAAACCGATCTGCAAAAAGCACTTTGTTGTAGCGCTTTCAGGGAAATCCCAAAAAGTGGATTCACCCTCTGGAAAGCGCTACACTCTTGCAACCAATCTGCAACACTAGCGGAAAAGTTCTGTGCGTTACCATTGTTGCGGTTTCAGCAAAGTCCCTCCCCCTGGCTCTCTCCTCTGATCTTCTGGCGAAGCGATCGCCATTTTTTTTTCTCGGAGCGAGCCTTCATTCACCCAGTGAGGCTTCCCCGGCTGCAGTCCCTCTGTTTTAAGTCACCAAGCACCACACAGCCCTGTTTGCTGGTTTATTTTCCCTTTACTTTTCCCTTTATTTTCGGCCGAAAATCGCGCCCGTGCATGGGGGGGATGGATTTTTTTTTCACTTGGGGGAGCGTGGCAACGATGAAATGGCAGCTCACACGCCACCTGCTAGCTAGATGGGTCTCTCGTTGCAACGAATCAACGCAGATTCATTGCAACGTGTGTGTTTTAAACCTGCCTTAAAGGGAAAGGGGCTTTTCGGGAGCATGATAACGGCCGCCCATTGGCTGCTCATTTGATTGACGGCCAGGGGTGGGACAAAGCTCGGCAAATATCACTTCCTGGATAGCGATTTTTGCCGAGACCGGAAACCTGTGGGAAACGATAGAAACGCAACTGGATTCCACTACAAAGGCAGGTATGCATAATGACGAATTCCACTATTTAAAATGTTTTTTTTTCGTTCCGAAACCAGTTTGCAACATTGATCCTGGCGCGGAGTGGGCCTGAATGTTTTAAATTTAAATTTTCCTTCTGCAGCAAGAAGGAGTGATCGGGAGTGACCCTACCTTTATTGTGCGATATCTTAGAGCAGGGGTCCTCAATCCCCGGGCCGCAAAGGCCATGGTACCGGGCCGCCAGCGGCCGCGCCTGCTTCCCCCCCCCCCGCAGCAAGAGGGAGGGAAGAGGCAGGCACGGCCGCTGGCACGCCAGCGACGCAAACGCGCACGCGCGGAGCTGCCGCGCATGCGTGTTTGCGCCCCTGCTGGTGAAAACGCGCATGCACGGCAGCTCTGCACGTGCGCGTTAGTGCCACCTAGTGGCGAAAACGCGCATGCGCAGTGACTGCGCGTACGCGTTTACATGCAGCTGCGGCGGCCGGGCCGCCAGCTCTCTCCCACCCTCGGAGGCGGTCCCCGACTACAAGAACGTTGGGGACCACTGTCTTAGAGTGCTTTTAATGCTCAATATTGTTCAAATCCGGATTGGGAAAACAAGCTCCATGGTAGAGAACCTCTGATAGGCCACACCTGGTCATGTGACAAGTTTGCCTTAAAGGAGAAGCCCCTAATTTCTCTCAACTTCTGTCGGTCCTGGATTTTTTCTCCCTTCTCTGCCTTTTTCGATCCTCTCCCTCCCCCCTCCAAGAAAAGAAAGAGGCTCCCTGCTTGGCTCCTCTCCCCCCTGCTTCAAGAAAAGAAAGAAAGAGGCTTGGCTCCCCCCCTTCTGAACTACCCTAACCATGTGCAGAACACTTTTCTGTTTCAATGGGGGGAGAGGAAGACCCGAGCTCAAAGCAATCTGAATTCAACAAGATTGGCAATGGAATAAACAAAGTAAGTGCAGACTCTGCCCAGGTCTCCTGGAGTCTCTGAGAAAGCCTCTGCCTCCGGTGTGCACCCTGGTGCCAGATCAGAGAATGCTGGCATGACCCCGCTCTGAAGCACATGACCATTAGGCAGGAAACAGCTCCAGCGGCTTCAGTTGGGAGGGGCTCTTCTTATTCTGTAGCTATGTTAGCTTGAGAAAATCTTAGCTGGCATGCATAGTTCCCATGTGGGACTGCACAGCACAATGATGACGAACAGATGTTTAGCAGGATTCAAGGGCCTCAGAGATGAGACTTTTCTCCTATGAAATCTGACTTTCAAGGAACTCACCTATGATGAAAATCACCCATTCATTTCCCCCTAGCCTGTAGTACAGATTCTCCCACTGGGTCTGCCAGAAGGGTCTGAGTGCTCCCGAGAACTTTTGCCAGTACCTGAAAATCAAAGCAAACCTGTGGCGTAGTATTTGCAATTTCATCAGAACATTTGTTTCTGTTCAAACCATTAAGGATCTTACCAGGTAAGACAGTTGAAAGCAACAAACAGGAACAGGCCAAGACCCAGGATATAGGTAAATGTCTTCTTGGTTTTCCAGAATTTAATGTTCCACGCCTTGTGAACCTTAAACTAGTTAGCACATAAATGTTTTAAATAAATAAGTATACAGATTACTACAGATCCAGGTGTGTAGCCATTTTGGTAGGAAGCAGTAGAACAAACTTTGAATCCAGTGGCACCTTTAAGACGAACCACCCAGAGCTGTAAAGAATGGGTGGTATAAAAATCCAAACAAACAAATAAACAAATAAACAAATAAACAAATAAACAAATAAACAAATAAACAAATAAACACATACATACATACATACATACATACATACATACATACATACATACATACATACATACATACATACATATATACATACATAAAATTTTATTCAGGGTATAAGCTTTCACATTCCAAGCACACTTTGTCAGACATGAATTAGTACACAGCATAATGAAGATGTTTAATAGATACAAAGGCCTTATAGGAATAACAAGTTAAGTTTATAAGGTTAAAATTTGCTAGGGTTCACTTCTGGGGGGGGGGTGACCTATAAGCTCTCTTCATTATTCTCAATGTTCTGCAATTGGGAACAGACCTGTCGATTTGTCTCTTATCTTGACAATTTTATTTCCTTTATTAAATTCCCCACCAGAGTTGTATAATAGCCCATCCGCTGCCTATATATGTGGACATTGTTATGGCTTCGGCTTCAACAATAAATTTAAGTTCAATTCATATATATGTGGACTTCTTGTAATTCCCATTTCATTGTGTCTTAAAGGTGTCACTACAGTTAAACATGAAGATTGTGAAAATCAACATTTTGAAAACAAGGAATCACCTAAATCAGGAGCAATCAACCCTAAATTCAGCAAATCACCTCAGATTATACCAGTGTCCATTTTATTGGGAGTAGGCACTGATTCTCATAGGTAACCAAACTAAACATGTAGCCTTTGTTTAGTTTCCACTCATCAATTGTGCATAGTTTTATCCCCTTCATGTAGTACTGTCACCACTGACCCACTGTACAGTCATTAATTAGATGGCTAACACAACTCAAAAAAAGAGGTGGGACTTGCATAGCATTGTGCATTGAAATATTGAAGGAGGAGGATGCAATGACTAAAAACTGTACAATGCTACAATATGCAAGTTCTGCTAGTAACAGGTACAGGCTGGGGTTCCTAAGCTCTTCTTGATTGATTCAACTAATTGATATAATCAGGAGCTGAAAACATATTCACCTTCTAAAATGCTACTGTATAGTGGAAGCACAAAGAATCAATTTCATCTTGTTTTTCAAACAGGGATTCTGACACTGAATTAATTAAGAGAGAGTATCATGGTACCTTCATGATCATAGCCTTAGCTCGTAGAGATTTTTCCAGTAGACTTGCAAGGTGAAGTAAAAACTATTGAGGAGGGAAAAAAATATAGTTACTCAAAAATCAGTATTTGCATTTGAAACTGTAAAACTTTACCTGTTCGGCAACCTTTTCCATTGAATCACAGCTGGGACTCTTGCAATGATTCAATGGAAAGAGCCAACAATTCCCCATATCCAGACTAGTTAGCTTCCTGATCTATTTTTAAGATACAAAATGGGGATTCCCCAAGTCATTCACACTGATCAAAACACAAAAGTTTGGGAAGGAACAGGAGATATTGTACTGTATCCACTTTTCCAGTGGGATAACACCATTGGAAATACATAGAGGCAACAGGAAGTGAAAACACAAGAATCAGAACAAAATGCTATGGAGGTGCTGGCAAGATGGACAAGCTCTATTCCAGAAGGGTGACAGTGACATAGCACCACCAAAGAAATATTGTGATAGTGTACTTTTTTTGGGTGGGAATGCGTGGGTGATTTCTGAAAGAACCACAGGAAGGCTGGAAAATTATGACAGAAAACATAACAACATTAAAAGTCCCAATCCTGTCCTGAGTCCAAAGAGGGAGAGCAGGTAATAAATGCAATAAATAGTAATAACAAAAATTGTAAATAATTTAGTTTACTTAAACTTGTGGAAGGTCTAATTTCATAGTCATTGCTAATTTAATACATTTTCCTGAGATGACATGATTTGCCTGTACAAATGGAAGTTCACTCCTAGCCTGCGATAATAATCAATATTTAAACCTGGAGGTTGGAGGCATGGTAAGACAAGACAGATTTTTTCTACAAGCAAGACAGGAAAAATGGTTTGCAGAAATGTTTTTAAAGGGGGGGGTTACAACCTTCCAAAATAATAGAAGCACTACCTTTAGCTTTCAGAAATGAATGCCCTCAGTGGTCACTGGTAGATGACCACAACAGTATTTCCAGTCTTCATTCTTTGGGTTTTATCAGGGATGAGTAGGAGGGTGGGGAGGGGCCCTTTTCAGGCTGGTTTGGCCTTTGAGTGGACTCATGGGACCAGATATGGCAACAACTACCGGGCAAATTGTTACCATACAACTTACATGACTTAAATAGGTCCAGCTGCTTGCTACTGTTCAATATCAGCTAAACCAAGGTATCCAAGAGTGTACAGTCTCAGACTAAGACACACAGGTTTGAATCCCCACTTTGCTGGAGAAGTCCAGTGGATGACTTTGGACCAGTCACACACACTTAGCCTAATCGCTCTCAAAAGGTTGTTGTGAAAATAAAATGGAGAAGAAAATGAGTCAGAGTGCCTTTATGGGCATAAGAAGAAGAGAATGTTGTAAACTGATTTGGGCTCCCATTGTGGAGAAAGTCATAGTAATAAATACAGACAAAAGATGGGGGGAGGGAAGATAATTAGGTTGATGGGTGGAAAGAAAAAAATTACTAAATATTTATTTCAATACATGTGCACATATAAAACTTTAAAACAGCAGCCCTCAGTGTGCGGTCCTCTCTCCCACATTGTTTAACATCTTTATGCGCCCTCTGGCCCAGCTGGTACGGAGCTTTGGCTGGGTTGCCATCAGTACGCTGATGACCCCCAGCTCTATCTCCTAATGGACAGCCACCTGGACTCTCCCCCGGAACCATTTGCCAGATGTTCGGAAGCAGTGTCTGAATGGTTTGAGCAGAGTCGCCTGAAACTCAACCCCTCCAAGACGGAGGTCCTGTGGTTGGGGGGAAGGGAGTGGGAACAGGCAGCGCGTCTACCCACTCTACCAGGGTGCAACTTACCATCGTGCCCCAAGCTAGGAATTTGGGTGTGACCATTGATGCCTCCCTGACTATGGAGGCTCAGGTCAAGAGAGTAGCAGGCCAGGCATTTTTCTATCTTCGCCAGGCCTGGCTACTAGCGCCCTATCTGTCCCCTGACCACTTGGCCACAGTGATCCATGCAACAGTCACCTCCATAATAGATTTCTGTAACTCGCTCTACGCAGGCCTACCCTTGTCTCTGACCCGGAAATTACAGCTGGTTCAAAATTCAGCTGCCAGGGTCCTCACTGGAACATCTTGGAGGGCCCACATCCAGCTGGTGCTGAGGCAGCTGCATCTTCAAGCAAAGGTTGGATACGCACTTTTCTTGGATGCTTTAGGATGCTTAGGGCTAGTCCTGCGTTGAGCAGGGGGTTGGACTAGATGGCCTGTATGGCCCCTTCCAACTCTATGATTCTATGATTCTATGATTGGCTGCCAATTGCTGCCCGGATCTGGTTCAAGGTTTTGGTTTTAACCTTCAAGGCCATACACGGGTTGGGACCGACATACCACAAGCCTACTGCTCTAAGCCCCCCCCCCCCCCCCGTAGGGCCTTACACTCTGCGGGTGAAAACCTGTTGGTCGTCCCCGGCCCGAAGGAAGCGCGCCTAGCCTCGACCAGGACCAGGGCTTTTTTGGTCCTGGCCCCTACCTGGTGGAATGAACTCCCGAGTGATCTGCAGGCCCTGCGGGATTTGTCAGCTTTCCGCAGGGCCTGTAAAACGGAGCTCTTCCACCAGGTCTATGGTTGAGGTTGGGGTCAGCGAATCAGGGACATCGCTCCCCCCCAGGAGTTGGAGTGTACACTACTCCCCTATCCTTTCCTCTTCACCTGTTTGATAATTGGGGGAGCGATGGGATTTTTAGCCGTCATGTTAGTAGATTGATGTTTTAATGGGAATTTTAATGGGGGTTAGTTGTTGTGACCTGCCTCGAGCCTGTCGGGAGAGGCGGGAAATAAATCTAAAATAATAATAATAATAATAATAATAATAATAATATCATCACTACATGTGCACATGTATTGAAATAAATATTTGCATTTTAATATTTTATATATATTCTGCTGCTGCTCAACCTTTCAGGTTCCTAGATAGTGTATACAGGTTGGGTTACTTTGTTCCCTCTTTTGTTGTTTCAAGAAACCAGAAGTAACAACACCACCTGAAGGGGGAAGAGGGAGCAATGGAAGTGGTTCGTTCCCTAGATTTTGGCTGAATCCATTAAGGCAGAGAGAGGATGCAGGCCCCCTCCAAAGTTCCCACGGACTCCTGGTTGGTAATCCCTTGTTCTAGAATAATTTGTTTCATAATACAGGTAGAAGATTGGGGTTCCATGCTTAAATGCAGCCTTGTGACCTCTGCAGAGTACAGCGTGCACTGGAACACTCCTGGATTGGTTTTCATTGCCTTCATCAAGCCAGAAGAGCAAAGCCAGAAGAGCAAAGTCCCAGCACGGAGGCCCTTTGGAGTTGTCCCTGAGATAAGGTCAGGAGTCAACAAGCAAAGCCAGATGCTGGGGGAGGGGGTTGAAATTGGAGTGGAGGAATCCTAGAATTCAGCTTGGGCATCATAATTACATCCACTGGACAGCAAGTTCAAAACCTCGATTCAGTTGCACGCCCACAAAAAATGCAGTCAGTTTATACGTTGGCTGACTTATTGATTCATATGGGTTGTTTACTTGTGTTGTTAACAGAAGCCCTTTGGGACCCTGAGTCCGCAAAGATCTTTCTGCACACTTGCTCCCCCCATTCTACACTGAAACACAGCCTTTTCCTGGCTCTCTGCCTCCTACCTAGTTAGGTGAAACATTCATCAGGCTTTGAGAAACCCCCGAAGTGGCATGATTGTGCAGAATATGGTTGGGGAGCAGAGCTGTGTACACACTCAGCTGGGGCCCCTTCCCACTCCTCCAGGGGGCCATTTTGGAAGGGGTAGATGGTCATATATGGTCATATCACTCAATAAATGTTTAGCAGATTTAAAAAATATATTAAAAATTAATTAACTCCCACTCATACGGGAAACCCTTCCAAAGCCATCAAGAAACCACAGGGTTGGGAAACCCTGGTTGAAAAAGCCTGGCATTGATTATAGGATTGCACTGTACAAAATGGCTCATGAATTTACTTGGATATATGATTGGAACTGTGGATTTTACTGCTGTGTACAGCAACTTGTAAGCAGGAGCCTGTTTTGCTTCAGTTCTTTCTCATTCTTACTGGTAGTGCCTTGTATTAAAAAAATCATTGAGAGCTTGATAACTATAAATCTTGGATGTAGCACAATCCTATTCAGGTTTACTTGGAAGCAAGTGGCAATCTTCTTTCTTTATTAATGTCTTGCTTCATATAGGTCACTTAACATGTTCGGTAAGTATGCATAGGCTTGCAATCTGTCCCAAAGAGAACTGCAGTCATAATATTCACTAATTTATAGCAACCATTATTTCATTACAACAAAAGTGGAGCAAACACCTTAGTTGTCCTTTCCCTTCTCCATCTTCCCAAGCCCACACAACTACTTCTATTCTTACTGTTTGTTTGTTTTCCTGCACCTCTGTACAGTCTTTGCTTACCTGAAACAAACTCCTGATGTGTTTTCTGTGTCCGAGGCAAGGGAGGGCAGTCTAAAATACAGCTCCTGTCTTTAATCTCACCAACTCCTATTGCTTTGGTTTTCAGTGAGGGCACTGCACTTGGCTGAACATGACAACTGTTAAACTTTGTGGTATGACACAGCTTTTTCCTGGCTCTCTGCCTCCTACCTAGTTAGGTGAAACATTAATCAGGCTTTGAGAAACCCCCATGGCAGACTACTGTTGATTTTATTTATGTGATCTATTCACCGCCCCTCCTGGCATAGCCAACTCAGGGCAGTTTACGACATTTCAATGAAGCAACATTTAACTCATAAAAGCAAGAAAACAGCATTCTGCATTAATATGACATTAACATCTATCAAAACAATTGATCGATTGATGATGTGTATTCGTCTTTGGTGGTATTGAGATAATTCCAGATCTTAATTATAAAATGTTGACTTTGAGGGATAAATATCCTTGTGGAGGGGAGCCCTGCGATGTTCTGGTGTTATTATTGCAAGCAAATAGGATTTTATGTTGTACTAAAAGAAGTAAAGTGTCCAGATCATGTGAGGTAATGTTACTGCTTTACGCCGCTCTGGTAAGACTTCAACTTGGAGTCTATGTTCCGTTTTGGGCACAACTGAAGAAAGATATAGAGAAACTGGAGCATGTCCAAGGCAGGGCTATGAAGATGGCGAGGGTTTTGGAGACCAAGTCATATGAGGAAAATACTTCAACTATCTGCTCATCTCATTTTGATCCTATAATATGCTCTACATTTTAAGCAAAGTAAGAGTAACTAGTGTCTCACACCCATGCTAAAGTGAATGTATTACTTTTTAGATTGGATCTTCGTTTCAACTACCCTCTATTTATAACACTCCTTCCCCCGTAAGCAACACTCATACTCATCTGATAATTGAGTTATGACTTACAAAAGCTCCTGTTGGAATATTGTTACTAGCTTAAACACCACTAGACTTGTTTTATAATCATGTTGGAAGTCACTTAAGAGTAAATGCCATTGAATCATTCTTCTGCAGTGAAACAAATCCCACTATATTTGGAAACAGGTCTGATAAATTTCTAGGTAGCTACCGGAGAATCCCAGAATCATGTCTCTGGACTACAGCAGTCAGCTCCCCTGGAGAAAATGCCTCCTTTGTTAGGTAGACTCTGTAAGAAGAGATGATTTTTGGTATTCCACTTTTTCTTCCCTGAAGGGAGTCTCAAAGCAGCTTACAATCTCGCCTACCTTTCCTCTCCCCACAACAGAGCCATGTAAGGTAGATGAGAGAACTGTCACCCAAGGTCGCCCTTCTGGATGCATGTGGAGGAGAGGAGAATCAATGTAACTTGGTGCAGGGGTGGCCAAACTGTGGCTCTCCAAGATGTCTATAGACTACAATTACCATGAGCCCCTCCCAGCATGCTGGGGCTCACAATAATTGTAGATCATGGACATTTGGAGAGCCACAGTTTAGCCACCTCCTCCCCCCGTAAGCTTGTATTCCCAAATCTCCAGAAGTTCCTCAACCAGGAGCTAGCAACCTTACAAGTCAGAACTCACACATCTACTGCAAAACCATTCCTAGGTCAACTGACAGGATGAAATCCCGCTGCACTAAAAGCTCTGTCGGCTGAAACGAATCCGGTTTCCTTCAAAGTCCTTCCTTGTTACAGGACTTCGCTGCCCTTGCTATGGAGACCTGCGCAACGACTCTTAGAGGGGGACGACCAAGCAAGGGCAGCCAAGAGTTCATGCGCTCCTTTACGCAACCTTCTTTCAGTATTCCCAGAAATACGCGCGCGGCTCCTGTGAAAACTTGGCTACGCACACGCGCAGCTCGGTTTCCTTCTCTTCGGCTTCCTTGGGGCAGGAAGAAGAAAAACCCCGGATGTTTTCTGCTCTAAGGATATCCGTTGGCCGCTGTGCTCAGCGCATGCGTCCGAGGGGGTTGAGGTCGTACACCGAACCAACGAGTGATGGCGAGGAGGTAGGCTAGAGCGGCCCCCGCCCGAAGAAGGTAAATTATAACGGCCTGGTGGTCGAACCTCCGGCGCTTTAGGTGAGGGGCGGATTCGCGTCCCCCCCCCGCCCCCCCGGGAAGCCTTAGGCCGAGATGGGAAATGGGAGCTGGGGGCGGAGCAGGCAGGTGTTTGTTGTTTGCACGCCGGATTTCCTGGTTATTTTTGGAGCCTGGCTGGTCTTGTGGGGGAGCGGGAATAGTGACAGCTGTTTATGTGAGACAATGGAGCCGTCCAGTAGGCGCAAAAGGCGGCGAATGTTCTTGGGCTTTTCCAAAATTGCTCGCGGGCGGGGGAAGGGGGACGAGGGCGAGAGGGTGGTTTACAGTAGCCCTGATGTCAACAGCGTCTTGTGGCATATAACCTTTTATTTCAGTTCACAGAAATAAGCTTTTGTGGAGGTGGATTTACAACTCTTCTTCAGAGGCAATGGATTCCTTTCCACCCCATCTCTGCAATGGCTTGCATAGTGAGGACCCCCCCCCCCCCCGGTTGTACCGGAGCATGTTGGGTGTAGTCCACGAACGCGTACGCTGGGATCCCTTTCTGCCACTAGCAAAGACTGCGCAGGGTCTCCTCGCGGCTTTGCGGTGAAGGCAGGCTTGCGATCTGGTGTGGGTCTGTCTTTCAACCGCGATACTGCTCGCGCGGGCTGTAGGGAAATGGTGCTTCGAAGAGACTCCAAATGTATCCGGGAACTCGGGGAGCGCACGTGTTCCTCGAGTCCTTCCCCATGTACGTGGGCTGGGTTGTGGGGGGAGCGTGCAAACAAATTTGTATGCGTCGGAGCTTGGGACAAGCAGAGAAAAACAGCCGGAGACGAATTTTAGGCGCGGGACCTGTGGGATGATGCCGAAAGAGGCGGAGCTCCCTGGCCACGAAGCCAAACTCGGTTCTAGATGGGAGACGTTTCTGGTTATTGGGGCCGGGGACGAGAGGCCGCCCATTTCTGACATAGGGTGTTCTGTAAAAGCGGCCGCTTCAAAGCAGATTTTGGAAGGACACCCATGAAACCTAAATCGTCACTTGTGTCTATTTTAAGGGATCTTGTATGGAAAAATAGGTATACTCAAAATTCTCAACACCTGAGGGAGAGTTTAGTGTTAATAACAGGATACCTTAGCAGTAGTATCTGTAAGAAGGCAAAGATAGTCGAATTTTTGTTAGATCTTCGGTTATTGCATGTGTAGGTTATTGGTGATTATATCCAAAACTATTTAGTAAAGGCAAAAACAAATATATTTAGAATAACAGCATGACCTTTTGACATCTTTAGATAAATGTACAGGCTGTTACTTCAGTTTAAGAAAGATGATGGCACATTTGGATAAAACACTGAGGTGACAATGTGCTCACTTTTGTATTGGGTAATTTCTGTTGTAAAGTAGGCCTGAAACAATGTTCCTATTTTGGAACAAGTAATTTGTAGAATTATTTATATTCAGAAACTTCAAATGGTGGAATTACAGTTTTCGATACTGTTAAACCAATTTGATTAGAAGTGTAAGTCTTCTTGATTTGGAACAAACTATCAAATAATGCGATAATTTTATTTATTACATTTATATACCACCCTCTCTTGTGGCTCAGGGCTGTTTACATTCATGGAATGTCATCATTCAAGGAATTCAAGGAATTCAAGGAATGTCATCATTGCGAACATATAATATTTCTAACATTCATAACAATAGAATATTTAACTTTATAAGTTTACAACTCAACAATTGTATATTGTTTACTGCGCTCTCATTTGACACTTTCATCTGTGGGACATAGTTGGTGGTGAGAGGAGCCTCTGGCTTTGGTTGTTAGAATTGCTTCATTGGCCTTGACCGAAAGCTTGGTGGAAGAGATCCATTTTGCAGGCCCTGCAGAACGGCTTGAACTTTGGCAGGACCCTGATCTCTTTTGGGAGCTCATTCCACTAGGTGGGGGCCAGGACAGAGAAAGCCCTGGTCCTGGTCAAGGCCAAATGAGCCTCCCTGGGGCTAGGGGTTTCCAGCTTGTTGGTGTTTGCAGAACATAGAGCTCTTGGGGTGGATAGCCAGAGAGGCAGTTGCTCAGGTATTCAGGCCCCAGACTGCATATGATTTTCAAAGTGATTACCAGAACCATAAGCCTGATTCAGTATTCAAGTGGTGACTGTGCAGCTGTTGGAATATAGTTTGGATTTGCGTCCTTCAAGGTGTTTCTGTGAGAAACCTGGCTGCTGCATTCTGGACCAGTTGTTTCTGAATCAGGCATAAGGGTAAACCCATGTAGAGCAAGTTGCAGAAATCCAGTCTAGAGGTGACTGTCACCTGAATAGGTGATCTGGGGCCAGGTAGGGTGCTAGTACCTTAGCTTGATGCAGGTATAAGAATCTGCTTGATTGATACTCTTGATACTCTTGTGACCTGCTCCTCTGTGTTGAAGATCACACCCAGGTTCCTGGCTGAGTGTGCAATCTGTGGTTGCACCACATCCAGATCCAACACTTTGAGTGTTCATATTTGTAGATCCTTTGCAATATATCAATGTAAGGTTTTGCACACAACTCAGGTTGGTGATGTTTTTTGCATCAATATAGCCATTGTTTGAGTTTATTATTATTAATAGTAGTATTTTTCTTCCCACCACGCCTGAGACCGGCTTGTGGCAGGTTCCAAAGTGTTCAGTAAAAACCCTAATAAAGCTTCATTAAAACAGGACAAAATCATCGAACAAACATGGCGGAATTCCTCAATTATCCAACCCCCAACCAACCTCTAGTGAGGGGTGGAAAGAGGGACTAAGATCGTAATGGCCTAACTAATGCCTAACATGGGGGGGGGGGGCAATCAATCTTCCTCACTGTCCTGGCCTCAACCATAGATCTGGAGGAAGAACTCTGTTTTGCAGGTTCTGTGGAATGCCAAAATTATCACACAGTTGACTATAATTTAATGTGTCTACCATCTTTGCTCATTAGAATAGGAATGGATGCAGGAAAGGTTAGTCTGAAACATTAATATTATACATTAGATAGAGTTCCTGTAGCAAATCAGTAGCCGGAATAGCTGAGTCCACTCTTCTATCTATATTCAAAATATTTTTCAATCCGGTGCATCACTGATGCCTAAGAATTTGAAATTTTCAGCCTTGTATAACACAGAGTTAATTTTAAGACATCAGAATTAGGGTTGTATGCTTCGGTGTCCAAAGTGGCCTTTCCAGGCTGAAGCAGCCAGCACTGTGGCGTGGGGGGTGGGGGTGGCGCCAGTGTGCCAGTTTATGTACACATGCAGGAACAGAGCTCTGTGCCTGCGTGCGCACAACTGTAATCAGAATTATGCCAAATGGCATTAGGAACTGTTAATTGATTGTTTGGTGGCTAAAGTCTAAACTTGTTCACAGATTTTCTGGATAGTCTTTGGCAGACCACAGTCAGCCTCATTTCTCATATTTTTCATAGGACCTACCTTACAAGGCTATTGTAAGGATTATTATGATAACATATAAAGCATTTTTAAAACTGAAAATGCTACACAAATGCTAAGCTAATGTTTTGCTAGTAGAATTGTTACATTTTTTTCATTCAGCTGCAAAGACCCAGTGAGAAATTCATTGGCTTTGCTAGTCTGAAATGTAAATGGCTAGATGTACCAGATTCATCTTTTCACCAGAGCAAAGAATATGCTATAAATAATACATTGCAAATATTCTAATAGGTTGTATACTTATTAACATGAAATTATTATATTTAACAAAAACTAGTGATACTTGCCTTGCATGTAAACCTTCAGTAATGAAAGAGGGTAGTCGAATCCAGGGGTAGTCAAACTGCGGTCCTCCAGATGTCCATGTACTACAATTCCCATGAGCCCCTGCCAGCATTCGCTGCCAGGGGCTCATGGGAATTGTAGTCCGTGGACATCTGGAGGACTGCAGTTTGTGACTACCCCTGGTCTAATCCATTTTCCATTGCAGGCATCTGACTTACGCTGTTCCTACAGGTCCTCTGTCTCCCAAGAACAGCCTGTGGGGGCTATTTTGAACTGCAGTGGGAGAAGGGAGTGAGGAAGTCCCATCCTCCTGACTGAATCCCGTCTGTCAGCGGAGATCTATTGCAGAATCCTGTAATTGTCTTTAACCAAACCAATGTAAATAGAGAGCAGCTATGTGTGTTTACCTACTAATAACTTCCCCTGATGTGATAGGAATGCTGGTTTAAGTTAAAAATGTGTGGTTCACATCCTGCTTCATTCATCCCCAGTTTCAAGGATTCTTGGAGAGGGAAGGGGAGAGAGACAGACAGAATAAGTCTTTGGAGTTCCATATCTGACTCTTCATATCATATATATATATTATAAGATTGTGTCCTTAATTGGGAATATCAAAGTCTGCAATTCTGTATGCAGTAGGATTTGCTACTCAGAAAAAATGCAGATGCAGCCATTTACTTTATTATATTTTGAGCTGTTTATCATGACATTTTGCAGTTTCCACTCTTGTCGTTGTGACTGTGGTGCAGAACTTTCAAGATGCCAGCTGCACTTGCAGAAAACAGTCAGGTGATTTGTGAAGTGTGGGCAAACAACCTGGAAGAAGAGATGAGGAAAATTCGAGAAATTGTTCTCAGCTACAGCTATATTGCAATGGTAAGTGTGCTTCAATGTGCAGTCTTTTTTTGTATCTAGAAGTTAATCACATAGGTGGGTATAAATTTTGCTATAATATGTGCACAGCTGGTCAGTAGATATGAACCAGGAGACTGTAACACAGAGGCATATTTAAATTTTTCTTGTGCCTTTAATACCAATAACACATACCTAACTTTATTTGTATGCTGCCTCAGTTAATCTAAAACCAGATTGTCTAAATGCATGATTTAACATTTTTGCACGATACTTTGGAAACAGCCATCCATTTGACCTTTCACATTCCATTGCTATTTGCTGATAAGCTCCTAAAGCAAGCTGGCTGTTGGAAAGAGAATACTGAAATAGATGGAACTTGGTATAAGGCAATTCAGGCATTCACAAATAAAGCAGTCTTGTGCAGATCAGAACATTCTGTACATTCAGATATAACTTCTATAACTTCACATAGGGTTACTTGCTTGCATGCAGGAGTTCTAACTGTAAGAGGGAACAAATATTCCATATACCAACAAAGTTACAATAGTCATACCCTACTGATTCATACAGGTGAATTTGTTTAAAAACTCAGGTGTCTTGTTAGGACACATGTATCTTCAAGAGAGAAGTGTTACCTAAGGTAGGATTATTCAAGCCTATGCATAAATAATTTTTGGTGATTGATTTGGTTTGGGTTTTTAAAATGTTGGTTGTATAAAATAAATGTTCCTCTACTCATGGCAAGCCATGTGTCACTGTAATTCAGTTGCATACATTAGAGTGGGTGACACCAGCCACAGCTATAAGGTACTCATTTTGTTGTAAATTATTGGTTTAGGTTGAGAACTGTTTTAAATGTGTCTGCTTATCTGTGTGTATCTAAAAGAGACCATGTAGTTGGAATATGTATTGGCATTGATCCCATTGGTAGGTATGGCCCATTACAATTATAATCTTGTTACGCAGTACAGTGCAGTATGCCTTCCAAATCAACTGGGGCAACATCATTACTAGAAATGGAGCAAAGCAACTAGGGCAACCTTTTATTAATGATATCTCACTTGGATGTCAGGAAGTTGATTTGGTAGGGTGAAATATTCCTACAAAGAAGTTGGGAAAAGCTGCCATTAGGATGTGTCCTGTAGTTGGCCTATAGACCTTGTATTATGAAGTCCTGGTTAGTGTATCATTAGAACTTGTTAATGTCAGGGAGCATGGCAATGCAAAATTGAGAAATATATGTGCCAGTAATTCTATGTGAGATATATTTTACATCGGTGGTCCCCAACCACCGGGTCCTGGCACTGGGCCGCAGCTCCCTCTCCCCCCCCCCCCCCCCCGCAGTAAGAAACTTCCCAGGCCGCAAGCTTGTGGCTCGGCAAGCTTCTTACTGTGTGTGTGGGGGGGGGAGGGAAGCAGGGCCGTGCATGCGCAATGCCTGTTTAGATATACAAAAGAAAAGTTATTATTAATCAACTTACTTGAGAGATCGTAGACCTCACGTTAACTGCTTGATACAATCTAAGAGCTATCCTGGCAGATATTTCTAGGTTTAAGTTAGATGCTTAACATTAAACATTTCTTATAGAACAGTATGAGTTTTGGCCCTGTATCAATACCCTGATGAAGGGAGAGGAAAGTAGGGCTTTGCCTTAAAGATGTACAAAGAAAAAAAATTACAAAAGGATTTCATAATTTCTCCTTATCCTTAATACAGATACATCTACAAACCATTTATACTTGACCCATTCTAAGAGCCATCCTGACAGGTATATTTTCAGATTTAAGTTGAAAGCTTAACATTAAACATTTTCTACAGGTCAGTGTAGGCTTTGGTCCTAGAACAATACACTAATAGAAGAAAGAAAAAATAAGGGGGGAGAACCCCATTTTATATTTCCAACATTAATGATTATATTACCTATATGCCTACAAAGGAAAATAAACAAGAAACAAGAGAGAAAGAGACACTGCTTCCCCTTTTTCATAAAAATAGAAATATAGAATACAGTATAACATTAAACATAAAACAATATGAGCTTTCGGTCTTCTTAAGGGGGTCTCATCTCAAGGCTTGCTACATATTGTCGTTCCCGTAGACTTATATTCTGTCCCATTGGCCTTTGGCGTAGAAAGTGCAGTTGTACTCTTTCCCGCAGAATATGCATCGATAGATCTTGAGGCCGTTGCACCTCCTGGACTCCAGTATCAATACAATTTTTTCCCCAAAGAGCTCCTTTAAATCGGTTACTTTCACTGCAGATCCATATTTCTTTTAATTTATTTTTGTACACTGTTGCTTTGGGATGGCTGTATGTCTTTTTAAAAAGGGTGTCCTTATCTGGGCTGCAGAACTCCGGCATCCCATTTTCCATCTCCAGAATTTCAGATTTCTCTTCTACTGTTGGTTTTCCACCTTGTTTAGAGATGTCATCAGCCACTGTTATTGATCCATCATTCCTGTTAAAGACTTCTTCCTTGGCATCTTGGATCTCCTTGAAGATATGAATTTCAGATTTCTCTTCTGCTGTTGGTTTTCCACCTTGTTTAGAGCTGTCATCAGCCACTGTTATTGATCCATCATTCCTGTTAGACTTCTTCCTTGGCACCTTGGATCTCCTTGAAGATATGAATTTCAGATTTCTCTTCTGCTGTTGGCTTTCCACCTTGTTTAAAGCTGTCATCAGCCACTGTTATTGATCCATCATTCCTATTGGAGACTTCTTCCTTGCCATCTTGGATCTCCTTGGAGATATTTTTGACCAATCCATCTATAAATACTTTGTAATCTTGGGTTTGTATCTCTATTAGATGAGCCAATCTTTTTAACATAGACATGTTTTTGACTTTTAAAAAAAACGGCCTCAAACAATTTTACAAGTGGCCAGTAGAGGTCCTCTGTTTTATCCTCTGGCATGTGACGTATTAAGGCAGATATTCTCGTGCTGGCACAGAGTTCTCGTGAGATCTTCTCATTCACAGCTCTTATCTCTTATCTCCGAAAACCAAAACAATTACAATAAGAGCTTTTGCCAATTAATTCGAGTTGATTTGAGTCCTTCTTCTGCTTAGTTAGGAGAATCAGCCTGCCTCATAACGAGGTGGCTTCGGGCAGAGCAGAGTAAGAGGAGGGGGGAAACAAAGGGCTTTGATGCAGGAAGAGAGACGGAGAAAAAAAAAAACGAGAGATACTTGCAGTAAATGATGTTTTGGAACTCAGCCGATGTCCTCCCCTCAGTTCAAAACGTTCATTTGTGGTAAATCATCGTGTAGTGTTGAAGCAGATACTTTAAGATTAAAGAAAGAAAAGAAAGTCCGAGATAGAAAATGGCAGTTGTCTTCTGGACCTGGAACGCTGACAGCCTATCATCCAGGGAGATATACTCCCTAAAGGATTGGAGACGGCCCCAAGAACTTGCTGGGTATGCCTACTTCCCTGAAAGATCAGAAAAGAATGACATATTGTTGTAGATACAACCCAATAGTAGAATCATGGAATGATAGAATAATAGAGTTGGAAGGGACCACATGGGTCATCTTGTCCAACCCCTTGCACTGTGCAGGACACTCACATCCCAATCGCTCATCTGCTGTCACCTGCCACCCCTTTGCCTTCACAGAATCAGCCTCTCCGTCAGATGGCTATCTAGCCTCTGTTTAAAAATTTCCAAAGATAGAGAACCCACAACCTCCCGAGGAAGCCTGTTCCACTGAGAAACCGCTCTGTCAGGATCTTCTTCCGGATGTTTAGATGGAATTTCTTTTGAATTAATTTCATCCCATTCATTCTGGTCTATCCCTCTGGGGCAAGAGAGAACAATTCTGCTCCATCCTCCATATGGCACGCTTTTAAATACTTGAAAATGGTTAGATCCTCTTTCAGTCATCTCCTCTCTAGCCTAAACAGACCAAGCTTCCCCCAACCTTTCTTCATATGTCTTGGTCTCCAAACCCCTCACCATTTTTGTTGCTCTCCTCTGGACATGTTCCAATTTGTCAACATCCCTCTTCAATTGGGGTGACCAAAACTGAACACAATACACCAAGTGAGGCCGAACCAGAGCAGAGTAAAGCAGTACCATCGCCTCCCGTAATCTGTATTTCCCTGCTTATGTAACATTCCCTGTAGATTTGAGATCTTCTCATCTTCAGATCTTGCCATCACACCAAGTTCTGTATTTATGTCTCTCTCCCCCTTTGTGTCTAGTTTAAAGCCCTCTTCACCAGGTGTGCAAGGGTTCTCCCAAAAATACTTTTACCGTCCTTTGTGAGGTACACACCGTCTCCTGATAATAGTCCCTAATATTGACATCGTTGACCATGATCCAGAAATCCAAACTGTTCCCGTCAACACCATTGACGTAGCCAGTTATTTACTTGCATAATTTTTCTCTCTCTCTTCCTATCCCTCGGCCACTTACAGGAAGGACTGATGAAAACACAACCTGTGCTCCAAGGTCCTTTACCTTTTTCCCCAGATCCACATATTCTTTTTTAATATGTACCATGTTCTGCTGGGCAGTATTATTTGTTCCTACATGGATGAGAAGTAAGGGGTAATGATCTGTAGGCTTGATGAGCCTGTCCAGCCATTTTATCAAATCCTTAATGCGTACACCAGGTAGGTACCAGATCTCTCTAGACAATGTCATGTCTACACACTTCGGCCTCTACACCTCTTAGCAAGGAATCCCCAATTACCAGTACCCATTTCTTTGTACCCTTGGGAGCAGAACTCAAACTCTTTCTTGCAGGGGACTGTGAAGGGTTTCCTGACCTTTGTGGGGTCGGCGGGGGAAAAGACTTAGAACTCTCACCTTTGGGGGCCTGTGAGTTTTTTCCTGGTCTACGTTGGGGCTTGTTCTTCATGGGGGATTGCACATGGACCTGTGTTCCTTAATCAACCTCTTCAGGCAGATCTTTTAACCGATTGCTGAGCATCAGTGGGTCCTTATTCTTCTACTCCTATGTAGAATAATTCTTCCAATTATTGTTGTTGTTAGGTGCGAAGTCGTGTCTGACCCATCGCTACCCCATGGACAATGATCCTTCAGGCCTTCCTGTCCTCTATCATTCCCTGAAGTCCATTTAAATTTCCACCAACAGCTTCAGTGACTCCATCCAGTCACCTCATTCTCTGTCGTCCCCTTCTTCTTTTGCCTTCAATAGCTCCCAGCATTAGGCTCTTCTCCAGGGAGTCCTTCCTTCTCATGAGATGGCCAAGTATTTGAGTTTCATCTTCAGGATCTGGCCTTCTAAGGAGCAGGCAGGGCTGATCTCCTCTAGGACTGAACGGTTTGTTCGCCTTGCAGTCCAAGGGACTCGCAAGAGTCTTCTCCAGCACCAGAGTTCAAAAGCCTCAATTCTTTGATGCTCAGCCTAACTTATGGTCCAACTTTCACAGCCATACATTGCAACTGGGAATACCATAGCCTTGACTAGATGCGCTTTCATTGTCAGGATGATGTCTCTGCTTTTGAGGATGCTGTCTAGATTTGCCATAGCTTTCCTTCCCAGGAGCAAGCGTCTTTTAATTTCTTTGCTGCAGTCCCCATCTTCAGTGATTTTGGAGCCCAGGAAAATAAAATCTCTCATTACCTCCATTTCTTTCCCATCTATTTGCCAGGAATTGAGAGGGCCGGATGCCATGATCTTCGTTTTCTTGATGTTGAGTTTCTTTTTTTTTTTAATATAATTTTTTTAAATGTTTATATAGAAAGAACAAGGAAAAATATCTTTGATTACGATATTACAATATCATCCCTCCCTCTACTTCCCAAAGTCCCCATTTGCTTGAAGTTTTGCATTGCTGAATACTGTAGATGTCTGTTGCCTGTAAATATAAAAACAAAGCCACAACAAAAAAATCCCACTTTAACATAACATTTCCAGCACTTACAGTCAACGGGTGTTATAAAAATTACCCTTAGAATTGAACCAAGGCATATCCTTAATCTAGAAAATCAGCTGGTTCCTGCACTTGTTTACATCAACATATTTTAAGCACTTATAAAACAATATGAACTTTAATCTATTTATAAAAAGAAAATAAAAAAGGAAAAAAAAACCCTTTATCATGACATTTACAGCTACTTTAGCCCAGTATTTTTTTTTAAGGGGAAAAAAAAGCGAAGCCCGTTTTATCATTATATTTGCAGCTCTTAAATTCTTCAATTCAAATTGTTTAAAAATCTTTGCAGTTACTGTAAGTATTAATGCCATCCATACAGAAACAGAACATAGGAAAAATGTCAGCCCCCCCCCCCTTGCCTCCTCCCAATCTTCTTAAGGAGGTCTCAATTTGAGGCTTAGGAAATGAAGAATATCTGCCAATGATTCTTGAAACAGTTGTACCTCCTGATCTCCAATCTGGGGTGTGTCAGGACCATTTTTTTCCTGCGAAGCTCTTTTAGAATAATTACGTTCAGGACAAACCAATGTGTCTTTTGGCTGATTCTTTTGTGCTTCTGCTTTGAGATATGTCTTTTCAGTAAAGGTAACCTAATCGGGGGGAACTTGATCAGTGATGATAATAAGTTCTTGTTGCAGGTCTTGCTTTCTGAAGGACTCCATCTCCAATGCTTCAAAATTTTCTTCCGCTGAAGATTTCCAATCCTGTAATTCTTCACTCTTGCTATTTTTTGTTCGAGTTGGTTAATATTATCATTATCATTCCTGTTCTTGCCATTTCGGATCTCCTTAAAAATATCTTTCAACAAATTTTCTGTGAAGGCATTCAGATCTCCTCTGTTTTGCTAACAGACGGACCATCTGAGTCAAAATAGCCATATTAAAAATCAGACTTAGAAGTCAACACCAGCCAGTTTTGTGCAGTGTTCCAAACAGCCAGGAGAGGTCCTCCTGCAGAAGTTCTGATTGCTTAGAAAGTCACACAGTGGGAGAGATATCGCAAAAGCCGTTATCAAGGGAAATCTCCGTATAATGTAAACAGTCCAAATTAGCTCATTTACCTTTAAAAATTGTTCATATGTTTCACCTTTCCCCCAGAGTTTGAAAAAAGACAAGAAAAACAAGCAGGAAAGTCTGTGTGAGAAAGATGAACTCACTGCTGCGGCTTGGTAGACGAGACAGGAGGAGGTGTACAAAAACAATTTAGTGTCATTAAAACGTTACTCACTGTTGATAGCAGGCATTCGATGTTAGAGAACTCTGAAGTCTCTTCAAAGCAGTTCAGAAAATGAAAGAGGAATGAGAAAGAAAAGGCTATCCTTGTTAAAGAAGTCTCTGATGTCAAACTGCTTCTTAGCCTTAGTAATCACATATAGCTTAAGATCTGGAGAATCTCTCTCTGCAGATGAGTAATGGGCCTTTTTAGAGCACCGGAACTTTCCGAAGCTTTTATAAGGAGAATTTAGCAAGGTTTGTGAACCTTGCTTGCTTCTGCCGGACGTAGATATGTTCAGCCTCCTATACAGACCAAGAGCTCCCCCTTAGGAGAAGTGCTCAAGCAGCCAACTTTTCCATCATTAGATGGGAAAGATGTTGAGTTTCAAGCCAACTTTTGCACTCTCCTCCTTCACCTGCATCAAGAAGCTCTTTAGTTCCTCTTCGCTTTCTGCCATTAGAGTGGTATCATCTGCATACCTGAGGTTGTTGATATTTCTCCCTGCAATCTTGATCCCAATTTATGACTCATCTAACCCCGCCTTTCTCATGATGTGCTCCGCATACAAGTTAAATAGGCAAGGCAAAAGTATACAGCCTTGCCAAACTCCTTTCTCAATTTTGAACCAATCAGGGATTCCATGCCAGGTTCTCATTGTCAAAGGCAGACAGAGTCATAACTAGGCTTCTGGATTAATAGAAAACTTTATTGAAAGTAGATCTGAACATTCCAAAGTCAGTTGATTCTAATTGATACATGGCAAGCAAGCAGTTATCAATGCATCCTTCCCGCCCAAATGCCCCCTCTTTCCCAGGGTAGAATTGAACTCTAACTGGTGGAAACAACTTCTGGCTATCGACCAATTGGAATATTCCATGAATCCTAGCTTATTGTGCCTATTTACAAAAAAAGGTGGTTCTAGCTCTCCAGTAAATTATCGTCCTTTTAGCCTTCTATGTATCGCCAGTAAAATTTACGCCAAACTTCTAGAACTTAAGCTACTAGATTGGGTGACTTCAAATGACCTAATAGGTCCCAAACAAATTGGCTTTGCTAAAAATTGTTCTACTCTAGACCACTGTTTAACCCTCTATTCTCTTGCAGACAAATATCTTCATACAGGTAGGAGGAAACTCTGTGCAGCTTTTGTTCACCTCAAGGGTGCATTTGATTCTATCTCCAGGTGTTTACTATGGAGAAAATTGCAAGATCTTAATATTGATTCGCGCCTATTACTACTCCTAATGAAGCTCCATTCCAACAATACCTGTCAGGTCAAATTTACTGAAAAGGGTCATCTAACTACTCAAATCCCCATCCTGAGAGGAGTTAAACAAGGCTGCGTCCTTGCTCCTCATTTATTTAACCTTTTTTTACACGATCTTCCAAAAGCCCTAAGACTCATAAATGGTCATCCTCCCAAACTAGATAAACTGCCAATCCCACTTCTTCTGCATGCTGGTGATACAGTCTTGCTTTCCTATTCCAGAATTGGTCTGAAAAGATATTTGAATGTTTTTTATGAATATTGCCAACTTAATGAACTATCGATTAACTTTGAAAAAACCAAAGTGATGGTCTTTGCACAGAAGGGGTCCCCCTTAAACTGGCGTATTGGTGGTCATCAAATTGAGCAGGTCAAATGGTTCAAATACTTAGGAATCACCTTCCAACATGATTTGCACTGGACCAAACATAGAAATAGCATTATGTTGCCGGCTAAATGTTCTACTACCCATCTAAACCGTTTTTTCTTCCTCAAAGGTAATCAGTTTGTCCCAGCTGCCTGTCATGTGTTTGACTCAAAAATTCTTCCCCAAATTTTATAAGGCATCCCTTGGAATGGTTACAAAAACTTGGAAAGGTTACAATCTGCCTTTTTCTCGTGGATTTTGGGAATTCCAGATTGTGTCCCTTACTCCTTATGTCTTGAAATCGGCCATAATCTTCTCGAAACCAAGGCCTAGATTTCTACCTTCAAATATTGGCTAAAACTGCATTTTAGAGTTCGATCAGATAGTCTATTGGCCTGTTTATTGAAAGACTTTTTAAAATGTAACTGGTTCTCTACCATCCTGACTACACTCCAACAAATTGGAGATTGACTACAATTACATCTTATCTCTGAATGAATCTTCCATTATGCGCCAAATTAAACAAAGGCTCCAAATTCCAAAAAGCCCATCCTACTGTTCCAGCTATTTGCTCTCCCCGTCCTCTTGGTCTCCAAGTGAAGCATGGGATAATGCCGGCTTATTTCTATAACTTGGCAAATCCCCTTTATCACAGAGCGTTTTCGCTTGTGTGGCTCAACGCCTTTCCATCCAAAGTATTACAAGGGAGATTTGCCAAGATTCCTTTCTAAAATAGACTATATCCCTGTGAATTAAACACTCCTGACACCGTACAACATATCTTACTGGATTGTCCCTTGTTTATTTTCCAGCGAAGGCATGTTATACCTCTTATACCCAAATGGAGAAATCACTCAAAAGACCTGATCTGCCAATTTTTGTTGAGCGATAAGGATGCCAATGTCACCTTCATTATGGCTGATCTTTTGTCTTCAGTTTTTAAACTTAAACTGATTGATGTATCATGACTATCTCTGTTCATTTTGCTAATCTGCTTTATGCCCATAAAGGTATTGTGTGTGTGTGAATTACCCCCCTCTCACAGGTGTCATCCTGGGCTTCCTGCCAGACTGTCTCTAGTCCAGCTGGCCTTGGGTGACAAGTGCCCTCCCTTTCAGATAACAAAGCAGAGAGCAACATTTACAAGAAAGAGACACAGCATGAAAGCATACACGAAGCAGTGTGAAATAGTTCAGGGTTGTAAAAAGGGTTACAAAAGGTTCTTCAAACAACACACATCAAACCAACATGGTGTTTCTCTGGTCAACCACAAATCTTGGCAAAGATCATAGGGGCTGATCCTGACAATTCCGCCCTTCCATAAGCAGCCCCCCCTTCACCCCGCCTTCACCGGCCTTGGACACTGGGGAAATTTACGATGAAATTCCTGCACTAGCTTGGGGGCCCGTACATTCCCAGTCTCCACCTACTCGCGGTCCCCCATGGGGAACTCTTTCCAGTCCACAAGATACTGAAGCTTTCCACGATGCCAGCGAGAGTCCAAAAACTGGTTCCCTTCATAGTGTGTGTCTTTATCCACAAAGACGGGGATGGTTGCTGTGGGGGTAGGGTGCCAAGCATCTGGAGGCGGGGCTTTTTTCAGCAAGCTGGAATGAAAAATCGGATGAACATGCTTGTAAGTCTTTGGCAGATCTAATTCAACAGTCAGAGTTTATAAGGCATTTAATTGTGAAAGGACACATAAACTTGGGTCCGAGTTTGTGGGAGGGTTGTTGGCTGTGCAAGTTCTTTGTGGACAAGTAAGCCAGGTCCCCAACCACCCATTATGGGGCTGCACTTCTCTTCTTGTCAACCTGTTCTTTATAGTCCCATTTTGCCTTTTCCAAGCAATTCACAATCTGGGGCCAAGCTGAGGCAACCCTGCCTCCCATTTTTGTACATCCAAGGACCCTTTGGCTACCAGATGGGCACGTGCCGTAAACCACCTTGAAGGGTGAGACCCCTGTAGATGAGTGTACCCCATTATTGTATGCAAACTCAGCCAACGGGAGTAAGGCCACCGAGTCCGTTTGCTGATGATTAATAAAAAAACATAGGTACTGTTCTAGAATTTGGTTCACTTGTTCAGTTTGACCATTTTTCTCTGGGTACTACCCTGAGGTGAGGGCCTGCTCCATCCCCAGCAATCCCAAAAGCTCCCGCCAGAACTTGGCAACAAACTGGGTTCCTCTGTCAAAATTTGCCCCCGAATTCCGTGCAGTTTCTATACGTTTTCCACAAATAAAGAAGCCAGTTTTGAGGCAGAGGGTAACCCAGCACACAGAATGAAATGTGCTTGCTTAGAAAACGCAGCCACCTCCACCCAGATGACTGTTTCCACATGGCTGGGCAGGAGGTCAGTTATAAAGTCCATAGTGATCTCCTTCCAAGGAGCTGAGGGGATGGGCAGTGGCTGCAGCAACCCTTTTTTCTTCCGCCCCGCTGATTTTGCAGTGAGACACACAGGGCACCCTTGAACATACAACTCCACATCCTTGCAAAGGATGCACTAGGTGGAAAGTTTTTTCGCACTAGGTGGAAAGTTTTTACAATGCCAAAATGTCCTGCTGCCTTGGAATCATGGCACAATTTCAAAACGTGCCACCGCGGACACAAATAATTTGTCTCTCTGGCAAAACAACCCCTCCTCCTGGAGCTTCGGCCGGAGGTGGGCGAATTCTGGGTCGCTCGTGACGTCCTTCTGGACTCACCCCCCCAGGGGAGGGAACCTCGCCAGCCCCCCGGCTCCTCGTCACAACTGCCAGACTCAACTGGGTCAGCGTGAAAATTGTATCCACCAATGGCTCCCTTTTACACTCGTATTGGGGAGGTGTGACAACGCATTGGACAGAAAGTTCATTCTACCAGGCAGATGTTTCAGAGTAAAGATGAAGCGGGAGAAAAACTCAACCCAATGCATTTATTTCACAGACAGCGAGCAGGGCTGTTTCAATGCCTGCAGATTCTTATGGTCAGTCCAAACGACAAAGGGGAGGGTGGACCCTTCCAGCCAATGCAGCCATGTAATCAACGCTAACTTCACTGCTGCTGCCTCTTTTTTCCAAATCGCCCAGTTCTTCTCCGGCTCAGAGAACTTTTTTGAAATGTAGGCAAGGTGGTGCAGGCGCCAATTCTCACCCTCCTGCAGTATCACCGCCCTCATGGCCATATCTGAAGAATCCACTTGTACCGTAAAACCTTGTTGGGGTTGGCATGAGCTAGTACCAGCTCCATGGTAAAAAGCACCTTCTCAAAGGGAGCCTGACAACTTTCTGACCAAGCGAAGGGAGCACTGGGTTTGGAATCCTGTTCCCCTCCCCCCCTTTCGTTTTTAGCAAGTCTGTTAAAGGCAGTGCCACCCTGGCAAAGTTGGGGATGAAGGAACGGTAGAAATTGGAGAACCCTAGAAAGCTTTGCAATTGCTTGCACGTGCGGGGTGGCTTCCAAGCCAACAAGTCCTGCACTATACTAGGGTTCATTTCAATGCCTGCAGGGAGCACCCGGTAGCCCAGGAAGTCCACACAGTTCTTGTGGAATTTGCATTTGGACAGCTTTGC
Source organism: Paroedura picta (assembly GCF_049243985.1). Taxonomy (NCBI): domain Eukaryota; kingdom Metazoa; phylum Chordata; class Lepidosauria; order Squamata; family Gekkonidae; genus Paroedura; species Paroedura picta. The sequence goes on along the minus strand of NC_135371.1, from coordinate 75,439,773 downwards.
ATACAAATGGTTTTCCCGCAAGCGGCGCAAGACTTCCTGCACCAGCTGCAAATGCTCAGAGGGATTTTCTGAGTACAGAAGAATGTCATCCAGTTAGACCAGGGCTCCCTTGTACAAAAGATCATGCATGATCTTATTTATCACATTCATTAACACGCCAGGAGCGCCAGCCAAACTGAATGGCATGACAGTATATTCAAATTGGCCTAGGGGCGTGTTGAAAGCAGTCAGGTACTCATGTCCCTTCTTTATTCTTACTCGGTAATAAGCCTCCCTCAAATCCAACTTAGCAAAGACCTGCGCCTTCCCCAAGTGACACAGCAAGTCTTTTATCAGAGGCAGGGGGTAGGCATTGGAAATGGAAACCGCGTTCAAACCCCTATAATCGGTGCACAGTCAATGTGCCGTCTTTTCTTTATAAAAAGCACTGGCGCTGCCATGGGCGAAGTTATGGAACGGATGAAACCCCTAGCCAGATTTTTGTCCAAGAAGGCTCGCAACTCAGCCATTTCCCTGGGGCTCATGGAATACAACTTTGCCTTGGGGAGGGGTTCCCCTGGCTGTAATTCCGTTTTTCGGTGGGGCGACAGCTGATCGCACTCCTTTTCTGTGAACACATCCTGCAAATCCCAATAGTCTCTAGGCAACTCAGGTAGCCTGGCACAACACACTGTTGTGTGCTTGCACCGCCCTTCCAAGGTAGTGTCCTGGAATTTCTGCCTGCAGTGCCGCCGGCACCCTGGGGCATTAAACCTAAGCACTCGGGATCTCCAATGCACACCCAAGACAAACAGGAAGGCTGCACTAAGGGCCACCACCGGCTGGCTCCATTCCCAATGTTCTGCAACTTCTAAATCCAACGAGAGGGTGCGAGATGCCGCCTCACCCCTTTCACGCATTTCCCATCCATCTGGGCAAAATGGAGTGGTTTGCAGAGCAGCTCCACCCCCCACCCCTGAAGTTTGAACTAACGGTGGGTTAATCAATGTCTGGGTACACCCAGAGTCTAGAATGCTTTGCACAAGGCCAAAGCTGAGAGTGAGCTAAGATTGGTCAGGGAAGCCCATTGTAACAAGAAAAGATTTTTCAGTTATGTGTGGAGCAAACGTAAAGTAAAGGAGGCAATAGGCCCACTGTTGGGTGTCGATGGACAAACTCCAACGGAAGATGCAGAGAAAGCAGAAAGGCTTAGTGCCTATTTTTCATCTGTTTTTTCCCACAGGTCAAAGGGTTTAGGCACATCTAGAGATGGCAGTAGCCAAAGGATAGTGTCTGGGTGGCAGGTTAACATGGATAGAGAGGTTGTCGAGAGGCATTTAGCTGCACTGGATGAGTTCAAATCCCCTGGGTCGGATGAAATGCACCCGAGAGTGCTCAAAGAACTTTCCAGAGAACTTGCACAGCCCTTGTCCATCATCTTCAGGACCTCTTTAAGGACTGGAGATGTCCCGGAGGACTGGAAGAGAGCAAATGTTATTCCGATCTTCAAAAAAGGGAGGAAGGATGACCTGGGAGACTACAGACCAGTGAGTCTGACCTCTGTTGTGGGGAAGATAATGGAGCAGATATTGAAGGGAGCGATCTGCAAACATCTGGAGGACAATTTGGTGATCCAAGGAAGTCAGCATGGATTTGTCTCCAACAGGTCCTGCCAGACCAACCTGGTTTCTTTTTTTAACCAAGTAACAGGTTTGCTGGATCGTGGAAATGCGGTTGATGTCATTTACTTGGATTTTAGTAAAGCTTTTGACAAGGTTCCCCATGATGTTCTGATGGATAAGTTGAAGGACTGCAATCTGGATTTTCAGATAGTTAAGTGGATAGGGAATTGGTTAGAGAACCGCACTCAAAGAGTTGTTGTCAATGCTGTTTCATCAGACTGGAGAGAGGTGATTAGCGGGGTACCTCAGGGCTCTGTGTTCGGCCCGGTACTTTTTAACATATTTATTAATGATCTAGATGAGGGGGTGGAGGGACTACTCATCAAGTTTGCAGATGACACCAAATTGGGAGGACTGGCAAATACTCCGGAAGATAGAGACAGAGTTCAACGAGATCTGAACACAATGGAAAAATGGGCAAATGAGAACAAGATGCAATTTAATAAAGATAAGTGTAAATCTCTGCATCTGGGTCAGAAAAATGAAAAGCATGCCTACTGGATGGGGGATACACTTCTGGGTAACACTGTGTGTGAACGAGACCTTGGGGTACTTGTGGATTGTAAACTAAACATGAGCAGGCAGTGTGATGCAACGGTAAAAAAGGCGAATGCCATTTTGGGCTGTATCAACAGGGGCATCACATCAAAATCACAAGATGTCATAGTCCCATTGTATACAACACTGGTCAGACCACACCTGGAGTACTGTGTGCAGTTCTGGAGGGCTCACTTCAAGAAGGACATAGATAAAATTGAAAGGGTACAAAGGAGAGCAACTAAGATGATCTGGGGCCAAGGGACCAAGCCCTATGAAGATAGGTTGAGGGACTTGGGAATGTTCAGCCTGGAGAAAAGGAGGTTGAGAGGGGACATGATAGCCCTCTTGAAGTATTTGGAAGGTTGTCACTTTTAGGAGGACAGGATGCTGTTTCTGCTGGCTGCAGAGGAGAGGACACGCAGTAATGGGTTTAAACTTTAAGTACAACGATATAGGCTAGATATCAGGAAAAAAATTTTCACAGTCAGAGTAGTTCAGCAGTGGAATAGGCTGCCTAAGGAGGTGGTGAACTCCCCCTCACTGGCAGTCTTCAGGCAAAGGTTGGACACACACTTTTCTTGGATGCTTTAGGATGCTTAGGGCTGATCCTGTGTTGAGCAGGGGGTTGGACTAGATGGCCTGTATGGCCCCTTCCAACTCTATGGTTCTATGATTCTATGATTCTAACTGTTACTGCCAAGTGAATTTGGCTAAATTTAATCCCAGCTACTGTTTTAACTGTTCTTATATAAGAAGCTGTGGAAGTCCAAGGTCAGGCGATATAAACAGGTGTAGGTTCCAATTGTTAATTTGCTGCAGCTTATCACAATTTGTGGAGACTACTTGGTTTAAAAGCTGAGTGCAGGAATTAGTAAGATAAAATGAAACATGTTTAAAACAATAAAAGAATGATAAAAGAACGTAGAGGTTACTTGCGGTGCGCATCACTGCCACGTCACAAGTGATCAAGTGAAACATGCTGACCTAATTGCGGTGGAAACGCTACACAATCCCAATCACACACAAAGGGTTTTACTATCATTCAGAAGCCTCAAAGTACATCTCTGCTGCTTTGTAACAAACCCCTCCTAAGTGCAAAGCGGGGCTTTCCAGCGCATGTTTTTAGTAATACAACCTTTTTGCCTTCATTTCCTAATTTTAAATATTTGAGACAGCGGAAGCATATCGAGTCTTCTAAGAAGAGGAATGCTTTACACCCCCACATTCCTCCCCGTCCCAGGAACAGTCAAAGTCACTGGGAGGCGTAGTAGGGGGATGCGACTCACCGAGCGCTTGCCCCTGCCTCGGACCTGCTGGCAGGGTCGCCTCACAGTAGGTCATCCTCGTTTCCCGAAGGCTCCCCCGAGGCTCTTCCATCCTCGGTCCCACTCTCGCTAGTAGAGGACGAGTAGGCTCCAGCAAGGGGGTCAGCAGCGCTTTCACTGACTTCTTTCCTGCAGACGGTCCTTTCACCGGGCTGGCGGTGGGCTTGCCGGGCATGGCCTTCCCCGGAGACTTTTCTTGGGTGGTGGTCTTGGAGGGGCAGTTGGTGTAGTGCCCCTGTCCTCCGCATCCCAGGCAAAGCCCCTTCTCACGGCGCCAAGACCACTTCGCTGCATCTGTGGTGGAGGATTTTGGTGTGGGATTCAGCTTCGGGGTTGCTGGCTTCTTCACTTCCTTGGGTTTTTCCTTATCAAGTTGGGCCGCCAGGCGCATCCTTTTCTCTACTTCACTGGCCAACCTCACTCAGGCCATCAAGGTCTCCGGGTCATCCACATTCACACACTTCTTGATCACATCCTTGCACAGGCCCTGGACCTGCTGTGCCTCTACCAAGTTTCTGGAATTCTCGGGTGTACTGGCCCATGGACATGAACCCTTGCTTCAAGTTTTGCAGATTCTCCTCTGCAGTCTCTGCCTCAAATGGGTCCTTGAAGTGCTCCCGCATGCACCAGATGAAACGGTCGTAATTCCGAACTTCGGCTTGGGTGTACTTGAAGAGGCTGATGAACCATTTTGCGGCCTCGCCATCCATACAGTCACCCACAAATCGAACTCGATCGGCTGCGTCTTGGAATGTGTGGCCAAATTCCACCATGTAGCCCTGGAGTTGGATCAGGAAACCGTGGAACTCCTCGGGGTCTCCGTTGAAGTGGGTGCGAAATTGGCAATGACGGCACCCGTCCGTGGGCGCCACCGGGGCTGGGGCAGCGTGCCCTGCCTGCGTGTCCCCCAGCGGCTGGTTCGGGGCTGCTTGGCCGGCCAGTGGATGGTTTGCCTGCGGTAGCACCACGGCCAGCGGTTCCCCCCACCCACGACTGGAGCAGCCGCCTCTCGTACTGCCAGTCTCGAGGCCGCTAGCCTCACGACTCCCTCCGGGATCAGTGTCGGGCACCGCAATTCGGCCAAGAAGAAGCGTGCGCCCTGCTGGAGATCCTCGTCCGGATCCTCTGCCACCATCGCAAGCCACTTGCATATGGTCCATTCGATCCTGGAGTTCCAGGTTCTCCAGGAGGATCGCTGTCTCCTGGTTGGGGACCCCCTGCCTCAGCGTCGGTCCCCACTCGACCCCTGCCGGTTTGTCATATCTGGAGAAGCGTCTGCGATCTGTAATGTGTCTCTCCAAATAAAAGTTTCCCCATGGGCTGTCCAGGGCAGTTGCCATCCCAGACTTGGCGACGGTCCGGACCGCTATCCTGGGATGTGTCCCAGTGGGGGTTTTTTCAGCCATGCTGCTGGTGGCCTGCTCGGTTCCCCCTTCAGAAGCTGCCGGTCTGTCTGGCAGTGGCTGGTCCTGGGTTGAATCCTCTCTGTGGTTCGACATCCCGGCCCAGAGAAAGACGGTTGTGAGAATTGACTAACTGTCAAAGGCAGACAGACTCACTACTAGGCTTCTGGATTAATAGAAAGCTTTATTGGAAGTAGATCTGAATACTCTGACGTCTGTAGTTGATTCTAATCGATACATAGCAAGCAAGCAGTTATCAATGCATCCTTCCCGCCCAAATGCCCCCTCTTTCCCAGGGTAGAATTACCCCCCCTCTCACAGCTGCCATCCTGGGCTTCCTGCCAAACCGTCTCTAGTCTGGCTGGCCTTGGGTGACAAGCGCCGTCCCTTTCAGATAACAAAGCACAGAGCAACATTTGCAAGAAAGAGAAACAGCATGAAAGGATACACAAGGCAGTGTGAAGTAGTTCAGGGTTGTAAATGGGTTACAAAAGGTTTTTCAAACAACACACATCAAACCAACATGGAGTTTCTCTGGTCAACCACAAATCTTGGCAGAGATCAGAGGGGCTGATCCTGACATTTGACCTGCATATAGGTTTTTCAAGAGACAGATAAGATGCTCTGGTATTCCCATCTCTTTAAGAACTTGCCACAATTTGTTGTGTTCTACACAATCAAAGGCTTTAGCATAGTCAATGAAGCAGAAGTAGATGTTTTTTCTGGAACTCCTTAGCTTTCTCCATGATCCAGCATATTTTGGCAATTTGATCTCTAGTTCCCCTGCCTCTTCGAAATCCTGCCTATACTTCTGGAAGTTCTTGGTCCACATACTGCTGGAGCCTAGCTTGTAGGATTTTGAGCATAACTTTGCTATGAGTGCAATGGTGCGGTAGTTTGAACATTCTTTGGCATTGCCCTTCTTTGGTATTGGAATGTAAACTGACCTTTTCCAATCCTGTGGCCATTGTTGAGTTTTCCAAATTTGCTGGCATATTGAGTGTAGCACTTTTACTGCATCGTCCTTTAAGATTTTATATAGTTCAACTGGAATGTTGTCACCTCCACTAGTCAATTATTACTCTCCTGCATTAGGTTCCTCTGATTTTGTTTTTATAGATTTCCCTCCTGCATTGTAATCAATCGTTTTTCTACTCCCCGGACCTTCTCCTCCAGTAGAGCCACTAATTTGCACTTGCTGCATTTGTAAAAATTGTCCCCCTGAGTTAAAAAGACAAACATTCCACAGATGGTACATGTCACGATGCAACCTTCAGTATTCATGCCACTTTGATTCATCTGAACTGCTCCACAAACAGTCCAGATGTTCATGGACTACAATTCCCATGAGCCCCTGCCAGCAAACGCTCATGGGAGCAGCCCCTGCCAGCAAATGCTTAGGGCATGGGCTCATGGGAATTGTAGTCTGTGAACATCTGGAGGACCACAGGTTGACTACCACTGGTCTAAAGGCCTCTCTGTATTCTGTGGAGGATGCTGCTCCAGCTTCAGTAGGCACAGGGTGTGATTCGCTAGTTGAACCTTTGGAATGTTGGAAAGACAGAACAAACACAGTCATCCAATTGAAAATGTAATAGGAAATAGTTGGGAAAATTTTCTGATTCCAGATGAAATAAATGGAACAAACAAGTTCCTTAAAAGGCTGAGAGCATAGGAGAACAAGTAGTCATTGCATTAATAATACTGGAGATTTAATTGTATTCTATTAAGTGGTCAAACTTTGATACTATTATCTAGTTATATTTTCCAGGTAATTATTGCTATAGTAAAATCCCTCACGTCTCCTTGCGTAGGACACAGAGTTTCCTGGAGTTGTTGTTCGACCCATTGGTGAATTTCGTAGTTCTATTGACTATCAGTATCAACTGCTCCGGTGTAATGTTGATCTCCTGAAAATCATCCAATTGGGCCTGACTTTCACAAATGAAAAAGGAGAATATCCTGCGGGAATCAACACCTGGCAGTTCAACTTCAAATTCAACCTTACGTAAGTAGCAGGGACAATCTCTCTGTTTTGTTATGTCACTAGGGAAAAACACAGCAAGACAGTTTCCATGTTAGCATGAAGGAATGATATCTTAAGCTCAGATTGTAACCCCAGAAGCTGCTAATAATTGATATTTTCTTGAGACCTTATTAAAGCATGTCTCTTAATCCAAGGAGGCTTGCAAATTTATTTGGATTGCAAGTCTGGACAAAAAAACCTTATTGGCTTCTTACCAGAATTTCTTTTAAATTAAGAACAGTTTATTGTATAGGAGGTGGTGTTTTCTGTGGCAGCAAATGAGTAGATCTTTTCCAAAGCTCTAATCAGCTGTGACTTATGTAACACATATACATGGTGTAAATATTGATTAAAATACATTACGGCAGTTTTACTTTAATTTGATTTTTAGGCCTCTCCTCGCTGCATAGCAGGCTTGGGGCAACTTACATCAAAGGTTCAGTACACCATTAAAAACACAAAAGCACTTTTTAAAACAATTCAGGAACTGATAATTCTGCTAATAAGAGTACTCCCATAAATAAATTAGTGGGGTGATCCAGTTTTTAAAGATCTAATGTTTCACCAGATGGGAAGGAGAGAGGAGGGACAGGGACCCAATTAGATGTTCTGCTTGCTTGTTTTAGCCTCAACCATATGCCTGGTGGAAAAGCACCATTTTATAAACCCTTCACAATTTTGGTAATTCCGAAAGGACCCAGATCTCCACTGGCAGCTCATTCTACCAGACCTTGTTGGCCCTGGCTCTTGTTGGGGCCAAATGCACTTTGGGGCTGGGGATCACCAACAGATTGGAATTTGCAAAACACAGCACTCTTCAGGGGACATACTTGGAGTGGTAGTCCCTTAGTTATGCAGGTATTAAAAATCAAAAACCACCTTGAACTTGACCTGGAATTCAACTGGCAGCCATTGCAGCTGCCAGAGTGCAGGCTGAATATGGGTCCTTCATGGACCTGAGCAACTGCATTCTGCCCCAGCTGTAGTTTTCAGATCAGAGTCAATGGAAGGCCCACAGAGTGAATTACAATAGTCCAGTATGGAGGTGAGGTCACATGGATCACTGTGGCTAGGTGTTCCAAGGCCAGATAGGGTGCTCAAAGCTTTGCAAAAGTGGAAAAAATGTCTGCCACACACTACTTTAGTGATCTGCACCTCCATAATAAGGGAGGCAACAAGAATCACTCCCAGATTCCTGACAGTGAGTGCTGCTGTCAGGTACACTCCATCCAGGCTGGGTATTTGCACTTCCTTTTCCAGGCCCTTCCCTCCCAGCCACAGGACCTCTGGTCTTTGCAGGATTAAACTTCAGGGGACAGTTGGAGCCATTCTGTCATGGCTTCCAAACACCTGGATGTGAGACAGGGAGGTAGCTGGCTGTGTCCCACAGATCAAGTACTGGTTTCTTCAGTTAGGGGTAGAACCACTGCCTCCTTTCAATTCCCCAGTGGATGGGGATAAATGGAGTGGATTCACAATCCTTTTGTTGCTTGTTTTTACGAGCTGCAAGGGAATGAGATCCGAGGGGCAAATAATCGATCTCATCAAAATTAACATCCTATCCTCTTTAGTTTGTGTGAGCACTCCAAAGCTTTCCAACTCATCCACTGAAGGCGGCTAAGGGGCCTCCAGTTTACTTACTGTATTAATGGGGGGAAGGTCATGTTAGAGTGTCAAGATCTTATCCACAGAATTGCTCAAAATAATCTCACAGCTAACTGCCAATTGAGTATTATTTGGGCATCCTTCTAGGGCATTAAGAAACCAAATTACCCTAAACAATTGTGCTGAGTGAGCTTGCAGATGCAGTGGAAACCACATGGTAATCCTTTGCAGAGTTCACTGCCATCTCATAGGCTTTCATAAGCATCTGGTAAGGCTTTCTTGTGGTCTCATCATGAGTCTTTCTCCAAACTCGCTCTAGCTGTATCAGCTCCCATTTCTTTCTGCGTAGCTCCTTAAAATTCTAAGGGGCTAGATTAAAACGGGTGGAGAGGGTGGTGGGAGCAACCTTGTTGATGGTGGTTGATAACCAGGATTGCCAGTTGTTAACCAAATCATCTGATGAGTCACTTGGAGGCATTGGGTCCTGCAGAGCTTTGAGAAATCCATTAGAATCCCTAAGTCTCCACAGGCAGGCATAAATCTGCCCTCCGCCTAAACAGGATGGGGAGGGATGCAGAGCTAAGCCTTTAAGGCAAAGTGCTCTGATCATGGCACAGAATTTACTGCTATCAGACTGACCTCCAGCTCCACACCAAAGATCAAGTCTGGGGCATACAATTTTTGATAGGTGGGACCAGCAACAAACATCAGGTCTGAGTCTTGACTGGATGTGGTGTTGTCTCTCAGGATAATTATATAAGTTAAATTATATATATACATGTCTTTGTGTGTCTATATATGTAAACCACTCGAGTCTTCGGGGCCAGGTTCAAAGTCTAGGGTAATGTTCATAAATTCCAAAAGGTAAATCCAATTTATTTTAATACAAACAGCAACTGTGGAAAACCTTCCCAAAGATATAAGTGCTGGTTCCCTAATTGTCCCGGAACAGAGTCCTCTCACAACCCAGTTAGTAGAAAGCCCTGTTTACTTCCTGAAGCCAAGTCTAGAGCAAAGTCTCAGATGTGAAGAAGTCCTTGCAGAAGCAGGAACTTCTGGTGAAGGTGCTGGATGAGAAGCTTCCCTTTTCCTTCTGGCATGATGAAGTGGGAGCAGTTCTGTATTAGGGTACTGTTCAGAGCAGCCAATGCAGAGTTCAGCTGTCAGCAATTCCTGCTCTTCCCAGAGAGGATTGTTCGAATCTTCCCAGATATCAGTGTCAGCTCTTTCTCTCCTTTGTCATTTCTGGGACCGAAGCTTCGTGAAACAAGCCTTGCCCTTCAGCGACCACTGCCTTCAGTTGCTCCCAATACAATTCCCTCTTTCCCTTTCAGCTGAACCAGCCTTGCTTTACAACACGTCTTTTTTGTCATGGTGACTGTTTCAGAAGCATGCCCCATGAACTTTTGCTAAACATGCAAATTAAAACAAGCCTATGTACAAATCGGCTATCAAACCTTGGCACCAAACCCTTTTGTCTCAGCACAGGCTTAGATATATAGTGAATGGAGGACATATCAGTAGTATATGTGGATGTGACTATAGGTTATGCAGTAAATAATGCAGCCCGTTAGTATTGTTGGAAGTGGCACAAAAACCTTCCTCATGCTGTTTCCATACTTGCCAGTGCACCCACTCAAATTACAACATGCCTGAGAATTCTGCTGTTATGTAGGACAGTGGTCCCCAACCACCAGGCCACAGCCTGGTGCCAGGCCGCGGCTCCCCCCGCCCCCCCCCCCCCCCGCAGTGAGAAACTTCCCAGGCCGCAAGCAAATCGGCCGCCAAAGCAGCCAATTAGCTTGCGGCCTGGCAAGCTTCTTTCTGCGGGAGGGGGGGAGAGGGAAGCGCGGCCGCTGGCGCAAACGTGCATGTGTGGCCACAAACACGCATGTGCTGCAGTTTTGCGACCTGCCGTGCATGCACGTTTGTGGCCACGCATGCTGCAAATGCGCATGCATGGACCTGCCACGCATGCACGTTTGCACATGGGCTGCCGTGCATGCGTGGCGCCTGGATCGCCCTCCCCCCCACCGGTCCGCAGCCTAAAAAAGATTGCGGACCACTGATGTAGGACCCTCGTACCCAATTTGTGCTGTGTATAAAGTTCTCCCATGAGACAGAAGGCAAAGTTTGAGACTTCTGAGCAATATTAGGGGGAATCTGGGGATTTTTCTGTTGCGTCTGACACAAATTAACACTCCTTAAATGGTAGCATTCTGGGGGACTGCCTGGTGACATAAGTCTTTTGAGGAGTACAAGACTTTTGTACACTATTTTCAGCTTGCAATGTGATTGTCTCCCTCTACAAGTGAGAGTATGGGCCACAGTCCACGGCCACTATCCAGGTCAAAGCCTAAGATGGCTGTTTCAGCTGACCTCTCTGTTCCTCAGCAGCTCTGCTTCCTCCATCCAGAGAACATTCTGTGATCCTTGTAAGTCTAGAACAAATTAACTTATAGCAAAGGGCGAAAACTCTAATATTTTCATGGAATGTGTTTTACCCTTAAGAGAGCAATCAGATAACTTCAGCTAGCACTTTCTTTTTATAGTTCCAAGTACTCAGATCCATAGGACATTACTTGGGTTTACCATTTCCCTCTGTACAACCTTTCAAACTATTCAACTATGTGAATACTACAAACTTAAACTGGAAAATTGGTGAGAGTTAATTATCATTAAGTTCCTTGTGACTTACAGCAACTCTATGAATGAATGACCTCCAAAACATCCTATCATTAACAGTCTTGCTCTAGTCTTGCAAACTGATAGCTGTAGCTTACTTTATTAAGTCAGTTCATCTCATGTTGGGTTGTTTTCCTGGTGCCATCAGCTTTCCCTAGCATTATTGTCTTTTTCTAGTGACTCATCCTCTCACAATGTGACCAAACAATGATAGCCTCACTTTGGTAATTTCAGCTTCTTAAGAAAATTCAGGCTTGCAAATCAAATACATCTTTCTTTAACCCTTTCCATGTAGTTAATAATGCAATGAAAATTCAGAACATGTTTCATACTGTGTAATTTGGCATATTCTGTCATGAAATGAAAGAACAAGATAAATTACGTGGCGGGGAAGAGAATGAAGATTTAGGTGCAGCAAGGACTGAAATTTCATGCTAATTTGCCTTTCCCTCCTAGAGAAGATATGTATTCACAAGATTCTATAGACCTTCTTGCAAGCTCCGGGCTGCAGTTCCAGAAGCATGAGGAGGAGGGAATTGATGCCTTGCATTTTGCAGAGCTGCTTATGACCTCGGGTGTAGTGCTTTGTGATAATGTCAAATGGCTTTCATTTCACAGGTTGGTGAAATGTTTCTTGCTTTTAAGTGTTATTCTATGTTCATAACACTTTGTGAATATGCTTCCTTCACCTTCAGTCCAGCCCCACACTAGGACTGTGCTAGCACCAGCCAGTCACAGTCATTCAACCAACTAAAAAGCCCTTGGAGGGGTGTTTCCACCAAAACTATCACATGCTCCAGAGGTGGGGCACTTCCTCCCTTAGTTCCTTTTTTGCTATCATGTGGGTAGGTGCTTCCCAGTGTTGCTGTTTCAGTTAATTTTTTCCTCAAGAATTTTAAAGTTCTTGGCCATGACATTTTCACCCCAAAGTTTCAAATGATATTGGAGTTTAAGCTAGCCCTGTGCCCTCACTTTTAATCTTTGTTCTTTGTGTGATCTCTGGTTAAACCTTCCTGTGCTGCAGGAAAACTAGCCAAGACCCTCGAGCCAGTTTATAACTAAAATTAGCTATACCTGTGTAGTTTCAGTAGCTACAACCAAACTAAATTGAGAACTAGACTGGAAAATTGGCTCAGAACAGAATTTTTAACTCTCAGTGGTCCCAGTGTCCACTCCCCTCTATACCAGAGTTTAGCAAAAAAGGATTGTTTTTTTTTTTTTTTTTTTTGCTTTTCACTGCCCAAAGGATTCTTCAAAGTGGCTTACAATCACCTACCCTTCCTGTGATGTAGGTGAGGCTGAGAGCTCTGACAAGACTGCTTGGTCAGAACAGCACTAGGTCACCCAGCTGGCTGCATGTGGAGGAGTGGGGAATCAAATCTGGCTCACCACATTTGAAGCAGCTGCTCTTAACCACTATACCATGCTGGTGATATCAGGTACTTTAAAACCCGTTCTCCTTTTGTACCTTCTGAGGTGGATCTTCTTGAAGAGGTCAGAATAGTTGCATCCTAGTACAGCTCTGGGAGTGCACTGAAATCATCCCTAGAAGAAAGGGTTGTCTATTCAACTCCTCTCTCCCAGCCAAGAATTTAGGCTTAACAGTGAGCAAATTCTCAGGATTGCTAAAGCTCCAAAATTAATGTTACCACATATGATAATAGACCAAAGGATAAGATTTTGAAGAAGAAACCTGTGATGTTGGTGGGACTGAGAGCTCTGACAGAACAGCTCTAACAGGATCTTGACTAGACCAAGGTCATCCAGGTGACTACATGTGGAGGAGTGGGGAATCAAACCCAGATCTCCAGATTAGTCTGTACCCAGATTTTCCAGGTGTTGTGGTGTTCCCCATTATGGAAGGCCCCACTGACAAACATTCAGCTGATGAAGCCACAAGATCGATGGCCTTAGCTATTGCCTTTAGGAGGCCCTCCTAGTTGCACATGATTGCTTTCCCACTAGAAACATGCTACAAGGTTGAGGACTTCCCCTTTGAAGGATCTGATCTTTTCTCTCAGACCACAGACAAGTTTTTCTCTGTAATTAAGAAGAAACACCCAACTTCAAAATCACTTAGTGTGTTTTCTTCACAAGCTGCTTGAGGCAATGCTTCACCCTAAGGCAGCATTGCTTTTTAACTCCCTTTTATAAGGATCAGAGGCATAAACAACAGCCCTGCCAGTATTCTCAGTGTCAGTCCACCTTCCAGGAGAGGAAAAATGCCCCAAGACCCAGGTCAGCAGGTCACCAGCCTCCTAGGGAGCAGAGTCAACAAGAAGTTCTGACTATTCGTTCAGCCGTTCTCTCGGATCCCCATGTTTGGGGGTAGGTTATCTTATTTATATAGAACATATTCTATTTGCTCTGATGTTTATATTCTGACAAGCCTCCTTAAAGTATTGGGGTGCCCACTGTGAAGACCTTGCAGTTCAGAGCTCAGCAGTGGCTTCCATGTCAATATTCTGTAGTTGCATGCAGTCAGTTGTGTATTTACATCATTTGCAGATATCTTCTAGATAGGATGCTGGTTCAGACAGACAATATATCCATCATGTATTACCTCAACAAACTGGGGGTGGGGGGGTGTTACAGAAATATTGGCTAAATGCAAGACAAAAAATGATTGGACTACAGAAATAATTAATCTAGATATAGTTAATATAGATATATAGGAGTCGTAGAGATAAGAGGTACTTTAGTTATGTATAAGGTAAAGGTATCCCCTGTGCAAGCACCGGGTCATGTCTGACCCTTGGGGTGACGCCCTCTAGCGTTTTCATGGCAGACTCAATACGGGGTGACGCCCTCTAGCGTTTTCATGGCAGACTCAATACCATGTGGTTTGCCAGTGCCTTCCCCAGTCATTACCATTAACCCCCCAGCAAGCTGGGTACTCATTTTACCGACCTCGGAAGGATGGAAGGCTGAGTCGACCTTGAGCCGGCTGCTGGGATTGAACTCCCAGCCTCATGGGCAGAGCTTTCAGACAGCATTTCTGCTGCCTTACCACCCTGCACCACAAGAGGCTCTATGTATAAGGTAGTGGAGCTTAAATTGAAATATTTTTAAAATCTGGACTTTAAAACCTCATTCTCTTTTCTTGCAGCTATCATTGAAAAGTATGTGTTCAAATAGGGGGTGAATGCTACTAAATAGTAACAGACATAAGCGTTTTACTGTTGCTGGGTAACATCTCTTTTCACAATTTTTCTAATAGTGGCTATGACTTTGGTTACATGGTGAAACTGCTAACAGATTCAAGGCTTCCAGAAGAAGAGCATGAATTCTTTCATATCCTGAACCTTTTCTTCCCATCCATATATGATGTCAAGTACTTGATGAAGAGCTGCAAAAATCTGAAGGTACTTTCAGTACTGTGTTTGCCAAGCTTGCAGTTAAGTTATGAGTTTGCATGTATACCACCATACAAATTACATAGTGTTTCTTTTTTTTATAATCAGATATACATAATTTTATCATTGCTTTGTTTCTGGGATGCTGATCAGTTGGTTCCCTATCATTTTACCATGACCAAATCCAGAAAATGTCAAGAAAGTTGGGAGTTCAAATGCTAATCCTAAACCTTGGATTTATAAAATGTACATACAGCAGGGGAAATTTTTTTTTTAAGTTTTGTGTAATTTATATTTGGACCAGAGTTTTGATCCAAATTGTAAAGTTTTTAAGGCTTGCTAATATGAGAATGGTATTACATTTGTCTATGTTCACATAATCTTGTTAAAAAAGTATTTCAGTTTTATAGACTGAAATGAAATGGATGATTATGTATGCTGCAGTATGTACTTGGAAACTGACATATAAAATGCACTGTATGTGCTACAAGAGTAATAGTATTGTATAGTAGTACTTACTAGAGGCCATGACTTTTTCCTAGAAGTGATGAGGATAGGTTAATGGTGGGGAATAATTTTTCAGGTGCATTGAATCCCTGCATTGAAACTTACTGGATGACCTTGACACAAGTCACATTCTTATTCCTGTCTCCTTGTAGGGTTGAAGCTAAAATTGCTCACAGCTATGTAAAAAAGGAATAATGTAAATAAACCCACTCACCTTTCACCCCCAGTGAGGTCCTCAGGTGGCTTACATTATTTTTCTCTTTTCCCCATTTTATCCTCCTAACAATATTGTTAGTGTGTATGAATGGCCAAAGTCACCCGCCAAATTAGAATGGGGAATTTGAATCTGGCTCTGTCAGTTGGTAGTACAACACTCTGAATGCTGTGTCATCACTACCAGTCATATTGGGCTTTGTCTTTTGCTTCTTTTCATGGTAGCCTTTCCCAACTCCTTTACCATTGAGAAATCACTGAAAAATTCTTCAGGCTTCAAGAAACCCCAAAAGTGGCATGTGCAATATGGTTGGAAGCATAGCTGTGTACATATCTATACCCTCCAGGCTCATCATTGACCATTTTGGGAGGGGATGGGTAGGTCAACATGACCAACAATTTTTTGAAATATATATATTTGGGAAACCCTGGTTGAGAAAGCCAGCTTCCTGGTATCATCATTCATTTGTTACTGAATCCTTATTCAAGATTGTTGTTGTTGTTAGGTGCGAAGTTGTGTCCTCCAGGCCTTCCCGTCCTCTACCATTCCCCAGAGTCCATTTAAGTTTGCACCTACTGCTTCAGTGACTCCATCCAGCCACCTCATTCTCTGTGGTCCCCTTCTTCTTTTGCCCTCAATCGCTCCCAGCATTAGGCTCTTCTCCAGGGAGTCCTTCCTTCTCATGAGGTGGCCAAAGTATTTGAGTTTCATCTTCAGGATCTGGAGCAGTCCGGGCTGATCTCCTCTAGGACTCACGGGTTTGTTCGCCTTGCAGTCCAAGGGACTCGCAAGAGTCTTCTCCAGCACCAGAGTTCAAAAGCCTCAATTCTTTGATGCTCGGCCTTCCTTATGGTCCAACTTTCACAGCCATACATTGCAACTGGGAATACCATAGCCTTGACTAGACGCACTTTTGTTGGCAGGTGATGTCTCTGCTTTTTAGGATGCTGTCTAGATTTGCCATAGCTTTCCTTCCTAGGAGCAAACGTCTTTTAATTTCGTTGCTGCAGTCCATCTGCAGTGATCTTGGAGTCCAGGAAAATAAAATGTGTCACTATCTCAATTTCTTCCCCATCTATTTGCCAGGAATTGAGAGGGCCGGATGCCATGATCTTTGTTTTCTTGATGTTGAGTTTCAAGCCAACTTTTGCACTCTCCTCCTTCACCCGCATCAACAGGCTCTTTAGTTCCTCTTCACTTTCTGCCATTAGTGTGGTATCATCTGCATATCTGAGGTTGTTGATATTTCTCCCTGCAATCTTGACCCCAATTTTTGACTCCTCTAACCCTGCCTTTCTCATGATGTGCTCCGCATACAAGTTAAATAGGCAAGGTGACAGTATAGAGCCTTGCCGAACTCCTTTCTCAATTTTGAATCAATCAGTGATTCCACGCTCGGTTCTCACTATTGCTTCTTGACCTGCATATAGATTTCTCAAGAGACAAATAAGATGGTTTGGTATTCCCATCTCTTTAAGAACTTGCCATAATTTGTTGTGCTCCACACAATCAAAGGCTTTAGCATAGTCAATGAAGCAGAAGTAGATGTTCTTCTGGTACTCCCTAGCTTTCTCCATGATCCAATGTATGTTGGCAATTTGATCTTTAGTTCTTCTGCCTCTTCGAAATCCTGCCTGTACTTCTGGAAGTTCTCGGTCCACATATTGCTGGAGCCTAGCTTGTAGGATTTTGAGCATAACTTTGCTAGCATGAGAAATGAGTGCAATGATGTGGTAGTTTGAACGTTCTTTGGCATTGCCCTTCTTTGGGATTATAATGTAAACTGACCTTTTCCAATCCTGTGGCCATTGTTGAGTTTTCCAAATTTGCTGGCATATTGAGTGTAGCACTTTTACTGCATCGTCTTTTAAGATTTTGAATAGTTCAACTGGAATGCTGTCACCACCACTAGCTTTATTGTTGCTCAGACTTCCTAAGGCCCATTTTACTTCACATTCCAGGATGTCTGGCTTCAGGTCACTGACTACTCCATCGTGGTTATCAGGGATGTTAAGCTCGCTCTTGTATAGTTCCTCTGTATTATTTTGCCAACTTTTTTACATCTCTTCTGCCTCTGTGAGGTCCCTACCATTTTGGTCCCTTATCCTACCCATCTTTGCATGAAACGTTCTCTTCATATCTCCAATTTTCTTGAAAATATCTCTGGTCCTCTCCATTCTATTGTTTTCTTCTATTTGTTTGCACTAGATTACCTTCATTTATTAAATATGAATAGTTTATTGCAATGCACCATCTATGGGGTTGCCCTTTTGAAGGTCTTCTAGAAATTTTAGTTGGTACAGAACATGGTTGCTCACCTTTTAATCCATCTCATGCCACGTTTATTATGCCTTCGTGGTCTGCCTTTTTCCAGCCCCCGCATCAGACTTGTTCATTTCTCAGATTTGTTTTCTGTATGGCAGGGAGGTCTTCAAGAGGTTGCTGACCAGCTAGATTTGCAGCGGATCGGACGGCAGCACCAAGCTGGATCAGACTCTCTACTCACAGGGATGGCCTTCTTCAGAATGAAAGAGGTACATGCAAATTGCCTATCCTGAAACATCAGTAAGGGTGGGACTTGTGTGGCTGAACTCTATCCTAGAAAAAATTCATACTGTTCAAGGGTTCTTTTCAAAGAGTAATGTAAGCCTTGCAGAAATGTCTTGATATGGCAAAAGTTACAAGGGATGAATGGCACTACTAGAAATGTGATGATTATTTCTTTTTCCAGTTGTTTTTTGAGGATACGATTGATGATGCAAAGTACTGTGGGAGACTATATGGCCTTGGTACTGGAGTGGCTCAGAAGCAGAGTGAAGATGTAGAAACAGCCCAAGAAAAACTGAGTATTTTGGCTATTATCAACAATATGCAGCAATGACAAGTAGGTCTCTTTTTACACAAGGGGCCATGGGGGTGTGAACTACCTCCTACCTTTCAAACAAATGGCAAAACTACTTAAGTTTTTGAAGAGAGCAAAAAGCATCTTTGTGTCAAATCCCAGAAGATGCTGATCAAGTGATATCATGATTGTTGGTAAAGTATCTTGCCTCTATGTAAAAAGCCAGAGGGACAAGTTATAATGTATATACCTCTTTTCTTTTAAACCAGACTGAATTTGCAAGGAGTTAATCATTTCAGAACTTTCAGCAGAGCTGCAGTTCTCTTGTGCACTTGCAGATTCAGCTTTTGAAAGCTTATTTTAAAACATCTTTTGCTCTCTGTGAGGGTATGCATTTTCCAGCCCTCTGCTAGTTTTTACCTTTTCTGTAAGTCTGTTTGTGACCATTCAACCCTGGTGGTGGAGATAAAACATGAAAGATCTGTCTTAATAGCAGTCTTGGTTGTATTGGCTAGCACTATATCGAGCACCTCCTTCCTTTAGATTGCTGCGCCATGGAGTATTATATTAAGTTTAATCTTTACTGTAGATTGGAACAAAGTTGTCTGCATGCTTGAGACTGCAATTAACAGTCTGTACTAAAAACAGTCTGGTTCTACTTCAAGTGAAATAATTTAACTTTCTAATGACTGGAGGTTCTTAAGTGAATAAAATTACATGTGGTATTTAAAATTTTACAACCAGTGAAAGTTAAAGCTTCTAGATTTCCCTTTTATACTACATTACAGCCCCAGATTGTTGAAAATGGCTATAGAATATGAAGCAAGTTTCATACAGTCCTGAAAACCAAATGGAAGGTGACAACAGTCTGGTATTTTAATACCATTAATTTGGAAGCTGGTGTTAAAAATGCTTGTGTGTATATATATTATTGGTTCTTAATTTTATAAAATAAAGACTTTTTTCTTAAGTTATGAGACTATTTTTTACTCCCATCCTTATTTTGAGAAGGGTGTTCACCAAATTATGTTGTGTTGTGTTGTATTTATTTATTTATTTATGTGATTTATATACTGCTGCTCCCTGCAATGTCCATTTAATACAATACTGTATTTAGACTGAGGCTTTCAGTAAGTAATAAATGCTAACCATTACGTTGCCTATTTGCCTAATAGAGTGTGTCAGCTGTCCTCTGCCATGAGATAAAATTTTTAGAGCATCTGATACCAGAAGATGATTTATGAACAAACTAAAATACATATAATTGATCAGTCCAGTTCCTGGTAATGGGGTATGAAGACATTTCATTGAAATGCAAGTAGATTTTTTCAACACACAGAGCACTGTTCCAGCAGCATGTCTTATTAAGTGGCTAGCCAATAGGTTGCAGGGAATTGAGTGATTCAAGAACCACTACTTCTGCAGGAATAATTTTAAATAGTTTGAATTCAGTACATTACATTTTCTTTATTTGATCATTTGTCATCCACAACTCAAAGGGTAGAGGCCTGAACACAAAAATACTGCATGGATCCCTTTGTATATTTTTCTTACAGTAAAAAACGTTTTACAATATTGAAAAAAGGTGTGTGGGCTCTTTGTAAAGGATCACAAAAGCATTAAGACTTACCGACATGACTGTATAACAATAGCCACTTGAACTTATTCATCCACTCAAGAATGAAACATTAATCTTCAAAACTAGTTCTTCATATCAAAAACAAAAAAATTTACTTGACAGGAACAGGAGATTCATGTGAAGAACTTTCTACAAGCCTCTCTATATACATCATTTGCTCTAAATTTCTGAAGTAGATGTAAGCACTGCTCGCGTAGTTCTGGGTCCAGATCTACCACCCTCTGGGCTCCCACGTGAAGCATAACCAGGCAGCACTCCAGGACATCAGGGAAAGGCAAATCCTGTAACAATAAGTTTTGAATATGCACACTCAGCCTGAGATGGTACGGTATCTTTCAAAACTGAACAAAGCATTAGCCGTATAATTTATCTTGAACTGATAACTGGTAATACAAGACTATTTTTGCACAAGAGTCTTGTATTACCAGTTGCACAAAAGTTATTTAGTATCACCCATGTTATGAAATTTCCTAATTGCACCCATCTCTACTGATGAAGGAATTACTAAAGTTAGGCAAATATAGGAATTATTTACTTTAGTGGACTTTACTTTTCTAACTTTCATATAATCTTTACCCCTTACCTTTATACTAGATGGAAACTCTGCTAGTTTCTGATTTGCTTCTGTAAGTTGTTTCATAAGATCTGGTAGAGAAATTGGCTCACCGACTTCATTCATACTGTAAAGAGTTAAGTTAATTATATAAAGTAAAAGTACTCCTGTTCAGACTAAGCATACTTCCCTCTTAAAAATCAGATCTAGACCACTTTTTCAGGCTTTATGAAAATGATTTTGCTACAGTTAACAAAATGACCAAGCAGGCCACTAAAGGCAGCATGTTTTCTAAGTAAAATCATTCTTATAAAGGTTTTCAGTGAGTCCAAGGGCCAGGTTTAGTACAGTACGCAGAACTGAAATTCAATTCAAAGTTCCCACCACTTCATAGCATGCAAATGTTAAATTTCTCATTCTCTGTGTTATCTCTTAGCCCAAAGAAAACAAACTTCCCTAAATGCTTTTATGTTGCTGTTGAAGAAAACAAGAAACACAACTTTGTTTTCTTAACTGCTTCATATCCCGTTAAAATGAGAAATTCCTGCTAGTCCCACAATCATTGGCCAGAGGGAGCACACAGAAACTAAAACTAAGCCTATTATGTGTGGCCCCATCCAGAATATACAACTGATTTTCCGTTCCAAGAATAATTATGCCCAGTACCTTAGAATCTTAGATCATAGAAAGAGGCAGCTGGCCTCAAGAATTTCCCCCTTTGGAGCGTTGTGAGCTTTCTTGGAAGTTTTTAAGAACTTTTCAGCCCAGGCTGCCAACATCACAGTTCCTGGTAGGACTTTATCTTTGTTTGTCTTTATCAAGAGAAGCCTCAACGCCCATAGCCTTGAATTGAGTTGAAGAACACTAAGGACCTTGCTCGAAGCCAGGAACAGTTATCTTGGAGGGCAGTAGGATTATAGATACATCTGGTGGCTCAACTTTGATTAGAATGTTATTTTTTTACTGGAGAACTGTATTGAAAGAAAGTAGCAAATCCTTTAATTAGCAGCTAATGGCAGTCAGCTGTCTGAGTGCTGAGGAGGTGCTGTGACAGAGAGCTGGGAAATTTGATGTTTGTTGGATTGCAGGTTGGGAAAACACCGTTTTGTGTTTATCTCATACTCATTCTTTGCCTGGAAAATATCTGTTTTAGATGCTCATAGGAATTATTTTCTGCTGGTGCTTGTGCCTTTAATTATGGGTGTTAACAAAAGGCCACAAGAAGAATCATGCTCACCTCCAGGAACCAAGCAGTTAAAAATAGATGATTATTTTGCCACAAACAATGTATTATGCACTCATCCAACTGCCAGTAAATTCTCTCCTCTGATCAACCCTACAACGGATAATTGTTGTAAAGAAGAAAAGGACGATTTAGTTAATTCGTTGCAAGGAGAATATCCTGGAGACCCAGATAACATATCAAGTGACCCTCTACGCCTGACTGCTAAAATCATGAAGTTTATTTTTGAAAGGCTAAATGAAATTGATTCCAAAACTCACCATCTTTCACAGCTTATCTCATGTCATATAAAGAGGGAAGCTACTCACTCTAGTTCTAACGAAACTGTACCACGAAAGCAGAATCCTAAACCCCTCATGACAGCGGATAATATTGCAAGAATACAAGATGGCATGAGTCTATAATACCAGCTAAAATTACAGGCTTGCAAAATCTGTGTGACTATCTGCAGATATAAAGGCCGAATGCCTCTTTGGAAACCCAAGCACCAGGTATTTCAACACCTAAGAGATCTCCTTGGCAAGTCTATATCGCCTATTGATTTGATTTCAGTTGAGCCTCTCAACAACTCAAATCAGGTACAAAGAACCATGCTTGTATTCACGACTCCTAAGGTACTTACAGCTTTTTTGCACCAGAAACCCTTTTTGCATACAAAAGGGATATTTCCAGTCCGAGTATTCGATAAACTCATTTTAACTTCATTGATATCAAAGCCTCCGCAACTTAAATCCTCAACGATAGATAAAAACCATTCTGAAGATCAGAAGGACGCTGTTCATGGAGATTTGATAAACTGGACTGACTCTATTGATTCCATTAATAAGAAATGTGAACATTTTATTCCCGATTATTCCATAGAAGAGAACTTAATCAACTCCTTCTCAGCCCTCCCACCTGCTGAACAAACTGAGATCACTGATAGACTGGATCACCTAAGACAAAAACTTCTGAATACAAAAAATGAGTTGTCTCCACAGGCGCCAGTAGTAAAGCCGACAAGTGAAACAATAGACTCTTATCCATCAGATTCAGCTTCCCCACTTCCACTTCCTCCCAAAATAGCTGCTGGAAATATTGGAAAGCCCAAAAGTGTATCACTCAGTTGTTCACAGACCAAGATGGAGACAGAGATTATAATAAACCAGCAGACTAACCCTGACTCTATAATATCTTCAAAAATGGCTGTGTTTTTTAAGATCATGATGGTGACCTTAATACTATCTCTAAACTGGATTGACAACAAAAAAATTTATCCTGGAATCTTGGAGGTTGGAAGAACAAGCTTTATGACTCAGATTTTTTAACCTTTTTACAGGGCCATGATATCCTATGTCTCCAATAAACCTGGTCCCAAGAATCTGATTCCCCCACCCTCCAAGGTTACCAAGCCTTTTCAGTCCCAGGAGTTAGGATCAACCCAAAGGGCCGGGGTAGTGGAGGTTTAGCGATATTAGTAAATGTTGACTTAAAAGTTGATGTGCAAGTTTTAGTAAACTGTTGTTCCAACCAATTCCAGACAATTTTAATTAAGGGTCTTTATTCCAGAAATCTAGTGTGTATCAATGTATACATACCGCCCAAGAGTTCCTTAGATCAGGATAAGGAGAATCCCTGGGACTCCTTGGCCACTATAATGGAATTTTTGATTTACCACCACCCAAAAGCCCAGTTTATTATTTGTGGTGATTTTAATGCTTGAATAGGGTCTGGTTTAAGAGATGTAAGACCAGAGACCAATGCCCAAATTGCTCTCCATGCTACCATTCTGGACTGTTTATCAAAAGGATGTAATTGTTAATAAG
This sequence comes from Paroedura picta, assembly GCF_049243985.1. Classification (NCBI taxonomy): domain Eukaryota; kingdom Metazoa; phylum Chordata; class Lepidosauria; order Squamata; family Gekkonidae; genus Paroedura; species Paroedura picta. The sequence continues at coordinate 75,416,369 of NC_135371.1, read as the reverse complement.
TTTGGTTTGAAATTTTTGGAATTTCTTTCTTTATTTGATTTACATGTTTTGCATGGTACCAATTATGACACAATAAGTGGGATCTTTCCCTATCTGTCAACCTGTCAGGCAAGTACAATTGACTATATTGCTATATCACCTGATTTATTGAATTTAGTATCTCATCTTGAGGTCGGTAATTGCCCTTGGAGTGATCATTGTCCTCTGAGACTATTGTTGTATACTTGTGATAATATCCTACTGAAACCAGTACAAGGTTTTGCAGAAGATACCGTTCCAGGTTTCAGAAGAGCTAAATGGTCTGAAAAACTAAACAACAAATTACTTCAAACATTTAAAAATTTAGAATGGGAGTCCCTGCGATTAACTCTTTTATGTTCTAGTAATGACGCTAATAAATGCTATGAGACTATAGTCGATCGCCTCAAACCACTGTTAATAAACCAGTAAAAGCTATACCTTATACAAGCAATGGATGGTTTGATCAAGAATGCAAAGCATTCAAAAAAGCCTTGATCTCTTGCATGAGACAGGTCAGGTGTGGTAACTCTGGTGTTTTAATGTCCCATCTTTTTCAACTCAGATCTCAATATAAACGCCTACTTAAACAAAAGAAAATGGATCATGCTAGACAGTTATGGAATGAGTTGGAATTGGCAGTCTATGAAAAGAATGATCCTCAGTTCTGGGAACTTGTGTCTAACGGTTTAAGTAGTTCATTGCGTCAATTTGAAGCACAAATCCCAGGGAAAGTTTGGTTTGAGTATTTTAGCAAGGTTTTTGGAGTTAATTCATCTACACCAAACATGTCACAGATGCAAAATACTTTCCTTGACATCTTAGACCTTCCAGTTTGGCCCCCAGTAACAGAGGTAGAAATTAGGGGGTTAATTTTCTCACTGACCTCTGGAAAAGCGCCTGGGGAAGATCTGATTCCCCCAAACTTGTTTAAAGCCTTTTCAGAATGGTGGGCACCTATGCTAGCCAAAGTTTCTACACAAATAAATGAATCGGGTCTAATGCCATCTAGATGGAAGTTGAGTATTATTGTCCCTATTTTTAAGAAAGGTGACAGAACGGATCCACAAAATTGCAGAACAATAAGCCTGTTGGATATATCAGCAAAATTGTATAGCAAATTTTTGCTACATAAACTGGAAGACTGGGTGAATGAAAATCAGGTTATACATCCCCAACAAGCAGGTTTTAGAAAAGGTCTTAGTATAGTTAATCACTGCCAAACCTTGTATCAACTAGCCTTTTCTGGTATAAATTGCCCAACAGGATCTTTAACTAACAGAATTTCAACAAATAAAGGAGTCAAACAGGGTTGTGTATTGGTTCCCCTCGTATTCAATCTGTATATAAACAACATAGTTAAGAGGCTTTCCAGTCCTCATTTTTCCCCACCATCCCTTGGCCAACAAAAAATCTCCATTTTATTGTATGCTGATGACATGGCCCTAATTTCTTTTACTAAAATAGGACTAAGAAGGCTGCTGCAAGAACTAGGTGCATACTGCAAGGAGGAGTCACTCAACATTAATTATGAGAAGACAAAAGTAATTGTATTTAGAAAAAGACCCAAAAAATCACCCTGGAGTATACACGGGCATCCTATCGTACAATGTAGCTCTTTGAAATATCTGGGAGTCACATTTAAAGAGACCCTGAATTGGAATGCACACATAGAAACCATCAAGTTAGTTGGGTCTATTCTGAGATTCTACTACACAAAGGGAGGACATCTTATAGACCCAGCCTTGAAACTATTTACTAGCAAGGTCGTCCCTCACATCTTGTACGCTGCTGAAATCTGGGGTTGGAAGGAAGATATTATTATCAGCTTAGAAACTATTCAAAATCTTTTTCTCAGGTGCATCTTAGTCCGTCCAAAGATAAGATACTGAGATACTGGTCCTTTGAAAGGACAAGAAACTGGTCTGCCCTCAATTAGGGCTCGCATACATTTGGCCATTGTAAAAGTATGGAAGAAATGGAAGCATGGAACATCAAGTTCAAATTCACTCAGTGAACAATCTTTTAAGCTTTTGTTGGCCAAAGATCCTTCTCGCTCCACTTTTAAACAACATTTTGTCACGTTATTCCAATCCAGATGACCTGTTAAACACTTCAGGAGATAATAACCAACTCAGAGACTGGGTATTTATCTCAGATGCCTTGATTGGTAGATCATTAATCCTGCAATCTAAAAGTTCACCCTGGTACAAATTATTCAAAACAAACCATTTGAGATCTTCCTATCTAGTCTATCTTTCAACTCATAGTCTCAGAGTAGCTTTTACCTCCATGCAATTTCAAACAATGCCAACAGCTGTACTGAGTGGGCGATACCATAAAACACCAAAAGATCAATGCTTCTGTATTTGTGGAGCTTTAATGCTGGAGGATCTCCCACATTACATTCTCACTTGCCCATTGTATACAGATCCTACGGCCAAATTTCTTGCTGGCCTATTAGATGGGCTAAATGATAAATCCAATCAGGAAAAACTTGTTTTTGTTAGCAGATACTAATTCATTTGTTTCTAACAAAATGTAGTTATTTGCCCTTGCAGCAAAGAAAATAAGGGTCAGAGTGGTGCTGCAGAGAGCAAGTACCTAGAGGAGCTATAGGATAGGTAGACATATGTGATCTGGAAATGTTTTTATGATGTTAAGTAATTATTATCTGAGATTGCACATTCTCTTATTTGCTTTTTATTACTGATTTGAAATGTTTTAAATCCTTTTATATTTTCCTTTTGTATTGTAATGGCCTATGGCTACGTGCAATAAAATCTGACTTGACTTGACTGGAATCATAGAATCATAGAGTTGGAAGGGGCCATACATGCCTAGTCCAACCCCCTGCTCACTGCAGGATCAGCCCTAAGCATCCTAAAGCATCCAAGAAAAGTGTGCATCCAACCTTTGCTTGAAGACTGCCAGTGAGGGGGAGCTCACCACCTCCTTAGGCAGCCTATTCCACTGCTGAACTACTCTGAAAATTTTTTTCCTGATATGTAGCCTATATCATTGTACTTGTAGTTTAAACCCATTACTGCGCGTCCTTTCCTCTGCAGCCATTGGGAACAGCATCCTGCCCTCCTCCAAGAGACAATCTTTCAGATACTTAAAGAGGTCTATCATGTCCCCTCTCAACCTCCTTTTCTCCAGGCTGAACATTCCCAAGTCCCTCAACCTATCTTCATAGGGCTTGGTCCCTTGGCCCCAGATCATCCTCGTCGCTCTCCTCTGTACCCTTTCAATTTTATCTACGTCCTTCTTGAAGTGAGGCCTCCAGAACTGCACACAGTACTCCAGGTGTGGTCTGACCAATGCCGTGTACAATTGGACTATGACATCTTGTGATTTTGATGTGATGCCCCTGTTGATACAGCCCAAAATGGCATTTGCTTTTTTTGCCTTCCATGATTTCAACTGTATGTAGACCAATGATTGCTCAAAATTCTTAACTTTCTCCAAATAGCCCTCTAAAAAAAACTATATAAACTGAGCTTCATTTTACAGATAACACATCTCAACTCAACTATGTGCCAGCAGCCCCACGTGATGTTAAAGCTTGCATGACATGGAGATGCCAACCATGCCAAACCCCCTTTTCTCTTGCAGCCACCATATGATCAAGTTTCTGTGTGAACTTTTCCATATCTCAATGGGAGGTATGGTTTTCTAGGGCATTATTTGTAATCAATGGAACACATGTATAGTTCATGTCATGTCCCTAATCTCAAGTCTTAAATCTTACCTTGGACTTGATAGGGGAAGCTGTGTTTCCACCAAATCCTGCTCATCAGTGGTGCTTTGCTGAAGGTTGTTTTTCTGATGCTGGTGGATCAGGGTTGCCAAAGACTGCTGAACTCTAGAGATATCCCTCCGTACACTCTGGACTGCAGCATGTTGTTCTGAAAGCAGCACTCCACAGCTGCTCAGTGCTTGTCTCTTCTTTAATAAGTTTAAGTTGATTGAAGAGTCTGTTTCTGAGCTAGTACCATCATCCTTTTTGTGAAAGAATTCTTCAGGCCTGGCTTCAGTGTCATGTATACCTTCTGTAGAGCTAGAGGTACTTGCACAGCTAATTTGGCAACCAAGAGTGGACTGCTCATTATTGCACACCTCAGAGGTAAGCGTTCCATGTTCTAAGATCAGGGAATCCCCAGGGAAGTTCCACCACAGATTGTATAATTGCACGTAAGCCACAAATGCCTGTAAACTCCTGTATGCTGACAAGCTCTGTATATCTGAGCTGTCTAGCTTTTCTCTCAGATGATCACAGTCTGTCAAAAGAAGAAAGTAAATGATTGAAATACTGAGCATCCCAACATCCCTCCAAAGTCAAATCTTTACATTAGGAACATTTCCATCCATCCTAGAGCATGTAGGCACTCCATGAAGTTGGTAAGCAATATTCAGGATGGACAAAAAGAAATTTATTCAACAAATGAATATTTATTTATATACTGCCCTCTCCTAAGACTCAGGGCAGTTTACATAAAACGTAGCATCAATAGCTGTAAACAGTAACAGTACACTAATGACAATAGAGCAATATGGTGAGAACAATGACGGTCCCATGGATTGGATGAATCAGGCGATGATTTCCATGGGAAGGATGTGGAACACATTACTAGAGAACTTGGTGATGTGCACATGTATAGTCAGCTTTAGATTAAATTCATGGAGGATAGTCCTATCGGTGGCCACCAGCCACGAGGACTAAAGTGGGCCTCCACACTTAAGCAGTACATTTTTGCAGTGCCAAGAGGCAACATCAGATTGGCCACTGTGGGACTGGATGGGGCACTGATCTGATTCATCAGGATTCTAATTATATTTATATACTGTCCTCCCTGAAGGCCCACTGAAATAGTGAATTACTGCTTAAAAGTGCATAATTCTGAATTACTTTGCCTCATGAAAGGCTGGAGAAATGTTCCTAGAAGACTGTTGTCCAGCTGTTCTTCAGCCAGTTGCCACTCATTTTGGAACAGAAGTGCCATAATGCAGAATTCTGTTATAATTAGTGAGATAATGAGAAAACAATGAATTGGGTTACTATGATGACTTAATTGGGAGAGATGTTAAACAGTGGTTTTTAAAAAGTCATTTTTTAAAGAGTCAGTATGGTATAGTGTTTAAAATATCAGACTAGAATCTAGGAAACCCAGTTCTGAATCCCCACTCTGCCATGGAAGCTTCCCAAGTGACCCTGGGCAATATATACACTCTCAGCTTCATCTACTTAAGAGGGCTGCTGTGAGGATTAAATGGATAAAAGGATATAAGATCCTTTGGGTCCCCACTAGGGAGAAAGGTGGGTTATAAATAAAGTAACTTATGCTCCAAACTTGGCATTTTGGTTACACTGTGGTACACTCAACTGACTCAAAGATTCCTTTCCTTAGTAGTCCTTATTAGCACTTATAAAAACTGGTTTTGGTTATTCCATTTAATTCACCTAATCTCACCTGCCACTATATGTTTAGGTTGGGACAAAGGAAAAAGGAACTATGCTAGTTTGTGTACAGAATGAAGATGGAGGCAGTATGTGAAGAATTATTGGCTATTTAAAAAATGTCAGAGTTAACTGGATGCCCATTTCCCTAAAGCAGCCATTTTCATAATTTTTACTGTTGAGAAACCCCGGAAACTCTTTGGGCTTCAAGAAATGCCAAAAGTGGTATGATCATGCAGAATAGGTTTGGGAAGTATAGCTATGTACATACCCACCTGGGGTCCCTCCTCTTCCCACAATGGCCATTGTGGGAGGAGGTTGACATGACCATCTGGAACCGCTTGGTGAGCGGTATCATATTTCGTTAAGAGGTAAGTGGGCAGAGAGTGGGGTAAGGGGCCAGTCCAGGTTAAGGGGTAAAGGGCCAGTCTAGGTCGCGGTATCGGCGGGGGGGGGGATGGCTTTCCCTGGGCCTGCTGAGCAGGCCCACCATCTCACTGAGGGGACGGGCCTGCTCGGAGGGCCCAGGGGAAGCCGCGACATCAGTGGGGTGGGGGGGGCGGGAACAGCATCCCCGGGGTCCGCCGAGCACGCCCACCGCCTCGATGAGGCAGCAGCGGTGGGGGGCCCTTCAAAGCCCGTTCTTAGGAACGGGCTTTGAATCTAGTATATCATATCACCCAATAAATGTTTAAAAAATAATTAAATCCCACCTATTTGGGAAACCTTTCCAGGGCCATCAAGAAGCCCCAGAGTTTCACAAAACCCTGGTTGAGAAAGCCAGTCCTAAAGGATTACAAGGAGATTAGCCTCTTTTGTTTCCATGGCTTGATGACTCTACAGAGCAGAAGAAAGTATTAAGGCTTTACCACCAGGAACGATGATGTTGCAAATCTCGTGCATAAGAGTAAAATTCCCAGCATCATAGCTTTGGGTCACAGCTCTAAGAATGGCTTTCACTGCCTCTTTCCAAGAAGCAGTTTGATGACTCAGGAGCGCCAGGGTTAGTTCATGGGATACATAGAACAGGAGCTGCAGAAAAAAAAATAGTTTCACTGAGAAGGGAAAAAAAAGTTTGAGACCAGTTTCCAGCCACTGGCAACCTTAAGATACTAGAGCAAATGACCTCATTTTCTGCCTTTGCTGCTTTCAACCACCATACCCATGGGAGCTTGCAAGAGACATGCAAAGTAAAATCATTCTGAAATTCAAAACAAAGACCTTCATCAGATGGAAACTGAGGCCACATCTGCCAAACTGCCTTTCAAGTACAGAGTTTTTATTGCTCAGTATGACAGGAGAGAGGCCCAGCCAAATATTGAAGAAGAAGCTGCATATGAATTATCCAAATAAATACCTCTTCAATTTTTGTACCATTTATTCTTCCAGAAGCAATATTACTAATACTATCATCTTAAATTCTAGCTTCAGACTACAGATTAATACTGGAGAACTCTACGGGGGAGGGGGGGGCAAATTGAGCTCAGACAGCTGGGAGCACGTGGAGAGAGCTGCTGGGGAGAGCTGCTGCTGCTGACCAGGTGCGGCTATTGTGGTCCTAAGTGAGGTGATTGCTGGGAGGATTAAAAAGGACTGCTCCTTGCCAGAGGCGCAAGCTGAAAGTCTTTTGGCCTGTGGCTCTTAGCCTAGCAATTAGAATCTTTAGATTATATTTTCCAATAGTTGCACTGCCTAGAAGTTACGATGGACTTCCAGGACTCATCCCATCATCTGCAATGAGTGTAACATGATTGCCTTCCTCCCTGAAGACAAGATGGACTACATCTGCCCCAAGTGTAAGCTGGTAAGACTTTTGGAGGAAAGGATTAGGGGATTAGAAAACAGATTACTCTGACCCAAAGTAAGAAAGGAGAGGAGTTCATAGACAGGAGCTGTGCAACTCTGAATAAAGAGGATTCAACCAGTCCTGAATAGGATTGACCTCATTATGGAGCCTCTGCAGACAGTTAGGAAAAAGGCATAGAGCGAGATGGTTCTCAGGGCCTTTGGAGCACCGGAATACATTTCAGTCCCTTGCAGAGGAGGTGCAAGTGTCAATGAGGGAAGAGGTCCCAAAACAAAGTCTAAGACAAAGTGAAGAAGCCATGGGGATAGAAGGAAATGGTGTTGAGAAAAAAAACCCCTAACCCTAACCCTACTAAGAGGAATGTGTCGTCATGTGGCTGGGCCTGACCCCCTAACCCGAGAGGTGTGTTGCTTGCCAGGGGCAAAAATTAAAGACATTTCAGAACGGCTGCCCAAAATCCTCAAATCTACGGATCACTACCCATTTGTGATGGTCCACATGGGGATGAATGACATGTCCGTGAATACCATCGCTCCTATTAAAACAGACTATCAAGATCTAGGGAGGAAACTCAAGCAAATGGGGGCACAAGTGGTATTCTCTTCAATCTTGCCTGTCAAGGGAAGAGGAATGCATTGGGAGAGGAAGATAATGGAGGTGAATCAGTGGCTGTGTAGTTGGTGCCAGCAGGAGGGATTTGGTTTCTGGGACCATGGGATAGGCTTTCTTGAAGAAGGCCTACTAGCACCTGATGGACTGCACTTGTCAAAGTTGGGGAAGAATGTGTTTGGCAGGAACCTGGAGAGATTCATCAGGAGAGCTTTAAACTGAAGCCACAAGGGGAAGGAGACCTTCAAGATATGGAGTGTAAGGAAGGAGACTGACCGGGGGCAGCCCAACCAGGAAGGTCAGCTCATAGGGAACCAAAAGTAAAAGGATTCAGATGCCTTTAGAAATGGGAAGGCGACTGTAAGCCGCTTTGAGCCTCCTTCAGTTAGGGAAAAGCGGCATATAAGAATCAACTCTTCTTCTTCTTTATACTAACGCCTGAAGCATGGGCAATAAGAAGGAAGAGCTGGAACCTCTCATGCTGATGGAAAAGTATGATCTAGTAGGCATCACAGAAACTTGGTGGAATGAATCTCATGACTGGAATGTAATAGTGGATGGACATGAATTGTTCCGAAAAAACAGAATAGATTGAAGAGGTGGAGGAGTGGCACTGTATGTGAGGAAAGGGCTTACCTGTCAGGAAATTCTAGTGAAGGAGAATTCTAGTGAAGGAGAATATCTCTAGTGGAAAGCATCTGGGTGAAAATAAGCGAGGGGAAAACAAACAGTGTGGTAGTTGGTGTCTGCTACCGACTGCCTAACCAACGAGAGGATGTGGATGCTGCACTTTGTGAGTAGCTTGGGAAAATATCCAAGCGGCAGGACCTTGTAATTATGGGTGACTTCAATTTCCCAGATGTGTGCCGGGAAGCAAACTCTGCGAAGTGTCCTCAGTCATGCAACTTTCTGACCTGCCTGGCTGACAATTCCATTTATCAAATGGTAGATGAACCCACAAGAGGTTCAGCCATACTGGACTTAATACTGACCAACACGCAAGAGCTGGTGGATGGGTTGAAGGAGGTGGGGACCATAGGGGGAAGTGACCATTTCCTCATAGAATTCCTTTTGAGATGGGGAGCCAAGGAAGCTTGTAGCCAGACGTGGATGTTGGATTTTCGTAGGGCAAACTTTAATAAATTCAGAGACATGATGAGTGTCATACCATGGATGAGAATGCTGGAAGAGAAGGGAGAATGTGAAGGGTGGTTGCTATTCAAACAAGACCTATTAGGATGCTTTGGGCTAATCTTGCATTGAGCAGGAGGTTGGACTAGATGGCCTGTATGGCCCCTTCCAACTCTATGATTCTGTGATTCTATTGCACACTCAATCCATGTCTATCCCAGAAAGTCTATCCCAGAAAGACTAAAACACTGCAGGAGCTCTAAGAAGTCTATTTGGATGAACAGAGAACTTCAAGAGGAACTAAGAAAGAAAAGGGGAATGTTCAGGAAATGGAGGGAAGGACAGAGCCTTAAAGAGTACCTACAGGTTACTAGGCACTGTAGATCAATCATCAGAAAGGCCACAGCTGAGAGTGAGCTAAGATTGGCCAGGGACGTCCATTGTAACAAGAAAAGATTTTTCAGTTATGTGAGGAGCAAACGTAAAGTAAAGGAGGCAATAGGCACACTGTTGGGTGCAGATGAACAAACTCTAATGGAGGATGCAGAGAAAGCAGAAAGGCCTATTTTACATCTGTTTTTTCCCACAGGTCAAAGGCTTTAGGCACATCTAGAGATGGCAGTAGCCAAGGGATAGTGTCTGGGTGACAGGCTGACATGGATAGAGAGGTTGTCGAGAGGTGTGTAGCTGCACTAGATGAGTTCAAATCCCCTGGGCCAGATGAAATGCACCCGAGAGTGCTCAAAGACCTTTCCAGAGACCTTGCACAAACCTTGTCCATCATCTTCGGGACCTCTTTAAGGACTGGAGATGTCCCGGAGGACTGGAAGAGAGCAAACATTATTCTGATCATCAAAAAAGGGAGGAAGGATGACCTGGGAAACTATAGACCAGTGAGTCTGTCCTCTGTTGTGGGGAAGATAATGGAGCAGATATTAAAGGGAGCAATCTGCAAACATCTGGAGGACAATTTGTTGATCCAAGGATTTGTCTCCAAAAGGTCCTGTCAGACCAACCTGGTTTCCTTTTTTGACCAAGTAACAGGTTTGCTGGATTGTGGAAATTCGGTTGATGTCGTTTACTTGGATTTTAGTAAAGCTTTTGATAAGGTTCCCCATGATGTTCTGATGGATAAATTGAAGGACTGAAATCTGGATTTTCAGATTAGGTGGATAGGGAACTGGTTAGAGAACTGCACTCAAAGAGTTGTTGTCAATGGTGTTTCATCAGACTGGAGGGAGGTGAGTAGCAGGGTACCTTAGGGCTCGGTGCTCAGTCTGGTACTTTTTAATATATTTATTAATGATCTAGATGAGGGGGTGGAGGGACTACTCATCAAGTTTGCAGATGACACCAAATTGGGAGGACTGGCAAATACTTCAGAAGATAGAGACAGAGTTCAACAAGATCTGAACACAATGGGGAAATGGGCAAATGAGAACAAGATGAAATTTAATAAAGGTAAGTGTAAAGTTCTGCATCTGGGTTAAAAAATGAAAAGCCGTAATGAGTTTAAACCAGTGGTCTCCAACCTTTTTGAGGCTGGGGACCGGCAGGGCAACTTCCATTATCTTCCCCACAACAGAGGTCAGACTCATTTCATCCGGACCAGGGGATTTGAACTCATCCAGTGCAGCTAAATGCCTCTCGACAACTTCTCTATCCATGTTAACCTGCCACCCAGACACTATCCGTTGTCTACGGCCCTCTGTAGATGTGCCTAAACACTTTGACCTGTGGGAAAAAACAGATGCAAAATAGGCACTAAGCCTTTCTGCTCTCTCTGCAACTTTCGTTAAGAGTTTGTCCATCCGCACCCAACAGTGGGCCTATTGCCTCCTTTACTTTACGTTTGCTCCTCACATAACTGAAAATCTTTTCTTGTTACAATGGGCTTCCCTGGCCAATCTTAGCTCACTCTCAGCTTTGGCCTTTCTGATGATTGATCTACAGTGCCTAGTAACCTGTAGGTACTCTTCTTTAGAGCTCTGTCCTTCCCTCCATTTCCTGAACATTTTCCTTTTCTTTCTTAGTTCCTCTTGAAGTTCTCTGTTCATCCAAATAGGCTTCTTAGAGCTCCTGCAGTGTTTTCGTCTTTCTGGGATAGTCATTGATTGAGCATGCAATAGCTCTTGTTTGAGTAGCGCCCACCCTTCACATGCTCCCTTCCCTTCCAGCATTCTCGTCCATGGTATGACACTCATAATGTCTCTGAGTTTATTAAAGTTTGCCCTACGAAAATCCAACATCCGCGTCTGGCTACAAGCTTCCTTGGCTCCCCATCTCAAAAGGAATTCTATGAGGACATGGTCACTTCCCCCTAGGGTCCCCACCTCCTTCACCTCATCCACCAACTCTTGCCTGTTGGTCAGTATTAAGTCTAGTATGGCTGAACCTCTTGTGGGTTCATCTACCATTTGATAAATGAAATTGTCAGCCAGGCAGGTCAGAAAGTTACATGACTGAGGACGCTTCGCAGAGTTTGTTTCCCAGAACACATCTGGGAAATTGAAGTCACCCATGATGACAAGGTCCTGCCGCTTGGATATTTTCTCAAGCTGCTCACAAAGTGCAGCATCCACATCCTCTCGTTGGTCAGGCGGTCTGTAGCAGACACCAACCACCACACTGTTTGTTTTCCCCTCGCTTATTTTCACCCAGATGCTTTCCACTGTAGATATGCTCTCCTTCACTAGAATTTCCTGACAGGTAAGCCCTTTCCTCACATACAGTGCCACTCTTCCACCTCTTCGATCTATTCTGTTTTTTCTGAACAGTTCATATCCATCCACCATTACATTCCAGTCATGAGAATCATTCCACCAAGTTTCTGTGATGCCTACTAGATCATACCTTTCCATCAGCATGAGAAGTTCCAGCTCTTCCTTTTTATTGCCCATGCTTCGGGCGTTAGTATAAAGACATCTGAATCCTTTTACTTTTGGTTCCCTATGAGCTGGCCTTGCCGGTTGGGCTGCCTCCGATCGTTTTCCTTCCATACACTCCCTATGTTGATCGTCTCCTTCCCCTAGTGGCTTTAGTTTAAAGCTCTCCTGATGAATCTCCCCAGGTTCCTGCCAAACACATTCTTCCCCAGTTTCGATAAGTGCAGTCCATCAGGTGCTAGTAGGCCTTCCTCAAGAAAGCCTATCCCATGGTCCCAGAAACCAAATCTCTCCTACCGGCACCAACTACGCAGCCAGTGATTCACCTCCATTATCTTCCTTTCCCGACGCATTCCTCTTCCCTTGACAGGCAAGATTGAAGAGAATACCACTTGTGCCCCCATTTGCTTGAGCTTCCTCCCCAGATCTTGATAGTCTTTTTTAATAGGAGCGATGGTATTCAGGGACATGTCATTCATTCCCATGTGGACCATCACAAATGGGTAGCGATCCGTAGATTTGAGGAGTTTGGGCAGCCTTTCTGAAACATCTTTAATTTTCGCCCCTGGCAAGCAACACACCTCTCGGGTTAGGGGGTCGGGCCCAGCCACATGGTGATCCATTCCTCTTAGCAGGGAGTCTCCAATTACCAGTACTCTCCTTTTTTTTTTTCCTCAACACCATTTCCTTCTGTCCCCGTGGCCTCTTCCCTTTGTCTTAGAGTTTGTTTTGGGACCTCTTCCCTTGTTGACCCTTGCACCTCCTCTGCAAGGGCCTGAAATCTATTCTGGAGCTCCAAAGGCCCCGAGAACTGTCTCGCCCTTCGCCGTTCAGTCTTTTTCCGAACTGCCTGCAGAGGCTCCCTATTGTGGTCAATCTCCTTATCCTCTTCAGGACTGGTTGTATTCTCTTTATTCCAAGTTGCAGAGCTCTGGACTATGAACTCCTCCCCTTTCTTACTTTGGGTCAGAGTAATAATTCTGTTTTCTAATCCCCTAATCTTTTCCTCCAAAAGTCTTACCAGCTTACACTTGGGGCAGCTGTAGTCCATCTTGTCTTCTGGGAGGAAGGCAATCATGTTACACTCACTGCAGATGATGGGATGAGTGTCCTGGAGATCCATTGTAATGTCTAGGCAGTGGAAGTATTAGGGAAATATAATCTACTGATTCTAATTGCTCGGCCAAGAACCCCAGGCTAAGAGCCACAGGCCAAGAGCCCTTTGTCTCTCGCCCTTCGGCTCGCGCCTCTGGTGAGGAGCAGCCCTTTTTAATCCTCCCAACAATTACCTAGCAATCACCTCACCCAGGCAGAACAATAGCCTCACCTGGTCAGCAGCAACTCTCCCCAATAGCTCTCTCCACGTGATCTCAGTTGTCTGAGCTCTGATGCTTTGGGCTGATCCTGCATTGAGCAGGGGGTTGGACTAGATGGCCTGTGTGGCCCCTTCCAACTCTATGATTCTGTGATTCTGTAGGGCAGTGGTCCGCAATCTTTGTTAGGCTGTGGACCGCTGCGCCGGGGTGCGGGGAGAGGGCAAACCGGGGCCCCACGCGTGCGCGGCAGTCCCGGCGCAAACGAGCATGCGCGGACTTGCTGTGCGTGCGTGTTTGCGCCCCCGCCGGACGCAAACGAGCACGCGCGGCAAGTCTGCGCATGCGTATTTGCGCCGCCGGCATGCCGGTGGCCGCAGCTCCCTCTCCCCGCCCCTTCAGGCCGCAAGGAAATCGGCCGCCAAAGCGGCCGATTAGCTTGTGGCCTGGCAAGCTTCTCTTCCCGCCCCATCCCAAAGCAAAAAGCTTGCCGGGCCGCAAGCTGATCGGCCGCTTTGGCGGCCGATTTGCTCGCAGCCTGGCAAGCTTCTCGCTGTGGGGGGGGGGGGGGGCGGGAAGAAGGAGCCGCGGCCCAGCACCGAGGGCTTCGTGGCCCGGCACCGGGCCACGGCCCACGGGTTGGGGACCACTGCTGTAGGGCAGGAATTAACCTCCAAAGATATCCAGAAGGTAGTCTTAGTGGGGTATACAAAACTTGACCACATTTAGAATGTCAGCCCTCCTCTTCTCCTTATATTGTTGACACAGCTATTCTCTTCTTCTGTCTCCAGTTTAAAGATAATAGTGAAAATCTCTTGTCAACACACAAGATTGCCTGCCATTCAAGAGACCCGATTTGCCAATTTTTACTGAGTGATAAGGATGCCGACGTCACTTTTATTACGGCTGAATTTCTGTCCTCAGTTTTTAAATTTAAACTGTCTGACGTATCCTGACTAACTTTGTTTATCCTGCTTATCTGCTTTATGCCAATAAAGGTATTGTATTGTATTGTATTGATTACCTGCTGGGGAGGAGTGTTGCTTGTGGCAGGAGGATACTGAATATTCTGTAGCTGTTCAAACATGTTCTGTGCTTGTTCAGCAGTATGCACACCAAATATGCTCTGCCATACAGTGGTCACAATTTCAATGAAAGAGCAGTCTTGGTTCACTACCCAGCTGTGGTAGCAAGGTATGGATGGGCTTCTGTTTTGCACTGGATTCCGTTCACTAAGGCATTTGTGAAGCAGTTCATGAAGACAGAACACCAATCTCTGTCCCTGTAAAGGAAAATCACAGTCCTAATATATTTTAATCAGGAGAAAAACCATTGCATCCTGGGAATACACATTTTTCATAATATTTACATAATGTGTTAAACATTTATCTGCAAAAGTATGTTTAAAGTCAGGAAAAGACCCGCTAGATAATTAGAATATATAAGACCTCTTCTTGCATGGTGATGGTAAGATTTCAGATGCAATTAGTAGCAAATGGAATAGGGGAAGGTTTCCTCACCTGCAACTAGCATGTAAGTAGAGATGGGCATGGACCTAAAAATTCCAGTTCAGTTTGGGACGGCCCCTGAACAGAGCTTGCCTGTTTGCATATTCCCTTTCTTCCAGCCATGGTTTGTGGAGAAAGGGAGGACGGAGTTGCCTGTCCATTTCACTTCCCCCTGCTCTGAAGGGGGGGGGGGACTGATGGGTTTAAGGGGGAGGGATACTGAGAGCCAGTTTGGTGTAGTGGCTAGGACTTCTACTCTGGCATGCCAGGTTCGATTCTGCATTCCCCCACATGCAAGCAGCTGGGTGATCTTGGGCTCGCCACGGCAATGATAATGCTGCTCTGACCGAGCAGTGATATCTGGGCTCTCTCAGCCTCACCCACCCCACAGGGTGTCTGTTGTGGGGAGTGAAAATGGAAGGTGAATGTAAGCCACTTTGAGCCTCCTTCGGGTAGGGAAAAGCGGCATATAAGAACCAACTATTCTTCTTCTTCTAATGGCTCACAGCCATTTAAACTTAACAGTTGACAGGTGGACTTGCCCCACTGTTAGGCTGAAAGAGTTGGCAGCCGTTTCAGCCTATCAGTGGGGCAGGTGTGCCTATAAGCTGAATGTATTTATTGAAGCTTGCGGATCAAGATTCAAATTGAACATCAGAAGACTGTTCAAAAAAAGCCCCCCCCCCCTCCAGCAGACTGTTTGAAAACCATGGGAAAATACTAAGATAACTAGGTTTAGATGGATCCCTTTCCAAAAACCTGTCAATCAAGACATTTCCTGAACAAGCATCATATTGACACATTACGACAGAACTTACAACATCGCTTTGCAAAGAAAGAGATCCTTTGTATCTGGGAACATCTCTGGTTAAACAATCATTAATGTTTATCCTAAAGTACTAGTGTGGAAAACCATCAAGGCCAAAGTTTTTCAACTTTTAATATAAAATATATATTGTGTAATATAAACTGAGTACTATTATTATTGCATTATACATTATAGATAGACTAGAATTAAAGCCCATTTTATTTTTGAAGGCTGGGCCGTGCCCCCCCCTCCCCGAGGCTGAAAAAGGCGTTCTCTCGGCCCTGGGAGTGGCCTCGCCGCAGCAAGGCCGCTCCCAGGGCCGAGAGAAGGCCGGGCCCCCCCCATCCTCCCCGAAGGTAAAGAAGGCGTTCTCTCGGCCCCAGGAGGGGCCTCGCTGCAGCGAGGGTGCTCCCGGGGCCGAGAGAAAGCCGGGCCGTGCTCCCCCCACCCTCCCCGACGCTGAAAAAGGCATTCTCTCGGCCCCGGGGCCGAGAGAAGGCCGGGGCACCGCAAAGGAGTGCCCAGGGCCGGCAGAAGCCGGGAAAAGGGCTGGGGAGGCTGGTGAGGCTTCTGGCGGGCCCGGGCGCTCCTTCGCTGGCGCGAAGGAGCGCCTGGGTCCAGCAGAAGCTGGAAAATGGCGGTGGTGGGAAAGGAGCAGGGACGCCGTGTCTTCGACGTGGCGTCCCTGCTCCTTTCCCTAGTGGGAGGAGGGCGGCTGGAGGACTCACTGGGCAGGCAGCATCTTCTGTCTGTCCGGTGACTCTCCAACCAGGGCAAGCGAGGCTCTGGCAAGCGGCCAATGGGGAGCCGCGCAATTGGCCGCTTGGCCTTGGATGGACACTCAGGGGGCCCAATCAGGAGCCGCTTCGCGGCTCCTGATTGGGCCCCCTGGGTTTTTATCCCGGACAGGGCCCACCCTAACTCCTCCCCACATGCCCTTACTCTTTTATTCTTCCCGCTCCTCCGGAGCGGGGGGGGGGGTTAAAGATTGCTCTGAAGAAGCCCTTTATGGATGGAAACACATTGGGAATTTATTTTGGTTAAAAGTCTTGGTGTAGTGGTTAGGAGTGTGGACTTCTAATCTAGCATGCTGGGTTCGATTCTGCACTCCCCCACATGCGGCCAGCTGGGTGACCTTGGTCTCGCCACGGCACTGATAAAACTGTTTTGACTGAGCAGGAATATCAGGGCTCTCTCAGCCTCACCCAGCTCACAGGGTGCCTGTTGTGGGGAGAGGAAAGGGAAGCCAACTGCAAGCCACTTTGAGCCTCCTTTGTGTAGAGAAAAGCGGCATGTAAGAACCAACTATTATTATTATTATTATTATTATTAATTCAAAAGAAGTCACTACATGTTTCATTTACAGAACTATGAATATTAAGCTGATATGTCACAATATATCATATTTTTCCAGCGTACCTATTGTCCTCCCCAATTTGTATTTCCATTGTTTACATTCCTCACACAGCGCAATTAATTCAACCTCATTCTATCAACTAATATAGTCTAATATTGGACTGTCTATTAAAATCTGATATTGATCTGTGAACATTCTCTTTAGTCGTTTTTAAAAGAATTGAGTAATGAAATAACTTTACCTATTTTTGTACCATTGGCTTTTGCCTTGTTTTTCTACATTAGGGATTTATTTTTCAGAGTATGGAAAATCACTAGTATGGAAAAATATAAGGCTAAGGTTGATGGTGCAAAGCATGTATTTTATCAATTGGTTAAAAAAAACTTTTATTCTTTTTATTTGGGACTGCAATATTTAAAATCTCATATAGCCTACCTGGAGTACTTAACAGCTCCTAAAAATATAAGAGCCTTT
Source organism: Paroedura picta (assembly GCF_049243985.1). Taxonomy (NCBI): domain Eukaryota; kingdom Metazoa; phylum Chordata; class Lepidosauria; order Squamata; family Gekkonidae; genus Paroedura; species Paroedura picta. The sequence goes on along the minus strand of NC_135371.1, from coordinate 75,398,998 downwards.
GTTGGCTTATTTAAATTCTATTGCAATAGCAGAAGTGCACGGATGTTATGGAAGGGTTCCACTGACTGAAAGATCTTCTAGTTGTGATTTAGAATGCATGGACTCCTTGTTTCATTGTTTATTGGACTGTCAGTATTTTATGAATTCAGAGTAATGTTTCTTTCTCTCTTGTTAAAAGATATGGTTTGTCTCCCATCCCATTGAAACCTGAAAAACATTTTGGAAGGAGGGGATGCAAAATTACTACGGCTGTTGCAAAAATGTTTTTTTCATGTAATTAAATGTAATGGATAGCCTTACTTGGCTAGGATTAGGCCTGTCTTTGTACACGAGATGTGGTAGTGTTTCATTTGCATTGATATGTGTACTGTTACTGTTTCTGTGGAGCCCAATATCTGGTTATATCTGTACTACTGATTTATTTATATTTGGCAATAATGATTTCTGATTATCAATGCTTTAGTTAGAAATGAATAAATAAATAAGATTTTATTTTCTTGTTCAACCTAAAGCACACCCAGAAAGTAAATTTAGTTCAGAGATTTTTTTTGTCCAACAATTAAAAAAAAAGTAATTGCTGGAAATGCAGTATAAAACTGGAGGTCTTAGCTCTTTCTCCTGATGTCAATTTTCTATATTAGTTTCTATCTTAATGCTGCTTTTACTCTGCTGAGGAATACAGACCCTTCTCCTCTTGGGTAAAAATTCCTGGGGAGTGGAGAAAGGGATGTTAATGGTGATCTGGGGTAGGAAAATAGTGTAAGCAGAAAGAGTTAAATAGTCTCTGCCTTCCGCAGTACTCTCCCCCTTTAAACAACTGTTGCTGTTTCTCAGTCAAGAACAACCAACAGACTGATACATAACCCCCAGAAGAACCATATAAACAATGCATCATAGATGAGTCTATAGAAGTAATACTATGCACTGACCAACAAGCTCTCATGCTGCTGGAGAACTTCCTGTGCCCCAACCCAGTTCTTGGCAGACAAAAGCTCCTGGGCACACCGGAAGGAAAAAGTCACCGACAGCTCCTTCTCTCCAGCAATCAAAGACAGCTCAGCAGCAGCTTTCAGAGATGTGAGGTCTCCCTTTTTAGATAGCACTTTGGCTGCATCATAGGGAGCAGCAGCTCCCAAGTAACTAAAAAGAAAAATTACACACAAAGCGACACAGATATGTAGGAAGCTTTCAGTTTACTACCCAAAACCCTGCTTGTTTCTTATGCTTTGTCTCCTGCAATCCTGATTCCCTTCTACTCTACTCCTCTCATGTTCTACTACAGTTCTTACAAAGCAGGCTGGAACGATGGTGGTTAATTGAAGGAGAGACAGCACCACATCACTGCTCAGAACTCTTGTCTTGACCCTCAAAGCAAAAGGAAGATGCCCTCCCACCAGCACAGAAAGAACGGAAAAGTCCCTTCAAGCCACTCAAGCACATTTCCCATTTTGTTCCCTCCCTTCGCCCCAGTTTTGTAAGCTTTGTCAGTGTGCTTTGCACCACTCAGAAAACATGAGGCTTACAGTTGCTTCACACTGAAGGAGTCCACACTGGATTCTCAGGAAGGAATCTAATAACCAAGACTCCCAACAGTTCTCCCTGAAAGCAAATAGTTTAGTGTCACTGGTACCATTTGGCTGCCAGGGAATAATGGCCATCCTTTTCCAGTATTGCCGCCCAGCTGGTGTAGAGATCTTTTAGAACAGGATCTTCAGGATGCAGCCTGGCCTTCGCTATTGCAATGGCTTCCCTGAGACAAACAGTAAGGGGGGGAAATCAGATTTTACTGCATAACCTAGAATGCTTAAGCCAACCTTTCCTAGAGAAAATAGTTTTTTGTGAGGGCTTTGGGTTTTTTTTTCATATTATAAATTAAGCTTAATGATTTGGAACTGGGGTCACTTAAACAAGATGCTGCGAGGTCGAGCACAATAGCAACTGTGAGCACTGATCAAACTGCAATGATATGAAGACTGTCTAAAAGTCATTTTGTGAAGCACACTGGATACAGCATTTACAGCCTACGCTCAGGTTATCAAGTTGATCTTTCATTGCTTGGAGACTCAGAAGAATATGTGAACTGACACCACTGAAAGGAACTGGAAATGTGAAACCGTCTATTTCTGGTAATTAGGACAATGATGGCTCATTCATACAATTAAAATGCTCACTTTTTGCTACAGTCAGGTGATGGGCATGCATGTGTAAATGAACCCAGCACCCTTGTAGGATGTTGCCCAGAAGCACCAGTAGCACTACGAGCAAACACAATCTGAAAGTCATGGTTATACAGCAGTGAGGAATACTTGACGCAACTGAAGAAGAGTAAAGTGGCTGCATCTAGTTCCTTATACAGCAACATCTTTCCTACTTATTTTAATATCAGTGCAAGGATTTTTAAATCCTCTATGATTACACAAACTTATTTTAGCAAAAAAGCATAAACTACCTTTGCAGTAATCCAAGCTGTGGATTTGTTTACAATTGACTTTTACTGCTTCTCGTCCACCACTAGCTTTGGATAACAGAACACTAACCAAATACACATATACAAAAATGGAACTGAGAAAGGAAGGCTGCAGGTGGGAGGGAATGGTGCCATTTTATTCAAATATAAAAATATACTGAGAACACAAGAGGGAGTTCAGGCATGTAAGTGAAGGGCAGCTAACTGGGAGAAAACACACAAGGAGTGAGCATTTAGCTCTGCCGTTAACTAGTTCAGGAGATCAGGCAAAATGAAAAACACTCCTGTGTGCACATTTTATCAAGTGGTGGTACATGGGTATCTTAAACACACAACCAAAAATATTCACAAATTAATATCACATCACCTGCTCATCAGCCATCTTTGCTATTCTAAGTCTGCAGTACTACCACTGCTTCACGTGGGAGTCTGGAACGCTCTGACTTTCCTTCAAGTCTGCCCCCCACCCTTTAGCCCTCTCTACATTAAACCCCACCCTGAATAAAAGGCATGTAGTGACCTGAAAAAGCTGTGTGTTTTCAGCAGCTCCACAGCCTCATACACTTTATGGAGAGAAAGAAGGTGAGAGGCAGCCTTGACATACTGCTCCTGAAAGCACAGCTGCTTTGTGAAGGCTTCAACGGTCCACATCCAGGCCTGATAGCCAGCTAAAGGGGGGGGGGGGGGGGAAATCAGCATCAGTTATCATGGCAACAATTAAGCCTGCAGTAACCCCCCCATGCCCAAACTCAGGAATAAATTAAGGCACATAGGAAAGGGCTTCCCCTGCACACCCCACAAGTAATTACTTTGACACAGAGAGGGCACCAAGCATACCCATTGGAGAGAGAGCCACCAGCTGGTCTGTCAGCTCTCCCCGTTCTGCTGCCAACTGAAGAGCGCCCTTCAGCTCTCCTTTCCAGATCATAAGCTGCTGAAATAACTCTGGGTGTCCATTCTCTAAATGGCTCCTGCCTGTTGGAAGACAAAACATTTTTCTTGGTGAAAACTCACAGTTTGAATCTCAAGTCAGAGCAGGCAGTCCAAACTGGGAGGAAAAAATAAAGGAGTGTTTAGGCCCATCACTGCGAGGCTTCTGCAGGACACGTGTATCATTGCAGACCCAAGTGAGCAGGGAAGTTCCAGTTCCTGCTACTGTGCAAGCACCTGCATCTAGGAACCCAGCAGCCACTGGCTCTCTCCATCCTAAAGCCAGGTGGGAGGGAATAGATGGAAAGAGTTGCAGTTGGGCTTCCAATAGAAACATCTACAGGGATTCAGTTTTGTTTATTTAGCATTCTGTTGGCCTTTCCCATCTAGATGGTGTCTGCCTGTGAAGCTTATCGCCAGAGCAGTCCAGCAAAACCTCTCTGCCCCTTCTGCTCTCCTCCCCTTTTAAAGAAGGGACTAGCAGCTGTGCTTACCTACAACTTATGAAAAGACTTTCTAGGTAGAGAAGAGAGCTCAGCAATGAGGCATCATGCCTCCCTTCTTTACAGCTACTTCCATGCCAGAAAACTTACATTTGGGAGAAAGGAAGCCTGCAGCCTCTTATGGCAGAAAAGGACACAAACGGCAACATACTTCTATGGCATTGGTGCTAGCATAGCAATATGTGTATTCTCTGTCTCCTTCCCATAGGGGTGCTTTGTAAAGGAGGACAAGGGAGTAAGCATGAAGCTTTCTGTTGCTGTGACTATGCAAGGAACGGCGTTCCAATTATGCAGAAGGCGGCCCTGGCATCTCTCTAGAGCCCTCTTTTCCTTCAAGTTGCATCTGAGGAGAAGGCGTTGCTGATGTTGCTTAATTGTGAACTTTGTACACTTGTGGAGGCACCACACATCCCAGATACATAATTCAGATATATGTTTGTGTGAGCTTGCCAATGATAAGATGAAGCAAAGTGGTCGTATTTTTGGTGAGAAATCTGGCAGGAGCTGTAGGGGATGGGCAATGATCACCAGTGACAGGCAGCTGTTGCTATCAAAGAACTGTGGGCTGTGTTTGAAAGAAGAGAAGAATTTATGACTAGGAGCCATGCCATTTACCCTCCTGCTACTTTTGACTGTATTTTGGGGAGGGGCCATGGCTCAGTGGTAGAGCTTCTGCTTAGTATGCATAGAAGCTTTTGCTATCAAAGATTGCGCCCAACCTGCCCTAATGGGACTGGTTTGCCAAGAAAGCTAAAGCCGCACCCCAATCCACAAAGAACTATCAGGAGAGGTATGCTGCACAACTTACACTGTACCTGCAGTCAGGCATGTCTTTTAAGTACCTCTCTATGCTCCTCCTTAGTTTTGTTGGTTAGCATCAATGAGAAAACCTCCAGGGACTAACCTTCTGCCTCCATCAATCTGTATAATGTAGGTCTATTGGTGAACAGCCCCAAGTGGACATGGTCCCTTGAACAAGAGGGTAAATCCTCCTTCTGACCTGCTGGTGAAATAATGAAAACAAAACTGATATCCATTTGCTACACATACTTCTTTATGAAGGCTTTTCCCACAGTCATTCATACTTACAAAGCACCACTTTGTTCACAAAGAACACTGAGAAGCTTGTCATATAACTTTAATCTCCCTCACCACAGCAACGTGTTCCTACCTGTATTCTTCATTTTGAAGTTCTTCCATTTGCAAGTTGCTACCAGAATTGGTTAATCCCTTTCTGTCCTGATTATTACATGTTAAAGAAGAAACCTAGAATCTGGAGGCAACTTCCTCTTTGGTGTGTACTTAAATTAAAAGTGGTGATTTCACAAGTAATGCTAAAACTTCCTGTTCATAAATTATTAATAGTATATTGTATTTATTATCTGCCCTATCTCATGGGACTCAGGTTAGATTACAACATGCTTGTACCTTTAGAGTGTAAGCAAGTTGCTAGTCTCATACAGTCCTGGTGCAGTTCCTCTTTTGACCTGTGATCCAAAGATGTACTGAGAGGCAGTATGGAGCGTGGCTTTTTCCTCTTCATGGAAGAATCTGGCCCTGAAGGGAGATAAAACAGTCTCATAGCTAGACCTCAAGTTAGATATCTTCACTCTCAATATTCAAGAAATCCACTCTCAAATTATGCTGGCGACAGGATTCATAGTGGGGCATACTTGCATGTCTGGGGGGGGGCTTAGAGGAAGTTACCTCCACTTTGAGTTATTGCCCACTGTACACAAAATTACTCATCACCATTTAAGAGTAGGAAACTACGGAGCGACTATGCAGAACTGACTGGATTAGGGGCCGACAGGTACCATGCCTTATAAAAAAGCAAGAATATTTTAAAAAAAACCTCACAAAAGGCGTCATGCTTCCTTAGGGGGATATCACTTCTCAATACAATGTTATTTTCCCTTCTGTAAGTATCAAACTGAATGAAATTGTACAAAGATGGAGACTACAAAGAAAGGAAGGAAGAAATACAGTGGAGTAACACATACGGTCTTTTAAAAAGAGAAGAGCAGATATCATCCCCTACTTGAGGGACTGCCTCTCTGCTTATGCCCCCCCCTCAAGAGCTCTACGCTCCTCGAACGCCAACAAGCTGGTGATCCCTGGCCCCACGGAAGTATACCTGGCCTCAGCTAGAACCAGGGCTTTCTCTGTCCTGGTCCCCGCTTGGTAAAATGAGCTCCCAGCACAGATCAGGGCCCTGCAGAAATAAAACAGTTCTGCAGGGCCTGCAACAGTTCCGCAGAGATCTTCCACAAAGCCTTTGGTTGAGGCCAGCAGGGCAACACCAACCCAGAAACCCCCTCCCACCTACCAGCTATGCCCAACAGAGACAACATAGGGTGATCCCTGACCTAGCACTACATGTCTGTGTGCATATATATAAGTAAATATATAAAAATCTATATAAATAAATAAGTTGTTGTGTGATACTGATGACCCTTGTATTTGTATTAGACATGTACCAACCTGGCTTAATATGTTCCTTCCGCACAGGAAGGATTCGAAATGTCACAGGAGGCTTTTGAACATCTGGTGCGCAAGCAAGTGGTGGGTGTGTAGGGGAATCCTTGTGGCCTGAAGCATCATGCAAAAAAACAACATGAAAATGGGGAGGGGGAATACTGAGCACAACAATCACCTCTCTACATGTTATATATAGAAATAGCAACCACACAGAACCCCCCAAAGTATAATGCTGGGCAAAAGCAGCATGAATGTTTATAAGCTAACAAGAAGCAGATGATAATTTCACTACTGCTGGCTCTCAAGGCTGGCTAAATGCAAGTGACATGTAAAGATGCCACCCATATGCTGACACAACTGACAAGGGTCTAGCAGGTTTCTGAAGCAGAAAGAAAGTGCAGGACCCTCTCTTCAGCCCTTCTGTATTTGCACCACCAGGCACAGCTTAAAGATTGCCTCACAAAACACGTACATTTAATTAAGAGCAGTGAGACTCTGCTTTGGCTGTTAAGTGTTCCATGTTCCTACAAATGTATGGCATGGCCAGCCAGCCAGCTGTTTCTCATACCCACTTCATTTTTGGAAGTCTAAACACTGCTATCCCCAGGCTAATGTGAAAGCATCCATTGTTACAGTTGTAGACTGTAAAGGGAACTTTCTGCTTCTTTACATGAAAAGCTGCATTTTAGAACACACGCTAAATACCTTCTGTGGAAGGTCTCTCCTCTGGCTCCTGTTGTGCCTTTCCCGCCTCTTGGTCCAACAGGCCATTCTCCTCTAATGGAGTCTCCACAGCATCCTCATCCTCATTCACTGTTGGTACTGCACATTCACTATCTGGTACTGCAGGTACCTTCCCCAATGGCTTTTTCTTCTTCTTGGCTTTTGGTTTGAGTGCCAAGCTTCTCTTTTTCTCCAGCTCAATGCTCTTCTTACCTGAGAAGCAGCAATAGAAACCAACAGCTGTTTTGAAAAAGAGCTACGTTCATTTCAAAGAGTGCTCAAGTTATGTGACAAACCTGCTGAAGGCCATCAGAAGGAGACTCAGGTGCAATACAAAACAAAATCAGGGGCCAGTGGCACCTTTAAGACCAACAAAGATTTATTCAAGGCATGAGCTTTTAAGTGCAAGCACTCCTCCTCAGACTATGAACTGACCATCATGACATTGGGAATATAAAGCAAAAATTAAATTAGTAAACTGTGTCACAACATCCAAATACAGCCATATGATAATTCTTTGCTAAAACAGCCAGTCAGACCCCTTGAATTCAGTTGTACTTCACAAAAACATAGGAGAAATAAAATTGTCAGTGATCAACGGCTTCCATTCCACCATTTGCTGCTGTTCCTTGACCTGACTGGCTGGGTATTTTAGTTCCAAAATGGTTTGTTGTAGATCATTTAAGTGGGAATCTCTGTCTGTGGGATTGGAGCAGATGCGGTTATAGCATTGGGCCTGGCTGTATACAATGGATTGTTTGGTATGTTTAGGATGGAAGCTGGAGACATGCAGGTACAGTTGCCGGTCAGTAGGCTTCCGGTATAAGGTGATCTCTAGGCATCCATTGTTTATTCTTCCAGTAGTGTCCAGAAAATGTATTTCTTGTGTAGACTGGTTCATTGTCAGGTTGATAGTGGGGTGAAAGTCATTGTATGCCTGGTGGAAAGTATCCAGGGCTTCTTTACCATGTGTCCAGACGATAAAAATGTCATCAATGAATCGCAGGTATATGAGAGGTGTGAGTGGGTGAGTATTCAGGAAGTGTTGCTCCAGGTTTGCCATGAAGATGTTCGCTACTGAGGTGCTATGCAGGTGCCCATGGCTGTACCATTGATCTGAAGGAACAAGTCATCACCAAATCTGAAATGGTTATGGGTGAGAACAAAGTGGCACAGCTGAGTCAGCTATAGTGTTAGAAATTGTATTCCTAATGGCTTGTAATCCATCTTTGTGTGGGATGTTGGTATTCAGGGATTCCACATCCATGGTGGCTAAAATGGTGTTCTCTGGAAGGTTGTTTAAAGATTGTACTTTCCTCAGGAAGTCTGTGGTGTCTCGAACATTACTAGGAGCCTTGATGGCATAGGGCCTTAGAACAGAGTCCATATAGTCAGATACCCCCGTGGTGATAGTGTTTATGCCTGAGACAATTGGGCGTCCTGGGTTGCCAGGTTTGTGGGTTTTGGGTAGAAGATAAAAGGTACCTGGATGTTCCTTTGGTGTGTCTGAAAGGATTCTTCCTGAATGCATGGGGGTAATTCCTTGATAATCTTGTGTAGTTCTTTTTTGTATTCCTGTGTGGGGTCTGAGTCCAGTTGTTTGTAAAAGGTGGTATTGGAGAGCTATCTTTGAGTCTCCTGGATGTAGTCTGGTCTGTTCATGATGACAACAGCCTCTCCTTTGTCAGCTTCCTTAATTACTATATCCACTGCTCTTGGGAACCCCAGTGCCATTCCCAGCCTTTTTAGACTCCTGCACCACTCTTTGACAGACAGCAGTGTATCAGAAGTATACTGACCTTGGGGAGGACGGCTGTGTTCCTGCTTTGCAGGCACCCATTTATGAACACAGAAGTCATCGGCACCAGTATAAATGCAGTCTGCTTCCACAGGTGACCACTGCACACACAGCAAGCGGCCTCGGTGTCCCCTGTAATTGTGCAACGGCTCTTCCTTTAGAACATCCCAAACCTGTGAACAAAACTTCTCATTGAAAACAAAGACAATCAGGAAAATTTTTAAGAACTTTCCCAAAGCAGGTTATTCATTTGTAGTGTTCTGTGAGACTTCATCATCAAAACCAGCCTTTGCATCCAGAGAAATTTTACTTTGGAAAGACAAAACTTAATTGAGCATACATCATACTCAATTATATCTTGCTTGACATTTCTTCCCTCCCCGTTATTAAGAGGACAATCTGCCCAAGTGGAAACCTTTCCTTCTTTGGCAGGTCACATTCACCCTTGCAAAGCTCCACTTGGCCTATAAACAAGCTAGCTAGAATCTCCAACACCTTCATACTACACTCACTTTATATGTGGCCCTGGCAGTCATATTTCTAACAATGAAACTTCTTGCTCTACACAAATCAAAGGACAATATGAAACCAGGAAGTCCAAATGCAGAGTTCTATTATATTTCATTTTGTGACAGGCTTTCGCAGGCAGATGCTCCCATATAATGCCAGTTTCCCCACACATGCCTCCCCTTCACAGTAAAAAGGGACACATATCCTTTACCCAAGTATGAAAGGTAGCAAGAAAAAAATCATTTTCCTGGTAAAAATGAAACGGTAGTCCTCACATGAGGGTTTCTTTTCTTCAGTGGGGTGAAGTCATTCAGGTGGTTAGGTCATGCCTCTGCTTGCTCAGGTAGGGGAAACTGTAATGTAAATTGTAATGAGTGACCCCTGGGTGACCTCTTCAACCCGGTCATGTTCAAGCCCTGCTGCGTAAATGGTCACTTTTGCAGCCCTGTGTTGTCTGTTCATACGTGTCTCACATGACCAAGACTGTGGTGCCACCATGGGGGTGGGAAGTGGATGACTTCGCCCCACTGAAGAAAATAAACCCTCAGGTGAGGATCAGTTTCATTTTCCTTCAGTGGGGCTGAAATCATCCAGGTGGTTAGCTGTACCAACGCTCACTCCAGGGTGGGAAGAGTCGGCCCAGTCCGGTCTAAATGTTACAATACTCTGCGGCCGAAGGCGGCCTCCAGTGAGGTGGCTGTATAGATGCGATAATGCTTAATGAAGGTGAAAAATGACAACCATGTTGCCGCTCTACAGATTTCCATCACAGGTGCTGTGCTGGTGAAGGCGGCCAATGTAACTTCCGCTCTAGTGGAATGTGCCGTGAGCCTCCCAGGGGGGAGTTTCCCTGGACCTTGTATGCCTTGGTGATACACTGCCTGGCCCAGAAGGCCACAGCAGTGGGCAAAACCTTGCCTATGTTCCGACATCCATGAGAAACGAATAGTGCATCAGAGCAAGAGAATGGTGCTGTTCTGTGAAGGTAGCTTCGAATCTCTCTGAAGACGTCCAGTTTATGTTGCGCCCACTCATCCAGGGTGCATGGATTGGGGTAGTAAGCTGGCAGGACCAGTGGTTGCTCCATGTGGAAGCGAGAACTGACCTTGGGTACAAAGCGGGGTCTGTTTGCAGGATGACCACGTCCTTTGTGAAAGAACAGAACTCCTTCCATGCTGACAGCGCCGCCGTTTCAGACACTTGTCTGGCAGATGTGATAGCCATGAGGAAGGCCACCCTCCAGGAAAGTATATTCAGCTCAGGCCTCTTTTTTTTGTTTGTTTGTTTCTGAAATTTTATTGTTTGTTGTTGTGTAAAACATTTACAGAAAGGTAAAAGAGAGAAAAAGAAAAAAACGACCAGCTAATAAATAATTATTAGTACACAGTCTATACATCGTCTATGCGTGTATACCATACATAGTATAATCTGATCATACATAGTATAATCTAATCTCAAGAAATATATAGTCAGTTCCCATTTGCATGTTAGTCCTAACCTAAGTTACTGCTGTCTTTCTTAAATTTACAAAAAAATGGAGAGAAAAAAAGGAAGCAGCCGGCTAGCAGAGTAATCATTAATCTATATAAAAACACAATCCATTCTTATCTTGAAACGTACGTGCTCAATTCCCATTGCTTAAATTATAAAGAAAACTAACCAAATAATTATTGATACATATGAAAGTTTAGTTTACCATCCTCTTAACATACATATTCAGTTCCCATCACATATTAATCCTAATCTAGAAGTTATTACCATCTTTCTTAGCAAAGTAATTGTTGATACATATGAGAGTATAATCTGTTATGAGAATATATTCTATTATTGTCTTAGGTAGTTATAAAGTCAGTTCCCTTCATATATTGGCCCTGACCTAAGAGTTACTGCTGCTGTCTTTCCCACAGGAAGCCAAGTGAATGCTCCACTGTTCATCACATTCTTCAGGTGGTCGCAGAAAATGAAATTGTGTTCTTTTCCATGATGTATCTGCTTGCGGGTCTCGAAGTATTTGTGTTTCTTGATCCACCCCACTCAGCGGTGTCACCTGATGGTTCCTGTATAAAGTATTTCTGGCTGCTTTTCTGTCAGGGCCAGAAAAGTGTCTTGGTTGATTCTTGCTTGCAGTCGCCTTTGAGTAGGCTCTGTATACTTTATCAATCCGGATCTCTTCCTCCTGTATGTAGTGTTCCAGGCTTTTTGTAATTTCCTTCCTTAGATCTGTTTTCCCAAGTTCTTCTGGGACGTCTTTAATTTTAGTGCTCCTAGCTTGTGGTTCTGCTTCCAATGTTGACTCCCACTCCTGTTGTCTGGCATCTGGACTTTGGTACGTTGCCAGCTGATTTGTGTTTTCATCAGCTGCTTTCTTCAAACCGTCGATTCTATCTGAGAGCTCTTTCCTGGTATCTTGAATTTCATTTTCAATCTTTTAAACTGCTTTCAGTATCTCTAAGCTGCTTTTGTTTAACAAATAAAACATCTGTGCGTTTGTTAGATTTTCCATTTCTGTACGCAGTATGTAATAAAGTCTCGTCTCGCGAGAGTTCGGGTGCTTAGACGTTATCAGTTTGCAAAATCTCCGTGTTCTTTTATAAACTTCCCCTGAGCTCTCATTAACAAATTCTCAAGCTCTTTCATTGTCCGTTTTAGCGAGTGTATTTAGCTGGCTTGTCTCCCAGCCGAAGAAAGAATTATCTTAGAAATTAGTTCGGGCGAAAAGGGGAGAGGGGAAGTTGAAATGCCTAACTTTGAAGGAGCGGATGCCAAGCAAAGCACTCACATTTTTTTGCATTCCTGAGACTTCTGCTCTCTTCAAGCTGGAGGAAAAAAAAGATGCTCTAGGAAAAATGCAGGCTTTTATCAGCTGGTCGTTCCAAGCTTAGAAGATTAGTTCAAGATAGAATATGGCGGTCGTCCTCTTGACCCAAAACGCTGACAGCGGGGAGATATACTCCCTAAGGGATTGGAGACGGCCCCAAGAATTCCCTAGGACTTCCTGGGTAGAAAGGTGAGGTGGGGTTTGTGTACCCCTCCTCTTTTCTGCCAATTGCTTCCACAATTGGCCCCTGTCAGGCTTCAGTGATTGCAATGCAATCCTCTCAGGACGACATCTTGGCCACACCTCAGCTCAGGTCTCTTGAGGGGCTCAAATGGAGGTTTAGTGTGTGCTCATAGCACTACAGGGAGACTCCACATGGGAAATGATGTTTGGCGCCCCTCAGGAACAGTCTGATGTGTTGATTTTGAGAAAGAGAGTGGGTCCCGTCCAGGCCTAGAACAGCATTGATGGCAGCCAACCAGAGTTTTAGGGTTGGCGCCCAGAGGCCAAGTTTTCTGCCCTCAAAGAGGAATGCCATGATGTCGTTAGTGGTGGGGCACAGAGGATTGATGTGTGATCTGATGGCCCCAGTGTGGAAAGCTTTCCAGGTGTGATTGTAAATCCGTCTGGTGGACGGTCGTCTGGCCTGAAGCATAATGTTGATCACTCCTGGTGAGAATCCCAGTCTTCGTAGAGCGCCATTCTGGATCCGGATGCCTGACTGGTTCCTGGAGTAGCAGTTCTTTGCGTGATGGGAAGCGCCATGGGCCTTGGCCATGTGTACCAATTCGGAGAGCCACAGTCGTCTGGGCCAATGTGGGGCGATGAAAATTACCTTGGCCTTCACTCTCTGAATTTTGTTCAGAATCGTGCCTATCAGTAGCAGGGGAGGAAAGGCATACAGTAGACTCGATGCCATGGCATGTGAGAGGGCGTCTTCTCCCTCTGCCCTGCCATCAGAAAAACTCAGGAACCATGGCCTCTGGTTGTGGCGGCGGTTGCTAGAAGGTCCAGGGCTGGTGATCCAAACTTATGAGTGACTGGAACAAACACCTGTTGGTTGAGACTCCACTCCTCTAGGTTGATGTCCTGGCAACTCAGCCAGTCCGCTTGGGTGTTTTGTAGGCCCCAGAGATGTTCTGCCTTGAGGCTGAGCAGATGCCTTTCTGTCCAGCATAGGAGGGTGACTGTCTCCTTGTATAAAAGGGGAGACTGGATCCCACCCTGGCAGTTGATGTGGGCTTTTGTCGTTATGTTGTCTGTATGGATGAGAACATGGCGGTTTTTGACTGCAGGTTGGAACGCCTGGAGGGCCAGGTGAGCCACTCTGAGTTCCAGCCAGTTGATTCTGTGTGCCACCTCCTGGGTGGACCACTGCCCCTGGGCTGTCTGTCCCTCACAGTGAGTTCCCCACCCGCTCTGGCTGGTGTCCATGGTGAGGACTATTGGGGGGGAGTAGTGAAAACGGGATGCTGGTGAGCAGGTGATTGGGTTGTGCCCACCAACGTAGCTTGATGGCGAGGTGTGTTGAAACGTGGATCAGCTTGTGCCTCCTGCAAGCGATATCACGCTGAAATGGGAGGAGTGCCCACTGGAGTGGCCGAGCATGGAATCGAGCTCATTGGACCATGTTTATTGTTGATATCATTAGGCTGTGAAGAGCCGCCAGATCCATGAGGTCTGTGGACCGCCGTTTGCACAGTCGAATCAACAGAAGTGCAATCTTGCGCTGCTTGTCTTCTGGTAGAAAGACACGGTTCAGGTGGGTGCAGAGTCATGCGCCAAGGTGAACCAAGTCTGATGTGGGTTCCAAGTAGCTTTTGTCCTTGTTTACAAGGAATCCATTTTCCTGGAGGACAGAGACTGTGTATTAGGTGGCTCTGTCCACCGTCCTCTTGTTCTTGGCCTGGAGAAACAGGTCTTCTAAAAACACATAAATATGGATCCCTGAGTGTCTGAGATGTGCCACAAGAGCCACCATAATTTTGGTGAACCCCCGTGGGGCCGAGGAGAGGCCGAATGGAAGAGCCGTATATTGGAAATGGCGTCCTCCATGGAAGAAATGCAGGTAGCGTCTAGAGTCCTTGTGTATAGGCACATGTAGATATACCTCCTTGAGATCCAGGGAGGTAAGTAAATCCTCTGACTGCAAATTTTGTAGTATGTGGCGCAAGGACTCCATACGAAAGTGGCGCTTCTTCACCCTGGGGTTGAGGCCCTTCAGGTTCAGCACTGCTCGCCATTCTCCAGACTTCTTGGGAATGACGAAGAGTATTGAATAGAGCCCCTGGAAGTGTTGGTCAGGGGGCACTTCCTCCACAGCACCGATGTTGGGTAGATGTTGAATGGCCGTGGCTAGTAAGCATCTCCATTGAGGTGGGTGCTGAACAGGAACGAAAACTCCTTGGAGGTAAATCTGTGAGTTCTATCCTGTAGCCCTAGGAGACCACAGATAGGACCCACTGGTCCAAAGTTGACTGGCTCCACTCCTCTCTGAAGGAGCGAAGCCTGCCCTCTACAGCGTAGTCAGGCGGTGGTCTTGCGGGCCTGTTGCCTCTTGTCTTGTCGGGACGACTGCGCATTTCTGGAAAAGAAATGTGGTCTGAATTTGGAGGTTTGGAATCCACAGAAATCTCTTGCTTCTCTGCTGCGGCCAGAGCCGTAGGTAGGGCAAAAGGGCTGTCCTTTTCGGTATCGATGATCCCTGTCCCTGGACGTACCAAAAGTACAGGGCATGGCCCTCTTCTTTTCTCTGGTCTCTAACAGCACCTTATCCAAGTCAGCCTCACCAAACAGCATGCGACCCGAAAACTTCATGGTCAAAAGAGTACATTTTGAGGTGGAGTCCACCTTCCAGTTCTTCAGCCATATCTTTCTGCAAATGGTGATTCCTGCTGCCTGTGCTCTGGCGCTAAACCGTATGGCGTCTTGAGAAGCATTGGCTGCAAACTCAGCCACTCTTTTAATTTTGGCAATGGTTTGTCTTGCAGATGTGGAGTAAACCTCCTCCTCACAGAGGAGTCCATCCGCCCAGATAACAATGGCTCTGGAAAAATTGGACAGGGCGGCAGTTGCGCGGATGGCTGTTGAGGAGTACCCATGCGCTTTCTTCAAAGTGCTCTCATTTTACTGTCCACAAAGTCCTGCAGAGCATTCTCGCCCTCTTTGGGAAGCACTGCTCCAGAATGAAGGGCCACCACAGGTGCATCAATGAGTGGGATTTTCAAATCCCTCATGGCTTCCTCTGTCAGAGTGTAAGGCCACAGAAACAAATAATGTGCCCCCTCCCCCGGTATGGCCCACTCAGCTTTGATGACCTCATCGAATTGGTCGGGAAAAGGGTGAGGGGTCTGAGTCAGAACAAGATTCTTAAGGCCCTTGGCATCCAGATTCCCTGAAGCTGCCAACCTAGGCTTCTCTTGAATCTCCAATTTGTAATTCAAAGTGGCTATGACCTTACGAAGGATGCGTGGGGGATAATCCAGAGCAAAAAGTCTGGTGGAGGAGTCCTTTGAGACCTCTTCATCTCCAGACAGCTTGCCCTCCTCGCTCAGACAAGAGGTCTGAATGGACAGCCACAGAAGGCCGGTCCTCTTCTGATACAGAGGAGTGGTGTCTGTCCCTATGGTGAGGGCCCCCCGTGCCTGCGGCTGGTACCAACAGCTCAATGGGCTCCCTGCTGCTCCTAGAAAGGACTTCCGTGTCCTCTGCGCCGTCAGAACTATCAGGCCCCCTTGTGCTATGAGCCCCACCCTCCTTGGGCCTTCTTGGCCGAAAAACCCCACCCCGGGCTAAATATTGTTTTGAAAGGCCCCTCAGATGGTGAGAGTTGGCAGATGGGTAGGAGGGTCTAGCCTTCAGGGTCTGAAGACGCTTCCAATGCAGGAACTGGGGAGGAAGCTCAAGCAAATGGGGGCACAAGTGGTATTCTCTTCAATCTTGCCTGTCAAGGGAAAAGGAATGCATCAGGAGAGGAAGATAATGGAGGTGAATCACTGGCTGGGTAGTTGGTGCCGGCAGGAGAGATTTGGTTTCTGGGACCATGGGATAGGCTTTCTTGAGGAAGGCCTACTAGCACCTGATGGACTGCACTTATCGAAACTGGGGAAGAATGTGTTTGGCAGGAACCTGGGGAGATTCATAAGGAGAGCTTTAAACTAAAGCCACTAGGGGAAGGAGACGATCAACATAGGGAGTGTATGGAAGGAAAACGATCGGAGGCAGCCCAACCGGCAAGGCCAGCTCACAGGGAACCAAAAGTAAAAGGATTCAGTTGTCTTTATACTAACGCCCGAAGCATGGGCAATAAAAAGGAAGAGCTGGAACTTCTCATGCTGATGGAAAGGTATGATCTAGTAGGCATCACAGAAACTTGGTGGAATGATTCTCATGACTGGAATGTAATGGTGGATGGATATGAACTGTTCAGAAAAAACAGAATAGATCGGTGGAGGAGTGGCACTGTATGTGAGGAAAGGGCTTACCTGTCAGGAAATGCTAGTGAAGGAGAGCATATCTGCAGTGGAAAGCATCTGGGTGAAAATAAGCGAGGGGAAAACAAACAGTGTGGTGGTTGGTGTCTGCTACCGACCGCCTGACCAACGAGAGGATGTGGATGCTGCACTTTGTGAGCAGCTTGAGAAAATATCCAAACGGCAGGACCTTGTCATCATGGGTGACTTCAATTTCCCAGATGTGTGCTGGGAAACTAACTCTGCGAAGCGTCCTCAGTCATGCAAGTTTCTGACCTGCCTGGCTGACAATTTCATTTATCAAATGGTAGATGAACCCACAAGAGGTTCAGCCATACTGGACTTAATACTGACCAACAGGCAAGAGTTGGTGGATGAGGTGAAGGAGGTGGGGACCCTAGGGGGAAGTGACCATGTCCTCATAGAATTCCTTTTGAGATGGGGAGCCAAGGAAGCTTGTAGCCAGACGCGGATGTTGGATTTTCGTAGGGCAAACTTTAATAAACTCAGAGACATTATGAGTGTCATACCATGGACGAGAATGCTGGAAGGGAAGGGAGCATGTGAAGGGTGGGCGCTACTCAAACAAGAGCTATTGCATGCTCAATCAATGACTATTCCAGAAATACGAAAACACTGCAGGAGCTCTAAGAAGCCTATTTGGATGAACAGAGAACTTCAAGAGGAACTAAGAAAGAAAAGGAAAATGTTCAGGAAATGGAAGGAAGGACAGAGCTCTAAAGAAGAGTACCTACAGGTTACTAGGCACTGTAGATCAATCATCAGAAAGGCCAAAGCTGAGAGTGAGCTAATTTTGGCCAGGGAAGCCCATTGTAACAAGAAAAGATTTTTCAGTTATGTGAGGAGCAAACGTAAAGTCAAGGAGGCAATAGGCCCACTGTTGGGTGCAGATGGACAAACTCTAACGAAAGATGCAGAGAAAGCAGAAAGGCTTAGTGCCTATTTTACATCAGTTTTTTCCCACAGGTCAAAGTGTTTAGGCACATCTAGAGATGGCTGTAGCCAAAGGATAGTGTCTGGGTGGCAGGTTAACATGGATAGAGAGGTGGTCGAGAGGCATTTAGCTGCACTGGATGAGTTCAAATCCCCTGGTCCAGATGAAATGCACCCGAGAGTACTCAAAGAACTTTCCAGAGAACTTGCACAGCCCTTGTCCATCATCTTCGGAACCTCTTTAAGGACTGGAGATGTCCCGGAGGACTGGAAAAGAGCAAACGTTATTCCGATCTTCAAAAAAGGGAGGAAGGATGACCCAGGAAACTACAGACCAGTGAGTCTGACCTCTGTTGTGGGGAAGATAATGGAGCAGATATTAAAGGGAGCGATCTGCGAACATCTGGAGAACAATTTGGTGATCCAAGGAAGTCAGCATGGATTTGTCTCCAACAGGTCCTGCCAGACCAACCTAGTTTCTTTTTTTGACCAAGTAACAGGTTTGCTGGATCGGGGAAATTCGGTTGATGTCATTTACTTGGATTTTAGTAAAGCTTTTGACAAGGTTCCCCATGATGTTCTGATGTCCTCCTGTCTCCCTCCCCCCCCCCAATCAGTCCTCCTCCAGTGTGCCTGCTAACATGGTTGGCAATGTCAGTTCCGGTGACATGATACTTGCGGGTGAAGGGGGGGCACACTGCAGGGAGGCATGGCCAGCTGACATCAGCTGGACTTGGATTTTAGTAAAGCTTTTGATACGTTTCCCCATGATGTTCTGATGGATATGTTGAAGGACTGCAATCTGGATTTTCAGATAGTTAGGTGGATAGGGAATTGGTTAGAGAACCGCACTCAAAGAGTTGTTGTCAATGGTGTTTCATCAGACTGGAGAGAGGTGAGTAGCGGGGTACCTCAGGGCTCGGTGCTCAGCCCGGTACTTTTTAACATATTTATTAATGATCTAGATGAGGGGGTGGAGGGACTACTCATCAAGTTTGCAGATGACACCAAATTGGGAGGACTGGCAAATACTCCGGAAGATAGAGACAGAGTTCAACGAGATCTGAACACAATGGAAAAATGGGTAAATGAGAACAAGATGCAATTTAATAAAGATAAGTGTAAAGTTCTGCATCTGGGTCAGAAAAATGAAAAGCATGCCTACTGGATGGGGGATACGCTTCTAGGTAGCACTGTGTGTGAACGAGACCTTGGGGTACTTGTGGATTGTAAACTAAACATGAGCAGGCAGTGTGATGCAGCGGTAAAAAAGGCAAATGCCATTTTGGGCTGTATCAACAGAGGCATCATCAAAATCACAAGATGTCATAGTCCCATTGTATACGGCACTGGTCAGACCACACCTGGAGTACTGTGTGCAGTTCTGGAGGCCTCGCTTCAAGAAGGACGTAGATAAAATTGAAAGGGTACAGAGGAGAGCGACGAAGATGATCTGGGGCCAAGGGACCAAGCTCTTGGGGATGAGTCTTTTGAACAGACCTCCCCAAACCTGAGAGCCAAAGGCCACATATATATAATATAATTTAAAGAAGGACAACCACTGAGGAAAACAAAATTGAAAATGGTTTAATCTAGAGGCCGTTCTGGTTGTGCTTATACACATAAAAATATAAGAAGAGATAAGAAACGTTTATTTGTATTTATTGTTAAATTGTTTAATATAGCCCGGGATAGGTTCTTCTTCTTCTGTATGTAAGATCTGTCAGTGGCCAGGTCTCCCAAGCCAGTGGGGCTCCATGCCCAGGATGCCACAACAGTCCGGTGAAAGGATCGGGTGCCATGTTTGATTGCCGCATGGTCGGCGCCATTTTGGCTGTGCCAGCCCAGCTAGGTCCAGCCCATTGAAAATCCCCACGGCCCCAGAGCCCTAGGGCTGACCAAACTCTCTCTTGCGAGTGGATGGAGGGAGGAAAGGGAATTTCTCCCTGGGCAAGTGGCAATTGGGGCTCACTGGGGGGGGGGGGACACGCTGTCCCCACAAGACTCCTGCGATGATCCAGCATTGATTGCTCCCTGGATCCATTGGGCTGCCATTCATGAGAGCCCGCATCTGGCTGCAGTGCACCCTCCGGAGCTCCGGAGGACACTGTGCCACCGACGGCAGACCTTGCCTCCTCGCCCCTTTTCCTTTTTGCTGGTTGTTCCGAGGCTGCAGTGAAGGAGGGGTTGATTCCATCCGAGCCAGAGTCGGATGATAAGTATTGCTAGGCTGCGAAGCTGAATATTTCTTCTGATAGAGGTCTGTTTAAATGCAACTGCTTGTAATTTTCTTCAGTATTGCCAAAGAGCAGGGCTCTGAGCATCCTACCTAAGCAGTAGAGCAAATGATACTGGAGTTGGAGAGGTCACCCAGTGGTCACTCAAGGAGGTGCAGCAGTCCAAATTTACATTATAATTTGCCCTACATGAACAAGCAGAGGCATGATCTAACCACCTGGATGACTTCGGCCCCAGTGAAGAAAAGAGGTTATCCCTTAACCATTAGAGTTGCTGGAACAATGCAAAATAAAACCTTTGGTTACTTTGCACCCATACCTCAGCTGTACCATCATAAGAAACAGAGACAAGTCTTCCATCATGATGTGGGCTCCAGGACAAGCTAGTGATCTTAGCTGTATGCCCCAACAGAGTACGGAAGGGCTCTGTTATTGTCACAGGTCTCTCTGGAGGGTTTTCTAAAAGTAAAATACACAAGGATACATTTCAAGGAGGGACGATGGACAGAGGCAATCCTGTTATTTGACAGAGACCCCAACTCCCTCTGATGCTTGTGCAGTCCACAAGGATATTGCCCAAAATGAAGCCTTCTCTCACAATGGCCAATGTAATAAACCCTCACTTGCAACCTCAGTCTTGATAAAAGCCCTTTTTGGAGAGAACTCAAAGATTACTCTTAAAGCAATCATTTCCCCCCAAGATAACAATCTGAATAAATTTCAATGTTGGAATTGTATTTAATTTACAAGTCAAAACCCAGCTGATATTATACTAGAAAAAAAACACATTACAACTTGACAGGGGTCAACATACAGAAAAAGGAATTGTTTAGAAAGTTAATAGTAAATAGCATACCCCTGCATCCTATCTACCAAGAGCTGTCGAGAGCCCAAGTTACAACTTTATATGCACAAATAAGTTGAAGATCTTGACTTCAGTTTAGCCTAATAATCACTAATGAATATAATCTCTGTAAAACTCTGGGATTCCAGATGATAAATTCACGGCATTAGTGATACTGCTGCAAACGCATGTGCTAGTACTGTTACAAAATACAAATTCCTTCCCCTCTTTTCCCATTCTGCTCCCCCAAACGGGGATATCTTTTCATTGCTGTAACACAAGTTCCCCTGACCCTAAAATGTCAAGAATAAAGCAACATTTAGAAAGTAACCATTCATTTCTGTTCCATAAGTTCTCCACCACTTTTCAAACACCAAACTTCAAAGATAAATTAGTTTCATAGAAATTCTCACTACAGGGAATGAGGTTTTGAAATCCAACCACTCCCTCATCACTAGGCATTTCAGAGATCAGAGGGCTCTCCCTACATATGAAGAAAATGGCAGAATGCTCTGAATCCATCTAAAACACCATAAAGCCAGGTGAATAGACAGCATTATACTCTGTACTGACAAGAGCTAAATGGAGTAAACAATAGTCACCTATGACATTCTTGATGTTATGCACGTAAACAACAGCATTGTTTGAACCAGAAGCTATCATGTAACTCAGTTCTGGCTGTGCCGCATGATCGTGGTGCCAACGAATAGCATTGATGAGTTTGTGATGTTGCTGGATAGTGCACAGAAGTTTCAATTCAGGAGCCTGAAATATTTCCATTGATCTATAAGGTTAAAGAAGAAAAAGTGAATAGTGGTCAGTTCGTAGACTGCATCATACAACAAAGAGCAGTTTTTCGCCTACTATTTTAGAAGTGTACATTCAACATCAATATTACCACGTGAATTCCAGAAATTTTACTATATTCCAGGTGCCCATTACAGATACAAACTCAAGGGACCCCATGAAGCAGGCTAATACTGAATGAACTCACTGGTCCATCAAATTCAGTATTGTCCATTCTGACTGAGAGCAGCTCTCTAGGATCTTACGCAGAGGCTTTTCTTTACATGAACTGGAGATGCCAGGATCATCTTGTGACCATCAGCATATAAAAAGGTGGTGAACCACTGAGCCTCCGCCCAGCCAAACTTACATGTGACGCAACCAGTCTAAAACGCCACTACCCAAATGGCATTTATACAAGCATCAAGTGAAAGATTTGTCCTTCCATCCATCACATTTTCTATGCAACTTATGGCTACTGCTTGTTCCAGCTAGATCTTCCCTTTACAAATGTTGATCTCAAGGGCAAATAGCCAGAACACCCCTCAGAATGTTCCTTCCAAATGCCAAAAGCTTAGTCCCATGTAACATGGCCCTGTGAGCCTAAACTTCACTAACTGGGCAAAACATTTTGTTCTTAGACTTAAATCTGCTATTATTTAACTTTAAGACTGAAAAGATTAAAAACCTAACAATGAATGACCCAACTCAGTCCCTAGCCCATCCTGTCTAAGTTTTCTCCAAAACAAGTCAGCATATTAGTTGCTCCACTGGCATAAGAGTGCTTTTCCTTCCAAAACACTAACACCCAACACAAATGGCTTAACTAGGCTGATCCTAAACCTCTGTGCCTACCATAAGCACAAAAATTAAATTTAACACATACCCATCTTCATTACCAATAGCCAAGATACTGCCATCTGGTTTCCAGCTGATTTCTGTGTGAGCTGGTAATTTGTGCTAGAAGAAAATGAAGAAACCTTAGAACCATAACAGTCCTGACACCAATTTCCCCAAATCTGACAAAAGTGCATAGAAAAGAGGGATGGATTGCAAAGAAGTGATAAACAGATAAATCCCTTCTGATTCCTGAATAAGTTTCATTACTGAAAAATATATATGCCTGCCAATATTTCACTGGCAATGACAGGAAAAAGCCACTGTCCCATAAAGGAACATACAAAATCCATATGGTAACTATGTTTTCTGGATATAATCATGACTATGGTCACAAATGCAATATGCAGTGATCTGGTGACAAAGTTGGTAGCCTACAAAGAATGGGTAGGGTGGAGACAGGAAAGCCCTTTACAAGATGTTCCCTCCATAGTGCAACAGCACATCACGACTGAATTCTGGGGGTAGATGACTAGTTTTCTGCTCATCTTAATCCTGATCCTCAAACATCTGGCTCCACAGTTACCTGAAACAGCCACGAGTAGATAGGACATCGTACATATGGAACAGAAGAGGGATTTGGGGGAAGGGGACTGAAGCTGAGGAATATGCATATCACACTACACTTTCCTAAGCCCTGATCTGAGCCTTTCCCCACCATCCTATACCCTACCTGGCATACTTTTTCATGTGACAAGTAAGGAAAGCAGTGCCAGAGCAGGCAGTGATGGTCCCAGGCATAAAGAGCTTTAATAGGGGATTATACTGAGCCATGGAGGAGAGGTCTATCATGGTGAAAGAAGGGAACCTCCACATTCAGGGGCAGGAACCCTCTTCCAATACCAGAAGGCAACATCAGTGGAATACCCCAGTCTCTACATCCTATTGTTGGACCTCCAGAAGACATGACTGGCCACTGTTTATTTTTGTTATTATTGCATTTTTTGCCCACCCTTCCCCAAAGGCTTAGACAGGCTGCTGGATCACTGGTCTGATCTAGTAGGGCTCTTCTTACATTCTTATGATCCTTTTGCTGTCTCCTGCGGTACAATTTATCTGAAAGAACTTTTCTTCAGGGATTCCTATGACATATACCATCAGAACTCTTTGTTCCTGTGAGATCAGTTCTTAAACGTCTTGGCATCGTGGACTGGCACAGGGAGAGATCAGCGACAGATGAACCCCTCAGACATGCATCAATTGACCCTTAATGCTTTGTCAGAAACATTGTCACGAGTTTGAACAGCAACCTCTCCCCAAACCCCCACTTTGTTGCTTTTCCCTCTTTAATCAACACTCAAGGCCTTCAATATCCCATAGTTCCTGGAAGGCAAGGAGCACACTGAGTCCTTGGAATGTGTGTGCCTGTGTGAGGTTTCCTGCATACATTTATCAAGCATTCATTTTCTTATCAGGGGAGAGTCCCAAATATCCAGAAACCTCTTATCTGATTTTTGGGTGGTCTGTTTTGTTGCTTTGTAGACACAGGACCATCAAGACCACTATTAGAAAGAGTGATGTCAGTACTTTAGCCATTTAATGGGAAAGGCAGAGAGAATCTCATCTCAAAATAGGGGCAAAAACTATATTCCACCTCTGTGACTTCTCATTCCCTCCCTAATCTTCTTCAATGGTGCTGGAGACAGTTGCTTACCCCAAAAAGGCACACATTGCCTCTTTCAAATAAAACTTTAAGTGGTTAGACAATGAAATGCTTTAGTGCAGCCAAAGTTTGGCTGACCCAAAAGCCAGAACCTAGTCAACTGTTGAGTTAAGCTTTCTTGTGCAAATACATTACAGGCCCAAGAGGACAATGGTGGTTTTGCCACAAAATAAACATTTCCTCCTGAAGCAAAGAACTCAGCAAAGGACAGTTGTATACAAAACTCAATTAGATGTATGCTGTTAAACATCTGCAAGAAGTTCATGTGGAGGGGGTCAAGTGTTTCAAATCTGCAACGGATTTGTATGCATGAACTAAAGTAGAGACTTGAAGTCAAAGAACTGTCTAGTTCAAATCCACACTTGAAATCTAGCATCTATACCCACCCCTACCCCTTCCTTTGGCCGTTATACAGAGTTGCCAAAGGCTGAAGTGACAGCATAAGATACAGAATTCTCTTGGCAGATTATAGTCTACATCCTATGCCCCTTTGGCTTCCTCCCTTTCTGCCCCTTTCTCCTAGAATGTGCATGCCATTTTGTCTCAGTTCTTTGCTCCTCTTTTTGTTAGCTCTGTAACGCTGTCATCAGCTGTTTTCTCAGCTATGTGCATTTTGGATCACTATAAGTAGCTACTCTTCCTACAGGAGATCAGCCCTGACTGCTCCTTAGAAGGCCAGATCCTGAAGATGAAACTCAGATACTTTGGCCACCTCATGAGAAGGAAGGACTCCCTGGAGAAGAGCCTAATGCTGGGAGCAATTGAGGGCAAAAGAAGAAGGGGACGACAGAGAATGAGGTGGCTGGATGGAGTCACTGAAGCAGTCAGTGCAAACTTAAATGGACTCCGGGGAACGGTAGAGGACAGGAAGGCCTAGAGGATCATTGTCCATCGGGTTGCGATGGGTCGGACACGACTTTGCACCTAACAACAACAACAAAGTAGCTACCCTGTCCCTTGAACAGCTTCTTCACTAGTCTTCACTTTGTCTCTGGGCTCCCTTGTCTCTCAACTTTACATCTGCCAGATGCCTCTCCCCCCAGCAATTGGCTTGCCCCTATATAAGGTTTTAACTTTAGCTAACTGACACTTGGTCTTTCCTCACAGAAGCTGGACTACCAACTGTATTGCTCCCTGAGAAACTCAAGATTCATGCCACACCAGCTCAGTCTGTCAATGTCATTCGCTTTACCACAAGTACAAGACAACACAGATGGGGCAGAAATAATTTCTATCATGCTCCAGGAATTCCTGCTCACTTTGATTGCATTAGTTCCTCGGATAACTTTGTTGATGTCATGGGCTTCACCATTAAGTTTCCAAGGATTGTGTTGGAAGACGATTCCTTCCCCTGCACAGCTGTACAAGGTTACTGAAGGTCTGTCACCATCTCCTCCTAAATGAAAAAGAGAAAATAGTGCTCGGTACAAGGAAGGGAATAAAACAAGCACAGTGGCAATTATTTCTGAGAGCTTACACCTTGGGCCATTCTGCACCCAATTAAAGAAGTGGGAGTCTTACCCTTTGCAAACGCCATATTTTGGCGTTTTGCATGTCTTTGTAAATATCCAGTGTTACATCTGCAAACCAGCTGCTACATCCTCTATTTTAAAGCACTTGCAGGGGAATCCACAAAACTGGATTACCCCTGACGTATAGCACTAGCAGGATGAGAGCAGCCAGCAAGACACTCGCACAAGACACGTGCATTACCAAAGTGACTGAAATAGTGAGACTTCCAGCTCAAGTGCCTGCCCTTTAGTCCACCTCCCTCTCTCTTAACCCAGAATGTGGCTTTCTTTTTTTCAAAAAATATGCCTTGAGCAACGAATAGACACACAATCACCCAGGCAGAGCACAAAATAAACTTTCCCCACCAGTTTGCCCATAAAGCATGCCTCTTCCCCACCAAAAAACCAACAACAAGCCCCCCCCATTTTTTTTAAAGCTTCAAGGATCCGGATTGCAAGAGGGCTTGCATTAGAAGGAGCCCAATGCATCTATGAATAGATGCATGTGTGTTTAAACACAGAAGTCATTTTTTTATTTTAAAAAAATTAGCTCACAGTCCCTTTAAAAAGGGGGAGAAAGGTGATTGGCTGCCTGTCTTGATTGACAGGGGGAAGAGAGGACCGTGTATAGGACGCTCTAGGAGCGTGTATACGTTCCCCTCTTCCACCATTTCAAGCAGCTGTGTAAAATTCCAGAAACGCAAGATGGCAGCAGAGGAGCCAGCAGGTGAGGAATTCCAGGAGGCGCAGGTCTTTTTTAGTGTTACGCCATTGTAAAAGCCTAACACTGCTTTTTTTCTGTATGAAATGGCCCCTTGAATTCAACAAAATGCACACCAGCACAGGAGAATGCATTGAGCTCTTTTGCACTCATGAAGTTCTAGCACCCTTTAGAGGCATACAGCAGCTCTGCACAATGCTGCCCAAATGGCTAATCTCTAATCTTGGTACAAATAAATACTGGAAGAAGGAACTGTCAAGTGGCACCTCCCTGCCAGCAATCTCTTTTAAAAGTTGTATTTACAAACAGATTTTCATGCATTCCTAGCTTGCAGTGCCATCAACATGCCATCAACATCATACAGTGCCATCAACGTCCAAGGAGCTTTATTGGGTAATCTGGGAAAGGCAGTTACTTCCTGAAGAGCTTCGAATCTTAACTTGAACTCAAATGGGGGAAATTGGCAGCAGGAGGGGGTAATATGGGGTATGTGCAAACACAATTATATGAACTCAGGCTTCTTTTATTTATTCATTTATTTATTTATAGATTTATATACCGCCGTTTCCCAGCAGGTCTTGCGGTGGTTTACATAATAAAATATTAAAAATACAATTAATAACCCATAATTTACCAATTAACAGTAAAAACAACAGAACAGGCAGCAGTGGACATCCTCTATAATCTATTCTAATCCCATCTTGTTCAGCCTGAGGTCCTACGATCCCTCTAGTGAGAGAGCTGGTCCGATAGACCCTGGGATCCAAGTTGGAAACCCGGGATTCTGCCCTGGCCTCAACCGTATACCTGGTGGATGAGCTCCATCTTGCAGGCCCTGCGGAAAGCTGGTAACTCCGGCAGGGCCCTCAGCTCTTCTGGGAGCTCACTGCAACAGGTTGAGGCAAGGACCGAAAAGGCCCTGGCCTTGGCCGAGGCCAGGCGAACGTCCCGGGGGCCTGGGACAACCAGTAAATTCCTACCTGCAGAACGAAGGGCTCTGCGGGGAGCATAAGCAACCCAGCAGTCCCACAGGTTGGCAGGACCCAGGTTGCATATGGCCTTAAAGGTTAATACCAATACCTTAAACTTGACCCGTAAACAGACTGGTAACCAGTGCAGATGATGGAGCACCGGCTGAATATGAGCCGTCCAAGGTGTCCTAGTAAGGACCCTGGCAGCTGCATTTTGTACCAGCGGTAACTTCCGGATCAGAATCAAGGGTAGGCCCGTGTAGAGCGAGTTACAGTAGTCTAGTTTAGAAGTGAACGTTGCATGGATCACTGTGGCCAGGTGTTCCGAGGACAGGTAGGGCACTAATAACCGGGCTTGGCAGAGATGGAAAAACGCCATCCGGGCGATTTTCATGACCTGAGCCTCCATAGAAAGGGAGGTATCAAAGGTCACTCCCAAATTCCTGGCAACTGGTGCAGGTGTTAACTGCACCCCATCCAGGCATGGGAGATGCGCTTCCTGGTCCTGCCCTCTTCTACCCAGCCACAGGACCTCCGTCTTGGAGGGCTTGAGTTTTAGGCTGCCTGAGCCATCCAGCTACTGCTTCCAAACAACTGACAAATGTATACGGGGGGGGGGGGGGGGGAGTCAGGCCGGCCGTCCATTAGGAAGTAGAGCTGGGTGTCATCCGCATATTGGTGACATCCCAGCCCATAGCCCTGGAGCAGTTGGGCTAGAGGGTGCATATATATGTTAAAAAGCATGGGGGGTGTATCGCCCCCTGCGGAACCCCACAAGGGAGCTCGCGAGGGGCAGATAACTCACCCCCTACTGCAACCCTCTGTGTCTTGTTCCGGAGAAAGGAGACCAGCCATTGCAGTGCAGTCCCCCTAATTCCGGCTCCAGCGAGGCAGTGAGCCAATATCTCGTGGTTGACCACATCAAATGCAGCCGACAGATCTAACAACAGGAGTATGGTGGAACCGCCCCAATCCAGCTGACGCCGGATATTATCCGTCAGGGCAACCAGTACAGGGCTTCCTCAACCAAACTACTGAAATTATTATTTGTATCATTTATATGGGTCAGTTGACCAAATAAACATGCTACTACGACTACTATTATTATTAATAATAAATCATTACTAAAATACCTATTTTACCACCAAATCAGATCTTAATGTCCTAAAAGCTCTCTAAGGCAGCCCGGAGAAGACTGGGGCATTTCCAATCCCCTTCAACAATGCCCAGCAATTTCAAGGAAGCCCCTTGCATTTTAGACAAATGTTTGAATCAGTCTATTTACTTTATTTATACTCTGCCCTTCTCATGGAGACTTAAGCCACAGTACACAATTTAAAAGAATGCAGTAGAAATAAAGAATTATACAACCAACTAAAGGAGAAAATTCAGAAGCAAACAGTGAAAGTAGATGCTGAGGGATCCAAATCCCAGTCTTTCTGCCACACATCCTCACTTATCAGATCAGATCACTTATATTTCAACAGCACGTGAAAAGCACTGGTGCTAACAAACACTGCAGCTGTAACAATTTGACTCACCCAAGGACAGTGGAGGAACAGGAGGCCCCCAGGCTAATGCATACACAGTTTTCTTGTGGTAGGAACTGGAGATTTGTGGGGGCCTAATGGGGAAAGAAGAAATGTCACCTTCCAACAGCTCTCACTAAGTACACATTATCTGAATTATAATTCAAAGGTAACAGTTTTCCTACTATACATAAAGGTAAAGAAAATAGGCACAAGGGACAGACACTAAATCAGCAGCCCATCATGACCCCTGTTGTTCTCATCTTGATGTTCCAGGATTTCCAAATCAAGAAAATGCTTTGACTGCTGGGAAAAAATAGTTAAGAAGGCTATATAGCACTACAGTCTAAATGCTAAAAATCCTGCTAGGCAAAGTGTGAGGACCTAAAACTATTGGCTCATTAGTTCACGTCTGGGGCACTTATGAAAAGGGAAGAGCAAATAAAGGAGCTTGTAACTAGAAAGATTGATTATTGGATAAGGATGACCTTTGAGTAGACAAGAAATGGAGGCAAGTAGGTTTCCAAAGGATATCTTGTGATTTATGTCCATTTGCTGCCCACTGAATTCATATAAAGGTTTTCTTACACTTTCACATGATTTTGCTCCTCTTCCTTATGTCTTATTTGATATATTAAAGCCTGGTACAAGATTTCGGATAGCAGGATGCTGTGTCCAGTAAAAGTTTCTTTTGTCACGACTCAGTGGCTGGGATTTGTTAATGTTTATGCTCTGACAGAGTACCATATTTAAAGGAGAATTTTTTCTTCCACATGACATGGGCTAACTTTTCATGTTTCCAGGTTAGAAAGAGAGCCATCTGTGCAACAAGTACAATTTTATTGTCTCCTATATTATTTATTTATTTAGATTTTTATACCGCCCTTCCCTACAGCTCTGGGTGGTTTACATAAAACATTTTAGAACGTTTACATAGAACAATATCAATATCAATATAACAATAACAATAACATACCAACTAGAATAAGTAGAACAACATTTCAACAACAATAACTTTGACACTCCCTCGGTAGGTTCGACCTCTCAGTATGGGGGGGGGAACATGTAGCTGTTTTGGGTCAATCAGCCTCAAGTAAATGCCTGGTGGAAGAGCTCCATTTTGCAGGCCTTAAGGAATTGTGGAAGTTCAGGCAGTGCCCTGATCTCTTCGGGGAGATTCCACCAGATGGGGGCCAGGACTGAAAAGACCCTTGCCCTTGTTGAGGTCCGACATGCCTCTTTAGGGCCAGGGGTCCACAGCCTGTTGGAGGTAGCGGAGCATAGAGCTCTTCTGGATGTATAGGCAAGGAGGCGGACTCTCAGATACAGTAGGCTCAGACCGCATATGGCCTTAAAAATGATTACCAAACCCTTAAGCTTAATCTGGAAATCCACTGGGAGACAGCTCTTGTAGTACCAGCCAGATGTGAGATCTCCATGATGTCTTAGTGAGGATTCTGCCCGTGGCGTTCTGCACCAGTTGCAGTTTCCAGATCAAGGGTAAGGGTAGGCCTGCATACAGCGAGTTGCAGAAGTCCCCCGCTGACCCCACAAAGCTCAGGAAACACTTCACAGTCCCCCACAAGAAAGTTTTAGATCTGCTCCCAAGGGTACGAAGAAACGGGTACTGGTAATTGGGGATTCCTTGCTAAGAGGTGTAGAGGCCGAAGTGTGTAGACCAGACTTGTTGTCTCGAGTGGTCTGCTGCCTACCTGGTGCACGCATTAAGGATGTGACAGAACAGCTGGACAGGCTCATCAAGCCTACAGATTATTACCCCTTCCTTCTCATCCATGTAGGACATTTTTTAATACACACACAATACCTTTATTGGCATAAAGCAGATTAGCAAAATGAACAGAGATAGTCAGGATACATCAAGCAGTTTAAGTTTAAAAACTGAAGACAAAAATTCAGCCGCAATAAAGGTGACATTGGCATCCTTATCGCTCAACAAAAATTGGCAGATCAGGTCTTTTGAGTGATTTCTCCATTTGGCTATAAGAGGTATAACATGCCTTCGCTGGACAATAAACAAGGGACAATCCAGTAAGATATGTTGCATGGTGTCAAGAGTGTTTAATTCACAGGAACATAGTCTATTTTAGAAAGGAATCTTGGCAAATCTCCCTTGTAATACTTTGGATGGAAAGGCGTTGAGCCACGCAAGCGAAAACACTCTGCGATAAAGGGGATTTGCCAAGTTATAGAAATAAGCTGGCATTATCCCATGCTTCACTTGGAGCCCAAGAGGAAGGGGAGAGCAAATTGCCGGAACAGTAAGGTAAAGGTAAAGGTATCCCCTGTGCAAGCACCAGGTCATGTCTGACCCTTGGGGTGATGCCCTCTAGCGTTTTCATGGCAAACTCAATATGGGGTGGTTTGCCAGTGCCTTCCCCAGTCATTGCCGTTTACCCCCCAGCAAGATGGGTACTCATTTTACCAACCTCAGAAGGATGGAAGGCTGAATCAACCTTGAGCCGGCTGCTGGGATCGAACTCCCAACCTCATGGGGAGAACTTTCAGACAACATTTCTGCTGCATTACCACTCTGCGCCACAAGAGGCTCCTTCCGGAACAGTAGGATGGACTTTTTGGAATTTGGAGCCTTTGTTTAATTTGGCGCATAATGGAAGATTCATTCAGAGATAAGATGTAATTGTAGTCAATCTCCAATTTGTTGGAGTGTAGTCAGGATGGTAGAGAACCATTTAAATTTAAAAGAGTCTCTCAATAAACAGGCCAATAGACTATCTGATCGAATCCTAAAATGCAGTTTTAGCCAATATTTGTAGAAATCCAGGCCTTAGTTTCGAGAAGATTATGGCTGATTTCGAGAGGAGTAAGGGACACAATTTGGAGTTCCCAAAATCTGCCAGAAAAAGGCAGACTGTAACCTTTCCAAATTTTTGTCAAAAGCTGAGATCCACAGAGGGATGCCGTATAAAATTTGGGGAAGAATTTTTGAGTCAAACACACGACAGGCAGCTGGGACAAACTGATTACCTTTGAGGAAGAAAAAACGGTTTAGATGGGTAGTAGAACATTTAGCCGGCAACATAATGCTATTTCTATGTTTGGTCCAGTGCAAATCATGTTGGAAGGTGATTCCTAAGTATTTGAACCATTTGACCTGCTCAATTTGATGACCACCAATACGCCAGTTTAAGGGGGACCCCTTCTGTGCAAAGACCATCACTTTGTTTTTTTCAAAGTTAATTGATAGTTCATTAAGTTGGCAATATTCATAAAAAACATTCAAATATCTTTTCAGACTAATTCTGGAATAGGAAAGCAAGACTGTATCACCAGCATGCAGAAGAAGTGGGATTGGCAGTTTATCTAGTTTGGGAGGATGACCATTTATGAGTCTTAGGGCTTTTGGAAGATCGTGTAAAAAAAGGTTAAATAAATGAGGAGCAAGGACGCAGCCTTGTTTAACTCCTCTCAGGATGGGGATTTGAGTAGTTAGATGACCCTTTTCAGTAAATTTGACCTGAAAGGTATTGTTGGAATGGAGGTTCATTAGGAGTAGTAATAGGCGCGAATCAATATTAAGATCTTGCAATTTTCTCCATAGTAAACACCTGGAGATAGAATCAAATGCACCCTTGAGGTGAACAAAAGCTGCATAGAGTTTCCTCCTACCTGTATGAAGATATTTGCAAGAGAATAGAGGGTTAAACAGTGGTCTAGAGTAGAACAATTTTTAGCAAAGCCAATTTGTTTGGGACCTATTAGGTCATTTGAAGTCACCCAATCTAGTAGCTTAAGTTCTAGATGTTTGGCGCATATTTTACTGGCAATAGATAGAAGACTAATAGGATGCTAATTTACTGGAGAGCTAGAACCACCTTTTTGTAAATAGGCACAATGACTGAGTTAAGCCAGGATTCAGGGAATATTCCCGATCGGTCGATAGCTGTAAAAAGGATAGCCAGCAGTTGTTTCCACCAGTTAGAGTTTAGTTTAAATAGCACATCGGGGCCTGGAGATTAGCATGGTTTTAGTTGTTGGATAAGGTTTTCAATTTCATCCAGACTAACAAGTAGCCAGCTAGGAAGAGAATCAGCAGAGGGGAGACTGGGTGATTATTTTGGATCGGAGAGGCAGCAGAGAGTGTAGAAAAATAATTGCACCATGTTTGGGGAGAAATAGAAGATTTAAATGACCCGTTTCGCCTAACTGGTTTGCAATCGTTCTGCAAAAAGAGCTGCTGTTATTGGATTTAAATGTTGCTAAAAGGAACAAATAATACTGCCCAGCAGAACATGGAAAATATTTAAAAAGACTTTGTGGATCTGGGGGAAAAGGTAAAGGACCTGGGAGCACAGGTTGTGTTTTCATCAGTCCTTCCTGTAAGTGGCCGAGGCATAGGAAGAGAGAGAAAATTATACACGTAAATGACTGGCTATATCAATGGTGTCGATGGGAACAATTCAGATTTCTGGATTTCAACAGGGGCTATTATCAGTAGATGGTGTGCACCTCACCCTGGCAGGGACGCAACTCACCATCACGTCCCAGGCCAGGAACTTGGGTGTGACCATTGACGCCTCCCTGACTTTGGAGACGCAGGTCAAAAAAGTAGCGGGCCAGGTGTTTTTCCACCTTCGCCAGGCCTGACTACTAGCGCCCTACCTGTCCCCCGAACACTTAGCCACAGTGATCCATGCAACGGTCACCTCCAGAATAGATTTCTGTAACTCGCTCTACGCAGGCCTTCCCTTGTCCTTGATCTGGAAACTTCAGCTAGTGCAAAACGCAGCTGCTAGGGTCCTCACTGGCACATCTTGGAGGGCCCACATCCAGCCAGTGCTGAGGCAGCTGCACTGGTTGCCAATTGCTGCCCGGATCCGGGTCAAGGTTCTGGTTCTAACCTTCAAGGCTTTACGCGAGTTGGGACCCACATACCTGAGGGACCGCCTATTGCCCTATGCCCCCCGCAGGGCCTTGCGCTCTGCGGGTGAAAATCTGTTGGTCGTTCCCAGCCCTAGGGAAGCACGCCTGGCCTCGGCCAGGGCCTTTTCGGCCCTGGCCCTGACCTGGAGGAATGAGCTCCCGGGAGAGCTGCGGGCCCTGCGGGATCTTCCATCATTCCGCAGAGCCTGCAAGACGGAGCTCTTCCGCCAGGTTTATGGTTGAGGCCGGGGCTGATAATAGATCTAGATAATAGACCCGGGGACTCGGGTCCTGGACCCGAAGCAAAACATCATCAGGACCTCCTCTCCACCCGCTAGTAGAGGGAGGGAAGGGGGGGGGAAGTTGAGCTGCCGTTCTTGCCATGTCGGTAATATTGGCAATGTTATTATTGTTTTAAGGGGTTTTAATGGGGATTTATGATATTGTTACCCGCCATGAGCCGCAAGGGAGTGGCAGGATAAATCTAATAATAATAATAATAATAATAACAACAACAACAACAACAACAACAAGGGACAGAAAAAGGATTTTTGGGAGAACCCTTCCACACCTGGTGAAGAGGGCTTTAAACTAGACACAAAGGGGGAGCGAGACGTAAATTGAGAACTTGGTGTGATGGCAAGATCTGAACATGAGAAGATCTCAAAACTACAGGGAAAGTTACATAAGCAGGGAACTACTAGCTTACAAGGAAGTTCAAAAACCAAAACCATGAGACACACAAAGGATGGACTACGATGTCTCTACACCAATGCACAGAGTATGGGAAACAAGCAGGAGGAGCTAGTAGTTGTAATAGAGGAAGGGGGCTAAGACCTAATAGGAATCACAGAAACTTAGTGGGATAATACAATTGGAATACTAAAATTGAGGGGTACAATCTATTCAGAAGGGACAAACAAGAAAAGGAGTAGGAAATGAGAGTGGTATTATTGTGGGTGTCTGCTACAGACCACCAAGCCAGTCAGAGGACTTGAATGAGATACTGCTAGACCAAATTACACAATTTTCAAAAAAGGGGGAAACAGTGGTCATGGGTGACTTCAATTGCCCAGATATCAGTTGGAAGACCAACTCTGCTAAAAATGCAAACTCCGTTAAATTCTTAACTTGTCTTGCTGACAGCTTCACATCCCAGAAAGTAGAGAGGGAAACCAAGGGCTCTGCTATGTTAGACTTGATTCTCATCAATAGGGAAGAACTGGTAGATGAGGTGGAAGTAGCGACCACACTTGGTAGCAGTGACCATGTGCTTTTGGAATTTTCATGAGAAAACCTTTACGTAATATAGACAGGACTTCAGGAAAGCTGATTTTCACAATTTAAAGGTATGTTGCGTCGAGCGGTGGTCCTCAACATTTTTGAGGCTGGGGACCGGCGGCAGCAGGGAGGGCGATTGCCCGGGCTGCGCATGCGCGGCCGAAATCGCGCATGCGTGGCACTTTCATGCATGCGCAAAAGTGCCGCACGTGCGCGAGTTCGGCCACGCATGCGCAATGCGTGTGCGCGGCCCTGCTTCCCTCTTCCTCCCTCCCACAGTAAGAAGCTTGCCGGGCCACAAGTTTGCGGCCTGGGAAGTTTTTTTACTGCGGGGG
The DNA here is from genome assembly GCF_049243985.1 of Paroedura picta. Classification (NCBI taxonomy): domain Eukaryota; kingdom Metazoa; phylum Chordata; class Lepidosauria; order Squamata; family Gekkonidae; genus Paroedura; species Paroedura picta. The sequence goes on along the minus strand of NC_135371.1, from coordinate 75,363,665 downwards.
GGGGGCGAGGAGAGGGAGCCGCGGCCCAGTGCCAGGGCCCGGTGGTTGGGGACCGCTAGCGTAGAGTACCGTGGTCCGAAAGACTTAAAGAGATGGGAGTCCAAGCGGGCTGGGAGTTTCTTAAAAGTGAAATACTGAAGGCTCAATCACAAACCATTCCCTGGAGAAGAAAAGATGGAAGGAGCCTAAGGAAGTCAAGTTGGCTCCATAAGCAGTTGTCAAAAGATTTCAGGAATAAAAAAGAGTCATTTAGGAAATGGAAGGAAGTCCTTATTACGAAGGATGAGTATAAACAACCAATAATTGTAGGGGGGGTGTTAGCAAAAGTAAATCTCAATATGAGCTTAGGCTAGCAAGTAATGCTAAACATAACAAAAAAGGCTTCTTTAGGGGGTGTGGCTTAAGATGGCGTCCTGAAAGGATTGCAGTGGAATCTCTGAAGCCTGACAGGGGTTAATTGTGGAAGCAATTGACAGAAAAGAGGAGGGGTATGCAAACCCCACCTCACCTTTCTACCCAGGAAGTTCTAGGGAATTCTTGGGGCCGTCTCCAATCCTTAAGGGAGTATATCTCCCTGAATTACAGGCTGTCAGCGTTTCGGGTCAAGAGGACATCTGCCATATTCTGGAGTTTTCTTTCTTTTCTTTCTTTCTTCCTTCAAGAATTTACTTTGACCCTCTACTACGATTTACTGCAAATGAATGCTGTGAACTGAGGGGAGGACATCTGCCAAATTCCAAGATATCAAGACATCAATTAACGCACAGAGACGCAAGTATTTCTCCGTTTCTCTGTTTCTCTTTTTTTTCCCCTTTTTGCTCTGCCTGAAGCCACCTCGATATGAGGCAGGCTAATTCTCTTCCCTAAGCAGAAGAAGGACTTAAATCAACTCAAACTAATTAGTAATAGCTTTTACTGCATTTGTTTTGGTTTTCGGAGATAAGAGATAAGAGCCGTGGGTGGGAGGATCTCGCGAGAATTCTGTTCCAGTACGAGACACTGCTTTAGTGACTTCAATACGTCACATGCCAGTGCCAGTGCCAGGAACATCGGAGATCAAAACAGACTGTTGCTTTCGCTTAGGACTGTGTAGGACCTCTACTGGCTATTTGCAAAATTGCCTGAGATTAGCTGACTTGCATGCCTAAAACATGTCTATGCTAAAAAGAATGGCTCATCTAATAGAGAAACAAACCCAAGATCTGAAAGCATTTACAGAAGGCTTGCTTAAAAATATTTTCAAGGAGATCCAAGACGGCAAGGAAGAAGTCTCTAACAGGAATGATGGATCAATAACAGTGGCTGATGATAGCTCTAAACAAGGTGGAAAACTACCAGCAGAAGAGAAATTTGAAACTGTGGAGATGGAAAAGGGGATGTCGGAGCCTTGCAGCCTAGATAAGGACACCCTTCCTAAAAAGACATACAGCCACTCCAAAGCAACAGTACACAAGAACCAATCAAAGGATATATGGATCTGCTGTGAAAGTAATCGATTTAAAGGAGCTTCTCGGAAAAAAAACTGTACTGATATTGGAGACCAGGAGGTACAACTGCCTCAAGATTCACCAATGTATACTCCGAGGGAAAGACTACAACTGCACTTTCTAAGCCAAAGGCCAACTGGACAGAACACAAGTCAACGGGAACAACAAGATGCAGCAAGCCTCGATATGAGACCCCCTTAAGAAGACTGGGGAACGGAAAGGAGAAGCAGTGGCTGAAATTCTTTCTCTCCTTTTTCTTTTCTTCTGTAGCCACACAGGCAATATAATCAGTTAAGAAGTTAATGTGGGGTTTAAGATCTTTTAAGTAAGCTGAATCTGTATTATTAAATCTATCTTCGCAGTGCTTCCCAGCCCAAAATTAAAGCTTAACTAAAAGGAGACACCTAATGGAATGGGTTTAAGAATAACAGATGAAGACTATATTTTACTGCTCATTGTATGTCTATACTATCATGTAAGTGTGGGGTCTTAGATTTCCTATGTTAGCTGAATTTGTATTATAAAACATATCTCCGCAGTGACTCTCAGTCTAAACTTAAAGCATAACTAAAAGGAGGCACCTAATTGAGGAGGTGTAAATGTAACCAACGAAGACTTTTACTATTTTTTGTATTAACAACTTATACTTATATAACTTATACTCATATAACAACTTATATATTTTTCTTCTGTACAACTAAGTAGGCCTCTTTTCTTAAATGTGGTGGAAATGTGGATGGCTCTAAGATTGTGTTAAGTACAAATTGTTTTATAGGTGCTATGGGACACCAAAAATGACCGTTAAAACTGTTAAAAAATATGAGCCTAGGAGGTACAACTGCCTCAAGATTCACCGATGCATATTCTGAGGGAAAGAGTACAACTGCACTTTCTACGCCAAAGGCCATCTGGACAGAACACAAGTCTACAGGAATCTCCGTAGTGACTCCAAGTCTAAACTTAAAGCATAACTAAAAGGAGACATCTAATCGAGGTGTAACTAACAAAGACTCTATTTTACTATTTTTTGTATTAACAACTTACACTTATATAACTTATACTCATATAACAACCTATATATTTTTCTTCTGTATAACTACACTCGGTCCTTTAGCAGCTGGAACTAAGAGCTGTGATTTCTAAGACACAGGGGAATGCCGTGGACACAGTTTATCTGGATTTCAAAAAAGCTTTTGATAAGGTTCCACATGATATTCTTGTTCACAAGTTGGTAAAATGCGGTATGGATCCGAATTCTGTCAGGTGGATCAATAACTGGTTGACAAATCGTACCCAGAGGGTACTTGTTAATGGTTTAGCATCTTCTTGGAAAAGAGTGACAAGTGGAGTACCCCAAGGATCTGTCCTGGGGCCTGTGTTGTTCTACATATATTTATAAATAAATTGGATGAGAGATCAGAGGGTATACTTATTAAATTTGCAGATGATACTAAACTGGGAGGGGTAGCAAGCACAACTGAAGACAGCAACAGAATACAGGATGATCTTGATAGGCTCGAGAATAAAATAATAAAAATGAAGTTCAATAGGGACAAATGTAAAGTTCTGCATTTAGGAAGGAAAACCCAAATACACCAATATAAGATGGGGGAGACTTGTCTTGGCAGTAGCATGTGCGAAAAGGATCTAGGAGTCTTAGTAGACTGTACATTGAACATGAGTCAGCAGTGTGACACAGTGGCTAAAAAGGCAAATGGGATTTTGGGCTGTATCAAACGGAGTATCGTGTCCAGATCACGGGAGGTGATGGTATCGCTTTACTCTGCTCTGGTTCGGCCTCACTTGGAGTACTGTGTTCAGTTTTGGGCACCACAATTGAAGAGGGATGTTGACAAACTAGAACGTGTCCAGAGGAGGGCAACAAAGATGGTGAGGGGCTTGGAGACCAACTCGTATGAAGAAAGGCTGGGGAACTTGGTCCGTTTAGCCTAGAGAGGAGACGACTGAGAGGGGATCTGATAACCATCTTCAAGTATTTAAAAGGGTGCCATATGGAGGATGGAGCAGAATTGTTCTCTCTTGCCCCAGAGGGACAGACCAGAACAAATGGGATGAAATTAATTCAAAAGAAATTCCATCTAAACATCCGGAAGAAGTTCCTGACAATTAGAGCAGTTCCTCAGTGGAACAGGCTTCCTCGGGAGGTGTTGGGTTCTCCATCTTTGAAAATTTTTAAACAGAGGCTAGATAGCCATCTGATGGAGAGGCTGATTCTGTGAAGGCAAAGGGGTGGCAGGTTCAGTAGATGAGCGACTGGGATGTGAGTGTCCTGCATAGTGCAGGGGGTTGGACTAGATGACCCATAACTTCCATAGACTTCCAACTCTATTATTCTAAGTCCAGTCTAGAGGTGGCCGTAGCGTGAATCACTGTGGCTAGGTGCTCTGGCTCCAGGTAGGGCACTAGTAGTTTGGCTTGGTATATTTGGTATACTTTGTGGTATACTTTGGCCTGTTTTGCAAAAGGTTAATTGTTGGGGCCCCTTCCAGTTACATATTAGTTTTTAAACACCACCATGGAGAAAAGGATGTTGGGTTACAATGCAAAATGAGACTCTTGTTGGCCACAGCTAAAGAAACCGGAACTGAGGTCATAACAAAATAACTTTTGAGTTAAATTTCTGTCTAGCGTTAGCATGCAGAAACAGCTGGCAGTAACCTTTCTATAAAAGCTTCTTCAGGACCAGATTGTCTAGTTAAAAAACTGCTGGTTATGAAGTTTGTCCCAATGCTATAGGAAATTCCTATCTTAAGTACTAGCAACCACCAGAAATACATGGCACCAAGATGAAAATCAGAATGCAGTAGGAACAACATGGAGGTTGTTTCTAGCTCCCTCTGCATAGTAACTGCAATGCTGACAAAGATTTGGTTCATGCCTTTTCATCTTTGACCCAACCTTATTTTCCCCCTCCCATGATATCCATCACATGCTGACTGGGACACTTATGACAGGGATCCATCTTCACATTCTACAATCCCTTTGCATAATCTTAAATGTTTACATTGGTTTAGGAACAGCCCCTCATCACCACACAGCTGTCAAAGTAGTAATTTCTTACTTGTTAGAATAAGTGTCATATATGCCAACTTTTCCATCATCTGTACCAAAAGCTAAACAGCCTTCCTTTGTTGGATGCCAGGACAACTGCAAGCAAAACAAGAGAAAAACAGTTTCAACTCTGATACCCAGGATTCATTTACAAAATTGTGTGCCTTTCTATTAATGAGGGGTCAAGTCCGGCAAAGCAGTCCTTTGCAATCAATTTGTCATAATTTTGGCACTTAGGGGCACTACTACAAATACCCCAAGCACTGGACTCTCCAACTGTGAGCTAAGCTGTTATATGTTTTCTGTGGTTGAGCAATTTTTAAAGAACTGGACAGGTAAGGAAGACTCCCAACCATGCCTTCTCAGAGGTCCAGGGAGATCCAGGTTACGTCAAGATTCCTAATCATATAGAAAATCAACAATGAAGATACACTAAAAATCAAATAAGGTACCAACAAAACTGTGTGACAAAAGTCTGCATTATTTAATTTGTATTTATTAGTAAATTCTGTAAATGGAAAATTATGCCTTTTACGAAATCACAGCTTATATTAATTGGCATTTGTAACTCTAAGAGATTATATCAAGTATTTCACATTCTGGTCTCAAAGGGATATATAAAACAAGCTGTGAATATCAAATAACAGAAAATTACCATGTATCTCAATTTTAGATCTGCTTTATAATTTTAGACTTGCTTTGAGCTTGATAAAATCACCCTACTCCTAACAATTGTGTAAAGCCAACCATCCACAGACTTCAGAGTGGTATTTTCTGCTTCTCCCTCCTGCATCCCCACTGAATTTCCAAAGTACTGCTCTTTTTTTTTGGGGGGGGGGGCAGGAATCAGCAGACTTACAGGAATAGAACATGAACAAAGTGGGAGACTGCTGGGGATGTGGGAATCAGCTGAAATCTGCAATCTATTAGAGGAACAACATGGCCTCCAAAAAAAAATAAAAGAGCCTCTTGTGGCGCAGAGTGGTAAGGCAGCAGAAATGCTGTCTGAAGCCATCTGTCCATGAGGTTGGGAGTTCAATCCCAGCAGCCGGCTCAAGGTTGACTCAGCCTTCCATCCTTCCGAGGTCGGTAAAATGAGTACCCAGCTTGCTGGGGAGTAAACGGTAATGGCTTGGGAAGGCACTGGCAAACCACCCCGTACTGAGTCTGCCATGAAAACGCTGGAGGGCGTCACCCCAAGGGTCAGACATGACTCGGTGCTTGCACAGGGGATACTTTAACCTATAATCACAAAGTTCACACTTCTAGAAAGCATGACGAGAACATGGCCAATGAGGCAACATATTGTGTATTAGTTTAAAAGAAATAGACTTACAGCGGTGACCTTAGATTTAATGCCCTGCCAGAAGGTTTTCACATCATAGTGATTGTTGATTGACAAGGTGTTCCACACTCGTATCATGTTGTCCCCAACTCCTATAGCCAGGCAGCCTGTATCCACAGGGGAGAATGCAAGGCTGTACACAAAGCCCCCAAGAGATGGCATCGTCCAACGGCAGTCTAAAGTTGCTAGGTCCCAACACTTCACCTGGAGTGTCACAAATAGAAGCATAAAAATATTGAAAAATTGAGGGGTAAGTGTTATTAAAGCATTTCTCCAGAAGGATACTATTTATGTGAGAGCACGGCAGAGAAGCCATTTATTCTAAGGGTTAGTAGCAGCCTAAAATTCAGAGAACCAAGAACTACAACAATCAGAGGGATGGCAACAGTTTGTGTGTGACCAGAGAGCAGAAGTCTTTCATCACACAGTTGTTCAATCAATCAAACACACCTTTATTGGCATATCAGTTCAAAGGTACACTCAATAGCGCTATGGGCAACAGCTGTTAATAAGTACAGCAAATACAATTAATAAATAATAAGTGTCACATAGTTACCATGCTGTGTGGTGCTCATACAGATACTGAAATGTGCATCACCCCTCAAAAAGATGGTGGGGGCATACACTGGACATCTCCATGGAATACCTGAATCACATGTGATGCCAGTTGCATGTTGTGAAAGGGGAACATGCCTGTGACTCAACCATGTGAAGAATGCATGAAGTTAAGATTATGCTGGAGACCCAAAACTGCAGGCTTAGTTTACCCATTTGCAGAATAGGATAACATTATCACCTAACTTTCCAAACATGGCTTGTTAGAACAAACATTGCTAAAGCTACAAAATGCATCCAATACAGATTTTCCCTATTGACCAAAAACAAATATTTTACATGAAAGAGCTTGCTCTGCGTTCTTTTATTACATTAAGAGGTGGAAAAAGAAACAGAAATAGCCCCCCACCCTACCACCCTTCTGTATGAAACAGAGAAAGAAACAGGATTTCTCTTTTCTTCCCTGGACAGAATACCTCCTGCCAAAAGGCAGTTCTTTCCAAAACTCAGAAAAAGTCAGGGATCTCTCAGGTCATCCTAAGATTAAGAAGTAGAGGCAATCAGGAGTAGAGGCCAACATCAGGATCAAACAGGCCCACTCATTCACAAATAACGCAACAATGCACTTCTAGAGTAAATTAAAAGATAAGCGTTCTTACATCTCTATCCATTGAAATGGAAAGAAGTAGCTCTCTGCCTTCTGAACGCAGAGAACATAAGTTGAACACTATTCTAGAGTGGTTTTGTCCTTCAGTGGAAGATCCTAGAAGCACCCACTTCCGTTTTCCAGTTTGAACTAGATCTGATTGTAGAAGTTCGCCTCTGAAAGGATGGACAGGGAAATATAAGAGAACCAGACACAAACATACCCAAATCAAAAAGCAAGGAACGGAATTTACACAGAATTCTTTTTTTAAAAGAATGTGCCACAACAAATGTTTTTATCACATTTTATAAGTGGGACAGGCTGGTGAGAGAACATTAACTCACGTGTAAGCCTCCAGAAACACAAAAATTACAGCATGGTCCAGACTGATTTTCTACATGAAGTTCCCATGCCCACATTTTTAGTACCGTTACCTCACATTCCATCAAGTGAGTCCAGCAGGCTACTTACCCAAAGCAGCTGGAGAAGATCTGTGTGGGCTGGGATCGGGGCCAGTGGACAGTCAACCAAAGGCGCTCCTTGACAGCGGACTCAAAACTTCCACCCCTCCTTTTCAAAAAGGGCAGCTTTAGAGTCATCACCGCTACAAAAACAAAAGCATTTCAGAGTACCAAATTAGCATCTAGCACAGGGATTTCCAACCGAGGCGGCTCTGGAGGGAGTCTGGGACTTTTCCCCTCCTGCCTTAATGGACTCAGCCACAAGCCAGGGAACTGGCCACTTCCACTGCTCCCTTCCGCCCTGCAAGCATGAGTTCTCTTGTGGTTTCTGCACCTGGGAGAGAGTGGAGCCTACATGTCTACTCCTGCCTTAAACTGCCTCCTGTCTCCCCCGCCCCCCAATCAGTCCTCCTCCAGTGTGCCTGCTAACATGGTTGGCAATGTCAGTTCCGGTGACATGATACTTGCGGGTGAAGGGGGGGCACACTGCAGGGAGGCATGGCCAGCTGACATCAGCTGGACTTGGATTTTAGTAAAGCTTTTGATAAGTTTCCCCATGATGTTCTGATGGATATGTTGAAGGACTGCAATCTGGATTTTCAGATAGATAGGTGGATAGGGAACTGGTTAGAGAACCGCACTCAAAGAGTTGTTGTAAATGGTGTTTCATCAGACTGGAGAGAGGTAAGTGGCGGGGTACCTCAGTGCTCGGTGCTCGGCCCGGTACTTTTTAACATATTTATTAATGATCTAGATGAGGGGGTGGAGGGACTACTCATCAAGTTTGCAGATGACACCAAATTGGGAGGACTGGCAAATACTCCGGAAGATAGAGACAGAGTTCAACGAGATCTGAACACAATGGACAAATGGGCAAATGAGAACAAAGATGCAATTTAATAAAGATAAGTGTAAAGTTCTGCATCTTGGTCAGAAAAATGAAAAGCATGCCTACTGGATGGGGGATACGCTTCTAGGTAACACTGTGTGTGAACGAGATCTTGGGGTACTTGTGGATTGTAAGCTAAACATGAGCAGGCAGTGTGATGCAGCGGTAAAAAAGGCGAATGCCATTTTGGGCTGTATCAACGGGGGCATCACATCAAAATCACAAGATGTCATAGTCCCATTGTATACGGCACTGGTCAGACCACACCTGGAGTACTGTGTGCAGTTCTGAAGGCCTCACTTCAAGAAGGACGTAGATAAAATTGAAAGGGTACAGAGGAGAGCAACGAAGATGATCTGGGGCCAAGGGACCAAGCCCTATGAAGATAGGTTAAGGGACTTGGGAATGTTCAGCCTGGAGAAAAGGAGGTTGAGAGGGGACATGATAGCCCTCTTTAAGTATTTGAAAGGTTGTCACTTGGAGGAGGGCAGGATGCTGTTCCCGTTAGCTGCAGAGGAAAGGACGTGCAGTAATGGGTTTAAACTACAACGATATAGGCTAGATATCAGGAAAAAATGGTTAGAGTAGTTCAGCAGTGGAATAGGCTGCCTAAGGAGGTGGTGAGCTCCCCCTCACTGGCAGTCTTCAAGCAAAGGTTGGATACACACTTTTCTTGGATGCTTTAGGATGCTTTGTGCTGATCCTGCATTGAGCAGGGGGTTGGTCTAGATGGCCTGTATGGTCCCTTCCAACTCTATGATTCTATGATCATTTCTGGAGCTCCTCCAAGACTGAAAAATTATTTCAGGGGCTTTTTTACAGTCAAAAGGTTAAAAAGAGCTGATCTAGCAGACTCTACTAATACTAGACCAGGGGAGGGGAGGGGATACAGAGACTAGCCTCAAGCACAACTGTTTTTCATAATGTAAATTTGGTCACCATCTCACTTTCTAAGGACAAAACCTTGAACTCGATCTGGTAGTTAACTGGCAGCCAATGCAGCTTCCTCAGCACCAGCTGGATGAGGGGTCTCCATGGTGTTCCAATGAGAACCCTAGCAGCTGCATTTTGCACCAACTGAAGTTTCTGGGTCAAGCACAAGAGAAGGCCCATATACAGCAACTTACAGAAATCTATTCTGAAGAAGACTGCGATGTAGATCACCATGGCAAGGTGTTCCTGAGAGAGATTTTACTTACTTACTTACTCACCACTCTCGGCATGCTGGCTCGTAGCAGGTACAGCATGAATACCACACCAATACAACCATTAAAAACTTACAAGGTCTCCTGAATCACCCCCAAATTCCTAGTGGGGTGCAATATCTTCAATCTAGGATGGTTAAGCACACTTCCAAATCCATCCCCATCTTACTGAACCACAAGACCTTCATCTTGGAGGGGTTGAAAAATTAGGTTTGCATATTTACACAAGAACCTAGAAGCAAACTCTCAGGTCCACTATCTAAACATCCTGAACAGTGATATAAAATAAAAATGTGCAACAAAATGGCTTCACATAAGCAAGGCTTTGAAACAAATACTAAGCAGGTCTACTCAAAAGTAAGAGTGCCTTTGAAGTCTTTTTCACACTTCAGGCTTTTTGCATGCTGAAAAATGCTGACTATAATTACAATTTCATTTTTTTTCTAAAAGGGTACTACAGTGAGGTATAAAGAAAACCAAATGGGGGATAAATATTCTATGTGTGTCTTCAAGGGACTGCTCTCTAAACTTACCTCTGTTTCGAGTATAGCTCCACACACGGATGGTCTGATCTTTGCTTCCTGAAGCCAAGTAACAGCTTTTTGTTACTGTTGCAACTTCTTCCAGTGAGCATCCATTAATAGCATCTTCTTCCAAAAGAACCATAACATTAAGATACAATAGGACTATATTTTATTTTTAACAGCTGTTATTTTCATTCATCCTATTTAGTATTTTTGTGACCATTACTGTATGTTGTAAGCCACCCTGACAGTCAGAAAAAACAGGGGTAAAATGAATAAAACCATTTGCATTTCTTTGGGCTTATTTAAATCAGCTAATATATGGAAAAGTCCTGTTACAAAATTACACACTGCTTAATAAAGCTTGGAGAAGTACACACAAGCACTTGCACATACCTTGGCCCTCTTCTTGCCAGCTGCTCAGACCTTCCTCACCAAGCACAGGGCACCAGGCCAGAGAGTGTATTTCATCATCATGGCCTCTCAGGCGATGGACAACTTCTCCCTTCCTGCTGATGTCGATAATAACCACAATCCCATCCTTATACCTTGAAGCAAAAGGAGCAATCTTGGTTAATAAAGATCTACCGAGTTGTCAGAAGAAGGTACAGATCACAAGAGCGGGCTACCAGCTGAGAGACTAGATTCCAGCAATTATCACCTCTAAAAACTGAACTATGTTTTGCATAGAGGTTCTGTATCAGTCAGAAAGCAATTAAGAATAACCTTAGTGTTTTAAATGTTAATGATTGCTCCATGAAATTAAGGATTTCAGCATTTTATGTTAGGAGAACTGGTCCATCGTCTCAAAAATAAATGCTACCTAAGACAAGACCAGGAGCTGATTGTGATTCAGATCATCAGCTTCTTGTTGCAAAATTTAGGCTTAAATTGAAGAAAGTAGGGAAAACCACTAGGCCACTCAGGTATGAACTAAATCATATCCCCGACAAATATACAGTAGAGGTGACAAATAGATTTAAGGAATTAGATCTGATAGAGTGCCTAAAGAACTATGGATGGAGGTTCACAACATTGTACAAGAGGTAGCAACTAAAACCATCCCAAAGAAAAAGAAATACAAGAAATCAAAATGGCTGTCTGAGGAAGCTTTACAAATAGCTAAGGAGAGAAGGGAAGTGAAAGGCAAGGGAGAAAGAGAAAGATACACCCAATTGAATACAGAATTACAGAGAAAAGTTAGAAGAGATAAGAATGCTTTCTTAAATGAACAGTGCAAACAAATAGAAGAAAACGATAGAATGGGGAGGACCAGAGATCTTTTCAAGAAAATTGGAGATATGAAGAGAACGTTTCATGCAAAGATGGGTAGGATAAGGGACCAAAATGGTAGGGACCTCAAAGAAGCAGAACAGATTTTAAAAAGGTGGCAAAATTATACAGAAGAACTATACAAGAGTGAACTTAACATCCCTGATAACCACAATGGGGTAGTTACTGACCTGGAGCCAGATATCCTTGAATGTGAAGTCAAATGGGCCTTAGGAAGTCTGAGCAACAATAAAGCTAGTGGTGGTGACAGCATTCCAGTTGAACTATTCAAAATCTTAAAAGACGATGCAGTAAAAGTGCTATACTCAATATGCCAGCAAATTTGAAAAACTAAACAATGGCCACAGGATTGGAAAAGGTCAGTTTACGTTCCAATCCCAAAGAAGGGCAATGCCAAAGAATGTTCAAACTACCGCACCATTGCACTCATTTCTCATGCTAGCAAAGTTATGCTCAAAATCCTACAAGCTCCTACAAAATCCTACAATCCTCCAGCAATATGTGGATCGAGGACTTCCAGAAGTACAGGCAGGATTTCGAAGAGGCAGAGGAACTAGAGACCAAATTGCCAACATACACTGGATCATGGAGAAAGCTAGGGAGTTTCAGAAGAACATCTACTTCTGCTTCATTGACTATGCTAAAGCCTTTGATTGTGTGGAGCACAACAAATTGTGGCAAGTTCTTAAAGAGATGGGAATTCCAGAGCATCTTATCTGTCTCTTGAGAAAACTATATGCAGGTCATGAAGCAACAGTGAGAACCGGGCATGGAACCACTGATTGGTTCAAAATTGAGAAAGGAGTTCGGCAAGGCTCTATACTGTCACCTTGTCTATTTAACTTGTATGCGGAGCACATCATGAGAAAGGCAGGGTTAGAGGAGTCACAAATTGGGATCAAGATTGCAGGGAGAAATATTAACAGCCTCAGATATGCAGATGATACCACTCTAATGGCAGAAAGTGAAAAGGAACTAAAGAGCCTTTTCATGCGGGTGGAGGAGAGTGCAAAAGTTGGCTTGAAACTCAACATCAACAAAACTAAGATCATGGCATCTGGCCCTCTCAATTCCTAACAAATAGATGGGGAAGAAAGAGCTGGACCAACCCTGTTCCCTAGTGCTTTTATATTGGATCCATATACAACTGTTCTTATTTCTTAGTTTTTACCCATTTATAATTGATGTTATATTTGTAATTTTATGTTTTTTACTGGCTGGTCTATGACCGTAAATAAAATTGATTGATTGATGGGGAAGAAATGGAGGTAGTGACAGATTTTATTTTCCTGGGTTCAAAGATCACTGCAGATGGGGATTGCAGCAAAGAAATTAAAAGACACTTGCTCCTGGGGAAGAAAGCTATGGCAAATCTAGACAGCATCCTAAAAAGCAGAGACATCACCCTGCCAACAAAAGTGCATCTAGTCAAGGCTATGGTATTCCCAGTTGCAATGTATGGCTGTGAAAGTTGGACCATAAGGAAGGCTGAGCATCAAAGAATCGAGGCTTTTGAACTCTAGTGCTGGAGAAGACAACAAACCAGTCAGTCCTAGAGATCAGCCCTGACTGCTCCTTAGAAGGTCAGATCCGGAAGATGAAGCCTAAATAATTTGGCCACCTCATGAGAAGGAAGGACTCCCTGGAGAAGAGCCTAATGCTGGGAGTGATTGCGGGCAAAAGAAAAAAGCAACGACAGAGAATGAGGTGGCTGGATGGAGTCACTGAAGCAGTTGGTGCGAGATTAGATGGACTCCAGGGAATGGTAGAGAACAGGAAGGCCTGGAGGATCACTCTCCATGGGGTTGCAATGAGTCGGACTCAACTTTGCACCTAACAACAACAACAAGCATCAAAAATAATTCTTTTGGAATTGTGTTTCTTAATATAATACAAATACAAAAAAACCCCCACAACACTTGGAACAATGTGAACATAGGAACTCTTACTGTTGGCCAACAGCAGTGCCAGGAATGTAGCACTAAGCACTTCAAAAACATAAGCACTGCCTTCTTATCACATCCACACTTGGAGCTTAGGTAAAACCTAACAAATTCTGCAGTCATTATTCACTTCTAAAGTAACTCTCTATGCTAGAGTGCTCATCTGAAGTAATCTTGTTTTCTGAAATGCAGAAATTGCCACAAACTGTGTAACAAAAGAAAACAGCTCAAAACCTACAGCACTGCACTTGCTATGAGCCTATCTGTGAACAACCATAAACAGCTTTGCAATGTAATCCAATGTTTGATTACTCAGAAGTAAGCCCCACTATTTTCAATCAGACTTGCTCCTAAGGAAGCATAAACTGTACTGTAGTACTATTTTTGCTGGTTCATTGAGATGGCGAAATAAGGCAATAGTAACTAGCCCAGCAGAAAACATTTGCTTAAAACAAACAAACAAACAAACAAACAAACAAACGGTAAAAGTATAACTTGACTTCATGTTATGATTAACAAGCAATGTAACCTGTCGGGCCTCTAAACCAGCCTCTCTCAACTTTTTTACTGTTGAGAAACCCCTGAAACATTCTTCAGACTTGAAGAAGACCCAGAAGTGGCATGATTGTGCAAAATATGTTTGGGAAGCATAGCTGTGTACATGCCCACCCCTCCCCTTCCAGGCCCATCACTGGCCATCTTGGATATGGAGGTCATCATGACCATATATGGTCATATCACCCAATATTTTTTTTTAAATAAATATAAAAATAATTAACTCCCACACATTTGAGATACCCTCCCAGGGTTGTCAATAAAGTCTGATCTAAATCAGGATAGATTCAAATGAGTAGCTGTGTTGGTCTGAAGCAGCACAATAAAATCAGAGTCCAGTAGCACCTTTTAGACCAACAACGGTTTATTCAAGGCATGAGCTTTAGAGTGCAAGCACTCTTCCTCAAAAGTTAATCATGTTACATTAGTAAACTGTGTCTACTAGTCTAGTAAACTTTTGCTTATATATTCCCATTGTCATGATGGTCAGTTTAGAGTCTGAGGAAGAGTGCTTGCACTTGAAAGCTCACACCTTGAATAAATCTTTGTTGGTTTTAAAAGTGTTACTGGACTCCGATTATACTGATCTAAATCAGGTTAGCTGATTACTCCAGAGGTCACACCTGAGACTACCAAGTCAAGTAATTGGTCTGCGTAGGTCTGTATCTTCAACTTTAAAGGTAAAGGTATCCCCTGTGCAAGCACCGAGTCATGTCTCCCTTGGGGTGACGCCCTCTAGCGTTTTCATGGCACTCAGTATGGGGTGGTTTGCCAGTGCCTTCCCCAGTCATTACCGTTTACCCCCCAGCAAGCTGGGTACTCATTTTACCAACCTCGGAAGGATGGAAGGCTGAGTCAACCTTGAGCCAGCTGCTGGGATTGAACTCCCAGCCTCATGGGCAAAGCTTTCAGACGGCTGCCTTACCACTCTGCGCCACAAGAGGCTCTTATCTTCTACTTTAAGTGGCAGTAAATCAAGTGTTTCAGGTAGAAGTTTTTCTTATGGCCCTCTCAGTTATGTGGTTCTTAGGGAAATCTAAATTGGAAAATTTCCCATTCAAATTTAAATAATTCATATCTCACATATGCTTCATATCCCACACAGAGCATCTGATACGACTAATTTGCAGTATAGCAACCTTGACAACCACAGATAATTAAACTTTATTTACATTTACATTTGTGGGGTAGAAAAATTTCCTTTGAAAAATGTAGCATCAGAAAACATTCTGGAAAATTTTCAGCTCCATATTACTGCACCTACTAACTGCTCCTTTTAATTAAAGAAACTGCAATTGACCTGGGACCTTTGGCATGCAAAGGAGCTGCTGCATCATGGAGTCATGGCCCATTCACAAGCAGGAGGCAATGATGGGACATGCACATTGTTAATTAGGTGCTCTGAAGAAGCTGAATGTAGGCTCTGGTCATCAGTTCATCCTACTTGCACCCTGCAGGTGAGGCCTTGTTTAAGCTTTGAGCATAAGAGTCAGTGAAGGGCCATCAGCGTGGTGATTTAAGAGGATCTGGGAATGGTCTTCCCCCCCCACACACACACACACACAGTGTGGTGAAAACTGCTGGACACATTAAATAATTCGTTAATTGCTCATTCTGTGGGGCCAAATACATACATAGCCTTGTTAGTGCTTACCCAATGGCCACCAAGTTCTCATGGTGTGGAGAACAAGTGAGACAAAATATAGTCCTGGGTTCTGGAAAGAATTGCTGGCTGTTGCTTCTATTGTGCCAGTAGCAAATTACTATTCCTTTCTCATCACCAGACACAACTAAATCTTTCATCTGGGGGGACCAGTGCAATGCAGAAATTATATTCTGAAAAAAAAAGTGAAAAAGAAAAAAGAGATACATTAATGGTGATTGTTTGAAGATTCCCTCTTTGTATAGAACAGGATTCATCTTTAGTAGTTATGGGGGCAATTCCCACCTCCTTGAGGAATACCAGCTATCCCCTTAAATTAGCAACCCGGAGGCAGAAGAAATGGGGAGAAAATGACACCTGTAGCAATACAACTTTCATGGGTGAGGGCTGAGATACTGTCTCCTCAGGTCTCACTGGCTTCTCAATACTGCCCTTCAGGAAAGCCAGCTATCCTAGCCATAGCACAGACATTTTTATATCCCATCTTGGTTCCATTATAGGACTTACTTGTATATACAGTTTCCCAAAAGGATCCCCAAAATCAGTCTATGAATCGTACAGTAACACTGGGACCAAGATTTCCTAGGTGAGTATTCAAGTGCAAAACAAAGACTATAGGTTTCCCAGCCCCCAAAACACAGCAGTTTCCCCCATGCATAGAAATCCAGAAGACTGATAGCCAAGCCAACTAACCAGGGTTCTTTTGCCCAGTGCAGTGCTCCCAATTTGACTGAGGAAAGCTGAGAGGAAAGCCTTTTCAAATATTTATTTACTACACCAAATAGACACAGGGGAGTTCCCAAATCTGTGTGTCAGCAATAGGATTACACAGTGTTAAATACCCTTTTCTTGGAGGCTGGGAGAGATGATGCCCTTACAGGTCAAACTAATAACCTGGGGTCTCCTCCCTCTATGTAATCTCCTGGGACCACCCTGTATCTCCCAGGCCAGCCAACATGCCCCCTCTCCCATCTCCAATTGTTTACATAAGCAGTAGCAAAAAACACTTTTTCCATTTTTCTTCCAGCCTTGAGATATGGACAATTTGACTCCAACTATAACATAAACATTGCTTCTGCATGTGAGCTTATGAAAAACTATATTCCAGAGAGGAAC
Organism: Paroedura picta; assembly: GCF_049243985.1. NCBI lineage: Eukaryota > Metazoa > Chordata > Lepidosauria > Squamata > Gekkonidae > Paroedura > Paroedura picta. The sequence goes on along the minus strand of NC_135371.1, from coordinate 75,346,911 downwards.
AGGCCACTTCCTCTGCCTGGTAAGAACCAAAGACTTGAATGAGGACAGACTGGTATGCAGAATGACAGCCAATTCCTAATTAACTGTATGATCAAATAGAAGGCTACGTCATTTTATTTACTACCATGCCATCGAGATTATGCATTTTCCCCATAAAAGTCCAGCAAGAGATCTAAAACATTCAAAGTATCATTGCTTCTTACATGGATCATGGTACACAAAAATATGAAATCAGAATGCTCAAGCAGCCCTTTTATTTTCTTGGATACAGCCCTCCACAGTTTTTGAAACTGGGAGTGTTATGCATGCCGACCTCTCTCCGAAATGTAGTGCGCCTTCTGTCATCCTATATAAACTGCCCTACATCTCAGTCTTCCTTTTTTGCTGGAACCCAGCAAAGACAGTACCCGGAGAAGAAGGCAAAAATTTATCTACCGTATTTGCCGGCCTATAAGACGACTTCCCCCCCTGAAAAACATGCCTCCAAGTGGGGGGGGGGAGTCGTCCTACACGCCGGGTGCACTTTAGTTGGGATAGATATAGCTGCCCATAGTAGCCTCCCGATGCTCGCCCGGTGCCCATAGTGTAAGATGACCAGAATTAAGGGACGCCGAAGCGCCGGCGCCCCCCCCCAACTGGGCTCACCAACTCTGCTGCTATCTTGTGAACTCCTCCAGGCTCGGAACTTGCTGGGCCTGCCAAACATGTGCCTGTGCGCACGCCCCACCTTGCCATGGCACCCTCCCCTCACACATAAGACTCTGAAGTGGGAGGGGGAGAGAGAGAGAGCTCCCAAAGGGCCGGGCAGGCGAGCAAGTGGCAAAGGAGTGGAGGAGCAGGATGCTGAGGGGGGAGGTGCCAGCCTCTGCTCCCCCTCCCTTCCCGCCCCCATTCAGGAAGAGAGCAAACGCAGCTAGCACGGTGCTGGGGCCTGAAAGCTTGGCGCGCAGGGAATGCTCTGCCCTCTGCTTGCTCGCTCCCTCTTTGTTTGCAGTTAAATAAGCAGAGGAAGCTGTTTCAGTTCAATGCACAGAGGCCCTGCCAAAAGGAGAGAGAGAGAGAGAGAGAGAGAGAGAGAGAGAGAGAGAGAGAGAGAGAGAGAGAGAGAGAGAGAGAGACTTACCCCTCTCCTCTTGCCTTTTTTGGGAAGGAAGTAATCACTAATCCGAGCATACTTTCTTGCTTTCTTTTCTTTTTTTATGGCTCTCTCTCTTTCTCTCTTTCTCTCTCTCTCCTCCCCCCCCCACCCCCTTCTGATGCTCTTTTACGTTTTATTTGGTGTGCGGAAGAGGGGGTAGTCTTATACGCCCAGTCGTCTTATACACTGGCAAATACGATATGTTCAGATGGATAAGTAACACAGAGGAAGAAACCAGAAACATATAAGGTTCTGAAATTCGAACATGAACAATCTAAGGTGGATGAATATATTATGAATATATTAAGACATGAGGAGGTTTCCAACATAATATGTCAGGAGTGTAAACTGTACAACCTTTACTAACGTGTTGACTTGTATTCCTTTTTTTTCTTTTTTCTATCTTTATCTTTAGTGAAAAATAAAAATCTTACATGTAAAGCAGGGGTCTTCAACCCCCGGTATGCGGCCCGGTACTGGGCTGCAAAGGCCATGGTACCGGGCCGCCAGCGGCCGCGCCTGCCTTCCCCCCCCCGCAGCGAGAGGGGGGGAAGAGGCAGGCGCGGCCTCTGACACGCCAGCGACGCAAACGCGCACGCGCGGAGCCGCCGCACATGCGTGTTTGCGCCCCCTGCTGGCGAAAACGCACACGTGCGGCTGTTCTGCGCATGCGCGTTAGTGCCACCTAGTGGCAAAAACACGCATGCGCGACAACTGCGCGTGCACGTTTACGTGCAGCTGTTGTGGCCGGGCCACCGGCTCTCTCCCACCCTCGGAGGCGGTCCCCGACTACAAGAAGGTTGGGGACCGCTAATGTAAAGGATAAGGAGAAAAGAACAGAATTAAGTTGAAAGGTTTATCACTTTAGTGAGAACATTTCTGTGTTCCTCATACCACATAATCATATTAAATTAAATTTTAAAGTGATGGAATTCAATAGGTCATAAGTCCAGCATATTTTTTACCATATCAGAGAATGTCCAGCAGTTACAGAGCTAACAGTTACACAGTTACAGCAGTTCTATTCTACCTGATGCAGTGTATGTTCTGTTACAGTAGCCAGAGTCTGCACATCCCAGATTTTCACAGCTCCATCATCAGAGCTACTGGCACAGTAGTTGCTCTGCCCAGGGTAGTGGCAAAACGAGAAACCAGAAACCCTCTCAGTGTGGCCCACTAGTTCACCTGTGGTGACAAAAGAACCATAAAATTAAGTTACAATTGCACTGTTGTAAAATCAACTTTGCTAAAAAACGAACAAACCCCAAAGTCACCAAATTAATTCAAATATTTCTAAGTTACGCTTGAAACACTTGGGTCTCATTAACCCCAAAAACGGAAATACTGTCACTAACAGAATGCATGCCAAAACTGGAAGACAGCTTAAACATTATTATGTGTACAAGAGACATCACCAGGGAAGCACAACCAATCCTGGAATACTTCAGAAACAATATTTTGTTGTACACAAGATAAACGGGGCTGCTGTACACTGAGTCTGACTACTAAACAATCATTTTGTACAAGATAAAAACTCTTTGAATCATATCTGAATTTATTCAGGTTCCTTTAAGGAAATAGTTGTTATCAATACATGTGCTCATAATGAAAACAACAACAATAGCAACAATAAATTCCGAGGTAATTAGGTGTCATTTAATCTTGTGAATGAGGGGAAACAGTAAATACATAAGGCCTTTGAAGCTATCCTGACATCTTCTGTTACAGATTTTTTGTCACTTTTGGACAGAGCTAGTTTCTCAACAAAATGAACATCAGCTTATGACTCAGTACTAACCTTAACTGAGCTACTCCAAGAAAGGCTCTCTACCAAAATTACTCCAGGACGTGAATGTAAAAGAAGATGAGGAAAACTAACTTTAGCAAGAGATGGGCACCCACTTTGCAATTAATCTCACTGAACTCCAGTAACCACACATATGACCAACTGATTCAGGGAGATAACTAAAGCAGGAGCATCTTGACTCTAGCTAGCCTTTCCTGACAACTATCTCCCTACCGGGAGGGGGGAGTGGGAAGAAGAGGAGGGATAGAGGGAACATTGGCCAGGTCAAATAATCCCAGGAAGAGTCCAGTGGCTAAAACGGGGAGGAGAGCGTGAAAACGATGCGGGGGCACAGTGGCATCCCAGACTCGTACCGTGGAATGTGGGGACGCCGGAACGGACGACCAGGAGACAAATGCTGTTGCGGGCCGCGAAGCCGAAAAGGCTGCCATCCTCGGAGGCGTCACTGCAACGGCTGCAGTACCAATTGGGTGAGGCCGGCAGCACCCGCTCGGGCGCCCCGGCAGCCGCCGCAGCCATCCTCCCCTCGCTACGCTCCCGCTCAGTTCGCCAGGAGCCGCCCAGCAGGACACGTCGCCGTAAAGCGCCTGCTGCCTCCCCACGTGCTGTCGCAAGAGAGGCACTCGCGCAGGGCGCTACGGCGCTCCGTCTCGGACAACCTACCTAAGGCGTTTCCCATTTCGTAAAGCAGGCAAGGTCGTGGGGAGGGCTGCGAAGATGGCGATGCCGGCGATCCTTGGGGGTGAGTTAGGGAGGGAGCTGGCGAGCCTGACAGGAGGAGAGCGCGGAGCCCCAGACCCAGATTTTGGGGATTCACTTTCAGGGCTGTGACGCGCTTGACGGGCTCGTCTAAGGTTCCTCTGCATGCTTGTTCTGGAAGATTTCTGGGCGTGCAAGGGATGGGATGGTTAGAATGGGCCTCGGGTATCTAGGAGAAAGAAGAGCTTATTTATTATTTATATATTCGTGTTATTTATAGTCCCCTTTCCTCTCAGGGACTCAAGGCGGATTACACGTAGAGAGTCGGTACAGTTAACAAAGTGGGAAATTCAATAACTCAATACGTTTGTATTTTAGAAGTCTTGAACCGTCGGAAAGAAACTGAAGCAGAGCAGAGGTGCTGCTGTGAAACATTAAGCAGTACAGAAATTACATAATAAAATCTTACTTCTGGAACTGGAAGGAGGGAATTAAGAGTAGACATTAATATATTCTGGAACTGCTGTATGCAGTTGCGAAAACCACAAGTCCCAATCTTTTATCCAAGTAATTTTGTGCAACCCTGTTGCTTGTGCAGAAAAGTCCTCTTGTAGTTTGTCGAAGCCTAGAAGTGTGAGAGCCTTTCTCACCTCCTCTGGCAAAATGTTTTCAACGAATGTGTCAAACGACACAAAATAAATAAATATGAATTCCAGTCCCTGTTCTGCCATGAAATCCAGTGGGTAAGATGGGTGTAGCTAACTTGGGTTGGCATAAGGAGACGGGAGAGAAGAATTGTGGAATAGAAACAATCCTTTAAAGTGGAAATTACAGTGTAACTGTAATTTACAACTATACTTCATAGTTATTACTATAGTTAATGTTTCCTTTCTTTAATGTTTCTTCTCTGTTTCCTTTTTTTAGGAATTTCCCATGCTTGGAGTCTCAGCAGTTGGGCCCAGGCTGGAAGGTGAGTGTTTATAGATGGGGAGAAGATATGAACAAAAGTAACAGCACTTTCAATTTTGGATAGTATTGAAAAAAACTCCTATGAAATATTTTCTATTTTAGAATAAGTAAAATCCTTTTAAAGAAAGAGTGGTCAAGTTACAGATATGCATTTATGCTCCTTGAAATTTACCTAATCTTCAAGAGAGGAGCATGCAGTTTTGCAGGACATTCTTTTAAAGGGCTGACTCCACCTTTCCTTCCCTTTTTAAAAATTCTGTGAAAGAATTTACAGGCTGGTGGCCACAGGAGCTCTAGGAGTTGAGAATAGAATTCAGGTTACACTGACAGCCTGGTGCCTGGAATTGTCACGGCCTGGAGCATATCAGTTGCAAAATAATTTGATTATCTGTTAGGTATCTTAGCATGAATTTATAAGGATTAGAGTTCTTACTAGTAAAACATTAATTTTATGTACCATTGTAGGGATTCTTTATCATGCTGGTTTGTCGGTATAGATTCTGAAAGTACAGGCCAGGTATGAGGTGAAGACCCCTAACTCCCCCCAAGAGTTAACTTGATTATTAGAAGGCCTTCCTGCCGCTATTATTGTTATCTCTTTGAAGGCTAGATTCAAGAATGTGGTAATTGGTTAATCATGTATCCGGATGGAAGGAGGGAATTAAGAGTGGACATTAATATCTTCTGGAAAGTTCTATCTAGGGAGATTCTTGATTGGATCTGACAATCCACCTGATACCAGAGAGGATATAGACCAGAGAGGATATAGACCAGTAGGAAGTCGTGCTAGAATGCTTTGATATGTTATGCTTAGGAATTGGCATGAACCGCACCGAGCACTAGGGGGACGAGCTGGCCCCACAGCTGTGTCACAAAGACTCACTTTGGGTTGCAGGCCGTGTTACAGAAGGAGAGAGGACAGACGGGTGAGAACTGGCCTGTAATCTGTGGGCAGATGCTTGCCCCATCCACGCTACGAAAGGCCACTCTTTTGACGTCTCCTGGTCGATTTACGCTACATTTTCCCTATGGTCCCGGTGTTCCCGGTGTTTTCTCCCCTTCCACACCCCTCCAACTGCTACTTGGTGGCCACTGCCTTTCCAAGCGGAGCCAGGAATTTCCCTCCCCCCCCTTCTGTCCCAGCCCTCAGCAGAGCTACTCCCGAGGAGCCCCACCAAGACCGAGGTGCGGCAGGCTGCTCAGCCCCCCCCCACACACCTTTTACGTTTTCTCCAACGGACCTGATCCCTTTCACCCCGCGACTGCTTGCAGTTGTCCAAGAACTCCTGCCCCACATGGACCTTGACAACCCTTAGGCACCAGTTCTGCCTTGGGGACAAGATGGGTTCCATGAACAACATTACTTGAGCCCAATTACACCTTTAAGATCAACAAAGATTTATTGCAGGGGTAGTCAAACTGCGGCCCTCCAGATGTCCATGGGCTACAATTCCAAATATGCTGGCAGGGGCTCATGGGAATTGTAGTCATGGACATCTGGAGGGCTGCAGTTTGACTACCGCTGATATATTCAAACCTCACTTTTGCATTTAGAGGGAAAAAAACAAATACACCAATATAAGATGGGGGAGACTTGTCTTGGCAGTAGCATGTGCGAAAAGTCTTAGTAGACCATACGTAGAACATGAGTCAGCAGTGTGACTCAGTAGCTAAGAAGGTAAATGGGATTTTGGGCTGTATCAAATGGAGTATCGTGTCCATATCACGGGATATGATGCTACCACTGTACTCTGCTCTGGTTCGGCCTCACTTGGAGTATTGTGTTCAGTTTTGGCCACCCCAGTTGAAGAGGGATGTTGGCAAACTGCTATGTGTCCAGAGGAGGGCAATGAAGATGGTGAGGGGTTTGGAGACCAAGATGTATGAAGAAAGGTTGGGGGAGCTTGGTCTGTTTAGCCTAGAGAGGAGACGACTGAGAGGGGATCTGATAACCATCTTCAAGTATTTAAAAGGGTGCCATATAGAGCAGCGGTCCCCAACCTTTTTATCACCGGGGACCACTCAACGCCTTTTACTGAGGCCCGGTGGGGGGGGGTAGTTCTCTACTCTCAACCACTGCCCTAGCGCTCTCTGATCGCTATGGCAATGTTTAAACATCCCTTCAAAATAAGATACAGACATGCCACAACAATGAAGTGTGTTGTAAAGGGCTGGGGGGATGAAATAAAGGGCCGGGGGGGGGAAGAAGGCGTCCTTCGGGGCACACCTCCAATTAGTCTAAGGACCACATGTGGTCCGCTGCCCACAGGTTGGGGATCGCTAATATAGAGGATGGAGCAGAATTGTTCTCTCTTGCCCCAGAGGGACAGAACAGAATGAATGGGATGAAATTAATCCAAAAGAAATTCCATCTAAACATCCAGAAGAAGTTCCTGACAGTTAGAGCGTTTTCTAATTGGAACAGGCTTCCTTGGGAGGTGGTGGATTCTCCATCTTTGGACATTTTTAAACAGAAGCTAGATAGCCATCTGACAGAGAGGCTGATTCTGTGAAGTCAAAGGGGTAAGTGATAGGGATGTGAATGTCCTGCATAATGCAGGAGGTTGGACTAGATCAGTGGTCCCCAACCACCGGGCTGCGGCTTCCTCTCCCCTCCCCCCCCCCGCAGTGAGAAACTTCCCAGGCCGCAAGCAAATCGGCCACCAAAGCGGCCGATTAGCTTGCTACTTGGCAAGCTTCTTTCTGCGGGGGGGGGGGGGGGAGAGGGTAGCGCAGCCGCTGGCGCAAACGCGCATGCGCGGCATTTCCACACATGCGTGCATACGCGAATTTGTTGCATATGCATGTTTGCGGCCGCGCATGGCGCAGAGGCACATGCACAGACCTGCTGCGCATGCATGGCACCCGGATCACCCTTCCCCCCCCATCGGTCTGCAACCTGAAAATAGCAACCCTGAAAAAGGTTGAGGACCACTGGACTAGATGACCCATGAGGTCCCTTCCAACACTATGATTCTATGATTTTGGTTGTCCTACTTCAAACCGAAAGGGCTACCCACTTAAATGAACAGGCTGTATCTTCTGCTGCTGCCAGCAGCAATTTCCCTCCCCACATTCCTGTCCCGGCCCTTACTTCAGCCACTCCAGAAGAGCCCCACCTAGCAGCCCAGAGTGCAGCTGCCTGAAGTGCCCCACAGAGACTATAGGAAATCCTTGCCAGGTTTCTGCTACAGCACGGAAAGGGTTACAATGACCAAGCCCTCAGGGAAGATGCAGCCAAGATGAAAGGCCCCTGTGGTGGGAGGAGGGAAAGCCTAGAGGGAGTCCAGATCTCTCCCTTGTAGTAAGCCGCTGAGGGGCGGGAGGGCCCCCCCCCCCATCATTTCAGGCTGCACATCATTTCATGCCGCCATACTCACTTCCATGAATAGCCTGGAAATTTTGCACCTGCTCATTTTACTCTCCCCGCAAACAAGGGCTGCCAGCCTCTAGGTAGAACCTGCAACTCTCCTCCTATGCTCATGAATAACGTATGTCACTTCCCCTGGAGATAAATGGCAAGGGGGAGGGATTCCATGGAATTTAACTCTGCTGAGGACTCCCTCTCCCCCTCAACACTTTCCTCTCCAAGCCTCCCTCCCCTAATCCCAAGAACTTTACCTGCCTGGCGCTGGCAGCCCTCACAGAAACCAAAACCTGGTCTTCTTCTTAGTTACATGAGTCAGAAACTGCTAGCTGTCCAACGGCCACCCAGCAGAGGGCAAAGATATCTTCTTCTGTTTTTATATACAAGTTTTTTTTATTTTATACAAGTTTTTTTTATTTTCATAAAGATAGAAATATAGAATGCAATACGAGTTATTAATACAAAGAACTGTAAAATATAAAATATAATCATCATTTGAAAATGTACGACCCCACATTAACTACACAATGATATAAACTTTTGCCCAAAGCTGAGTCTAAGAGCCATCCACATTTCCACTACATTTTTAAAAAAGGCCTATTTAGATATAAGTTGTTAATAATCAACCTACTTGAGAAATCGTAGACCTCACGTTAACTGCTTGATACAATCTAAGAGCTATCCTGACAGATATTTCTAGGTTTAAGTTAGATGCTTAACATTAAACATTTCTTGTAAAACAGTATGAGTTTTGGCCCTGTATACTCTAATGAAGGGAAAAGAAAATAGGGCTTTACCTTAAAGATGTACAAAAAAAAAAAATTACAAGAGGATTTCATAGCTTCTCCTTATCCTTAATACAGATACATCTACAAAACAATTTATACTTGACCCATTCTAAGAGTCATCCTGACAGGTATATTTTCAGATTTAAGTTAAGAGCTTAACATTAAACGTTTTCTACAGATCAGTGTGAGCTTTGGCCCTATAACAATACACTAATAAAGAAAAAATAAAAACTAAGGGGGGAAAACCCCGTTTTATATTTCCAACACTAACGATTATATTACCTATATGCCTACAAAAGAAAAGAAACAAGAGAGAAAGAAACACTGCTCCCCCTTTTTCATAAAAATAGAAATATGGAATACAGTATATGTTATTAATACAAAGAATAGTAAGTTTCCAGGTTTAGATTAAATGCTTAATATTAAACATAGAACAATATGAGCTTTCGGTCTTCTTAAGGGGGTCTCATCTCGAGGCTTGCTACATCTTGTCGTTCCCGTAGACTTATATTCTGTCCCATTGGCCTTTGGCGTAGAAAGTGCAGTTGTACTCTTTCCCGCAGAATATGCATCGATAAATCTTGAGGCCGTTGCACCTCCTGGACTCCAGTATCAATACAATTTTTTTCCCAAAGAGCTCCTTTAAATCGGTTACTTTCACTACAGATCCATATATCTTTTGATTGATTTTTGTACACTGTTGCTTTGAGATGGCTGTATGTCTTTTTAAAAGGGTGTCCTTATCTGGGCTGCAGAACTCCGACATCCCCTTTTCCGTCTCCAAAATTTCAGATTTCTCTTCTACTGTTGGCTTTCCACCTTGCTTAGAGCTGTCATCAGCCACTGTTATTGATCCATCATTCCTGTTGGAGACTTCTTCCTTGCCATCTTGGATCTCCTTGAAGATATTTTTAACCAATCCTTCTGTAAATGCTTTGAAATCTTGGGTTTGTTTCTCTATTAGATGAGCCAATCTTTTTAACATAGACATGTTTTTGACTTAAAAAACAACAGCCGGCCTCAAACAATTTTACAAGTGGCCAGTAGAGGTCCTCTGTTTTATCCTCTAACATTCCGACACAGGCATGTGACGCATTGAAGTCAGTAAGGCAGATATTCTCGTGCTGGAACAGAGTTCTCGTGAGATCTTCCCATTCACAGCTCTTATCTCTTATCTCCGAAAACCAAAACAATTGCAGTAAGAGCTTTTGCCAATTAATTTGAGTTGATTTGAGTCCTTCTTCTGCTTAGTTAGGAGAATTAGCCTGCCTCATAATGAGGTGGCTTCGGGCAGAGCAGAATAAAAGGAGGGGGAAACAAAGGGCTTTGATGCAGGAAGAGTGATGGAGAAAAAAAAACGAGAGATACTTGCAGTAACTGATGTTTTGGAACTCAGCCGATGTCCTCCCCTCAGTTCACAACGTTCATTTGCTGTAAATCATCGTGTAGGGTTGAAGCAGATACTTTAAGATTAAAGAGAGAAAAGAAAGTCCGAGATAGAAAATGGCAGTTGTCCTCTGGACCTGTAACGCTGACAGCCTATAATCCAGGGAGATATACTCCCTAAAGGATTGGAGACGGCCCCAGGAACTTCCTGGGTAGAAAGGTGAGGTGGGGTTTGCATACTCCTCCTCTTTTCTGCCAATTGCTTGCGCGATTGACCCCTGTCAGGCTTCAGAGATAGCAGAGCAGATGCCCTGCAACCCTCTCAGAACGACATCTTAGCCGGAAGTCGAGAGCAAAGATATCTTAAAATTCTGTTGGGGGTCGGTCTCAGGCTCCCTTGCCTGTGCTTCTGGCATGAACTCACTCTTTGATTTGTTTCTTCATCCAGCAGAGCGTTTCTTGATTCACTCTCCTATATGTCTGCCTTCCTTTGATTGGGGTGGGGGACGCTGCCCATCTGGCATCACTCTAGGCCACACTCCTCATTGGATATTTTCTTGTCGAGACTAGGTGTGCAGATTCCTTCATACTCAAGGGCACCTGTTGTCTCTTCCTGGACTTCACAGTGTTAACATACAGGCTGCGAGTCACACTTTGAAGTGATGGGGCAGGGAACCCTTCCTTCCTTCCTTCCTTCCTTCCTTCCTTCCTTCCTTCCTTCCTTCCTTCCTTCCTTCCTTCTTTCTTGTATTTATAGGTACAACTGGTTTTAAATCTAGTTCATTTATATAATGTGCTGTGTCCTAAAAGCAATTACCGTTACATTATATACAGACTTTATTTTAAGAATGATTAGTTACTTGTTTTTTTAACCTGGAGAATGATCTAGGTAGTGAGACACATGTAAAACCATAATGAGATTTCTGCAGAGTGCAGCTTATCATCACCAGATTTGGATGCCTGCCCCTTTGTTCTCAGGGATTTTATTGTCCTTATACTAGATTCAAAGCCCATTCGTGAGAACAGGCTTTTAAAGCCCCCCCCCCCATGTGCTTCTAGGCCTGAGGGGAAGGCCTGCTTTCCCCCCTCCTCCCTGGCATCAGCGCAGCCTTCTGCTCGGGCTTAGAAGCACACCCGGGGCCTCTTTGAGGCCCCGGGTGTGCTTCTAGGCCCAAGGGGAAGGCCTCCGTCTTTACTCACAGTGTCCTGCCGCTTCCCCGTGGCTTTCTGGCCTGTCCTGGTGAGAGCCTACATCAATATTGGGATTTATATTGCATAGTACTTATATTGGATGAATAATTCTAAAAGTACACATTGATCTTTGACTGGCAACCTTTAGGGGAAAATGCTTTTGTGCTGTACTAAAGGAACTAAAAAAATCCCCTGATTCAACAGGGCTGGTATCCCAGTCTAGTGAATAAAACCAGGCATTGCAGTGTAAATAGGATTTGAGTGTAGATGCTGTTCAGCCTTACAGCACTGCTGTCAAAGGGCTGTATTGAGGAAAGCAATGCAGTGCAGATATCATCTGCATCTGGGGGCACATCCAGTATATGCAAAGTCCCTGAAGTGTTGTCCAGAAGCCTTATTTTGTTTGTGATTACCTTAATTGGACTGGGGCACTGTCTTGCCATGCTGTACAGTAAGTATCATCACCACATTATGGTCATGACCATAGCAAGACAGGGGACATCACTCCACCTTCCTCTGTAACAAACCTTTCTATTTTCACACCCTTTCCTATCCCTGAAAGAACTCCCAAAAGTGAATAATCTTTGAGAAACTTGTTACTTGATTTTGATTCAGTCCTAGATTTAACAAGGAAAAGGTGGGGTAGGGCTTAGCAGTGCTTAAGTTTAGCATTTGAGAGCACATTTCTAGCTTCCTGGTAGCCTTCCTTGTTATTGCAAACCGTAGATCAGTGGTCCCCAATCTTTTTATCACCGGGGACCACTCACCAGGGACCACTCAACGCCTTTTACTGAGGCCCGGTGGGGGGGGGGCGTAGTTTACTCCTCTACTCTCAACCACTGCCCTAGCGCTCTCTGATCGCTATGGTAATGTTTAAACATCCCTTCAAAATAAGATACAGACACGCCACAACAATGAAGTATGTTGTAAAGGGCCGGGGGGGGGGGGGATGAAGTAAAGGGCCGGGGGGGGGGGAGAAGGCGTCCTTCAGGGCCCACCTCCAATTAGTCAAAGGACCACATGTGGTCTGCGGCCCACAGGTTGGGGATCGCTACCGTAGATGATAGCTTTCCTTGAATGCAGTATGGGAGAGATGTGTGAATAGTACAGATGTGTAGGTCTTTAAAAAAAATCACTGGGATTATACTTTGGTGTAAATTCTTGTTTGATCTCCTTTGTTTAAGGTAATGTTAGTATACTGTGTGAATCAAGGCAGTAGCTAGCACAAATAGAAATATAAACAATATAGTCTCAAAGTGGTATAAAATAGTTTTTGATTAATAGATAATAAAACAATTCTTTTAAAAATTAAATATATATATTATTTATATTTCTTTAAAGTATGTTTAGGGTTCTTGTTCACATACTATAACAACTGTGATCACTAGATGGTGCTGTCACCTAACTAGCCATTGGTTTATGCTTTACAGATCTTCTAGTACAGTGGTTCTCAACCTGGGGGTCGAACAACCCTTTCACAGGGGTCATGGCAGTGTAAGCAGCTTGGCCGGGTAGGGGGGAATGCCATCTACACAACAGCCTTGTGGGGTAGATCGAGATAGAGCATTCGTCTGTCTGGAGCAGCAGAAAAGAGTGAGATCGGCATGGTGATACAAGAGGCAGAACTGAACTAAGAAATCCCAGAAAAAAAACAATTTATATACAACCATGAACAATGGATCTTCACACCATTGGTCAGTTTTGGTTTAATTTCTGTGAAAGAACACTTGCATAATTTTATGGTTGGGGGTCACCACAAAAGGAAGAACTGTATTAAAAGGTCACAGCATTAGGAAGGTTGAGAACTACTGTTCTAGTAGCTTACTTCTAGTAAAGTTTATCTTCCTCTATTTCTCTTTTTTTCTGTGTAGAAAAGAACCATACAACAAGGTTCACTTGCCCAGCAGGGTTTCACTTATTCTTTAAAATATTATTATAGTATAATTTGAACGCATGAAAAAGTGGAAAAAATTAAATTAATTGAGTAACATGATAAAACCATACAATAAAAGAAAGAAAGTAAAATCAATAAGATTAAAGCCAAAATTAAAACGGGCAGCAAAATCAATAAAAATAAAATAAAAATAGATCAGCAAGCAGTTCATGGAAATATTCCAGGGGCAGTAAAATTTCAGATCAGACAGCAGACATTTTATGAAAGGCCAAGGTAAGATAGTCAATAAAAAAATTCAACCAGGGCAAAATGAAAACAAAACCTATAGAAATTCAAGCTTTCCATTAATGGACATAATCCTGTAGGAAAGGAATTCTATCAACTAGGAAGAAGTGCAGTTTTTACTGTACATCAGCCTTGTCTCTGTTGTTGAGGCCCACAGAATGAATGTCTTGACCTACAGTTAGATATATGCAAGAGGATAGTCTTTCGAGTAACCTAGGTTAAGACTATATTTGTCTTGACAGGGAAGAACTACATCTTGGAATTGTGCTAGGAAGCAAATTAAAAGCCAGATATTTTAAGACTAGCGTGATCTTCATAGATAACATCAGCAGGCAATCTGGAGACAGCCTACTGAATTGTTGGAAGCTTCTAAGTGTTTGTGTAGTGGTTAAGAGCAGTGACCTCTAATCTGGAGAGCTGAGTTTGATTCCCTGTTCTTCCATATGCAGCCAGTTGGATGACCTTGGGCTAGTCACAATCCTGTTAAAGCTGTTTTCAAAGAGCAGTTCTATCAGAGTAAACTTAATGTATTATTCTTTAAAAAACTGCTCCCCCCCCGCCTCACCCCCAATACTCAACTTTTTAGCTGTTTCTTACGTCTACCCTGGTCCTGAAGCTTTACATAACAAGGTGGGGGAAGTGGAGAAGTCTCATGGTACGTAATATGAAACCTGTTAGTGAAATCATCAGTCGTTTCCAAGATGTCCCACTGATTTAGGATTAATTATTGGATTTACAGCTTTATTTTGCAGTTCATGTTGCAATTTAGAAAAGGGGTATAGCTCAGTAATAAGAGTATCTGCTTTACATGCTGAAGATCCCTGACATTTCTAGTTTAAAAGATTAGGTAGTGGGTAATGTGAAACACTGCCAGAGACACTGGGTAGCTCTTGCCAGTTAGAGCAGGCAGTAGTAATCTTGAAATACCTGTGGTCTGACTCAGCCAGATGCAGCTTTATATGTTTGTGTGTTCATGAAAGTACGGTTGGGATTATACCCTATCCTGGATAGTCCAGGCTAGCTGGATCCTGCTGGATCTGGGGGGGTAGTCTTTTGCCGAGGCACGTTGCCACCGCCTGAGCCCCTGCTCCACTTGCTTTTCCGCCGGCACCCCTGACTTCCTGCTGCCCACTGGGGGGGGCGCTGCCAGCAGCATCTGCGCAGTGCCATACCGAGGGGGAACCCCAGCCATGGCGGCCACTGGATAGTACCAAAGGTGAGCCAGCGACAGAGTGGCAGGGCAGCCCCCGAGGTAGCAGCCGGGGAGGAAGACTAGGAGGAGCCGCGGCCCGGTACTGACTGATCCACGGACCGGTCCCGGTCCCTGGCCCAGGGGTTGGGGACCCCTGCTGTAGGGTCACCATAAATCAACTGTGACTTCATGGCACTTTTCACCACCATACCATCTTATCCATTTGGTGCCTCTTAATAATTGTGAAACAGCCTTGGGGGACGGACTGTCCGGGCTTGCCCCTACAGCTCCCACCCTCCCTCACCAAGCCCTCACCCCTTGCCTCACAGACATGCCTGGCTGCTACAGCCAGCCAGTCGGTGACTCCTCCGCTCCATTTGCAGGGCCCCAGGTAAGAGGCCCAGCCGGGGGGGGGGGGGGATTACTACTCCGAAAGGCCTGGAAAGACCTTGCACAGGCCCCGGGTGTGCTATCAAGGCCTTTGGAAAGCCATCCGGCCGAGGGGGGTGGAGGGAGAGGGAGCACTTCCCAAAGGCCTCACACAGGCCCCAGGTGTGCTTTCAAGGCCTTTGGGAAGCCCTCCAGCCGAGGGGGAGTGGGGGGAGAGGGAGCGCTTCCGAAAGGCCTGGAAAGGCCTCGCACAGACCCCAGGTGTGCTATCAAGGCCTTTGGGAAGCCATCCGGCCGAGGGGGGGTGGAGGGAGCGCTTCCCAAAGGCCTGGAAAGGCCTCCCTGCAGCCCCGGGTGTGACCCTTTCAAAGCCTGCCTGGTTTACCACTAATCACAGTATAATTCTGTATGACAAATATTAAGTACTATATAATTCTGTATGACAAATATTAAGTACTATATGGATTCTCCTCTTGACTCGGTTCCAGGCTTATATTTACTGCCTCTTAAAATTAGTAAAGAGAACAAATTAACTATGCATGGGCAGTACTGTAAAAGTTGTAGACAAGACTTATTCTCCTTTCTAGGCAAAAAGCCAGTAAGATGCCCTGTAGCTGGATGAATCATCATAACTTTAACCTATGAATACAGAATAGTGTGACGTCAGCTGTCCTGCCCCTATGAGTATGTGGCTGTTGACCTGTAGGTCAATATTGCACATTCCCAGATAAGTGCTACATTTCAAGGTTGTATTAAATAACTATGGTAAATTGGGATGAATTTAGCAGTCAGCATCTTTAGTAACTGCTGATATTTCAGGCTCAAAGCATTGTCACATAATGTCTTGCAGGTTACTAGCATCTTGCACTGTTCCTCTCCTTTCAAGTGCCCGTACAGTGACATCTTATGAAAATATTGGAAGATGGGAAAAGAAGAATAGAATAGTTTATCCTCCTCAACAACCTGGAGAGCGTCGAAGACCTGCGGTAATTCCCCCCCCCCCCGTGTATACAATGAAATTGCAGAGCTGGTAGTTATTACAGTCTTTGTCTCATTTTGTAAGGCACCAGTTTCTGAGCAAGTAAATTGAAGTGTTAGAATGAGCTAGGACAACATACTGATATCAAATGTAAAATAGCAACAAATTAGCATACAGCATAATAGAGGAGCTTACAACCAGATGTGATAACTGAATGGTATTAGCATGTATAGTGAGATAAGAAAGTAATATCTCTGTTAATCCCTTGGGATTCCAGCATCCTGAGTGTTGTGATAACTTGTAACTCAACAAATTTCTAAACTCGCCTGCTTCTGAACTTCCTTTGCAATAAAAGAGGGACTTTGAGGTCCTCCGTGAATTGTCCTGGAAGGCTGAAGTATTCTCCTGCAGGTTTCTTAGTTTTGTGATTCATGATACTAGATTGTGTCCATTTATCCTTTGGCACAGTATTTAACCTGTATGCTAATTTGTTGGTATTCACATGTCTTATCAATTGCCTTCATCCAGTCCGAGCTGGATTTACTGCTCAATTACTTATGGTTCTTAACTGTGATTGGCTATTGTCAAATTGTTTGCTTTGCTGCTAAGCACAGCTAAAATCAAAGTGGTTACCTCAGAGACAAATACAATGTGTGTGTGTACTTAAGTGTTTCCCATCTTATCCTCTGTGTACATTAATTGATTCTGCTAGCAATATAATTTGAATATATGCATTTTATTTCTGGGCAATGAAGTGTACACGAGACTACATTTGATAAAATGATTAATGTGTCTCTGAATTTTTCTTAATTTTGAAATGTTTGTATTTTCTTTTCCTTTAAAAAAATTACTTTACCGTTCTCCAATTTGTTCTGGCCATAATCCTGCCTGGTGAAAGAATGGGAGTTAGGTTGTCATTGGAGGCAACATTAGCATGGTCATAGAATCGTAGAATTGGAAGGTACCTTCTGAGTCAAATAGTCTAGCGATCCCCAACCTGTGGGCCGCGGACCACATGTGGTCCTTCGACTAATTGGAGGTGGGCCCCGAAGGATCCCGTCTCCCCCCCGGCCCTTTACTTCATCCCCCCCACCCTTTACAACACACTTCGGGTGTCATTGTCTCCCATCACTCCCAGATGGGACTATCTCGTTGCAGAGAAACAAGCTCAGGGTTCCCATTGATTAGTCATTGTCATGAGTTAATATTTCCATGAAAATAAAATGTTCCTTATGTTCATTGTTGTGGCATGTCTGTATCTTATTTTGAAGGGATGTCGTCCACTCCCTGCAATATGTAGGACACTTACAACCTTATCGCTTATCGACTGTAACTTGACACCCCCTTGATTCTTCACAGAATCAGCTTCTTCGTCAGATGGCTATCCAGCTTCTGTTTAAAAATTTCCAAAGATGGAGAACCCACCACCTCCTGAGGAAGCCTGTTCCACTGAGAAACCGCTCTAACTGTCAGGAACTTCTTCCTGATGTTTAGACGGAATTTCTTTTGAATTAATTTCATCCCTTTGGATCTGGTCCGTCCCTCTGGGGCAAGAGAACAACTCTGCTCCATCCTCCATATGGCACCCTTTTAAATACTTGAAGACGGCTATCAGATCCCCTCTCAGTTGTCTCCTCTTCAGGCTAAACAGACCAAGCTCCCCCAACCTTTCTTCATACATCTTGGTCTCCAAACACCTCACCATCTTTGTTGCCCTCCTCTGGACACCCTCCAGTTTGTCTACATCCCTCTTCAACTGTGGGGCCCAAAACTAAACACAGTACTCCAAGTGAGGCCGAACCAGAGCAAAGAGGTACCATCACCTCCCGTGATCTAGACACGATTTTCTGTTTGATACAGCCCAAAATACCATTTGCCTGTTTAGCCACCAAGTCACAGTGCTGACTCATGGTCTGCGAAGACTACTAGATCCTTTTCACACATACTAATGCCAAGACAAGTCTCCCCCATCCTATATTGGTGAATATGTTTTTTCCTAGCTAAATGCAGAACTTTACATTTGTCCCTATTGAATTTCATTTTATTCAGTTTAGACCAGTTCTCAAGCCTGTTAAGATCATCCTGTATTCTGATTCTGTCTTCTGTTGTGTTTGCTACCCCTCCCAGTTTAATATCATCTGCAAATTTAATAAGTATCCCCTCTAATCCCTCATCCAAATCATTTATAAATATATTGAACACACAGGCCCCAAGACAGATCCCTGGAGCACTCCACTTCTTTTCCAAGAGGATGCTCTTAACAAGTACCCTTTGGGTACGATCAGTCAACCAGTTATCAATCCACCAGACAGAATTAGGATCCATACCGCTTTTTACCAGCTTGTCAACAAGGATATCATGTGGAACCTTATCATAAGCTTTACTGAAATCCAGATAAACAGCATTCCCCTGATCCAGCAAAGTAATCACTTTCTCGAAAAAAGAGATAAGGTTGGACTGACATGACTTGTTCTTGTGAAACCCGTGCTGAGTCTTAGAAATCACAGCTCTCTGCCCAAGCTGCTCAAGGACCGACTGTTTGATGATATGTTCCAATATTTTGCCAGCTACTGATGTCAAGATTAACAGTTACCTGCATCCTTTTTCCCTTTCTTGAAGTCATGCAAGTTTCTGACCTGCCTGGCTGACAATTTCATTTATCAAATGGTAGATGAACCCACAAGAGGTTTACCCATCCTGGACTTAATACTGACCAACAGGCAAGAGTTGGTGGATGAGGTGAAGGAGGTGGGGACCCTAGGGGGAAGTGACCATGTCCTCATAGAATTCCTTTTGAGATGGGGAGCCAAGGAAGCTTGTAGCCAGACGCGGATGTTGGATTTTCATAGGGCAAACTTTAATAAACTCAGAGACATGATGAGTGTCATACCATGGACGAGAATGCTGGAAGGGAAGGGAGCATGTGAAGGGTGGGCGCTACTCAAACAAGAGCTATTGCATGCTCAATCAATGACTATCCCAGAAAGACGAAAACACTGCAGGAGCTCTAAGAAGCCTATTTGGATGAACAGAGAACTTCAAGAGGAACTAAGAAAGAAAAGGAAAATGTTCAGGAAATGGAGGGAAGGACAGAGCTCTAAAGAAGAGTACCTACAGGTTACTAGGCACTGTAGATCAATCATCGGAAAGGCCAAAGCTGAGAGTGAGCTAAGATTGGCCAGGGAAGCCCATTGTAACAAGAAAAGATTTTCAGTTATGTGAGGAGCAAACGTAAAGTAAAGGAGGCAATAGGCCCACTGTTGGGTGCGGATGGACAAACTAACGAAAGATGCAGAGAAAGCAGAAAGGCTTAGTGCCTATTTTACATCTGTTTTTTCCCACAGGTCAAAGTGTTTAGGCACATCTAGAGATGGCCAAAGCCAAAGGACAGTGTCTGGGTGACAGGTTAACATGGATAGAGAGGTTGTCAAGAGGCATTTAGCTGCACTGGATGAGTTCAAATCCCCTGGTCCGGATGAAATGCACCCGAGAGTACTCAAAGAACTTTCCAGAGAACTTGCACAGCCCTTGTCCATCATCTTTGGAACGTCTTTAAGGACTGGAGATGTCCCGGAGGACTGGAAGAGAGCAAATGTTATTCCAATCTTCAAAAAAGGGAGGAAGGATGACCTGGGAAACTACAGACCAGTGAGTCTGACCTCTGTTGTGGGGAAGATAATGGAGCAGATATTAAAGGGAGCTATCTGCAAACAACTGGAGGACCATTTGGTGATCCAAGGAAGTCAGCATGGATTTGTCTCCAGCAGGTCCTGCCAGACCAACCTAGTTTCCTTTTTTGACCAAGTAACAGGTTTGCTGGATCGGGGAAATTCGGTTGATGTCATTTACTTGGATTTTAGTAAAGCTTTTGACAAGGTTCCCCATGATGTTCTGATGGATAAGTTGAAGGATTGCAATCTGGATTTTCAGATAGTCAGGTGGATAGGGAATTGGTTAGAAAACCACAGTCAAAGAGTTGTTGTCAGTGGTGTTGATTTGGGGCCAAGGGACCAAGCCCTATGAAGATAGGTTGAGGGACTTGGGAATGTTCAGCCTGGAGAAAAGGAGGTTGAGAGGGGACATGATAGCCCTCTTTAAGTATTTGAAAGGTTGTCACTTGGAGGAGGGCAGGATGCTGTTCCTGTTGGCTGCAGAGGAGAGGACACGCAGTAATGGGTTTAAACTTCAAGTACAACGATATAGGCTAGATATCAGGAAAAAAAATGTCACAGTCAGAGTAGTTCAGCAGTGGAATAGGCTGCCTAAGGAGGTGGTGAGCTCCCCCTCACTGGCAGTCTTCAAGCAAAGGTTGGATACACACTTTTCTTGGATGCTTTAGGATGCTTAGGGCTAATCCTGTGTTGAGCAGGGGGTTGGACTAGATGGCCTGTATGGCCCCTTCCAGCTCTATGATTCTATGATTCTATAAGATGGGGACAACATTTGCCCACCTCCAATTATCTGACACCTCACCTGTTTTCCAAAAAGTTTCAAAAATAATGGACAGGGGTTCATTTCCCTCACAAGAGAAGACTGAGGAGAAATAGGAGTTAAGCAGTTCAGCCCTCTTTCTGACCACTGGACTCTACCCAACATACCTTTAAGTGTGTTAAAATCTGCTTTCCTGAAGTCCAGTCTATATGTCCAACTATGTAAAGATTTTTTTCTTTCTCAGAATTGAAAATTCCAACATTTTGTCTAGTGTGCCCACTACTTCCACCTCATCCATCAGTTCTTCCGTATTGATGAGAATTAAGTCTAAAATAGCAGACCTGCTGGTTCCCCTCTACTTTCAGGGAAATGAAGCTGTCAGCAAGACAAGTTAAGAAATTAACAGTGTTAGTATTTTTAGCAGAATTGATCTTCCAACAGATATCACAAGTATAAAGATTCTTAACATCTATTGCTACACCTCCCCACTTCTTTACTTGTCTGTCCCTTCTGAATAGATTGTATCCCTTGATTCTAGTATTCCAATTATGAGTATTATCCCACCAGGTTTCTGTGATTCCTATTAGGTCATAGTCTCCTTCCTCTATTAGGACTACTAGTTCCTCCTGCTTGTTTCCCATACTCTGTACATTAGTGTAGAGACATCATAATCCATCCTTTGTGTGCCTCATGGTTTTGGCTTTTGAACTTCCTTACTAGTTAGTAGTTCCCTGCTTATACGCCGTTCCCTGTAGCTTTGCAATCTTCCTATCTTCAGTTCCTGCCATCATACCAGATTCTGAATTTACCTCCTGCTCCCCTTTTGGTTTTAATTTAAAGCCCTCTTCACCAGGTGTGCAAGGATTCTCCCAAAAATACTTTTTCCATGCCTTGTGAGGTGCACACCATGTACTGATAGTAGCCCCTCATATTGATATCATAGACCATCATAGAAACTGACATCATAGAAACCCAAACTTTTCTTGAGGACACCAGTTTTGTAGCCAGTCATTTACTTGCATGATTTTTCTCTCCCTTCCTAAGCCACGGCCACTTACAAGAAGGACTGATGAAAACACAACTTGGACTCCCAGGTCCTTTGCCTTTCCCCCCAGATCCACAAAGTCTTTCTTAATATGTTCCATACTCTGCCAGCCAGATTTGTTCCTACATTGATGAGAAGGAAGGGGTAGCAATCTGTGGGTTTGATTTTCTTGTCCAGCCATTCCATTACATCCTTGATGTGTGCACCAGGTAGGCAGCAGACTTCTCAAGACAACAAGTCTGGTCTACACACTTCGGCCTCTACACCTCTCAGTAGGAAATCCCCAATCACCAGCACCCGTTTCTTTGTACTCTTGGGAGCAGACCTAGAACTCTCACCTGTGGGGGCCTGTGAAGTGTTTCTTGGGCTTTGTGGGTTCTGTGGAGGAGAAGTCCTAGAACTCTTACCTGTGATGGCCTGTAATTTGTTTCCTGGATTTCGTAGGGGCTTGCTCTTCATGGAGAATTGCTCATGCTCCTGTGTTCCTGAATCAACATATTCAGGTAGATCTTTGAAACGATTCCTGAGCATCAGTGGGGCAGAGCTTCTCCTTATTCTTCTACTCCTGTGTGTAACAGCCTTCCATTTAATATCCTGTTATGTTCTGGGTTTTTTAATAACTTTCTCTTCTCCTGCACTTGCGTTCTCAAGAGTGTTTTATAAGTTCCATCCACAAACTCTTCACCCTCCTTTATATGCTGCAAAATATTCAAGCATTCCTCTAATTCCTGTACCTTCTCCAGCAGAGCCACTAATTTACACTTGCTGCAGGTGTAAAAGCAGTCCCCCCGAGTTAAGAAGATAAACATGGCACAGATGGAACATGTCACTACCTCATCTCTTCCATGCCACTTTGATCCATCAAAAATACTTCTCAACCGGTCCTGTACTTCCCTGAATCCTTCAGCTTGATCTTCCAGCGAGAGCCAAAGGCCAAGAGTCCTTTAGCTCTTGCCCTTTGGCTCCTTACAGAATCTTCTGCCTTGATACATAACCCATCAGTCCTTTGGTTTTTGTAGCCTCTGGAAAGCAAGAGCCTTTTATAGCACAAAGGCCCAGTTAGCAGAGGGTGGATCTTGTAGTCAGCTCCTCCATCAGCTCCTGAAACACCACTTCCTTCTTCTTCCAGCTTCAAGTGGTCATTCATGGAAGACTTCACTATGCTGCTGCAATTCATGCATTATTATCTTTAAACCGCTCCTGTGGAGCGGATTAAATAAAAGGGTAAGGGCTGTCTGGGAGGAGTTAGGACGGGCCCCGTCCGGGATAGAAACTCGGAGGGTCCAATCAGGAGCCACGAAGCGGCTCCTGATTGGACCCTCCGAGTGCCCATCCAGAGCCCAGCAGCCAATTGTGCGGCTCCCCATTGCCTGCTTGGCCCGGCCTCGCCCACCAGGGGTCTCGCTGCGCAGAAAGACTAGCTGCCTTCCTACGCGGTGAGTCCTCCCGGCACCTTCCCCTTGCCCTTGGGAAAGGAGCAGGGACGCCGCGTCAAAGATGCGGCGTCCCTGCTCCTCTCCCGCCCCCCCAATGCTCCCAAACAACACAGACTACACCCCCTCCCCCTCACGCCCCTTCCCACGATGACCCTTCCCACAACCCTACCCCTCAAGCCCCTTCCCACCCACCGCTACATATCCCCCCTCGCCCTCCACACCCCTTCCCATGCCGCTGCCGCCGCCACCGCTTCCCACACATGCACCCACACACACATGCAAGCACCCACCCACCCCTCGATAACCCCCTTCGCCCACCACACCCCTTCCCACCCTGCCGCCGCTTCGACCACAACACACACAGACGCATGCATGCACCCACCCACCAGTAAATACTGCCCGTCGCCCCACCAACCCCTTCCCGCGCCGCTGCCACGCCACCACGGCCGCCCCCATCCCCGCCCGTCCCACCCCCACCCCACCTGTCCCTTTACCCACCCGATGAATGCTCGCCCCACGCCTCCTTACCTTTCCCCCGTCCTCTGTCTCCACGGCCCTTTCTGTAGTGCTGCAGCTATGCCGTGTGTCCCGCGTGGCCGTTGCCGCGGTGCTACACTGAACCAGGCATGCGCGGACTCCCACGCATGCCTGGTTGCCCTTCCTAGCGCGGCCCCCCCACCTCTCCACCATGCATGCACGGCCTCCCGCGCATGCGTGCCAGCCCTCACCGGACCCGCGACAGCCCCCCCAACACAGCCGCACCGTCCCCAACAACTTGGATGCCCACGAAGGTGAGTCGCCTGTGAGAGGTGGGTGTGGGTGTGTGGGTGCGGCCGCCCGTCTCCCTTCCCCCTACTCACCTTTCAAAGCCCATTTTTATAAATGGGCTTTGAAACTAGTAATTATATAACGTGAAGGTCACTCACCCATGCAGTCTCCTTTGAATTCCAATCCTGGGAATTTGAATAGTACCTGAAGTGTCATATTGAAACCATCCAAAATCAGGACAGTGGTCCACTGGCCCACCATGCCAACAAGGCTGAGGAGCACGTGCTTTCTTCACATGGGATCTGATGTTTGCATAATGAAACAAAGAAGATCTGAGCCATGTGTGCTCATCAGGGTACCACCTTGTGTAGGGCAGCAACCAGAATATGCATCACCATGTCTTCTACAACTATAAGAAGTCACTCTGTGTGCATAAATCCCTCAACTGAGATACATGCATGCAGGGCTTGATTGCTTTCCTTCATTCGATAGGAAATCAGAGGTCCTTTGATGCTGGGCAGAGAAAGGATAAGCAGGGTGAATTCAGCACTGTGCTGGTGGTGAGGGTGAGGGAGGGAGAGAGAGAATGGTATGAACAAACGTTTGCCATCAAGGCATTATAACCTCCCTCATTTAATTAATTTAAAGAATAAACTTTTCATGTTTTTAAAGGAAATTTACCACTGCAGAAGACATATTAAATACAGTATGGACAAGATGTGGTATGTGGCCAAGCTGGTAAGAGAAATTATTTTGGTAGGCTTTGTTGTATAAAGTGTGCTTGATTTTGTTGTGATTTCATATTCTATTTAATTAATCTTGCCCTACGTACTTGTGGCTGAAAGAATTCGGGCTAATTCATCACTTGCGTTACAAATGGAATGTTGTGTGAATTGCATATTTAGCATCCAGCACAAGAAGGTTTGGCTGTTGTGCCCCAGAAAAGTACACATGAATCTGCCTCATACTGTATCAGACCCTCGGTCCAATAAGGTCAGCATTGTCTTCTCAGACTGTCAGTTGCTCTCCAAGGTTTTTCACATCACCTATTGACATATCCTGTAACTAGAGATGCCAGGGATTGAACCTGGGACCTTCATGCCAAGCAGATGCTCTGCCACCATACCACAGCCCAGTGGTAAAGAGGAAAGACACTGTTGTTCGAAATACACAGGGCAGCAAAGACCAAAGCAATGGTGAATTCCTTTTTCCTTTTGAGGAACAGAAAGCACATCAGGCTCATTTCCAGAATGTCAGATCCTTTATAGTTGCTGGTGATGTGACTGCCACAAGAAAGTCATCTGAAACTTGCTTCTTGAGACAGCTGCTTCACACAGCCAGAGTCTACCAAATATTCTTGTTTGTAGCTTGTGTTGGTCATGCTGTGAAGGTTAATCATGCCACCTTTAAATGACTTGCTGCATGGGACAGATACAATATCAGAGCAGTTTGTATCGTGAGTGACAGATCTAGATGTACATGAGAGATTTGGGAATAATGTTTCTAGGAAGATTTTGGAAGAAGCCAATTTGTGTGATTCTTCCCACGCTGCTGTTGCTTTGTAAATCCCTAGTGCTTTTTGTCAAAATTCTTTAAATTATCACTTACATCAAATCAAAGCAACTAGTAATCAATGGGCATTGCTGTATAGATCTAATACTTTTAACTTACAATATGCTAGCTATTCAACCTAGTCAGATTAAGTCCTTTATGAGATTTGGTTCACTATATGCATTGTATTGCAAATTCTTCCTTCTGCTCCCAATTGCTTGATGGTTTAATTTTTCCTGTGACTTTTCATTCCAGATACAAGGCATGAGCATAGATGAGGCAGTAGCTCAGCTGGAATTCATTGATAAAAAGGGAGCAAAAGTGGTCAAAGAGGTATGTCTTTAGAATTCCATTTTCTAAGGTCAGACCCATGTGTTGGAGCAACTGCCAATATACCAAAAGAATGGTCTGAAGGGAGCAGATTTTTTAATTTGCCTATTAGTACTGAACTTTTTGGACTCACTCTGTTAATTCTCCCTGGCTTGCAAAGGGATTGGTTATCTATTATCAAATAAGAATCAACATAGTGAGCTGTTAGGTCAATAATGTCTAGCATGACTTTGTGTGCTAGACATTTTTTAAAGAGCTTGTGCTGCCTCATAGGCCATATTTAAAGCATTGTTGGTTACTTAGGCATTCAGTCTAACCACCCACTCCTATAGACCCCCTTCCACCCTGAGGTGTGTTTGTTTGTTTGTTGGTTAGTTGGTTGGTTGGTTGGTTGGTTGGTTGGTTGGTTGGTTGGTTGGTTGATTGATTGATTGATTGATTGATTGATTGATTGATTGATTGATTGATTGATTGATTGAGAGTCAGCCTGGTGTAGTGATGAAAGTATTGGGCTAGTGTTTGGGGGCAGATCCAGATTCAAGTTCTGCATGCATCATGAAATTTGCTGAGTGATCTTGGTCAGCATAAAGGTAAAGGTAAAGGTATCCCCTGTGCATGCACCGAGTCATGTCTGACCCTTGGGGTGACGCCCTCTAGCGTTTCTTTGGCAAACTCAGTACAGGGTGATTTGCCATTCCCTTCCCCAGTCATTACTGTTTTACCCCCCAGCAAGCAAGCTGGGTACTCATTTTACCGACCTCAGAAGGATGGAAGGCTGAGATCAAACTCCCAGCCTCATGGTCAGAGCTTCAGACAGCACGTCGGCTGCCTTACCACCCTGCGCCACAAGAAGCTTATCTTGATCAGCATACTCTCAGCCTAATCATCGTGAGGCTAAAATGGAAGCAAGCAAATGGCACTCTGCAGTGGAAGTATGGCACTCAGAGCTCCTTGGAGGAAGGGCAAGATAAAAACAAATAATACATATGTGCTTTAATGAGATGCAAGGTAAGAGTTTTGTAACATGGAGTATGGAGTGCAGAGAAATTTGGGAAGGGTGAGCAATGGAATGCACTAGCATCAAAAGCCCAAATGCTGTTTTTTGTTGTTGTTTTTTGAGACTATAAAGAACAGTTACAGGGTTGGGGCATCCTCTAAAACAGCGTTTTTCAACCACTGTGCCGCGGCACACTAGTGTGCCGTGAGATATTGTCTGGTGTGCTGTGGGAAAAATTCCAATTTCATCCGTAACATGCGGCTTCGGCTCACAAATAGACCATTCATTAGATTCAAATAGACAGGAGGAGACATCGCAGTAGATCGCCGAAGCACAGAAGAGCGCCGATGGATCTGGACTCTGGAGGATTATCATGGACGCAGCACAGAAGAGCGCTGAGTGATGGATCTGGAGGAGACATGAGCAGAAGAGCGCTGAGTGTGACGGACAGCGGCTATCTGGAGGAGACAAGCGCAGTAAGTACTGAGTGACAGTGAGACAGGAGCAGATACTGCAGTGATGGACAAGTTTTTGAAAAGGAAAGAACTGGACTCTGGACAAAATTCGGAGCAAGATGAGAGCCCAAGTATGAGTGGGGATCAAAAGAAAGCAAAGATGGTTAGCTCAAGCAAATTCTCTGGCACAAGGCAATATAGCAAAAGCTATATTTCATTTGGATTTACTTTCACCGGAGATGCAAAGAAACCAACTCCACTGTGCGTGGTGTGTGGTGAAAAGCTAACAGTGCTATGGTCCCAAGTAAACTTAAACGCCATCTCCAAACGAAACACCCTTCGCTTCAAAACAAGAATGCGGACTTTTTTGTTCGCCTGCGTGAAAACACGGAGAAACAGGCAACTTTCATGAGAAAAACCACAAAGGTAAATGAAAGAGCTTAAAGTTAGCTATCAAGTTGCTGAACTTATAGCCAAGTCAAAAAAGTTGCACACTGTGGCAGAGAAATTAATACTTCCCGCCTGCAAAGCTATTGTAGAGGAGATGCTCGGACCTGAAGCAGCTACGGAAATAGCCAAAGTCCCTCTCTCTGACAACACAATTTCCAGATGTATTAATGACATGTCTGCAGACATCGAAAGTGTAGTTTTGGAAAAGATCCGTATCAGTGAGAAATTTGCATTGCAACTTGACGAGTCTACTGATATCAGTTGTTGTTGTTATGTGCGAAGTCGTGTCCGACCCATCGCGACCCCATGGACAATGATCCTCCAGGCTTTCCTGTCCTCTACCATTCCCCGGAGTCCATTTAAGTTTGCACCTACTGCTTCAGTGACTCCATCCATCCACCTCATTCTCTGTCGTCCCCTTCTTCTTTTGCCCTCGATCTCTCCCAGCATTAGGCTCTTCTCCAGGGAGTCCTTCCTTCTCATGAGGTGGCCAAAATATTTGAGTTTCATCTTCAGGATCTGGCCTTCTAAAGAGCAGTCAGGGCTGATCTCCTCTAGGACTGACTGGTTTGTTCGCCTTGCAGTCCAAGGGACTCGCAAGAGTCTTCTCCAGCACCAGAGTTCAAAAGCCTCAATTCTTTGACGCTCGGCCTTCCTTATGGTCCAACTTTCGCAGCCATACATTGCAACTGGGAAGACCATAGCCTTGACTAAACGCACTTTTGTTGGCAGGGTGATGTCTCTGCTTTTTAGGATGCTGTCTAGATTTGCCATAGCTTTCCTCCCCAGGAGCAAGCGTCTTTTAATTTCTTTGCTGCAGTCCCCATCTGCAGTGATCTTGGAGCCCAGGAAAATAAAATCTGTCACTATCTCCATTTCTTCCCCTTCTATTTGCCAGGAATTGAGAGGGCCGGATGCCATGATCTTTGTTTTCTTGATGTTGAGTTTCAAGCCAACTTTGGCACTCTCCTCCTTCACCCGCATCAACAGGCTCTTTAGTTCCTCTTCACTTTCTGCCATTAGAGTGGTATCATCTGCATATCTGAGGTTGTTGATATTTCTGAGGTTGTTGATATTTCTTGAGGTTGTTGATATTTCTATCAGTGGACATGCTCAACTCTTGGCCAATGTGCGTTTTGTGGATGGTGATGCAATTAGAGAAAACTTCTTTTTTTTGCAAGGCATTGCCAGAAAAAACAACAGGAGAAGAAATTTTTCGGGTCACATCAGAATACCTTGGAGGACTTAAGTGGGAAAACTGCACAAGTGTCTGCACCGATGGAGCTGCAGTCATGGTTGGGCGCACCAAAGGCTTTGTAAGCAGAGTGAAGGAAAGAAATCCAGATGTGATTGTTACGCATTGTTTTTTACACCGTGAGACCCTCGTAGCCAAGACTTTACCAGCAGTCCTAGTTCCTGTGTTGGATGATGTTGTGCGCATGGTAAACTTTGTAAAGTCACGACCCGTGAAAAGTCGCATGCTTGCAGCTTTGTGTGAGGAGATGGGAGCGAAGCATAAAGCCTTGCTGTTTCATACGGAGGCCTGGTGGTTGTCGCGTGGCAAGGTCTTGGTTCGTGTGTATGAGCTGCGGGAGGTACTTAAAGTGTTTCTGACAAATGAGAGGTCAGATTACGCAAAGCTGCTTGCAAGTGATGAGTGGTGTGCAAGGCTGGCATACCTGGCAGATATTTTTCATCATCTGAATGAACTGAACACACGATTGCAAAGCCGAAATGAAAACCTGCTTACAAGCACAGATAAAATAAATGGATTCTGTTCAAAGGTGCAACTCTGGCATCAACACGTGGAAAGTGGCAATCTGGAAATGTTCACACTCACCAAGCAATGGCAAGGTGTTCACACTGCTGCACCGTGTGAGATAATAGTTAAACATTTAAAAACCCTTGAGGAGAAGTTGTCATTTTATTTCTCTTCAGTCTCCACTGAATGCCTTGACTGGGTTAGGGACCCTTATAGCTCAGCATCAGTTGGTGGAAAGGACATGACTTTACAGGAGCAGGAGGAACTAACTGAACTGAGACAAAATCGTGGTTTCAAGCTAAGATTTAGTGATCTTCCTTTGGACGGTTTTTGGTTGGATACTGCCAAGGAGTTCCCCGTTCTGGCAAACAAAGCTATTTTGACATTGCTCCCATTTTCCACTACATATCTGTGTGAGATGAGCTTTTCAAGCCTGATTGCTATAAAAACTAAAGACTGAGAGCTGTTGACAAAGAGCTACGTGTGTGTCTTCCTTCGATTCCTGCCAGAATATCATCTTTGTGTTCAGCCAAACAGGCCCAGGTTTCGCACTGAATAAGTAATCAGAAAATTTCTTTGTGTTTATTTGATTTCTTTTGTGTTTGTTTTGATAATAAGTAAACAGAAATATGAACAATTATAAAATAAAGTATTATTATTTCACTAGTAAATAAGCCCGCTGTAGTCTAAATACAGCGGGCGCTAGTGGTGAGCCCCCCCCCCCCCGCAGAATGTCATAACTTTACAGTAGTCCTGAGGGTGAGGCGAGAGCCATTTTTCTTCTCCTCAGCGGCCGCGGCGGCTTGTCCTTTAGAGGCTGCCCTGGGCACTCATCGAGGGCTCCTCAGCGTCTTCTTCCCGGCCTCCGGAGTGGGTGCGGAGGCCGCTCGGCAGGCCCAGCGCCCTTGGGGATCGTGTGGAGGTTGGCTTGGCAATGGGCGGGCGGAGGAGGAGGAGGAGAGCTCAGCGCAGCGGCGGGCCGCATCAGGCTGCCGGGCAGGGAGCCCCCGGCAGCCAGGCATGGGAGACACGCTTCCTGGTCCTGAGTCACAGTTAACCTGAAAGGAACTGATAGAGAATCCGCAATTGGTTTGTCAAGACTGAAATGGTACCCACCAAATATATTTTCATTTGGAAGAACTGACATGTCAAATTTCATGATCTCCATTGTTAAGCGGGCATAATTTTATTAGTGGTAGTCATTACTAATCTATATTATTATTATTTATTAGGTTTATATCTCACCCCTTTTCAAAGACTCGCAGCAACTTAGACTTGGGGTCTGTTTCATGCTGCAGTTTCTTTCAGTTTCCAAGTAGTTAAACTGAGGGGGAGGGGATAGGCTTTCTCTATGCAGTTGTTCTTATTAAGATCAATACATAGCTCATGTTTCCTTTCTTAAAACTGCATAGTTTTAGTCTGTGATTTGTATTACTTTTCTGTTCCATTATAGGTTCTTCTAGAAGCTCAAGAAATGGCAGTGAGAAATCACAATGTTGAGTTCAAATCCAACCTATATATTGGTAAATAATTTATTAGTGTGGAAAATGTCTTCTGGACTCTTTGTTTCAGTCTAGGACAATAGTTTAGGTTTAGGTTCTTAGCAGCTATGGGAACAACTGCTGTAGTCAGTATATTATTCTGAGTACTAATACTGGATGAGAAAGCATCAGTATAGAATGGGAGGGTAGGAGGAGGTTGGAGTTTGTGCGTTCTTGTTGCTGTCTTTTTCCTCTCTGGGATTTGTTTGACCTATATTTAATATAGTTCTGGGAGTAAATATATTTCATTACTCAAGTTGTTAAACTGTTGAACAATTGGAATATCTTGTCTGAATTTTAGCTCATTTTCAGCCATTTCAAGAGCCAATTATAGCTTTCTTTGCTGTAGATGCATAAAAATAGGGTATACTAAAATATAACTTTTTTTAAAGAAAGTATAACGATAATTCTTCCCATGACGACTACTTAATGTTTCTTGCCACAGTAGCAATGTACATGACAAACACATTATTCTGTATAAGTCTTAAACAAATTAGACCATTTTTCATCAGCTGCCCATTTCATTAGTTTAACTCATTTTGTCATGACAGGTTAGTTCACAGCTTGCACTTCACTTTTCAGCTACCAGTCATCTAACAGCCTTTAATTGAGGTTAAAAAGACTCTTTTAAAAGTGTATTTAGATAGGCTGTTTACGTACTGCCTCCTGACTCCTCAGTAACCCGTGATCCTGTAACCTTTCCACTATTACAGCTGCTGCAGATGAAAGCTCATTTCTCTTTTAAAATTATGATGGCGAAAAGCAGCATAGAAATAGCTTTTACCAAGGGGGAAAATAAAAGGTCACTTCATGATGATTCGTAGCACCTCAAATGGCCATTCTAGAGGGAGGTGATTGACCAACTTGTAAATTACTCTTTGTAGGGCATGACTTCAAATGAGGATAGAAGATGTTCTTACACTGTATTAGAGGAAATGCTTAGCTGGAATGCCTGGTATTGGAACTCCTACAGGCAGTGTTAGTCATTTGAAAACTGTATCTCACCACAGTTCTTTTTCTGCCAAATGATATAGGCCTTGTTTTCAGCCATTTTTAAGGTCTCACAGTAGAATCATAGAATCATAGAGTTGGAAGGGGCCATACAGGCCATCTAGTCCAACCCCCTGCTCAACGCAGGATCAGCCCTAAGCATCCTAAAGCATCCAAGAAAAGTGTGTATCCAACCTTTGCTTGAAGACTGCCAGTGAGGGGGAGCTCACCACCTCCTTAGGCAGCCTATTCCACTGCTGAACTACTCTGACTGTGAAATTTTTTTCCTGATATCTAGCCTATATCGTTGTACTTGAAGTTTAAACCCATTACTGCGTGTCCTCTCCTCTGCAGCCAACAGGAACAGCATCCTGCCCTCCTCCAAGTGACAACCTTTCAAATACTTAAAGAGGGCTATCATGTCCCCTCTCAACCTCCTTTTCTCCAGGCTGAACATTCCCAAATCCCTCAACCTATCTTCATAGGGCTTGGTCCCTTGGCCCCAGATCATCTTCGTCGCTCTCCTCTGTACCCTTTCAATTTTATCTACGTCCTTCTTGAAGTGAGGCCTCCAGAACTGCACATAGTACTCCAGGTGTGGTCTGACCAGTGCCGTATACAATGGGACTATGACATCTTGTGATTTTGATGTGATGCCCCTGTTGATACAGCCCAAAATGGCATTTGCCTTTTTTACCGCTGCATCACACTGCCTGCTCATGTTTAGTTTACAATCCACAAGTACCCCAAGGTCTCGTTCACACACAGTGTTACCTAGAAGCATATCCCCCATCCAGTAGGCATGCTTTTCATTTTTCTGACCCAGATACAGAACTTTACACTTATCTTTATTAAATTGCATCTTGTTTTCATTTGCCCATTTTTCCATTGTGTTCAGATCTCGTTGAACTCTGTCTCTATCTTCCGGAGTCCTTCAACTTATCCATCAGAACATCATGGGGAACCTTGTCAAAAGCTTTACTAAAATCCAAGTAAACGACATCAACCGAATTTCCCCGATCCAGCAAACCTGTTACTTGGTCAAAAAAGGAAACCAGGTTGGTCTGGCAGGACCTGTTGGAGACAAATCCATGCTGACTTCCTTGGATCACCAAATTGTCCTCCAGATGTTTGCAGATCTCTCCCTTTAATATCTGCTCCATTATCTTCCCCACAACAGAGGTCAGACTCACTGGTCTGTAGTTTCCCAGGTCATCCTTCCTCTCTTTTTTGAAGATCGGAATAACGTTTGCTCTCTTCCAGTCCTCCGGGACATCTCCAGTACTTAAAGAGGTCCCGAAGATGATGGACAAGGAAAGTTCTTTGAGCATTCTCGGGTGCATTTCATCCGGACCAGGGGATTTGAACTCATCCAGTGCAGCTAAATGCCTCTCGACAACCTCTCTATCCATGTTAACCTGCCACCCAGACACTATCCTTTTGCTACGGCCATCTCTAGATGTGCCTAAACACTTTGACCTGTGGGAAAAAACAGATGTAAAATAGGCACTAAGCCTTTCTGCTTTCTCTGCACCCTCCGTTAGAGTTTGTCCATCCGCACCCGACAGTGGGCCTATTGCCTCCTTTACTTTACGTTTGCTCCTCACATAACTGAAAAATCTTTTCTTGTTACAATGGGCTTCCCTGGCCAATCTTAGCTCACTCTCAGCTTTGGCCTTTCTGATGATTTTGTATACAAGTTTTTTTTTATTTTCATAAAGATAGAAATATAGAATACAGTATAAGTTATTAATACAAAGAATAGTAAAGTATAGTCTTCATTTGAAAATGTACGACCCCACATTAACTACACAATGATATAAATTTTGCCCAAAGCTTATAAACTGTCAGGCTGAGCCCAGCCTGTGGAGCCTCTGGTGAAAGCGCATTCGAAATCCAACAGCCAGTTGCCAATTTCAAAAGTAGCTTTATTAGGCAAAGTCCACAGTACACTTAAGTAGGCCAAGATCTTCCTAAGCAAAGATCTTGATAATAACAAAGTACAGGGGGAACAAGAGGGGTAGTTATAGGGTGCAAGAGGGGTAGTTATAGGAGAGCAGAAAGGTGGCGAAAACAAGTCGGTTCTCAGGCGGCCAGATGGCCAGGGATCTTATCAAGCAGTTGGCACTTTGTTGAGACTTTGGCCTCTCCGCAAGGACACTTACAGTAAGATTGATACATTCGAACGGAGTCCTCTCCCGCTGGGAAAGGAAGGGAGTGGAGTTCTCAAAGGACAGTTCTCATGACACTCGCCTCCCTTCAAGGTCCCTCCCCCCCCATGCACCTGCGGCGACCGGAGCAGGGCGAGGCTTGTCGGGGAAGCTAGAGTGAAACTTCCGGAGAACGAGGGGGGCGGCGACATCCTCAGCGTTAACCCATTCATTATCGGAATCAGGGAAACCTTTCCAGGTCACCAAGTACTGAAGCTGCTTACGGAAAAAGCGGGAGTCCACAATATCAGACAGTTCGTAGTGGATCTCTTCGCCAACCATGACAGGCGGAGGAGGGTTAGACTGGGGTGCCAAGGGTCGGGTGGAGGCGCCCGTTTGACCAGGCTGACGTGGAACACGGGGTGAACCTTACGGTAGGTCTTGGGGAGGTCCACCCTTATGGCGACCTCGTTAAGTACAGCCACAACCTTAAGAGGACCCACATACTGATAGCTCAGCTTCTTGCAGGGCCGTCTATTCTTCAGGTGTTTGGTGGAAATGTACACCTCATCCCCCACTGCATAGACAGGGGATTTCTGCCGCTTACGGTTTGCCCACTTCTTGACGTCAGCTTTTGCCTTCCCCAAGGATTCGGTTACCTCCCCCCAGGCTTCACGGACCCTGGCGGCCCATTCGTCAATTCCCGGGGGGACGGAGGTGTCATCTCCCAGAGGCTTCACCAGTGTGGGGAACGGGGGGGGGGGGGAGGCATAGCCGTGCATTACTTCGAACGGGGACTTCCCAGTGGTGGAGTGCGGGGCATTGTTGTAGGCATACTCGGCCAGGGGCAAGAGGGAGACCCAATCGTCTTGGTGATAGTTCAAAAAGCAGCGGAGATACTGCTCCAGCACCTGGTTCACCCTTTCAGTCTGCCCATTTGTGGCGGGATGGTAAGCGGAGCTAAGACCCCGGGACCTCCCAGCCAGGCTCATCAGGGCCCCCAAGAATTTGGCAACGAACTGGACCCAGCGGTTGCTGATTATCTTGCGGGGGAACCCGTGAAGTCTCATGACGTGGGTCACAAACATTTCAGCCAGGCGTTGTGCCGTGGGCAAGCCCGGGCAGGGCACGAAGTGGGCCTGTTTTGAGAATTGGTCGACTACGACCCAGATCACTGTCTTCCCCTGGCTGAGGGGAAGTCTGTGATGAAATCCATGGAGATGATCTCCCAGGGGCGTTCGGGGACTTCCAGGGGCTTCAATAAACCCTGAGGATTTCCCACCCCACGTTTGTGGGACAAACAAATGGGGCATCCCACCATATATTTGCCCGCGGCGCGCCTTGGGCCACCAGAATTGACAGCGAAGGACCCCCAAGTTTTCAGGAAGCCAAAGTGCCCCGCAGCTTTGCTGTCGTGGCAGAGCTCGAGGACCTGCTTGCGGAGGGATGCGAGGATGTACAAACGGTCCCCCCTATACCAGACCCCCTCGTGGGCGCGCAGCTGCGAGCGAAGGTCAGCCAGTTGAGGATCGGGGCCGAGGGCTACCCGGAACTCGGACAGAGGCACCGGGGGTGAAGTCGGCTGGGGTGACGGCCGGATGGCCGGGTCCCGCCCCCCTGTGCTCGGGATTGGCTGCGGATCTGCACTAAGAGGCCCAACTGTTTTGGGGTAAAAACAGTATCGATCCAGGGGGTCTTTCCCTCCCCCGGGTGCATGCGGGATAGAGCGTCGGCCATGAAGTTGTTTCGCCTGGGAATGTGTACCAGGGTGAAATCGAACCTGGAGAAGAAGTCCGCCCACCGGATCTGCTTGGTGTTGAGGGTGCGCGGTCTACGCAGAGCCTCCAGGTTTTTGTGATCGGTCCAGACCTCGAACGGTATTTTTGACCCTTCCAAAAAGTGGCGCCCTGGGCCCCCCTTGCTTGCCGCCCGGCTTGTTGGCCGGGCGAGGCCAGTCGGCGGGGGGGGGCGCGGCTTTCCCCGGTCGTGATGAGGGGAAGCCTTGGTTTTGGCCTGCCGTGTAGGGCACACCGAGGCGAAGTGGCCTTTTCCCCCGCACTCATGGCAAAGCCCCAGCTGCTTGCGTTTCTCGCGGCCCGGGGTGGGCGTGAAGGACGATTGGGTGGTCATTGGCTTGGGGACCACGGGGATTTTGTCCACCCGGGAGGTTCTCAGCAGACGAGCAGCTTCCTGGTGGCGGTGGTAGGCCCTGTAGTTGACGAGGTTTGCCTCAATCACCCCGGTGGCGTCGATCCACTGCTGCAGAGTCCCGCCCTCGGGGGGCCCTCGGTTGAAGACCCCGTCGACCACGGGGCGATCCAGGCCGTCCACGAAGGCTGTGATGATATGCGCATCATTCATGGTGGGGATCCTGGCCACAATGGCTCGGAAGTCGATGACATAGTCTATGAGCGGCCTCCCCCTCTGCTTAAGCCCAGCCAGCGCCGTCTTCGCCTTCCGCTCACGGAAAGGGTCCCTGAATGCCCCCTGGAGGCTGGCTCTGAAGGATTCTAAGGAGGTGGCTGCCTCCGTCCCCTGTTCGTACTGGGTGAGCCACCATTCCATGGTCTGGCCTTCTAGATTGCAGCCCAGGGTGCGGACTAGGTCTGCCTCGCTCCGGAAGGTGTCCCCCCACTCCGCTAAGAACCCATCCACCATAATTAAGAAATAGGTGAGTCTCTCCGGTGAACCATCGAATTTCACCTTGAACTTCTGTCCTCCCAGGTGATCGTGGCGATCCCCCCTGGCGGCCCCGTCATCCAGGCGCGGTGGCGGGGGGGCTGGCGTGCCGGTGAAGGCGGACGCGCAGCTGAAAGTTGAGGTGGGAGGAGGGGGGATGCCGCGGAGCTTCCAGCGCAAGAGGGGCATAGGTCTCTCTCTGCGGGGCCACGGGGCGACCCCACTCCCATGCTGGCAGGCCCCCCAGGGGCGCAGGGGGCTGTACCGGAGGCGTGGGGGTTCGGGTAGGGAGTTCTTCCCATGGACCCGATAGAAATGTTCCGGGGTCCGGGGTCCTGGGCCCTCGACTGGGAACGTGATGGTGAGGCCTCTCCCCGTGAACGCCGGGGTTCCTGGTGCGAGGGGGGCTCGCTGAAAACCGGGGGTCGTCCGGACCCCGGCCGGGGTCCTGGTCCTGTGTCGGCATCGTCCTCCTCCAGCCAGGTGGTCACCACGCCCGGGCGGGGGAAAGTCAGCCGCCTGGGGGGTGCCAACGTGGGCGGCAGGCCGGAAGAGGCGATCCCCACCAGGGTTTCGAGAGTTCTGTACCCGACCGAGGCGGTGCTGTGGCAGCGGGCCCCGCAGGGGGGCGAATAGCAGCTCGGGTGGCCTGGGCAATAGGTGCGCCGGGCAGGGACGCGGGCAAGGAAGATCGTCCCTTCGTCCCCTTTTCTGAGGCGAGGTGGGCGTTCCAGAGATCGCGGTAGGTTTCGGCCTGGCGAAGGGCTTCGGTTTCAGCCCGCCGAAGTGCTTCGATTTCTCTCCGTTGGTCCCCTACGCGCAGCATCAGGCCCTCGAGCTCCTCCACTAGCACGAGGTGTTGGCGTCCTTCTCGGGTAAAATCGACTCCCACCTGGCGGCCCATTTCGACCAGTCGGCCCAGCTCACCCGGGTCCTCGGTAGCTTCCTCCCCTCGTCCGGGTTGGATGGAGAGGGCAATTTCCCAGTCGCCCCCGCAGTGCCTCCCTCGGGGCTCGGGCATGGTGGGGTCCAGTGGTCGCCGGTATCGGGGGTGGTCGTTAGAGGCACCGTAGTCGCACCGTCCTCAGCCCGTTCCTCGATGGGGACGTGGATGACCAGGTGCTGGCGGCCCACGTCCGGGGACTGCTCCACGATGTCTGACCCTGAATCCTCCGGGGTTGCCGCGGCCATGGGTAGCGAGGCTCCCCAGCGGATGGATTAACAGGGAGAAGTGGTTATTATCAATTTGTCAGGAATCAGGCTGAGCCCAGCCTGTGGAGCCTCTGGTGAAAGCGCATTCGAAATCCAACAGCCGGTTGCAAATTCCAAAAGTAGCTTTATTAGGCAAAGTCCACAGTATGCTTAAGCAGGCCAAGATCTTCCTAAGCAAAGATCTTGATAATAACAAAGTACAGGGGGAACAAGAGGGGTAGTTATAGGGTGCACCAGGTAGGGGCGGGGGGCAGAAGACTTTTCGGCGGGAGAGCAGAAAGGTGGCGAAAACAAGTCGGTTCTCAGGCGGCCAGATGGCCAGGGATCTTATCAAGCGGTTGGCACTTTGTTTAGATTTTGGCCTGTCTCCGCAAGGACACTTACAGTAAGATTGATACATTCGAACGGAGTCCTCTCCCGCTGGGAAAGGAAGGGAGTGGAGTTCTCAAAGGACAGGTTTATTGCTTTACGGCCTTGGCCAGATGCGGCTGGGGGAAGCATAGAGGTGTGAGAATATGCAGGGACGGATGGAGTCGGGATGGCATGAATCGGGGTTCATGACATAAACTTGTTCACGTTTGAGTCTAAGAGCCATCCACATTTCCACTACATTTAAGAAAAGAGGCCTAGTTAATTATACCAAAGAAAAGTTGTTAATACAAAAAAATGATAGAATAAAGTCTTCATTGGTTACATTTACATTTACACCTCCTCCATTAGGTGCCTCCTTTTAGTTATGCTTTAAATTTAGACTAGAAGTCACTACGGAGATATATTTGATATTCAGCTTGCGTAGGAAATCAAAGACCCCGCACTAACTACATAATAGTATAAACTTAGCATGAACAGTAAAATATTAGGCTAGAGGGCACTACGGAGATATATTTAATAATCAACTTACTTAAGAGATCATAGACCTCACGTTAACTGCTTAACACAATCTAAGAGCTGTCCTGACAGATATTTCTAGGTTTAAATTAAATGCTTAGCATTAAACATTTCTTGTAGAACAATATGAGCTTTGGCCCTGTATCAATACCCTAATAAAAAGAAAGGAAAGTAAGGCATTACGTTAAAAATGTACAAGAGAATTACAAGAGGATTTCATAGCTTCTCCTTATCCTTAATACAGATTTGTCTTACATAGAAAATCTGAGGCCCCATGTTGACTACACAATGGTATAAACTTTTGCCCTGAACTTATAAGCTTATTCACATTTCGGCCATATATGGGGGGGGGGGAAGAAGCTTACTTTATTACCACTTTTAACATAATTTTTAGTAATTTTTACGATCACTTTTAGTGTCGCATACATCTATAAAACAATTTATACTTGACACATTCTAAGAGCCATCCTGACAGGTGTATTTTCAGATTTAAGTCGAGAGCTTAACATTAAACATTTTCTACAGACCAGTATGAGCTTTAGCCCTATAGCAATACACTAGTAAAGAAAGAATAAAGGTGGGAAAACCCCGTTTTATATTTCCGGCACTAACGATTATATTGCCTATATGCCTACAGGAGAAAAGAGAGAAAGAACCACTGCTTCCCCTTCCCCTTCCCCTTCCCCAGTCTTCTTAAGGGGGTCTCATATCGAGGCTTGCTACATCTTGTTGTTCCCGTAGACTTATATTCTGTCCCGTTGGCCTTTGGCGTAGAAAGTGCAGTTGTACTCTTTCCCGCAGAATATGCATCGATAAATCTTGAGGCAGTTGCACCTTCTGGACTCCAGTATCAATACAATTTTTTTCCCGAAGAGCTCCTTTAAATCGATTACTTTCACAGCAGATCCATATATCTTTTGATTGATTCTTGTGCACTGTTGCTTTGAAATGGCTGTATGTCTTTTTAAGAAGGGTGTCCTTATCTAGGCTGCAGGACTCCGACATCCCCTTTTCCATCTCCAAAATTTCAAATTTCTCTTCTACTGTTGGTTTTCCACCTTGTTTAGAGCTATCATCAGCCACTGTTATTGATCCATCATTCCTGTTAGAGACTTCTTTCTTGCCGTCTTGGATCTCCTTGAAAATATTTTTGAGCAATCCTTCTGTAAATGCTTTCAAATCTTGGGTTTGTTTCTCTATTAGATGATCCATTCTTTTTAACATAGACATGTTTTTGGCTTGAAAATCAACAACCAGCCTCAGACAATTTTACAAGTGGCCAGTAGAGGTCCTCTGTTTTGTCTTCTGACATTCCTGGCACTGGCATGTGACGTATAGAAATCAGTAAAGCAGATATTCTCGTACTGGAACAGAGTTCTCGTGAGATCTTCCCATTCACAGCTCTTATCTCTTATCTCCGAAAACCAAAACAATTGCAGTAAGAGCTTTTGCCAATTAATTTGAGTTGATTTAAGTCCTTCTTCTGCTTAGAAAGGAGAATTAGCCTGCCTCATAACGAGGTGGCTTCGGGCAGAGCAGAGCAAAAGGAGGGGGGAAACAGAAGGCTTTAATGCAGGAAAAGAGACGAAAAAATAGACCAAGAGATACTTGCAGTAAATGATGTTTTGGAACTCAGCCGATGTCCTCCCCTCAGTTCACAGCGTTCATTTGCAGTAAATCATCGTGTAGGGTTAAAGCAGATTCGAGAAAGAGAGAAAAGAAAAGTCCAAGATAGAAAATGGCAGTTGTCCTCTTGACCCGAAATGCTGACAGCCTATAATCCAGGGATATATACTCCCTAAAGGATTGGAGACGGCCCCAAGAACTTCCTGGGTAGAAAGGTGAGGTGGGGTTTGCGTACCCCTCCTCTTTTCTGCCAATTGCTTCCACATTTGACTCCTGTCAGGCTTCAGTGATTGCACTGCAAATGCACTGCAATCCTCTCAGAACGACATCTTGGCCACACACCCCGGCCTTTCTGATGATTGATCTACAGTGCCTAGTAACCTGTAGGTACTCTTCTTTAGAGCTCTGTCCTTCCCTCCATTTCCTGAACATTTTCCTTTTCTTTCTTAGTTCCTCTTGAAGTTCTCTGTTCATCCAAATAGGCTTCTTGAAGCTCCTGCAGTGTTTTTGTCTTTCTGGGATAGTCATTGATTGAGCATGCAATAGCTCTTGTTTGAGTAGCGCCCACCCTTCACATGCTCCCTTCCCTTCCAGCATTCTCGTCCATGGTATGACACTCATCATGTCTCTGAGTTTATTAAAGTTTGCCCTACGAAAATCCAACATCCGCATCTGGCTACAGGCTTCCTTGGCTCCCCATCTCAAAAGGAATTCTATGAGGACATGGTCACTTCCCCCTAGGGTCCCCACCTCCTTCACCTCATCCATCAACTCTTGCCTGTTGGGGTTATTGGGAGTCTGGGGTTATTAGGAGGATTAAGTGGAGGAGGGAAGAGCTGTATTGTACGCTGCTTGGATCCCTGTTGGGTAGTAAAGGAGGGTATAAATAAAGAAATAAATATCATAAGTCATAAGAATGTACCATGATGGTGAAATATTTCTGAAATGAATGGCTACCTGTGGCTTTATGATGAGCAGAGTTACTAGCATATGACAACACTTTTCTATGGTTTGAATCCTGTCAGCATAATTGTATTTATTATGAGAATGGGCTCCCATGAGAAGCAAGTGTAGCTTCCTTTACCCACCCCCATACCCTTGTACACTTCTGTAGTGCTAAGTGTACATATTGCATCTTGGCAGGCCATCTCTCTAAATAGAGAGCCTTCTGCATTGCATTGTATGGTAGCAAACAACTCTGTCTCCTGTCCCAGACCCTCAGTCTGACTGTTCACAGTAGAAAACAGTAGCTAGCCACCTCCTAACATCCCTTTCCTGGCCACCAGACAATCCTCAGATCTCCTGGCTACACTACACACACTGTACGATAAATAAATAATCTATAGACATTAAGCCACAGCTTTGACACTTCATTACCATAACCAATGCCAACTTCTTTGGATCTTGATCCATGCTGGGGCATACCAATGCATGTGTTGCTGCATCCAAGGGGTCAGAAATCCTGTTAAGGTTT
Organism: Paroedura picta; assembly: GCF_049243985.1. Classification (NCBI taxonomy): domain Eukaryota; kingdom Metazoa; phylum Chordata; class Lepidosauria; order Squamata; family Gekkonidae; genus Paroedura; species Paroedura picta. Next base: position 75,305,041 of record NC_135371.1, on the reverse strand, counting down.
TTCTAGATGTATGTACTAGCCAGGATTGACCTTTTAGTATTTATACTTTATGTCTTCTAGCTCGATCATTCTCTGGGAAAGGCCACTACATTAAAAGGATCCGCTACCATGGCAAAGGCATGTTTGGCATTATGGACAAAGTCAGGTGTCATTACTTTGTGAAACTAGTTGAAGGCCCACCTCCACCTCCGCAGCCACCAAAGACTGGCTTTGATCAAGCAAAGGAGTATGTGCAGCTTCTTCGAAGCCGAACTATTACTAATACATTGTAACATAATCCATGCTATGTAATTTTTTCTGGAGGAAACTTTTAAATAAAATTCATTTTAAGGAGAATCTGATTCCTGCATGTGAGATATTTGTGGTGATTGGGAGGGAATGGCAAGACAGCTACTTATGCTACTTGAGAAAATGGTTAGGAGGAGATGCTGTTAAGCAGCCTCATGGTGATTTATATTCGGACTCTTGAGCTTTCTTTAGAGTTTTTTCCCACTATTACTTTCCCTAAAAATAATAGCTTTTTTTGCTGCTTAGCATATGCTGAGAATGCAAGAATTTTACTGACAGCAGACTTTAAGTATTGCATGTAAAGTCAGAAAATGGATGCTGTCCTAGCTTCACTAATAATATTTAGTCAGTCTTCTCTAATTTTTGCTGCAGCACTGCCACCCTATTACAAACATAATTCATAAGAGTTTCTTATGTTGAACACAGGGCATGTGACTAAAAGTTGATAAATCTTTGGGGGAAATAGGGGCTACAAATGTAACCATAATTAATGTTCAACAAATAAGCATTGCCCTGACTCAGATCAGATGTGGCCAGTGATTAAATTGAAGAAGGAAGATAGCAGTCATTTTGATTGCCAATAATGGGCCAGGAATACACATTTCAAATATATATATTGCTCTTGATCTTATGCATTGCAGAAAGCAGAGGATTGTTCACAGAAACTGCACAGTAAAAACAGGGGAGTTTTCAGTTCACCACGATATGGCTGTAGATGGCACTGCTGTTCATTTTCTGGAAATACCTAATGAGGCAAGGAAAACTTTAAAAGTTCAGTTACTTCATGACTCCCCACAGTTACATTATATATCCCATATCTCATATGTGTGTATAAACCAGCTAATCTTTGTGGAACCAAAGTGCTTGGAGAAAATGGAGAAAATGTACCTTACTCACTAAAAGGACTGCAGATTTTAAAGTTTCTTATTTTTAATACAAAATGACTTTTCGAGCATGCATTTAGTTGGTTCAGCTGGTCTACAGTAGAAGGGCAAGATTCAAGTCCAGTAGGGCCTTAAAGTCCTAGAAGGCTTTCCTATGTATAAGCTTTCAAGAGTCAAAGCTGTCAGGGACTATGTGCATAATGATATTATTTGACTTGAAGACATGAAACTGCCAGCCCATTGGTCCATCCAAGTCAGTATTGCTTACTCAAATAGGCAGTGGCTCTCCAGGGTCTCAGTAGCAGTCTTTCAGGTCAAACTGCCTGGTCCTTTTAACTGGAGATATTGGAGATGGAACCTTCTACATGTCAAACAGATGCTCCAGCACTGAGCTACAGCTGTTATTTCTTACGTTTATTTATTTATTTTATTTATACCGCCCTTCCCTACTACTCTGGGTGGTTTACAGAAAACATTTTGGAACATTTACATGGAACAGTATCAGTATCAGTATAACAATATAACAGCAATAACATACCAACTAGAACAGTATTTCAACAACAATAACTTTGACACTCCCTTGGTAGGTTCGACCTTTCAGTCGGGGGGGGGGGGAGGCAGGACCTGTAGATGTTATGGGTCAGTCGGCTCCACCAAATGCCTGGGGGAAGAGCTCCTTTTTGCAGGCCCTGCAGAATTGTGGAAGTTCCAGCAAGGTCCTGATCACTAGGTGGGTGCCAGGACTGAAAAGGCCCTGGCCCTTGTTGAGGTCCGACTAGAATAAAAAACAATAGAAGAATTCTAAGTTATGAGCCCACCCCAAGGCAAAACGGGGGGGGGGGAAGTGGGGAGGGAGACACAGGGACACACAGATATGTCTCTGACCCTCAAACCTTATATGACCTTTCCATAGTTCCAGAGCCCTCTAACCCTCCATTCACCAAAAAACAAGACACTGCTCCAACTCACCTGAGTTCCAACATCCAGGCACATGGGTTCCTAACAAAGTTACCTGTCTGGTAGTGATTTATATATCTAGGTTTTAGGCAGGCACTTAAATTGACCTTTTGTAAATTACTGCCCATAAATAACTAAGTAAAGAGGCTATTTGTATGCAGATGTTTCTAGGGTCTCAAATGGGAAGCTTAGGGTAGTAAAAGGTCCCCACTGATTCTAGTTACAGCTCAGAGTGACCAGCCAATCCATGTTCTGTCGATGTTCAACCCCATCTTTCTTTTCAAACTCTGTTTGCCTGAGTAACTAATACTCTTTACCTTCATTTCCTCAGCCCTCTAAAACGGTACCAAAAGCCATTGGTGCCCTGTAAGGCTTCCCAGAACCCTGATGAGATTCCTTTCTCTCTAGAGTTTAGCTGCCATTTTCATTGCTCAAATAACCATCATTGTGTAGGAAGCCGAAATTATGACAAAATCTCACAGGAGTTCAGAAAGTCATATACAGCAGTGGTCCCCAACCTTTTTATCACTGGGGACTGGTCAACGCTTGACAATTTTACTGATGCCAGGGGGGGGGTAGTCTTTTGCCAAGGGATGTCACCGCCGCCACCAGAGCCCCTGCTCCACTTGCTTTCCCGCCAGCGCCCCTAACTTCCTGCTGCCCGCTGGGGGGCGCTGCCAGCAGCAGCTGCGCAGTGCCATGCTGAGGGGGAGCCCCAGCCATGGAGACCGCTGGAGAGCACCAAAGGTGAGCCGGTGGCAGAGTGGCAACCCCCAAGGCAGCAGCCGGGGAGGAGGATGAGGAGGAGCTGTGGCCCAGTACTGACTGATCTATGGACCGGTACCAGTCTCCAGACCGGGGGTTGGGGACCACTGATATACAGTTTTTGTGGTTGACCATGCTTTTTTGCAAGTGGGCTGAGGGAGTGTGACCACTGGACATTAATTGCTCTGATTTCCCGGTGGAGGTAGGTTGCCTGCACCAACTTCGGAAATGCCTGATGATTTGTGGGGTGTTCCAGGTGAGGACAGAGAACTCATGGGGATGTGATACCATAGTGTCCACCGACCATTTCCACACTGGGAATTTAACTGTCCTGGATCCCATGCGGGAGCATAAATCTGGGTAGTCAAGGTGCACTGGTTGAATTTGGATTTTAAATGAGTCTATTGGTTGACATCCTTGGGGCCCAAATCTCTACTCTCCAAATTTCTTTTAGCAGCAAGGTAAAATTCCCCTTGTTTTGAGAATGGGCCAGATGGATGTGAAGTGTAGTTCCCCCCAAAGTGTGTAATTAAGCTTCAAAGCGCATCCTCAGAACTCACTGGTCTCTCCCCAAAATATTTTAGTGATGATGAGGTAGCTTCTTTCTTGCCTGCAAAAAGATCACTGGAGAAAGGGGGTTTATCTCATACAATTATTTATTAGCTACATTTGTATTACATTCTTCTAGTAACCTAGAGTGGTATAAAAGATGGACATGAACCAGCTCATGAACTAAAGTTCATGATGTATTTTAGCCAGTTTGTACTTTGCAAAGTTAAGTTTGTGGCAGGACAGCCAGCACAAACTTTCAAGCTGTTTGTGGAGATTCAATGAAAATATTTCAAAGCAACAATTTCAACGGCATGTTACAGTCACAAGCAGTCATTTCCCAGCATTTTTCTGGGGGCACCTCCTTTGCGGGAGTGTAACTCAGATCCCATAAATTCTCACCAACTTGGAGGGCTGCTAGATGAAAGTCAGCCAGAGAACGTTTGTGAGTTTGTTATTTCTGTTATGCAGAGACCACTGTACCATCTCACATACATCATGAACTGATTTGTAAGGCAGATAAAAATTTGTGATGGTCAGAACTGAACCACATTTTCTGGGTATGTGCCCATCCCTAATTGTGTAAAAAAATTAAAATAACAAGTATAAACATTCTTACCAAATATTTGTGAAAAGCCTCTGTAGGAGGAGTGCTGCCTGGGACAAGATCCACTTTCAGGCCTGCACTTCCGCCTGCATGGTCTAATCTGGGTGCACCACTGGAACGCCCAACTCCAGATGCCACCAATGAGGCACTCTCGCAGCCTTGTGCGCAGACCCTGCCTGGCATCCGAAGAAGGAGCATGCCTCTCGCCTCTCCCCAGCCCAAATGGCCATGGTGTAATCTGCCCAGCGGCCTGGCAAAGAAGCAGATTGCCCAGCGGCATCAACTGCCGTGAGCTGTGTGCCCACGTACCATGCCTCTTGCCACACACCAGCCCGCATGGCTCTGATGCCCTCCACCCACCAGCCTGCTGAAACGGGCTTGCCGCTGCCATCAGGGGCTGCAAGCACCTCGCCCCGCCAACATGCCTCCCACCTCGCCTGACATGAGCTGACATGAGCCCTCAGCCAGTGAGGAAGGGAGATCATTGGTCAGCTGCATCACCAGTGAGGGCCTCGCCCCGCCAGGACACCTCCCATCTCACCCGATGCTTACGAGCTTGCACAGCTGCAGGCCCCTTAGCCCAGCAGCCAGCAATGACAGGAGATTGCTTGGTGACTACGTTGCCTGCTAGCTTGGCCACGAGCCGCTTGCGATGCTGCCAGCCTTCCTCCCCACCACCCCATCTGCTCCGCTGCTATCCACCTGCGGTGTCACGTGAGCCAACTCCTGCCCCTTCATCCCAGCTGCCTCCGGACAGTCTGCCTGAGTGCCGAGTTCACCCTCGACGGGGGGGGGGGGAGCTGCCACTAGCACCCGTTGCATTCCTGCATGCAACAGGCTTGAAGGCTAGTACTATATAAAACTGCAGCAGCAGTCATATAAATTATTTCGGTGGCTAAAATAAAAATACATAAAACAATAAAACAATCAAAGCAGCACTATAACCAGGTATTAAAATGCAACAGCAACAAAATACTTTATACCAGCCTTTCTCAACTTTTTTACCATTGAGAACCCTCTGAAACATTTTACAGGCATCAAGAAACCCCAGAAGTGGCACGATTGTGAAGAGTATGGTTGGGTCAGTGTCCCTCCCTTCCTACCCTCTCCAGGCCTGTCATTGGCCATTTGGGAAAGGAGGGGGGCATGTTGTCATGACCATATATGGTCATGTCATCTGATAAATGTTTCACAAACGTAAAAAATATATTGCAAATTAATTAATTAATTAATTAATTAAGCCAGGGCTGTCAAGAAACCCCAGGGTTTCACTAAACCCTAGTTGAGAAACTTTGCTTTACACTGACCTACAGCAAACTAGTGGAGGAGAAAATCTCTTATAGATTGGGTTAAATATAATATTAACTCACCTCAAATGCTCTTTGCAATCCATCTTCTTTATTCCCCAAAAGGCCAACAAGGCCGCCACCACTGAAAAGAGCATATTCCAAATGCCTACTAACCTCACTTACCTCAGTGTTAGCATGTGGAGAAGGTCAGCACCTATCTTGTAACAGACAGATTCATATGGGCAAATTTACTGCTGAAATGTTGAGAGCTAAAGCAATTCAAAGCTTAAAAAGTCAATACCAAGACATTAACTTGGGCACGGGAGCAGCTAGTGCAATTGATATAAAATTGGGGAAACTTGGTTCCAGTGGTGAGTTACTATTAAGATCTTAGCTGCCACATTCCATTCCACCTGTAGTTTCCACTACATTTTCAAAGGCAGCTCTATGCAGCACACTTTACAGTAGACCTGGGCAATATAAAGACATATGTAACTGAGTGCAGGTCTGCCATCTCAAGGAAATTGACTTACTTGGAGAGAAAAGCCTGCAACCGGTTCCTTGGACATAAGGTCAGGATCCAGGAGCAGATCCAGATTGTAAACTTGCTTCTTCAGGTAAGTGTAGCCCTATATCCACCATTTTACCCTTGAATATCAATAGTTTCCAGGATGGACCACCACTGACACGGGAGGACCCACCAGGGATCATGGGTGCTTCCAGTGCTGATCCCACCACTACTCCCTGGCTGCATCAATAGCTGCTGCTTTGGGGGGAATTAATCCACCCCCATATATTTCTTTTAATATTTCAGTTTTTTCCTGCAAATTTGGGGAGAGTCATCAAAGTTAGCAGAGAAATCTAGTTTGGGTAAGCATGGCCCCAATCCACAGATTTAGGTCTCTGCAGGTGAGAGTCGCACTTGAGAGACTGATGTATAAATAGAGTTGTGTAATAGAGGAAGACACTGGGAAGATTCTGATAGCTTGTGTACAGAAGTTCAGTACCCTTTAGGCTGAGTATGTTTTTTATTATTTTTGCTAGTATTTAACTCTGGGTGTAGTCAGATGCATGAGATGTTGCATGTACACTGATGAGCTCTGGACTCATAGTCTACCAGCCTGGATTTTGTTGATTTGTTTTGTTTATTTAAATTGGTTAAATCAGTTGTAGAAATTTCTTTGAGCCATTTTTTGTTCTTTTGGGAAGGAAAGCAGCATGGAAAATCAGCATATTGACAGTACTGTATTACTAATCTGTTCATGACTTTTCCCAAGTATTCCATGAGGGTATTGAAGATAGAAGATGGAATCCTGAAACCAAATGTAGGACAGTGCCAGGCTCCATCCTTGTCTTTTCGGGGTGCCACCCAGTTGTAGACACATGTTCGAGGGGGATGTCACGTGTGAACGCGGCTGTAACGCATGGACCCGAATGTAACGTGTGGGGCGCGCGGTTGATAATTTGAGTGCGTGGGCGGGTGTCTGCCCAAAGGTAAGAGACTCTTGCCCCCCACCCCCGTGCACAACCAAGGCGTCTCTAGGTGTGCCGCTCTCACTTCCTCCCCCATCTAACCTGAGCGCTTGGCGACCACACCTGCCCCGGGTCTGGAAAATGGGGCTTTTCTCTGCTCGGAAAGGCTCGCCTTCTCCTGCCAGGGATAAGTGTGCGACCACAATCTCCACCCCCCTTCCGGAAAAAGAAGTCTTAAAGCGCAATTTTGAAAAAAAAAAGGCTGCTACGGTATCTTCCCAAGAGCAAAGGTGCTAAATTCACTTCTCCTCGGTTCCTTGGCTACACCCCCCTCCCCTCTTCTGTCCCTCCTTGGTGTCCTTTCAGGGTTTATTTTGCAAGCTCCACACTAGTGACTCCCCCTTCGGCCTGTGCTTGTGCTGCAAAAGCCTCCCTGATGAGTCCAAATGGCAAAGAATTTCAAGTCAAGATCTATATTTTTATTTGATCATCCAGTATTTCAAAACTGTTATGGGAAGGTTGAGTGATATTTTGTCTTTACTGGCATACATGCCCATCAATACCGGTCAACATATTTTCTATAATGTTCCTGCCATATGGATAGGTTCATAGTACATATCTTTAACCAGTCCTAGCGGAGCGGATTAAATAAAGCAGTAAGGGCCCCAAGGGCGGGCCCTGTCCGAGATGAGGAAGGGTGCCGATAGGCCCCTTCCCCTGGACTGACAATCGGAGGGCCCAATCGGCAGGCGCGCAGTGCAGCTCGCAATTGGTCCCTTGCCACCAGACTGACTAATCAGGAGGTGCTTCACGCCTCCCGATCCGCCCCCCTTCCAGCTCACCCGCATGCAGCCGGCCGCCAGCATTACCTCCCTCGCCTTCCAGGCGGCCAGTCACAGCCTCACTGCACGCCCAGGAAGGGCCAGCTGCCGCGGCCCTGGGGCCGCCTCCAGCCGCGGCCGCCTCCAGAACACCTCACCCCCGGCCCGCACGGCTGGAAGCGGGCCGTGCCACCACCTGGCGCAGCAGGACACGGCGACGGCGATGGCCCCCATCCCGCATGCACACGGCCCACCCGGCGGAGGAGCCTCGGGAACCAGTTGCGGAGCCGTGGACAGCACCGCCGCCACCCATGACGCTGGCTCCGCCCGCCGCCAAAGACCCGGCCCATTGACTGCGGCCTTGCCTCCTGCTCCACCGCCGACCTCTACTCCGTCGCCCGCACTTGCCGAGGTAGGCCGCGCTGTAGGGGGGCCCAGGACGAGCCGACACCAGCTCACACGCCACCCCACGCCCACCCTCGGGTCCGGCCCCTGCCCCAGCACACCCGGAGAGCCAACCCGCCAGACTCCCGAGCTCCGCTAGTACAGCGGGCTTATTTCGAGTACAGCGGGCTTATTTTCTAGTATATTTCATAATCTGTTAGTCAAGGCAGTTGATTTCATTTGAAATATGCTTAAATGTGCAATCTGTCTGAATATGATTGGTTATATTTAACAAGGATAACTTTCCCAGATTGCATTTTTATATGTTTTAATAATGAAAAGTTAGGGAAACTCCAACTGTCTTTATCTCAGTTCACAATGCTGTATTGTTTAAAGCTCTGAGGAATTTCTAACCAACAATATTGTTCCTGGATACTTTCACTTCTTAAAATAAATAACTTTTGTTTCATAAACAAGGTTGCTTATTCACAGAGTCGAAGATCCTGACAGTTTGTTGGTTCTCCTAAATCTTTTGTAAAATCCCTGTTCCCCCCATTTAAACAACAGTATGACAGGTGTTGACTTGGATCCCAAACCACTTTTCAAAGAGGAGAAGGCCTTTCCTCAGAACAGCACAGCGACCCTCAAAGTTTGGTGTGCGCCGGTACATATTGTTGGATCCCGGCACCAGAAGAGCAGCAAGCGGTTGATAAAATGGGTGGGGGTCCCTGCTGCTCTGGGAGTGATTCCCACCCACTTCAAAGAACACCCGCTAGGCCCAGACAAGTGGGTCAAGTGGGACGTGGAGAGCCTGCAAGCCCTGCCGGCCGAAATGGCAGAGAGAGAAGTCCGTGGGACTATCCAAAATTCCCCTGAGATCCCAGCCAACACGGAACTGGTGAGTGACTTCGCCTGTTCTCCTCCCCTCGAGCCAGATTTGCCCAGTTGCCCGGAGGTGCCTCTACTTGTGTTGTCCTGTGAGGGAAGAGTCCCTGCCGGAGGTCCCGTTGCGTTGTTCCCTGGGAAAATACGAGCTACAACTGATCTTACCCCAGTACCAGGAATAGAGACAGGGGAGATCACCCTGAGAATCCCAGGGAGGAAGAGTGAACGCGGGTTAGACGTCCCGGGCTGCTGCGGCAAGACGGCCCTGGAGGGAAAGCCCTTGGAAGGATTGCCAATTGAGACTAAAGAGAGAGAAAAGCAAGGAAGGGAGGGCCCAGACTGCCTGGCGATCCTGACCAAAGAGGGACCTGTGAGTGATTCAGCCCCCTCCCCTCACCCTGAGTGAGCCATTTCCAGCTGCCCTGAGAAGCATCCTAGTGCGCAGCCTGCTATCCTCAGCGAGGGAAAAGCTCCAGCCAAGGACTCTGAAGGATCATTCCCCAGGCAAAAAGGGTTCGTGACTGCGTCCATCCTGGTTCTGAGAAGGGGGGCAGAAGGGACTGCCCCAGGGAATCCTGAGGGGGAAATCAAAAGTTGCCCAATGCCTCCCCTGCCTGATCGTGGTGACTCCAATCGCCTGGAGGAGCTAGTCCCAGTGCTGTCGGCTGCACTCGGTGAGAGGAATGCCCTGGCCACAGAATCCAAAGGATCGGGGCCCCTGGAGAGGGGGCCTGGAAGTGGTTCAGCCGTAGAGCCAGAGCCGGGAGTGGGGAAAGCTGACCACGCTGACTTGGTGACAGAGATGGAAGAAAAGGTCCTCTGGAGGAAGGGGAGTGATCCCACAGGTGAGAGTGCCGATCTTCATGGAAAAACATCAGTGGAAGCCCAAAAAACTCCAGGCTCCATTGCTGAAACAGTTTGGCCAGCAGATATCGTCTCTGCTCCCAAAACAGCCCTCCCACTGCGAATTCCTGGTGATAAAAAGACGGGCGAGGGGGTCCTGATTCTGGAGAACTTGGAAGAGTGTGAAGCCTCGATGGAGATGCCCACTGATTGACTCTACTCCTGGGAAATTGGTGAGTGATACCCTGTCTTTTCATGTCCAGATAGTCTCTTACCCAGTCAAGGGCAGAGTCTGCACTTACTTTGTTTATTCCATTGTCAATCCTGTTGAATTCAGATTGCTTTGAACTCGGGTCTTCCTCTCCCCCCTCCCCATTGAAACAGGAAAGTCTTCTGCACGTGGTTAGGGAGGCTCAGAAGGTGGGGGGGGGGAGCCTCTTTCTTTCTTTTCTTGAAGGGGAGGGAGAGGAGCCAGGCAGGGATCCTCTTTCTTTTCTTGGAGGGGAGGGGGAGAGGATCGAAAAAGACAGAGGAGGGAGGAAAAATCTAGGACCGACAGAAGTTGAGAGAAATTAGGGGCTTCTCCTTTAAGGCAAGCATGTCACATGACCAGGTGTAGCCTATCGGAAGTTCTCTACCATGGAGCTTTCTTTCCCAATCTGGATATTGAGGATTAACAGCACTCTGAGATATCGCACAATAAAGGCAGGGTCACTCCGGATCAATCCTTCTTGCTGCAGAAGGAAAATTTAAATCGCCCAAAATCGAAACGGAAATTGCATTCTGTGTAGAGGGCAGGGACTGAATTGATCTGGGGTTGGAATAAAAGCTCCGTGCAGTTTACACCCAGGTTGCCATTGCTTTGGGAGGAGGGAGGAAAATGCCCACTCTCTGTAGAATCCTGAGTGCTGCCTTTTCCCCGGCCCAAAGACTGAACCTTTTTGCTAGAAGTGGGCTTTGGGGGCGGCTGGCAGACTTGGATATGCCGTCCTGGGCCCAGAGCATGGCAGAAGGGGGGTACTCCCCAGAAAAGGACCTCTATATCCAGTTGGGAGTGCTAGATGAAAACACCCCTGCTGCAGTGCCTGTTTGGATTACAAATGAACTGTTTGAGAATGACCTGGGCAGGAGAGAGAATGCGGGGTGTGCAGAGAGCATCCCACAACCAGACCGCATAGGGTCTAAACCCGGTGATTCTGATATGAGCAAAATGAAGCATGTGAATTGGGGCAGCACTGGCCCAAAACTGCCTCTGTCGTGGCTGCTGACAGGGGCCAGAGACTCAATGGTCTGAGCCTTCTGCCCACTCCATGGGGAGACTGGCCTGGCTGATGGCCCTGCATTAAAGGCTCAGCCAAGTGCCTGGAGGCCAGGATGGTGCCTCCCTTTGAGACTGGAATTTACTTCACTTTCCAGGAGATGATCTCAGGAGAACGAGCTAAGGAAGAGCACACTAAATGTGGGAGCATTCCTGTCGATGGAGGACCAAGCATTGCGGTGTGTTTGTTGAACCAACCCCTACCCCCCAGACTGACTTTGCCAAAAGAAAGGGGGAAGGGGGAAACCCAAAGCCCGGTTCCCCAGGAAGAAAAGCGGAAAGGGAGAGAACCCTCTTCATGCCAGTCAGTGCCGTAAGCGCGTGCAGGCAGAGAACCAACAAAGTGAGGAAAGCCGTGTGATCTGCAAAGGCTCCGGGCTGATAGAGCCCACCCCAACATGCGTTCTTACTCATGAGGTGTCTCCAGAGTGTCTTCCGTGGAGGGAGTGTTTCTCCATACCGACCAGAGTCGGCTGAATGCACCCCTGATGAATCAATCCAACACCAGTGTCAACCAAGGAGGTTTTTCTCTCCCCCCAGCCAAGCCGCCAGCAACTCATGTCTCCAGCACCTTGTTTCCTGACTCCTCAGTGGGGAAGGGCGGACCAGCTGTCCCAAGCCTCTCCCCGCCTGAATATCTGTGGCTGCTTGCTCTCAAGGAGAACAAGGTTCTCACAGTAGAAGCACTGTTTCCTGCAGTTCTCGGTGTGTTTTCCCTTCTCGATGGAGTGGGGTGTTGGGATGGGAGAGATTCAGACACACACACAGGTATCTGAGTGTAAGGGAAGGCTGCCGACTTTCAGCCACGCTCCCCCCTAAGAACAGCATCTTTTATTAACGTCACTTGCACATTACATGTATCCATGTATGTCCCGGTACCGACTGATCCACGGACCGCTACAACCCTGCTCTACAACCTTCTGTTCAAAACGTAAAAATGCTAAATGGAAGGTTGGCAGTTGCGCTTAGAAAGCACGCCCAATACTGGAGTTAAACCTGCCTGAAGACATATGTAATTCTTTTACTGAACTCTGACTGTTGTATTTGATGTTTCCTATTGTTTGATGTTTCCTATTGAAGAAAGTACCCCCTTCAAGGATCGCTGCCTTGTTGTGGCAAGGGGGCTTGCGTAGTTCAGTGAAGCTATGAGCTATGCCGTGCAGGGCCACCCAAGACGGACAGGTCATAGCTGAGAGCTCTGACAAAAGGTGATCCACTGGAGAAGGAAATGGCAAACCACTCCAGTATCTTTGCCATGAAAACTCTATGGACAGTTCCAATAGGCATAACGATATGACGCCGGAAGATGAGCCCCTCAGGTCGGAAGGTGTCCAATATGCTACTGGGGATGAGCAGACGGCTAGTACGAGTAGCGCCAGAATGAATGAAGCGGCTGGGCCAAAGCCGAAAGGACGCTCAGTTGTGGAAGTAACTGGTGGCGAAAAGACAGTCCGATGCTGTAAAGATTTTTATTCCATAGGAACCTGGAACGTCAGATCCATGAATCAAGGCAAGCTGGACGTGGTTAAACAAGAAATGAGAAGACTGAACATCGACATTTTAGGAATCAGTGAACTAAAATGGACAGGAATGGGTGAATTTAATTCAGATGACCATCAGGTATACTACTGTGGACAAGAATCTCGCAGAAGAAATGGAGTAGCCTTCATAATCAATAAGAGAGTAGGAAAAGCAGTCTTGGGATACAATCCCCAAAATGACAGAATGATCTCAGTTCGAATCCAAGGCAAACCATTCAACATCACAGTGATCCAGGTCTACGCCCCAACCACTGCTGCTGAAGAGGATGAAGTTGATCAGTTCTATGAAGCCCTACAACACCTTCTAGAAGCAACGCCCAAAAATGATGTGCTTATCATCATGGGGGATTGGAATGCTAAAGTAGGAAGCCAAAAGATAACCGGGATAACAGGCAAGTTTGGCCTTGGAGTACAAAATGAAGCAGGGCACAGGCTGGTAGAATTTTGTCAAGAGAATACAATGGTCATAGCAAACACTCTTTTCCAGCAACCCAAGAGACGACTCTACACATGGACATCACCAGACGGTCAACACAGAAATCAGATTGACTATGTGTTCTGCAGCCAAAGATGGAAAAGTTCTATCCAGTCAATAAAAACAAGACCAGGAGCTGATTGTGGTTCAGATCATGAGCTTCTTGTTGCAAAATTTAAGCTTAAATTGAAGAAAGTAGGGCAAAGCACTAGGCCACTCAGGTATGAACTAAATCATATCCCCGACGAATACACAGTGGAGGTGACAAATAGATTTAAGGAATTAGATCTGATAGACAGAGTGCCTGAAGAACTATGGACGGAGGTTCGTAACATTGTACAAGAGGTAGCAACTAAAACCATCCCAAAGAAAAAGAAATGCAAGAAATCAAAATGGCTGTCTGAGGAAGCTTTACAAATAGCTAAGGAGAGAAGGGAAGTGAAAGGCAAGGGAGAAAGAGAAAGATACACCCAATTGAATGCAGAATTCCAGAGAAAAGCTAGAAGAGATAAGAATGCCTTCTTAAATGAACAGTGCAAGCAAATAGAAGAAAACAATAGAATGGGGAGGACCAGAGATCTTTTCAAGAAAATTGGAGATATGAAGAGAACGTTTCATGCAAAGATGGGTATGATAAGGGACCAAAATGGTAGGGACCTCACAGAAGCAGAAGAGATCAAACAAAGGTGGCAAAATTATACAGAAGAACTATACAAGAGCGAGCTTAACATCCCTGATGACCAAAATGGGGTAGTTACTGACCTGGAGCCAGACATCCTGGAATGTGAAGTCAAATGGGCCTTAGGAAGTCTGAGCAACAATAAAGCTAGTGGTAGTGACAGCATTCCAGTTGAACTATTCAAAATCTTAAAGGACGATGCAGTAAAAGTGCTACACTCAATATGCCAGCAAATTTGGAAAACTCAACAATGGCCACAGGATTGGAAAAGGTCAGTTTACATTCCAATCCCAAAGAAGGGCAATGCCAAAGAATGTTCAAACTACCGCACCATTGCACTAATTTCTCATGCTAGCAAAGTTATGCTCAAAATCCTACAAGCTAGGCTCCAGCAATATGTGGACCGAGAACTCCCAGAAGTACAGGCAGGATTTCGAAGAGGCAGAGGAACTAGAGATCAAATTGCCAACATACGCTGGATCATGGAGAAAGCTAGGGAGTACCAGAAGAACGTCTACTTCTGCTTCATTGACTATGCTAAAGCCTTTGATTGTGTGGAGCACAACAAATTGTGGCAAGTTCTTAAAGAGATGGGAATACCAGAGCATCTTATTTGTCTCTTGAGAAATTTATATGCAGGTCAAGAAGCAACAGTGAGAACTGAACATGGAATCACTGACTGGTTCAAAATTGAGAAAGGAGTTCGGCAAGGCTGTATACTGTCGCCTTGCCTATTTAACTTGTATGCAGAGCACATCATGAGAAATGCGGGATTAGAGGAGTCACAAATTGGGATCAAGATTGCAGGGAGAAATATCAACAACCTCAGATATGCAGATGATACCACTCTAATGGCAGAAAGTGAAGAGGAACTAAAGAGCCTGTTGATGCGGGTGAAGGAGGAGAGTGCAAAAGTTGGCTTGAAACTCAACATCAAGAAAACAAAGATCATGGCATCCGGCCCTCTCAATTCCTGGCAAATAGAAGGGGAAGAAATGGAGATAGTGACAGATTTTATTTTCCTGGGCTCCAAGATCACTGCAGATGGGGACTGCAGCAAAGAAATTAAAAGACGCTTGCTCCTGGGGAGGAAAGCTATGGCAAATCTAGACAGCATCCTAAAAAGCAGAGATATCACCCTGCCAACAAAAGTGCGTTTAGTCAAGGCTATGGTCTTCCCAGTTGCAATGTATGGCTGCGAAAGTTGGACCATAAGGAAGGCCGAGCGTCAAAGAATTGAGGCTTTTGAACTCTGGTGCTGGAGAAGACTCTTGCGAGTCCCTTGGACTGCAAGGCGAACAAACCGGTCAGTCCTCGAGGAGATCAGCCCTGACTGCTCTTTAGAAGGCCAGATCCTGAAGATGAAACTCAAATATTTTGGCCACCTCATGAGAAGGAAGGACTCCCTGGAGAAGAGCCTAATGCTGGGAGAGATCGAGGGCAAAAGAAGAAGGGGACGACAGAGAATGAGGTGGATGGATGGAGTCACTGAAGCAGTAGGTGCAAACTTAAATGGACTCCGGGGAATGGTAGAGGACAGGAAGGCCTGGAGGATCATTGTCCATGGGGTCGCGATGGGTCGGACACGACTTCGCACATAACAACAACAATAACAAATTGAAGAAAGGTTGTGCTTTCAATTTAGACTTTAGAGTCTAAGAATGTTGTCATTTTGAATTGTTGCTTATATATGTCTTATGATATTGTATTATAAACCTTTGTTTCTAGAATTGTTTTGAAATTGAATGGAGGGGGAAGTTGGTTTTAAATGTGGGAGAGTGTGAGAACTAGTTTGTTTCTGCCAAATAATTATGGTTTATTGAATGGACTTTCAGCCTCCCCCCCCCCCCCCCCGTTATTGTATGCCTATGGAATGTTTACTGCCAGAAGGTAATTGGCTTTATATGGTAAATCAGATTAAGCCTTAGGTGTGGAGATTCCAGTCCTCGCCTGGAGGTGGGAACCAGTTTGTGTCTGTCTATGTTCTCTGTGGATTGCCTGGAAGATGATAAGAGTCCAGCCAAATAACCTTGGAGGTCGCAGCTGCTTCCTGCGTAAATTAGATCTCACAGAGGCCCCCCTCTGGCGCCCACAGTGACGCATTGGAGTAATGGTCATGGTTCAAAGACATTCTATTTTATTGTTCAGCTGTATGTAAATATGTACCTCTCACTGTATATGCAAGGCCATATATATGGATATCCACTATTTGTTAAGAATTAGAATCGGTATGTGTAGCCTTTGTAGTTAAATAGGAGGCCTAACCAAAGGTGGGTCCCTTTGAATTATGTAGACAACTGACATTCCTGAGGGCAGGGCTCAGCATGTATAACCTCCCGCCTCTCTGGACGTAACCGACAATATTGTTCCTGGATACTTTCACTTCTTAAAATAAATAACTTTTGTTTCATAAACAAGGCTGCTTATTCACAAAGTTGAAGATCCTGACACATGGCCAATTCAGCAGGATAATGACTGTGTCATTCGTGATGATATGAAGGCTGTAATATACTCTGGGATCTCAAGTCATAGCTCACAAATCTGTTTTTATTATGGTTTCCCAATCACTTTTACATGAGTATTTGTTTTGAGCACTGATGAAATAATCTGTTAAGAATGATAGCAGGTCTTTAGCAGAGGGTGGTCATTAATAGAGTGACCTCCAATTAAAGAGTTGTTTTGAGAGAGATAAAATCATAGAATCATAGAGTTGGAAGGAGCCATACAGGCCATCTAGTCCAACCCCCTGCTCAACGCAGGATCAGCCCAAAGCATCCTAAAGCATCCAAGAAAAGTGTGTATCCAACCTTTGCTTGAAAACTGCCAGTGAGGGAGAGCTCACCACCTCCTTAGGCAGCCTATTCCACTGCTGAACTACTCTGACTGAAAAAATTTTTCCTGATATTTTTTTCCTCTTCGAACTATTCTGTTTTTTCTGAACCATTTCTGAACCGTTCATATCCATCCACTATTACACTCCAGTCATGAGAATCATTCCACCAAGTTCATGTGATGCCTACTAGATCAGACAACTGAGAGCATGTGGAGAGAGCTACTGTGGAGTGTTGCTGCTGACCAGGTGAGGCTCCCCATTATCTGCTTCAGTCGCACAGACAGCGACGGGTGAGTGGTGGGCCGCGCCGGGAGAAGGCTGCAGAGAGCCTCGGATGGGGGGGTAGGCCGGCCTGCCTTCTCCCGGGCGGCGGAGCGCCCTCGCTGCGTCTCTGATGCGGCGAGGGCGCTCCGCCCCCCCCCCCGGGAGAAGGTTGCGGCGAGGGCGCTCTGCTGCCCGGGAGAAGGTTGCAGAGATCCTGGGGTGGGGGGGTGGGCCGGCCCGTCTTCTCCCGGGCGGCGGAGCGCCCTCGCTGCGTCTCTGACGCGCCGAGGGCGCTCCGCCGCGCAGGAGAAGGTTGCAGAGATCCTCGGGTGGGGGGGTGGGCCGGCCTGCGTTTTCCCGGGTGGCGGAGCGCCCTCGCTGCGTCTCTGGCGCGGCGAGGGCGCTCCGCCGCCGGGGGAAGCCTACAGAGATCCTTGGGTGGGGGGGGGGGGGCCGGCCTGCCTTCTCTCGGGCGGCGGAGCGCCCTCGCGGCATCTCTGGCACGGTGAGGGCGCTCCGCCGCCCGGGAGAAGCCTACAGAGATTCTCGGGTGGGGTGGTAGGCCGGCCTGCATTCTCCCGGGCGGCGGAGCGCCCTCGCTGCATCTCTGACGCGGCGAGGGTGCTCCGCCGCCCGGGAGAAGGTTGCAGAGATCCTCGGGTGGGGGGTGGGCCGGGCTGCCTTTTCCCGGGCGGCGGAGCGCCCTCGCTGCGTCTCTGGCCGGCGAGGGCGCTCCGCCGCCCGGGAGAAGCCTGCAGAGATCCTCCAGTGGGGGGGTGGGCCGGCCTGCCTTCTCCCGGGCGGCGGAGCGCCCTCGCAGCATATCTGGCGCGGCGAGGGCACTCCGCCGCCGGGAGAAGCCTACAGAGATCCTCGGGTGGCGGGGTGGGCCGGCCTGCCTTCTCTCGGGCGGCAGAGCGCCCTCGAAGCGTCTCTGGTGCGGCGAGGGCGCTCTGCTGCCCGGGAGAAGGTTGTAGAGATCCTCGGGTGGGGGGGTGGGCCGGCCCGTCTTCTCCCGGGCGGCGGAGCGCCCTCGCTGCATCTCTGACGCGGCGAGGGCGCTCCGCCGCGCAGGAGAAGGTTGCAGAGATCCTCGGGTGGGGGGGTGGGCCGGCCTGCCTTTTCCCGGGCGACGGAGCGCCCTCGCCGCGTCTCTGGCGCGGCGAGGGCGCTCCGCCGCCGGGGGAAGCCTACAGAGATCCTTGGGTGGGGGGGGTTGGCCGGCCTGCCTTCTCTCGGGCGGCGGAACGCCCTCGCGGCATCTCTGGCGCGGCGAGGGCGCTCCGCCGCCCAGGAGAAGCCTACAGAGATTCTCGGGTGGGGTGGTGGACCGGCCTGCATTCTCCCGGGCGGCGGAGCGCCCTCGCTGCATCTCTGACGCGGCGAGGGCGCTCCGCCGCCCGGGAGAAGGTTGCAGATATCCTCGGGTGGGGGGGTTGGCCGGCCTGCCTTCTCCCGGGCGGTGGAGCACCCTCTCTGCGTCTCTGGCGCGGCGAGGGCGCTCCGCCACCTGGGAGAAGCTTGCAGAGATCCTCGGGTGGGGGGGTGGGCCGGCCTGCCTTCTCCAGGGCGGCGGAGCGCCCTCGCCACGTCTCTGGCAAGGCGAGGGCGCTCCGCCGCCCGGGCAAAGCCTGCAGAGATCCTCGGGTGGGGAGGTGGGCCGGCCTGCCTTCTCCCGGGCGGCGGAGCGCCCTCGCAGCATCTCTGGCACGGCGAGGGCGCTCTGCCGCCGGGGAGAAGCCTGCTGAGATCCTCGGGTGGGGGGGTGGGCCGGCCTGCCTTCTCCCGGGCGGCGGAGCGCCCTCGCTGCGTCTCTGACCCGGCGAGGGCGTTCCGCCGCCCGGGAGAAGCCTGCAGAGATCCTCGGGTGGGGGGGTGGGCCGCCGCCAGGGAGAAGGTTGCAGAGATCCTCGGGTGGGGGGGTGGCCCAGCCAGCCTTCTCCTGCGCCCAGCCAACATCCTGTCAGATCAACAGAAACAGGACGCCGTGCGACGCCGCGGCCCCAAACGACGCCGCGGACGCCTCCCCGCCTCCTTCACAGCCCTCATTCCTCCCCCAGTTAGGTTCCCCCGCAGTAGACTCGCACCATGCCCTTCTTCCCCTTGCCTCCCTACACACACAGAATTCTTCCCACATCACCGCACTGTCCCTCGCCCCTTTCTAGCGCCCATTTTATTGCTTCTTAAAATGGGCTTAAAATCTAGTTGTATTAATAAGATGCAGAGAACAATGTAGATTCAGCATAATCTATTTCTGTTGATGAACCCGGGACCTGGGATTGAGATTGGGGATTAGTACCATCAGTATCCCCTCTCCACCTGCTTGTAGTAGGAGGGGGAGGTTGATTAGCCTACCTTGCCAGGTTAGCTTGCTAACCGATAATGTTATACTGTAATTGTTGCTGAGGGTTTTTAATGGATTTTATTGGGGGTTTTAAAATGTTGTAACCCGCCACGAGCCGTAAGGGAGTGGCGGGCAATAAATCGAAAGATAATAATAATAATAATAATAATAATAATAATAATAATAATAATAATAATAATAATAATAATAATAATAATAATAATAATAATAATGATACAAAAACTGAAGCAGGCATGCATGAAAGCGGACTAGTAGGGACAGATTAAAGTGGTAGGCTATGTTTAGCATACTGAAGTTTAATGGAAGGAGAAATGAAGTACAATGAAACTTCAGTGCAAGTCTTTTCCCAACTTCCAACTGTTTCTATTTGTTCCCTTTTTCTTTCTTTTTAAATCAGTGCCAAATGAAACATGCTTCAGTGACTGAATTGTAATCACCAGATGGGTTAGTAGTTCTGTGCACCAGATAAGAATAAGCTCCAGCTAGCTCAGGCTGGTAGACTGTCAGAAAGGATATGTGAAACTGCACCATTGGGTTTAGGGATGCCTGTCCCCAGTTGGGATTATAGGAATTATAGCTCATTTTGAGATAAAAGAGATCTTGAGATAAAAGAGAGGGTGGACTCCATAGCATTATATTCCATCGAGGTCCCTCCCTGAGGGGATTGGGCCCGGTCCAGGGTGATCCCAGGCCTCAGTTGCCTCACAGAAAGGGAACACAGAGAAATCCACATTCAATGCTGAGAGTGCTAGCAGCAGGCAGCTCACCCTGTGCAGCATGGGCAGCAGGCATGCTCCACGGCAACAGGATGCTGGGTGGAGTAGCAGAGTGCTGGCCCCGGCAGGCAGGTGTGTTTATGCGGGTGTATATTCACAGTGGTGTGACAGCGAGTGGCTGCCGACAGAAGGCAGGAGCTGTAGGGGCCGGGCAAATCAGGCCCTATTCCAACTCAGACACCCCGGACTCGCTCCACCCCCAGGGCAGTTTTCACAAATGTTAAGAGGAACCATGGATAAGATATGTCATTGCAGATTAGCCAGCAACAGAGGGGACAGTCAGTAACACAGAGGAGACAGCCACTCATATCTCCTGGCACTGAATGGCAACCTGAGGAGTGGGGAAGCTATCTGAGGCTGGCAGGAGCCATCACCCTCACATTTTTCCCCAGAGTGACAAACTCAATCGCCTCCTTCCCTTCCCCTCTCCCCATGCTTCCTATGACCCAGCAGCCCAGAAGTCCATTGACAGCAGGTCTCTCCCCTCTGCCCCTTCTGCTATCTTCACACATGCAAGCAAACCAGCCCAGGCACCATGACCCTCCTTGCTGACCTGAGGCTGCCTTGGAAGTAGTGGGGTGCAGAAGGGTGAGTGCTCAAACGTGACAAAATGCTGATGGATGATGATTTTTAGTTTCCTCACACTGACAGTGTTTGACACGTCAAACAAACAGTGAGAAGTTTTCACTTCTTGTCCCTTGCTCTCCCATGTTTATGCAGGACAAATAGGGGGAAAGTGAGGCACTAAAATGTGGTAGTGAGAAGAATTGAGGCAACTAGCCCTGGGCCAACGTTGCTTGTCCATTAACATTAGACATTGTCACCCAACCCTTTGGAGGCCTTGTGTGAGTCCAGTGCTGCTTGTCCTTTTTGCCTACCCTTGTAGCATACTTGTAAGAAACAACACAGTGCCATTTAAAAATGGCGATAATATGTGGCCAATACTATTGAAACATTGGCAACAGATGTTCATCCTGGAAGCTCCTCTGTTCACTCAATTACTCCAGTAACTGACTCAAACTGACTAGAATTCAGACCTTCATCCTCTACCCTTCAAATACTGGCATGGAACATTGTGGGATGGCATTGTAAGAGGGGAGATACTGACTTTTGTTCATTCCTCCAATCCTATGATATAATTCTCCTCCAGGAAACTTGGGTTCTAGGTGAAGTCCATTTACAAGGATACTACAATTTTTGCACCCCAGCCCTGGCATAACGAGGAAGACGTAGAAACCGAATGGGCCTCTGCTTCCTTGTGAAAACAAATCTTAAAGAAACAATATCATATTTAGGTGATGCCCCCCCATATGCCCAAGCTCTCTTAATTAATGCCAATCCAAGTATTATCTTAGTTAACGTCTATATTTCCCCAATCTTGGAGGCTACTGAGGGATATTTAAACTGGGAAGAGGTGACACATTATATTGCAACCCTCAAAAGAGACCATCCACAGGCTGAATTAGCCCTTATTGGAGATTTCAATGCTAGACGAGGAAGAAAGCACCTAACAAATTCTAATCCAATAGGAATCAATAATAGATGTCTTTATCATGGAATAGACCCAAAATCCAACAGGGCAAGCACAAATTTTATCAAATTGTGCTCTGATATGAATTTTAAAATTCTAAATGGCTCTAAAAAATTCCCAAACTCAAATGAGTATACTCATCTTTCGATTAGAGGTAATAGCGTCATCGATTTTGTTTGTGTCTCCTGGTCCCTTATTAGTCGGATCAGCAACTTTGTAGTTGGCAGTCGAACAGAAAGTGACTTGTTGTTGTTATGTGCGAAGTCGTGTCCGACCCATCGCGACCCCATGGACAATGATCCTCCAGGCCTTCCTGTCCTCTACCATTCCCCGGAGTCCATTTAAGTTTGCACCTACTGCTTCAGTGACTCCATCCATCCACCTCATTCTCTGTCGTCCCCTTCTTCTTTTGCCCTCGATCTCTCCCAGCATTAGGCTCTTCTCCAGGGAGTCCTTCCTTCTCATAAGGTGGCCAAAATATTTGAGTTTCATCTTCAGGATCTGGCTTTCTAAAGAGCAGTCAGGGCTGATCTCCTCTAGGACTGACTGGTTTGTTCGCCTTGCAGTCCAAGGGACTCGCAAGAGTCTTCTCCAGCACCAGAGTTCAAAAGCCTCAATTCTTTGACGCTCGGCCTTCCTTATGGTCCAACTTTCGCAGCCATACATTGCAACCGGGAAGACCATAGCCTTGACTAAACGCACTTTTGTTGGCAGGGTGATGTCTCTGCTTTTTAGGATGCTGTCTAGATTTGCCATAGCTTTCCTCCCCAGGAGCAAGCGTCTTTTAATTTCTTTGCTGCAGTCCCCATCTGCAGTGATCTTGGAGCCTAGGAAAATAAAATCTGTCACTATCTCCATTTCTTCCCCTTCTATTTGCCAGGAATTGAGAGGGCCGGATGCCATGATCTTTGTTTTCTTGATGTTGAGTTTCAAGCCAACTTTGGCACTCTCCTCCTTCACCCGCATCAACAGGCTCTTTAGTTCCTCTTCACTTTCTGCCATTAGAGTGGTATCATCTGCATATCTGAGGTTGTTGATATTTCTCCCTGCAATCTTGATCCCAATTTGTGACTCCTCTAATCCCGCATTTCTCATGATGTGCTCTGCATACAAGTTAAATAGGCAAGGCGACAGTATACAGCCTTGCCGAAGTCCTTTCTCAATTTTGAACCAGTCAGTGATTCCATGTTCAGTTCTCACTGTTGCTTCTTGACCTGCATATAAATTTCTCAAGAGACAAATAAGATGCTCTGGTATTCCCATCTCTTTAAGAACTTGCCACAATTTGTTGTGCTCCACACAATCAAAGGCTTTAGCATAGTCAATGAAGCAGAAGTAGACGTTCTTCTGGTACTCCCTAGCTTTCTCCATGATCCAGCGTATGTTGGCAATTTGATCTCTAGTTCCTCTGCCTCTTCGAAATCCTGCCTGTACTTCTGGAAGTTCTCGGTCCACATATTGCTGGAGCCTAGCTTGTAGGATTTTGAGCATAACTTTGCTAGCATGAGAAATTAGTGCGATGGTGCGGTAGTTTGAACATTCTTTGGCATTGCCCTTCTTTGGGATTGGAATGTAAACTGACCTTTTCCAATCCTGTGGCCATTGTTGAGTTTTCCAAATTTGCTGGCATATTGAGTGTAGCACTTTTACTGCATCGTCCTTTAAGATTTTGAATAGTTCAACTGGAATGCTGTCACTACCACTAGCTTTATTGTTGCTCAGACTTCCTAAGGCCCATTTGACTTCACATTCCAGGATGTCTGGCTCCAGGTCAGTAACTACCCCATTGTGGTCATCAGGGATGTTAAGCTCGCTCTTGTATAGTTCTTCTGTATAATTTTGCCACCTTTGTTTGATCTCTTCTGCTTCTGTGAGGTCCCTACCATTTTGGTCCCTTATCATACCCATCTTTGCATGAAACGTTCTCTTCATATCTCCAATTTTCTTGAAAAGATCTCTGGTCCTCCCCATTCTATTGTTTTCTTCTATTTGTTTGCACTGTTCATTTAAGAAGGCATTCTTATCTCTTCTAGCTTTTCTCTGAAATTCTGCATTCAATTGGGTGTATCTTTCTCTTTCTCCCTTGCCTTTCACTTCCCTTCTCTCCTTAGCTATTTGTAAAGCTTCCTCAGACAGCCATTTTGATTTCTTGCATTTCTTTTTCTTTGGGATGGTTTTAGTTGCTACCTCTTGTACAATGTTGCGAACCTCCGTCCATAGTTCTTCAGGCACTCTGTCTATCAGATCTAATTCCTTAAATCTATTTGTCACCTCCACTGTGTATTCGTCAGGGATATGATTTAGTTCATACCTGAGTGGCCTAGTGCTTTTCCCTACTTTCTTCAATTTAAGCCTAAATTTTGCAACAAGAAGCTCATGATCTGAACCACAATCAGCTCCTGGTCTTGTTTTTATTGACTGGATAGAACTTTTCCATCTTTGGCTGCAGAGCACATAGTCAATCTGATTTCTGTGTTGACCGTCTGGTGATGTCCATGTGTAGAGTCGTCTCTTGGGTTGCTGGAAAAGAGTGTTTGCTATGACCATTGTATTCTCTTGACAAAATTCTACCAGCCTGTGCCCTGCTTCATTTTGTACTCCAAGGCCAAACTTGCCTGTTATCCCGGTTATCTTTTGGCTTCCTACTTTAGCATTCCAATCCCCCATGATGATAAGCACATCATTTTTGGGCGTTGCTTCTAGAAGGTGTTGTAGGGCTTCATAGAACTGATCAACTTCATCCTCTTCAGCAGCAGTGGTTGGGGCGTAGACCTGGATCACTGTGATGTTGAATGGTTTGCCTTGGACTCGAACTGTGATCATTCTGTCATTTTGGGGATTGTATCCCAAGACTGCTTTTCCTACTCTCTTATTGATTATGAATGCTACTCCATTTCTTCTGCGAGATTCTTGTCCACAGTAGTATACCTGATGGTCATCTGAATTAAATTCACCCATTCCTGTCCATTTTAGTTCACTGATTCCTAAAATGTCGATGTTCAGTCTTCTCATTTCTTGTTTAACCACGTCCAGCTTGCCTTGATTCATGGATCTGACGTTCCAGGTTCCTATGGAATAAAAATCTTTACAGCATCGGACTGTCTTTTCGCCACCAGTTACTTCCACAACTGAGCGTCCTTTCGGCTTTGGCCCAGCCGCTTCATTCATTCTGGCGCTACTCGTACTAGCCGTCTGCTCATCCCCAGTAGCATATTGGACACCTTCCGACCTGAGGGGCTCATCTTCCAGCGTCATATCGTTATGCCTATTGGAACTGTCCATAGAGTTTTCATGGCAAAGATACTGGAGTGGTTTGCCATTGCCTTCTCCAGTGGATCACCTTTTGTCAGAGCTCTCAGCTATGACCTGTCCGTCTTGGGTGGCCCTGCACGGCATAGCTCATAGCTTCACTGAACTACGCAAGCCCCCTTGCCACAACAAGGCAGCGATCCTTGAAGGGGGAGAAAGTGACTACATGCCTCTAATTCTCTCAGTTAAGATAGACTTGATAGACTCCTATTCAAAGGTAGACTCTGTAACTTTAGACTATCCCCTGCATTTTAGAAAATTAACTTGGGCTCCAATCTTGGTCCGTCAGATTGAGCAAGTGATAAATTCCCCCCAAATGCAAGATTTAAGACGCAAGCTCCTTACAGCAGACTCCATTAACTCTATTTTGCAACTCTATGAGTCAGTAATTGGGCTTTTTTTATCACCTATCAAAACCTCCCAATAAGAACATCCCAACCTCTACTTGGTTTGATAATTAATGCTTACTGAAAAAGAAACTAAAGGCGCTATTGCATGCTATTCAATAAATCAAGATCTCTCGATAACCAATCCCACTATCTCAGAGCTAAAGCCGAATACCAGTCTCTTGTTGCTAAAAAAAAATCCGAGTTCCACAACAGAAACTGGGAATCATTAAACAAAGCACTAAATTCATTTGATAACCGGATATTCTGGAGAACTGTGACCAATGCCTTAACAAACAAGTCAAATAAAACTGTATGTTCTATTCCAGCTTCCAAATGGATTGACCATTTTTCCACATTATTCACATTACCGTCTTCACTAGACCCTCCACTGGACAATCTTCTTCCTTTCCCTGTTGGCCAAACGTTGAACCTGCTGAGATTTCTGAACTGATAAAATCTCTAAAACCTCATAAGTCACCCGGTCCAGATGGGATCCTTCCAGATTTGATTATTCATTATGCTGACTGGTGGGCTGTGCCTCTAGCACATCTGTTTACAAAAATCGACCAAACAGGACTAATCCCAGATTCATGGCTAAATTCCATCATAACCCCAATATATAAAAAAGGAAAAATTGACCTTCCGAGTAACTACCGCCCCATCAGTTTATTGTCAGCCGTAGGTAAGATCTTTGCAAAATATCTGGCTACTAAACTTATAAACTGGATATCCAACAATTACATCATAGGGCCAGAGCAAATAGGGTTTAGGAAGGGATACGCTACCTTAGATCATTGTACTGTTTTAGCTTTTTTAAGCCAGAAATACACCAAATCTAAGAGGGGCAAATTATTTGTTGCCTTTATTGATTTAAAAGCAGCCTTTGACTGGGGGGCTTTACGCACCGGGATCTTTGTAGCAAATTGGTCACTGAATGAAAAATCGCCATTCAAAATAGTGGAATTCGTTGTTATGCATACCTGCATTTGTAGTGGAATCCAGTTGCGTTTTGTAGCGTTTCCCACAGGCTTCCGGTCTCGGCAGAAATCGCTAGAAAGGAAGCACTATTGCCGAGCTCGTCCCGCCCCTGGCCGTCAAGCAGCCAATGGGCAGCCGTTAGCATGCTCCCAAACAGCCCCTTTCCCTTTAAGAAAGGTTTTTTTTTAAAAAAAAAACCAGACCCATTGCAACGAATCTGTGTTAATTCGTTGCAACGGAGAGACCCATCCAGCTGCCTGGTGTGTTTGAGCTGTCGTTTGATCGTTGCCACGCTCCCTCCGAGTGAAAAAAAAAATCCCCCCCCCCTCTCACGGGCCCGATTTTCGGCTGAATGAATGTGTAAAAAATAAAGTGACTGCTTAGTAGTGTGCTTAGTGACTGAAGTGTGCTTAGTGACTGAAGGGGAGGGACTGAAGCCGGGGAAGTGTCAGGAATCAGGCTGAGCCCAGCCTGTGGAGTCCCAAGTGGAGTCCCAAGCACTGTGGAGTCCCAAGCACATCCGAAATCCAACAGTCAGTTGCAAATTTCCAAGAAGAGCTTTATTAGGCAAAGTCCACAGAAAGCTAAAGCAGGCCAAGATCTTCCTAAGCAAAGATCTTGATAATAACAAAGTACAAAAGAACAAACCAGGCAGTTATAGTGCTCACCAAATAAGGGAGGGGGGACGGGATGCATTTGGCGGGAAAGCGGGGAAGAAGCAGAGGGGGGTTGGTTTCACAGGCCACCAGATGGCCCGGAATCTTATCAAGCAGTTGACACTTTGTTGAGACTCAAAGCTGTCTCTGCAAGGACACTTACAGTAAGATTGATACGTTCGCATGGAGTCCCTCCCGCTGGGAAAGGAAGGGAGGCAGAAGCATTGCCGACAGGTTTATCGCTTTATGGCCTTGGCCATAAAGACCAAGGTGAGAGACCAAAAGGTATGTGGGAAGGCGAAACTTAGCTGGCACTGGGAATGTAGGGGCAGTCTTGGAGGCCAGAGAGATTTATAGAGTTACGACGGCTGGGCTTGCTAGGGCCCAGGAAATGAAAAGGTCATGAATTGGGGTTCATGACACTCGGCTCCCCTTAAGGCCTCCCCTTCTCCCTTGGTTCGGATCGGAACAAGCGGACCAAGATCACTGCTAAACATTGAACGGTTAAGAAAGTATGAATACGAAAAAAGGTGGACGCCCCACACATATATATAGCGGCCAAGTTGAAAATCCATTCAAAAATCACCATCCTGCGGGAGAGCCGACCCAGTTCTGACACCCTCCCACATTTAAGACTAACTTACCCTTATATTCATTTCCCAGGCCATCTCTGGGACCAAAGCTAAGAACATACAATATCTAGGACGACAATTAGAAATGTACAATACTAGAGAACCCATGTAGATAAGCAGTCAGAGTGACAACATCCTTAGGAGCTAAAACCCAGTTTACACTGCAATAAGGAACATCAAACATAACAGTTAGAGCATTATAAAAGGGTTACACATGTCTTCTGGGGGGGTGGAGTACAGGATATTAGGTGCACACCCCAACAGTCAGGTCATCATCCAAACGGGGGCCGCGGAGGGCCCAATCGGGTCTCAGTTAAAAGTTCCCAGGTCAAGTTCCGAAGCTCTGCCAGCCCCACCCCCGCCAGAGCAGGGATTTCCCCCAAAGGCCTCACAGCCATGCAGAGTCAGAGTCAGAGTTCGGTACCCCCACCAGGTCTAGAGCATCCTCGTAGATATTACTTGCCAAAGAAGAATCCCAGGGGGAAAAGGGAGGTGCACGTTGGGTTTCACCCGCGAGCAAAAGGCCAACGCCAGACCGCAACCTAACCCCTCCCCCCACTTCACTGGAACAGAAAAGCACAATGAAAACTGGGGAGGAACAAGCATGCGGGGCGAAGCCAAGGTTCTCCTCGGGAGCAAGGTGCTGCCTGGGCGAGGGACCGCGCAGGGCGGCTTGTCTGCTCCTCTCCTTCTCCAGTGGCCAAGTCAAACTCGAGGGTAGGGGTTTTGCAGGCAACCCCCCCACCGGGCTCGGTTGGTCATCAGCTGGAATGCTCACTTTTTTTTTTTATTCAGTTTTTATTGTTATTCTTATAAAAAGCATTTACAGAAAAACAAAAAACAAAGAAGCGACCAGCTGATAAGTGTCGTCAATACACGTATATCATACTTGATGTAGTCTGATATTATCTCAAGAGATATATAGTCAGTTCCCATTACATATTGGTCCTAATCTAACAGTTACTGCTGTCTTTCTTAAGAAAGTCCAAATAATCACTCCACTGTTCGTCATATTCTTCCGGAGATCTCTTCTTAACCATGTTGGTGAGTCTTGCCATTTTTGCTAAGTCCGCTAATTTATCAAGCCATGTAGAAATAGTTGGAGTCTCAGTCGCCTTCCAGTGCTTCGCCCACACCAACCGTGCCGCCGTAGTTGCATGGAAGAAGAGGATTCTAGAAGAAGTAGGTAAAGCACTTGGGTGGAAGCTTAGCAGCATAGATTCAGGCTTCATTGGGTATCGCATTTTAAATATTTCCTGTAACACCATATGTATTTTAACCCAATACTTTTTTGCTTTCTCACAATTCCACCACATGTGATAAAAAGAACCTACTGCTTTATGACATTTCCAACATTTATTATCAAACCTATCTGAGATTTTTGCAATGACCTTTGGAGTAATATACCATCTATAAAACATCTTATACCAGTTTTCCCTTAAAATTTGGCTGTTGGTTTGTTTAGGAATTTTGATCCAAACTCGTTCCCATTCCTCCATACCAATTATGGAGCCCAGGTTTTGCATCCATTTAATCATACAATTCTTTACTTGTTCTGACTCAGTCTCGTATTTCAAAAGAAGTTTATAGATCTGGCCCTGTAGGTGTGGTTTTTTGAGCAATAACATGTTTTCAAAATCACTAAGAGGTGAGTTTTTGTCCACTCGAATCTCAAAGTCTGTTTTTAGTCTGGCTTTCAGTTGGTTATACTCCATCCATCGTAGCTCATATCCTTCTTTGTTTAATTCTTGCAGACTCTTGAGCTCACCTGTTCTCGTTAACAAGTCCTTGTACATTGGGCATGTTATTCTTCTTTGCTGTTGTCTGGAAAAATACGCCTCTATTGGCGATTTCAGTAAATATGATGAGGAGCAAAGTCTTGTTTTGTATTTATTCCAGATCTTTAGAAGGGATCTTGTCCAAAAGCTGACCTTAGGTTTTTCCTTTCCTTTTGTTTTCAAAGAGGGCCAGAGCATTTCATGGAAGCTTTGCTTACTATCTACCTTTTCCAACATCAAATCTCTTGTCATTGGATCAATTATCCAGTCTGCCACTGCTGTCAGTGTTGCCGCATGTAGGTATAATTTTAGATTTGGGACGCCCTGTCCCCCTCTCTTCTTGTCATCTTGTAGAATTCTAAAGGCAATTCTTGGCCTCTTATAGTTCCAAATGAACTTATTTATTTCAGACTGCCATTTATTTACCACAGAGTCATTAATATCTATTGGCAGAGTTTGAAAGAGGAAGTTAAATTTTGGTAATATTGACATTTTTACTGTGGCCATTCTTGCTGACCACGAAAGGTTCAAGCTGTTCCACTTCTTAATGTCCTGTTGGATTTGTGACCAGAGCTCCCCGTAGTTGTTAGAAAGCAAGGTATCAGAGCGATTTCCAATTTGGACTCCTAGATATTTGACCTTTTTAGGGTTGATCTCACACCTTAGTGCCCTTTTGATTATCTCTATATTCAAGTCTGATATGCCAAATAGCATAATCTTGGTTTTAGAGAGATTTATCTTGTATCCAGAGTGTTTCCCAAAAGTGTTTATCTCTTCAAACAACAATTCTAAAGTGGTGCTTGGATTAGTTAATACACAAACAACATCATCAGAATCATAGAATCATAGAATCATAGAATCATAGAGTTGGAAGGGGCCATACAGGCCATCTAGTCCAACCCCCTGCTCAACGCAGGATTAGCCCTAAGCATCCTAAAGCATCCAAGAAAAGTGTGTATCCAACCTTTGCTTGAAGACTTCCAGTGAGGGGGCGCTCACCACCTCCTTAGGCAGCCTATTCCACTGCTGAACGACTCTGACTGAGAAAAACTTTTTCCTGATATCTAGCCTATATCATTGTACTTGAAGTTTAAACCCATTACTGCGTGTCCTTTCCTCTGCAGCCAGCAGAAACAGCATCCTGCCCTCCTCCAAGTGACAACCTTTCAAATACTTAAAGAGGGCTATCATGTCCCCTCTCAACCTCCTTTTCTCCAGGCTGAACATTCCCAAGTCCCTCAACCTATCTTCATAGGGCTTGGTCCCTTGGCCCCAGATCATCTTCGTCGCTCTCCTCTGTACCCTTTCAATTTTATCGATGTCCTTCTTGAAGTGAGGCCTCCAGAACTGCACACAGTACTCCAGGTGTGGTCTGACCAGTGCCGTATACAATGGGACTATGACATCTTGTGATTTTGATGTGATGCCTCTGTTGATACAGCCCAAAATGGCATTTGCCTTTTTTACCGCTGCATCACACTGCCTGCTCATGTTTAGTTTACAATCCACAAGTACCCCAAGGTCTCGTTCACACACAGTGCTACCTAGAAGCGTATCCCCCATCCAGTAGGCATGCTTTTCATTTTTCTGACCCAGATGCAGAACTTTACACTTATCTTTATTAAATTGCATCTTGTTCTCATTTGCCCATTTTTCCATTGTGTTCAGATCTCGTTGAACTCTGTCTCTATCTTCCGGAGTATTTGCCAGTCCTCCCAATTTGGTGTCATCTGCAAACTTGATGAGTAGTCCCTCCACCCCCTCATCTAGATCATTAATAAATATGTTAAAAAGTACCGGGCCGAGCACCGAACCCTGAGGTACCCCGCTACTCACCTCTCTCCAGTCTGATGAAACACCATTGACAACAACTCTTTGAGTGCGGTTCTCTAACCAATTCCCTATCCACCTAACGATCTGAAAATCCAGATTGCAGTCCTTCAATTTATCCATCAGAACATCATGGGGAACCTTGTCAAAAGCTTTACTAAAATCCAAGTAAATGACATCAACCAAATTTCCCCGATCCAGCAAACCTGTTACTTGGTCAAAAAAGGAAACTAGGTTGGTCTGGCAGGACCTGTTGGAGACAAATCCATGCTGACTTCCTTGGATCACCAAATTGTCCTCCAGATGTTTGCAGATCGCTCCCTTTAATATCTGCTCCATTATCTTCCCCACAACAGAGGTCAGACTCACTAGTCTGTAGTTTCCCGGGTCATCCTTCCTCCCTTTTTTGAAGATCGGAATAACGTTTGCTCTTTTCCAGTCCTCCGGGACATCTCCAGTCCTTAAAGAGGTTCCGAAGATGATGGACAAGGGCTGTGCAAGTTCTCTGGAAAGTTCTTTGAGTACTCTCGGGTGCATTTCATCTGGACCAGGGGATTTGAACTCATCCAGTGCAGCTAAATGCCTCTCGACCACCTCTCTATCCATGTTAACCTGCCACCCAGACACTATCCTTTGGCTACAGCCATCTCTAGATGTGCCTAAACACTTTGACCTGTGGGAAAAAACAGATGTAAAATAGGCACTAAGCCTTTCTGCTTTCTCTGCATCTTCCGTTAGAGTTTGTCCATCCGCACCCAACAGCGGGCCTATTGCCTCCTTTACTTTACGTTTGCTCCTCACGTAACTGAAAATTCTTTTCTTGTTACAATGGGCTTCCCTGGCCAATCTTAGCTCACTCTCAGCTTTCAGCATAGCTTTTAAGTTTAAATTCTTCTCCCGCAATCGTAAGTCCCGAGAGCTTTGCGTTTGCTCAAATTTTACGAGCTAGTGACTCCAATACCAGGTTAAATAGTAGGGGGGATAGCGGACATCCTTGTCTAGTTCCCTTCCCAATTTGAATAGGGTCTTTAGTTAACATTCCATTAACCAAGATTCTTGCCTCTTGCTTTGAGTATACATGCTTGATTAGGTTCCAAAAATTGTCCCCACATTTTAGTTGGGTAAGCGTGGCCAGTAGGAACTTCCATTGCACCTTGTCAAAAGCTTTTTCAGCGTCCAAAAACACAAAAGCCGCTTGGATTCCTTTAGTGCGGACCACCTCCATTGCATTAAGGACAAATCTGACGTTGTTTTTCATGTACCTTTTGGGCATGAATCCTGTTTGATCTGGATGGATGATTTCATTAAGGCATTTCTTCAGTCTTTCTGCTAAAGCCTTTGCAAAAATTTTATAATCCACATTAAGTAGTGATATTGGTCTATAAGCATTTGGCGATAGTGAGTCCATACCTTCTTTATGTATGAGTGTTATCGACGCTTGCTGCCACGATTTGGGGAGTGATTTTCCAGAATTGTCCACTACCTCATTCACCATCTGTGTCAGGACTGGTAGTAATATATGATTTAATTTCTTATAATAAGTTGCGGAGAGGCCATCTGGGCCTGGGGCCTTATTTAATTTCATAGCCAATTCCTGAGCTGAGAATCTCTGATTTAATATCTTTCATTGCTCGTCTGTGAAGGTTAAGGATGGGGTACCTCCAAGATATTCCATGCTGTCAGGTACAGTTTCTTCGTCTGTTTGGTATAAATTTTGGAAAAAGTTTGAGAGACATTGTTGTATTTCCTGATCTGTACGGAAGTGGTTGTCTCCATATTTAAGGCTGGATATAACACTTTTGTTATGATTTCTTTTTAGTTTATATGCCAGCCATCTTCCAGGTTTGTCAGCATGTTCAAAATTCTTTTGTTTTATCCAATCCAGTTTTTTCCTCATATCTTCGGTTTCCAATGCATCTCTTTTTAGTCTTAAGAGCGTTATTTGTTTGGCTGTCTTCTTAGACAGATGGGCTTGGTGCTGGATTTCTAATTGTCTGATTGACCAGACAATTTCGTTCAGCTCTTTTTCTTTCTTTTTCCTTTTGTCGGTGTTCAGGCTTATCAATCTTCCTCTTATATACGCTTTACTCGTATCCCAGACCGTAGATAATGGAATCTCTTTTGTGCAGTTAAGTTTGAAAAATTCTTTTAAGTCAGCTTCGCACAGATTCAAATAGCTGAATAACAGATTCAAAGTCAGCTTCGCACAGATTCAAATTCAAACTCGAGGGTAGGGGTTTTGCAGGCAACCCCCCCACCGGGCTCGGTTGGTCATCAGCTGGAATGCTCACTTGTTTGGGCGGCCCCCCCTTGGCTTGTCTCCCAGCTTCCGGAGGGAGCACAGGCTGGACCTTGCAGTGAGTGGTGGAGTTTTTGGGGCCTATAAGACCCTGGCTCGCGGGCTTTCTCAGGTCACTCGCAAATAGTTCCTTTGTAATCCAACCAGTACTTTCTCCAAGTGTCTCCAACTGGGGGGGCAGGTTCGTAATTGGGGCACTTCTCCTTTCAGCCGCGCTCAGGGCCCAGGGTAGCGGGGGAATCCCTCCTGGGTGGGCTGAGTCGCCCCGAAGCCGTGGCTGGAGGCACACCCCCCCTGGTTGAATGCCTAGTTCTCCGCCACCGATGCTGGCGGGCGCGACGAGGGCTCGGTCCCCTTCCCTCTTTGTTCCAGGGGTACGGGCTTTCCCCGTCACACTCTCAGCAGGTAAAGTCAGCTGGTGAGTTGTGGGTCTGTCAGGCGGAATTGCAGCGGCATTTGCCCAGTCCTCGTCTTGTGTCTCTAAGTTGCATTCAGGTGACCTGGGGCAGAGGCCCCCGTAGGTTCTGTTTTCAGGTCCTCCCCTCCGGATAGACAAGTCCCAATCCGGGAGGTACGACCCTCCAGTCCTACCTTGTGTCCAGGGCCTCTCTAGGTTTGCTGGTCGCCCCCAACCCCCAATCCCAGTCATTAGGTCCAGTCTCAGGGCTGGGGATGGTGGGCAGTTTCCTAACTCCTCCCATCGCCACAGCGACCTGTCCGGAGGACGGGGCTATTCCACTGGGGCCCACCTTGGTCGGGACGTGAGGGGCTGAGGGACCGATTCCGTGGAGCTGGGGGGGTTCACCGGGCGGCTCGCAGGTCTCTCCTTCGAGGCTCCTCCGTTTCCTGAGTCCTTCCTGTCATTCTGAGTCAAAGGCCAGTGGTTCGCTCCCTTCGTGCCTGGGTCGTGCAATGCGATGCCAGTTTCAAAGGTGGGGGCGATTTTTGTTGGCCGCCCCGTCTCGGCGACGGAGCCCGGGAGCTTTGGGGTCGGAGCGGGTGGTGCCACGGGCAGTGCTGCGGGGACACCCGGGGCAGCGTGGACTGTCTTCTCCCCTCCTGGCTTTGGCTCCGGGGGGCCCGATTCTTTGGATTCTGCGGCCCGAGTCCCCTTCTCACTGAGTGCCCCCAACAGCCTCGGGGTTAACTTCTCCGGGTGATTGGAGTTACTGCGATCTGGCAAGGGGGGCGTTGGGGCGCCCCCACTCCCCTTTTCGGGATTTTCGGAGGCTGTCCCTTCCGCTCCACTCCTCCACACCCTCCCCAAGCCTTTCCCTGGGGCTGGGGAGGGATCCGCTACAGTTCTTACTTCCCCAGGGAGCCCCCGGTTGGGGCTCACTCCCCTGGGCAGCGTCTTTAAGGACCCCTCTGGGCTACTGGAAGTAACTGGCTCGGGGTGAGGGGAGCAGGCACTCACCAGTTCTGTGTTGACGGGGGTCACAGGGGAATTTGGGTTAATTTCCCCGGCTTGCCTTCCTGCCATTTCGCTCCACTGTGCTTGCCGGCGGCCCTCCTGTGTGTCCCCTTTCTCTGGGCCGAAGATAGCTTTGTGCACCTCTCTCCTGCCGTCCAGGCTCTCATCTCCGCTGTCCTCAGCGCCGTAGTAGGGGGAAACATCCTCCCCCTCTTCCTCGGGGTAGCTCTCGTCGCTCTGGGCTCGCAGGCTCTCTTCCCATTTGACCCATTTCTCTGGGCCGAAGATAGCTCTGTACACCTCTCTCCCGCCGTCCAGGCTCTCGTCTCCGCTGTCCTCAGCGCCGTAGTAGGGGGAAACATCCTCCTCCTCTTCCTCCGAGTAGCTCTCGTCACTCTGGCCTCGCAGGCTCTCTTCCCATCTGACCCATTTCTCTGGGCCGAAGATAGCTCTGCACACCTCTCTCCCGCCGTCCAGGCTCTCGTCTCCGCTGTCCTCAGCGCCGTAGTAGGGGGAAACATCCTCCTCCTCTTCCTCCGAGTAGCTCTCGTCGCTCTGGGCTCGCAGGTTCTCTTCCCATCTGTCCCATTTCTCTGGGCCGAGGATAGCTCTGCAGACCTCCCTCCCGCCGTCCAGGCTCTCGTCTCCGCTGTCCTCAGCGCCGTAGTAGGGGGAAACATCCTCCTCCTCTCCCTCGGAGCAGCTCTCATCGCTCTCCGGGTATGTTGCCCGGCAGGTTCCCCCCCATTTGCCCGGTCCAAAGAGGGGCCAACGCACCCCTCCCGGATAGCCGAGGATCTCTTCATCATCATCACCATCACTCTCCTCAGGGCTAGGAATGCAGCTCCCTGCTTGGGGAGATGCCCCATGGCGGGCGGTCTTCTGGGTCTTCCTCCCCCGCGGTCGACGGCACTCGGGTCTGTCACCCCACCTGGTCTCCCGACAGAACACTCCTGCCTTGTCGGTGGGGCTGGGGCAGCGGCCGCTGCTGGCGTGGCGGGGCTGGAGTCTGTAGTTTGTTGCCACTCCCAGCGCCCCGGTGGTGCCTGAACGGCCCCGAAGTTCTGGTAATTCTGGGCTTCCCCTTTAAGCTGGGCAATCAACTTTTGCTGCTCTATCACGCAGTGGATCAGCTCCTCCAACTCCTCCGCTCTGACCGGGCGCTGGGGCCCCTCTTCGCGAAAGTCCATCCCCGTGAGGTCTAGTACTTCATCCTCCAGGTCCCAGGGTACCTGGAGGTCTGGCAGCTTCCTCGGGGGTAAAGGGGCAGGGGCCCCTACCGTGGCCATCTGTGCGCGCTGTGCCTCGGCCGGACCCGGTGGGTTGGGCCAGTCCCAGGGCGAGCTCCCCACCGGCAGGTGGGCAGGCAGGCCCCCAGCGTCCTCGGGCCTGTGGGTGAACAGCCCAGCCGGTCCTGGCATTGCTGTTCGCGATCGTTCTAGGGGCATTCAGTCCTCAGCAGCCCCTTCGGCGCCCGCTGCGGCATGGAGCCTTAGCCGCGGCAGGCCCGTCTGCGCACCCCCATCCGGCGGGTGAAGAAAAGAGTTTTCCCCCGAGTCCTCTCCCGGAGCCGCTGCCCTGTTCAGGCGAGGCCATCGGTGCCAAGGTTGGGGAGGGAGGTGGATCACCGTTCGCTGTTGTCCCCCAGCTGGGGGCCGCTCGGTGAAGTCTGACCCTGAGTCCTCCGGTGGTGCCGCTGCCATGGGAGGCGAGGCTCTCCAGCGGATGGATTAACAGGGAGAAAGTGGTTATTATCAATTTGTCAGGAATCAGGCTGAGCCCAGCCTGTGGAGTCCCAAGTGAAAGCACATCCGAAATCCAACAGTCGGTTGCAAATTTCCAAGAAGAGCTTTATTAGGCAAAGTCCACAGAAAGCTAAAGCAGGCCAAGATCTTCCTAAGCAAAGATCTTGATAATAACAAAGTACAAAAGAACAAACCAGGCAGTTATAGTGCTCACCAAATAAGGGAGGGGGGACGGGATGCATTTGGCGGGAAAGCGGGGAAGAAGCAGAGGGGGGTTGGTTTCACAGGCCACCAGATGGCCCGGAATCTTATCAAGCAGTTGACACTTTGTTGAGACTCAAAGCTGTCTCTGCAAGGACACTTACAGTAAGATTGATACGTTCGCATGGAGTCCCTCCCGCTGGGAAAGGAAGGGAGGCAGAAGCATTGCCGACAGGTTTATCGCTTTATGGCCTTGGCCATAAAGACCAAGGTGAGAGACCAAAAGGTATGTGGGAAGGCGAAACTTAGCTGGCACTGGGAATGTAGGGGCAGTCTTGGAGGCCAGAGAGATTTATAGAGTTACGACGGCTGGGCTTGCTAGGGCCCAGGAAATGAAAAGGTCATGAATCGGGGTTCATGACAGGAAGCCTCTAAACTGAAAGAGGCTCGCTGGTGCGTTTATCCCCGCTCGCTCGGAGAAAAAAAAATGGCGATCGCTTCGCCGGAAGATCAGAGGAGAGAGCCAGGGGGAGGGACTTTGTAGAAACCGCAACAATGTTAACGCACAGGTCTTTTTCGCTAGTGTTGCAGATTGGTTGCAGGACTGTATCGCTTTCCGGAGGGTGAATCCACTTTTGGGGATTTCCCTGAAAGCGCTACAAGGAAGCGCTTTTTGCAGATTGGTTTCAGGTGTGTGGCAGATTGTCGACGACGTTGTGCAAAACAGCAAATCAGTAGCGTTTTCAATTGGCAACCATTGTGCGATTTTGAAGGCGTGCAAAAAGCCCCTCAGTTTCCAGAGAGAAACTCTGGATAAAATTAAACAATCTAGACATAGACTAGCATCTACTCTTTTTATTAAAACAGCTCCATCATAACAACCATGCCAAGTCAAATATTCTGCTGAGGGAAATTTAACACCAGAAATCCATATAAACATAGGAGTGAAACAAGGTTGCATCCTTGCCCCTCAGTTATTTAATTTTTTCTTAAGTGACTTACTCTTCTATTTTGACAAAGTTAATGGTCATCCCCCCATTCTTGGCAAAAGACCCACTCCACTTCTTTTATATGCAGATGACACAGTTATCTTATCTAGAACTCGAGTTGGCCTTATATGCTATCTTCGTTCATTCAGAGATTACTGTACTGGCAATCAACTAAAAATAAACTTTGAAAAAACGAAGATCATGGTATTTGCAAAGACCTGATATAAGTTTCCCTGGATAATAAATGGTAAACATATACAACAGGTCAATCACTACAAGTATTTAGGCATAAACTTTACTTATAATAACAGTTGGGTGAACCATAGAGAAAAAACAATCAAATCTGCAAAAGGCCAGTTGTCCCTTTTAGCCAAGTTTTATCATCAAAAAGGCAACAAAAACCTTCAAGCAGCCATTAAAATCTACAATGCTAAAATAATTCCTCAGATTCTTTATGGAATCCCAATATGGATGGACGCGTTTAATAATAAATTAGAGAACATCCAATCTTTCTTTTTCAGAAATCTGCTAGGAGTCCCAAACTGTGTGGCCAATCATACACTTGTCGCAGAACTTGGCCAACAGACTCTAGAAGCCCGGGCTTGGTTTCAGTCCTTTAAATACTGATTAAAAATCCATTTCCGGGTAGTTTGTTAATTAACTTTTTGAGTGACCCTTATTCTTTCAGCTGGCTGGGCAAAATGTCAAAAAAACTTCAAATTATGGGTCTGGACATCTCATCCCTTAGCATGCAAGATGAAAGGACGATACTAAAGCTAATATCACAGAGACTAGAAGATCAGGATACACAGATTCTGGGCTCCTCTAACAACAGTGTATGTTCTCCCCACTTCTGGGATATTCCCTTATCTTACAAATTCATGCCCATGCATCTCCAAATTTTGGAGACACACCAATTAAGAAGAGCATTTCTAGTAGCTTGCTTAAACATCTTTCCCTCAAATGTCACCATTTTATATTTTAGAAAAACAACCACTGATGAAAACTTACTTGAAAACGGTTATAATCTAGAGGATGTTTTGGTTGTTCAAATAAAAAGAAATAGCCCCGGAGACTCACCTCAAGGGGCTCTTGCTGCGGCGGGAGAAGGAGCGCATCGAGGACAAGCTGGGAGGAGGAAACTCCCTTCCCCAGCAGTCCCTGCGTGAGGCCGCGCACGGCGCGGCTCTGTTAGAGGCGGGGCCAGCCGGGCGTCCTCTTAAGGAGGAGCCCCACGTGCCTTGGCCTCTTCCTGCTCCTGCAGCCTCGGAGTTCGCGTCGCTGGACTGCAGGAGCTTATTGCTCCCGCCTCCTCGCGACGCTTGGGACAGAGCAACCGTGCGATTAGGAGGGCGATTGTGGAGAAAGCACAGGGAGACTAAAAAAAAAAAAACTTTAAATTCGGCCGCGTATTCGCGGACAGCTCTATTCGCCCCTACACTCCATTTTATCACCCCCCTTTTTTCTGCGGCGTGTGCACGCGCAGTTCCCCCCCCATTGTTTTCGGTAAGGGAATGGGACCTAAACGGGATTCCCGGGGTGGAAAAAAGGCGGGAAAGAAGCAGGCCGGATCGGCTGTGCCCGGAGCGGGCGGGAATCAGGCCGCTCATACAGCTGGGCCTGCGGCGGCATACAGGACCCGCGGTGCAGCTAGGTGCGCAGCGGCGGCCTCTGCTGCGGAAGGACAGATGGGGGGAGTTGGAGAGGAGGAATGTGATGCCTTCTTCCCACCCACAGAACAGGCAAATGCCAACTAATGTGGCAGAACGGCTACCTGCTGGGGGCCAGGGATGGGGGGGTGGACTGCCTCATGCCTACCCTCAGGCAGCAAATTCTTTTGCGTCTGAGGTGTTCCCAGGGCCGCATGTTGGAGGCCTCAGGAGGGGTGAGGTGTTTCAATTTAACACTCCCATGGCTGGCAGAGGATTCAGCTTGCCTGCTGGCACCATGATGGGGAGAAATACCCCCGTGATTGGCCCCAGTGCAAGTTTCAGTCAGGGAGGGTTGAATGATATAGGGCACAGTGATTTGGGTGCTAATTGGTGGCCAGCGCCACACCTTACGGCCAATCCTTATCAGTCCACTAGTGCCAGTCATTCTCCATTCCCAAGTACAGGAGCGCCCCCTGCGGTTTTTGTTAGACCTCAAGGTCAATTTGGTTTTCATTTGGGGACAAACAATTACCAGCCTATGGGACACATGGGCACAGAAGCTGGCAATTACGGGCCAGGTATGTAGTGGGCAATTTAAACCCGCGTTCTTCTGCTCCTATTTCTGCCTATCATTATCAACCAGTTAATTCTGGTTTTGGAGCACAGCCAGTTTTGGCAATGGGAGTTGAGGCTCAACGATCCGCTGATTTTCAATCATGGGGGACCCCTTCCGATCAGAGGAGTGGCCCAGCAGCGGTCCAGCCTGTTCGAGGGCAGTGGTCATGCGGCCAGGTGGAGACCCCAGGGTGCAGCTGGCACCTACCGGGTGATCCTCCTTTGGTCAACCCAACATCTGGGTGGTATGGGGGACGGCAGACAGGGCGGTTTTGGCCCGAGCCACACCAGGGGTCGACTAATGCCAGGGGTACTGCCAGGGATTCGGGTCCGGAGGCAGCTCCACAGCAGCCTTTGGCCAATATGGGTGCTACAGCTGCAGCTCGCTCTGCATCACAGCCCGACCCGGTGACTCCGGGCGCGGCCGTTGCTGTTGGCTCCTCGGGTGCGGGCATGGGCAATGTGGATACGGTTACAGCTGTCTCTGCATCTGGCCAGGTCACTGCTACCAGCACAACCATTACCACTCCAGCATGTACTATTGTCAACCCTGTGGTTTTGCAGCTGGACCAGACCTCCGGTAATATGCAGGGGTCTATGGGCACCTCCAGCGAGACACGGCAG
The DNA here is from genome assembly GCF_049243985.1 of Paroedura picta. Lineage (NCBI taxonomy): Eukaryota > Metazoa > Chordata > Lepidosauria > Squamata > Gekkonidae > Paroedura > Paroedura picta. The sequence goes on along the minus strand of NC_135371.1, from coordinate 75,264,403 downwards.
GGTGGAACAGAACAACAGGATGCAGCAGGGAATAAGAAAAAGCGAGGCAAAAAGCGCTCCAGGGCCCGGCACGTAGGCAGCGCCTCTGGTGAGTCTACTTCTTCAGAAGATGAGACTTCTGTGGGACAGCGTGAAGGGTCCTATTGGCTTCAGGGTTCTCTGGTTCCGGGGATCCCCAATTGGTTGATGAGTCGGAGAGAGTCAGCCGAAACCTATTATAGGGAAAAAGAGGGTGTGGGGCCATCACCTAAGCCTCCACTGGGATATCCAGCAGGGGAACATCCACCAGGAGTCCACCTGCCTAGGAAGATTCGTGAATGGGCCCTGGATGGGTACTATGTGGATGTTTTCGTCATGGTACCTCCTGAAGGGGACTCTCCACGAACAGGCCCAAAAAAAGACAAAAAGGGCGTTACTCAGTATGATCGGTCATTCACAAATTGGATGAGGGGATATACTGAATTTACTTGCCTGGTTACGGGGGCATACCCAGAAAGGGCATGGTATCTGGCTAGCCATTTGGCTAATGTATTAGAAGCGAAGTCTCTTTCTGGAGACTCAGCGGCCATAGCTTACGATCTTTTGGCCCGCGAATGCGCTTCAAGCAACATTCAGGCACGATGGGACTTAAAAGACCATGATGCCTGGATTGTTAAGGTGGGACCTTTCGTCAGGAAGACAGATTACGATAGGCGCAGGCAAGGAACAAGGAGAGAGGGACGAGGCACGTGTTGGGAATACAACAGGGGGAACTGCCAATGCCGTAGGTGCCGACTTGAGCACTGTTGCGAGGCTTGCAGAGGGGGCCATACAAAGAAGGATTGTGATAAGTCAGCTGGTGGCAAGAATCCCTTTTGGGGGGGGGCGGCCCTCTGCTAAAAAAGGGGGAGGGTTGGGATCTAAGAACGATGATGCTGCCAATTGAGACCCCCCCCTGAGTTGAAGTCCTTGGCATTTACCCCCATCCGACTCCCTGTGTTACGAGCACTCTTGGCACGATATCCGCTTAAGGAGGAGGCCGATTATCTTTCGAACGGATGCTCTGAAGGTTTTAGAATCCCGTTTACCGGGCAGAGAGTGGCCACGACCTGTGGCAACCTGAAGTCTGCGGCCCAACTGCCGGACATATTGGCGGCAAATATAGGTAAGGAATGTGCAGCTGGGTGTATGGCGGGACCTTACAAGGATCCGCCATTGCCCAATTTGCGTACATCTCCGTTAGGGGTAGTGCCAAAGAAGGCACCAGGGCAATACAGGTTAATCCAACACCTGTCTTATCCAAAAGGGTCGTCCGGTAACGATGCAATTGATCCGGACCTATGTTCGGTAAAATATGCATCATTGGACCATGCTATTTCAATCATTAGGGCTTGTGGAAAAGGGGCACTATTAGCAAAATGTGATATTCAATCTGCATTTTGCTTACTTCCGGTTCACCCGGAGGATTTCTGTCTTTTAGGATGCATTTTTGAGGGTAGCTGGTATGTGGATAAGGCTATGCCTATGGATTGTTCTATCTCATGCGCGGCCTTTGAAACATTCAGCACTTTCTTGGAATGGGTCCTGAAGGACAGAACTGGTTGCCCTCATATCACACACTATCTAGATGATTTTTTGTTAGTGGTCCCGCCAGACTCTCCTGTTTGCGCTGAACGTTTGCGCGTGTTCAAGGCATTGGCCGATGAATTGGGTGTGCCACTGGCCAATGAAAAAACTGAAGGCCCGGTTGTTCGCTTGACTTATCTGGGCATCCTTCTGGATTCCGAGGTGGGATTGTCTCGTCTTCCCCAGGACCAGTTGGAAAAGTTGAAGCAGCTGTTGGAGGAAATGCTTTGCAAGCCAAAATGCACTTTAAGAGAAATGCAGGCTTTATTTGGGCACCTTAATTTTGCTTGCAAAGCAATTTCCCCCAGCAGGGCTTTTTGCGCTCACATGGCCAGGTCCATGTCAGGGATTTCATCGCCCCACCACCATATCCGTTTGACTCGACCCATCAAGGATGACCTTAGGGTATGGTCGGAGTTTTTGCAGCGTTTTAATGGTATTGCAATCTGGCAGACCCCTATTAATCCTGAAACCTCTCTCCAAGTACACTCAGACGCCGCTGGCAGTCTAGGTTTTGGTGTTTTTTATAACAACAGATGGTGTGCGGAACACTGGCCAGAGACATGGGTCCGTGATGACATAATTCGGGACCTCACGTTTCTCAAACTGTTTCCCATTCTGGTAGCGGTGGTGTTGTGGAGCGAGTTGTTTCGGGATCATAGGGTGCTGTTTTGGTGGGACAACCAAGCAGTTGTACACATCATTAACAGACAGTACAGTCGCTCAGCCAAGGTTATGCGATTGGTACGGTACTTGGTCAAGACCTTCCTTTTGTTTAATATAACGTTTGCAGCGCAACACATCCCGGGCGTAAATAACGAGGTGGCGGATGCCTTGTCTCGTTTCCAGGATCATCGGTTTCGGACTCTGGCTCCCTCTGCGAACAGGACACTGGACCCCTTCCCGGAGGATCTATGGAAACTTGGCAACGGGCCCTTCGTCTAGCAGTGACTGCTTCTTTAGCCCCAGCTACTCAGCGGGCTTATGCGAAGGCGGTGGAGGGATACATCGTTTTCTCCAATGCTTGGGGTTGTTTACATCCCCTTCCGCCACGGGAGGAGTTCATTTCATGATATTTGGTTAATTTACAGTCACAGGGGGCCGCCCCGAGAACCTTAAGAGTGCAATTATCAGCCCTGTCATTTTTTTGTAAGGCTCAAAACTGGTGGGACCCGTCCACCTCATTTTTGGCCCAGAGGGCTATTTCCGGTTGGCAGCGGTCAGCCCCTGTCAGGAAGGACTGCAGAAGACCAGTGTCTACGCAAGTTTTAAAGGGCATGCTAACCGAACTCCCATTATTTTGTAACTCGGAGTTTGAGACTTTGCTATTTTCCTCCGTGTTCACTGTAACATATTTTGGAGCTTTTCGATGCAGTGAGGTGGTAGCTGCTTCAAAAGGATCTCCTGGGAATAGGGCCCTGAACCTTCAAGACGTTCAGGTCATGGATCATGACATGTACATTCAGTTACGGCGCTCAAAAACTGACCAATTGGGAAAAGGGGCAACCGTGTTTTTACCCGTAATGCCTGAAGGGACCCCGTGTCCAGTTCGATTTACAAGAGAGTACTTACGCGTCCGCCCAACAACCGAAGGGCCTTTATTCATACATGAAAATGGGTCCTGTTTATCACGTTTCCAGCTGATAGCAGTGATGAGGGCCGTGTTAACAAGGCTCGGTCTTCCTGCGGAACAATACGGGATACATTCTTTTCGTATTGGTGCCGCAACGCAGGCGGATGTCATTGGGGTCCCTAGTGAGGGCATAAAGTCATTGGGACGTTGGCGGTCTTCCGCGTATAAACAGTATGTTAGGAAGGATCTCCTTCTCTAAATTTTATCTTACAGATTTGGCACCTCCTGTTCCGGTCGTATGGGTGATTGGACACAGCATAGTTTTTTTGGGCATCTGAGTATGCGGCCTCATCGGGAAGGGATGACTGCCTGGGTCTCGGAAGCTTCGTGCGGTTCGTGTGGAGAGGATATCGAGGGATGCGCTGGAGGTCAATGTTGTGCGCGCTGTCGAAGATGGTTCAGCATGATGGACCCCCAGACCTGCTAGTTATACAACTGGGAGAGAACGATATCCCTGAGACCACCAGCCGTATCCTGAAGCAAGAGATCCTACAAGACTTAGCCGTCATCCGAACACAACTTCCTTACTTGCTAATATGGCCAGGCTTACCTGCTTGATCAATCGAAGGTGAACAGAAGTATTTGAAGAACAATGGAACCATTATTTGGACTTCGTAAAGAAAGGTAGCTAGAGGTATAATAACATATTATTAATTAGAGGAAGCTATGAGTGTCATGTATCTTAGATGTAGCTGCAAATTATTCTGATATTCTTTTGTTATATTGTTTATATTGTTTCATTATCAAATCAAATAAAAATATCTATTAAAAAAAGAGAATTTAGCTGCCAGTTTGCTGCTAGGACACTGGATGCAGACAACGTCGTGTAAAATGTAGAAAAAAAACCTGTCTGGGGGTGTGGCTAAGATGTCATTCTGAGGGGATTGCAGTGCAATCACTGGAGCCTGACAGGGGCCAATTCAGGTCAAGAGGACAACCACCATATTCTATCTTGGACTATTTTTCTTTCTCTCTCTCTCAAAAGAAACTGCTTTAACCCTCCTCTATGATTTATTTACTGCAAGTGAATGCTGCAAGTGACTCAGTGGAGGACAGCATCTGGCAGCCTCAACGAAAGCCATTAATCAATGCATCATAAATCCCAGAAGTGGTGTGATAACAGCAAGTATTCTCTCGTCTGAGCCGCTTTTCGCCTCTCTCTTTCCCTCCCCCTCGCTCTGCCTGAGTAGCCACCTACTGGGCAGGCTAATTTTCTTAAGTAGAAGAAGAGGACTTAGATTAACTAGCAAAGCTTTTATTGCAATTGTTTTGGTTTCCGGAGATAAGCGATAAGAGCCGTGACTGGGAAGATCCCATGAGAACTCTGTTCCAGGACGAGACTATTGGCTTCACTGACTTCAAAACGTCATCTACTAGTGCCAGGAAATCTTGATGTACGACCAGCTCTTAATGGACTGTCTATTTGCAAAATTGTCTGAGATTGGTTGCTGACTTATAAGCCTAAAACATGTCTATGTTAAAAAGAATGGCCAATCTAATAAAGAAACAAATCCAAGATTTGAAAGCATTTATAGAAGGTCTGCTTAAGAATATTTTCAAGGAGATCCAAGACAGCAAGGAAGAAGTTTCCAACAGGAATGATGGATCAATAACAGTGGTTGATGACAGCACTAAACAAGGTTGGAAATCATCAGCAGAAGAGAAATCTGAAATTTTGGAGATGGAAAAGGGGATGTCGGAGCCTCGCAGCCCAGATAAGGACACCCTTCTTAAAAAGGCATGCAGCCATTGTAAAGCAACAGTACACAAGAATCAACCAAAAGATACATGGATCTGTTTTGAAAGTATTCAACTTAAAGGAGCTTCTCAGGAAAAAAATTGTACTGATATCGAAGTCAAGGAGATGCAACTGCCTCGAGGGGGGTGGAGACATGGCACTTGGATAGCTCGAATACTTTGAGCTCCTGTTCCACTGAGGGTCAATTGCTGCTGTGATTGACAGAACCGGGTTTTGGGTATGCCAACCCACCCACCATCTACTCAGGAATTCCTTGTGAATCTCTGGGGCCTCTCTGTTCTGCAGGGAAATTAATTTTCCATGGAACGCAAGCTCAGTGTGCACAGGGTCCAGTAAGTGCCATCCGCCATTTTAAAACTTTTTTCTTTTCTTTCAACTCTGCAATCTACAAAGCTCTTATTTTAATCTACAAAGCTAATTGGATACTTCCCTGCAAGACTTTCAACTCATCATAACTCCGGAGTGAAAACAACTAGCAGACATCAGATTGAGCCTATAAACAGTGAGTGGGGGTTTCCCCCGGCACCTTCTCCCCTGGAACAAACTCTCTGTGTGGAAAGCTGCTTTCTTTAATTTAAGCAAGACAGAGTGTAAGTGAAGCTACTTCGTTCCTCTACTACGATTTACTGCAAACGAATGCTGTGAACTGAGGGGAGGACATCTGCTAAATTCCAAGATATTAAGACATCAATTAACACACAGAGACGCAAGTATTTTTCCGTTCCTCCGTTTCTCCCGTTTCTGGCTCTGCTTGAAGCCACCTCGATATGAGGCAGGCTAATTCTCTTTTTTAAGAAGAAGAAGGACTTAAATCAACTCAAATTAATTAGTAATAGCTCTTATTGCATTTGTTTTGGTTTTCGGAGATAAGAGCCATGGGTGGGAAGATCTCGCGAGAATTCTGTTCCAGTACGAGACATTGCTTGACTATACTGCTTTACTGAGTTCAATATCATAACAGACTGTTGCTTTTCGTTAGGACTCCATAGGACCTCTACTGGTTATTTGCAAAATTGCCTAAGACTAAGAAAATTTCAAGCCTAGAACATGTCTATGCTAAAAAAATTTGCTTACTTATTAGAGAAACAAACTCAAGATCTGAAAGCATTTACAGATGGCTTGCTTAAAAATATGCTCAAGGAGTTCAAAGGCGGCAAGGAAGAAGTCTCTAACAAGAATGACGAATCAACAACAGTGGCTGATGATAGCTCTAAACAAGGTGGAAAACTACCAGCAGAAGAGAAACTTGAAACTATGGAGATGGAAAAGGGGATGTCGGAGCTTTGCAGCCTAGATAAGGGCACCCTACCCAAGAAGATATAAAGGTAAAGGTAAAGGTATCCCCTGTGCAAGCACCGAGTCATGTCTGACCCTTGGGGTGACGCCCTCTAGCGTTTTCATGGCAGACTCAATACGGGGTGGTTTGCCAGTGCCTTCCCCAGTCATGACCGTTTACCCCCCAGCAAGCTGGGTACTCATTTTACCGACCTCGGAAGGATGGAAGGCTGAGTCAACCTTGAGCCGGCTGCTGGGATTGAACTCACAGCCTTATGGGCAAAGCTTTCAGACGGCTGCCTTACCACTCTGCGCCACAAGAGGCTCATACCCAAGAAGATATACAGCCACTCTAAAGCAACAGTACACAAGAACCAATCAAAAGATACATGGATCTTCAGTGAAAGTAATCGATTGAAATGAGCTTCTTGGGGAAAAAACTGTACTGATATTGGAGCCCAGAAGGTACAACTGCTTCAAGATTTACCGATGTATACTCTGAGGGAAAGACTACAACTGCACTTTCTAAGCCAAAGGCCAACTGGACAGAACATAAGTCAATGGGAGCAGCAAGATGCAACAAGCCTTGATATGAGACCCCCTTAAGAAGCTTGGGGAACGGAAATAAGACACAGTGGTTGAAATTCTTTTCTTCCTTTTTCCTTTTTCCTGTAGCCATATAGGCAATATAACTAGTTAAGAAGTTAATCTGGGGTCTAAGATCTTCTGTGGGGTCTTAAATTTCCTATGTTAGCTGAATTTGAATTATTTAACATATCTCTGTAGTGACTCTCAGCTCAAACTTAAACCATAACTAAAAGGAGGCACCTAGCTGAGGAGGTGTAAATGTAACTAACGAAGACTTTATTTTACTAACTAATGAAGACTCTATTTTATCATTTTTGGTATCAATAATGTATACTTATATAACTTAACAACCTTAACAACCTATATATATATATGTATATTTTTCTTTTTCTTTCCGTACAACTAAGTAGGCTTTTATTTTTTCCTTTTTTCTTTTCCCTAGTGGAAATGTGGATGGCTCTAAGACCACGCTAAGTATAAATTGTTTATGATTGTTAAAATTGTTAAAAACTATGCAAACAAATGTTGAAACGATGGTAACAAAGTAGACTTCTCTTTTTAAATGTGGCGGAAACGTGAAAAAGTTTATAAGCTTTGGGTAAAATTCTATAATATCGTAGCCATGTGGAGTCTTATAATCTTAAATGAAGAGAAGAGGGTTTTCAAGAACAATGGGGCCCTTATCTGATTTACCTAAAAGGGGATTGAAACGGGGTATCAAGTGTATCAGCGAAGAGCATAATCCTTTTCTTTCTGTATCAGTAATGTAGATTACTTGCATTGTATTATCTTTAAATATTTTAAAAGGGGATTGAAACGGGGAACTAAATGTATCAAATGAAGAGCATAACCTTTTTTCTTCTGTACTAACAATGTAGATTGCCTGTATTTCATTATCTTTAATTCTGGAAAATAAAAATAAAAATCTTATATATAAAAAAAAGGAGATGCAACTGCCTCAAGATTCATCGGTGGATATTCTGCGGAAAAGAGTACAACTGCACTTTCTACGCCAAAGTCTAACTGGACAGAATATAAGTCTACGGGAACTGCAAGATGCAGCAAGCCTCAATATGAGACCCCCTTAAGAAAATTGGGGAAGGGAAAGGAGAAGCAATGTTTGAAATCTTTTCTTCATTCTTCTTCTGTACACTTTTAAGGCAATATAATTGTAAGTGTTGGAAATGTCATGATAAAGTGGGATTCCCTCCCCCTTTTTCTTCTTCTTTATTAGTGTATTGTTACAGGGCCAACAGAGCTAGGGAGTTCCCGAAGAACATCTACTTCTGCTTCATTGACTATGCTAAAGCCTTTGATTGTGTGGAGCACAACAAATTGTGGCACGTTCTTAAAGAGATGGGAATACCAGAGCATCTTATTTGTCTCTTGAGAAACTTATATGCAAGTCAAGAAGCAACACTGAGAACTGAACATGGAATCACTGATTGGTTCAAAATTGAGAAAGGAGTTCAGCAAGGCTGTATACTGTCGCCTTGCCTATTTGTATGCGGAGCACATGATGACAAAGGCGGGATTAGAGGAGTCACAAATTGGGATCAAGATTGCAGGGAGAAATATCAACAACCTCAGATATGCAGAGGATACCACTCTAATGGCAGAAAGTGAAGAGGAACTAAAGAGCCTGTTGATGCGGGTGAAGGAGGAGAGTGCAAAAGTTGGCTTGAAACTCAACATCAAGAAAACAAAGATCATGGCATGCGACCCTCTCAATTCCTGGCAAATAGATGGGGAAGAAATGGATATAGTGACAGATTTTATTTTCCTGGGTTCCAAGATCACTGCAGATGGGGACTGCAGCTAAGAAATTAAAAGACGCTTGCTCCTGGGGAGGAAAGCTATGGCAAATCTAGACAGCATCCTAAAAAGCAGAGACATCACCCTACCAACAAAAGTGCGTTTAGTCAAGGCTATGGTATTCCCAGTTGCAATGTATGGCTGTGAAAGTTGGACCATAAGGAAGGCCAAGCGTCAAAGAATTGAGGCTTTTGAACTCTGGTGCTGGAGAAGACTCTTGTGAATCCCTTGGACTGCAAGGCGAACAAACTGGTCAGTCCTAGAGGAGATCAGCCCGGACTGCTCCTTAGAAGGCCAGATCCTGAAGATGAAACTCAAATACTTTAGCCACCTCATGAGAAGGAAGGACTCCCTGGAGAAGAGCCTAATGCTGGGAGAGATTGAGGGCAAAAGAAGAAGGGGATGACAGAGAATGAGGTGGCTGAAAGGAGTCAATGAAGCAGTAGTTGCAAACTTAAATGGACTCCGGGGAATGATAGAGGACAGGAAGGCCTGGAGGATCATTGTCTATGGGGTCACGATGGGTCAGAGACAACTTCGCACCTAACAACAACAACAGGGCCAAAGTTCATACTGTTCTACAAGAAAGTTTCAATGTTAAGCATTATTCTTCTTCTGCACACTTTTAAGGCAATATAATTGTAAGTGCTGGAAATGTCATGATAAAGTGGGGTTTTCCCCCTTTTTTCTTCTTTATTAGTGTATTGTTATAGGGCCAAAGTTCATACTGTTCTACAAGAAATGTTCAATGTTAAGCATTTAATTCATATCTGAAAATATGGTGTTGAATATCTGCCAGGATGGCTCTTAGACTGTGTCAAGTATAAAATGTTTTATAGGTGGTATGTGACACCAAAAGTGACTGTTAAAATTGCTAAAAACTATGTTAACAAATGTTGGAAATGTGGTAACAAAGAAGACTTCTTTTTCTAAATGTGGTGGAAATGTGAAAAAGCTTATAAGTTTTTGGCAAAAGTTCATACCATTGTGTAGTTAACGTGGGGTCTTAGATTTCCTATGTAAGCTGAATCTGTATTATTAAGTATATCTCCGCAGTGTATATCTCCGCAGCATTTAAGTGTAACAAATGAAGACTATATTTTACTGTTCCTTGTATTAACAACTTATACTGTCTCATTTCTATATTTCTATCTTTATGAATATATATATATATATATATATATATATATATATATATATATATATATATATATATATATATATATATATATATATATATATATATAACCCATCTGCATAAGATTAGTATTTCAACTCAAATTCTTTTTTTTGCTCTTTTCTTGCTGCTGTGGCCTAGGCCCTCTCCTGAGGTGATAGGAAGGTGTTAGTGACCATCATTGAGAGAGGAATGATAATTGGGAGCTAGGTTCAGCTGAATTAGGTGGGGACGAGCTGGGGGGCAGAGAGAACCCCTGAGATAGGCGGGATCTCACCCCTTCAGTGCTGCCCACCTCTCCAGCTGTTAGATTAGGGTGGGGGAGGGGGGAGAGGGTGGTGACAGAGTTAGTTGGGTCTGGAGGGTTAGGGAGGGTTAGTGCAGCTGGGGAGGAGGCGGGACTTAGCATAGGAGTTAGGATTGACGTCCTCTCTCGAGGGGGGCACATGGAGAGGGAGGGTCGCCTGGGAGAGATGGCAGATGCTGGGGCCGGGATCCAAACGATCATGGGCCAGGGGCGCTATGGCTGGGGGAGGAGGTTGGACAAGAGAAGGGGTGGGAGCACTGGTGTCCCGCATAGGACCTGGCGGTGGAGACACGGCCGGCGCCCTGGGTGTGCTCGATCCCCTTCTAACCTCCGTGCCATCCCCAGGGCTGTGAGGGTGGAGGCTAGGGAGGGTCCGATCTTGGTCCTGTGCAATGCAAGGTCGATTAAGAACAAGACCTCCACTCTGCAGCACTTCTTTGCAGAGTCGGGGGCGGACCTTGCTTGCGTGACCGAGACCTGGGTGAGGGAGGGGGAGTCGGTGGCCTTGAAAGAACTGGCCCCCCCAGGATTCTCGGTCCTACACCAATCTCGGACCCATAAGAGGGGAGGGGGGGTGGCAATTCTGGCCCGGGAGACTCTCGCCTGCAGGGCTCTCCTGGTGCCGGAAATAAGTGGAGTGTGTCGGTATTGGGTGGGGCTCGGTCGAGAGCGCGGCCATCTGGCTAGTATACCGTCCGCCCAACGCGCCACCAGATGCCCAGCCCCGACTGCTGGAGGCGGCGGCCGCCTGGGCGTTGCAGTTCCCTAGGCTCTTAATCCTGGGTGACTTCAATGTCCACGCGGACTCGCCCACTTCAGGACTTGGTGGGGACCTGGTGTCATCCATGGCGACACTAGGGCTCTCGCAATTTGTTGCCGGTCCCACTCATCACGCCGGCCACACACTTGACTTGATTTTCGGTGCCGGGATAGAGGTGGTTCTGGAGCCAGCTTTGGCCGTGCCATGGTCAGACCACTATGCTCTGCGGGCCCGGCTTGGGATGCCACCCCCTCCCCAGTTGGGCGGCGGGCGCACTTTTGCCCGCCCGCGGAGACTCATGGATCCAATTGGTTTCCGGAATGCTCTGCGGGACCCGATGCCTCCTGGCAACTCACTGGCGGCGTTAGTAGAGGACTGGCAGTCCCGTCTGACAGCCGCTATAGATGAGATTGCCCCTAAGCATCCTCTCTTCCCTCGACTCAAACGGGCCCCCTGGTACACGGGGGTGCTCCGGGAAAAGAAGAGGGAGGTGAGACGACTAGAGCGAGTGTGGCGGAAGATTCGCGACGAAGCTGCAAGAACATCTTATCGCACGCTTATGAGGGCGTATGAGATGGCGTTGAAAGTGGCGAAGCGAGAGTTCTTCGCCACGGAAATCGCGTCCGCAAGCTCTCGCCCGGCCCAATTATTTAGGGTAGTTAGATCCCTTACCGCCCTTCAGGGGCGCCAAAATATTAGTCAATTGGCACTTGGCTGCGAGGCATTGGCGAGCTTTTTTGCGGATAAAGTCTTGTCCTTCCTGTCACAATTAATACAGTAAATGAACTGGAGACCTGTTGGCCGTCTTTGGCAGCGAGGTTTGATGGCTTCAGACGGCTCTCTTCTTCCAAAGTGGACAAGTTGCTGGGGTCGGTCAGGGCGACCACCTGCCCCCTTGATCCCTGTCCCTCTTGGCTTCTCAAGGGGAGCGGAGAGGGGATAGGAGGCCAACTCAGGGATATTATCAACCTTTCCCTGAGTTCCGGGGAATTCCCCGAGCGGCTGAAGGAGGCAGTGGTTCGCCCTCTCCTGAAAAAATCAACGCTGGACCCGCAGGACCCTGCCAACTACCGCCCGGTGTCGCACCTAGCGTTCCTGGGCAAGGTGGTGGAAAGGGCTGCCGCGGACCAGCTCCTAGCTTTCTTGGATGAAACTTCGGCACTCGATCCATATCAGTCTGGCTTCCGCCCTGGCCACGGGGTGGAGACGGTGTTGGTCGCTTTGCTGGATGATCTCCGTCGCCAGCTGGATAGAGGCGGGTCAGCCGTGCTGGTCCTTCTGGATCTGTCGGCTGCTTTCGACACCGTGGACCATGAGATATTGGGCCACCGCCTTGCCGGTACGGGGATACGGGGTACAGCCTTGCGCTGGATACGCTCCTTCCTCCAGAACCGGACCCAGAGGGTTGCAGTGGGGGATGAGCTCTCGCGCCCTTATGGACTCCCTTGTGGGGTCCCACAGGGCGCGGTTCTCTCCCCCACACTATTTAACATCTTCATGCGCCCTCTGGCCGAGCTGGTATGGAGTTTTGGGTTGGGCTGCCATCAGTACGCTGATGACACCCAGCTCTATCTCCTCATGGACGGCCACCCAAACTCCCCCCCGGAACCATTCGCCAGATGTTTGGAAGCAGTGACAGAATGGTTTGAGCAGAGTCGCCTGAAACTCAACCCCTCCAAGACGGAGGTCCTGTGGCTGGGAAGTAGGGGGCGGGAACAGGAAGCGCATTTACCCACCCTGGCAGGGGCGCATCTTACCATCGCGTCCCAGGCCAGAAACTTGGGTGTGACCATTGATGCCTCCCTGACTATGGAGGTGCAGGTCAGGAAAGTAGCCGGCCAGGCATTTTTCCATCTTCGCCAAGCCCGGCTACTAGCGCCCTACCTGTCCCCCGAACACCTGGCCACTGTGATCCATGCAACGGTCACCTCCAGATTAGATTTCTGTAACTCGCTCTACGCGGGCCTATCCCTGTCTCTGATCCGGAAACTCCAGCTGGTACAAAATGCAGCCGCTAGGGTCCTCACCGGCACACCTTGGAGGGCCCACATCCAGCCTGTGCTGAGGCAGCTGCACTGGTTACCAATTGCTATCCGGATCCGGTTCAAGGTTCTGGTTCTAACCTTTAAGGCTTTACGCGGGCTGGGACCCACATACCTGAAGGACCGCCTAGTGCCCTATGCCCCCCGCAGGGCTCTGCGCTCTGCGAGTGAGAATCTTCTGGTCGTTCCCGGGCCTAGGGAAGCACGCCTAGCCTCGACCAGGGCCAGGGCCTTTTCGGTCCTGGCCCCCACCTGGTGGAATGAGCTCCCGGGTGATCTGCGGGCCCTGCGGGACCCTTTAACGTTCCACAGGGCCTGCAAGACGGAGCTCTTCCGCCAGGTCTATGGTTGAGGCTGGGGCTGCCGGGGTACATCGACTGCTCTCCCCCGGGCTTCTTGAACATCGTTGACCTCCTTCTCCTCCACCCCCCCTTTTTTAGGAATGGGGGTAGGAAGGGGATCTTATTATTGTGCTGCCATGTTGTGACATTTTAAAGTCTTTTAATGGGAGTTTTAATGGGTTTTTTAAGACATTGTAACCCGCCGCAAGCCATTTGGGAGTGGCGGGAAATAAATCGAAATAATAATAATAATAATAATAATAATAATAATAATAATAATAATAATAATAATAATAATAATATTTCACATTTTTACTCAGGTGCAGAATGGCCCCTAAAGTTTTTCCAGTAAGACCATTTCTGCATTAGGAGACATACCTTGCTTTAGCCTCACTTTGGCTTTCCTTTGGTTAATGCAAGTCGATTCTAGTGTTTCTGCCTTTGGTCTTTTCTCCCATTATTTCCCAGGCTGAAATTCATGCTTTCTGCAGTGAGTCCGATGGAGGCAGCCTCCCATCATGCTTTGCTTCCTTCCCCTTTTTTGGAAAATGGTGCCTGCTTGCACCTTTGTTTTTGTTGTGCCCATTAAGCCTACCATTTTTCACCCTTGATCACCACCCCCCTTCCACCAAAGTGTACTGAATGTAATTTTATTTTTAAAAACCTGGGTTATAATGTTATAACATTATAACATTATAGCACTGCTGTGCAAGACTGTAAGACTGCTTTTCTTTAAACTTAGAAACAGCATTGTAATGTGATCACTCCCCTTTTAAAAAGAAAAGGCAGGGAGAGAGAGGGATGAAGGGAGGGGGGAGGGAGTATTGTGATGAGGAAAGGAGCATTCCTGAATGACTTAAAATGGCAGGCATGGGAAAAAACCTGATTGCATGCATTTCTGCATTGTGTATTGCAGAATTAGTCCCTATTAGACTCTACTTGATAAGGTGAAATCCAGATTTCTGGGGATTCCTTTGCTGTGGGGCAAATGAGGGAGGCATTTTGGATTGCACCTGAAGAAACAAAGTTTAGTGCAGAAATGCACAAAAAAGCTGACCCTTTAAAATGCATATCTGAAGGAAACAGTCTATGTTGGAATGTTCAACTTTTCTTGGTATTCAATAAAATTATTTTCTACCTGTTCATGTTGTGTTATATCCTTGTTTGTCAGGAGGCCCTGGAACCTGAGAAGAGCTCCTAAAAGGGCCATGACCTCAAAAAGGTTGAGAATGGCTGCTGTAGATAGATGAACTGAGGGAGAGTCTCAGAGACTGATTCTGCATGGAGCACCTCTTTTATGCATGTGATTTATTGAGAAATAATTATTATGGAATATTTGTACAATCAACTTTTGAGATATTGCCCCTTTTCATCATTTAGTTGCCTACAGAGGAAAGGTCTCACCTTTTGAATCGGTTGCTTCCAGGATTATAAACATTTGTTAAAAGAGTGAGTACATCTGGGCTACAGGGAAAACATGACATGAACCACACCACATTTGCTAGAGTGCATTGTTCCTTTTCAGGTAAGTCATTGCTCTTTTCCATTCTTTTGTTTTACTCAGTATCACTATATATTATAGTTTTCCTCCTGCCACAGGTCCCACAGGTGATGGAGAGGCTGATTCTGTGAAGGCAAAGGGTTGGCAGGTTACAGTAGATGAGCGATTGGGATGTGAGTGTCCTGCATAATGCAGGGGGTTGGACTAGATGACTCATGAGGTCCCTTCGTACTCTATGATTCTATGATTCTATGACTGTAACCTTCTGTAACTATAATCATTTTGTAGTACTGATATTTAAGAACCTTTCATAAACATAGGTTTGGAACAATAAGGAACTCAAAGACTTCTCAGATGCAATAATATGGAGCAGAGTTATTCTCTCTTGCCCTGAAGGGACGGACCAGAACCAATGGGATGAAATTAATTCAAAAGAAATTCCGTCTCAACATCCAGAAGAAGTTCCTGACAGTTAGAGTAGTTTCTCAGTGGAACAGGCTTCCATGGAAGGTGGGAATCCATCTTTGGAAATTTTTAAACAGAGGCTGGATAGCTATCTGACAGAGAGGCTGATTCCGTGAAGGCTTAAGGGGGTGGCAGGTTACAGTGGATGAGCGATAGGGTTGTCATGCATAGTGCAGGGGGGTGGACCCATGAGGTCCCTTCCAACTCTATTTTTTTATGATTCTATGATTCTATGAGTTTAGGCGCCTGCTCACCCGAGTCCCAAAGTGGTCAGAAACCAATTGGGTTCATGCCTTCTGGGATGGTCTGCGGAGAGATGTGTTGCAACAGCGCCTGGGGCAAGCACATCCCACCACCTTGATTGGATGGATCCTTCTGGCAGGAGGGATCAAAGGGAGAATGTGTGTCCTAGTGGTGGTGGATGCTCGTGATTCTGAGGAGAAGGCAGTTAAGCACACCAGGAGACCACATAAGTCCGTGGCTCTGAAGGCAACTGCCCTGGATGCAACTGAGAGAGCCTGCCACTGGGAGAAGGGTCTGTGCCTGGGCTGTGGGGGCCAAGGGCATTTCCTGGCAGAGTGCCCCTCGAAGAAGCCAAAGAAAGCCGCTCAGCCCAAAGGGGTGACACCAAAAACTTCAGCAAAAACGACAACCCCAGCAGCCACCAGAAAACCATTCAAGAAAGCAGTGGGTGCCCTCCTTACTCCTCAGGCGGAGCTACTAGATTCGTCTTCCAGTGACGAGTCGGCCCAGGAGCCCAGGCCCTGAAAACCATTGGGAAATGGGGCCAACCTATCGTGAGACAGCCTTGCTGACAGGTCTGAGGCAGGGGCGATCACTTGGTAAGTCCCATTCCCCTTCTATTAATCCTAGTGACTCTATCTGACCCAAGGACTGGGACAGGAGTTAGGATGCATCTTGTACTGGACTGTGGGTTTGTACAGACTGATAAATCCCCAAATGGTTCAAACTTTGGGTGTGGGTCTGGTGCCATTGAAGCGCCCCATCAGGTTTGCCCAGATGGATGGGGAATACTCCAAGGAAGGGGAGGCAATGGCCCGGACTGCTCCCATTAATCTGGACAATGGGGAACATTGGGAGCGAATCCAACCCATAGTGGCCCCCTGTGCTGCTTTTCCATTTGTGTTGGATTGGATGAGGAAGCATGACCCTAGTGTGCGTTAGAGGGTGCTGGTCCTTACATTTAATGACCTGGGTTGTAGGAACCATTGCAGGGGGGCTGCTCCCAATCCTGAGCCGAAGGGGCAGATGGAGCACACGAGTCTATGTAAGGAAGCGGTGCCGGGACTCCCTGAAGAATATTGGGATTTAAGGGAGGCATTCGAGGAGCAGGAGTGTGACAAGCCACCCCACCTCCCATCGCAAGACAGACTGTGCCATGGAATTAAAACCAGGAGAGCCTACAGAAAATGACTCAACTGGGCATTTTTGGAAAAGAATCTTGCGAGAGGATTTATTCGTCCCGCCACCTCCCGCATGGCAGCCCCAGTTTGTGAAAATTTTCACTGTTTGTGAAAATAAAGATGGTTCCCAATGGTTGTGTACAGATTACAGGGGGCTGGATGTTGTCTCCACTTCCAACGTGTACCCCATTCTCCTCATCAAGAATTTGTTGGGGCAATAGGGGAAAGAAAAAATATTAACAAAACTGGATTTAAGAGAGGCATATTACCAGGTGCGGATAAAAAAGGGGCATTAACATTTATTGGTTTTTAAAACCCTGCTAGGGTAATTTGAATATCTCGTGATGCTGTTCGTATTATCTGGCGTGTCCAGCGTGTTCATGAATTTAATTAATGAAATCTTGCATGATCTGCTATACAAGGGGGGCCTGGTTTAACTTGATATCTGTACACAGCCTAAATAAAACAGTAAGCCCTCCTGGGGCGGGCTGTGTCCGGGATGAAAAAGGGTCCGGATTGGACCCTTTCTCATGACAGACAATCGGAGGGACCAATCGGCGAAGCACCTGCCGATTGGTCCCTCCGATTCCCAGCCGCAGCAACTGCGAGCTGCGCGCGTCAGGCCGCCGCCCGAGGGAGTCCCTGGCAGCGGCGTGCAGGGCCACTGGCGGGGGCTCCCTGCCCGGCGGTCTGATGCGGCGAGAGGCACGAAGCGCCTCCCGCCGCGTCAGACCGCCGGGCAGGGAGCCCCCGCCAGCCGCCCTGCGCGCCGCTGCCAGGGACTCCCGTGCCTGTCGAAAACGGACCTTCGCAAGACCCCGCCAAAGGCCCGCCGAGAAGCCGAGGATGCCCCGCCGCCGCCGCCCGCCCTCTCTAAGGTCAGCTTCCTTGCCGCGCGCTGCCCTGTCCCTCCCTATCCCCCACATTCTAGCGCCCATTGTATTTTGTTTACAATGGGCTCTTTTACTAGTCTTATTATATTCAGAGAGTATGGAAGAGCATGTGGCTTTGGTGCGTGAAGTGTTAAGCCATCTGAGAGATCTTCAATTATATGCAAGACTGCCCAAATTTGACTTTCATAAACAGAGCATTGATTTTCTGGGCTACCACATTTCACCCCAGGGGTTAAGCATGGATCACAATAAGGTTAGGGATCTGCTGAGTTGGGAAGCGCCCCGCACCCCTAAGCAATTGGAATCATAGAATCATAGAGTTGGAAGGGGCCATACAGGCCATCTAGTCCAACCCCCTGCTCAACGCAGGATCAGCCCTAAGCATCCTAAAGTATCCAAGAAAAGTGTGTATCCAACCTTTGCTTGAAAACTGCCAGTGAGGGGGAGCTCACCACCTCCTTAGGCAGCCTATTCCACTGCTGAACTACTCTGACTGTGAAATTTCCCCCCCTGATATCTAGCCTATATCGGTGTACTTGTAGTTTAAACCCATTACTGTGTGGCCTTTCCTCTGCAGCCAATGGGAACAGCATCCTGCCCTCCTCCAAATGACAACCTTTCAAATACTTAAAGAGGGCTATCATGTCCCCTCTCAACCTCCTTTTCTCCAGGCTGAACATTCCCAAGTCCCTCAACCTATCTTCATAGGGCTTGGTCCCTTGGCCATCATCCTCGTCGCTCTCCTCTGTACCCTTGGAAATATATGCAAGGGGGTGCAAATGCCCATCCTTCCCCTATTCAACATATTGTTGAAGCCTCCAGAACTGCACACAGTACTCCAGGTGTGGTCTGACCAGTGCTGTATACAATGCGACTATGACATCTTGTGATTTTGATGTGATGCCCCTTTTGATACAGCCCAAAATGGCATTCACCTTTTTTACCGCTGCATCACACTGCCTGCTCGTTTAGTTTACAATCCACAAGTACTCCAAGGTCTCGTTCACACACAGTGTTACCTAGAAGTGTATCCCCCATCCATTATGCATGCTTTTCATTTTTCTGACCCAGATGCAGAACTTTGTTGTTGTTGTTAGGTGTGAAATCATGTCCGACCCATCGCGACCCCATGGACAATGATCCTCCAGGCCTTCCTGACCTCTACCATTCCCCGGAGTCCATTTAAGCTTGCACCGATTGCTTCAGTGACTCCATCCAGCCACCTCATTCTCTGTCGTCCCCTTCTTCTTTTGCCCTCAATCTCTCCCAGCATTAGGCTCTTCTCCAGGGAGTCCTTCCTTCTCATGAGGTGGCCAAAGTATTTGAGTTTCATCTTCAGGATCTGGCCTTCTAAGGAGCAGTCAGGGCTGATCTCCTCTAGGACTGACCGGTTTGTTTGCCTTGCAGTCCAAGGGACTCGCAAGAGTCTTCTCCAGCACCAGAGTTCAAAAGCCTCAATTCTTTGACGCTCAGCATTCCTTATGGTCCAACTTTCGCACCCATACATTGCAACTGGGAATACCATAGCAATGTAATGTATTCCCAGTTGCAGAACTTTACACTTATCTTTATTAAATTGCATCTTTTTCTCATTTGCCCATTTTTCCATTGTGTTCAGATCTCATTGAACTCTGTCTCTATCTTCTGGAGTATTTGCCAGTCCTCCCAATTTGGTGTCATCTACAAACTTGATGAGTATTCCCTCCACCCCCTCATCTAGATCATTAATAAATATGTTAAAAAGTACCGGGCCGAGCACAGAGGGCCGAGCGCTGAGCCCTGAGGTACCCCACTACTCACCTCCTTGCAAACTTTCCTGGGTTTCGCAGATTTCTATAAAACCTTCATCCCAAATTTTGCCCGGGTGGTGCTTCCCCTAACTGATCTGTTAAAAACGAAGGGGGGAACTGCCAGAGCTGCAAAACGAAGTGCCCCCTAGTATGGACTGAGAAATACCAGGAGGTATTTGAGACATTGAAAAAAATTGCTTACTTCGGAACCCGTGCTCCAGCATGTAGACCCGTTAAATCCCTTTGTGGTCCAAGTAGATTCCAGCGATTTGGCGATGGGGGCAGCAATCCTCCAGAACGGGAAGGATGAGCATTTGCACCCCCTTGCATATATTTCCAAGAAATTTAATGATACTGAACATAATTGGGCAATTTGGGAGAAAGAGGCTGCTGCGGTTAAATTAGCCCTGTCTACCTGAGGCATTGGCTGGAGGGGATCCCAACCCTTTTAGACATATGGACAGATCACAAAAACTTGCAAGCCCTGAGACAGCTGCAGACTTTAACAGCCAAACAAAGCCGGTGGGCTGAATTTTTCTCGTTCACTCTGAAACATCTGCCAGGAAAATTAATTTTGGGCTGATGCTCTGTCGCGCCTGCGGCAGTACGAAAGCAAAAAGGAGCCATTGGTGGATTCCGTATTCAGTCCCGCCCAGTTGGGATTGGCTGCCGTGATGCGTATCAAAGTTTCAGCATTGGGTCCCTCCCCAGGTTGCTCGATCCAAAGGGACTTGTATGAGGACGGTGAGTTCAAGAAACTCCGTCCCTCCCTCCAGGAAAAGGATGGAGTGTTTGGTAAAGGTGATTCGCTGTACATTCCAGTAAAAGCAAGGGAGGGAGGTTTAAAAATTGTGCCATGACTCAAAGCTAGTAGGACATTTCAGTTTTGTGAAAATATTGCTTTTGGTCATACGCCTATTTTGCATAATGATGTGGAAAATCATGTGAAGGGTTGCCTTACCTACATTACGGCAAAGAATCTGGGGAGGGGGGCAAGCCAAAGGGATTACTGCAACCTCTCCAGACCCCAGATGGAAGGAAATTTCCATTGACTTTATCACTGATCTACTCCCTAGTCAAGGGAAAACTGTGATCTGGGTAGTGGTGGATGCATTTTCCAAACAAGCCCATTCCCTGTGCCACCATTCCTTCTGCCTCTAAACTCACTTCCCTGTTTGTTCAAACTGTGTACAAATTGCATGGTTTGCCAGTGCATTGTCTCTCCAATAAGGGCCCACAGTTCGTTGCCAAGTTTTGGCGGGAGGTATTAAGATCCCTGGGAGTGGAGCAGGCACTACCCTCTGGTCATCACCCTGAGTCTAATGGGCAAACTGAAAGAACTAATAAGGTCCTAGAACAGTACCTGTGTTGCTTTTCAAATTACCAACAAACAGAATGGATGTCCTTGCTCCCCCTTGCTGAATTCACCTATAATAATGGGGTGCACTTGGCCACAGGACTGTCCCCATTCCATGTTGTCTATGGGACTGATTTGTTAGCAGCACCCACTTGGATGCCTGTGCCTGAATGTGCCCCTGATTTAAAAGCGTGGGCTGGACATATTGTTGAAGCCTGGTCAGGCATTGTGCAGACTCTCAAGTCAGCAAAGGGCACTTATCAGCGGCAAGCCGACAAAAAGCAGAGCCCTGCACTGGTGTGGAAAGTGGGGGATGAAGCTTATCTGTCCACCAAGAATTTCAGATGCCAGAAGCCCTCATGCAAATTAGGGCTGCAATTTGTTGGTCCTTTCAAAGTGATCAGAGTGATTAATGTTGTTACTGTTACTGTTAATCCAGTCTTTCATTCTAGCCTGCTGAAGAAAGCACCTGTACCAGACCAGGGGCATCCTGCCCCAGCAGATCCCATCCCCATATCTGTGGATAAACAAACACATTATGAAGTTTGGCAAATCTTGGACTTTCGCTGGCACTGTGGCAAATTCCAATATTTAGTGGATTGGAAGGAATTCCCCATGGAGGATAAAGAGTGGGTGGAAGCTGAGGATGTCAGGGCCCCCAAGTTAGTCACGGACTTTCACAGCAAGTTCCCACAGAAACCTGCCCTGGCTGGGGGAGGGTGATTTATTGGGGTAAGTTTGTTTTCGAGGGGCAGAATGTCAGAATCCTGCAGCTTCTGCAATGATTGATATTCAGCTTGCCCATCTGAGCAGACATGTAACCATTTCCATGTAACCACTTTCCAAGCTTTTGCTAGCTTCTAGACGTTAGGTGCTGTTGCAGCTGCAAGATCATTCACACCTCTGCCCCAGTGTTCTTAAAGTTCTGAACATTGCAAAAAATTCCGTACAAAAATTTGCATCCCAAGGTGTAGATCTGAATGTAATGCTTCCTTAACCCCACATTCTCTGAATCCTCCATTACAGCAAAGTTTTTTCCTCTTTGGATCGTTACTCACAGTTTCCAAGTGAAGAAATCCAGAATTGAAATATATTTTCCTGCCATACCACATTTTTGTTGTTATTGAGCATGTTTACCTGCCTACTGCCCTCCTGCCCCTATTCAAATGGTTTTTGAGATATCCACCACTAAAAAAAAGGGGGAAAAATCTTTAATGCTAATTGCATTAGGACACAGTTCTTTCCCTTTAATATAAAGTAATGTTGTTTCATTAGAAAGTGAGCTGTTAAAAACGAAACTCAGTTGTAACATAAGGAAAGGGAAGGTGACTGTAAGCCACTTTGAGCCTCCTTCGGGTAGAGAGAAGTGGCATATAAGAACCAACTTTTCTTCTTCTTCTTCTTCTTCTTCTTCTTCTTCTTCTTCTTCTTCTTCTTCTTCTTCTTCTTCTTCTTCTTCTAACTTCCATTTCCCAACTGCCCCCTTCTTCGCCTCCAAGCTGAGCTCTTTCACCAGGTAGAGCAGCTCCTTTGGGCTCTGCATCAGTCCTTTGGGCTTGCAGCTGAGGAGACAAAGGAATCATTTTGCTTGGGGAGAGTTCAGTCAGGAAGGGAAGAAGGAGATGGCTAAGGGAAGGAAGCTGTCAGACGTTGCAAGGACTCACAACCAACTTCTTAGAAAGTTTTATTGAGAAGCACTTCATACATCTAGACTAGCGAAGTCAAATCTGCCTGGGGCCGGATTTGCTTCTTCTTATCAATACAATTCTCCCGCCCAAAACTTGAAAGTTCCCAAGGGAGGGGAGGCAGAGAGAGGAGCCAAATGCAATTAGAAACAGTGTTACTTTCACATGTCCTTGGCTGTCTTCAGACTTAGATAAGACCCAGCCGAGAGGCCTCACTGAAAAGCACATTGAGAGATAATGGCTACAATAACATACATTTCACTTTTAACTAGTTAGCATGATACAGGACCTAGAGCTCCCAGGCACCAAGCAATATAACTGTCATGGAGGAACTTAGACTAATTTATGACAGGGTTTTCTAACAATCCTGACATCCCTCCGCACTAAAAATAGACTCCCTCACTAGCCCGCATCCACCGGCCGTGGACATAATGGGAAGGCACGATGGAATGCCCTAAGAAGGCGGGGGGCTTTCACATTCCCCGCATCAACCCACTCCCTTTCCCCCGAAGGGAAATCTTTGTGTAAACGAGAGTCCAGGATCTGGTTGACTTCGTAGTGGGTGTCTTTGTCAATAAAAACAGGCACAGGCGTCGAGAGCGGAGGGTGCCACACATCCGGCAGGGGGGCTCGCCGCAGCAGGCTGGAATGAAAAACCGGGTGCACATTCCTGTAAGTCTTTGGTAAACCCAACTCGACAGTCACATCATTGATCACTTTTACAATAGGAAAGGGTCCCACAAATTTAGGACCCAATTTCTTTGACTGTTGTTGACAGTGTAGGTTTTTTGTGGAAAGGTAGGCGAGGTCCCCCAATTTCCAGGCGGGTGCAGGCGCACGTTTTTTATCTGCCTGGGACTTATACGCTTGTTTTGCCTCCTCAAGGCTAGAGACAATGTCTGGCCAAGCTGCACTAATATTGTTAGCCCATTTAGTGACCTCAGGAGCTTCAGTAGATACCAAATCCCAGGTGGGTGCAGCAATCAGGTCAGTTCCGTACACCACCTTAAAGGGAGATACTCCGGTGGAAGCATGTACCCCGTTGTTGTAGGCGAACTCAGCAAGGGGCAGGAGGGCGACCCAATCATTCTGTTGGTGGTTAATGAAACAACGTAGATATTGTTCAAGAATTTGGTTCACCCTTTCCGTTTGCCCATTGGACTCAGGGTGGTAGCCAGAGGTCAAGGCTTGTTCCACCCCTAGCAACTTCAAAAGCTCCCGCCAGAACTTGGCAACGAACTGAGGGCCCCGATCCGTGAGCATTCTCCTAGGAATTCCATGTAGCCGGATTATGTGAGTCACAAACATCGAGGCCAGTTTGGCCGCCGAGGGCAAACCCACGCAGGGGATGAAGTGAGCTTGCTTTGAAAATGCATCCACCACCACCCAAACCACAGTTTTACCCTGGCTGGGGGGCAGGTCCGTGATAAAATCCATAGTAACATCAGACCAGGGACGGGAGGGGGTGGGCAGGGGCTGCAGCAATCCCCGTTTCTTTCCTCCCGGGGGTTTGGAAACAAGGCAGGTGGGGCAGCCTTGCACATATTTCTCCACATCCCCCCTCAATGTTGGCCACCATTAATGTCTTCTGACCAGGTGCAGAGTTTTCACAAAGCCAAAATGCCCTGCCGTTTTTGCATCGTGGCACAATTTCAAAACGTCCCCGCGTGCCGCAGCCGGGACATAGAGGCGCTCGCCTTTGAAAAACAGGCCCCCCTTGTCAACGAGGGCGGAGTGGAGGGAAAGGAATTCAGAGTCTTGTAGGACCTCCTTCTGAACCCACCCACCGGGGACCAGGCTGCCTTTTTTTGTTTGACTGTGCGTCACGGCCGCCAGCCCCAACTGGGCGGGTGTGAACACCGTGTCCACCAATGGGTCTCGTTTGCTGTTGTACTGGGGCAAGCGAGAAAGGGCGTCCGCCAAAAAGTTCATTTTGCCTGGCAGATGCTTAAGAGAAAAGTAGAACCGGGAGAAAAAATTCCGCCCACCGCATTTGCTTGTCTGACAAGGAGCGGGGCTGCTTGAGCGCTTGGAGATTTTTATGGTCCGTCCAAACTACGAACGGGACGGCAGACCCTTCCAGCCAATGCCTCCAAGTGGCAAGAGCTAACTTTACTGCAGCTGCCTCTTTTTCCCAAATTGCCCAGTTGCGTTCCGCCCCAGAAAACTTTTTTGACAGATAGGCTAAGGGGTGCAGCTTCCCATCTACTCCCTCTTGCAGGATTACGGCCCCCATTGCCACATCCGAAGAATCTACTTGCACCGTGAATTGTTTGGATGGGTCAGCATGTGCCAACACCCGTTCAGACATAAAGAGGAGTTTCAAGCTCTCAAAAGCCTCCTGGCAAAGGGGGGTCCACTGGAGTGGAGCGCCCGGTCGATTTGCCGCCTTTCCCCCCTCTTTCGTTTTCAACAAGTCAATCAGAGGCAATGCCACCTTGGCAAAACTGGGAATAAACGTTCTATAAAAGTTCGCGAAGCCCAAGAAACTTTGCAGTTGCCTCCTAGTCTTGGGAGGTTCCCAGGCCAACAAGTCCCGCACCTTGCCCGGGTCCATTTCAATCCCAGCTTTGGACACCCGGAATCCAAGAAACTCCACCGCCTCCCGGTGGAACTCGCATTTTGAAAGTTTGGCAAACAGATGGTGCTTCCGCAGCCGGCTGAGCACCTCCCGGACTAATTTTGTGTGTTCGGCCAGGTTGTCAGAATACACCAAAATATCATCAATGTAGTCCAGCAACCCCTGATACAACAAATCATGCATAATTTCATTTATCATGTTCATGAACACGCCCGGAGCGCCGGCAAGGCCGAACGGCATGACGGTGTATTCAAATTGGCCCAAGGGGGTGTTGAATGCCGTCAGGTACTCATGCCCCTTCTTTATACGGACCCTGTAGTAAGCTTCCCTCAAGTCCAATTTTGTAAAAATCCGGGCCCTCCCCAAATGTCCCAACAAATCCTTAATCAATGGCAATGGGTAGGCATTGCAGGTGGAAACAGCATTCAGCCCCCGGTAATCCGTGCAGAGGCGCAGGGACCCATCCTTCTTTTTGACGAAGAGGACTGGGGCAGCCAGGGGGGAAGTGGCCGGTCTGATGAAATCCCTGGCTATATTCTTGTCCAGGAACTCCCTGAGCTCCTTCATTTCCCTAGGACTCATAGAGTACAATTTGGCTTTAGGAAGCGGTTCTCCCTTTTTCAGCTCAATTGCACAGTCTGTTTTGCGATGGGGAGGCAACTGATTGCACTCAATCTCCGCAAACACAAACTCTCGATACTCCCGTGGGAGGGCGAGTGCCCCTGCCTCTGCCACCGCGGCCATGGGTTGGCAGCCCGGAGCGGGTAGGGGTCGTACATGCTGCTTACAACCCGGAGACGAAAACTTCACTGTCCCCTTCTTCCACTTCACTGTGGGGTCATGTTCACGCAACCAGTCCAGCCCCAACACACACGGGAATGCGGAGTGAGGTGCCACCAGGGGTTGGATTTGCTCCCAATGTCTATCAATGTCCAAGTCCATCGGGAGCGTTTTCACTGTGGCCTCCCCCCCTGGGGCACATTTCCCATCTGAGTGATGGGTAGGGGCTCCCCCAGAGGCACCTTCCCCACCCCCAAAGTCTCGGCCAGTGCTGGGCTTACTAGGGTTTTGGTACAGCCCAAGTCCACTATGCAACGTACCCCCAATTTTTTTCCAGAGCTGGGTTCAGTGAGAGTGGCGGGCAAGAGAACTAGGGGAGAGTCACTCACCGCGCGTTTGCCCCTGCCGGAGACCTGCTGGCGGGGCGCCTTTACAGCAGGTCGTCGTTGTTTCCCGACTGCTCTCCAGACTGTATTTCCTCCTCTTGGCTGCTGCCATCAGATTCCTCCACCACAGTCGCTGCTCCAGCCGGAGCGAGCAGGGACTTAGCGGTCTTCTTTGGGGCCATTTTCTTGGTTGTTGTGGCTTTGGCTGGTGCTCCGCCCGACGGTTTGGCGCTTGCTGAACCTCCCGCCCCGGTTTTGGCTGGGCACTGGGCGAGGAAATGGCCGGCCTGGCCGCAGCCCAAACATAAACCTTTTTCCATGCGCCGTGTGCGCTCACTGGGGTCCAGTTTAGCTTTGGCCTTGGGCTTCTTAGGGGTAGAGGTCTTTCCCCCCATTTTCTCCGCGATTCCTTTATATTCAGCAGCCCGCTCCAGACGGCTTTCCATCTCTCCCGCCAGCTGCACCCATCCCAACACGGTCAACGGGTCATCCAGGAGGAGGCACTTGCTGGACAGGTCTCCGGAGAGGCCCCCCACGAAAGCATGCACTCTCTGGGGTTCCGTCCAATCCGGAACAGCCGATGATAATTTCTTGAATTCTCGGGCATACTCAGCCACAGTCATTGTCCCTTGCTTAAGAACCTTGAGTTTCTTCTCCGCTGTCTCGTTCTCAAAGGGCTCCACGTACATCAAACGCATGGTTCTCAGGAAGTGATTGTAGTTACTGGGAAAGGAAAAAGGCATTATCTTTCTCACTGAAGATTGTCCTCCCGCTACCTAATGCTCTCAACAATGCAGCCCACTGTAGTACTTCCTTCCTGTGACAGAAATGAAGTGGTTATTAAATGCAATAGAAACCATTCAGGTCCTTTTCCATTAGAAGTGTCACTATTATCTTTAGCTCTCAACATTCCTTGGAATACAGTCAGGTAGAATTAAATGAGTAAGGAGAAAATTCCATGGCATCAATTACATTTCTTATATAACAAAAAATCTTGTGATATCTTAACAAGCAACACACTTGTTGGGGCATAAACTTTGGTCAGCTATCAGATGCATATAGTTGAAGTTACATTGAGTTGGTGCTTAGAATAAGAAAAGTCGGTAAAAAAGTATAAAAGTAATTCTGTGGGCAAATTCAGAGCTAAATCTTACATTTCAATCTAGGATGGATTTTGACTACTTTGATTGGTTTTAATCTTTGATTCTCAGAAAGAAGCAAAATGCTACTGAAATGGGTGCAACCCTGCAAAGGGTAATGTTACTTAACTCACATGTATAATTCAATTGTATTGGTTAAGCATGCCTAACTTTTATTTGGATTATTTCCAGGAACATTTTGTTTAAGAAACTGTGCCTAAAGAAGAAAGGAAATATTGCACTTTCTGCTGTTAGGTGATTCATTTGATCTCATAAAAGAAACATTACCCTGACTAAATTGAAAAACATAAATTATTTGTACCATCTATCTCTGCTGATAAAAAAAAATAATTACAATTTGGCTATGAAAATATTGCATATGGTAAACTTTTTTATGAGTAGTGCTGGATTTCAGATTATTAAACGTTATTTTTAAAAGGCTTCATATAATAAAAATTGCAGTAATCAAAGTCTGATGATTTTAAACAAACACAATGGAAAGTTCAAACAATGTTTACTAGTTGCATGGACCCAGATGATAATGGGAGCAAGCTTGGCATTCTACTTAGAAATAGGTCCCATTTTAGTCAATGGGGCTTACTCCAAAGGGAATGTTCTTGGGATTGTAGTCAGTAATTAGATTTATCCAAAACTGGTTCACAAAATAATATGCAAAAAAATAGCTAAACAAATGAAAGGAACATACAAACAACATTAAAACAGCAGTAGAATCACTAAAGCTCTCAAAGAAATGTTTTTAAAGATCAAGATAAGATTAAAATGTGTCCCTTCCTGGATTTAAGTGTACAAAATATTTTGGTACCATATTTTGGTTGTAAAAATGCATATGGGGATGAGACACACCCTTGAGTTTCACACCAGTTATTCACTAAGCCAGTTCTCAATTTGCTGGGGGGAACTTCAGAGCTACCACAACAACATGCATGTGTGTCCAGACGTGATTGGCTTTCATGTGTGTGTTTAACTCATGCACCATTTAGCTAAGAAGTTATATTTTTCCTATGTTAGCAAACGTTTTCTAATTTCCCATCATCACTCACAAATGCTTCTGTCATGGTCACTGGGTATTTTTGAAAAAATAAGCACTACTACTCATTCACACACTTATTCATTCCATATATGTGAGATACTGTGTTTAGCAGTTCAGTTCAGTTCAGTTCAGTGTGGGAACTGGGGGATTAGTCATTCCGGGTTTGTTTGGTTTAAACAGCCCAGGACCCATGCACATAACTGGAGAAACACTATGCAAGGCAAAGACCAGTTGTTTGTATTGGAGTGCACCACTGTACTTCAACAGAATAGGGAATAAGGGAATGTCCCTGGCACTGCCTTTGCTATTAACACTGCAGTGGGCAATAGTTTACGTGTAACTCCCTGGTGACTATGAATAGGGATGAGCCTATCAAACCAGGGATGAGCCTATCAAAGGGATAGGGATGAGCCTATCAAAGCCTTTGATAGGCTCATAGGGATGAGCCTATCAAAGCCTTTGATAGGCTCATAGGGATGAGCCTATCAAAGCCTATCAAACCACAGAACAAAACGAGTCACAAATTTTACTCTGTGGTTCATGAACTTCCACAAATTTTTAAAGCAATTTATGGTGATTCTTGGATGGAGCAGAAAGCAGGGATTTTAAGTGACCCTGAGAACTCCTTTCTGTTCCCCTTGAAAACCACACACACAGCTGAGCAGTGCTGTGTCAAGCCTCCTTGTCTAGTCCCTTTAAACTTGAAAACTTACAAAGAGCTCAGCTGTTTTTCAGGCTTTCTTCAAACCCCATTGAAAGAGATTGCAGTCCCTTTCAATGGGGTTTGTGGAGCCATGAACCATAAACCAGTTCAGGTCATGAATGAATCTTCTGGCTTGATTCAGTTTGTGGTTTGGTTCATGGTTCAGCCCCAACCACAAATGACTGGAAGTGGCACACAAATATCCCACTTCTAGTGCCTTGTCAGTGTCACCGGATGGAGCCCAACCCATATTTCCTGCTTCAGGGCACAACCTTATTTGCATGCCCATATTGCTTCAGTGTTCCCCCTGAATCCTCTAGAATTATTTGGCTTACCACGGCTCCAGAGTCCACCTGCCAATAAGCAAGCAAATTAGTGTGCAGCTGCCCACTAGTTCAGAAAGAATTCATGATATTTGCTGCACTGGTGCTGTGCAATGCCAGGTCACGAAACAACAAAACCTCTACCCTGCAAAACTATTTTGCAGAACAAAGAGCAGACCTGGTGTGTGTGACAGAAACCTGGACCAGGGAAGGCAAAACAGTCGCCCTCAAAGACCTAGCCCCTGCTGGGTTCTCTGTCCTCCACCAGTCTCAGATAGTGGGGTGGGGAGGAGGGGTGGCAATCCTGACCTGAGAGGCTTTCTCCTTCAAGGCCCTTCTTGCACCGTCGATACCAGGCATTGAGTGCGTTGGCCTCGGATGAGGATTAATTGAGAGTGTGGCCATTTGGTTAGTGTACCACGTGCCCAATGCACCGCCAGATGCCCTGCCTGCCCTGCTAGAGGCGGTGGCGGCCTGGACACTACAGTTCTCCAGTCTGTTAGTATTGGGGGACGTTAACGTCCATGCTGAGCTGCCGTACTCTAGGACTGGGCAGGACCTGGTGCCAATCATGGTGACACTAGGGCTCACACAGATTGTTGTTGGCCCCACTCATCAAGCAGGTCACACCCTGGATCTTATTTTCGGTGTAGGTCTGAATGTGGATCTGGTCACGGAAACTGCTGTGCCATGGTCAGACCACTATGCCCTGAAGGCTCGGCTATCACTACCACTCCCACCTCAGTTGGGCACCAAGCAAATTTTAGCTCGTCCGCGGAGACTTATGGATCCGATTGGATTCCTGAACGCTCTGCAGGGTCCAATGCCTCCCGGCACTTCTCTCAATGGCCTGGTCAGTGACTGGCATGATAGACTGCTGACTGCCATTGACAAGATAGCTCCCAGACACCCTCTCCAGCCCCGTCTCAAGCGGGCCCCCTGGTACACCGAGGAGCTTCACAGTAAGAAACGGGAACTGAGATGGTTAGAGCGAGTTTGGAGGAAGACTCATGATGAAGCCTCGAGAACATCTTATAGAATGCAGATGAAGGCCTATGAGATGGCGGTGAAGTTTGTAAAACACAATTTTTACTCGGCTATCATCACATCTGCAGACTCAGGCCCAACTCAATTGTTTAAGGTAGTTCGGTCTCTCACTGCCCTGGCTGAAGGGCAACAAAACAGTAGCAAATTGGATATCAGCTGTGACGCATTTGCGAGTCATTTTGCAGATAAAATCTCGACACTCCGCCATGACCTCCCTCCAACCTTAGATACAGAAAGTGAACTAGAGCCCCCTTGGCCATCTTTGGAGAAAACCCTGAGTAACATCAGATGACTCATGCTGACCAAAATGGACAGGATGCTAGCAACAGTGAGGCCAACCACATGCCCACTAGACTCTTGCCCATACTGGCTCTTAAGAACAGCTGACATAAGGATAAAGGGCCCCCTCCGGGAGATCATCTATCTCTCACAATAGGAGAATTCCCGGAGGGACTGAAAGAGGCTGTGGTATGCCCACTGCTGAAAAAAACATCCTTAGACCCACGTGAGCCCAACAACTATCAACCCGTCTCACATTTAGCGTTTCTGGGGAAGATGGTAGAACTGACAGAATACCTGGAAGAAGTTTCGGACCTAGACCCATCCTAGTCAGGTTTCCGGCCTGGCCATGGTGTAGAGACAGCTCTAGTCACCCTAATGGACGACCTCCATCGCCAGTTGGACCGAGTCAGGTCGGCACTGCTATTATTATTAGACTTCTCAGCAGCGTTCGACACAGTCAATCATGAGCTTCTAGCTTACCACCTCATCGATGCTGGAATATGAGGGACAGCCCTTCAGTGGCTGATCTCCTTCCCCTGGGATCATGGACAGAGGGTTGCAATAGGGGAGAGAACATCAGACCGTTGGCAACTCACTTGTGGAGTTCCACAAGGAGCGGTACTCTCTCCTATCCTATTCAACATCTTCATGCACCCTCTCGCACAATTGGTATGGAAGTTTGGGCTGGGTTGTCATCAATATGCCGATGACACCCAGCTCTTCCTCCTGATTCATGGCCGCCCTGACTCTCCCCCAGAAGCATTAGCCAGCTGGCCGGAAGCAGTGGCGGGATGGCTCAAGCAGAGTCGCCTGAAACTCAATCCTTCAAAGACCGAGGTCCTGGGGCTGGGTAGGAAGGGCCCATTTGAGGAAGATTGCCTGCCTGCCCTGGATGGTATGCAACTCTCGACAGCTCACTCTGCCAGGAATGTAGGCATGATTCTGGATACTTCCCTTACAATGGAAGCCCAGATCACAAATATAGTGTGGCTGGCATATTACCATCTCCGCCAAGCCAAGCTACTAGCACCCTACCTCGCCCCAGAACACCTAGCCACAGTGATCCATGTGACTGTCACCTCTAGACTGGACTTCTGTAACTCGCTCCATGCAGACCTGCCCTTAGCCCTGACCCGGAAACTACAACTGGTCCAAAATGCAGCGGCCAGGATCCTCACAGCAACACCGTGGAGGTCCCACATCTGGCCAATTCTCCACCAACTGCAGTGGTTGCCAGTTGAATTCCGGATCAGACTAAAGGTTCTGGTAATTACCTTCAAGGCCATTCACGGTCAGGGCCCAGTGTACCTGAGGGACCTCCTCCCCGCCTATTCCCCCAAAAGAGCTCTGCGCTCCACCGCTACCAACTGGCTAATGGTCCCTGGCACTAAAGAAGTCTGCCTCGCCTCAACCAGGGCCAGAGCATTTTTTGTTCTGGCCTCCACCCGGTGGAACGAGCTCCCGGAGGAGATCAGAGCCCAGACAGAGCTTTAACAGTTCCGCAGGGCCTGCAAAAAGGAGCTAATCCACCAGGCATTTGGTTGAGACCAGGCACAACCAACAGCGACTGAAGGGCCCCTGCTCCCCCTCTCCCTCCCAGAACTCCACCAGAAATTAAGCCCGCTGTAGTATAAATACAGCAGACGCTAGGAGGATTCATGGCAGGCCCTCCCCCACATTCCTGGCACCTTCCCGCCACGAAGAGCCTGGGCTCGGGCCAGGGAGAAGGCTGGCTGCCCTTCCCATTCAGCGTGAAGGCTTTTCCCCTGGGTCGTGTTTATGCACATGGGGCGGCGCGGCGGCAGCCGTGGCTTATCCCGTGCGACGAAGGCTCAGGCGGCAGTGCCTTGGGGGAGGCAGCGTCAGCAGTCTGTAGGGTGGGGAAGGGGCCTGGCACGTGTAGCGGCGTCCGGGTCTGTGTAGTCATGGGGGAGTAGGTGGGCCGTACCTTGGGGGAGCGTCTGTTGGGGTGTGCCGGGCAAGTGATGGGGTGCGTGCAGGCCAGCATCGGGTTCTAATTGGGGGCCGGGCGGCGCTCCTCGGTGTGGGAGCCATGGGACCGCGTGGCTGGCGGTGGCAGTGTAGGGAGCAACGGAACTGTCGGCAGGGCCATTGTGGAGGTAGGCAGCGGGCTTGTGGCAGTCTGGGGGCAGGCAGGCATTGTGTAGCGTGGTGATAGTGGCGAGGCAGAGAAGGTAAAAGAGGGAAGTAGGGATGGGAGTGAGAGAGGCCGGCAAGGTGTGGGTGAAGGGATGGTTAGAAGGCTGAAAGAAAGGAAGGGAGAAATTTAGGGCTAAAGAGAGCCAGTTAGAAGGAGAGAGAGAAAGGCAGGAAGTAGATAGAAAATTAGAGGAAGTTAGGAAGAAAGGAAGAAAAGAAGGGAGAAGGAAGGCAGGGAGGTAGGTGGAATAGAATGGAGTGGAAAGGGACGGGGGAAGGAGGGTGGTGCGTGATGCGTCCACGGGGTGAGAGCGTAGTTGCGAGTGGGGGCCAGTTGTTACAGTGGTGGGAGGGAAATATCTTGGGGTAGAGAGGAGAGGGTGCGTTGTCATTTGGGGTGGGTGACTGGTGGGAGGGCGGAAGCCAAAGAGGGCGGTGGGTGGGTGGCTGTGTGTGGGGGGTGGGTGAATGTGCGGCGGAGGGGGCTTGGAGCGTGGGGGTGAGTCGTGGGGGGGGGTCGGCTGAAACGTGTGGTGTGTGTATGTGTGGAGTGGGTGAATGTGTGACGGAGGGGGCTTGGAGCACGGGGGTGAGTCATGGGGGGGGTGGTCAGCTGAAGCTTGCTGGGCTCATCTCCAGGGAGTCCTTCCTTCTCATGTGGTGGCCAAAGTATTTGAGTTTCGTCTTCAGGATCTGGCCTTCTAAGGAGCGGTCCAGGCTGATCTCCTCTACGACTGACTGGTTTGTTCGCCTTGCAGTCCAAGGGACTCGCAAGAGTCTTCTCCAGCACCAGAGTTCAAAAACCTCAATTCTTTGACTCTCGGCCTTCCTTATGGTCCAACTTTCACAGCCATACATTGCAACTGGGAAGACCATAGCCTTGACTAGACGCACTTTTGTTGGCTGGGTGATGTCTCTGCTTTTTAGGATGCTGTCAAGATTTGCTATAGCTTTTCTCCCCAGGAGCAAACGTCTTTTAATTTCTTTGCTGCAGTCCCCATCTGCAGTGATCTTGGATCCCAGGAAAATAAAATCTGTCACTACCTCTATTTCTTCCCCATCTATTTGCCAGGAATTGAGAGGGCTGGATGCCATAATCTTCATTTTCTTGATATTGAGTTTCAAGCCAACTTTTGCACTTTCCTCCTTCACCCGCATCAACAGGCTCTTTAGTTCCTCTTCACTTTTAGAGTGGTATCATCTGCATATCTGAGGATTGATTGATTTATATACCATCCTTCCCGAGGGCTCAGGGCGGTTTACAGAAAACAGGAAGAGATACAATTAACATATGTTAACAGGTAACAGTAATAAAAATATAACAATAAGTTAACAAGATCATAAACAATAACATTATAAAATAGAAATTGCGAGAGCCTCAGCTTAACTCTTACTGGGACCAAGTGAGTTAAACTGATTAGTGTTGGTCGTAGGGGGGGAGCTTGGAGGCCAACTGGAAGCGGTGGTTTGGGTCGACCTCAACCAAATGCCTGGCGGAGGAGTTCCCTTTTGCAGGCCCTGTGGAACTGTTTAGGTTCTGTCAGGGCCCTGATCTCCTCAGGGAGCTCGTTCCACCAGGTGGGGGCCAGAATGGAGAAAGCTCTGGCCCTGGTTGAGGTCAACAGGGCTTCCTTGGGGCCAGGGACCACCTGGAGGTTGGATGTAGTAGAGTGCAAGGCTCTTTGAGGAGTGTAGGTGGAGAGGCGGTTCCTCAGGTATACTGGGCCCAGACAGCATATGGCCTTAAAGGTGATAACCAACACCTTAAGCCTGATCCGGAATTCAACTGGGAGCCGTCTGAAGTTACTCAGTGAACTCTCCAAAGACGGCCGAGGGGCCTCTAGTTCACTTTCTGTATCTAGAGTAGGAGGGAGATTGTGGCGGAGTGATGAGATTTTATCTGCAAAGTGACTGAAAAAGGCCTCACAGCTGATGTCCAATTGGCTGTTGTTTTTATGCCCTTCTTCTAGGGCGGTAAGAGATCTATCTTAAATAATTGCGCTGGGCATGAGTTAGCAGATGCGATTTCAGTCAAGTAGAATTTGCATTTTACCGACTTCACCGCCATCTCATAGGCTCTTAACTGCCGTGCTACACAGGGCTTCATGACCATCGACCTGCAGGGATTGTCGGACCCCGCCAACCAAGGACTCGCCCGCTGGCCCAGAGCTCCTGCACCGCACAAATCAAATCAAACTAAGGAAAGACAATTGATCGGGTAGAAGGGAATCGGATTGATCAAAATTGATGGGGGGGGGGAACTGATTTGCCAATTAGAGAGAAGGAACAGATATGATGAAATCAATTGGGAGAAGAAAAGATTAAGCTAACTTAGTTGGGGGAAAGAAAAGATTAACTTATAAAACCTGATTGGGGAAACTGTTGATATTAATTGGGGTAACCGACCTGTTTGAAACTGATTGGGAGAAGAAAAAAATAACTGAACTATCGAAAGTGATTGGGGTGTGTGTGGCTAAAGATGTCGGTCTGAGGGGATTGCAGGGCAATCACTGGAGCCTGACAGGGGCCAATTGTGGAACCAATTGGAAGAAAAGAGGAGGGGTACGCAAACCCCACCTCACCTTTCTACCCAGGAAGTTCTTGGGGCTGTCTCCAATCCTTTAGGGACTATATCTCCCTGGATTACAGGCTCTCAGCGTTTCAGGTCAAGAGGACGACCACCATATTCTATCTTGGACTATTTTTACTTCTTTCTCTCTAAAAAGAAACTGCTTTAACCCTCTTCTACAATTTATTTACTGCAAGTGAACGCTGTAAGTGACTGGAGGACAGCATTTCAACCTCCTTTTCTCCAGGCTGAACATTCCCAAGTCGCTCAACCTATCTTCATAGGGCTTGGTGCTTGGCCCCAGATCATCTTCGTCGCTCTCCTCTGTACCCTTTCAATTTTATCTATGTCCTTCTTGAAGTGAGGCCTCCAGAACTGTACACAGTACAACAGGTGTGGTCTGACCAGTGCCGTATACAATGGGACTATGACATCTTGTGATTTTGATGTGATGCCCCTGTTGATACAGCCCAAAATGGCATTCACCTCTTTTACCGCTGCATCACACTGCCTGCTCATGTTTAGTTTACAATCCACAAGTACCCCAAGGTCTCGTTCACACACAGTGTTACCTAGAAGCGTATCCCCCATCCAGTAGGCATGTTTTTCATTTTTCTGACCCAGATGCAGAACTTTACATTTATCTTTATTAAATTGCATCTTATTCTCATTTGCCCATTTTTCCATTGTGTTCAGATCTCGTTGAACTCTGTCTCTATCTTCCGGAGTATTTGCCAGTCCTCCCAATTTGGTGTCATCTGCAAACATGATGAGTAGTCCCTCCACCCCCTCATCATTAATAAATATGTTAAAATCATTAATAAATATGTTAAAAAGTACCGGGCCGAGCACCAAGCCCTGAGGTACCCCGCCACTCACCTCTCTCCAGTCTGATGAAACACCAGTGACAACAACACTTTGAGTGCGGTTCTCTAACCAATTCCCTATCCACTTAACTATCTGAAGATCCAGATTGCAGTCCTTCAACTTATCCATCAGAACATCATGGGGAACCTTATCAAAAGCTTTACTAAAATCCAAGTAAAAGAAATCAACCGAATTTCCACGATCCAGCAAACCTGTTACTTGGTCAAAAAAGGAAACCAGGTTGGTCTGGCAGGACCTGTTGGAGACAAATCCATGCTGACTTCCTTGGATCACCAAATTGTCCTCCAGATGTTTGCAGATCACTCCCTTTAATATCTGCTCCATTATCTTCCCCACAGCAGAGGTCACACACACTGGTCTGTAGTTTCCCGGGTCATCCTTCCTCCCTTTTTTGAAGATCGTAATAACGTTTGCTCTCTTCCAGTCCTCCGGGACATCTCCAGACCTTAAAGAGGTCCCGTGGATGATGGACAAGGTCTGTGCAAGTTCTCTGGAAAGTTCTTTGAGCACTCTTGGGTGCATTTCATCCGGACCAAGGGATTTGAACTAATCCAGTGCAGCTAAATGCCTCTTGACAACCTCTCTATCCATTTAAACCTGCCACCCAGACACTATCCTTTGGCTACTGCCATCTCTAGATGTGCCTAAACCCTTTGACCTGTGGGAAAAACCAGATGTAAAATACGCACTCAGCCTTTCTGGTTTCTATGCATCTTCCGTTAGAGTTTGTCCATCCGCACCCTATTGCCTCCTTTACTATTGCCTCCTTTACTTTACGTTTGCTCCTCACATAACTGAAAAATCTTTTCTTGTTACAATGGGCTTCCCTGGCCAATCTTAGCTCACTCTCAGCTTTGGCCTTTCTGATGATTGATCTACAGTGCCTAGTAATCTGTAGGTACTCTTCATTAGAGCTTTATTTCCTGAACATTTTCCTTTTCTTTCTTAGTTCCTCTTGAAGTTCTCTGTTCATCCAAATAGGCTTCTTAGAGCTCCTGCAGTGTTTTCATCTTTCTGGGATAGTCATTGATTGAGCATGCAATAGCTCTTGTTTGAGTAGCGCCCACCCTTCACATGCTCCCTTCCCTTCCAGCATTCTCGTCCATGGTATGACACTCATCATGTCTCTGAATTGATTAAAGTTTGCCCTACGAAAATCCAACATCCACGTCTGGCTACAAGCTTCCTTGGCTCCCCATCTCAAAAGGAATTCTATGAGGACATGGTCACATCCCCCTAGGGTCCCCACCTCATTCACCTCATTCACCAACTCTTGCCTGTTGGTCAGTATTAAGTCCAGTATGGCTGAACCTCTTGTGGGTTCATCTACCATTTGATAAATGAAATTGTCAGCCAGGCAGGTCAGAAAGTTGCATGACTGAGGATGCTTCGCAGAGTTTGTTTCCCAGCACACATTTGGGAAATTGAAGTCACCCATGATGACAAGGTCCTGCCACTTAGATATTTTCTCAAGCTGCTCACAAAGTGCAGCATCCACATCCTCTCGATGGTCAGGCGGTTGGTAGCAGACACCAACCAATACACTGTTTGTTTTCCCCTCACTTATTTTCATCCAGATGCTTTCCACTGTAGATATGCCCTC
This sequence comes from Paroedura picta, assembly GCF_049243985.1. Classification (NCBI taxonomy): domain Eukaryota; kingdom Metazoa; phylum Chordata; class Lepidosauria; order Squamata; family Gekkonidae; genus Paroedura; species Paroedura picta. Next base: position 75,226,474 of record NC_135371.1, on the reverse strand, counting down.
CTTCACTAGAATTTCCTGACAGGTAAGCCATTTCCTCACATACAGTGCCACTCCTCCACCTCTTCGATCTATTCTGTTTTTTCTGAACAGTTCATATCCATCCACCATTACATTCCAGTCATGAGAATCATTACATCAGGTTTCTGTGATGCCTACTAGATCATACCTTTCCGTCAGCATGAGAAGTTCCAGCTCTTCCTTCTTATTGCCCATACTTCGGGCATTAGTATAAAGACATCTGAATCCTTTTACTTTTGGTTCCCTATGAGCTGGCCTTGCCGGTTGGGCTGCCTCCGATCGTTCTCCTTCCTTACACTTCCTATGTTGATTGTCTCCTTCCCCTTGTGGCTTCAATTTAAAGCTCTACTGATGAATCTCCCCAGGTTCCTGCCAAACACATTCTTCCCCAGCTTTGATAAGTGCAGTCCATCAGGTGCTAGTAGGCCTTCCTCAAGAAAGCCTATCCCATGGTCCCAGAAACCAAATCTCTCCTGCCGGCACCAACTACGCAGCTACTAATTCACCTCCATTATCTTCCTCTCCCGACGCATTCCTCTTCCCTTGACAGGCAAGATTGAAGAGAATACCACTTGTACCCCCATTTGCTAGAGCTTCCTCCCCAGATCTTGATAGTCTTTTTTAATAGGAGCGATGGTATTCAGGGACACATCATTCGTTCCCACATGGACCATCACAAATGGGTAGCGATCTGTAGATTTGAGGAGTTTGGGCAGCCATTCTGAAACGTCTTTAATTTTCGCCCTTGGCAAGCAATATACCTCTTGGGTTAGGGGGTTGGGCCCAGCCACATGGCAATCCATTCCTCTTAGCAGGGAGTCTCCAATTACCAGCACTCTCCTTTTTTTTTTCTTCTCAACTCCATTTCCTTCTATCCCAGTGTCCTCTTCCCTTTGTCTTACAATTTGTTTTGGGACCTCTTCCCTCGTTGACACTTGCACCTCCTCTGCAAGGGCCTGAAATCTATTCTGGAGCTCCAAAGGACCTGAGAACTGTCTCGCTCTTCGCCGTTGAGTCTTTTTCTGAACTTTCTGCAGAGGCTCTGTAGTGAGGTCAATCTCCTTATCCTCTTCAGGACTGGTTGTATCCTCTTTATTCTGAGTTGCACGGCTCTGGTCTATGAACTCCTCCCCTTTCTTACTTTGGGTCAGAGTAATAATGCTGTCTTCTAATCCCCTAATCCTTTCCTCCAAAAGTCTTACCAGCTTATACTCGGGGCAGATGTAGTCAATCTTGTCTTCTGGGAGGAAGGCAATCATGTCACACTCACTGCAGATAATGGGATGAGTGTCCTGGAGGTCCATTGTAATTTCTAGGCAGTGCAAGTACTAGGGAAATATAATCTTCTGATTCTCATTGCTCGGCTAAGAACCCCAGGCTAAGAGCCACAGGCCAAGAGCCCTTTGTCTCTTGCCCTTCAGCTTGCGCCAAAAGTGAGGAGCAGCCCTTTTTAATCCTCCCAGCAATCACCCAGCAATCACCTCACCCAGTCAGCACAATAGCCTCACCTGGTCAGCAGCTACACTCCCCAGTAGCTCTCTCCACGTGCTCTCAGTTGTCTGAGCTCAATTGTCAGTTGTTTACTGCAAGTGAATGCTGCAAATGGAGGACAGCATCTGAAAGCCTCAACGAAATCCATTAATCAACACTTCAATAAATCACAGCAAGTATTCTCTCTGTCTGAGTCTCTTTTCGCCTCTCTCTTTTCCTCCCCCTTGTTCTGCCTATGTAGCCACTTCGATTCGGGGCAGGCTAATTTTCTTAAGTAGATTAACTAGCAATAGCTTTTATTGCAATTGTTTTGGTTGTTTTGCAATTGTTTTGCAATTGTTTTGGTTTCCGGAGATAAGAGATAAGAGATAAGAGATAAGAGCCGTGACTGGGAAGATCCCATGAGAACTCTGCTCCAGGATGAGACTACTGGCTTCACTGACTTCAAAACGTCATCTACTAGTGCCAGGAAATCTTTATTTGCTCTTAAAGGACACCTTGTTTGGCTATACTAAATTCAACTTGCTGAAAGTGCTTTAGTTCTGAATTGCTCTGTTTTTAATTTCCGTGTTGTTTTTTGGTCTTCTGTTGTTTCATTTTTTGTTTTTGTTTTTTCATTTTACATTGAAGAACGTCGGAGAAATAAACAGACTTTCACTTTGGCCTAGGACTGTATAGGACCTCTACTGGCTATTTGCAAAATTGTCTGAGATCGGTTGCTGACTTATAAGCCTAAAACATGTCTATGTTAAAAAGAATGGCCCATTTAATAGAGAAAGAAACCCAAGATTTGAAAGCATTTACAGAAGGTTTGCTTAAGATTATTTTCAAGGAGATCCAAGACGGCAAGGAAGAAGTTTCTAACAGGAATGATGGATCAAAAACAGTGGTTGATGACAGCACTAAACAAGGTGGGAAATCATCAGCAGATGAGAAATCTGAAATTTTGGAGATGGAAAAGGGGATGTCAAAGCCTCGCAGCCCAGATAAGGTCACCCTTCTTAAAAAGGCATACAGCCATTTCAAGGCCACAATACACAAGAATCAACCAAAAGATACATGGATCTGTTTTGAAAGTAATAGATTTAAAGGAGCTTCTCAGGAAAAAAATTGTATTGATATTGTATTGATATCGGAGTCCAGGAGGTGCAACTGCCTCAAGATTCATCAGTGAATATTCTGCGGAAAAGAATACAACTACACTTTCTACGCCAAAGTCTAACTGGACAGAATATAAGTCTATGGGAACAACAAGATGCAGCAAGCCTTGATATGAAACCCCCTTAAGAAGACTGGGGAAGGGAAAGGAGAAGCAATGTTTGAAATCTTTTCATTATTCTTCTTCTGCACACTTTTAAGGCAATATAATTGTAAGTGCTGGAAATGTCATGATAAAGTGGGGTTTTCCCCCTTTTTTCTTCTTTATTAGTGTATTGTTATAGGGCCAAAGTTCATACTGTTCTACAAGAAATGTTCAATGTTAAGCATTTAATTCAAATCTGAAAATATGGTGTTGAATATCTGCCAGGATGGCTCTTAGACTGTGTCAAGTATAAAATGTTTTATAGGTGGTGTGTGACACCAAAAGTGACTGTTAAAATTGCTAAAAACTATGTTAACAAATGTTGGAAATGTGGTATCAAAGAAGACTTCTTTTTCTAAATGTGGTGGAAATGTGAAAAACCTTATAAGTTTTGGGCAAAAGTTCATACCATTGTGTAGTTAACGTGGGGTCTTAGATTTCCTATGTAAGCTGAATCTGTATTATTAAATATATATCCGCAGTGCCTCCCAGCCTAAACTCAAAGCTTAACTAAAAGGAGGCACTTAATGGAGGGGGTGTAAGTGTAACAAATAAAGACTATATTTTACTGTTCTTTGTATTAACAACTTATACTGTCTCATTTCCATATTTCTATCTTTATGAAAATAAAAAAATATATTAAAAAAAGAAAGTGATTGGGGGGAGGGAACTGAACTGAATGAAATTAATTGGTGAGAGAGAAGACTCTCATTAGTGGGGGGGGGTTAAATAGATCATAGGAACAGAGGCTCTCCAAAGGATGAAAAATCAAGCGGGAAACCCCTAACGGTTAAAAAAAATTAAAGGGGGAATATAACAGCAAATCAGAGAGAGGGAGGGAAACAACCAAGGAGCAACAATAACATGGGTCCGGAAAATGAGGGGAAATGGGGGAGGGGTGAAATCTGAACAACAACAAGAAGGAGGGAGAAGAAAGGCTATAAACAGAGAAAAAGAGATAAAAAAAATATATGGGAATATGAAGTACTTGGGAATTCCATTCCCTTTTTACATGGAAGCTCTTGAGGATCCCAAAAGCCATTCCTCTTTAACATGGGATTTAGCTAATTTACTTAAATCACCTGAAGCTCTTTGCTCTGTGTGTGTGTGAGTTTTTTTTAACAGACCTTCTTGCTGCCAACACAGGGCACTTTGGATTACATGTATTGATGTGTGTGGGACTATTTGGCTGATGGTCTGTGGCAGAATATTAAACCAGGCAACTTTTGGTTCTTTTGAACTCTGTGATTATTATTTTTCCTATCTGTTGACACTGAGAAGCCATTCAAAACCAGAAAAAAGCTGAACAGCTTTTCAAGAAGTTAAAAGCCTTTATGTAGAAGATTATTTCTGTATGCTGATACGGATTACCATTGTTATTCCCTCTGGGAACATGGCATCTTTCCAATGCCTCTGCCAGGAGAGATCTAAAAGCTTTTCCTGTTATTGCATCTTGGACCCTGCTTGGAAAGCTTTCTGAATGCTAATTCTTATCTCCAGTCATGTTGGTATCATGAGGCTAAAGTAGTTTAATCTCTAAAGTGGCTGATGTCACTAATAACTTATAAATGATAGAGTTGGGAATCTGTGTTGTAGGTGGGGGAAGAAGACTGATCAATTAGTTAATTGAGAATATGTTTGTGACATGGGTCATCACATCTCTATCACTTTTGCAATCTCCTCAGACTACAGGCCTATTTCCATGGGATTTCCCCCCACTTTTTGTAATATGCGTGTTTTCATCTTCTATTCCTGATCCAGCATGAACAAGAGCAGCAAAAGGGGAATGGGGATAAGACTATTAAGTCTTATCTTCTTTCACATGGAGAAGACAGAAGAAGGTTGCGTAGTGACATGTACCATCTGCGGAATGTTTGTCTTTTTACCCCAAGTGGACAATTTTTACAAATGCAGCAAGTGCAAATTAGTGGCTCTGCTGGAGGAGAAGGTCCGGGGATTAGAGAAACAACTGGTTACACTGTAGGAGGAGGGAAACCCATCAAAACAAAATCAGGAGCACCTAATACAGGAGGGTAATAATTGGAAGAATGTTACACATAGAATAAAAAGAAGGTCTGACCCACTGATGCTCGGAAATCGATTCCAAGATCTGGCTGAAGAGGTTGATTCAGGAACCCAGGAGCACGTGCAATCCCCCATGAAGAACAAGCCCCAACGTAGACCAGAAAAAAAGTCACAGATCCCCACAGGTGAGAGTTCAAGGTCTTCTCCCCTGCCACCCCCACAACGCTCAGGAAACACTTAAGAGTCCCCGAGAAAGAGTTTTACTTCTGCTCCCAAGTGTATGAAGAAACGGATACTGGTAATTGCGGATTCCTTGCTAAGAGTTGTAGAGCCCGAAGTGTGTAGACCTGTCTTGTTGTCTCGAGAGGTCTGCTGCCTACCTGTTACACATCAAGGATGTCACAGAACGGCTGGACAGGCTCATCAAGCCTACAGATTATTACCCCTTCCTTCTCATGTAGGAAAAAATAATACTGTCCAGCAGAACATGGAACATATTAAAAAAGACTTTGTGGATCTGGGGAAAAAGGTAAAGGACCTGGGAGGACAGGTTGTGTTTTCATCAGTCCTTCCTGTAAGTGCCCAAGGCATAGGAAGAAAGAGAAAAATTATGCAAATAAATAACTGGCTACATCAATGGTATCGATGGAAACAATTTGGATTTCTGGATCATGGCCAACGATGTCAATATGAGGGGCTATTATCAGGAGATGGTGTGCACCTCGCAAGGGATGGAAAAAGTAATTTTGGGAGAACCCGTGCACACCTGGTGAAGAGAGCGTTAAACTAGACACAAGGGGGGGGGGACGTAAATTGAGAACGGTGTGATGGCAAGATCCAAACATAAGAAGATCTCAAATCTACAGGGAATGTTACATAAGCAGGGAATTACTAGCTTACAAAGAACTTCAAAAACCAAAACCATGAGGCACACAAAGGATGGACTACGATGTCTCTACACCAATGCTCAGAGTATGGGAAACAAGCAGGAGGAACTAGTAGTCGTAATAGAGGAAGGGGGCTATGACCTAATAGGAATCACAGAAACTTAGTGGGATAATACTCACAATGGGAATACTAAAATTGAGGGATACAATCTATTCAGAAGGGACAGACAAGAAAATAAGGGGAGAGGTATAGCAATATATGTTAGGAATCTTTATACTTGTGAAGAAATACAGTTAGCCGAGCATTAAAGTTCAGTTGAGTGTATCTGGGTAAATATAAAAGGAGGAGGAAATGAGAGTGATATTATTGTGGGGGTCTCCTATATACCACCAAGCCAGTCAGAGGACTTGAATGAGATACTGCTAGACCAAATTACACAATTTTCAAAAAAGAGGGAAACAGTGGTCATGGGTGACTTCAATTACCCAGAAATCTGTTAGAAGACCAACTCTGCTAAAAATGCAAACTCCGTTAAATTCTTAAACTGTCTTGCTGACAGCTTCATTTCCCAGAAAGTAGAAAGGGAAACCAGGGGCTCTGCTATTTTAGACTTCTCTCATCCATAGGGAAGAACTAGTAGATGAGGTGGAAGTAGTGGGCACACTTGGTAGCAGTGACCATGTACTTTTGGAATTTTCAATTGTGGGAAAGAGAAAACCTGAACATAGTATAGACTGGACTTCAGGAAACCTGATTTTCATAGACTTAAAGGTATGTTGCATAGAGTCCCGTGGTCAGAAAGACTTAAAGAGATGGGAGTGCAAGAGGGCTGGGAGTTTCTTAAAAGTGAAATACTGAAGGCTCAATCACAAACAATTCCCTTGAGAAGAAAAGATGGAAGGAGCCTGAGGAAGCCAAGTTGGCTCCATAAGCAGTTGTCAAAAGATCTGAGGAATAAAAAAGAGTCATTTAGGAAATGGAAGGAAGGCCTTATTACCAAGGATGAGTATAAACAAATAATCAATAATTGTAGGGGGAGTGTTAGAAAAGCTAAAGCTCAATATGAGCTTAGGCTAGCAAGAAATGTTAAACATAACAAAAAAGGATTCTTTAGTTATATTTCAAGCAAGAAAAAGAATAGGGACACCACAGGACCAGTGCGAGGACAAGAAAGTGAAATTATAACAGATGATGAAGAGAGGGTTGAACTGCTTAACTCCTATTTTTCCTCGGTCTTCTCTTGTGAGGGAAATAGTGATCAACGTGGCAAAAATGTAACACAACACAGGGGACGGGAATGGTGGCCTAGGATCACTGTTGGAGCAGTCCACAAATACCTAGCTTCTTTAAATGAAACAAAGTCTCCTGGTCCAGATGAACTGCATGAAGGGTACTAAAAGAACTTGCAGATGTCATCTCTGAATCTCTGTCCATTATTTTTGACACTTCTTGGAGAACAGGTGAGGTGCCAGACAACTGGAGGTGGGCAAATGTTGTCCCCATCTTCAAGAAAGGAAAAAAGGAGGATCCAGATAATTATCGAACCATCAGCTTCACATCTCTAGCTGGCAAAATTTTGGAACAAATAATCAAACAATCGGTCCTTGAGCAGCAGGAACTGAGAACTGTGATTTCTAAAACTCAGCATGGGTTTCGCAAGAACAAGTCATGTCAAACCAACCTTATCTATTTTTTCGAGAAAGTGACTGCCTTGCTGGATCGGGAGAATGCCATGGACATAGTTTATCTGGATTTCAGTAAAGCTTTTGATAAGGTTCCACATGATATTATTGTTCACAAGTTGGTCAAACGCGGTATGGATCCCAATTCTGTCAAGTGGATCAAGAACAGATTGACAAGTCGTACCCAGAGGGTACTTGTTGGTTCAGCATCTTCTTGGAAAAGAGTGACAAGTGGAGTACCCCAGGGATCTGTCCTGGGGTCTGTGTTGTTCAAAATATTTTTAAATGACTTGGAGGAGGGAGTAGAGGGGATACTTATTATGTTTGCAGATGATACTAAACTGGGAGGGATAGCAAACAGAACTGAAGACAGCAACAGAATACAGGATGATCTTGATAGGCTCCAGAAGTGGGCTAAACTGAATAAAATGAATCGTAGAATCATAGAATCATAGAGTTGGAAGGGGCCATACAGGCCATCTAGTCCAACCCCCTGCTCAACGCAGGATCAGCCCTAAGCATCCTAAAGCATTCAAGAAAAGTGTGTATCCAACCTTTGCTTGAAGACTGCCAGTGAGGGGGAGTTCACCACCTCCTTAGGCAGCCTATTCCACTGCTGCACTACTCTGACTGTGAAATTTTTTTCCTGATATCTAGCCTATATCGTTGTACTTGTAGTTTAAACCCATTACTGCGTGTCCTCTCCTCTGCAGCCAACGGAAACAGCATCCTGCCCTCCTCCAAGTGACATCCTTTCAATTACTTAAAGAGGGCTATCATGTCCCCTCTCAACCTCCTTTTCTCCAGGCTGAACATTCCCAAGTCCCTCAACCTATCTTCATAGGGTTTGTTCCCTTGGCCCCAGATCATCTTCGTCGCTCTCCTCTGTACCCTTTCAATTTTATCTACGTCCTTCTTGAAGTGACGCCTTCAGAACTGCACACAGTACTCCAGGTGTGGTCTGACCAGTGCCATATACAATGGGACTATGACATCTTGTGATTTTGATGTGATGCTCCTGTTGATACAGCCCAAAATGGCATTTGCCTTTTTTACTGCTGCATCACACTGCCTGCTCATGTTTTGCTTACAATCCACAAGTACCCCAAGGTCTCGTTCACACACAGTGTTACCTAGAAGCGTATCCCCTATCCAGTAGGCATGCTTTTCATTTTTCTGACTCAGATGCAGAACTTTACACTTATCTTTATTAAATTGCATCTTGTTTTCCATTGTGTTCAGATCTCGTTGAACTGTCTCTATCTTCCGGAGTATTTGCTAGTCCTTCCAATTTGGTGTCGTCTGCAAACTTGATAAGTAGTCCCTCCACCCCCTCATCTAGATCATTAATAAATATGTTTAAAAGTACCGGGCCAAGCACCAAGCCCTGAGGTACCCCGCTACTCACCTCCCTCGAGTCTGATGAAGCACCATTGACAACAACTCTTTGAGTGGGGTTCTGTAACCAATTCCCGATCCACCTAACTATCTGAAAATCCAGATTTCAGTCCTTCAACTTATCCATCAGAACATCATGGGGAACCTTATCAAAAGCTTTACTAAAATCCAAGTAAACGACATCAACCGAATTTCCACCATCCAGCAAAGCTGTCACTTGGTTAAAAAAGGAAACCAGGTTGGTCTGACAGGATGTGTTGGAGACAAATCCATGCTGACTTCCTAGGATTACCAAATTGTCCTCCAGATGTTTGCAGATCGCTCCCTTTAATATCTGCTCCATTATCTTCCCCACAACATAGGTCAGACTCACTGGTCTCTAGTTTCCCGGGTCATCCTTCCTCCCTTTTTTGAAGATCGGAATAACATTTGCTCTCTTCCCGTCCTCCAGGACATCTCCAGTCCTTAAAGAGATCCTGAAGATGATGGACAAGGGTTCTGCAAGTTCTCCGGAAAGTTCTATGAGCACTCTCGGGTGCATTTCATCCGGCCCAGGGGATTTGAACTCATCCTGTGCAGCTAAATGCCTCTCGACAACCTCTCTATCCATGTCAACCTGCCACCCAGACACCAACCTTTGGCTACTGCCATCTCTAGATGTGCCTAAACCCTTTGACCTGTGGGAAAAAACAGATGTAAAATAGGCACTAAGCCTTTCTGCTTTCTCTGCATCTTCCGTTAGAGTTTGTCCATCCGCACCCAACAGTGGGCCTATTGCCTCCTTTACTTTACGTTACATTCTGACTGAGCAGTTATATCAGGGCTCAGCCTCAGCCTCACCCACCCCACAGGGTGTCTGTTGTGGGAAGAGGAATGGGAAGGTGACTGTAAGCCGCTTTGAGCCTCCTTCGGGTAGGGGAAAGCGGCATATAAGAACCAACTCTTCTTCTTCTTCTAAGGCAGCAGACATGCAGTCTGAAAGCTCTGCCAATGAGGCTGGGGGTTCAATCCCAGCAGCCGGCTCAAGGTTGACTCAGACTTTCAATCTTCCGAGGTCGGTAAAATGAGTACCCAGCTTGCTGGGGGGTAAACGGTAATTACTGGGGAAGGCACTGGAAACCACCCCGTATTGAGTCTGCCATGAAAACGCTAGAGGGCATCACCCCAAGGGTAAGACATGACCCGGTGCTTGCACAGGGGATACCTTTACCTTTACCTTTACGGAGGATAGGTTAAGAAACAATGACTATATATTTATAACAATTATAGGAGGTATGCATTGTTTGAGACTGCGTTAAGATAAATATGTTCTCTTCTGAAAAAATGGTTGACAAGCTTGTACTAATTGTATGCTTTTATATTTTAGAAAAACAACCACTGATGAAAACTCACTTGAAAACGGTTATAATCTGGAGGCCATTGTGGTTGTTCTATTAAAAGAAGAGATAAGACATTTTTAGTTACATTTATTGTGGAATTGTTTATTATAGCCTAGGATACGTTCTTTCTTCTGTTATTATACTCATTTCGAACAGTCCTTTTTTTAGTGGGAGAGACAGGCTGGCAGTGGGGTGCCTGCGCAGGAACAACCTACCAACACGAGGCTGGAGAGTCTCCCTGGGACCTCCACCTCCAGAGCTCTCCCTAAGAGTTCTGCTCAGGGGGAGGGGGGAGTTAGAGGGAGGCAAGCAACCAACATGGAAATGCTTGCCCGGGCTGGCAGCAGCATATTAAAAGGGGGGGGGTTAAGGCAGGGTATAGGGACGCGAACCATGACCTAGCTGCGCTCATGGCCGTGGGAGGGTATCCCGTTCGTCTGGCCAACTTGTACCTCCACTGACTATGTCATCATATATCCACCTAGTACACGCCTCCTAGTTGTACCACGATTAGCAGGACAGTGTTGCCCTCTTTTTATAGGGCAGCCAGGTGCCGCGTAGAGGTAGAGATGTCCCGAGCTTCAGAGACCGTACACTTCACGTCGGACATATGGACGCATACATCTCACTGACTGCACATTGGTAGGATGTACGGGAGGTGCTGGGTGGGGTTGAGCCCGTTAGGCAGGGTAAGGGCTGCCCGGCAGGCTATCGCCATGCCTTGCTGCACATCGAGCCCTTCGATGTGCGGCACACGGCAGACAACATTCAGGGCACTATCTGTAGAATGGTAGGTGGGTGGGTAGTGGGACGGGGCTCACCAAGGGCTTCTTAGTGACAGATGGTGCCCTCAACATGACCAAGGCAATCAAGGAAATGGGCCTGAAGCACATTCTGTGCGGCCCACCTTCTCCACCTCGTGGTTAACGATGCCCTTGGGATCGACTCCAAGGGAACTGGTTAATCCACCGAAGCCATTGACTTCAGGCATCTCATCGAAAAGTGCCAGAAGATCGTACGACGTCTCGAGGGTGGAGAGAAAGCAGATCCTGATGGGCGTGCCACAGCACTGCCTTATCAGAGACGTAAGCATGCGTTGGAACTCCACCTGTGCCATGCTTGAGTGCTTGGTGGAGCAAAGGAGAGCCGTAGATGCCCTTGTCCAGGAGACAAGGATGTTTATGCCTGGGGAGTGGCTCACCCACCGAGAGTGGGAGATCATTTTTCAGACCGTGGAAGTTCTTGGGCCCTTCAAGACTTTCACGGAGATGGTCTCGTCTGACATGGCAAGTTTGGGTCTGGTCGTGCCCAAGGTCCACAAGGCCCATGCTGTAATGGCTCCCTTCCTTGACCTGGCTTGAGGATGTGCAGACATTGTTCCAACCGTGCGCGCGCTTGCTAGGAGGCTTCTGAGAGGGCTCGAGAGCTGCTTTGAGCCCCACTGCAAGTCAGTGACATACGTGCTTGCCGCCATGCGTGATCCACTCGTTAAGGACAGCATAGCGGAGAGGGAAGTGAGCCTTCCTGAATGACATGAGTTGCTCATTCAGAGGCTTGTCTCGTGGAAGTCCAAGGAGGCTGAGGTGGCAGGCAAGGCCGGGGAGGAAGGAGCCATCATGTCCGCTGTTCCTCCCCCCCCCCAGCCTCTGCTGGCACATCAGCCACCGCTGGCCACCCCAGCAAGAAGGCTGAGCAAGGCAACTTCTTGCTGGGGTTCCTCCAGCCCACTTCTTCCACTGAGGGCAGCGGGTGCCTGAGGGAGGACAGTGCATCTGGGATGGTGAGGGCTTACCTCGGTGAACCCTTGGAGTCCGAGAACGCCTGTCCCTTAAAATACTGGGCCAGGATGGAGGCAGTCTGGCTGGCCCTCTCCCACCTGGCCCGTGTCTACCTTTCGGTCCCGCCAACGAACATCCAGAGCGAGCGGGCATTTTCTCATGCGAGCAGCACCGTCTGCGAGTATCATTCCCACCTGGCGCCAGAAAGAGTCCAGCAATTGGTCCTGCTCAAGGTCAACTTGCCGTCTCTTGGCCATCCAGAACTATTCTTGGAGGAGGACTGAGGTGAGTACAGAAGTGCTGTGACTGCATCCCCTCTGAGTCTGTTCTGGGTGGCGGGGATGAAAAACGCTCGCCCAAGGTTAAAATTCAGAGACAGGAACAGTGCCCTGCCCAATCTAAATTGCCCCCCCCAACCCCCCACACAGAAATTCTGCACTCACAGACACCAAATACCAGAGGGCCAGAGATCAAATCTGGGCCCCAGAGTCATGCTATGCATTTGCAAAACTTTTCCCAGTCCCAAGTGTGCCTTAGGAGGTGGCATATCTGCACGTTGCTTAGTGTTTCCAACTCTTCTTCTTGTGTCTCCACTCCAGTCCCTTTTGATTGTTGTTGCTTTTTTTCCGCTTCTGCCACTTTTCTGGCTTCTGCCATTTCTTTTTTATGCTTCCAAAAATTTGACACAGTGGCTGCAGATTTAGGAAACCTAGCTTGCTTGGGGCAAGGTCTCAGCCTATCCATCATCAATGAGGCAATTATCACTGGATCCACTAATATGAAGCACCTGCAGCAGAAATAAGAGAAAGAAAAAAGGGGGGGTGGAGGGAAGGAAAAAGGAACATAGGGAAAGAGAAACAGACAAACAGAAAAAACAGACCAAGTTGGGAGGAACTTAAAAAGATGAAAAAGATCTGTTAGAGCTCTTAAAAGTTCCACAAAAGAAGTTTCCAATCAAGAGGGGAAAAATCACCACCAAGTTGTGCCTTTGGAGTCACTTGAAAGATAAGTAAAATGCAGGAAGGAAATAAAACAGAACTTATAATCCGATCGGGCAGGCAGTTCTTAGTCAGTCTCAGGAGGTCTTTTCTCCTTCAGCAAAGCTTTGGCTCATAAAAAAGACATCATCATCACTGTAGAGGTCTGTGAAAGCCTGGCGGAAGTAAGGGCAGCTTTGATCTCTCAAGAGTGCAGTGTGGGATTTTAAATCTCATCCTCTCATGCCTTAGCAGTTCTCACGATGGTTCAATTGTTATGTGAGAGGGGATCTCCAAACAACAATATAACAGTACAGCATCCCCCCCAGCCATAAGTTTATGTTCTTTGTTCCCATTCAATTTAAACAACATGTATTGTGGATGGCATTTCCTGCCTGTCCAGTAAGTTTTCTTCCTCCTTCACCCTGAAGTCCCGTCTTGGAGTTAGGAAAAAAAAAAAAAAAAAAGGGGGGGGGAAGCAGAACAAGACTGGAACTTACAGTTTGCCAATGACTCAAATCCTTCCCGTAGCTTGGATGCTTTAAAAAAGCACCTCTCCGTCAGAGGAACAAGGAGAGCGATTCAGAGGAAGCTGCCCGGAGTAGAAAGCTGCGCAGAAAGTCCCAGGAGGGAAGGAAAGAAAAAATGGCCCCAAAATCCACTCGGCCCTGAATGTGAGTAGCTTATGGTCTGGAGACTGAGCCTCCACGGACCAGAGAGAGCCCCTCGAAGCGTTTTCCAGCTCCTGGGGAGACAGTTGAGTGAGTTTTGCGCTACTCGTTCAGGTCACCCCAGCGGGGCCGCACCCGGCCTCTACTCGGCTCTGGTACTCAGGGAATTCGTGAGTTATCTGGACGCCATCTTCTGGGCACTTCAAGATGTTCTTTTTCGCAATGTATGGCAAGTTTTTAAAGCATTCGCCTAATCCCAATGGGGGTTCAGAATCACAAAATCATAGAGTTGGAAGGGGCCATACAGGCCATCTAGTCCAACCCCCTGCTCAACGCAGGATCAGCCCAAGGCATCCTAAAGCATCCAAGAAAAGTGTGTATCCAACCTTTGCTTTGAAGACTGCCAGTGGGGGGGAGCTCACCACCTCCTTAGGCAGCCTATTCCACTGCTGAACTACTCTGACTGTGAAAATCCCAGGGGATTTGAACTCATCCAGTGCAGCTAAATGCCTCTTGACAACCTCTCTGTCCATGTCAACCTGCCACACAGACACTATCCCTTGGCTACTGCCATCTCTAGATGTGCCTAAACCCTTTGACCTGTGGGGAAAAACAGATGTAAAATAGGCGCTGAGCCTTTCTGCTTTCTCTGCATCCTCCATTAGAGTTTGTCCATCCGCACCCAACAGTGGGCCTATTGCATCCTTTACTTTATGTTTGCTCCTCACATAACTGAAAAATCTTTTGTTACAATGGGCTTCACTGGCCAATCTTCGCTAACTCTCAGCTTTGGCCTTTCTGATGATTGATCTACAGTGCCTAGTAACCTGTAGGTACTCTTCTTTAGAGCTCTGTCCTTCCCTCCATTTCCTGAACATTTTCCTTTTCTTTCTTAGTTCCTCTTGAAGTTCTCTGTTCATCCAAATTGGCTTCTTAGAGCTCCTGCAGTGTTTTCGTCTTTCTGGGATAGTCATTGATTGAGCATGCAATAGGTCCTGTTTGAGTAGGGCACACCCTTCACATGCTCCCTTCTCTTCCAGTATTCTCATCCATGGTATGACACTCATCCTGTCTCTGAATTTATTAAAGTTTGCCCTACGAAAATCCAACATCCGCTTCTGGCTACAAGATTCCTTGCCTCCCCACCTCAAAAGGAATTCTATGAGGACATGGTCACATCCCCGTAGGGTCCCCTCCTCCTTCACCTCATACACCAACTCTTGACTGTTGGTCAGTTTTAAGTCCAGTATGGCTGAACCTCTTGTGGGTTCATCTATCCGGGCAGGTCAGAAAGTTGCATGACTGAGTATGCTTGTCAGAGTTTGTTTCCCAGCATACATCTGGGAAACCGAAGTCACCCATGATGGATATTTTCTCAAGCTGCTCACAAAGTGAAGCATCTACATCCTCTCGTTGGTCAGGTGGTCAGTAGCATACACCAACCACCACACTGTTTGTTTTCCCCTCACTTATTTTCACCTAGATGCTTACCACAGTAGATATGCTCTCCTTCACTAGAATTTCCTGACAGGTAAGCCCTTTCCTCACATACAGTGCCACTCCTCCACCTCTTCGATCTATTCTGTTTTTTCTGAACAGTTCATATCCATCCACCATTACATTCCAGTCATGAGAATCATTCCACCAAGTTTACTTCCTGCCATTAGTTACTTCCTGCCATTCCCCTTGGGGAACAGGGAGGGGCTGCAACAAGCCCGGAGGTTTTCCAATGGCTGTCATCTGGGTCTGTTGTGTCTTGTGGCTGATGGGATAGGGCGCCTGACCTCTTGTTCTGGGTTCCCGGGATGTACTCAATCTGGAAATCGAACGACAAAAAGAACAGGACCCACCAGATTTCCTGCTGGTTGAGGCATTGGGCTGTCAGGAGGTACTCCAGGTTCCGGTGGTCTGTACGCACCAAGACGGGGTGTTTAGCGCCGTGCAGATGGTGGTGCCACATCTCAAAGGCTGCTTTGATGGCCAGCAGTTCCCTCTCCCAGATTGTATAATTCCTCTCAGCTGCCATTAACTGTCCTGGTGATTTGGACTGAACTCTGACTCTTCCCCGGCTGGGCTTGCCACCCAGGCTTCTCCGAGACAGCTGCTACTGGGTGTGGCCAGCTAGAGCAGCATACGTAGAGTCAAAAGAGTTGATATTAATGTTTTCATTTTGAAGTGGTGTCTCAGGGATGGAATTTCCAGCTTGTTCTTCCAGTTGCGAGCCTTTGGTAAGCAGGGATGTTCCTTTGGGGGCATTTGGTTTCTCATGCTGAGAAGGTTTTTGAGGTGGTTTCTCAGGAGGAAGGTCTACATCTTGTGCTGGCGCTCCAATTATGATTCCTCTTTCCATGGAGTTGATGTGAATTGCTTCCATGTTTGATTCACCATCTGTGACTTCGAGGAGTTTGTCTCTAAGGGAAGACAAATGTGCAGTAATTGCATCCTGTTCTAACCTGAGCAGCTTCCCAAATGAGTGCAGAAGCTCCTCAGGAATCATGACACAATTTTAACACATCCCAGCGAGCCGCCTCCAGCTTGTAAATTTTTTCTCCTTTACAGAAAACACCCTCCCTTTACTGAAGAGAATCTCAAAGGTGAGGAAACTCGCCTGACAAGTCCTTTTGGATCCACTCCCCTAGGGCCGGCGTTCCGGATGATGCTTGGGTACGTGTCACTGCTGCCAAGCCCAGTTGGGAGGAGCTGAGCACTATGTCCACCACTGGCTCCTGTTTGCTTTCATACTGTAGTAGGCGAGACAGAGTGCATCGCACAGAATGTTCAGCTTGCCCGGCAAATGGCGGAGCATGAAGGAGAAGTGAGAGAAGAACTCAGCCCACTGCATTTGCTTAACGGTGAAAGTACAGGATTGGCGGAGGGCTTGTAAGTTCTTATGGTCCATCTAAACTTTGAAAGGGACCGTGGACCCCTCCAACAAATGCCTCCAGGTAGACAGTGCTAGTGTGGCCGCCTCCTTTTCCCAAATTGACCAGTTACGCTCGGTTTTGTTAAATTTCTTAGAAATATAGGCCAGGGGGTGCAGCTTCCCATCCTCCCCCTCTGTAGGATCACAGCCCCCATAGCCACATTGCTAGAATCGATTTGGATCACAAAAGCCTTTGGGAGGTCGGCATGATGCAAAATGGGCCCTGTGGTGAACAGAGCCTTGAGTATATCAAATGCTTCCTAACATTTCAAAATTCAAATTCAAAAACCTTTAATGGCATATAAAACATCATAAGAACAAGGGTAATTCATAATTATAATTAATTGATAAAAATTACATAGTCTAGATAAACAATAAAATAAAATAAAATAAAATAAGCAGTAACCAACAGTAGATTCCTCCAGAATGCCCAGCAATCAGTAGTTTCCACCAATTGTAGGTGCCCCTGGTCTAGACCTGATTCTTGCCTAGCCGACTGTCCTTTTGTATCACAGTAGCCAAGAATTTGGCCACCAGTTCCGTTATTTCTGGGGACCTATCAGCTAAAAAATGTCTGGTTATTCTGTCCATTGGGCCAGAAAGGTCCATCGTGATAGACAAGTCATTGTCTAAGCATAGAATGTGAGGGGCAATAGAGTAGAATATGTGGCACTGAGTCAGGCTCTAATTGGCAAAATTTACAAAGTCTGTTCCCAATTAGTACATTGCTGTATCTGCCTCCTAGGACAGCTGATGGGAAGATGTTTAATCTAGCAAGCATAAAAGCACAACGATAGGTGGGTTAATAAGACTTTGCATATAAGTAGCTCCCTGACCTGTATTGGAAGCAAGGCCGAAGAAGCGGGGGGAACAAGTCCGATTGATTCCCACTTCGATGGTCTGTCTCTCAATATCACGGATTCTCAATATCACGGAGCCAGAGGTTCCAAGTTGATACCCAGAGTGTGAATTTTATGTTGGATCTGCCAGTACCATTTAGAAACAAAAGGATCACTTAGCAGATCGTACAAGAGACTATTAGGAGTGGAGCGATAATGTAATTTTATTCAGAATTTGATAGTGGATAACCATGCTCTAGATTAGCGGTCCCCAACCTTCTTGTAGTCGGGGACTGCCTCCGAGGGTGGGAGAGAGCCGGCGGCCCAGCCACAGCAGCTGCACGTAAACACGCATGTGCAGTTGCCGCGCATGCGCATTTCCGCCACTAGGTGGTGCTAACGCGCATGCGCAGAACAGCCGCATGTGCACATTTTCACCAGCAGGGTGGGAAGGCAGGCGCGGCCGCTCGCTGTGGGGGGGGAAGGCAGGTGCGGCCGCTTGCGGCCCGGTACCATGGCCTTAGCGGCCCGGTACCGGGCTGCAGACCGGGGGTTGAAGACCCCTGCTCTAGGTGACAACATACCAAGACCCAACTCATTACGAAGGGTGGCAAGACTAATCATATTTGGAAGACCCAAAATACGATGAAAGAAAATTGCGGCTATACGATCCACTTCATCATTCAAAGACTCAATCCAGATTTTTCTCTGACCATGGCAAAGTAGTGCTGGGCTTCAGTGCCCTAAAACCTGGAGGGAGTTCACCACCTCCTTAGGCAGCCTATTCCACTGCTGAACTACTCTGACTGAATTTTTTTTCCTGATATCTAGCCTATATCGTTGTACTTGTAGTTTAAACTCATTACTGTGCGTCCTTTCCTCTGCAGCCAATGGAAACAGCATCCTGCCCTCCTCCAAGTGTCAACCTTTCAAATACTTAGGATCCATTTCAATACCCTGGGGGGAAGATATAGTATCCCAGGAAGTCCACAGTTTCTTTCTGGAACTTGCATTTGGACAGTTTGGCATATAACAGGTTATCTCTGAGTCTTTGCAGAACTTCCCAGACCAACTTCACATGTTCCTCCACATTTTCTGAATACAGCAAAAAATCATTCATGAACACCATCTGGGGATTTATAATGGTTCTGGTGCAACCACAGTCCAAAATCCCTTGTACTTTCACTCCAGTTCCCGTTGCGGGGTCAGACAAAGTCACTGGAATTAACAGTAGGGGATGGGACTTAGCGATCGTTTGCCCGTGTCTCTGACCTGTCGACGGGGCTGTCTCATAACAGGTCAGCCCCGTTTCTCGCTGGCCCATGGGGGTTTTCATCATCCTCCGAACCCTCACTGGATGTTGATTCCAGGGGCTCGGTTAAAGGAGTGAGCCGCGCCCGGACTGTTTTTTTACATGACTTCCCTCCACTAGTAGTCGGGGTGGTTGGCTTGGACACTGGTTTTGGAGCAGGTGTTCCTTCTCCTCCTGTCACTTTCTTGGCTTTCTTGGTGGGGCACTCTGCCAGAAAATGCACTTGGCCACAGGCTCTTCTCCCGTTGCCAGGCTCCCTCCCCCACGTCATGCGTTGGAGCTTTTCCTGTTGCTTGTTTCTGGCCGCTCGCAGCAGATTTGGGGGTCTTGTCTCTGGTTCCTTTACCATCCAAGAATGTTGGGATGTGCATCCTGTCCTCGATTTCTCCAGCCTGTCCTTAATTACTCTGGCCTGTCCTCGATTTCTCCGGCCATGCAGATCCAAACCATCAGCATAGTAGGGTGTGCCTGGGAGAGACACTTCTTCAGTAGATCTGAGTTCCATCTCAGAAGGTGTGCACCCGAGTGATCTCTGACCATTCCAGAACTTGGGCCACCAACCATTGGAACTCTCCTGCATACTCAGAGACCATCATGGACCCTTGCTTCAGGTGGCAGAGTTCCTCCAGGGCCAATGCAGACACCAGCGGATGTTTGGAGCATTCACAGAAGGTGTGTAAAAACAGGTCAAAATCATGGACATCCGGGGAGGTGTAGGTAATGTAGGGCCAGTGTAGGCTCACGTACCACTTCCCCGCTTCCCTCTCCAGCGCTTCATCCATCCCTGGTAGGGGTCAAGCACTGGAGTTTCCTCCAAGAAAGCCAGGAGCTGGTCTGCAGCAGCTCACCTTACCCAAAAGCACCAGATGCAAGACTGGGCGGTAGCTGGCCAGGTCCCACAGGTCCAGCAATGATTTCTTAAGTAGAGGGCAAACCACTGCCTCCTTCAACAACTCAGGGAACTCCCCAGAAGACAGGGAGAGATTAATAATATACCTGAGTAAGCTCACCACCCCCTTTGAGCAGCAACACATTAGTTTAATGAAAGTCATTTGAAGCCATCAAACATTACCTCCAAGAGGCCTCCAGTTCCAGTTCAAACATGGTGGGAAGGTCCTGGCAGAGCAACAAGAGTTTATCTGAGAAAAAGCTTGCTAATACCTCACAGCTAATATCCAGTTTACTAAAGTTTTGGCACCCCTCCTCAAGAGCAGAAAGAGAGTGAACTACCTTTAACAATGGTGCTGGGTGAGAGCTTGCAAATGCAATGTCCAGCGCAAAAAACCTCACATTTTGCAACTTTCACTGCCATCTCATATGCCCTCATAAGCGTTCAATAAGATGTTTTCCACCACACTCACACTCGTTATCTCACTTCCCACTTCCTCATCCCAAAGCTCTCTGGTATACCATGGTGTCTGTTTGAGGCGAGGGCAGAGAGGACATCTAGGGAAGATCTAGTTTAGGGCTGCTGAGAGGTGAGACTGCCAGTCTTCCACCAGTGCCTTCAACAAGGCATTGGGACCTGTAGAGCGGTGGCCCTGTAGAGGGAGCCGCGAAGGCCCTGGCACTGGGCTGTGGCTCCCTGCCTCCGCAGGGCCATGCCAGGCCGCACATGCACGTTTGCACCATACGTGGCCACAAATGCTCATGCGTGGCACTCCCAGGTCTCGCATGCGCATTTGCGCAATGTGCGGCCGCAAACACGCATGCGCGGCCAGGTGTCGCACGTGCGTCTGCGCCATGCGTGGCCGCAGACGTGCATGCGCGGGGAGTGCTGCGCATGTGGCCGCGCAAGGCATAAATGTGCATGCGTGACCCAGCCGCGCATGCAGGACCCGGCCGCACATGCATGCATGTGTGGGTTTGCCGCCCATGCACTGCATGGGCAGCCGGGCGATTGCCCTCCCCGCCGCCACCGATCCGCAGCCTGAAAAAGGTTGCATACCACTGCTGTAGAGGATTCCAGAATCCAATAGGATCCAAAGGTCCCCACAGACAGGCTAAAATAAATCCATCACCCAAACAGGGGAGGGGTGGAACTTTGAGCCGGGCCTGCGGAGCATAGTGGTCTTACCATGGGACAACAGGCTTCGCTATCAGTTCCACATCTATCCCAGCACTGAAGATCAAACCAAGGGTGTGGCTGGCCTGATAGGAAGAACCGGTTACAAGCCACAACCTAAAGATGGCATGCTAAAGAATAAATCCAGAAGTGCAGACTGCATGGCTTGGCCGTCTGCAGAATGAACACCAGCAGACTGCCTCATAAATTCCACTGGCAAGAATAACGAAGATCCTGCGACTGGCGCAAAAACCCCCCATGGCTTAAACAGATTGAGGATGACCTTAGAAACCAGCGATTGACTATCCATAAGGCCAAAACTACTGCCACCAATTGTCGAGACTGGAAACATATTACAAACAAGGCAAAAAATCCACCAGCAAATTGGGATCAAGATTGCAGGGAGAAATATCAACAACCTCAGATATGCAGGTGATACCACTCTAATGGCAGAAAGTGAAGAGGAATTAAAGAGCCTCTTGATGTGAGTGCAGGAGGAGAGTGCAAAAGTTGGCTTGAAACTCAACATCAAGGAAACTCAACATCAAGAAAGATCATGGCATCCGGCCCTCCAAATTCCTGGCAAATAGATAGGGAAGAAATAGAGGTAGTGACAGATTTTATTTTCCTGGGCTCCAAGA
This sequence comes from Paroedura picta, assembly GCF_049243985.1. Lineage (NCBI taxonomy): Eukaryota > Metazoa > Chordata > Lepidosauria > Squamata > Gekkonidae > Paroedura > Paroedura picta. The sequence continues at coordinate 75,205,084 of NC_135371.1, read as the reverse complement.
TCACTGGAGATGGGGACTGCAGCAAAGAAATTAAAAGACACTTGCTCCTGGGGAGGAAAGCTATGGCAAATCTAGACAGCATCCTAAAAAGCAGGGACATCACCCTGCCAACGAAAGTGCGTCTTGTCAAGGCTATGGTATTCCCAGTTGCAATGTATGGCTGTGAAAGTTGGACCATAAGGAAGGCCAAGCATCAAAGAATTGAGGCTTTTGAACTGTGGAGCTGGAGAAGACTCTTGTGAGTCCCTTGGACTGCAAGGCGAACAAACCAGTCAGTCCTAGAGGAGATCAGCCCTGACTGCTCCTTAGAAGGCCAGATCCTGAAGATGAAACTCAAATACTTTGGCCACCTCATGAGAAGGAAGGACTCCTTGGAGAAGAGCCTAATGCTGGGAGCGACTGAGGGCAAAAGAAGAAGGGGACAAGAGAATGAGGTGGCTGGCTAGAGTCACTGAAGCAGTCGGTGCAAACTTAAATGGACTTCGAGGAATGGTAGAGGACAGGAAGGCCTGGAGGATCATTGTCCATGGGTTCGCGATGGGTCGGACACAACTTCACGCCTAACAACACCAACAACAATAAGAAGTGTGTTGCTCTGCCATAACTTGGGGAAACTTATTTCTACTTTACTAATATGTTAAAAATTTGCTAAGTGAAATGGAAAACAGTGGCATTGCTGGCAAATATTTGAAACCCAGCATTAGAGACACTTCAGTGCCTTTAATCTGCCTTTAAAATGGAAGCCAACATTAAAACAAAGATTCTTGCATGCGGGTGATTATTTGTGCACTTTTAACATTCTCCTTTTGAAAAGTCATTGAGGTGTTTGAAGCATGAGGCTCTGTGCAGAAGTTCGTTTGCTCCTGAGTCTGAACAATCTGAGCTGTGAGCTTTAAGAGAGAGAAAAGCAACCTAACAACCATGCTGGCTTAGAGGTTCTATTCCAGAACTGAATAATTTCACTGCTCTTTTCAGCTTATACAGAGAAAGAATACCAAGGCCTATTGTGCATGCACAACTTACTTTTGATTTTCACTGAAGTCCGGTTGGTAGAGCTCTCTGTAGATTGCTGTAAGTGTACTCCAAACCTTTTTTTCTGTCTAATTTTTCTCTCAGAAATTGCAGAATATATAATAGAAAAACTGGACACGTGTCACAGTGCCAAAATTCCCCCTTTTCTTGTGTGTGGCATGGTTGGTCTCTCCTTATCAGTTAGTTTCACACTGGATGTGTTCTTTTGAAATAGGAAATTCTTCAAGCTGTTTTTTACTCTTGGGTAGCCATTCTAATGTTAATGGTTTTCTCCCCTTCATTGTTATACGGGCTCCACTGTTTCTTATTTTTACCTTCATGATAGATTTCAGATGGATAGCCATGTGGGTCTGAAGCAGCAGAACAAAGTTTGATTCCAGTGGCATCCAGAATATAGACCCACTGTGAGTGTGTCTCTGACACAATCTAAAACCATTGTTTAAAGGGGTTTAAAAAAAACATGGAGTAATGCCCACGTTGTGCATCTTGTATCACATAAAATCAGTGCAGCTGCACCAACTCATTCAGTGATTATTACATGATTAACACAAATATGGGCCCAGTTCAAGAAGATTCACCTGGACCTGCTGACACATCTCTCTACTTTCTATCTTAAGAATCAAAATTCTAGTCAGTTGGAATATGTTTCTGACAAAAGATACTTAATGAGTAAATCTATGTCCCTGGCATTTCAGGGATTCAATCGCTTCAATAACACCCAGCAGTCAAAATACGTTCATGTCCATTGTGTATAAATGGCAAGAAGGAAGCTTTGCAGGGAGCCTCTTAAATTCCAAAGCAAGACTATAATTAGCTATAATGGTACACAAAGTAATTTTGCTGCTATCATTCTCAGCAGGCAAACAATTATATTGCAGCAATATAACTAGACAACGATGCTGTAAATACAAAACAGTCATTGGAAATATATTCCCCATATTCTAAATACATCTAAATTAAACTAAACAAATTACCTTCTATTTGCTATTCAAGACACAACACTAATTTTATTTTTGTTGGTTTTTTAATGCTGATAAATATAGAGTTGACAACTTATTTGCCATAGTCCGTGTGGACTCCAAAAGGAAGATGAATTTGTAATGATGTTGTTGTTGTTAGGTGCGCAGTGCCTTTTATCAGTTCAAACTGATATATCACCAATGACTGTTCCTAGAAAGTGTGACTGAAATGAGGTTTGGGAGGAGGCACCTATCCTGAACATTTCCTGGACTCTTTTTGATTGGAGATTTTGGCAATCCACCCATGAGGTGTTAGGTTTAAATAGCTGTGAGCCATTTAAACCACCTATTCCACTTCCCATTTCCAAGTGGAGGGGGGAGAAAAATCAATAACTGAAATGGCTGGCAGCCATTTAAACTCTCTGTTTTGCTCCCCCCTCACTTTGAAACAGGGGGGGATGAAATGGATCACTAAAATAGATGGTAGCTATTTAAATCTGACAGGTGATAAGTGGACCTGACATGGTCCAGGCCCTACGTATTTGAGGAATGACATTTCTGAATCTATACCCCAGAAAACTTTACAATCAAATAACACTAACCAACAAAGTTTTGTTAAAAAATTGTATCTTGACTGTGCTGAAAGATCTGCATTGGCTACTACTATGTTTCTGATCACAATTCAAAGTGCTAGTTCTTAACTTAGAGGTAGGGTGCTTGAATGACTTGCTCCTCCTGTACTATCCAGATTGCCAGTAAAAATCTGTTGTTCAAACCTGGTTTGGCAATATCTCTTGCCAAAAATAAGTAATCTGTTTTATTATTTGTATATTAAGGTATAATGCTTTGTGCATATGTCTTTCAAGGTTGCCTGGACAAATCTAGGGTCAGTCAAAACATTGTATCCATATCTATGCATTATGCCTCAAGTTAATCATGTAGTATCATTACAACTTGAAACTCAAATACTTTGGCCACCTCATGAGAAGGAAGGACTCCCTGGAGAAGAGCCTAATGCTGGGAGCGATCGAGGGCAAAAGAAGAAGGGGACGACAGAGAATGAGGTGGCTGGATGGAGTCACTGAAGCAGTAGGTGCAAACTTAAATGGACTCCGGGGAATGGTAGAGGACAGGAAGGCCTGGAGGATCATTGTCCATGGGGTCGCGATGGGTCGGACACGACTTCGCACATAACAATAACAACAATCATTACAACTTGTCCATAGAATTTGAACTATTCAAAATCTCAAAATCTTAAAAGACGATGCAGTAAAAGTGCTACACTGAATATGCCAGCAAATTTGGAAAACTCAACAATGGCCACAGGATTGGAAAAGGTCAGTTTGCATTCCAATCCCAAAGAAGGGCAATGCCAGAGAATGTTCAAACTACCACACCATTGCACTCATTTCTCATGCTAGTAAAGTTATGCTCAAAATCCTACAAGGTAGGCTCCAGCAATATGTGGACCGAGAATTTCCAGAAGTACAGGCAGGATTTCGAAGAGGCAGAGGAACTAGAGATCAAATTGCCAACATATGCTGGATCATGGAGAAAGCTAGGGAGTTCCAGAAGAACATTTACTTCTGCTTCATTGACTAATCTAAAGCCTTTGATTCTGTGGAGCACAACAAATTGTGGCAAGTTCTTAAAGAAATGGGAATACCAGAGCATCTTATCTGTCTCTTGAGAAACCTATATGCAGGTCAAGAAGCAACAGTGAGAACCAGGCATGGTTCAAAATTGAGAAAGGAGTTCAGCAAGGCTGTATACTGTCACCTTGCCTATTTAACTTGTATGTGGAGCACATCATGAGAAAAGTGGGGTTAGATGAGTCACAAACTGGGATCAAGATTGCAGGGAGAAATATCCTCAGATATGCAGATGATACCATTCTAATGGCAGAAAGCAAAGAGGAACTAAAGAGCCTTTTGATGCAGGTGAAGGAGGAGAGTGCAAAAGTTGTCTTGAAACTCAACATCAAGAAAATGAAGATCATGGCATCTGGCCCTCTCAATTCCTGGCAAATAGATGGGGAAGAAATGGAGGTAGTGACAGATTTTATTTTCCTGGACTCCAAGATATCTGCAGATGGGGACTGCAGCAAAGAAATTAAAAGACGCTTGCTCCTTTGGGAGGAAAGCTATGGCAAATCTAGACAGCATCCTAAAAAGCAGAGATATCACCCTGCCAACAAAAGTGCGTCTAGTCAAGGCTTCCCAATTGCAATGTATGGCTGTGAAAGTTGGCTCATAAGTTAGGCTGAGCATCAGAGAATTGAGGCTTTTGAACTCTGGTGCTGGAGAAGACTCTTGCGAGTTCCTTGGACTGCAAGGCGAACAAACCGGTCAGTCCTAGTGTAGATCAGCCCTGCCTGCTCCTTAGAAGGCCAGATCCTGAAGATGAAACTCAAATACTTTGGCCACCTCATGAGAAGGAAGGACTCCCTGGAGAAGAGCCAAATGCTGGGAGTGATTGAGGGCAAAACAAGAAGGGGACAACAGAGAATGAGGTGGCTGGATGGAAGTTGGTGCAAACTTAAATGGACTTTGAGGAATGGTAGAGGACAGGAAGGCCTGGAGGATCATTGTCCATGGGGTCGCGATGGGTCAGAGGAGAGACCCATATGGCCTCAAACCATTGACCAGTTTCTAGTAGCACTCCCATGTTATTAACTTGTTATTTTCTAGGCTGGAAGTTCTATTTAAATCAAGGGAAATTACTTCTGAATATACATGTTTTGGATTGCATTAGAGATCAGATGGGTAGCCCATTCACAGGGCTATCCTAAGTGGTTCAATGGACTTGGAAGGGTGTATTTCTGCTTAGAATGTCAAATCTGAAGAAACACTGTCCATGCTTAACTTCTATTTGTTGAAGAGTTCCAGAAGTCTTTGAGCTGAGCTGCACACATTTGCATTCCCTTTCCATCTTGGCTAACAGGTATTGATGTTATCATATTGCATTAATTGGCCAGATTTATTCCCAATGAAAGAGCCTCTTGTGGCGCAGAGTGGTAATGCAGCAGTCTGAAAGCTTTGCCCATGAGGCTGGGAGTTCAATCCCAGCAGCCGGCTCAAGGTTGACTCAGCCTTCCATCCTTCCGAGGTTGGTAAAATGAGTACCCAGCTTGCTGGGAGGTAAACGGTAGTGACTGGGGAAGGCACTGGCAAACCACCCTGTCTTGAGTCTGCCATGAAAACGCTGGAGGGCGTCACCCCAAGGGTCAGACATGACCCGGTGCTTTCACAGGGGATACCTTTACCTTTACCTTTTTATTCCCAATGAATTATGAGACTTGACACTGAGTTTGTTTAGGAAGTAGAGGATTTTATTAAGATCCTTTTCAATGGCCAAAGTAGGAAGTTAATTTTAAATGATGTCAATAATACCTAAAGGCAGGTACTCTGAAGCATGAATTGAATTCAACATAAATTAATTTGAAAAAGCTTTATAGATGTTGCAAAGTACATCTTAGCTATCTGGGAATGCAGTCAGTTACCATTTATTTTTCCTCATTTGCTTTTAAAAACAGGTAAACATAAAAACGGGTTTTTTTAAGCACAGCAGCTGCCCAACATTATTTCAAAAACTGTGTGCATACTTTACCAAGAAGAAAATTCCATCAAGGACCATATAAATGTAAATAAAACATCTTCTATATTCATTTCACATATTTTTGTAGACTTTTTAGTTGTCATATCCTAAAAATAATATATATGACACATCCCTAGCATGATGGGAACAATAGCACAGGTGGCATAGATTTGATGCTGCTAGAGGAACAGAAAGCTGTGAAAGGACAACCATTCCAGCTCACTCACTCCTGGAGGCTGGATCCAAGCACCCCCTGAACAGAATCCTTGAGGAGGTGATCATAAATAATAAGAAAATATATAAATATTATTATTTTCTTTTCCACTAAATATAGGGATATGCCTAATTTTACAAGTTTACTTCTTGCTTTCTACTGTTCAGAGTCATGTTGGATGACCTTGAGCTGGAACTGGTTAAATTTTATGCTAATGGAAAGAAAGGGGGAATGTCACCATTTTTTTCTTGTTACTATAGGAATATGCAAGATCTATAGTGTGTGTCACTCAAGAGCATGAGAGGACTAACCTACAGGGAGCACCAGAGAAGATGTGTATTTATTATAGTTAGTTCAAGAACTTCCTGGTATTTTTCAAATAATCTCCTCATGTGTCCTTTGGCTCAATTGGAGACTTCCTGCTTCTTAGAGCACATTTTTGTCTTCTCTGCTTGCCTTCACAACATACTGAGGGCCATTCCGCACCGGGATCTATGTAGCAAATTGGTTGCAGAACGAAAAAACGCCATTTTAAATAGTGGAATTCGTCGTTATGCATACCTGCCTTTGTAGTGGAATCCAGTTGCGTTTCTATCGTTTCCCACAGGTTTCCGGTCTCAGTAAAAATCGCTAGCCAGGAAGCGATATTGCCGAGCTTTGTCCCAACCCTGGCCGTCAAGCAGCCAATGGGCGACCGTTATCATGCTCCCAAAAATCCCCTTTCCATTTAAGGAAGGTTAAAAAAAAACACTTTGCAACGATTCTGTGTTGATTCGTTGCAACGGAGAGACCCATCTAGCTAGCAGGTGGTGTTTGAGGTGGTGCCGTTTCATCGTTGCCACGCTCCCCCTGAGTGAAAAAAAAATAACCCATCCCCCCGCAGGGGCGAGATTTTCGGCCGAAAATAGAGTGAAAAATAAAGGGAAAATAAACCAGCAAACGGGCCTGTGTGTTGCTTGGTGCTTGGTGCTTGGTGACTTAAAACAGCTCTGGGGAGGAACTGCAGCCAGGGAAGCCCCACTGGGTAAACAAAAGCTCGCCGGTACATTGAGCTCAGCTCGCTCCGAGAAAAAAAAATGGTGATTGCTTCGCCGGAAGATCAGAGGAGAGAGCTAGGGGGAGGGACTTTGCAGAAACCGCAACAATGGTAACGCACAGAACTTTCCCGCTAGCGTTGCAGATTGGTTGCAAGAGTCTAGTCCTTTCCGGAGGGTGAATCCACTTTTTGGGATTTCCCTGAAAGCGCTACAACGAAGTGCTTTTTGCGGATCGGTTTCAAGAGTGTTGCAGATTGTCAACGATGTTGTGCATAACAGCAAAACAGTAGCGATTTCAATTTGTAACCATTGTGCAATTTTGAACGAGTGCGGAATGGCCCTGAATAAGGACAACAGAACAGTTAGCCAGAACTCTCTCTCTTCTCTTTTTATACAAAGTCGCTTCTCTTCATAATACAACTATTTTATTCTTTTAAGCAGCCTGGTGCTTTAAATCACTTTGCATATTTAAACTCTGCCAACAGTTATAGACCCCAAATTTGCCTCTCATGTTTTCCTAAGAGTTCCCTGTTCCCTGCGAGTAACATTTCAGAGAGATCAGTGGGGTGGCAGGAATGTTAAATCTAATTGACAGAAGTGCCACATAAGACAAAACAAAACAAAACAAAACCTCCTTTTCAGGATTCAGTATGGCTGACTTAAAAATTCTCCTGGATAACTTGTTTGGCAAGAACTAGCAAAAACAGCTGAAAAACAGGTATGTGAAAAACAATTAGCAATACTTGGGACATTTCCGCACCCTTCAAATATAACGTTTACTGTAAGTATTTAGATTCCAGCCCCTCCACATGATGTCACCAACATCCAGCATCCAAGAAGCAAGTGGCCAGCTACATCTGCCATTTGAAAGAGCTAGTTGGTGAATCCCAAAAACTGGATTCACCAACATATGTAGCGCTACCTACCAGACAGCAACGAGCAGGCCTCCAGCAAAAAAAATGTCTGGAGGCCAGGAAACGCTATCTCTGCCTCCAAAGTCTCGCCCTCGCACCCTCCTCCCTCGCCCTTCTCCTGGGGATGAGAGGTTTTTTTTTAAGTGGCCTGAAGCATAAATAGGCATTCATTCATGCAGACAAAGGCAAACAAAATTTCCCCCCAAAGTTGTAGCACAAAGCATGCCTCTCCAAGCTTCCCCCCCAATCAGGAACAAAATTTATTTTTAAAAGAAGCAAGACTCATGATTCCATAAGAGGTGGCAATAAAGAAGCACTATGCATCTATGATAGGCGCTTCAACTGAGAAGTACCGATTTAAAAAAAACAAATAGTGGGCATCACAGGTCCCTTAAAGCATGTAGAACAGGGACTGGCTGCCTGGCTTGATTGACACGTGGAAGAGAGTCATGTGTAAATTGTGTTGCTCGCTTCTGCCATTTCCTGCAGCACTTGTAGACGGGGAGAAGAGCAAAATGATGGCAGAGAAGAGCAAGGCAGCAAAACAGGTGAGGAGGGGCCGGGAGGCATAATGCTACTCAGCTGGCATAACGCTATTTTTAACGATGTGCAGAAATGCCCTTGGCTTTCCCCCTAAAAGCCTCCAATCCCATTTTCCCCTGTTGCTTCTTTTCAATTTCCCCCTACATTTTTTTTAACTTTTTGAATCCTCAGGCTCTGCCTTCTAATCCTTGCATAGCTAAATGGGGTACAGACATATCTTTTGTACTCTCAGGTTTTACTGAGTAATTGATCCCTGACCAATGGAGGAGGAAGGGCTGATAATCTCCAGGCAGTGGCTGGAGATCTCCTGCATCTCTAAGTTACTCTGGAGAAAATGGTTGCTACTGAGGTCTGTCTCCAAACCCCACCCTCCCCTGCTCCTCAAAATCTCCAGGAATTTCCCAACTGAGCCCTAGGAACCTTAGCAGGGGGTGTCACCTATATAGACCCCTAAGTCCTGCTTGGGCCTTGATTCTTCCCATCAAGATCCACAAAGGTGAGTTGCAGCACAGAGCTTCAACCAGAATATGTCAATACATAGAAAGTGAAGGAATTACCTTTTCTAAATATTTGCTTTATTGTTGTGATTCACAAACATACATCTGCACACCTCTTGGGGATGGGTGAGCTGAGGGAGCCAGCAGCCTGACAAGTCCCAGTTGGGCAGACAAGCCAAGACTGTGTCCCTAATCTCCGCTGGCCAAAAATGGTGCTAATACATTGTCCTCCCTGACACACTTTCTGTGAAGAAAACTAGTGCTCAGTAATAATTAATAGGGCATAAACACAGCAAAAGTCTAGCAATGAACAAAATTGTGTGATGATTCTTTGAAGAACCTCAACAATAACCTTTTAGAGCACTATTCCTTTAACCCTGCAATCAGCCATGATCATAGCTATCCCAAATTCTTTAGTTGCTGTAATTCAAAAAAGGTAAGGAAGGACAGCACAGCCAGTCAAAATATCCAATCAAAAGCAATTAACCAGTGAAAAGGACAGACAAATACAATTCACACATGGGCTTTGGGTGTGGTATCTGCATAAGCCAATGAGGATTAATAGGGACATTAAATTGCCCCATTGCTCCAGCACAACAGCAAAACAAAAATTAAAATCTTGAAAACAGTCTATAAATGAAAATGCATCACATGCAGGGAAGTTCCACATAAAAACAAACAGTGTGGCATCACCCTGATTGTGTTGTGATTCGAAGCATCCTGGAAGTTGTAGTCTGGAAGATGCCAAAGGCAGCTTCAAAGGATAAGAACCTGAGGTGGTGTTTTCAAGCAGTTTTGCAGTCATGGCATGGCAGCTGGCCAGGCAGCCTTTTTTAATGCAAGCTTACAATTACTGGCTTGCATAAATGATGTATGCCCCAGATCACTGTAGGACAAACCTCATTCAAAATCAGGTTCATTTGGCATGCATGTAATGAATAACACCAACTTTACAAGGGGAAGGCAGGTGTCAGATACATGCTCTGAACTAACAGGACTGAGCCACAATTCTGAGGTGGCAGTATAAAGATGTATAAATCCAGTTAATACAAATGAGCCTACTCAGACTTTGAAGATAAGGAGTCAAAATAGATCAACCTGACACACTTCAGAAACCAGCTGTGCAATTCTCCCCACCAACTCAGCATCCTAAGGAAACCACCTCTTATGTTAGTTGAATTCTTTTACCTGATAGGTGGGACAGGGGCTCTGTGACGGACTTTTATGCTTAGACATGCTGTAAAAATAAATAAATAAAGGATTGTGACTAGTTAATTCTCCACAAAGCAAGAGAGTCTTCAGTGACAGGCTGCTCCAAGGAATCTGATTTGTTAGCATCAGCTGAGCAGAAAAGGTCTTGAGAGAACTGCATGAGGAGACTGTCAGATTCCTGTCATGACTGAGTTGAGTACTCACATTCTGATTTCAGACCTTGCTGATAATAGTTGAGTATTGACAATTTTCAGCCCTAAATGAGAACAGTTTAACACAGACAGGAGAATTGGGGGAAAGTTGACAAGGAAGTTTAGGAAGTAGGCAAAGACTCACATTTAAGCCAAAGAAAGGTATAGATCTACTAGTGAGAGGAGAATTTCCAGTCTAAAACAATTATCTTTGAAGTGTGAAGAGATCCTTGGTATGATTAAAAGTATGATTAGAAAAGGGGTACCAAATAGGCATACTGATCTGTCTGATATAGTGAGGGAGTCCTGGGGGTCTGGGGCAGAAGGAGATCAAAGAAAGAACAGGGCAGAAATGGAATAGCTTGTTTCTCTCTTCCAAACTTGGCCATTTTGACTGGCCTAGGTCACAATTATGTTTTTACTGCAGCCAGTTACTGCCCTTCTCCATTTGGCACCAAAATACACAAGGAAGTTTTGAAGAATGGTTACTGCTGCTACTGTAAATTTCAGGGGGAGAGATTATAATTCGACTTAAAATGTTGGAAGATAAGCAGAAACTGAACTCCAAAACCATGATTAAGATAGGAACGATTGCTGACTAGATCCTTCTGTGCATTAAGGAGCATTGCCTTGATTGAGAAATTGCCTGCATTTTGAGTGGGGAAGGGGAGAATGAGATTTAGCTGTGGAGGGAGGCAGACGCGGCAGTGACATGCACCGCAAGTAACATTTATATAAGTTCTTTTATTGATTTTTAAAAGTTTTTCTTATTTTACTAACTACTGCGCTCAGCTTTTAAACCAAGTAGCCTCCGCAAATTGTGATAAGCTGCAACAAATTAACAATGCCAACAATTGGCAGCTACACTGGCTTTTATTGCCTGATCTTGGACTTCCACAGCTTCTTACATAAGAATAGATAAAACAGTAGCTGGGACTAAATTCAGCCAAATTTTCTTGGCAGTTCAAGAGAGGAGACAGCCATGGTTTTAGATGTATAAGAAAAAGAAGTGGGGAAAACAAAGAACACCAGAGATTAAGTGGTTTAAAATGGGTGTGCATAAACAAGCAAGAGGGACCGAGTCTGAGGATCATTCTCTCCCTGCCCCTAAACCATCAAAGATGGGAGACTATTTTATAGCAACTGGCTCCTTACTCTCACAAATCCCCACCTTTGATCTGCAACTTTTATTTATTTATTTATTTATTTTTAATTTAATTTAATTAATTAATTAATTAATTAATTTATTCATTATCATCATCAATTTATTTCTCGCCACTCCCTTGCAGCTCGTGGCAGGTTACAGTGTCTTAAAACCCCATTAAAATCCTATTAAAAGACATAAGAAATGGTGGAATATGGTGAAAAAATAATAAAAGATCCCAACTCCCACCCCCACTACTAGCGGGGTAGAGAAGGAGGTCCCAACGATATTCACTTCAAAACCCTGGGGGGGGGGGCGGTAAATCTGTCTTGCAAACCCCAGCCTCAACCATATATACCTGGCAGAAGAGTTCCATTTTACAGGCCCTGTGGAACGTTGAAAGATCCTGCAGGGCCCGCAGCTCACCCAGGAGCTCATTCTACCAGGCTGTGGCCAGGATCAAAAATGCCCTGGCCCTGGTTGAGGCCAGGCGCGCTTCCCTGAGGCCAGGAATGACCAGTAAATTTTCACCTGCAGAGCATAAGGCCCTGCGGGGGGCATAGGGCGATAGGCAGTCCCTCAGGTATGTGGGTTCCAACCCATGCAAGGCCTTAAAGCAGTGGTCCCCAACCTTTATTAAGCTGGGGACTGGCAGGGCATCGAGCCGCGCCCGCGAGCCCCGCCCGCGGATCGGGCCGTGCCCGGAAGCCACGCCCGCGGATCGGGCCACGCCCGCGAGCCACGCCCGCGGATCAGGCCGCACCCCCGGGCCGCGCCTGCGGATCGGGCCGCGTGGGCGCGGCCTGCACGGGCGCAGCCCGGCCCCAATTCCTTCTCCCCGCCTTCCCGCAGTAAGTAGCTTCCCAGGCCGCAAGCTTGCGGCCTGGGAAGTTTTTTACTGCGGGGGGGGGAGAGGGAGCTGCGGACCGGTACCATGGCCTTCGTGGCCCGGCAGCGGGCCACGGCCCGCAGGTTGGTGACCACTGCCTTAAAGGTTAAAACCAAAACCCTGAACCGGATCCGGAAAGCGATTGGCAACCAATGCAGCTGCCTCAGCACAGGCTGGATGTGGGGCTTCCAAGATGTGCCAGTGAGGACCCTGGCAGCTGAATTTTGCACTAGCTGAAGCCTCTCGATCAAGGACAAGGGTACACCCACGTAGAGTGAGTTACAGAAATCTATTCTGGAGGTGACCATCACATGGATCACTGTGGCCAAGTGTTCAGGGGAAAGATAGGATGCTAGTGGTCGAGCCTGGTGAAGGTGGAAAAATGCCTGGCCGACTACTCTCTTGACCTGCGTCTCCATAGTCAGGGAGGAATCAACGGTCACACCCACATTCCTGGTCTGGGACACGATGGTAAGTTGCGGCACTGCCAGGGTGGGAAGGAATGCTTCCTGACCCCGCCCCCTACCTCATAGCCACAGGACCTCTTTCTTGGTGGGGTTGAGTTTCAGGCGATTCTGCTCAAACCACTCAGTCACTGCTTCCAAATATCTGGCAAATGGTTCCGGGGGAGAGTCCGGGTGGCCATCAATGAGGAGGTAGAGCTGGGTGTCATCAGCATACTGATAACAACCCAGCTCAAAGCTCTGTATCAGCTGGACCAGAGGGTGCATGAAGATGTTGAACAATGTGGGGGAGAGGTGCGCACCCTGAGGGATTCCACAAGGGAGTCTGTAGGAGCACTAGAACTCATCCCCCACTGCAACCCTCTGGGTCCGGTTCTGGAGAAAGGAGCATATCCAGCACAAGGCTGTGTCCTGTACCCCTGTACCAGCGAGGCGGGGGACCAACAATTTGTGATCCACGATGTCAAAAGCAGCCGACAGGTCTAGAAGAACTAGCACTGCCGACCCACCTCTATCCAGCTGGCAATGGAGATCATCCAACAGGGTGACCAACACCGTCTCTACCCTGTGGCCAGGATGGAAGCCAGACTGATATGGATCGAGCACCAAAGTTTCCTCCAAGAATGCCAGGAGCTGGTGTGCTGCGGCCCTTTCAACTACCTTGCCCAAGAACACCAAATGCGACACTGGGCGGTAACTGGCAGGGTACCATGGGTCCAGTGTTGGTTTTTTGAGGAGAGGTCAAACCACTGCCCCCTTCAGCTGCTCAGGGAACTCCCCAGAGTCCAGGAAGAGGTTGATGATGTCCCTGAGTTGGCCTCCTATCCTCTGGCTGCCTCCCTTGAGGAGCCAAAACGGACAGGGATCAAGGGGGCAAGTGGTCGCCCTGACTGACCCTAGCAACTTGTCCACTTCGGATAAAGAGAGCCACCTGAAGCCATCAAACGTCACCTCCAAAGGTGGCCAACAGGCCTCCAGTTCATTTACTGTATTAACTGTAGTGGGAAAGTCGCAGCAGAGTGACGAGATTTTAGCCACAAAATAGCTCGCTAATGCCTCACAAGCAAGTTCCAATTGACTATTATTTTGGTACCCCTCAAGGGTGGTAAGGGACCTAACTACCCTAAATAATTTCAAGAGGAACTAAGAAAGAAAAGGGTAATGTTCAGGAAATGGAGGGAAGGACAGAGCTCCACAGAAGAGTACCTACAGGTTACTAGGCACTGTAGATCAATCATCAGAAAGGCCAAAGCTGAGAGTGAGGGAAGAGTGGCCAGGGAAGCCCATTGTAACAAGAAAAGATTTTTCAGTTATGTGAGGAGCAAACGTAAAGTAAAGGAGGCAATAGGCCCACTGTTGGGTGCACATGGACAAACTCTAATGGAGGATGCAGAGAAAGGCTCAGCGCCTATTTTACATCTGTTTTTTTCACACAGGTCAAAGGGTTTAGGCACACCTAGAGATGGCAGTAGCCAAGGGATAGTGTCTGGGTGGCAGGTTGACATGCGCAGAGAGGTTGTCGAGAGGCATTTAGCTGCACTGGATGAGTTCAAATCCCCTGGGCCGGATGAAATGCACCTGAGAGTGCTCAAAGTACTTTCTGGAGAACTTGCACAACCGTTGTCCATCATCTTCGGGACCTCTTTAAAGACTGGAGATGTCCCGGAGGACTGGAAGAGAGCAAACGTTATTCCAATCTTCAAAAAAGGGAGGAAGGATGACCCGGGAAACTACAGACCAATGAGTCTGACCTCTATTGTGGGGAAGATAATGGAGCAGGTATTAAAGGGAGCAATCTGCAAACATGTGGAGGACAATTTGGTGATCCAAGGAAGTCAGCATGGATTTGTCTCCAACAGGTCCTGCCAGACCAACCTAGTTTCCTAGTTTGACAAAGTAACAGGTTTGCTGGATCGGGGAAATTCGGTGGATGTCGTTTACTTGGATTTTAGTAAAGCTTTTGACAAGGTTCCCCATGATGTTCTGATGGATAAGTTGAAGGACTGCAATCTGAATTTTCAGATAGTTAAGTGGATAGGGAATAGGTTAGAGTTGTTGTCAAAGAGTTGTTGTCAATGGTGTTTCATCAGAGGACACCAAATTGGGAGGACTGGCAAATACTCCGGAAGATAGAGACAGAGTTCAGCGAGATCTGAACACAATGGAAAAATGGGCAAATGAGAACAAGATGCAATTTAATAAAGATAAATGTAAAGTTCTGCATCTGGGTCAGAAAAATGAAAAGCATGCCTACTGGATGGGGGATATGCTTCTAGGTAACACTGTGTGTGAACGAGACCTTGGGGTACTTGTGGATTGTAAACTAAACATGAGCAGGCAGTGTGATGCAGCAGTAAAAAAGGCAAATGCCATTTTGGGCTGTATCAACAGGGGCATCACATCAAAATCACAAGATGTCATAGTCCCATTGTATACGGCAGTGGTCCCCAACCTTTCTGAGGCTGGGGACCCGCATGGCATCGGGCCGCGCACGCACGGACCACGCCCGCGGGCCATGCCTGCGCGTCGGGCCGTGTCCGCGGGCTGCGCCCGTGCATCAGGCCACGCCGATGCATCAGGCCACGCCCGTGCGTCAGGCCACGTCCGCGGGCCGTGCCCGCACATGCCATGTCTGCGCATCGGGCCGCGCCCGCACGGGCCGCGCCCGCACGGGCCGCGCCCGCACGGGCCGCGCATGTGCGATGCGCTTCCCGGCCCTGATTCCCTCTCCCCGCCCTCCCGCAGTAAGAAGCTTCCCGGGCCGCAAGCTTGCGGCCTGGTAAGTTTTTTCGTGTGGGGGAGGCAGGGAGAGGGAGCCACGGCCCGGCGCCATGGCCTTCGCGGCCCGGCACTGGGCAGCGGCCCGCAGGTTGGGGACCACTGGTATATGGCAGTGGTCAGGCCACACCTGGAGTACTGTGTGCAGTTCTGGAGGCCTCACTTCAAGAAGGACGTAGATAAAATTGAAAGGGTACAGAGGAGAGCGACGAAGATGATCTGGGGC
Organism: Paroedura picta; assembly: GCF_049243985.1. Lineage (NCBI taxonomy): Eukaryota > Metazoa > Chordata > Lepidosauria > Squamata > Gekkonidae > Paroedura > Paroedura picta. The sequence goes on along the minus strand of NC_135371.1, from coordinate 75,189,387 downwards.
CAAGGGACCAAACCCTATGAAGATAGGTTGAGGGACTTGGGAATGTTCAGCCTGGAGAAAAGGAGGTTGAGAGGGGACATGATAGCCGTCTAAGTATTTGAAAGGTTGTCACTTGGAGGAGGGCAGGATGCTGTTTCTGTTGGCTGCAGAGGAGAGCACACGCAGTAATGGGTTTAAACTTCAAGTACAAGGATATCGACTAGATATCAGGAAAAAAATTTCATAGTCAGAGTAGTTCAGCAGTGGAATAGGCTGCCTAAGGAGGTGGTGAGCTCCCCCTCACTGGCAGTCTTCAAGCAAAGGTAGGATACACACTTTTCTTGGATGCTTTAGGATGCTTAGGGCTGATCCTGCGTTGAGCAAGGGGTTGGACTAGATGGCCTGTATGGCCCCTTCCAACTCTATGATTCTATGATTCTAATGGGAAGTCAAATGGGCCTTAGGAAGTCTGAGCAACAATAAAGCTAGTGGTGGTGACAGCATTCCATTTGAACTATTCAAAATCCTAAAAGACAATGCAATAAAAGTGCTACACTCAATATGCCAGCAAATTTGGAAAACTCAACAATGGCCACAGGATTAGAAAAGATCAGTTTACATTCCAATCCCAAAGAAGGGCAATGCCAAAGAATGTTCAAACTACCGCACCATAGCACTCATTTCTCATGCTAGCAAAGTTATGCTCAAAATTTAACCAGCTAGGCTCCAGCAATATGTGGACCGAGAACTTCCAGAAATACAGGCAGGATTTCGAAGAGGCAGAGGAACTAGAGATCAAATTGCCAACATACGCTGGATCATGGAGAAAGCTAGGGAGTTCAAAAAGAACATCTACTTCTGCTTCATTGACTATGCTAAAGCCTTTGATGGTGTGGAGCACAACAAATTGTGGCAAGTTCTTAAAGAGATGGGAATACCAGAGCATCTTATTTGTCTCTTGAGAAACGTATACGCAGGTCAAGAAGCAACAGTGAGAACTGAACATGGAATCACTGATTGGTTCAAAATTGAGAAAGGAATTTGGTAAGGCTGTATACTGTCGCCTTGCCTATTTTACTTGTATGCGGAGCACATCATGAGAAAGGCAGGATTAGAGGAATCACAAATTGGGATCAAGATTGCAGGGAGAAATATCAACAACATCAGATATGCAGATGATACCACTCTAATGGTGAAGAGGAAATAAAGAGTCTGTTGATGCAGGTGAAGGAGGAGAGTACAAAAGTTGGCTTGAAACTCAACATGAAGAAAACAAAGATCATGGCATCTGGCCCTCTCAAATCCTGGCAAATAGATGGGGAAGAAATTGATATAGTGACAGATTTTATTTTCCTGGGCTCCATGATCACTGCAGATGGGGACTGCAGCAAAGAAATTAAAAGATGCTTGCTCCTGGGGAGGAAAGCTATGGCAAATCTAGACAGCATCCTAAGAAGCAGAGACATCACCCTGCCAACAAAAGTGCGTTTAGTCAAGGCTATGATATTCCCAGTTGCAATGTATGGCTGTGAAAGTTGGACCATAAGGAAGGCCGTGTGAAAGAATTGAGGCTTTTGAACTCTGCTGCTGGAGAAGACTCTTGCGAGTCCCTTGGACTGCAAGGTGAACAAACCAGTCAGTCCTAGAGGAGATCAGCTCTGACTGCTCCTTAGAAGGCCAGATCCTGAAGATGAAACTCAAATACTTTAGTCTCGATGGATTGGACACGACTTCCCACCTAACAACAACAGCAACAACAAACAACAACAACAAATGTTCATAGGTAATGGATGGTTGCTATAAGCTTTCTTACTCAATCATATTGTGTCAATCAGGGGAAATTGATACATTTAAGCATTGTCTTTTGGAATGTGTATTTTACTCAGATACAAGTGAATTGTGGACTTTCTTCAAGGGAGAACAAATAGAGAAAAACTATTGAAACTGAGAGCGCTTCTAGAAAATACTGAACATAAAGCCACTGGCAGTAGTGGTAGGTTTTTTGAATCAGTATTCATATGTTTAATAATAAATAGGGAAATAAATTTGTGATTCCAACCTGAAATATGTATTTTACAATTTCAGGAGCTGAGCATTTTGCTGCACCATGGAAATGTAACTTGGGCCAGAAATAAACTACAAACTTGTACAGATGTTGTATGCATGTTACGTGCTATACTCTTACCTGGTTTATGGACCATTTGTATGGGGAATTGACATGCCAGTAATACCCACCTTCAGGCCACCAATCACTGATGTGTCAGTACACCTGAAGATGGGTTCCATGCACAAGGCAAGTTAATCAAAACATTACTGGCATTTTTAATTGGTAACTTATCTGTTACCCTTCTGTTTTTTATATTCCACTGCTCACTGGACAAGAGCCCCCCCCCCCCCCGCGAAATCCGTTAAGTGAAAGGTTACAATGAGGCAATAGTTACAGGCATGCGGATCTTATTCCATTGCAACCACTTCAGGGAAGTATTGAGCGACTGAAAGTAATGCATGAATAGGTAAAATCATGCAGAATTATGCAGAAAATTATGCTTAGTGAAATTTCGCCGAAGGGTAACTTTTAATTCCTTCAAAGGCTAAGCGCGACTGGGCAGGAATTTTGTTGCAAAGCCTTTTGGAAAAGTGAGCGTACGTGAGGTTGGTCTAGCAGCAGCACGCCAGTGTGCGTCTCGGATTGTGCCCAGGGCGAGGCGACCGTGAGTTTGCAATTGCGGTATGAAGGCCGCGCGCCAGCTCTTCTTCCCTCCTCTCCTCAGCTTCTTCGGAAGGCACGACAAAGGCCAGGCTTGCCAAAGAGGGAGTTTGCAGCGGGCGGAGGTTGGAAAGTCCTCGCTCTTCGGCGGGCGCGTGATAGAAACGTCCCGCCATTGCGACCGTCCCCCACCTTCAGATTTGCGGTGCGCGCACACACACGGCACGTGGGAGGATATATGGTGTCTCTTATGTTGCTGTTCCCGCCGTCGCCACTGAGACGAGATTGGCGTGAGGGGGGCTGCCGCCGTTTCTCTTCTTCCACGGGCTTTGCCAGGAATCCCGCAAGCAAGAAGCGAGCTATTGAAGTGCAGGCAGGGGAGTGCGGAGCATAAGGGGAAGCCCAGCCGACGAGCGAACAGGGCCGGGTGATAAGGAGAGCGGGAATTCCTGTCGCTTTTCTTAGCCAGCCGCCGGCAGCAGTAGCAGCGACAGCAGCATTTCCAAGTGTGCTGTCCAGGGCAATGCTGCGCCTCGTGAGGTGGCAGCATTCCGCTGAGCCCAGCATGCTCTGAAAAGCAGCGAGGGAGGAGGTCCCTGCGGCTGGCCTCGCGCGCTCGCAAAGATGTCCTGCTCTGGTCGCGCGTGAGGATTCGCTCGTCCTGGCAGTTGCCGAGTATCGGGAAGGGGAGCCGTGGCAGGGCTCGGCTGCTCCCGCTCCTCAGCTGCTCGCCGCCGCCGGCTCCTCGGCAGGAGGCATCATGATTTCCTAACCGAGGGGGTTGAGTCGTCCTCTCGCTTTCTCTAGCTTCCCCCCTCCCCCCCATGGAATTACCCACCGTCGCCGGCTGGAGTTGGAACTGCTGAACTCGTGTGGCTGGGCGAGCTGAGAGCGCTAGTGCCAAAGTGAACGTTTGCACCCTCCTGTACTGTTTGGAGAAGGACTGACCGAGCTGGCAGAGTCGCAGACCACAGGTGCGGGGGTGAGTACCGAGAGGGGTTAAAGAGAAAGCAGGAGGGGACGCACACACAGAGATTTTGATGGCGTGGAATAAAAGAACTGCATCCATTCATCCACCGTGTTCCTGGTGGCCGTTAGAATTAAGTTTCCTGTTGTGCTTTGCCATGGCTGTGTGTGGTTTCTTGGGAGAAGAGCAAAGGCTGCCCTCTCTCTCTTTTCCTTTCCATTTGGGGTGGTTCTTAGAGCCTATTGTGTGCGGCTTCCTGGTTGCATTCCAAGAGGGCAAAGTGGGACTGTCAAGTGCACCAGCAGGACATTGTAATTCACCGGAACTCATGCCATCTGAAGGCGTTTGCGATCAAGCCTATTTTTCTTCCCTGCCTGGTTTACCTTATTAGCTCTTAAGACAGTCTTCAAAAGATTTCAATGACTGAGCTAAAAGCAGCAGGTTATAGTAAAGTGCATCAAGCACAGTGCTTAGAAACGCGGACAAGTCGAGGTAGTTCCTCATACAAAGCTTGCTGGCTGGGTGAGATGGTGAAACTCATATAGGGCATAAGAAGGTAAATCTCAACATGTGTGGTTTTCTTGGGGTTTTTTAGAGGCTAGTTGAGAATCCTTCAGTAGTTCAGATTGACATTGTTCATCAACAGGTGGAATTTTTGACAACTGAGTAAAAGGGAACTCTTTCCATCGATGTCTTGGTTGAACGCTACCATAGCTTTATGTCATATCCAGAAGAGGTAATAGAAAACCATACTTATAAGTTTGCTGTCCCTGAATGCTGCACTGATATGAAACTGCATATGCTCAGCTGAATCACTTTAATTGTGTTGGAAAGATGACATAAACTATGGGGCAGCCATAGCACCATATAGATTGCAAGAAAGAAGATTGCAAACGAGGAAGGTCTCTTAAGTAAAATAAGTGTGCAATCTATATGGTTGTATTTTTTTGGCTTACAGAAAATTTTTATGCAGCAGCAACTTCTGTGAAAATAATAGCTAGTCTGTCATAAAATTTCTCAGCTGTGAATTATAGAACCTTACAATGTGGATCCCCTTGTTAATTCTCTTAATAATTTTCTGATATCCTTATACAATGTAGTAGATTTTAGAAGATCGCACATGAAATGTCAAGGAAGTCGACCATTGTCTTATCTGTGTTACTTTTTAAAGATAATAAGGGTAAAATAGGATATAAGATAATTTGTCCCCCCTCCCCCCCAAGAACAGCACATTATTCTAAATATGCTCAAACTAATTCATCCCTCCTCCTCATTAGTATTTCAGTGTTTGGTTTTGTTGCAAGGCATGGTTTGGATGAAATGCTGCCAAATTGCAAAGGAGAAATAAAGTCCAAGTTTCAGAACAATGCTGGGGTAATAAAGACCATATAATGAAATAGTGACTAAACTTACTGACCTTCCAAGCCACATTAAATATTCTTCAGAAGTTCAAGAACCATGAGACATTCGACATCCATTGAATGGATGTTACACACTTCATAACACTACCTTATATATTAAAAAGGGTGTTATGCACAAATGGTGTAAGGATCTGTCTTCAGTGCATGGTGGCATCAAAGAAGGGATAATACAAGAGGTAATGGTCAGTACACAGGACAATGACCAGTCATTCCAGAAAAGACATCCTGAGTATCTGTGGAACCATAAAGTGTATGGGCCTGCAAGTCATAGTTTACTAGTAGAAGAGCCAAATGTAGTTTTCAAGCCATAGTATGACTTCCATGCTAGAGTAATGATAGTAGAGTAGAGAGGAAGTCTTTAATCACAGAATTAAGATCATACAAATATAAGAATCTTGTTACGTACTTTTCTAAAAAGTCTTTGACGGTATGCTCTGTGAAGGAAATGTGATCCTTTCCCCTTGTCTGAATACTGTAATCCATAATTATCTGATCCAGTAATGCTTGATCTGAGGAATTATACTGACATATCTACATCAGGATCTTGGCTGTATTCCATACCTTTTCAATCTGATAGATCTTTCCATGCAAATATGTCTTTTAGACTTTGAAACAAAAGTGCAAGAGTATGAATGTTCTTTGTAACAGACTCACATTTCTAAAAACCCAGTTGCTGAAAAATCCATTTGGAAAAGAAATGTCCTTTATCAGAACATTAAGCAACATATATCATTTGAAAGAGGTGTTGAAGGCGGCTCTGTAGGTGTTTACTTTCACATCTGTCTCATTGAACTTGGCATTGTTTATTCTGAAATAGGTTTGCAAAGGACTGCACTGTGGGTAGCTTTCGTTTGGTTTGATGAATTGTAAACATTTAAAGCCTAATCACATATGCTCTACTCAAGTGACTGGGACTCACTCCTAAAAAACTGTGATCCCTGATAGTACCTTGCCCTTGCTGCAGGATTTTGTAGGGTTTGTTTGTGTGTGTGTGTGTGTGGGGGGGGGTTTCCCTGCAATGATACATAATTGGGTGCATATAACAATTCCTCTAAGACTCTGATTCACTCTGTCCCAAAGATGCTTGTTTTTAAGGCTGTTCTAAAGCATGACGAATGGCAGTGACACAGTCTAAGCATTGTGGTCTGCTTCTTTTTACATCACTTAGAAAACTTAGTGTTTAGCTTTCATTAGGACTTTAGAGTACTATTCATTTTAGGAGTGGTCATTACTTATATGGTACTCATTTTTAAGGGCAGGTAAGTGTCTTCCGTCTTGCAGTTATGTGAAAAGCTGGCAGTATTCTATTTCCTGTATTAATCTAGAGCTAGTATGTTGGAAAGAGCCTCTTGTGGCGCAGAGTGGTAAGGCAGCGATATGCTGTCTGAATCTGTCTGCCCATGAGGTTGGGAGTTCAATCCCAGCAGCCGGCTCGAGGTTGACTCAGCCTTCCATCCTTCCGAGGTCGGTAAAATGAGTACCCAGCTTGCTGGGGGGTAAACGGTGATGACTGGGGAAGGCACTGGCAAACCACCCCGTATTGAGTCTGCCAAGAAAACGCTAGAGGGCGTCACCCCAAGGGTCAGACATGACTCGGTGCTTGCACAGGGGATACCTTTACCTTTACCTTTACCTTAGTATGTTGGAAAATGGATGAGGCAAAATCTGCTTTGTATAGCTATGTAAATATTGCCTGTTTCTATAGTAGGAATATTCTTAATATAGTGATTTCTGGGAGTTGATTCACATCGTCTTTTATTTATTAGGCATCCCAGTGCACGTTCGGATTTTTTCCTTTTGGATTTTGGCATGTTGATTGATGAATGCTTATATACGTAGGTTTTCTGTACCTTGAAGATCTTCTGAAAGGTAGTAGAACCACAGCATTATATGATGTGATCTGGAGAATGTTGGTGCCTTTTGAAGTGTTGGTTAATTGAAAGTGAGGTACAGTTAATTAAGGACTAGATTTGCTGTCCTTTTTACCCAGTGGGGATCCAGACTTGAAGCTGAGGGTGATGAGCTACATCAGCAGCAAGGATAAGATCTGAGTTGGCAGAGTTATTTATGTATTAATTGTTCAGCGTTTGATACCATAAGACTTGGGATACATCCTAGGAGTGCTAGGAGTTGACCTTTGGAAGTCCTAAGGAGCTCTTATAACCCTGAAAACTAATTTTAATGCTCTCACATCCACTTTCAAAAGATCAGTGCAAATATATCAAAATGTTTTAAAATAATTGTTTTATTTATCACAAGACATAATTTCATGGTTTTGAGTCTGATAGAGGAAGCCTTGACTCTTGTAAACTTTTGCCCTCAAACTGTTGTTGGTCCCTAAGGTGCTACTGGACTCAAATCCAACTGTTTTACTGCAGACCCTCTGAAACATTAGTTTATAAATGACTTAAAAACTGACAATGTGTATGGCTACTGTGGAATATACCTACATTAATTATGTTCTAACTCTTGTTCATTAGAAATACTTGCAGTTAATTTAGGAGTATGTGTGAAATACTGAGTGTTACAACTTGTGCTTTGTGTTTAAAATCTTAGGTTTTAGATACAATCTCAACTACCAAAGGAATGAAAAATATCCAAAATCTTGGAGAATTGGTTTTGAAACATGCAGAAAGAATAGGATTGGGAGACATATGTTCTTGTTTCTTTGGGAGTGCCATTGAACTACTGTGTCTTGAAATTCAAACTCCATTGCCCAGGAAAGAGATTATTTTTATGACCATAATTTGCCAGCTTGCATGTCCAAGTCCAGTTATGTACCACTGAGTGGTGATTTTCTGAAAGTGATTTTGTGGCAGTTTCCTCTGTGTTTCACTTCCAAGCCAAAGGTCATTCAGAAGTGTGTATATTCCTTTGAATTTCCCTTACCCTTTTGCTACCCTTTGAAGGTCATTGACCCATCCACATCGAGATCATCTCACCCATGCTGCACCTTCTGCCATCCTTCCCCATTTATTAGTGCACAAGCTGTTTCCTGATCAATTGTTAATGTTTAATTTGTTTTTGAGAAGCATTGTAAGTCCACTATGACAGTGGTCCCCAACCTTTATTAGGCTGGGGACCGGCAGGGCATCGGGCCGCGCCCGCGCGGGCCACGCCCACACATCGGGCCACGCCCGCAGGCCGCGCCCGCGAGCCACGCCCGCGGATCGGGCCGCACTGAGCCACATGGTGACTGAGCCACATGGACTTTCCGCAAACCACCAAACTTGCTTGGGATTGATCCATTTTGAGGACAAAGTACAATCTGCACATGACAGACTCTAAAAAACTGCCAGCATTACAATCAGTGTGCAGGCTCACGAACAGAAAACCACACACATTTGCAAGGAATGGCAGTAAATGGCAAAAATATCTCTTGATTTTTTTTCAATATAGTAACACAAGACTAAAAAAGCTCCCCAGAGCTTCTGCCATAGGGCTCCTCCCCCATATTAATTGCAGCTCTGTACAAAGGGTGGTGGAGCTGTAGCTGATGTTGCACACAAACACACATTGCCAATAATAACAGCTTGCAATGCTAGTGTCAATGATTTCTGCATTCTCTACGCTCAACATGTCTCCCATATTGTGAGATCAGGTAAGTCTTTTCCATTTTTCACAATGGTGATAACACAGCAGAGAATCCTCTGATGCACGGTGGCATGGAAAACGAGGCTTTGCAGTTGCTTGTCAGTTAAAAAAAAGTCTTGTCAATTTTAATTTGCATTCCTTTCTGTTCCCTTTCATCCAGTGAACTAAAACTAAAATGCATGCACAAAACCTGTACCGTGAGAATGTAAATTCAAGGTGCTTATTGGACATAACTGCGCAGCTGTGGCACAGCAGTTGCGTAATTTAAAAAAAAAACCTTCAGATGCCACCCCCCACACATTATAAGTGACATTCCATTTTGATTTATAAAGCGTGTTTTTATTATTGTAGCTGCAGAATAAATACACTGGAGGAAAAAGAATGATGCATAGAATCTATAGTCAAGAATATACTGCTTTGAAAATCTGCTGTATGCGTAGTGGGCCGAAGTCAACTACATGAGAAATGGAGTACATGAGAAATGGAGTATTACATGAGAAATGGAGGAGTAGGAATATATTATAAGGGAGGAGGGAGCTTAGAGAATCATTTGAGTTGATCTTTTCTTTTTCTTCTTTTTTATTAAAACTGCTATGCAAATGACTACTGTGTACAAAATCAACAGATTTTTTTTTGCAACTGCCATGGGGAACATGCTTGTCACTTATTCTCATATATTGTGGGCAATTGGTAATGAAAACCTGAAAAGACAGCAAACCACGTTTTATAATAGAAAGACACTTATTCCAGCATTATCGAAATAATAACTGACAGACTGTCTTAATGTTTATCTAGAAAACTCTGACAGCTTGTTACTCTAGGCAATGTTGATGACAAACTGTGATTTATGAGATAATTGAAAATAGTAACATTTTAATATTTGGAATATAAGTAGAAAACCTTGGTAGCTTAACTCCTACATATTCAGAGTGACAGGCATTAATAGTATATAGGTATATTTATTGAGAGCACCAAGGTTTTTTGGAGGAAAGTTTGGGTCACCAGAAATTCTTTCAGTCTTTTCTTTGGCAACCTAAAAATGTTTATGTGATTATTTTTAACTTAATTAGTCAGTCAGTCAGTAACCTTTTATTGGCATAAAATGTATAAGACATATAAAAATAGGGTTTAAAATTTCAACAAAATAGTAAAATGGGGTTACATAACCAAACAGATCTTAAAATGATTAAATAAACTATAAAAGATAAAATACAAGGTAGGCAGCATATTATAAAAGCATCTTAGTTAAAACTCTGGCAACTAAAATGGTTATCTCTGGGTCTTTGTCAGAGAGCAGAAATTGCAAGGTCATAGATTTACTTACAGAAGGCTTGTTTCCCAGCAAGGCAACAAAGCTGTCATCCCGACACTGCTCATATAAGGGGCAATCTAACAAAATGTGTGAGACAGAGTCAGGGCAACCAGAACCACACGGACAGAGTCTCGCATGGTATGGGATATGGTGGAATCTTCCCTCTAAGACCTTTGAGGGGAAAGCATTCATTCGTGCCAGGAGAAAGGCTCTTCTCAGGGGTGGGACATCAAGGAGATGCAAATATGTAGGCATAATATTTCTCTGCATAATGATGCCAAAGAATGCTGCTGAGCAGACTCGAGGCTGGGTAGGTATGAGTTCCTGCTGCTCATGGTCTAATATTCTCTGTTTAATAATCCGGAAGATACATTTTTCTTCCAGAGGTAGTAGGGAGTTCAGATCGATGCCAATGGAGGCTAATTTTTGTTCAATAGCCTGGAACCATTGAAATTTAAGAGGGTCACTTTTTAGACAAGTTAAAAGGCTGCCAGTTTCTATTCTAAAAAACAGTCTGACCCAAAATTTAAAAGTAGCTATCCAGGCCCTTGTCTCTACCCTAATTTGGCCATATTCTGCACAAATGGCATGGTAGGAGACACAATTGGGAACCCCTGCAATTTGCCTATAGAAAGCAGATTGAACACCCTCAATAGATTTATTAAAGGCAGGAACCCATAAGGGGCATCCAAACAGGAGCTGGGACATTACTTTGGCATTAAAAATTTTAATTGCTGCAGGAATAAATTGGTTACCTTTTGCAGAGAAAAAGAACTGTTTTATCAAGGAAGATGAGGATTTGGCCAGATTGATAGCTCGTTGGCAGTGGGAGCTCCATTTCTGGTTATATTGGAAGATAACACCTAGATACTTAAATGTTTTAACTTGTTCTATTGAAGTGCCTCCAATGGACCAAGTCATTGCATGCCAGCTCTTAGAGAAAACCAAAACTTTTGTTTTACCATAGTTAATTACTAACTTATTATCTTGGCAATATTGGTAAAAGGTGGATAAGTATCGTTGTAAGCCAACCCTTGTATATGAGAGTATTGTAGTATCGTTGGCATACAACAACAAAGGAATATGCTGGGAACCAAGTTTTGGGGGATGACCATTAATAGGTTCCAGTTTTTGCGCTAAATCATTAATGAATAAGTTAAACAACAAGGGGGCCAGAATACAGCCTTGCTTAACTCCAATGGTCATTGAGATCTTAGAGGTTAAGTCTCCCTTTGAAGAATACCGGACTTGGCAGGAGGTGGACACATAAAGTTTTTGGATGAGAAACACAAGTCTCGGTTCCATACTCATTAATCGCAATTTATTCCAGAGCATATCCCTATCTATCTTATCAAAGGCACTTTTAAGGTCTATAAAAGCTGTGTATAGCCTCTTACCATTTTGGGACGTATATTTCTCGGCCAGGCATGAGAGAGTTAAACAGTGATCTATAGTAGAGTTACCCTGCAAGAAACCAACAGGACCTATAATTCTTTGAGAGCGAGCCCAATCAGTTAGGCGCCGTTCGAGATGTTTTGCATAAATCTTACCTATAATTGATAATAAACTAATAGGTCTAAAATTATTAGGGTCATTATGGTCACCCTTTTTAAACATGGGAACAATGATTGAATTCAACCAAGAACTTGGGACAATCCCATGTAAGTCAATTAAGGTAAATAAGTTGGCCAAGGGTGGAGCCCACCATTTAGGGTTGTTTTTTAGAAGTTCAGCTGATAGGGCATCCTGGCCTGGGGCTTTGCCTATCTTAAGGCTCAGAATTAGTTCCTCTACTTCGTCAGGCAAAACTGGGGACCATCTAGGGACATTAGTTGGGATGGAGTCATTCAGCAGATTTTCTGGGGCTACTGGGACATTAAATAGAGCAGAAAAATGATCAACCCAAACTTGGGGGGCAATAATAAGTTCAAAATTATCAGTCTTCCCCCTCAAGGGTCCTCTTACAGCTGACCAGAATGCTTTGGAATTTTTGGATTTAACAATGTCAAATAGGCGGGCCCAATTATCGTGAGCGTAAAGCTGTTTTTTCTCTCGGATAAGATAATTATACTGTTTTTTTTGTTCAAAGTAACTGAGGATAATAGTCTGATCCTCTGACGATTGGGCCTGTCTAAATAGCTCTCTCCGTTTTTTTTTTTTTTGAGATATGACATTCTTGGTCAAACCAGGAGGAATTGCTGCCTTTGTTACAGACTGGTTGTGCTTTAAGGCCACAAAGGTCAGTTATCTGAGAATACAGCTCTACAGCAGTCATAGGTGAGCTTGAGTTAATTAAAGTCTCCCGGAGTTCTATCATTCTTTCAGATTCCAAAAGAGATGTGATCTCTTTCTCCATCTTAGCGGACCATCTAATCCGTTTCAAACAAGATTCAGTGGGAACTGCTGGTAGAGATTCATTGGGACTGCAAACATCTATCCCAGTATGATCCCAGTTTAGAGCCAGTGGAAGGTGGTCACTCTCAGTCATTAAAAATTGCTGATCCAAAAGGACTACTTGTGGTAACCCAGCTCCTTTGGTTAAATTAGTGTCCCTCCCTCATAGAATTTAGGTTGGCTATATCTTCATAACTTTGTCAAGTTGACTAAGGTATGACTGAGAACATATCTGTGTGGGTCCTCCCATTGTTTCAGCCTGGTAAACTTTTGAGTAGAAGAAGTGTCCCTGAGTTGGGTTGAAGCACTGCTGTTGATTTGGTACCAAACTTTCTGGCTTGTAAGAGCTTCAGTTTTTGTGGGGAGGGCTCTGTAATCCTGTAAATTCCTCATTTTACACACAGCTGTAAACATAAGCTGGTTATTTCAGCTTTGTGTGAATTCTTCAGCATACAAACCTGACAGCTGGTTTCTTTGGTTTTAACTCCCTCCATCGTCCCTTGAGATCTCTGGGTTAGTGTAGTATCTCTGTTGTCCTAAGAATATGACTGCCCTACTCTGTTATTGTAGCTTCTCACTATTCCTAGATTGTATTCTCTTGTTAACTTCTATGCCTTCTGTAGCCGAGCTAACTTTTGCTTGTTGTGACTGTACATTCAGCTTGGAACAGGGGCTGGTGTTGGCTTTCATCCTTTGCATCATTTTTTAAGGGGCTTAAAGATCTAAGTGCTTCTTCAGAAGAGTCTTTTTAGGTGGTGATTCCATAAAGAAGTCACTGGCTGAAGTCAGGGATTTACTATTTAACTCATAGAATCATGGGCAAATGAGAACAAGATGCAATTTAATAAAGACTAGGGGCAAAGCCCGTTGTATCCAACAATACAACGGACGCTAGAGCTTGGCAGTGGGAAGAGGAAGGAGAGGAGCTGTCCTGTAAGGGCATGGGGTTGAATGTGTGTGTTGTGTGGGAGGTTGTGGTGGCGTGGTGGCAAATGAGGGCAAGGGTGTGGAGATATGGGTGTCAAGAACCTGTGGTGTGGAATGTTTGTTGAGTGTGGGAGAGGACTGACCTTTGGGAACTTTGGCATAGTGGTTACAGATGAGCTTTCCAGAGCCATGTCCTCAGATATGTGAAGGGAAAATCAGACTGGAGACTCTTCTTAGGGGAAGATTACATGGCAACCAATTCCCCCCAGTTCTGCGTCATTTCCCTTCTTGTGTGAATTAGGCCACAAACACCAAAATGTGAGGCCTCCCCGCTGGCCACCGCTGCCGGTGGACGGAGCCGCGGCCAGAGAACCGAGAGGACCCACCAGTGGGAGATGCCTGAGGCAGCCTGCCGGTTGGCCAACCAGCTAGGCAACCGGTGCCCCCACCGCTCATGGGGGCTGAAGTTCGCCGTCTCTACCGCTTCAAAACCTGTTTCGATGGGGACCCAGATGCGTTCCCCGGGTTCCTGGTCCACCTCCAAGCATACACGATGGAGGTGGGATACACCTTCCAGGACAATGCTGAGCGGATCTGGTTTGCTGGCGACTGCATGGACGGAGAGGCGGCCAAGTGGTTCGTGGACCTCTACTGCTATGCCTCCGCGGAGGTTCGGAATTATGATCATTTCATACGCTGCATGAGGGAGCAGTTCGAGGATCCGTTCGAGGTGGAAACGGCGAAGGCCAGCCTGCGGGCTCTGAAACAAGGAGCCATGACCATCAGCCAGTACACCCGGGAGTTCTGGAAGTTGGCCGCTGCCATCCCGTGCTGGGGGGAGGACCAGTACGTTCGCTTCTCGCATAAAGGCTTGCGCTGGGATCTTGCGCAGAAATGCCTGCACCTGGACGACCCCGAGAACATGATGGGCTGGGTGTGGTTGGCCGGAGAAGTCGACAGGAGGCTACGGGTGGCAGCCGAGTTGGGAGGCGAAAGGCCGAAAGCCCCCCTCAAGACCTCCACCCCCAAGAAGGGGGCGTCTGCGAAAACCTCTGGCCCGGCTGCAGCGGAGCGCAGCCAGCGCCAGGAGAAAGGTCTCTGCCTGGGATGTGGTGGACAAGAGCACTTCCTGGCCCAGTGCCTCTCCAAGAAGCCGTTGCCGCCACCTGTCAAGCCCACGGCTGGCAAACCCTCTGGCATCCCCACCAGGGGGAAGGCGCCGGCGAAGAAGACCGCAAGGTCCCTGCTCGCCTTTATTGTGGAGCCAGTGGTGTTTGAGCCGAATTCTGACAGCGGAGTGGACGAGGGAAATGCCTCGGGTGAGCCGTCGGGAAATGGGGATGACCTGCTGTGAGGACGCCCCGCCAGCAGGTCCCAGGCAGGGGCAAGCGATCAGTGAGTGCCCCCCCTTATCTCCCTCCCAGTGACTTTGGCTGTGCCCAAAACAGGGAAGAAGTTGGGGGTGCGGATCATCCTGGATTCAGGGTGCACCGAGACTTTGATTAACCCCCCTTTAGCCGAGACGTTGGGGGTAGGGCAGGTACCATTGGCCAAACCACTCCAATTCGCCCAAATGGATGGGAAGTGCACAATGGGTGGGGAAGCAGTGAGTTGGACTCGCCCATTGGAACTAGATGTGGCTGACCATTGGGAAAAGATTCAACCGGAAACACCACCGCCTGACCCCGCAAGGGTCTCGCGAAAGGGAGGGTGTTGAAGTTGCCACCTTGGCCAGGGCTGGCCCAGAGTGGTTACCCAGGGAGTACTGGAATCTCCAGGATGTATTCGCAGAACAAGAATGTGACCAACTCCCTTCCCACCGGAAAACTGATTGTGCAATCAGGTTGAAACCCGGAGAGCCCCTCCCTCGCGTCAAGCTGTACTCGATGAGTCCACGAGAGATGCATGAGCTGTGCACTTTCCTCGATAAAAACCTGGCCTGCAGTTTTATTCGCCCCGCTACCTCTCTCATGGCGGCTCCAGTATTGTTTGTAAAAAAGAAAGATGGAACCTTGCTGTTGTGCACTGATTACAGGGGCCTGAATGTCGTCCCGACGTCTAATGCCTACCCCCTGTCTCTGATCAAGGACCTGCTGGGCCACCTGGGGCAGGAACGGGCCACCTGGGGAGGCCTATTACCGGGTGCGGATAAAGGAAGGACACAAATATTTGACTGCTTTTAACACCCCCTATGGGCAATCTGAGTACACCGTCTTGCCATTCGGATTGGATGATCTCCGTCGCCAGCTGGACAGAGGTGGGTCAGCCGTGCTGGTCCTTTTAGACCTATCGGTGGCCTTTGACATCGCGGATCATGACATTCTGATCCACCGCCTTGCCCGCACGGGGATACAAACCACAGCCTTGCACTGGATACGCTTCTTTCTCCAGAACCGGACCCAGAGGGTTGCGGTGGGGGAGGAGTCCTTATGGACTCCCTTGTGGGGTACCACAGGGCGCAATCCTCTCCCCGTTATTTAATATCTTTATGCGCCCTCTGGCCCAACTGGTACGTAGCTTTGGGCTTGGCTGCCACCAGTACACTGATGACACCCAGCTCTATCTCCTCATGGACGGCCACATGGACTCCCCCCCGGAACCATTCGCCAGATGTTTTTTTTTGGGGGGGGGTAATTTTAGTATTTATTATTATATAAAGCATTTACAGAAAAGTAAAAGAGGGAAAAAGCGACCAGCTGATATGGTTTGCCATCCTCTTTTAACATACATATTCAGTTCCCATCACATATTAATCCTAATCTAGAAGTTTTTACCATCTTTCTTAACAAAATGATTGTTAATACGTATGAGAGTATAATCTGTTATAAGAATATATTCTATTATTATCTTAAATGATATAAAGTCGGTCCCCTTCATATATTGGCCCTGACCTAAGAGTTACTGCTGCTGTCTTGTTAATACATATGAAGTATAGTTTGCCATCCTCTTTTAGCATACATATTAGTATTCATATTCAGTTCCCATCACATATTGATCCTGATCTAGAAGTTATTACCATCTTTCTTAGCAAAGTAATTGTTGATTCATATGGGAGTATAATCTATTATAAGAATATATTCTATTATTGTCTTAGATAATATAAAGTCAGTTCCCTTCATATATTGGCCCTGACCTAAAAGTTACTGCTGCTGTCTTTCCCACAGGAGACCAGGAGAATGCTCCACTGTTCATCACATCCTTCAGGTGGTCGCAGAAAATGAAATTGTATTTTTTCCCACAGTGATGCCTGATGATTCTTACATAGAGTATTTCTGGTTGTCCTTCTGTCAGGGCCAAAGAAGTCTCTTGCTTGATTCTCGCTTGCAGTCGCCTTTAAGTAGGCTCTGTATATTTTCTCAATCCGGATCTCTTCCTCTGGTTACACAGAGATATCTCCTGATAGCTTCCTGCGTGCTGTCGCCTTTGAATAGACTCTGTTTATTTTGTTGATCCAAATCACTTCCTGCTCTAAATAGACTTCCAGGTTTTCGGTGCTTTCCTTCCGTAAATCTGTTTTCCCAAGTTCTTCCAAGGTGCTTTTGATTTTTACGTCCCTAGCTCTCTCCCCCTCCTGTTGATTAACTTCCAGACATTGAATTCTCGTTTGAAGTATTGTTGGCTGAGTTGTGTTTTCATCAGCTGTTTTTTCCAAACCGTCGGTTCTGTCTAAAAGCCCTTTCTTAGTCTTTTGGATTTCCTTTTCCACCTTGTTGACTGCTTTCAGTATCTTTGAGTTCCCTTCGCATAACAAATGGAAAATCTGTGCCTTAGTTAATTTTTCCATAGTTCTAGGCAGTCACAAACTATAAACAGAAAGTCTCGTGAGGTCTCGCGGGAGCACGAGCAATCCAAAATTATCAGTTTGTCGATCTCCGTATCAAGTAAGCATCCCCAACTGAACTCTCTCCAACAAAACTTTAAAGTCTCTCTTTCTTTAAGCTCTCTCTTTGTTTGATTAGTGGGTGTAATTAGCTGGGAGCCTCTCACTCAATGAAAGAATTCACTTGTAAATTGGTTGAGGAGGGGGGAAAGAGCTTGTGGGGAAAAAAAGGAAAAACCAGAAAAAACACGGTCTTTACTGTTGCAGACTTCGGCTCCTGTCAGTCTGGTAAAAGATGATCTGGGAAGAATGTAGGGTCAGCTGGTCGTTTCAGGCTTAGAAAGTTATTTACGACAAGGGCGTCATCATGATCTTGAGCACATGCCGCGGCGATCCAGAGAACTCAGTCTCCACGGATCTGTAGGACCCTCAGGATGCCGTTCCTGGTTCCTGGGGCAACCGGCGAGCAAGATTTGCGTATCTGCTCAGGTCTGCCAGGTGCGGTTGCTCCTGACCCTCAGCATGGCTTAAGAGCCGGGCAGAAGCCCAGCTAGTACGGCACCATCTTCAGTCGTTCTCCCATTCGCCAGATGTTTGGAAGCAGTGACTGAATGGTTTGAGCAGAGTCGCCTGAAACTCAACCCCTACAAGACGGAGGTCCTGTGGCTGGGAGGCAGATGGCAGGACCAGGCAGTGCGCTTTACCCACCCTGGCAGGAGTGAAACTCATCATCCTGCCCCAGGCCAGGAATCTGGGGGTGACCATCGATGCCTCCCTGACTAGGGAGGCTCAGATCAAGAGAGTAGCGGGTCAGGCATTTTTCTATCTTCGCCAGGCCCGACTACTAGCGCCCTACCTATCCCCTGACCACTTGGCTACAGTGATCCATGCGACAGTCACCTCCAGAATAGATTTCTGTAACTCACTCTATGGCGGCCTACCCTTGTCTCTGATCCGGAAACTCCAGCTAGTGCAAAACGCAGCTGCTCGGGTCCTCATTGATACACCCTGGAGGGCCCATATCCAGCCTGTGCTGAGGCAGCTGCATAGGTTGCCAATTGCCGCTCGGATCAGGTTCAAGGTTCTGTTTTTGACCTTTAAAAAAATTCTTCTTCTTCTTTTTCTTCTTCAATGAGAGTTCAACGAGATCTGAACACAATGGAAAAATGGGCAAATGAGAACAAGATGCAATTTAATAAAGATAAGTGTAAAGTTCTGCATCTGGGTCAGAAAAATGAAAAGCATGGCTACTGGATAGGGGATACGCTTCTAGGTAACACTGTGTGTGAACGAGACCTTGGGGTACTTGTGGATTGTAAACTAAACATGAGCAGGCAGTGTGATGCAGCGGTAAAAAAGGCAAATGCCATTTTGGGCTGTATCAACAGGGGCATCACATCAAAATCACAAGATGTCATAGTCCCATTGTATACAGCACTGGTCAGACCACACCTGGAGTACTGTGTGCAGTTCTGGAGGCCTCACTTCAAGAAGGACGTAGATAAAATTGAAAGGGTACAGAGGAGGGCGACGAAGATGATCTGGGGCCAAGGGACCAAGCCCTATGAAGATAGGCTGAGGGACTTGGGAATGTTCAGCCTGGAGAAATGGAGGTTGAGAGGGGACATGATAGCCCTCTAATTATTTGAAAGGTTGTCACTTGGAGGAGGGCAGGATGCTGTTTCTGTTGGCTGCAGAGGAGAGCACACGCAGTAATGGGTTTAAGCTTCAAGTACAACGATATAGGCTAGAAATCAGGAAAAACATTTTCACAGTCAGAGTAGTTCAGCAGTGGAATAGGCTGCCTAAGGAGGTGGTGAGCTCCCCCTCACTGGCAGTCTTCAAGCAAAGGTTGGATACACACTTTTCTTGGATGCTTTAGGATGCTTAGGGCTGATCCTGCGTTGAGCAGGGGGTTGGACTAGATGGCCTGTATGGCCCCTTCCAACTCTATGATTCTATGATTCTATGATTCTTCTTCTTCCTCTTCTTCCTCTTCTTCCACTTCCTCCTCCTCCTCCTGCTCCTCCTCCTCCCCCCCCCCTTAACTATTAATGGCGTATTCTTTCCACAAACACATATACATACGAACAAAAGTGGCTTATATAAAACTTGTAAAAAACTGGTATTTCTGGCAACATTTGGTATTATAAGTTAACGAGTAAATAAGCTTGCTGTTCCCAAAATACAGCAGGTGGTAGCGGCCGTGAGACTCTTTCCTGGGCAGCTGGCAGCCTTCCCACCCGCCCCCCCTGCAGCCGAGGCCGGCGATATATTGCGGCCTGCGAGGCTTCCCCAGCGCCTCCACCGCGTGTTCCATGGGCGATCCACCGCCTACCAGTGCTCGTGTCAGCGTTGATCTCAGTGGTAGAGGTGGGTTTGGGAGAGAGCGGGGTCGGGCAGTTCATTGCGGCGTCCACGTCCGTCGGGCAGCGCCTCTTGACAGCGCGTGTGAGCTCTGGCTACCGCGCTGTCCTCTTGCTACTTGCAGCGGTTGGTGCCACCAGCCGCCGCCTCTTGGGCCTGGCCATTGTTGGCGCATCTTGTCAGTGCCTCCAGCGCCTCTCAGCTCTGTGGGCCACTGCTCTTGTCGTGTTCAAGGTTCTGTTTTTGACCTGTTATGATCTGTGGTTTATTTTGGTTTTGGGTTTTTTAATTCTGCAGTTTAGTCAATACTATGCTCTCCCGAAAATAAGACAGTGTCTTATATTAATTTTAGGTAAAAAAAATGTACTAGGGCTTATTTTCGGGTAGGTCTTATATTTATTGATGTCCAAAAAAATGTTAAATGTATTCCAGTTCTCCCTGGAACGCCGTTAAATTGTACCTTAAGTGCAGGGCACAGCTTCTATCAAGCTGGTGGATCTGGGATTGTAGGCGTAGCTGACAGGCTGAGCGAGCAGGGGCAGGGCTCTGCAGTGTGTATCGCTACCGGTGAGGAGATGAGCAGCACAGCGTGCACATGTACTCCAGATTTGAATGTCGGCTGGCCCAGCACCCTGTATGACTATGAACACCCCTACAAGAATACCCCTAAGGCTGGCACTGGCTCTAAGGACCAATTAGAGGTAGGTCTTATTTTCTGGGGAGGGCTTATACTAACACTGCATGAAAAAGTACCGCTAGGTCTTACTTTTGAAGTAGATCTTATATTTGGGGTAACAGTGAATCTTTTAATGTTTTGTTTTTATTTTATTTTGTAGACTACCTCAAGCAGGTTCCTATAGAGATGCATAAAAATGTTCTAATTAAATAAAATTAATGAATATGGCAATTCATATAAGATACTTGCTGAGTCTAGTATTTTAGCTTTCCATGTTCCTTTTAACTGGACATGACAGAGATTTAACAACTTCTATAAATAATTTGTGTTTATAGTTTGTAGAATATAACATACCAGTTTATTTTAAATAAAAAACCCTTTATTTGGTTTTTAGCGTTGTTAAATAGCCTTATCATGTTTTTTAAATATCTAAACTTAGAATTGGACTTCCAAGTGACCAGGCATATAGTTGCTACTGAAGGCATTATAAAATTTTTCATAGATAACAGTTGTGTTTCTTACATGGGCCTCTGGCATTGTATTTTTTTAACACTTCTGTCAAAATTTCAGGCTGTTGCATGCTTGAAAGCAAATTAGTTGATTTAGGGCCATAATGGAAAGGGCTCTAAACGTTCTTTTCATCTGTAGGGCTAAACCTAGAATGATTAATGTTTTGGGATATCTCAGGTTCATGAATATTTTGTCTGCTTCATTTGAATGTTGTGTTTATTACTTATCCTGTTAAATTCCATGATCTTCTGTGCAGATGACAGTTTGGAGGAGTCCTTGCCAGAAAAGCTCAAGGCTAGAGAGCATTTGGAAGAGATCACCTGAAATATAACCATTCTTATGTATAATTTTAGCATGAAATTTTTAACTCAGGAAGAGAGGTGGGAATATTTTGCTTGTAGCACCGAATAAGATCTGCACTGAGTTTGTTTCTAGGTAAAAAAGCACTATGACCATAGCCAGATGCACAAGATTTTTGGGAAGATCCAAAGGGCTTGTGGTATGCAGCTAGTGGCCTTTAGTAAGCCGGCCAGAGGATCCTGGACTTAGGCCTGTGATATAGCTTATTGTCCTTATCACTTTTATTCACAATAGTAAGTATTTTTGTGACGTGCTTTTGGTTCCATTGAGAAGAAAAGTGGAGTAGAAAATATCTAAATAAGCAATTTAAAATTACTCAATATCTCAAATACTGACATCAGTGTAAGTTTGTATGCCCATGTAAAAGTGATAAATAAATGGTGGCCCAGTATAGTCATTCGAATACAAAGGCTGTTTTGCACATGACATTTCTTGGAACCTTCACCTGTCACAACTTTCATACATGCAAAGGTATAGACCTTTTGTAAAAGTATACTGCTATAAGCAGAATTTAGATACAAAATGTTTTTTTCCTTTTAGATGTCTAAATGAATGGTAATTGAATTTCCTATAGTTAAGATCAAAGGTCCTTTGTGTCGTCACTGCTTCGTAAAACAGTCTATAGAAGAAATTGTACATTGTTTCCTTGATATATCATAAAGATAATGAAGTGGTTAACAAGAACTTTGTATATGAATAATTGTGTTAGATTCAATGATAAATGGAACCTGAATTCCTTGTTTCTCTGAAATTGGTTCAAATAGTTTTTAACATTGCCTTTCATAGTTCCCATGTAAATGTGTCTTGAAGCAAGATTGCAGAAACTAATTGGCAGTCCAGTAGAAGTGCATCACTCGACGTCTTGATACATTGAATTCGGATTCCGATCAGCTACTATAATTTTTATTAAGGTGCAGACTGAACGTGCAATATGTGCCAGGTGGTGGAAAGTATTATCAATTGCCTCAGGTTTCCTTGGGTTTCATTCCACTTGTATAAATAAAGAAAGCAATACATTGGCTTTTCACACAGCATGGCTGATATTGGCAGTGGCACCTTGTTAAAATGAAGGACTGTCTTATTACAGATAATGTGAGACAAACTACATTTTCTGCTTTCTGAGTATACACTAGGGTTGTGCGATTCGGCCGCCGAAGCGGCCGTTCCGTCCGGGCGCAGCCAGCGCCGCGCGGGGGGGAGGGCGGTGCCGGCAGCGGCGTGACAGCGGGCGCAACCACGCAGGCGCGGAGTTCCGCGCCTGCGTGGTTGCGCCCGCTGTCACGCCGCTGCCGGCACCGCCCTCCCCCCCCGCGGCGCGGCGCTGGCTGCGCCCGGACGGAACGGCCGCTTTGGCGGCCGAATCGCACAACCCTAGTATACACCCTGAAAATAAGGTCCTGAGAGATTTATGTGTGAGTTTACAGCCCCTTTAATACTATTTCTTGAAAAATATTTTAAGTGTGTTTTTATTTATGTGGACGGGAGTAGCAAGTGGAGAGTGGATTTTTTAAACCTTTGCAATAAAAAGAGAGTTATTTTGTATGATAAATATACCAAGAAGAAGAGAAGAGTCTTTGAAATTGTGTTCATAGGAAGTCATGTCATCAAAATCATTTGCATTGAGAGAACCTCTAAGAACTGTTTTCTCTAATTTAATACGAAAGCGCCTTTATTCTCCCTCCGGGTCAGGAGGACAGCTGGATGGGTGTTTCCCATCTTTCTTTGAGGGAGGCAGGTAATTTGCATATTTTGCCTTCCGGTGGGAAACGCCCCTCACCAGCCAGTCTTCTTCCTGCCTCAGGAGGGAGCAGATCGTGACTAGGTGTTTCGTGCTTTTTTGTGACTAGAAAGAGGTTTTTTCTTCCTTTGGACCTTCCTCCTCCCCACCCTGCCTTTCCTTCCCTTTCTACGGCTGTTTGGCCGGTGGTTTTGCCTTTTCCCAGCCCTTTTCCCTTCGACTGCTCCAGATCAGGCAATGGGAAGGGCTTTGCAGCGGTGGCCGCGTGCGCGCCTCATGGAGCGGCGGCCATTTTGGGTGGTGGAGAAGGAGATGGCGGCGGAGCGCCGGGAGGGCACTTTTTCATCAGAGGAGGACACTGGTCCTCAGAATACCTCCCCTGGGAGCGGGGGAGTGATTGCAGGCGCGGCAGGGCCGGATCCAGGAGAACCAGCAGCGGTGGAGCAAGGACAGCGCTCCAAGCCGCAGAGGCCCTTGAAGCGTGCTCGCCGCCTCCCCAAGCCGTCTGACACAGCGGCTATGGGCGTGGGGCCGGAGTAGGCTGTATCCCAGGACACTGCCAGGAGGCACCCGAGTGCAGAGGCTTCTGCAGCTATCCAACAGGGATCCAGCCAACTACAGACTGGTAATGTTGAGGCCAATTCTGGCCAGCTTACTTTACCTTCTGATTTGTTGCAAGTGGTGCAGGCTGCTGTGCAGGCTGAAACATCCAAGCTGTGCTAGCAGCTATTACCTTCTGGTAGACCTTCATGCTCCAGGTCCCGTTCTTCCTCCCAGATTCCAGGGCCTCCAGAAGGAGTCACTCCCACAATACGTCTCCCAGGGAACATTCTAGGGCCTGTTGGTCTACCAAGGCAGTGCAAAAGAGGCCCCACTTTACACAGGAGCACTCCCAGTCCTTGGAGGAGGAATTGAAGGCTAGCCAGAGAAGAAGGTGAATTTATTATAGATGAGGAGGAGGTGGAGCCGATACAAGTACCTCAACACACTGAGACGTTCTTTAATGCTGAAGATTTTCAATTTTTGCTTGATAAGTCTATTTCTGTTTTGGAACTGAAACAATCCAGTTCAGAGGAACCACCTAGCAAGCAGGCTAGAAAATATTATGGACCTTGGGGTAGTGGAGAATTTCCCCCTAAACCTGAGACAAATTTGAAGAATTTTCCCATGCCAGAGTCATTCGAGAGAAAGATCAGGGCGGAATGGAAGAAACTCTTGGGAACCAAACAGTTTCCCTCATTTATTAGAAAGATGTACGCATTGCCTGAGTATGCTGAGTCCTTCCTGCAGGTGCCAGTCATTGATGGTCCAATAGCGGCTCTCCAGAGGTCAGGCCTGGTGTCTGAGGATAGCGAGGGCTACCTGAAGGATGTCATGGACCATAAGTCGGAGACTGCACTACGCAAGGCACACGAGGCCATGGCCATGGCCATCAGAGCAGCTACCACAGCCTCGGTGGTGGCACGGGCATCCATGGCCTGGTGCAAGAAACTACTAACTTTCATTCCGGAATCTGAGGGAAGACTGCAGGAGGGCACTAATAGAATTCTCAAGGCCTCTGCATATAATGCTGATGCCTCCTTGGACATTGTGGTTTTCGCTGCTAGGGCAATGGCGTCCACAGCAGTGGCCAGGAGGTTGCTTTGGCTTCAGGCTTGGCAGGCTGACCCACACTCTAAGACCACTGTGCTGGCTTACCCCTTCCAGGGTGATAAGTTAATCGGGGATTCCCTGGATAGAATTCTAATTGAGATAAGGGACATTCCGGAATCTGAGGGAAGACTGCAGGAGGGCACTAATAGAATTCTCAAGGCCTCTGCATATAATGCTGATGCCTCCTTGGACATTGTGGTTTTCGCTGCTAGGGCAATGGCGTCCACAGCAGTGGCCAGGAGGTTGCTTTGGCTTCAGGCTTGGCAGGCTGACCCACACTCTAAGACCACTGTGCTGGCTTACCCCTTCCAGGGTGATAAGTTAATCGGGGATTCCCTGGATAGAATTCTAATTGAGATAAGGGACAAGAAGAAGGCCTTCCCAAGGCGTATACGCAGGGATGGGAGGCCCTTTCCGTCCACCTTCTGGAATCAAGGGTCAGGCCACAGGTTTAGGCCAGAAGGTAGAAGGGGATCCTGTGGTCAGTCAAGGCAGTCCTTCCGCAGGGGGGCTTACAATGCCAGGTCCAATCGATCCAGACAGCAGAGAGCAGACAGAGCCGACGGTGACTCTAAAAGTTCCCAGGCATGACTCGCACGCACTTCCTGTGGGGGGAAGGTTGTTGGGGTTTTACCAGGTATGGAGGGACCCCAGAATAGATTCCTGGGCTCAGGAACTGATCCAGGAGGGGTACAAAATAGAGTTTGCCCAGCTTCCATCAGATCGTTTCTTTCCCTCCCCCATTTCCAAGGATCCAGTAAAGAGGGATCGAATGCTAAAGGCCATAGAGCATTTGTTAGCTATCAGAGCAATAGAGCCGGTCCCTGATACAGAGTGGGGTCAGGGAGTTTATTCGCTTCTGTTTACAGTGCCCCAAAAGACAGGGGATTGGTGAGCCGTACTCAATCTCAGGTTCCTAAACACCTTCATCCCACTAAAAAAGTTCAGGATGGAGACCCTACGGTCCATCGCAGAGGCTGTGCAGAGAAGGGGAGTTCCTCACTTCCCTAGATCTCATGGAGGCTTACCTGCACGTGCCCATAGCAGTGGAACAAAGGCGTTATTTACATTTCTGCGCAGGGAGGCTGCACTACCAGTACAGGGCTCTGCCTTTTGGGCTCTCCACTGCTCCCCGGGTTTTCACGAAGTTAGTAGTGAATCTTATAGCCATCCTAAGACAGGAAGGGATTCACATTCACCCTTATCTAGACAATCTATTGATAAGGGCTTCGTTGCTCGAGTTAGCAAGCCAGTTTACATACAGAGCCATTTCAGTTTTAGAGCAGTTCGGGTTCGTGGTCAACAGGGAGAAGAGCTCCCTGATCCCAACACAGCGCATAGAGCATCTGGGGGTGGTAATAGACACAGTTCGTTGTGTGTCAGAGTAACATAGATTGCCTTCTAGAATATGTTCAGTGAGAAGGAGAGAGACAACACTCCGGAAGTTTCGACTGGTTGGTGAGGGGCGTTTCCCACCGGAAGGCAAAGTATGCAAATTACCTGCCTCCCTCAAAGAGAGATGGGAAACACCCATCCAGCTGTCCTGACCCCTGAGGAGAAGGACCCCTCTCGGTGAGTAACCAGTGGTCGTTCTATGTCCACTCAGGTCTTACAACACCCTGTTTTAATTATTTATTGTGATTGTGAAGTTGGAAATAGCATATGGATCAACTGTCACTTTAGAAGAAAAGTTTGCGAAACAAAGTTCTGTTGATACTGAATTGCTTTTTTGTTTCTGGGTGTACCTTCAATGTTCTGAGGTGTTGGTTTAGGAGATGTTAATGTTAATTAAATTTTCTGGAGTTTTCAATTAATAAGGCAGGGATGGGTGAGAGGAAAAGGAACAAGTGTGGAAGAATAAGTGATCTACAAAGCAGTGCATTCAATAATTTATTGTGGCCTTTGATTCTGCTATAGTGAACTGCAGGCTAACCATAGATAACCTGGACAGAACCCATGTGTAAATCAGTCACTGTCCAAACTTTAAATAACATTTGCAAATATCAACAGTTTCTATGTTCAGCAACAAGATTGTTACCTAAAATACTATCCCCGCCTGTTACTGCTGACTCTTCTCCCCCTCCCCCTCGCAGGAGGACAGCTTGATGGGTGTTTCCCAGCTCTCTTTGAGAGAGGCAGGTAATTTAAATATTCCGTCTTCCTGTGGGAAACACCCCCCTCAACCAGTCTTCTTCCTGCCTCGTTAGAGGGAGCAGCTAGAGTCTAGGCGTCTCTAAGCTTTTTTGAAGAAGATACCCTGTTTGTTCCTCCCGATTCCTCCCACTTGCCTCCCTCCCTCCACTTTCCTTGTTCCCCCCGGCTAGTTGTCTTTTTTGGCTTTATACCCCTCGGCTGCGCTGGATCGGGCAGCAGGGGAATGCCGGCAACGGCCGCGTGCTCAGCGGCACCCATTTTGTTTTTTTGGCAGGAAATGGCGGCAGAGCGGAGAGACTGCGGCTTTTCCTCAGAGGAGGACACTGAGCCGCGGATCCGGAGCGCCGGGTCAGATCGATGTTGGAGGCAGTCGGAACAACTGTGCCTGACCCCGCAACAGGTGCAATGGCCGCAGCAGAGCAAGGACAGCGCTCAAAAGCCGCGAGGGCCGCTAAGCAGCCTAAACGCCCCCCAGGCCAGCTGACAGAGCGGCTACGGGCGTAGGGCAGGATCCAGGCATGGGCCACATGAGGAGAGATCCAGAGGGGCCCTCAGCCGGGCAGAAGAACACCGCAGAGCGCCTGGAGGAGGGTAATGTAGAGGCCACTCAAGGCCAATTTAATTTACCTCTGGATTTTGTAAGACTCATGCAGAGCACTGTACAAGCAGAAATTGCAAAGGTGTGCCAGCAGCTTCTGTCCCAGGGTTCCCAAATCTCCATGTCTCGTTCCAGCTCGTCCTCCCCAGACTCCAGCGCTTCCAGAAGGAGCTATTCCCACAGGAGGTCTTCTCAGGCCTCTGGCTCCAGGCCTCGCTGGCCTACCAAGGCAGCCCAAAAGAGACCACACTGTACCCAACAGATCTCATTCTTCAGAGGAGGAGATGGATGCCAGAGAACGAGAGGAGGGCGATTTGGAATTTATTACAGATGAGGAGGAGGTAGAACCAATCCAGGTACCTCAACAGACTGAGAGATTTTTCATTGTGGAAGACTTTCAGTTTCTGCTTAATAAATCCATTTCTATCCTGTATTTGAAGCAATCTGGCTCAGAGGAACCCCCTTGTAAACAGGCCAGGGAGTTTTATGGCCCTAAGGGCAGTGGAGAATTTTTTTCCCAAACCTGAAACTAATTTAAAGAACTTTCCTATGCCAGAGTCCTTCGAGAGGAAAATACGGGCAGAATGGGAAAAGCCATTGGTCACTAAGCAGTTCCCCTCATTTATTCGTAAGATGTATGCCTTACCAGACTATGCAGAATCTTTCTTACAGGTACCAGTTATTGATGGTCCAGTAGCAGCACTCCAGACGTCGGGCTTGGTGTCTGAGGATTGAGAGGGCTACCTGAAAGATGTAATGGACAGAAAGGCAGAGTCTGCACTACATAAGGCACATGAAGCCATGGCAATGTCTATTCGGGTGGCCACGACCGCCTCAGTGGTGGCCAGGGCTTCCATGGCATGGTGGAAAAAGTTGCTTTCCTTCATCCCTGATACTGAGGGAAGACTTCAGGAGGGGACCAATAGAATATTGAAAGCTTTTGCGTATAATGCAGATGCATCTCTTGACATAGTAGTGTTTGCAGCACGTGCAATGGCTTCTGCGTCAGTGGACAGGAGATTGCTGTGGCTAAAGGCTTGGCAGGCTGACCCACACTCTAAGACCACTGTGGTGGCTTACCCGTTCCAAGGGGACAAGCTAATTGGGGATTCCTTAGGATTCTTATTGAAACTAGGGACAAGAAGAAGGCCTTCCCGCGGCACATCTGCAGAGATGACAAGCCCTTTCCCTCAGCCTTCGGGAACCAGGGTTCAGGCCCCAGATATGGTCCGGAAGGCAGGAGAGGTTCCTGGGGTCAGTCCAGACAATCCTCCCGCGGGGGGGGGGATTCAATGCCAGGTTTAGTCGGTTCAGAAACAGAGCTGACCGCTCAGAGGGAGACAACAAGAACTCTCAGGCGTGACTTACCGTCCCTTCCGGTGGGGGGGGGGGGAGACTACTCGCCTTTCACGAACAGTGGCTGGATCCTCGGATAGACTCCTGGGCACAGGAGCTGGTCTGGAGGGGCTACAGAATAGAGCTGGGCCGACGTCCACTAGATCATTTTCCCCCTCTCCAGTCTCCCGCATCCCAGAAAAGAGAGCCAGTTTGGTGTAGTGGTTAGGAGTGCACACTTCTAATCTGGCATGCCGGGTTCGATTCTGCGCTCCCCCACATGCAACCAGCTGGGTGACCTTGGGCTCGCCACGGCACTGATAAAAGTGCTCTGACCGGGCAGTGATATCAGTGCTCTCTCAGCCTCACCCACCTCACAGGGTGTCTGTTGTGGGGAGAGGAATGGGAAGGCGACTGTAAGCCGCTTTGAGCCTCCTTCGGGTAGGGAAAAGCGGCATATAAGAACCAACTCTTCTTCTTCTTCTTCTTCAAAAGAGGGCTCGCATGCTAAAGGCATTCGAGCATCTTGTAACAATAAGACCAATAGAACCGGTACCGTAATCGGAAAGGGGTCAGGGAGTTTACTCTCTCCTGTTCACAGTTCCAAAGAAAAATGGGGACTGGAGAGCCATTCTAAACCTCCGTTTCCTGAACGCTTTCATTCCTCTCAGGAAATTCAGGATGGAGACCTTAAGGTCCATAACAGAGGCCATTCAGCAGGGGGAGTTCTTCACGTCCCTAGATCTTCAGGAGGCATATCTACACATGCCCATCACAGTAGAACACAGGTGCTATCTGCGTTTCTGTGCAGAGGGGCGGCATTATCAATATTGGGCCCTCCCTTTCGGGCTGTCCTCAGGTCCGCGGGTGGCCATCTTGAGACAGGAGGGCATCCGTATTCACCCATATTTAAACGACCTCCTGATCCGCACCCCCACCTTTAGGTTGGCGGAAGAGTTCACCAAGAGGTCCATAGAGGTACTGGAGCGGTTCGGGTTCCTAGTGAATCGGGAAAAGAGTTCCTTGGTACCCACACAGCACCTAGAGCACTTGGGGGTGGCGATAGACACAGTCAGGTGTGCCCTGTTTCTTCCCCAGGCCAAAGTGTTGAAAACCATTCAGCTGGTCTCTCAGGTTATTCTGGCAAAACGGTCCTCACTGCTCTAGTTGGCCAGTGTACTGGGAATGTTAGTCGCGAATGCGGAAGCAGTACAGTGGGAGCAGGCAAGAGCCAGACCTCTGCAAAAAGCACTACGGCCCTTTCAGAACAGCACTACCAAGAAGAAAGACCTTTGAGTAGCATTGGACCTGCGCACCAAGGATTGCTTGGTGTGGTGGACAGTCAAATCGAATCGGATCATTCCTACTCAATCAGTTCCAGCAGGTGTACACAGATGCAAGTCTCTCCGGCTGGGGAGTGACGCTGAACGATTCACCCACTCAGGGACTTTGGTTACCTTCCGAGAAAAAGCAGCAGATCAACCTGTTGGAGTTGAGAGCAATAGTTCTAGCCCTACAGTTTTTCCAGCAGGAACTAGAAGGGAAGCATGTTCTAGTCAGGACGGACAACGTGACCACCAAAGCTTATGTGAACCACCAGGGCGGTTCCAGGTCTGGAAAGTTACAAAAGGAGGCCGAAAGGCTGATGTTGTGGTCAGAACAGCATCTGGCATCACTGCGAGCAGAACATATTCAAGAACACTCAAGCAGACTGGCTCAGTCGGCAGTGGGTAGTAGAAGTGGAATGGTCTCTAAGCAGAGAAGCGTTTCACCTCATCACAGTCTGTTTTGGGCGTCCCATAATGGATTTGTTTGCTTCCAGCCAGAACCACCAGGTGGACCGGTTCTGTAGCCGGCATTACCATCTGAAGGTGGAGATGATGGATGCGCTGACGGTGGCCTGGCCAGACGGACATGTACGCGTTTCCACCAGTTCCGGTGTTACCAAAGCTTCTCAGACGAATTCGGTTCCTGCGGGCAAAGATCATTCTCATGGCTCCGTGGTGGCCCAGACGATGGTGGTTTTCAGCGATAGTGCAGATGTCAGTGGGGCCACACCTCACACTTCCAGTGATGGAGGACCTGCTGTCTCAGGGTCCTCTTCGACACCCTCGCCCAGGATGGTGGAATTTGACTGCCTGGCTACTGAAAGGGCAGCCCTGAGAAGGAAGGGATACAGCTTAGCTGTTACAGACACTATTACGGCTTCCATACGGGCCTCCACAGTTAGAATTTATAACTGCTCCTGGAAGGCTTTAGTGATGCCGGAGGAAGGTTGTGTCAGCGTCCTCTCCTAAGATTAGCAGCATCCTGGAGTTTTTGCAGGATGGTCTCAAGTCAGGTTTATGTTCAGGGACACTGCGCAGGCAGGTAGCCGCATTGTCCACGGTGCTAGGATTGCAAGGGGGGCTTTTGCTGTCCAAGCATCCACATATTGTCAGATTTCTAAAAGGCATTGCTAAGCTGGAGCCGCCGCCTAGTACTCACGGCGTTGACCCGGGAGCCATTTGAGCCGATTAGGTCGGTGTCCCTTTCCAAGCTTAGTCTGAAAACGCTTTTCCTCGTGGCTATCACGTCCGCTAGGAGAGTGTCAGAATTGGGGGCACTGTCCATAGACAAGAATCTCTGTACTTTCCAGGACTCCAGGGTGGTTCTGCGGGTGAATCCCTTATTCAGGCCCAAGGTGGATTCCAGGGTTCACCTTTCGCAGGAAATCAGTTTGCCCGCATTTTTTCTTCATCCTAGCTCGGATCAGGAACGGGTCTGGCATAAGCTGGACGTCAAGAGAGCCCTTAAGGTGTACATTGCTAGGACTAGTGACTTCAGACAGTCCGAGGCCTTGTTCATAGGGGTCTCAGGAGACAAGAGGGGACAGCCCTTAACCAAGGCTGCCATCAGCAGGACAGTGTGGGCATGCATAGTAGAGGCCTATAGCGCCATGGGTAAGACGGTGCCTGAGGGCATCACCGCTCATTTTCTGCGGAGTGTTGCCGCCTCAGCAGCCTTTGACAAGCGAGCTTCAGTGGAGGAGGTGTGCAAGGCTGCTACCTGGGACACGCCCTCCACATTTGTCAAGCATTATAAGATTCAGCAAAGGGAGATGGAACAGGCTGCCTTCGAGCGTAGAGTTCTGTCTCACGTGATGGACCTAGTTTAACGGACCCGCCCTGGGTTTGGGACTGCTCTTTAAGGTCCCATCAAGCTGTCCTCCTGACTCAGAGGGAGAACAACCCCTGATTACTCACCGAGAGGGGTCCTTCTCCTCAGGGGTCAGGAGGACAGCTTGTCCCGCCCAGTAGGGAGGTCCATCACGATTGGATTTTATTTCAGAAGTGTTCTGTTGAGTTCTCCAGTCTGGAGGTTTAATGTTTACAAAAAGAAAAAAGAATAAGAGCATTGAAAATGGACGCCTGACGGTTAGATTGTTGGCATGGGTTTGTTCTGTGTCTAGTCTTCTTGCCCTCCTTCCTCGGTGTAGTGTCTGTGTCTGGCGTTAACAAGCTTACGTTATAGCAGTGATGGGACAGGATATGAAGGACTCTCCGCAGATACGACTGACTGAGAGGGGCGTTCCCACAGTAAAAAGGAATATTTAAATTACCTGCCTCCCTCAAAGAGAGCTGGGAAACACCCATCAAGCTGTCCTCCTGACCCCTGAGGAGAAGGACCCCTCTCGGTGAATAATCAGGGGTCGTTCTTATATGCCGCTTTTCCCTACCAGAAGGAGGCTCAAAGCGGCTTACATTCGCCTTCCCATTCCTCTCCCTACAACAGAAGAGGAAGCTTGCTACATCCTCGTATTTCTGCACTCTGGATTCTCCTTTTTTCCTGACCGGTAATTATGCTGAAAACAAACTAGTATCATTAATATCCTTTTCTAGAAGAAGAACTGGATTTTGATACCCTGTTGTTTACTACCCAAAGGAGTCTCAAAGCGGTTTAAAAACACCTTTTCCCTTCGTCTCCCCACAATAGACAACCTGTGAGGGATGTGGGGCTGTGAGAGGTCTGAAAGAACTGGGAATGGGCCGCAGTCACCCAGCAGGCCTCAGGTGTCTCAAAGCAGTTTCCAGGCATGACTCGCACGCACTTCCTGTGGTTGCTGGTAAGGGCTGGCCATAGCCCATAGCCCAGGAGGGAAACACCCACACCACTCCCTCCCAATTGTAGTCTGCAAGCCTCTACCATTGTATCTAGATGGCTGCTCATCTCTAGAGATTCTCTAGATTATAATGATCAGCTCTGCAGGCAAAAATGGCTCCTTTGAAGGTTGAAGTCCCACCTCCAAACCTCCAGGAATATTTCCAACCCAGTGGTAGTCCTACTGACCTCCTCTCCATGCAGTGGTCAGGGGCAGATGGCAGTGATGTTTCCAGATTGCCCCTGGCTGGGCTGTGTGGGCATGCCCTGTCAGAACCTTGGCCCAATCATTGGGCCAAAGTCCTGAGTGGGTGTGACCTGTCTGAGGCGTGTTCCGATTGGCATGCTTCTGACAGGCCATGCTCACTCTCCACCCACTTAGCCCTTAGCAAGTTATTATATAACAGCGAGCTCACTGTTACAGATTATCCTGTTAGTTCCTTTATTTGTTAACTTTATGACTAGGAAAAGAGGTTATCCTTTTGAGGACTACAACCCAAGTCATCTTCAAAACACCGCAAGCTTGATAACTTTAAAACTAAATTCTAGGACTAGCAATAAATTTAAGGCTTTCCAGGACTGTTGGAATTATAGAGGACATGTGTTTTCTGGGGCTAGAGGACAACATGCCAGAAGACTGCAATTCTTTGGAATCTTGCTCTTTTTAAAAGTCTGCCACACCCTTCATAGAAGGAACTCATGAACTTGGCCAGTTTTTCCAGGATGCTGTTTGAGATACTTCTTTTAAATATATTAGCTTCTCCGACATACTTGATTGCTGAAACACCAATTATATACTTTATGCTTCTTTCTTTCCTTCTCACACACTAACTAACCTATGTTTTATCTGCTCCCCGTCTTCAGCTGTGTTTATTATTTCATTTAGTCCACCTGTTTCTCCACAATAGAGACCTAGAGCAGCTGAAGTCATTCTCTTTTCTATTTTATTCTCACAACAACTCTGTGAGGTAAGTTAGGCCAAGAACTGGCCCAGGTTCACCTAGAGGACTTCCTTGATGAAGTGATGATTCAAATGTGGGTCTCATAGTCTAAATTTTATGGGTCAACGAGGACTCATTTGTAGTGGGGACTCTTCAGAGGAAGAAAGGACCATCATAGCCAACCCAAAGGCAGCAGAAGCCAACAAACAAGAGGAGGAGGTTGAGTATGCCAAGGTTTACAGCCAAGAGCTTGCCCAGAATCACCTCCGCCCCCTAGGTTTGATCCAGCAGATAAAAGCCAGCTGCCTGTTTTCAGCTCTCCAGGATCACTGGCACCATTGGAGAGGTGAAGGTGCAGGTTTAGAGCAGAATTGCAGGCTGAAAGGAGAAGTGATCACCTTATGGCTAGTTGTCAACTACCTACTAAAAGTGGGGGTGAGTTGTAGGATGCAATTGGAGCAGCTGGCATTTACCTATAAAAACATCATGCAGGACATGGTGGAATATGGAAGGAAGGTATGCTGACACTTGCCTGCAAACCTTGACCTCTTGGACCAAACTACAATGCCTGACTGATTTCTGGATTCTTGAATTTTGGATTGGAGTGACCTAACATCCTGAATCTCTCTTGGCTTTTTTTGTTTGGAAGGCTGGTGAAGGACACTGCAACCTGATACTGGCACCTGGCCAGCTATTCCACTAAAACTCTAACCACTACACTGTGCTACACTACACTGGTTTTTGTGAAGTGGCTGTTGTTGAACAGTAGCAATCAGCTATTCCTGGGTAAGTCTTGCAGGTTACATGATAGAAAATTAGCCAATGGTTGCTGCCAAGCTTTAC
The DNA here is from genome assembly GCF_049243985.1 of Paroedura picta. Lineage (NCBI taxonomy): Eukaryota > Metazoa > Chordata > Lepidosauria > Squamata > Gekkonidae > Paroedura > Paroedura picta. The sequence goes on along the minus strand of NC_135371.1, from coordinate 75,154,951 downwards.
CCCATGAGTGATCCAGGAGACCCTTGCCCCCTTCCTCTGCCTTAAAACAAAGCCTGAAAACATTTAATGATCTGCTGCCGCTAGCAGTGGTCACACCAGAAATTCATTATGCTATTTCTAGCAATCAGGTACTGAATCTGTGGGAGAAAGTCTCTGTATGAATCCTTGGAGATCACTGTCAGGTAATGGAGTGAATACTGAGCCAGATGGATCTATAGGCTAAAAACAATATAAGGCAACATCATATGCAAAACATTTTTTTGCTGAACAACTTGAAGATTCATACCATAAGACCATCAGCACTAGGGTTGTGCACTGAGGGCCCGATTCGGACCGTTTCGGATCCGAATCGGGCCAATTCGGACAGTTTCGGATCCGAAACGGCCCGATTCGGCCCGGTCCGAATCGATTCGGGGCCCAATGCAGGTCAATGGAGGCCATTGACTTGCATTGGAGCCTCCCGAATCGTTTCGGGCGTTTCGGGGCCAATGCAAGTCAATGTCTCCATTGACTTGCATTGGCAAGCCTTCCCCCGCCTTCCCCGGGGGCTGGGAGGGAGGGGGTGCAAGTTGCACCCCTGAAACTTCTTGGGGATCTCAGGGAGGGTCTTCCCTGAGTCCCCTGAAAGTTTCAAGAAGATTGGACCAAGGGGTCCAATGCTACGGGCTCCCAAAGAGGGTGCCCCTATCCGCTCCATTGGTTACAATGGAGCATCAGGTTCTCTAGGCTGAACATGTTTCTCCATAGACTTCTATGGGGGATGTTCCTTGGGAGCCCCCAGGATGGGACCCCCTGGTGCAATCTTCCTGAAACTTGCAGGGGATGGAGGGAAGACCCCCCCCCCCAGAGATCCCCTGCAAGTTTCATGAAGATTGGACCAAGGGGTCCCCATCCTATGGGCTCCCAAAAGCGTGAGAAAAAAATGATTACAGAACAAGGAAATTGGCAATCCCCTTGGTCCAATCTTCTTGAAACTTTCAGGGGACTCAGGGAAGACCCTCCCTGAGATGCCCAAGACGTTTCAGGGGTGCAACTTGCACCCCCTCCCTCCCAGCCCCCGGGGAAGGCGGGGGAAGCCTTTCCAATGCAAGTCAATGGAGACATTGACTTGCATTGGCTCCAAACAGAGGCCAGGAAGGGACCCTCTCTCCCAGGTGCAGGGGAACCTGTGGCTGGCAGCCTAAGCAGCCTCCAGGTGAGAACTGCAGAACCAATAAGGTCCACTGAGTTCTCACCTGGGTTCCCCTGCAGAGGAGAGGGGAGCCCTGCACTGGCCTGTGGGGGGGATATCCCTGCACCACTAGGAACACTAGTGGCTCAGGGATGTCAACCTCCAGGGGAGACCTGGAGATCCCCCCAGAAACCCCCAGTGAAGCTGTAAAGCTTCACGGCGCCTACGCACTAACCCAGGAGAGCCTCAGAAAGCAAATGGAGGAGCTCAGAGGCGAATCTGGATGCTCCATCCATGCTGTGGACTCATCACTGGCTCTCCCATCCAGCCTCCCCCCTCTAACAAATACAAAGCAAGAGGAAGACTTGCTTTTCACAACCCAAAGGTGTATCAAAGCAGCTTCCACTCACCTTTCCCTTCCTACGCTTGGGCCACCGCCCTCAAACAACACAAATCCTACTGCTCTACTCAGGCCACATCCTGAGAGAGCCCTGACAGAGCTGTTCTGGGAGAACAGCCCTGGCAGCAGCAAAAAGACAAATCGGCGCACGCACAACAACAAACTCCTCCTGGGCACCCACTGAGAAATGCTCAGTTACTTCTTGGGTTTACCTTGAGCTCTAAAGCTCACTTTGGGGCTGGGAAAAGTTTTCCAAATGGGTGGCATGACTGAGGGACCCAGATTTAATCTCTGGCCCTCTGGTGATTGCAGAATTTCTGTTTGTGTGGTTGGGGGGGGGACAATTTAGATTGGCCAGGGCACTGGTCCTGTCTGAATTTTTACCTTGGGCGAGCGTTTTTCATCCCCGCCACCCAGAACAGACTCAGAGAGGATGCAGTCACAGCAATTCTGTGCTCACCTCAGTCCTCCTCCAAGAATAGCTCTGGATGGCCAAGAGCCGGCAAGTTGACCTTGAGGAAGACCAATTGCTGGACTCTTTCGGGTGCCAGGCGGGAGCGATACTCGCAGACGGTGCTGCTAGCATGAGAAAATGCCCGCTCGCTCTGGACGCTCGTTGGCGGGCACGAAAGGTAGACACGGGCCAGGCGGGAGAGGGCCGGCCAGACCGCCTCCATCCTGGCCCAGTATCTCAAGGGACAGGCGTTCTTGGACTCCTGGGGCTCACTGAGTTAAGCCCTCACCATCCCAGACGCACTGTCCTCCCTCGGGCACCCGCTGCCCTCAAGAGAAGGAGTGGGCTGGAGGAACCCCAGCAAGAAGTTGCCCTGCTCAGCCTTCTCGCTAGGGTGGCCCGCAGTGGCTGATGTGCCAGCAGAGGCTGGGGGGGAAGGAGCAGCGGACGTGCTGGCTCCTTCCTCTCCTGCCTGGCCTGACACCTCAGCCTCCTTGGACTTCCACCAGGCAAGCCTCTGAATGAGCAGCTCGCGCCATTCAGGAAGGCTCCTCTCCCTCTCTGCTAAGCTGCCCTTGATGCGCGGATCACACATGGCGGCGAGCCTGTATGTCACAGACTTGCAGAGGGGTTCGAAGCGGCTCTCAAGCCCTCTCAGAAGCCTCCTCGCAAGCGCGCGCACGGCTGGAACAACGTCTGCACGTCCTCGAGCCGGGTCCAGGAAGGGGGCCAGCACCACACGGGCCTTGTGGACCATGGGCACGACCAGACCCAAACTCGCCGTGTCAGACGAGAGCATCTCCGTGGAAGTCTTGAAGGGCGCAAGCACTTCCACGGTCTGAGAAATGATCTCCCACTCTCGGTGGGTGAGCCACTCCCCAGGCATAAACATCCTCGTCTCCTGGACAAGGGCGTCTAAGGCTCTCCTCTGCTCCACCAAGCGCTCAAGCATGGCGCGGGTGGAGTTCCAGCGCGTGCTGACGTCTCTGATAAGGCATTGCTGCGGCACGCCCATCAGGACCTGCTTTCTCTCCAGCCTCGAGACGTCGTACGAGCTGTGAGAGAAATGCGCCACGATCTTCCTGCACTTCTCGATGAGATGCCTGAAGTCAATGGCTTCGGCGGATGAACCGGTTCCCTTGGAGCCGATCCCAAGGGCATCCTTAACCACGAGGTGGAGAAGGTGGGCCGCACAGGAGATGTGCTTCAGGCCCATGCCCTTGACCGCCTTGGTCATGTTGAGGGCACCATCTGTCACCAAGAAGCCCTTGGTGACCCCCGTCCCACTGCCTACCCAGCCATCTACCATTCTACGAATGGTGCCCTCGATGTTGTCTGCCGTGTGCCGCACATCGAAGGGTTCGATGTGCAGCAAGGCATGGCGATAGCCTGCCCGGCAGCCCTCACCCTGCCTAACAGGCTCAACCCCACCCAGCACCTCCCGTACGTCCCACCAATGCGCAGTCAGCGAGATGTACGCATCTTGCGCATGACATGACGTCCATATGTCCGAGGTGAAGTGTACGGTCCCTGAAGCTCGGGACATCTCTACCTCCACCCGGCACCTGGCTGCCCTATAAAGAGAGGGCAACACTGTCCTGCTAATCGTGGTACGACTAGGAGGCGTGTACCAGGTGGATATGCGACGGCATAGTCGGTGGAAGTACATGTCGTCGGCCAGACGAAAGGGGTACCCACCCACGGCCATGAGCGCAGCTAGGTCATGGTTCGCGGCCCTACACCCTGCCTCAAACCCCCCTTTTGGCATGCCACTGCCAGCCCGGGCAAGCATCTCCACCATGGTCGCTTGCCTCCCTCTAACTCCACCCGCCCCCTGATCAGAACTCTTTGGGAGAGCTCTCGAGGTGGAGGTCCCAGGGAGAATCTCCAGCCCCGTGCTGGTAGGTTGTGCCTGCGCAGGCACCCCACTGCCAGCCTGTCTCTCCCCCTGAAGCAGGATAGCCTGGTGGTGCCTCTTCAGGTGGTTCATGAGGCCGCTAGTCGTGTAGTGGCGCTCCTGCCTTCCACGACTAACCCTCTGCCTATAGAGCTGGCACTCTGCTAGGTGGGTTCCCTCCACTGTCTGGAAGTAATTCCAGACTTTGGAGCCTTTGGACGACACAGGCTGGCTTGCAGCCTGCGAAGTCCTCTGAGCTGCCTCCTGTGAGAAGCTCGGGCCGGACACACCGTGTCCTGAGGTGGGGACAGAAAGAGGTGAGAGAGGGGGAAGGGGTCGAGATGGCGGGGCAGGGGGTGCCACCTCCATCTCTCCCTCTTGCACCACCTCAACCATCTGCTCCTGTTCCCCCACCAATTGAAGCCTGCTGGATCCTGGAGGAGAAAGGGGAGTAGACTGGCGGGCCAGTCCCTCACCCATCTCCTCCAGGGCTCTCTGCACCCCCGAGGTGATGCCTGGGGACATGAAGGACAAGCCACTCATCCCCAAGGCTCACCCCGAGGGAGAGATCAGGCAACTCCTCCTGACGCCCCCATGCCTCGCTAGCAAAAGGAGCGGCACGAGGTGCTGCCTGATCAGCAGGCCCCGCAGAAGTGCCAGCAAAGACCCCTGCCTGCCGCACCTTAGAAGGGGGTGCCCCGTCAGCCGCCTCAATAAAGAGACCCTTGCGGACACTCTTTATTGCACCACTCCGGCCAGAGGTCGGAGTGGTGGAAGGTCGACCCAAGACAGGCCTCTTCTCAGGTGGGGGGAAGGACGCTTCCTTCCCCCTCTCACTCCCCTCCACCCCTCTAGTTTTCTGTAGGGCCTTTCCCCCAGGGCCCCTAGCCTGACCTTCCTTCTTCCCACTCATGTTCCCTTGGACAAACTTTTCCTACTAACTGTCTGTAATCTAAGAGACAGGGAAATTTGAGGCCCTACCACTAACTGCCCTAACACTTGTTTCTAAGGAAACATTGAAACTTATAAAACCCTCCCACCAGCTACCTGTTTAGTTTTTTTAGACCCTAAGCTGACCTAACTTCTATGGAGTTTTCCTGTTCTCTCTCTCTCTCTCTCTCCCTTTTTTTTTTTTTTTTGTTAAACTAAAGGAACCTGTCTGGTCCTAGCTAAGTTTAACTGTCCCTACCTAACCTACAGCAGGGAAAAATTAGAAAAAAAAACCCTTTTAGCCTTTAAAAGTGTTTTAAACTACCTGAGTGTTACTAGCTAGAAGGAAGGCTGGAGCAGATTTGTGCACCAAGCCCCCACCTGATCTGCTAAGAAGAACCCCTAAACCTGTTGGCCTCTAAATCAATTCCTGTCTCTACCAGGAAAGCTGGCCTTCAATAAGGCACAGCCCCTGCTGGTTTAAATGTTTTTTTTAACTATCAAGAAAATACAATTTTAACCTAAAACCCAAATCACTGTTCTCTTATAAAAATCCTATCTGGCTACTTAGGAAAGAAACTATCTATTCTAAAAAATTATTTGCACTTTATAATTTCTCCTAACACTATGGATTTTACTGCCTATTTAAAGGGTAACTAATTGGACACCCCAAGAAGAACGCAGCAATTCCCCCCAGGAAGGAAACAAACAATCCCCAAAACACCAACCAGCTGCCAGCCACCCAGGGCACTCTCCCAAAGGTGGCAACCAAGCAAAAGTGGCCCTGCAAGGCCCAAACTGCCAAATCAAACCAAGCCTAGCCTAGGCCAACCAAACAGCTTCTGCAAACAACCAGCAGCCACCCAGGGCACTCCCCCAAAGGTGGCCACCAAGAAAAACTTGCCCCGCAGGGCCCTAACCAAACAAGCTAACTCTACCAAAGAAACAGCTCCCAACAAACAAGCAGCAGCCACCCAGGGCACTCCCCCAAAGGTGGCTGGCAAAAACTGGCCCTGCAAGGCCCTAAGCTAAACCAACCTAACAAACACAACCTAACAAACTAAACTAAACTAAAGAACAAACTAAACTAAAACTAGCCCCCCACCAAAAAAACACCTACACACCTATCAAACAACCAGCTGTCACCCAGGGCACGAAGCCCAAAGGTGGCAACTGAGGAAACCTGTAAAAAAAAACCCAAAACAACCAACCCCCCCCCCAAAAAAAAACAAACAACCAGAAACAAGGCAACTTTAAAATACAAGCCCCAACCCCCACCCCCAAAATACTTTAACAAAAAACAACACAGCAAACAGTTAACACAATGAACAGCAAACACAATTCCCCAAACCCCCCCCCAGGCCCCCACCCACAGAAACCCAAAGGCAAAAAACTTTTGAAAAGAGGAGAGAGAGAGAGGGGGGGGGAAATAGAGAAAAATAGAAAAGCAGAAGAAAAAAACCCCTAAAACAAACTATTGCTGTCTTCTCCAGCGCAGAGTCCACAGCCAGGTCCAGAAGTCCACCCAGGAGAGGAGGCAGGCTGGCAGGCAGGCTGCTCAACCAAGCAGGAGCTTAGGGAGCAGCACACAGCCAGCCAGCCAGCCAGAGCTCAAAGTGAGCTCCGGCAAGCAGTCCCTTGCTTTAAGTAGCCTCCTCCCGGGCAGGCTACAAAGCAAGGGGATTTAAAAATAAAAAGTCTTCTGTGAGTGGCCAGAATGCCTGAGCTGAAAAGCTACAGGCATTCTGATTGGCCACTCACTCCGCCCCTCCCCCCCGCCGCCATTTTAGGCGGCAAAAAAATACAGTTAAAAAAAAAAACCCAGACAGCAGAGAGGCTTCAGGCAACGGCTGCCTGAAGCCTCCGACTCATGCCGAATCGATTCGGGCCGAATCGATTCGGCAGGCCCGAATCGCCGAATCTCGGCGATTCGGACCGCTAGGGGGAGCCAGAGGTGTGATTCGGATCGTTTCTGGCTCAGAAACGCCCGAATCGGCCCCAATTCGGCCGATTCGGGCGTTTCCGAATCCGAATCGCCCATCCTTAATCAGCACATTAGACCTCCCATGCTAAAATATCCTTAGTACATGTCTGATAACAAAAATGAAGAAAGTGAGATAGAGCAAGATGAGAAAAAAAGCTGCAGGAGTTCTGGCCACTTTTCTAAAGAGCTCCAAAGAAGAGTACCTACAGGTTACTAGGCACTGTAGATCAATCATCAGAAAGGCCAAAGCTGAAGGTGAGCTAAGATTGGCCAGGGAAGCCCATTGTAACAAGAAAAGATTTTTTCAGCTATGTGAGGAGCAAACGTAAAGTAAAGGAGGCAATAGGCCCACTGTTGGGTGCGGATGGACAAACTCTAGCGGAAGATGCAGAGAAAGCAGAAAGGCTTAGCGCCTATTTTACATCTGTTTTTCCCCACAAGTCAAAGGGTTTAGGCACATCTAGAGATGGCAGTGTCTGGGTGGCAGTTTAACATGGATAGAGAGGTTGTTGAGAGGCATTTAGCCGCACTGGATGAGTTCAAATCCCCTGGTCCGGATGAAATGCACCCGAGAGTGCTCAAAGAACTTTCCGGAGAACTTGCACAGCCCTTGTCCATCATCTTCGGGACCTCTTTAAGGATTGGAGATGTCCCGGAGGACTGGAAGAGAGCAAATGTTATTTCGACCTTCAAAAAAGGGAGGAAGGATGATCCGGGAAACTACAGACCAGTGAGTCTGACCTCTGTTGTGGGGAAGATAATGGAGCAAATATTAAAGGGAGCGATCTGCAAACATCTGGAGGACAAATTGTGATCCAAGGAAGTCAGCATGGATTTTTCTCCAACACGTCCTGTCAGACCAACCTGTTTTCCCTTTTTGACAAACTAACAGGTTTGCTGGATCATGGAAATTCGGTTGATGTCATTTACTTGGATTTTAGTAAAGCTTTTGATAAGGTCCCCCATGATGTTCTGATGGATAAACTGAAGGACTGCAATGTGGATTTTCAGATAGTTAGGTGGATAGGGAATTGGTTAGAGAACCGCACTCAAAGAGTTGTTGTCAATGGTGTTTCATCAGACTGGAGGGAGGTGAGTAGTGGGGTACCTCAGGGCTCAGTGCTCGGTCTGGTACTTTCTAACATATTTATTAATGATCTAGACAAGGAGGTGGAGGGACTACTCATCAAGTTTGCAGATGACACCAAATTGGGAGGACTGGCAAATACTCCAGAAGATAGAGACAGAGTTCAATGAGATTTGAACACAATGGAAAAATGGGCAAATGAGAACAAGATGCAATTTAATAAAGATAAGTGTAAAGTTCTGCATCTGGGTCAGAAAAATGAAAAGCATACCTACTGGATAGGGGATACGCTTCTAGGTATCACTGTGTGTGAACGAGACCTTGGGGTACTTGTTGATTGTAAACGAAACATGAGCAGGCAGTGTGATGCAGCGGTAAAAAAGGTGAATGCCATTTTGGGCTGTATCAACAGGGGCGTCACATCAAAATCACAAGATGTCATATTCCCATTGTATACGGCACTGGTCAGACCATACCTGGAGCACTGTGTGCAGTTCTGGAGGCCTCACTTCAAGAAGGACGTAGATAAAATTGAAACGGTACAGAGGAGAGCGACGAAGATTATCTGGGGCCAAGGGACCAAGCCTTATGAAGAAAAGTTGAGGGACTTGGGAATGTTCAGCCTGAGAGGGGACATGACAGCCCTCTTTAAGTATTTGAAAGGTTGTCACTTGGAGGAGGGCAGGATGCTGTTTCCGTTGGCTGCAGAGGAGAGGACACGCAGTAATGGGTTTAAACTACAAGTACAATGATATAGGCTAGATATCAGGAAAAAAATTTTCACAGTCAGGGTAGTTCAGCAGTGGAATAGGCTGCCTAAGGAGGTGGTGAGCTCCCCCTCACTGGCAGTCTTCAAGCAAAGGTTGGATACACACTTTTCTTGGATGCTTTAAGATGTTTAGGCTGATCCTGCATTGAGCAGGGGGTTGGACTAGATGGTCTGCATGGCCCCTTGCAACTCTATGATTCTATGATTCTATGATTCTTTAGAAAGTGGAGAAAATAGCCTCTTTCTAGATCAAAGAGCAGAAAAACATAAGTGAACACCTTCTGCAAAAAGTAGGTAGTACTAATATGCCTATCCTATTGTCCAATACTAGGATTTGAGAGAGATAAGAATGGACAGAGTAGTGCACATTTAACACCAAGAAGAGATTCACAGTAATGCACCTGACATTTCAGATGAAATGTCAAGTGTTTAACCTCCTGAAATACCCAACTGTACAGTGAGCATGGTACTGCATAAGAAAAGCCAAGGGAGAATTGAGCGAGCTTGTGCGTTTGACCTTTTACTTATCATATTTTATGTTTTCTTCTTTCTGCCACTGAACAATGTTTTGTAATAAATAAAAATACAGTAAATTCTAAAGTTCTTTATGCAGTTCTAAGGCCATGACTGGGGTATAATGTATGGTAACTTGGCTGGAATTTTCAAGAGTTGCCTTGTATACTATAACTTTGGCGAAGTCTAAAACTGTGTTTTTAATTAAATGATGCATACGTTGATCTATTCAGACATTTAGATCTATATAGCAGGCGGCGCCACTGCTGCTGCCATGTCTGCCGCCGTGTCTGCCGCCAACGGCCGCCCCTGGCTGTACGGGCTGGCGGTGAGGCATCCTGTTGGGGGCTGTGGCCGCAGCCAGCGTTGCGGCCGCCGACTTCGGCTCTTCCTGGATGCGCGGCCAAGCGGCGACCTGCCCTCTTCGCGGCGAGGCAGGTAATGGCAGCAGCTGGCTGCATGTGGCCCTTGTCGGAGGGGGGCGGATTGGGAGACGCTTTGTGTTTCCCGATTCGTCAGTTTGCCGGCAAGGGACCAATTGTAAGCCACGCAGAGCGCGGCTCGCAATTGGTCCCTTGCGAGCAGACTGACAATCAGTGCCCTATCGGAAGGCGCGAAGTGACATCGTTGACATCGTTGACCATGATTGACATTGTTGACCATCGTTGATTGACATCATTGACATGATTGACATCGTTGACCATGATTGACATTGTTGACCAACAATTGACATCGTTGACCATAATCCAGAAATCTAGATCACATACCCTCCCAGTGATAACAGCAATTGCACTGCTACCTTGCATGTTTTTTCTCCTGGCCAACTCCACTCAGATAGGTGAAATAGCCCTCCATGCATTTGTGGCACTCAGGGAGACTAAACTAAATGTAGCAAGTATCAGGAATCGAGGAATGGAGAGTTTTGAAATACACTGTGATAGAATGCACCAGCCCTTTTTTCTCCAGGAGTTTATTTCCCCCAGTTGTATTACCAAGGTGTCAGGAGGTCCCTACTTTGACATATGTGACACAGTTGAGAGAAAACCATTGCATTTCCCAGTGCCCAAACCAAGTTGTGTGCAGCCAGCTGTTGAGACCTATGGCTATTTACCATCAGAACAATGCAGCATATGTTTCTGCCCAACAGTCAGTGCTTCTCTGATCCAAGCTCTGGAAAAATATAATCAATGATAGAGGAACTATTGGTGTAAGAAGTAATCAGTGGTACCACTGACCACAAAATCAGCAAGTCCTAGCCACAGCATCTGGAGAACCAGGTTTGATTCCCACTCTTCCATCTGAAGCATTCATTTGAAGCACTCTTCCATTTGAAGATTTGTTTTATCTTGATTGATTTCCTTACCATTTGTGTCTTTCTTCGTTGGTTCTTCTTACTTGTTCTTGCTTCTATTTGTAGTGACGTAATTTCGTTCTTTTGCTTTCCTTCGAGGTATCTATGGCTAAATTGGTGGAGTTCTTTTTGTTTTTGTTTCTTTTTTAGTGATCAATTTTGGGTGATTTTGGTGGCTATTTCTGGGCTGGGCCTGTTTAGTTTCAGGAGCACTCTCTTCCCCACAACAGAAGTCAGACTCACTGGTCTTTAGTTTCCCAGGGGAAACTGCCTCCCTTTTTTGAAGATCGGAATAACATTTGCTTTCTTCTAGTCCTCCGGGACATCTCCAGTCCTTAAAGTGGTCCTGAAGACGATGGACAAGGATTCTGCAATTTCCCCGGAATGTTCTTTGAGCACTCTCAGATGCATTTCATCCGGCCCAGGGGATTTGAACTCATCCAGTGCAGCTAAATGCCTCTCAACAACCTCTCTATCCATGTCAACCTGCCACCCAGACACTATCCCTTGGCTACTGCCATCTCTAGATGTGTCTAAACCCTTTGACCTGTGGGAAAAAAACAGGTGTAAAATAGGCGCTGAGCCTTTCTGCTTTCTCTGCATCTTCCGTTAGAGTTTGTCCATCCGCACCCAACAGTGGGCCTATTGCCTCCTTTACTTTACGTTTGCTCCTCACATAACTGAAAAATCTTTTCTTGTTACAATGGGCTTCATGACATCCTTGACCACCTATTCAGCGTTAGCACCAAGATGAACATATATTCTTCCTGAATTCGGCTATACGAATCAGGAATGCCTTAAGACTCCTATGAATGCCCAGAACATGTCAGGAACATTCAAAGGATGTACTGGATTCAGGCAGAAGTTTAGGAGATTGATCTCCAGATGACAGTGGAATGAAAAATTGATTTTGGGAATAAAGGATGGATCCAGGCATGACAATTGTCCTTGTAAAAAGATGTAGAGTTAAGGGTATGCTGAAAAACTCCTATATTGTCCTTGCTGACGTAATTATGACCAGGAAAAGCGCCTTCATACTCAGCATCTTCAGACAAATCTCTGCTATGGGTTCAACCAGTTATCCCATTTACTGAGTTTAGTCTCCATATAGGGAATCTGTGGATCGTTATTAGTTCCTTAAGTAATGCACCCCTCAAGAACCATACTATGTTTTTCCCCCTTGAATTTTGGAGATAACTGTAGAGATTGCTAATACTTGCCTTCATAATGTAGCTGCCTACAGGGTTGTCCAGAAGAAATGCTAAAATGTCTTGGCTCTGGAGAAGGACATGCATGTTTATGTCTGCACCATCCTCTAAACACCCTCCAAGAATACTCATGAATGTGACTAGTAGACTTCCTTCTGGCTAATAATATGGTATCAGCCACCCTTGGGTTCCACCAGCAACAATCACAGCATTATGCCCAAAAGTCTAGGAAATTGGCACGTGGCCAACAGACTGGAAAAGGACCATTTTTATCCCATTATTAAAGAAAGGTGAGGCTCACATCAGCTTAAACTATCAAACTATAACCCCTGATATCCCAAGCAAGTAAGAACTTATTAAAGATCATCCAGAACCGTCTCAAATCAACCATTGATGCTCAGCTACTGGATGTCCAGGCTGGTTCTCGACATGCTCGCGGCACCCAAGACCACATTGCAAATTTGCACTGGATTCTTGGGAAAAAAACATAAATATCAAAAGGCCATCTGTCTATGTTATATTGATTATTCTAAAGCTATGGGATGCCTTACATGAATTGGGAGTATCGTCCCACTTAACCCACCATATAAGTTCATAGTACACCGAACAGGAGACCACAGTACAAACAATATATGGAGACACTGATTGGTTCAAGGTCAGCCAAGGAGTAAGACAAGGGTGTATCTTATCACCCTTTCTTTTTAACCTCTATGCAGAGTTAGTTATGTAGAAGCTTAATCTGGAAAAATCTACGATTGGAGTCAAAATTGGAGGTCGTAACACCAATAATCTCTGCTATGCAGATGACACAACACTCCTTACTGAATCAGAGCGTGATCTGAAGACCCTGATAAAGAGACTAAAATAAGAAAGTGAAAAGATGGGACTATACCTAAATATCAAAAAGACCAAGATCATGACAACTGCTGGCAGTAGCACCAAAGTCACGATTGACAATGAGAATATATAATGTATTGATGATTTCATCTTCCTTGGCTCTATGATCACTTAAAGTGGTGGATGCAGCCGTGAAATCAAACGGTGAATAACACTGGGCCAGAACACAATGTTAGGCGTGAACCAAATATGGAAGAGTTAATACAAAATGCTGGCTAGTCAACACCGTTGTCTTCCCCATAACAACCTATGGATGTGTAAGCTGGACCCTGAAGAAGGAAGACAGGAGGAGAATAGATGCTTTCAAATTATGGTTTGGAGACGAATGCTGCGAATACCATGGACAGCCAAAGGCAGGTTAAGACTCCCTCCTCCGAAATAACATTCATAGTCCATCTAGTGGTTCAGAGTCCCAGAATTCAGCTGCTGGTTGTCCTCGATTGAAATGCCTCCTGCTCAGGTGGGTGGAACAGCTTACACCTGGTGTGATGAACCTATCTGTCTCTGGTATCAGGTTTCACACTGCTGTCACTGATCAGCAATACTTGAAAGGGACCTTTCCACTTCAGTTTCAATGGTTCGGATTTCCAGGACTTAATCCATACCTGATAACCTGGTTTAAAAGAAGGAACTGGAGAATCATAGGGCAAGGGCTGGTCTGCAATTGCCTGTGTTCTAAGTCTCTGAAGGGTCTTAACCAGTTCTCTCCGATAATTTCCCAATTGGTTTTCCCCCAGGCTGGCTGTGGTTCCTAAGTTAACCTCTCTACCTCCTTTCTGATTTATTTGTTGGCAGGTGGGGCACCTCTGAACTACTTGCTCAGATGCCTATCTCACACCTTCTCCAATACAGTGAGTTTCCAACAAACCCTATAGCTTTCACCCTTTTATGCATAGACTGATGGAACTCAAAGCAAAACTTTGGAACATATACCTTAGGTAGGAAAATCCTACCATCCAGTGCCTGTATCCATCCACTCTCCAGCACCTGTTCTGCCAATCTTTTTTCTTTCTCTGTATAAGGTGGAATAAAGTTCATGCTGAATTGAGGAATTAAAGCTGTCACCAGGATGGACACCTCCAGAGATTGTTCTGCTGCTTCCCTAGCTGCAGCATCTGACCAGCGGTTTTCCTTGGCTTTCCTTGTGGGCTTTCATATAGACCACGGCTACTTCTTCTGGATCCTCTACAACAGGGATTGTCAACCTGTGGTCCTCCAGATTTGCAAATGCTGGCAGGGGCTCATGGGAATTGTAGTCCATGGACATCTGATGGACCACAGGTTGACTACCCCTGCTCTACAGCCTGGAGTAACTTTTCAATAAGATCTTGATGGGTTAATTTAGCCCCATTTGATGTAAGAAACCCTCTTTTTTGCCACAGTTCCCCATATGAATGTACCATCCGATATCCATATTTTGAATCTGTATCTTCTTACCTTTTCCCAGGTGTAAGGCTTGTGTGAGAGCATAAACCTCTGTGGTTTGAGCTGATCATGCAGTTGGGAGAGGGCCTGACTTCCAGAATGTCATTGCTTATGACAACATCATAGTCTGTGATCCACTCTCCATTTCTCTAGATCCAGCCTGACCTTGGTGTTCACATCTGGTCACCCCAATGGAAATTGAAATTTTGGTCACCCCAATTGAAGAGGGATGTTGACAAACTAGAACGTGTCCAGAGGAGGGCAACAAAGGTGGTGAGGGGTTTGGAGACCAAGACGTATGAAGAAAGGTTGGGGGAGCTTGGTCTGTTTAGCCTAGAGAGGGGATCTGATAACCATCTTCAAGTATTTAAAAGGGTGCCATATAGAGGATGGAGCAGAATTCTTCTCTCTTGCCCCAGAGGGACAGACCAGAACGAGTGGGATGAAATTAATTCAAAAGAAATTCCGTCTAAATATCCGGAAGACGTTCCTGACAGTTAGAGCGGTTTCTCAGTGGAACAGGCTTCCTCGGGAGATGGTGGCTTCTCCATCTTTGTAAATTTTTAAACAGAGGCTAGATAGCCATCTGACAGAGAGGCTGATTCTGTGAAGGCAAAGGGGTGGCAGGTTACAGTAGATGAGCAATAGGGATGTGAGTGTCCTGTATAATGCAGGGGGTTGGACTATGAGATGACCCATGAGGTCCCTTCCAACTCTATTATTCTATGATTCTATGATCTGTCAATCCTATACTGCAGTGGTCCCCAACCTTTTTATCACCAGGGACCACTCAACACCGGGGACCACTCACCGGGGACCACTAAACGCCTTTTACTGAGGCCCGGTGGAGGGGGGGGGGTAGTTTACTCCTCTACTCTCAACCACTGCCCTAGCGCTCTCTGATCGCTATGGTAATGTTTAAACATCCCTTCAAAATAAGATACAGACACGCCACAACAATGAAGTGTGTTGTAAAGGGCTGGGGGGGGATGAAGTAAAGGGCCGGGGGGGGGAAGGTGTCCTTCGGGGCCCACCTCCAATTAGTCAAAGGACCACATGTGGTTCGTGGCCCACAGGTTGGGGATCGCTACTATACCGTCTTAATCAGGGGTCAGTTCTATCTCCAAGGAAAATAGTGTAGCTGGGTTTAGCCAATTGTTCCAGCATGGCGCTTTCATACTCCAACAGTCTCAAATTGATTAATCACTGCCATATGGACGGTAAACATGGAGGGGCTGTTCCAAGATACTTCTGAGCCTCCTTTTAGGTAATTGCTGTTGCAATGGCCCTTAAATCTTGAGGCCATCCTCTAGCCATGGGGTTCATCTTGAGCAGCAGGTCCAGTCTTACCACCAGGACCAGGGCTGCCAGGACTACCAGTCAGATCCTTGGCTCCAGGGAAACCACGTTCACCTGAGCATCCAGCTTCATTGGGAGATCCTTTGGATCCAGCAGGGCCAAGAGATCCACGTTCACCAGGGGGATCCTTGGGGCCAGCAATGACATCTGAGCCAGGGAAAACATGGCCTCCAGGAGTACCACATTTGCCAGCTGGTCCAGGCAAGCCATCAGCACCTTTAGGTCCAGGAAATCCCATCACACCAGCCTGAACTTTTGCACCAGGAGGAACAACAGGTCCAGTGAGTCCATCTGCTTGGAAAAGCAAGCAATAGGTTGTGCTTTACCTTTCCATAGCTGAGCCAAGAATCTTGCAGGCCTTGCTTTAGTGTTCATAAACAAACAATGAGAAAATCCTGTTGTAACACAAGGTAATCAGGCCTTTCCTTTAAAAACGCAAAGGCTCTGTTGTTCCATGAGTTTTTAACAAACTTACAGTTGCCTGAATGCTGGAATCACATATTTTGTAGACAAAAGCCTTTTTCCGTGGGTCCTGTTTCCGTAAACATCTGCTCCAAAATAAATTGAAAATCAACAAATCCTTGGGGCAACACAGTCTAACTGTTGCAAATCTTGATATCTGTTTACTAGGTATTTCTATTTGAAAGCAACAGTTTCTTGAAACAATATTTTGTAAGAGAGAAAGAAATGCCTTCCTGGGATTTTGGTTTCCAGGCAGGTGGTTTGAAGAGTACATGGATCGGACTTAAAATAATATTACCTTAGCTCTGAGATTCTACACCAGCCTATACATTATCTGTATTTCCTTTATGCAATGATCAATATTGGAACATTATACTCCCCTTCAGTTCTGAAGCTTTAATAGGCTCCCCAAATGTGTCCTTCAGCTTCCTTTAAAAATTTTTTTTTACTCTACTACAAAGGGTAAAAACATTCCTTTCTTTAGTTGTTATCTCTCACCAGGAACTATTTTAAAACAATACAAAAACTTTCATGTTATAACATTCATTATCTAAAAACAAGCTGCTTTTGATTATATCCAACCTAATTCACAATATACAGACATCTACATTTCTTAGTTGTCAAGCATAAACAAACCTGAACAGAAATACTTCAAAGTAGATGATTCAATTTTAAAACCAGAACAACCCCAAACATTTTACTTTCCAATGAGAAAAGAGTGGAGATATGCTTTTGCCCATACCATATCGATCCTGAGGTTTTTTTTAGAAAATGTGGGCCAGCCATTTGTTCATAGTTCTCTTTAAACTTCCACAGAACATTAGTACCCACAATAACTGGCACTTCAGTAGGAGGGTTTTGATCAGGGCATACTAAAGCAAAAACAACCTGACTTTTTTCTGTTCCAGTTTTGTTTGGGAAAACTAACTGATACAATGACATACCCCAAATAAGGAACATCTTGACCACCTGCGCCTATTATCTGAAGTGCTTCTTCAATGGGATGCAATTCTACATGTGACAAATATTTATCATAAAACCCTGAAGCTATGCAAGTCACTTGGGAACCAGTGTCTATCAAAAACTTGCATGGTTCTCCCTCTATAAACATCTGAGTATGGCATGGCTGTCCCACTAATTCATTTACTTTATTTATTATTTATTTATTTATTATATTTATATACCGCCCTCCCTGGAGGCTCAGGGCGGTTTACATTGAACTTATGAACCATACATAAAACAATTTGCATTAATCATCAAACAATAATATTAACAACAGTGGTTATAACAATTAATAATACAACAAATAAAGTTGTAACAGTACACAATACAATACAACAACACAACAGTTCAACAGTGCAATAGCACAACAGGTCCAGAGCACTCTGGTGGAGTTCTGGGGTGGGGGGAGCAGGAGCCCTTCATTCGCTGTTGGTTATGCCTGGTCTCAACCAAATGCCTGGTGGAAGAGCTCCTTTTTGCCCTGATCTCCCCTGGGAGCTCATTCCACCAGGTGGGGGCCAGGACAGAGAATGCTCTGGCCCTGGTCGAGACCAGGCGGACTTCTTTAGAGCCTGGGACCATTAGCCGGTTGGTGGCGGTGGAGCGCAGAGGTCTTTTGGGGGCATAGGCAGGGAGGCGGTCCCTCAGGTACACTGGGACCTTACCGCGAATGGACTTTAGTCTGATCTGGAATTCAACTGGCAGCCGCTGCAGTTGGTGGAGAATGGGCTGGATGTGGGACCTCCACGGTGTTGCTGTGAGGATCCTAGCCGCTGCGTTTTGGACCAGCTGTAGTTTCCAGGTCAAGGCTAAGGGCAGGCCTGTGTAGAGTGAGTTACAGAAGTCCAGTCTAGAGGTGACCGTCGCATGGATCACTGTGGCTAGGTGTTCCAGGGCTAGGTAGGGCACTAGTAGTTTGGCTTGGCAGAGATGGTAAAATGCCAGCCGCGCTACCTTTGTGATCTGGGCTTCCATTGTAAGGGAATCGTCCAGAATCACGCCTAGGTTCCTGGCGGAGTGAGCCGTAGAGAGCTGTACACCATCCAGGCAGGCAGGCACGCTTCCTCACATGGGCCCTTCCTACCCAGCCACAGGACCTCCGTCTTTGAAGGATTGAGCTTCAGGCGACTCTCCTTCAGCCATCTCGTCACTGCTTCCAGGCAGCTGGCTAATGCTTCTGGGGAAGAGTCAGGGCGGCCATCCATCAGGAGGAAGAGCTGGGTGTCATCGGCATATTGATGACAACTCAGCCCAAACCTCCGTACCAGTTATGTGAGAGGGCGCATAAAGATATTTAATAGGGTAGGAGAGAGGACTGCTCCTTGTGGAACTCCGCAAGTAAGTTGCCGGCGGTCTGATATTTTCTCTCCTATTGCAACCCTCTGTCCATGATCCCGGAGGAAGGAGATCAGCCATTGGAGGGCTGTATCTCATATTCCGGCATTGATGAGGCAGTGAGCTAGAAGCTCGTGATCGACTGTGTCGAACGCTGCTGAGAGGTCTAGTAATATCAGCAGTGCCAACCCGCCTCAGTTCAACTGGCGACGGAGGTCGTCCGTCAGGACGACTAGCTCTGTCTCTACCCCATGGCCAGGCCGGAAGCCTGACTGGGATGGGT
This sequence comes from Paroedura picta, assembly GCF_049243985.1. NCBI lineage: Eukaryota > Metazoa > Chordata > Lepidosauria > Squamata > Gekkonidae > Paroedura > Paroedura picta. Next base: position 75,136,424 of record NC_135371.1, on the reverse strand, counting down.
CTAGGACCGAAGCTTCTTCCAGGTACTCTGTTAGTTGGTTTGTGATAGCCCTTTCTATCATCTTCCCCAGAAACATTAAATGCGAGACGGGTCGATAGTTGTTGGGCTCTCGCAGGTCTTAGGATGTTTTTTCCAGCAGTGAGCGTACCGCAGCCCCTTTCAATCCCTCCGGGAATTCTCCCGTTGTGAGAGATAGATTATGTCCTGGAGGGGGCCCTTTGATGTTCTGATGTATAAGTTGAAGGACTGCAATCTGGATTTTCAGATAGTTAAGTGGATAGGGAATTGGTTAGAGAACCGCACTCAAAGAGTTGTTGTCAATGGTGTTTCATCAGACTGGAGAGAGGTGAGTAGCGGGGTAGCTCAGGGCTCGGTGCTCGGCTCGGTACTTTTTAACATATTTATTAATGATCTAGATGAGGGGGTGGAGGGACTACTCATCAAATTTGCAGATGACACCAAATTGGGAGGACTGGCAAATACTCCGGAAGATAGAGACGGAGTTCAACGAGATCTGAACACAATGGAAAAATGGGCAAATGAGAACAAGATGCAATTTAATAAAGATAAGTGTAAAGTTCTGCATCTGGGTCAGAAAAATGAAAAGCATGCCTACTGGATGGGGAATACGCTTCTAGGTATCACTGTGTGTGAACGAGACCTTGGGGTACTTGTGGATTGTAAACTAAACATGAGCAGGCAGTGTGATGCAGCGGTAAAAAAGGCAAATGCTATTTTGGGCTGTATCAACAGGGGCATCACATCAAAATCACAAGATGTCATAGTCCCATTGTATACGGCACTGGTCAAACCACACCTGGAGTACTGTGTGCAGTTCTGGAGGCCTCACTTCAAGAAGGACGTAGATAAAATTGAAAGGGTACAGAGGAGAGCGACGAAGATGATCTGGGGCCAGGGGACCAAGCCCTATGAAGATAGGTTGAGGGACTTGGGAATGTTCAACCTGGAGAAAAGGAGGTTGAGAGGTGACATGATAGCGCTCTTGAAGTATTTGAAAGGTTGTCACTTGGAGGAGGGCAGGATGCTGTTTCTGTTGGCTGCAGAGGAGAGGACACGCAGTAATGGGTTTAAACTTCAAATACAACTATATAGGCTAAAAGGTAAAGGTAAAGGTATCCCCTGTGCAAGCACCGAGTCATGTCTGACCCTTGGGGTGACGCCCTCCAGCGTTTTCATGGCAGACTCAATACGGGGTGGTTTGCCAGTGCCTTCCCCAGTCATTACCGTTTTACCCCCCAGCAAGCTGGGTACTCATTTTACCGACCTCGGAAGGATGTAAGGCTGAGTCAACCTTGAGCCGGCTGCTGGGATCGAACTCCCAGCCTCATGGGCAAAGCTTTCAGACAGCTGCCTTACCACTCTGCGCCACAAGAGGCTCTTATATAGGCTAGATATCAGGAAAAACATTTTCACAGTCAGATTAGTTCAGCAGTGGAATAGGCTGCCTAAGGAGGTGGTGAGCTCCCCCTCACTGGCAGTCTTCAAGCAAAGGTTGGATACACACTTTTCTTGGATGCTTTAGGATGCTTAGGGCTGATCCTGCATTGAGCAGGGGGTTGGACTAGATGGCCTGTATGGCCCCTTCCAACTCTATGATTCTATGATTCTATGATTTATTACTGCTTTCTTTTGCCATTTTAGCGATTTCCTTGAGAGTAATTTACTACCGGTAAAACATCTTAAACCAGTTCTCTTTTATGATTTGACTTCTTGTTAACTTATTCACGTTTTCCCATGTGTTTTCCCATTCTTCCACTGTAATCACTTTTTAAAAATTCCTCATCCACTTAATTGCACAAGTTTTGATCACTTCTGTTTCGGTCTCATATTTTAACAATATCCTGTATATGTGGCCTTGCAAATGCGATTTCTGTTGCAGGAAAATTTCCTTGAATTCTGTGAGTTCCATCTTTATACTATCCTGAGTTTTAAATTCTGTTTTAAACCTGGATTTTAATTTATATTCTAACCATTTTATTGAAAATCCTTCTTGGGTTAATGTTTGCAGATCTTTCATTTTCTTTGTTTTTGATATAATATCTTAATATTTAAGACATGTGATCCTAGCTTGCTGAGAAAAAGTTATATATGCCTCTACTGGTGATTTTAGCTTAGAGGGGGTAGGAGAAAGATATAAAGTCTTTCTTCATATTTTGCCATATTTTAACAGCCCCCTGTTCTTAAGCCCAGCAGAAGGGCTTCTCAGTGTGGCTGCAACTTTGTGCACATGTCCACCCGTTGCCTTGACTGATTTCCTGCTTTCCAAAGCTTCGGCGAAGCTCTGTTTGACTGATTCCCAGCTTGACCTTGGTAAAGATAAACGACAACTCTTTCGGTTCTCCTTTGGACTTCATCAGCTAACAATTCCTGATAAGACCCGGACTGGACTTTTGACTACTCTCTGGTAAACGCTTTGAACTTGCTTGACTCGGTAACCGTGCTTGCCCTTGCACTAACCCTGCGTGTGCCCGGCTAGGGCAGCACAGTTATTCCATGTAGAAATATTTTAGTCTTGGACTTGCTGATCTTGTATCCCGCATATCTGCCAAATAAATTTATTAGTTCATACAATGTTGGAATCAAAGTCATCGTCTACGTAGCATTTTATTCTAAACTCTTCGTTTCCTACTTTAAGCCCTTTTATATCATCTGATGCATGTATTTTTGTTGCCAGCATTTCCAGAATTAGATTGAAGAGTAGCGGGTGATAGCAGGCAGCCATGTTTTGTCCTTCTTTTGATTTTAATGATATCTTCTGTCAGCATACTGTTTACTAGGATTCTTGCCTCTTTTTGATTTTGGGAATAGATTTTGGCCACCTACTTCAAAAAAATGTCTCCACAGTCCAAACTTTGCAGCGTTTCCGTTCGGAAATTCCAGAGGACATCGTTGAATGCTTTTTCAGCATCAAGAAAAAGAAATGCTATCTGGAGTTTTTGCTGTTTGGCAAAATCCATTGCCCTTAAGACAAATTTTATATTATGCCTCATTAATCTTCTGGGCATAAAGCCCGTTTGATCTGTATTCACCACTTCTCCAATACATTTTAAAAATATTTCTGCTAATGTTTTTGTAAATATTTTATAATCATTATTTAACAGTGATATGGGCCTATGTGAGTGAGGAGAAAGGCGATCTCCCCCTTCATTAAAAATTAAAGAAATGCTAGTTTGGTTCCATGAGTCTGGTAACTTTTTGTTTCCTTCCTCAATTACTTCATTTAATAATAGGAGCACTATTGGAGTAACCACATGTGCAAATTTTCTGTAATAGATCGATGTTAGACCATCTGGCACTGGCACTTTTTGAACTTTAGTTGACTTTATTGCTTCATGTATTTCCTGAGTTGTTATCTTTTGGTTTAAAATTCTTATAGGATAGTCCATAAACTGTTTTTTTGGTATATCTTTAAAAAACGTGGCGTTGTCTGTTAGATTTTCTTCTTCAACTGCTGAAAGAATTTAGTAAGGCATTATTGTATTTCTAGTTCATTAATATACTCTTTTCCTTCAGTTTTTAGTTTGTTTATGCTTTGTTTTTGTGATTTCACTCTTAGTTTCTGCACCAGCCATCTGCCTGGTTTGTTTCCCCACTCAAATTCTTTTTGCTTCAGATACTCCAGTTTTTTTCTCATGTCTTCCATTTCAATGTGATCTCTTTCAGGCCTAAGTAATCTTATCTGCCTAGCAATTTTCTTTGTTTTTCTTACTTGATGATCTTGTTCTAGTTTCTTAAGCGTTTTAAGGATTCTTTCCAGATCTTCCTTTTTTTTCTTTATCCTTTTTGGATTCACATAAGATAGAGAGCCAGTTTGGTGTAGTGGTTAGGAGTTCAGACTTCTAATCTGGCATGCCGGGTTCGATTCTGCACTCCCCCACATGCAACCAGCTGGGTGACCTTGGGCTCGCCACGGCACTGATAAAACTGTTCTGACCGGGCAGTGATATCAGGGCTCTCTCAGCCTCACGCACCCCACAGGGTGTCTGTTGTGGGGAGAGGAATGGGAAGGCGCTTTGAGCCTCCTTCGGGTAGGGAAAAGCAGCATATAAGAACCAACTCTTCTTCTTCTTCTTCTTCTTCTTCTTCTTCTTCTTCTTCTTCTTCTTCTGCCTCTCATAAAGGCCTTACTTGTATCCCACACAGTTGTCATTGACATTTCTAGAGTAATATTCAAATGAAAATATCCTGCAGGTCTGCTTCACATTTTTCCCTAATTTTGTAGTCTTCCAATATAAAGTTGTTCATTTTCCATCTCCTTCTCCCTGTTCTCTTGTATATATACTCCATCCAGATAGGGTTATGATCAGCAAACGTATTAGCTAGTATTTCTATTCCGGATATTTTTGGCAATAAATATGCTGACGATCAGCATTGGTCTATTCTGGAGTAGGTGGCGTGTCTATGAGAAAAAAAAGTATATTCCCTTTTCTTTGGATGTCTTGCTCTCCAGACGTTTGTTAATCCAAATTGTACGAAATTCCTCAAAGCTGCTTTGGGAAATTTCGAGCGGGTTTTCTTCTTAGATTTGTCTAGATTTAAGTCCGAAATTGCATTGAAATCTCCAATAATCAGCAGATTATTCTCTATCATCTCTGAATGTTGTGAAAAGAAATCCTCTTAGAACTTATCTTTTTTGTTGTTTGGAGCGTATAAGTTATCAAGGAGTAACTTTTGACTGTCTGGTAAGATAATTTTTAGTGATATGAAATGACCCTCTATATCTTGGCAAAACATTTCTGCCTTCAAGTTTGGGTTTACTAAGTATGTTACAACTTCTCTTTTCTTTACGTTTGCTGAGGCTATGAATTCTTGTCCTAGTTTTTTCGATGTTTTTGATAAATGTTGATGTTTAATCAATAAATGTTGATGTTTAATCTTGTAGGCATATAATATCTGGTTTTAATCTTTTGAGCTGGTTAAAGATTTTCTGTCGTTTAATATGTTCAAACCATTAACGTTAACTGAAATAATTTTCAGCATTTCCATATTCAATTATAAATTTTATATAATACAATGATCTACTATATCCAAAAGATCTCACTGTTGTTTATACTTCTATTTTGTTGAACGTTGTTGTGTTTGTTGTTGATCTTTGTCCGAAGTGAGGTATTGGCCAACTCTTGTGCTTGTTGAACCATTTTTATGGTTTTCCTACCCGATGGCAGTATCACCTCTAGAGCAGTGGTCCTCAACCTTTTTATCACCAGGGACCACTCAACACTTGACAATTTTACTGAGGCCCAGAGGTGGGGGGGTAGTTTACTCCTCTACTCTCAACCACTGCCCTAATGCTCTCTGATCATTATGGTAATGTTTAAACATCCCTTCAAAATAAGATACAGACACGCCACAACAATGAACATAAGGAACATTTTATTTTCATGGAAATTTTAACTCATGACAATGACAAATCAATGGGAACCCTGAGCTTGTTTCTCTGCAACGAAATAGTCCCATCTGGGAGTGATGGGAGACAATGACACCCGAAGTGTGTTGTAAAGGGCCGGGGGGGGGGATGAAGTAAAGGGGGGAGAAGGCATCCTTCACAGCCCACCTCCAATTAGTCCATGGACCACATGTGGTCCGTAGCCCACATGTTGGGGATCGCTACTCTAGAGCACATGGAATTCTCCAGAAATATTGTATGTTCTTCCTTAATAAGATTTGTCTTAGGAAGTAGAATTGAGCTCTCTTACATAGTGTTTCAGCTGGGAGATACTGCAACATTTGTATTTCTTGTTTGTCTATTTTGAATGGTTCTGTACGATTTTTAAGTTAGAATGTGTTTTTTGTCCTTTTACAAGTAAAGCTAGTCAGTATATCCCTTGGCTGATCAAAAACTGGAGAAGATGTTAGGCATAAACTTCAGCATGAATGAGGAATATTTCTTACTGAGCTTTATTCCGGACAATGTTCAGCCAGAAATGAAACCTTTATTTTTTCATGCAACGACAGCGGCAAGAATGGTAATAGCTAAAAAATGGAAAAGAAAAGAAATTCCTACAATAGACATGTGGCTAGAGAAACTAACTGAATTGGCGAAAATGACCAGACTAATGACTTTAATAAATTTCCGAGAAGAGAGGAGATTTATAGAAATGGTTCCTGGATTATCAATCAAATAGATGAAGAGCAAATAAGACCATGAGAATGTATAGATGTCAGTTCAAAAAGCAGTTTAAGTATTAGGACTAGAGTGCTGGATTAATATAAGTAAGCAATCCAAGAGGCAAGAAAAATATATGTTAGGAATCAAAGATTAAGAGTTTAGGACAGGGGTAGTCAAACTGCGGCCCTCCAGATGTCCATGGACTACAATTCCCAGGAGAATTGTAGAATTGTAGTCCATGGACATCTGGAGGGCCGCAGTTTGACTACCCCTGGTTTAGGAAGATATATCTCAGTTAATGTAATAAATAAAAAAATAATAAGAGAATTATAGACGCATTCACAGAAGAGTGGTAACTTAGGGTGTTAAAGATTAGAAGATGGGTCAATATGTGGAGTAATTTATGTTATTAATAATAGGAATATGTGTTTTACAAAATTTAAACATATATTACATGGTTATATTATTGTAATATTATCTGTACACAGCCCGTGGAGCCACGGGCGCCACGGACTGAATAAAAGAGTAAGGGGTAGTGGGGAGGAGTTAGGGTGGGACCGGTCCGGGATAAAAACTCGGAGGGGCGAATCAGGAGCCACGAAGCGTTCGGCCGCGTTCGGCCGCGCTGCCTTCTCCCGGCCGCCGGAGCGGCCTCATGGTGTCGTAGACGCCGCGAGGCCGCTCCGGCGGCCGGGAGAAGGCTTGGGGGAGCTTCGGGGGCGGGTGGCCCTTGGCGGGTGGGCCTGGACGCCTTCTCTCGGCCGCCGGAGTGGCTTCGTGGCGTTGTAGACGCCGCAAGGCCGCTCCACCGGCCGAGAGAAGGCTTGGGGGAGCTTCGGGGGCGGGTGGGCCTGGGCGGGTGGCCCTGCGTCAAACCGCTGCCTTTGCCTTCGCCTCCGCCGCCGCTCAAGCCGCCGCCGCCTCCGCCATCAAGCCGCCGCTGCCTCCGCCGCCGCTCAAGCCTCTCTGCAGAAAATGGACGCCAGCAAGAAGACGCCGCAATGAGTAAGTGATCTTTTACTCTTCCCCAGCCTCCTAGCGCCCATTGTATTTAGGATACAATGGGCTTTTTTACTAGTAAAATATAAAATGCTATGGTGTATTCACATATTGACATTTATAACGATAAGAATAAATATTATTTTTTAAAAAAACACTATTGCCGGAGCACGTAGAACATGCTCTTCCATCTTTTTTGATATCTATCCCCCAGCAAGAAGGATCCCGGAGTACTTTACATCTTTAAAATAGTCTTCCCTGAAGCGATTTTTTATGCTAGCAAGGCTAAACCTCCTACCAACGGTAGTGACCAATGGTCGATATGCTAAAATCTGATATGCTGATAGACTCTTCTCATGTCCTGCCAAGAAACCTGAGTCATTGAAACAAATTCTCCTCTTTTGTGAGCAACACAACCATCTTAGAGAATGTTACATATATACTCTCCTGCAGGCGAGCAAGATTCATGGGCCCTTGAAAGTAGTGCACTCTCTTTTACTGGATCACAATCCTCAAGTAACCGAAGGCATTTCAAAATTCCTCCACGGGATTTTCTCCAAGTTATCTGGGAGTTCAATTGCTTTGTCTTTTATTTAGATGTTTTGCTATGATTATGCCAATAAAGGTGTTTGACTTTGACTTTGATACAATATATTGATATATTGAAGGTGTTATCAATTAAGCAGTGTTTAGTTTAATTATTCTAACTCTGCCCTTTACTTGATCTTCACTGAAGTTATTTGTATAGTCTTGGTATTAAGACAGTTTTTGGCTCTTCTTAGAATCTCTGGTTAGAAAGCAAATGTGTCCAAGATCATCATTATTATTTATTTATTTATTTATTTATTTATCATACTTATATACCGCCCTCCCCGGAGGCTCAGGGCGGTTTACATCATAACAGAGAACAATACATAAAACAGTCTGTAACATGTATAACTGATAACTAATAATTGTAACCAAAATAACAGCACAATATAACGGTATAACAATATAGTACTACAAACAGGTCCAGGGCTTATTGATGGGATTCTGAGGGGGGTGGTTTATTTATTGAATTCTGAGGGGGGGGGGTGGGGGGGGAGCAGGGGCCCTTGGTCGCTGTTGATTATGTCTGGTCTCAGCCAAATGCCTGGTGGAGGAGCTCCTTTTTGCAGGCCCTGCGGAACTGTTTAAGCTCCGTCAGGGCCCTGATCTCTTCTGGGAGCTCGTTCCACCAGGTAGGGGCCAGAACAGAGAATGCTCTGGCCCTGGTCGAGACCAGACGGACTTCTTTAGGGCCAGGGATCCTTAGCTGGTTGGTGGTAGTAGAGCGCAGAGCTCTTTTGGGGGCATAGGCGGGGAGGCGGTCCCTCAGGTACACTGGGCCCTGACCGCGTATGGCCTTGAAGGTAATAACCAGAACCTTTAGTCTGATCCGGAATTCAACTGGTAACCATTGCAGCTGGTGGAGAATAGGCCGGATATGAGACCTCCACGGTGTTGCTGTGAGGATCCTGGCTGCTGCATTTTGAACCAGTTGTAGTTTCCGGGTCAGGGCTGAGGGCAGGCCTGCGTAGAGCGAGTTACAAAAGTCCAGTCTAGAGGTGACCGTCGCATGGATCACTGTGGCTAGATGTTCCGGGGCCAGGTAGGGCGCTAGTAGTTTGGCTTGGCGGAGATGGTAAAATGCCAGCCGCGCTACCTTTGTGATCTGGGCCTCCATTGTGAGGGAGGCGTCCAGAATCACGCCTAGGTTCCTGGCGGAGTAAGCCGTAGAGAGCTGCACGCCATCCAGGGTAGGCAGGCGCGCTTCCTCACATGGCCCCTTCCTACCCAGCCACAGGACCTCCGTCTTTGAAGGATTGAGCTTCAGACGACTCTGCTTGAGCCATCTCGTCACTGCTTCCAGGCAGCTGGCTAATGCTTCTGGGGGAGAGTCAGGGCGGCCATCCATCAGGAGGAAGAGCTGGGTGTCATCTGCATATTGGTGGCAACCCAGCCCAAACTTCCGTACCAGTTGTGCGAGAGGGCGCATGAAGATGTTAAATAGGATAGGAGAGAGGACCGCTCCTTGTGGGACTCCACAAGTAAGTTGCCGGCGGTCTGATGTTTTCTCTCCTATTGCAACCCTCTGTCCACGATCCTGAAGGAAGGAGATCAGCCATTGAAGGGCTGTCCCTTGTATTCCAGCATCGATGAGGCGGCGAGCTAGAAGCTCGTGATCGACTGTGTCGAACGCCGCTGAGAGGTCTAATAATATCAGCAGTGCCGACCCGCCTCGGTCCAACTGGCGACGGAGGTCGTCCGTCAGGGCGACTAGCGTTGTCTCTACCCCATGGCCAGGCCGGAAGCCAGACTGGGATGGGTCTAGGACCGAAGCTTCTTCCAGGTACTCCGTCAGTTGGTTTGCGACTGCCCTTTCTATCGTCTTGCCCAGAAATGCTAGGTGCGAGACGGGCCTGTAGTTGTTAGGCTCTTGTGGATTTAGAGATGTTTTTTTCAACAGTGGACGTACCACGGCCTCTTTCAAACCCTCCGGGAATTCTCCTGTTGTGAGAGATAGGTTGATTATCTCCCGGAGGGGGCCCTTTATTCTTATGCCGGCTGTTTTTAAGAGCCAGGATGGGCAAGGGTCTAGTGGGCATGTAGTTGGTCTTGTTGTCGCTAGTATCCTGTCCACTTCGGCCAGCGTGAGTCGTCTGAAGTTACTCATAGTTTTCTCCAAAGACGGCCAAGGGGCCTCTAGTTCACTTTTTGTATCTAAGGTTGGAGGGAGGTCGTGGCGGAGTGTCGAGATTTTGTCTGCAAAATGGCTCGCAAATGCCTCACAGCTGATGTCCAATTGGCTACTGTTTTGTTGCCCTTCAATCAGGGCAGTGAGGGATCGAACTACCTTAAACAATTGAGCTGGGCGTGAGTCTGCAGATGCGATGGTAGCCGAGTAAAAATTGCGTTTTACTGACTTCACCGCCATCTCATAGGCTTTCATCTGCATTCTATAAGATGTTCTCGAGGCTTCGTCACGAGTCTTCCTCCAAACTCGCTCTAGCCGTCTCAGTTCCCGTTTCTTGTCGCGAAGCTCCTCGGTGTACCAGGGAGCTCGCTTGAGACGGAGCCGGAGAGGGCGTCGGGGAGCTATCTCATCAATGGCAGTCAGCAGTCTGTCATGCCAGTCACTGACCAGGCCATTGAGAGAAGTGCCGGGAGGCATTGGTTCCCGCAGAGCGTTCAGGAATCCTATTGGATCCATAAGTCTCCGCGGGCGAGCTAAAATTTGCTCGGCGCCCAACTGAGGAGGTGGTGGAAGCCTTAGCCGAGCCTTTAGAGCATAGTGGTCTGACCATGGCACGGCTGTTGTTGTGACCAGATCCACATCCAAACCTACGCCGAAAATAAGGTCCAGGGTGTGGCCTGCTTGATGGGTGGGGCCAACAACAAATTGCGAGAGCCCCAGTGTTGCCATGGTTGACACTAGGTCCTGTCCAGTTCTAGAGGACAGTAGCTCAGCATGGACGTTAAAGTCCCCCAGGACTAGTAGACTGGAGAACTGTAGCGTCCAGGCCGCCACCGCCTCTAGCAGGGCAGGCAGGGCATCTGGTGGTGCAGTGGGCGCGCGGTATACTAACCAGATGGCCACGCTCTCGGTTGATCCCCATCCGAGGCCAACACATTCAATGCCTGGTATTGACGGCGCAGGGAGGGCTCTAAAGGAGAAAGCCTCTCGGGTTAGGATTGCCACCCCTCCTCCCCGCCCCGCTGTCCGGGACTGGTGGAGGACAGAGAACCCAGCAGGGGCTAGGTCTTTGAGGGCAACTGTCTCCCCTTCCCTGGTCCAGGTTTCTGTCAAGCACGCCAGGTCCGCTCTTTGCTCTACAAAGTAGTTTTGCAGCGTAGAGGTTTTGTTGTTTATTGACCTGGCGTTGCACAGCACCAGTGTCAGAGGCGGGTTGTTTACCTTTGCCTCCACCCTAGTGTCACGAGGGATGGGGCGGAGTCTGGAGGGGGCCTGAGTATGTTTGGTTTTCGGCCCCCTTGGTTTGATGTACCTCCGCCATCCGCTGTCCCTGCCTTTGCCCCTTATTATTGGGATCCCTGACCCTATCAAGGCCCCTGCTTTTCCTCCTTCTTCAGATTTGTTAGGCATTGTGAGCTCTATGGACACTGTTGGTTCAATTCTTGGTTCAGTGGTTTGGCTGGGGTTGATTGTTAAACCCCGGTTCTGTCTTTGTGTGTGTGAGTTTGTGTATCTGTGGGAGGTTGGCCCTGATCGCTAATTACAGCCTCTCAGGGCTTCCCAGTTCCACTTGTGTAGTTATGTGTTGGGTGTAGGATGTGTATCGTTGTGGGAGCCTGGAGGGGTAGTCCCGATCGCCTATTGTGGCACCTCAGGGTTGCCCAATCCAGGGGTGTGTGGTGTATGAGTGATCTGTGTGTTATTTCATGTTGGGTTGGGACTGAGGTTTATGAATTGGGTGTGGTTCAGTTGGATGGTAGGGTTGTTTGGTAAGTGGGGGGCAAGTTATTGGGTTGGTTGGTAAGTTGGGCTAATTGGTTGATTGAGCTAATTTCCTCAGGCTGGGTTGGGTGTTCAATTGATGGTGATTGATTGTTTAATTGGTAGGATTGATTATTTGGGTGGTTTTGGGGTAGAATCAGTTGTTTGGGGTGGGGGTTAGTTATTTAATTGGTAGAATTAATTGTTTTGGGTGGGTTTGGGGTAGGTCAGTTGATGGTGTTTAATTGTGTTGGGTTTATTGTTTTGGCTGATTGCTGGGTGGATATGTTGATTTAATTTGGTATGGCTGGGTAGGGGGGTGGGGATAAGTCAGGTGTGGGTTGGTAGCTAGTGAAGGTTGGGCTATCTTTGACTCCCTCTTGATTCCTCCTCTTTTTTGATTTTGGAGTATTTCCTTTCTCCCTCTCCCCTCTCCTTTTCTTTATTTCAGTCCTTTCTCCTCTCACTTTCTCCTTCCCTTCCCGTTTTTCTCTTCTTTCCCCCTCCCCTCCCCTCCCCCTCCCCTTCCCCCCTCCCCTTTTCTTTATTTCAGTCCTTTCTCCTCTCACTTTCTCCTTCCCTTCCTGTTTTTTTTCCTTCTTTCCCCCCTCCCCTTCCCCCCTCCCCTTTTCTTTATTTCAGTCCTTTCTCCTCTCACTTTCTCCTTCCCTTCGTGTTTTTTTTCCTTCTTTCCCCCCTCCCCTTCCCCCCTCCCCTTTTCTTTATTTCAGTCCTTTCTCCTCTCACTTTCTCCTTCCCTTCCTGTTTTTTTTTCCTTCTTTCCCCCCTCCCCTTCCCCCCTCTCCTTTTCTTTATTTCAGTCCTTTCTCCTCTCACTTTCTCTTTCCCTTCCCGTTTTTCTCTTCTTTCCCCCTCCCCTCCCCTCCCCTTCCCCCTCCCCTTCCCCCCTCCCCTTTTCTTTATTTCAGTCCTTTCTCCTCTCACTTTCTCCTTCCCTTCCTGTTTTTTTTCCTTCTTTCCCCCCTCCCCTTCCCCCCTCCCCTTTTCTTTATTTCAGTCCTTTCTCCTCTCACTTTCTCCTTCCCTTCCTGTTTTTTTCCTTCTTTCCGCCCTCCCCTCCCCCCTGTGTATTATGTCTGTGTATTTCAGTTTGTGAAAGCTAAATGTGCCTTTTATCTTGGGTGAAAAGGGATAATTTTATGTTGAAAGGAGAAAGGAGAGTGGGACCACCCAATATTCCTGACTCTCCCTTCTTTCACAGTTTCTGATTTTCCTTTGATGGTGTCCACTACACAAGTTAGTGGGTTTTGCTGGCAGTGTTTTATATCCCCAGAGAGTTGGCTTCTATGGGGTAGCTATAAGATTGAAAGACCTTGATGTTGTAAAACTGCGCTATGCTGTGAAATGTTGTTAAGGATTGATACCTGAATTACTCTCCTTTTAATGTGAGCAAAAAGTTTTTGTATGTTTAAATGGAAGCTGAAATGATTTATTGCACTCTTGAGAAATTTTTGTGGGGGCAAATTTAAAATCATGGAACACATAGTATCTGTGAATGGCATTATATATCAAGAAGATGGTTAGATGTTAAAATCTTGAGTGAATTTTCCCCTTATTGACTGACTATTGAGCCCACTACTTGTTGGGCCCACTTTGTAAAAATCATCCATGTCTACAAGCCTCCATTGGAGGGGATTTTAGCTGTTTATCTTTCAAGTTAATTTATTCAGTTGTCCAAAAGTATTTCAGAAAACAAGTCAGTTGTAGTATTCTGTATTTTAATGTGTTGAAAGTCAGTTTATGTCTTAACAAGAACTAATAAATTACAAATGACTTGCCTAGAAGTGTAAATGGTCTGTTTAAATCTGAGCAGACCCCAGAAAGGTCTCTCCCTCTAGATCTTGTGGTGTGATATATGAGAAATGGCATGGTGGGTTCCCGATGTCCCACCAGGCCAAAAATTATTGGGTGCAAAGAATCCAAAATAGCTTGTCTATAATTTAGAAATTTCGCCCAAGGGCTGAAAATGCCACAACAATGCTCTCATGACCCTCCCTCCCCCTCTTCCCTCTAGCCCAGGGAAGGAATGTTATCTCTATGCCTCTGTGCTTAGAGAGAGAGAGAAAAGAAATAAAAGCGCTAGAAATGTTGTGTTTTAAAATCTGATGGGGGGGGGGGGAATAAAAAGAATGTCTTTCCTTGCAGGGAAACCGGGGAAGTAAAAGATTTAGCATTCAACTAAATGATTGTAGAGCCTCTTGTGGCGCAGTGGTAAGGCAGCAGAAATGTTGTCTGAAAGCTCTGCCCATGAGGTTGGGAGTTCAATTTCAGCAGCCGGCTCAAGGTCGACTCAACCTTCCATTCTTCCGAGGTCAGTAAAATGATTACCCAGCTTGCTGGGGGGTAAACGGTAATGACTGGGGAAGGCACTGGCAAACCACCCCGTATTGAGTCTGCCATGAAAACGTTAGAGGGTCAGACATGACCCGGTGCTTGCACAGGGGATACCTTTACCTGGCATCAATACTTAAGGTAATTGCAAATATTTTAAAACAATTTGAATTGAAGAATTTAAGAGCTGCAAATGTTAAGATAAAGTGTGTTTCTTCCACCGCCCCCCCTACTGTTTAAAAAAAATGGGGCTAAAGTAGCTGCAAATGTCAGGTATTCCGTTAGTTGGTTAGCGACAGCCCTTTCTACCATCTTCCCCAGAAACGCTAAGTGCAAGACGGTTCAATAATTATTAGGCTCTTGCGGATCTAGAGATTTTTTTTCAGCAGTGGACTTACCACAGCCTCTTTCAAACCCTCTGGGAATTTTCCCATTGTGAGAGATAGATTATCTCCCAGAGGGGGCCCTTTATCCCAATGTCAGCTGTTTTTAAGAGCCAGGATAGGTAAGGATCTAGTGGGCATGTGGTTGGTCTTGCTGTTGCTAGCATCCTGTCCACTTCAGTCAGTGTGAGTCATCTGAAGTTACTCAGAGTTTTCTCCAAAGACAGCCAAGGGGCCTCTAGCTCACTTTCTGGATCTAAGGTTGGGGGAAGGTCGTGGCGGAGTGTCGAGATTTTATCTGCAAAGTAACTTGCAAATGCCTCACAGCTGATATCCAATTGGCTACTGTTTTGTTGCCCTTCAACCAGGTCAGTGAGAGATCGAACTACCTTAAATAATTGAGCCAGGCGTTAGTCTGCAGAAACGATGGTAGCCGAGTAAAAGTTGCATTTTACCGACTTCACTGCCATCTCATAGGCCTTTATCTGCATTCTATAAGATGTTCTCAAGTCTTCATCATGAACCTTCCTCCAAACTCGCTCTAGCCGTCTCAGTTCCTGTTTCTTATTGCTAAGCTCCTCGCTGTACCAGGGCGCCCGCTTGAGACGGGGCCGGAGATGGTTTCGGGGAGCTATCAATGACAGTCAGCAGTCTGTCATGCCAGTCACTGACCAGGCCATTGAGAGAAGTGCCGGGAGGCATTGGTTCCCGCAGAGCATTCAAGAAACCAATTGGATCAATAAGTCTCCACGGGCGAGCTAAAATTTGCTCGGCGCCCAACTGAGGAGGGAGTGGTAGCCATAGCTGAGCCTTCAGGGCATAGTGGTCTGACCATGGCACGGCAGTCACCATGACCAGATCCACATTCAGACCTACGCCGAAAATAAGGTCCAGGGTGTGACCTGCTTGATGGGTGGGGCCAACAAGAAACTGCAAGAACCATAGTGTCACCATGGTTGACACCAGGTCCTGTCCAGTTCTGGAGGACGGCAGCTCAGCATGGACGTTAAAGTCTCCCAAGACTAACAGTCTTGGAAACTGTAGCATCCAGGCCGCCACCGCCTCTAGCAGGGCAGGTAGGGCATCTGCTGGTACATTGGGCACGTGGTATACCATCCAGATAGCCACACTCTCGATTGATCCCCATCTGAGGCTAACACATTCAATACCTGATATTGATGGTGCAGGAAGGGCCCTGAAAGAGAAAGCCTCTTGCGTCAAGATTGCCACCCCTCCTCCCCGCCCCACTGTCCGAGACTGGTGGAAGACAGAGAACTCAGTAGGGGCTAGGCCTTTGAGGGCAACTGTCTCACCCTCCCTTGTCCAGGTTTCTGTCATGCACGTCAGGTCCGCTGTTTGTTCTGCAAAGTAGTTTTACAGGGTAGAGGTTTCGTTGTTTATTGACCTGGCGTTGCACAGCACCAGTGTCGGAAGCGGGTTGTTTACCTTTGCCTCCACCCTAGTTTCATGAGGGATGGGGCGGAGTCTGGAGGGGCCCGAGTATGGTTGGTTTTCAGGCCCCTTGGATTGGCATATCTCCGCCATCTGCTGTCCCGGCCTTTGCCCCTTATTATTGGGATCTCTGACCTTTTAAGGGCCCCTGTTTCTTCTTCTTCCTCATTTTTTTTAGACATTATAGGCTCCATGGACACTGTTGGTTTTGGTTCTTAGTTCTGCGGTTTAGCTAGGGTTGTTGTCAAACCTTGGTTCTGTGCTTATTGTTTGGTTTTGATTTGTGTGTCGCTGTTTTGTGTATTTGGGAAGGTTGGCCCTAATCACTGTTAATGGCATCTCAGGGCCTTCCAGTTCCAGTTATGTACAGTTATGTATTATGTGTAGGGTGTGTGTTGTTGTGTGTATCTGGAGAGGTGGCCCTGATCGCCTGTTGTGACACCTCAGGGTTGCCCAGTCCAGGGTTGTGTAGTGTGTGGAGTATGTGTGATCTGGGGGTTATTTCATGTTAGGGTTTGGGACTGAAAGGTTTGTGGTTTGGGTGGGATTGGGGTGGACAGTTTGGGTTGGTTGGTAAGTAAGGGTGATTTGTTAGGTTGGCATAATTAATTGTTTGGGTGGGCTTGGGTAGCTCAGTTGACAGAATTTGGTTGATTAATTGGTGGAATTGTTGTGGGTGAGTTTGGGATACACCAATTGGGTTGGGATAGGTTAATTGATTGGATGGGTAGATGGGTATATTTAATTTGGAATCACTCAGATGGGAGGTGGTGATCTGTTGTGGGTTAGTAGTTGGGTAAATTGATTGGAGGCTAAGTCCTCTTCCTTTCCCTATTGTTCTTGTTATCCCTCTCCCCCAATTTTTAGTGTTTTTTCTCTTTCCCTGCCTTTTCTCTATCTCCCTCCCTCTCCCACTTTCCTTCCCCTCTTTCCCCCCTCCTTTCTGTTTCCCCTTTTTTGTGCATACTACAGTGTTCCCACCTGATTCTTCTCCAAATTTCTAGTAGTTTGTCTGATGTCTTCTGCTTTTTTCCACCCCTCTCTTTCCCCTTCTTCCCCCTCCCCTCCTTCCCCTGTTTTCTGTATATACAGGTTCCCCCCCCCGCGCTTGATTTCTTCTCACCTAATTTATTCCCACTCAGTTTGTAGGAGACCCTTCCCCCTCCTGGGAATAGAGTTATGTTCGTTATGACCATTTGTGTCCTCCTCCCTCCCCTTGCAAATAGGGATATTATTCCTGTTCAGAATAACTAGTAGTCTATTTGTTGACCCTTCCCCCTTCTGGGAATAATTTGAAGACCGTTTGCGTCTTCCTCCCTCCTCCTTACAAATAAAATATTTATGGCAAAATCCCCCCCCCCTCCCCCAGGGTTTGGTACTTCTCTTTTGTCTTTATTTTGTCTATGCAAGTGTTCCTGTCAGGATCAGTGCCTGGTCCTGCCATGGGTTGACCTGGGTTTCTCCATGTTTGGCTGCTTTGCATTTTATATTTCCTGCTGGGGCCTCTTTATAACCCAAGCCCCATATCTTATGCTTGCATGCCTGAAATCGAAACTATTTTGCTGTAGCCTGTTATCTCAGGGAGCTGTGAATTATTTGTCTTTTGAACCGGCCAGCCGGGTCTGCCTTTTGTAACCACAACATCTATCTCGTCCGGAGATGCCCAAGGACGTGTAAGAAGTAACACTTTGGTTTATGGTACCTGGTGCCCCCTCTCCCCCCTCCTTTGGGAACCTTCAAGGTTTGGGCGGGAGACTACTATTGAAAAGGGGTGGCAAATGTGATTTCAGGCAGAATTGACTTTTCTAGCTTAGGTGTATGAAGTAACTTCTCAATAAACGCTTTCTTTATTAAGAAGCTTGTTGTGAGTTCTTGCAACGCTTGACAGTTCCTTTTATTTTCCTCTTTCCTCTTTTTCATTTCTTTCTTTTACATAACAAGCACGCTGTAGGAGAGGGTCTTGTTCTGCTTGGCCAGCACAGGTGGGGAGCGTGGCACAGTATTGGAGGGCAGGCTGTAGCAGAGGGTCTAGCTGCGTTCAGGGGTGGTTATGGGTATGGGTGGTAGGTGCGGTGGGGCAATGTTGGGGCAAGCCGCAGCGGGGGTCCAGATCTGCCCAGACAGGAGCCTGGGTGAGTGGTGGGTGCGGCATGGAGGCAGCGAAGCAGAGGTGGTGAAGCCTTGGGCGTGAGCAGAGCGTGAGGGGCGTGGCACAAGAGTGGTGGGTAGTGGCTGCCGAGGGTCCGGCTCTGAACGGACGGCGGCGTTGGGTGTGAGTGGGGCGCGCGGCACGGGAGTGGTGGGCAGCTGCTGCCAAGGGTCCGGCTCTGAGCTGGCGGCATCCTTGGCATGAGCAGCAGGCACGGCGCGAGAGTCGTGGGCGCGGCACGAGAGCAGTGGCCAGTGGCCGCAGGCATGGGTGGTAGACGTAGCGGTGGTCAGGTTGCGGCTGAGGATCCGGCGCTACTCGGGCAGCTGTGGGTGGGGCCTTTTGTGGTGGAAAAGAAAAAAAAGAAATTAAAAGACTCCCGTGAAGGAAAGCTATGGCAAATCTAGACAGCATCCTAAAAAGCAGAGACATCACCTTGCCAACAAAAGTGCGTCTAGTCAAGGCTATGGTCTTCCCAGTTGCAATGTATGGCTGTGAATGTTGGACCATAAAGAAGGCCGAGTGTCAAAGAATTAAGGCTTTTGAACTCTGGTGCTGGGGAAGACTCTTGCGATTCCCTTGGACTGCAAGGTGAACAAAGCGGTTAGTCCTAGAGGAGATCTCCCTGGACTGCTCTTTAGAAGGCCAGATCCTGAAGATGAAACTCAAATACTTTGGCCACCTCATGAGAAGAAAGGACTCCCTGGAGAAGAGCCTAATGTTGGGAGCGATTGAGGGGATGATAGAGAATGAGATGGCTGGATGGAGTCACTGAAGCAGTTGGTGCAAGCTTAAATGGACTCCGGGGAATGGTAGAGGACAGAATGGCTTGGAGGATCTTTGTTTTTCTAACTCACCGCTCCCCTGAGGCTCGCGGCTGTCAAACGTGAAGAGAACTCGCAACAGGCTTCTTAATTTAAAGAAAGCTTTATTAGAAAGTACTACGCGCTAAGGACTGAGAAGTCAAATCTGACTAGAGTACAGATTTGCTTCAGCTTATCAATACAATTCTCCCGCTCAAAACTTGACAGTTCCCAAGGGAGGGGAGCAAGAGAAAAGACACATGTGTAATTAAAACAGGAATACATTCTCATAGCCTTGACAAGGTGATAACAAACCCAGGCTCAGCCGAGAGGCCACAACAAGTGATAAGGTTACAAAAACAAATTATTCACTTTTATGGTTAGCAAGAATACAGGACCTGGGGCAACCAGGCGCCAAGCAATATAACTGACATGGAGGAACTCAAGCTAATTTATGGCAGAGATTCTACAATCCTAACATCCCTCCGCACTAAACTAAACCTCCCCCACTCTAGCCCGCATCTACAGGACGAGGGCACTCAGGGAATGCGCGGTGGAAAGCCCGGAGGAGACGGGGTGCTTTGACATTTTCCGCCTCCACCCACTCTCTTTCTCCCGAAGGAAAATCCTTCCAATCCACTAAATATTGGAGGTGAACCTTGTGCACACGAGAGTCCAGGATTTGGTTGACTTCGTAGTGAGTGTCTTTATCAATGTAGACCGGTACTGGTGTTGAGGGCGGGGGGTGCCACACATCAGGCACAGGGGCTCGCCGCAGCAGGCTGGAATGAAAAACCAGATGTACATTCCTATAAGTTTTAGGCAAGCATAATTCCACAGTAACAGCATTGATCAGTTTCACAATTGGAAAAGGCCCCACATATTTGGGTCCCAGCTTTTTAGACTTTTGCTGACAGCGCAGATTCTTGGTGGACAGGTAAACGAGATCACCTACTTTCCACGCGGGGGCTGGTGCACGTTTTTTATCTGCCTGGGTTTTATAAGCCTGCTTTGCCTCCTCAAGGCTAGAGACAATGTCAGGCCAACCGTCCCTGATCGTTGCAGCCCACTTGGTGACTTCAGGGGCCTCAGTGGAGTTTAGATCCCAGGTGGGAGCAGCCTCCAAGTCTGTCCCGTACACCACATTAAAAGGAGACACTCCCGTGGAGGCATGCACCCCATTGTTGTATGCAAACTCGGCAAGGGGCAAAAGGGCAACCCAGTCATTTTGTTGGTGATTAATAAAACAGCGCAGATACTGTTCAAGAATTTGGTTCACCCTTTCAGTCTGGCCGTTGGATTCGGGGTGGTAGCCTGATGTCAGGGCTTGCTCCACCCCCAGCAACCTCAGGAGCTCCCGCCAGAACTTGGCAACGAACTGGGGGCCCCGATCCGTGAGCAGGCGCCTCGGGATCCCATGTAGGCGGATTACGTGGGTCACAAACATGGAGGCCAGTTTGGCCGCTGAGGGCAAGCCAGCACAAGGGATGAAATGGGCTTGCTTAGAAAATGCATCAACCACCACCCAGATTACCGTCTTGCCCTGGCTGGGAGGCAAGTCTGTGATAAAGTCCATGGTGACATCGGACCAAGGACGGGAGGGGGTGGGCAGGGGCTGCAGCAACCCCCGTTTCCTCCCCCCAGAGGGTTTAGAAACCAGACAGGTGGGACAGCCTTGCACGTACTTCTCCACATCGTTCCGCAATGTTGGCCACCAATAATGTCTCCTGACCAGGTGCAGAATTTTCACAAAACCAAAATGCCCTGCTGTTTTTGCATCATGGCAAAGTTTCAAAATGTCTCCACGCGCTGCCGCTGGGACGTAGAGGCGCTCCCCCTTAAAGAACAGGCCCCCCTTGTCGGTTAGGTCGGGGCGGAGGGAAGCAAATTCAGAGTCCAGTAACACCTCCTTCTGAACCCACCCACCAGGAATCGAGTTTCCCTTCTTTGTTTGACTGCGCGTCACTGCGGCCATTCCCAGTTGGGCAGGAGTGAAAACTGTGTCCACCAATGGGTCGCGCTTGCTGTTGTACTGGGGCAAGCGGGACAGGGCGTCCGCCAAAATGTTCATTTTGCCTGGCAGATGCTTGAGAGTAAAGTTGAACCTAGAGAAAAACTCCACCCACTGCATTTGCTTGGCAGAGAGTGAGCGGGGCTGCTTGAGTGCTTGGAGATTTTTATGGTCTGTCCAAACTACAAACAGGACGGCGGACCCTTCCAGCCAATGTCTCCAAGTGGCCAGGGCCAACTTTACAGCCGCTGCCTCTTTTTCCCAAATAGCCCAGTTACGTTCTGCACCGGAAAACTTCTTAGACAAATAAGCTAGTGGGTGTAACTTTCCATCCTCCCCCTCTTGTAGGATCACGGCCCCCATTGCCACATCCGAGGAATCTACTTGCACAGTGAATTGCTTAGCTGGGTCAGCATGTGCCAACACCGGCTCAGACGTAAACAGGAGCTTCAGATTGTCGAAAGCTTCCTGACAACAGGGGGTCCACTGGAGTGGGGCGCCTGGTCGACTGGCTGCTTTCCCCCCCTCCTTTGTTTTTAACAAGTCAGTCAGAGGCAATGCCACCTTGGCAAAACTAGGGATAAATGTCCTGTAAAAGTTTGCAAATCCTAAGAAACTTTGGAGTTGCCTTCGTGTCCGGGGTGGTTCCCATGCCAACAAGTCCCGCACCTTGCCCGGGTCCATTTCGACTCCCGCTTGAGAGACCCGGAAGCCCAGAAATTCCACCGCGTCCCGGTGGAACTCACACTTTGAAAGTTTAGCAAACAACTGGTGCTTGGCGTGCTTGCCCACATCTTCAGAATAGACCAAAATATCATCAATGTACACCAACACCCCCTGATACAACAAATCATGCATAATTTCATTGATCATGTTCATGAACACGCCCGGAGCGCCGGCGAGGCCGAACCGCATGACAGTGTACTCAAATTGGCCCAAGGGGGTGTTAAAAGCAGTCAGATATTCATGCCCCTTCTTTATTCGGACCCGGTAATAGGCTTCCCTCAGGTCCAGTTTTGTAAAAATCCGAGCCTTCCCCAAGTGACCCAGCAAATCCTTGATCAAAGGCAGCAGGTAAGCATTACAAGTGGAGACAGCGTTCAGCCCTCTGTAGTCCGTGCAGAGGCGCAAGGACCCGTCTTTCTTTTTCACGAAAAGGACCGGGGCCGCCAAGGGCGAAGTCGCAGGTCTGATAAATCCCCGGGTTAGGTTTTTGTCCAGAAAGTCCCTGAGTTCTTTCATCTCCCTCGGGCTCATCGAATAAAGTTTGGCTTTGGGAAGGGGCTCCCCTTTCTTTAGTTCTATGGCACAGTCGGTCTTGCGGTGGGGGAAGTTGATTGCATTCAGCCTCTGCAAACACATCTGCAAAGTCCTGATACTCCTGTGGGATGGCCACCCCCCCCCCCGGCGGACCCCATTGCGGCCACGGCCCGGTCGTTCTGAGCAAGCGGAGGTCGCACATGCCGCTTGCAATTGGGCGAGGAAAATTTCACCGTTCCCTTTTTCCACTTCACCGTGGCATCATGCTCCCGCAACCAATCCAACCCCAGAACACACGGGAACGCGGAGTGGGGCGCTACCAGGGGTTGAATCTGCTCCCAATGTTTCTCAACGTCCAAGTCCATGGGGAGCGTCTTTACCGTGGCCTCCCCCCCTGAAGCGCATTTTCCATCCAGTTGGGTAATGGGTAGGGGCTCCCCCAGCGGCACCCTGCCCACCCCCAAAGTCTCGGCTAGCGCTGGGCTTACTAGAGTCTGGGTACACCCTGAGTCCACAATGCAATGAACCCCCACTTTCCGTCCTGACTGGGGCTCTGTGAGGGTTGCAGGCAAAAGGATCAGGGGGGAATCACTCACCACTCGTTTGCCCCTGCCGTAGGCATGCTGGCGGGGCGCCTTTACAGCAGACCGTCTTCGTTTCCCGACTGCTCCTCCGATTGATCTTCCCCGTCCTGGCCGCTGCCCTCCTCCAATTCCTCCACCACAGTCGCGGCCCCAGCTGGAACGAGCAGGGACTTGGCACTTTTCTTCGGGGCCGATTTCTTGGCAGGGGACGCTTTGGTTGGGGTCCCTCCCGTTGGCTTGGCGCTGGGCGACGTTTTGGATGGGCATTGCGCGAGGAAGGGGCCAGCCTGACTGCAACCCAAGCACAATCCCTTCTCCATGCGCCGAGTACGCTCGCTCGGTTCCATTTTCGCCTTTGGTTTGACTTTCACGGGGGTAGAGGTCTTCGCCCCTGCCTTGCCGGCCACTCCTTGATACTCGGCCGCCCTTTCCAGGCGGCTCTCCATCTCTCCTGCCAGTTGGACCCAACCTGTCACCGTGAGGGGTTCTTCTAAGAGGAGGCACTTGCTGGACAAGTCCCCGGAGAGACCCCCCACGAACGCGTGCAGTCGTTGGGGCTCGGTCCAATCCGGCACAGCTGAGGACAGCTCCTTAAATTCCCTGGCATATTCGGCCACGGTCAGTTTCCCTTGCTTCAGGGATTTGAGTTTCTTCTCCGCCGTCTCCTTCTCGAACGGTTCCACGTACATCTGGCGCATGGTTCTCAAAAAATGATTGTAATTACGGACGGCTTTCGGGTTGTAACGGTACAAGTCCATGAACCATTTCGCTGCCTTCCCTTCCAGGCATTCTCCCACGAAACGCACGCGCTCGGCATCATCGTTGAAGGTAAATCCCATGTCCATCATGTAGGCTTGGAGATGCACCAGGAACGAAGGGAAGGTTGATGGGTCCCCCGAGAATTTAGCTTTGAACTTGTAGGTGCTCCGCATCTCCACTCCTCGGAGATGGGGAGGCAGTCGTCCCGGTCCCCAATCCATCGGGACCCTCGCTCCACGGCGCAAACCTCGACCTGCTCCTGCCGCTGCTCGTGCCGCCGCCGCTGCTCGTGCCGCCGCCGCTGCTCGTGCCGCCGCCGCTGCCCGCGCCACCGGCTGCTCTTCCAGATCCAGCCGGCCCGAGAGCTCTTGTAGCCAATTGGTCACCTTGTCCAATTTGTGCTGCAAATCGCGCATCTCTCCGGCAGGCTCCGACCCGTAGCTGGGCACCCCCAGTTGATCCGGCCACTGCTCATCCCCCATCAGGTGGTCGTATTTCGACAAGCGCCTGCGTTCGGTGATGTGCTTTTCCAGGAACTCAGCATGACCCGGAGTTGCCTCTCCCAAGGATCTGGTCATGGCCGAGTTGTACGGACCCACACCGGCTCCGTCGCTTTGGGAGAGGTCCCAATCCAGGCCCTCTCCCTGCTCAGTATAGATATTTCCTTCGTCCTGCATGTTGGCAGGCGAAAGGGGAGTGAGATTTGACTTAATGTCAAACGTGAAGAGAACTCGCAACAGGCTTCTTAATTTAAAGAAAGCTTTATTAGAAAGTACTACACGCTAAGGACTGAGAAGTCAAATTTGACTGGAGTACAGATTTGCTTCAGCTTATCAATACAATTCTCCCGCTCAAAACTTGACAGTTCCCAAGGGAGGGGAGCAAGAGAAAAGACACATGTGTAATTAAAACAGGAATACATTCTCATAGCCTTGACAAGGTGATAACAAACCCAGGCTTAGCCGAGAGGCCACAACAAGTGATAAGGTTACAAAAACAAATTATTCACTTTTATTGTTAGCAAGAATACAGGACCTGGGGCAACCAGGCGCCAAGCAATATAACTGACATGGAGGAACTCAAGCTAATTTATGACAGAGATTCTACAATCCTGACAGCGGCGGGTGACAACATGTAAAACCCCCATAAAACCCCTAATACATAAAAACACTAAAAACAATCCCCAAAGCCCCCAACCCACCCCTACTGATGGCGGCGGAACTATCCAGGAAACCAGGGGTCATTGCTGATGTAGAGGGCGGGGGCCCGATCTAAAAAGGGGATGCACCGGCCTCAACCATTAGCCTGGTGGAAGAGCTCCGTTTAGCAGGCCCTGAAGAAGGATAGTAAATCCTTCAGGGCCCGCAGCTCCTCCGGGAGCTCATTCCACCAGACTTTGTTTATTGAATCTATAACATATGCTGTATTATGTAGAGTATAATTCTCTGAGCTGGATACATACCAGACTACATAATTAAAATACTCACATATATGGGAAACATTATTATTATTATTATTATTATTATTATTATTATTATTATTATTATTATTATTATTATTGGATTTCTAACCTGTCGCTCCCCTGAGGCTCGCGGCGGGTAACAACATGTAAAAACCCCATAAAACCCCTAATACATAAAAACCCTAAAAACAATCCCCAACCCCGCCAACCCACTCCATCTGATGGCAGCGGAACTATCAGGGTCACTGCTGATATAGAGGGGGGGTGATCTAAAAAGGGAAAGCGCCGGCCTCAATCATAAGCCTGGCAGAAGAGCTCCGTTTTGCAGGCCCTACGGAAGGATAGCAACTTATCCAGGAGCTCATTTCACCAGGCGGGGGCCAGGATTGAAAAGGCCCTGGCCCTGGTCGAGGCCAGAAGCACCTCCCGGGGGCCAGGAACCACCAGTAAATTAGTCCCCACCGAGCGTAATGCCCTGCGGGGGTCATAAAGCGCCAGGCGATTCCTCAAGTATGTGGGTCCCAGACCACAGAGGGCCTTAAAGGTTAAAACCAAAACCTTGAACCTGATCCAGCTAGCAATCAGTAGCCAGTGCAGCTGCTTCAGCACTGGCTGGACACGGGCCCTCCCAGCTGTTCCTGTGAGGACCTTAGCAGCCACATTTTGTACCAGCTATAATTTCCGGATCAGGCGCAGGGGTAGGTCCGCATAGAGCGAGTTACAGAAATCTATTATGGAGGTGTCCGTCGCATGGATCACAGTGGCTAGGTGGTCAGGAGACAGATAGGGCACTAGTAGCCGGGCCTGGCGAAGATGGGAAAAAGCTTGGCCCACTACCTTCTTGACCTGGGCCTCCAGTGTTAACGAGGTGTCCAAGGTCACACCCAAATTCCTTGCCTGGGGCGCAATGGTCAGTTGCGTCCCAGCCAAGGTAGGTAATTGCGTTTCCTGATCTGCTGCCTTCTGCCCAAAACACAGGACCTCCATCTTGGCAGGGTTGAGTTTCAGATGACTCTGCTCGAGCCATCCAGCAACGGCTTCCAAACATCTGGCAAATGGATCCGGGGGGGAATCAGGGCGGCCGTCCCTCAGGAGATACATCTGGGTGTTATCTGCATACTGATAGCAAAACATGGTAAAACTGTTCCCACCAATAAATATCAAGGAAATTTTTGTACTAATGGCATTATAGAATCTATACATATCGGCTACCCCAAAGGCGCAGGCCCCTGTTCAAGTGTTATCGTTCTGCTCAGTTAGTGAAGTTAGTAGGAGTGTACCTTGACTTTTGTGGAATTATAACACTGTCTATCAAAGAGCAGACTTGTTAGACATGGTAACTTGAAGACTGATTTTCTTCTTTTCAAGAAGTCTCTCTTGTTAAAATTTATCATGTTACAAAGTCATACAGCATTATTCCTATGATTTTGCAAGGTAAAGACATCCATGCACAGACGTACTGAGTGCTGAAACAGGCCTAAGGAGAATGCAGCAATATGTTCCTGCAGACCAGCAGGTTTGAGTACCTTCAGCTTGGGGGACAATTGTGTCTTGCTGAGCCCATGTCAAAATTCCATGATACTTCTGATGCTGAAGGGATAGTATGAGCTCACAAACACACCTCTTTCACTCTGGAACACATTACTGAGATGGGACATACAACAGTAGCTTTAAACCTTATGCCTCCTGGCTTGCAGCTGCCATCCTAAACTGGCTCCATGGAATTAATTCTGGGTAGCTCTTCTGTTCAATCTGAGCACTTCTGATATGTTGTGTAACCACACTATATTGCTTATGGAATAAGGTAAAGGTATCCCCTGTGCAAGCACCGGGTCATGTCTGACCCTTGGGGTGACGCCCTCTAGCGTTTTCATGGCAGACTCAATACGGGGTGATTTGCCAGTGCCTTCCCCAGTCATTACCGTTTACCCCCCAGCAAGCTGGGTACTCATTTTACCGACCTCGGAAGGATGGAAGGCTGAGTCAACCTTGAGCCAGGTGCTGGGATCAAACTCCCAGCCTCATGGGCAGAGCTTTCAGACTGCATGTCTGCTGCCTTACCACTCTGCGCCACAATAGGCTCTTATGGAATATTGCTTATGGAATATTGGCTAGTAAATGTTCATCCCATTGGAAGCAATGAAGTGTTGAAAGTCCGCATTCATAATTCTAGTTTCCTGATCCAGCAAGTCATTAACATTTGGTAAGACTGCGTTAGCACATAGATCTTCTTGATTGAAATTGGTGAGCAAGTAGATTAATAAGGAGGGAAACATTTTAATGAAGTCCATTCTTGTTCAGTATTAATCATGTAAGCCCTTTTAAGGCAGTTATTTATGCTATATTGATCACGTTGGAGTGATGGGGGTAGACTGTATCCAACTTGTATATATTTGGTGGATTTTGGACCTGGACCTAGACTAATACAGTCTCTGTTATATAGGCTAGTTGCATGAGTTGGTATCTTGACTTTTGTTGTATTCATGGTAGTGTATGCGGCACACTTTGTACATATGCAGGGTTCTGTTTTGACAAGTCTACTAAAAAGAGCCCAGCATACAGCAGTCTGCCCATTCCATCTTTGAAACCTCTGATGACCTCCTAAATTAAGCCAGAATTTTAAAAAGCTCCAATATCCAGAGGTGAAAATAGATAATTCAGGTTGCTTTAGTTTATGATTGGTGTATTACAGCCTTTGGCTAGCCAAGTGCTGCTAATTTGGGATCTGGTTCTGTTCATTGCTGAGCTTACACCTGCTGTAAAGCTGCCCTGAAGCATTTCTGGTGCTCAGGAATAGCAAATGTATAAGTACAAACAGCTGATGCTAAATTATGTAAAGCTGGATATTTACCAAGAAAAAATCATATCTGCAATCTGCCATCACAAACAGGAACCTGCATATTTCCTATGCTCTGCAAAAATGCTACTTATTTTGTGCAGGGGCATATGGTAAGACTAATTCGCACCATGAATTAAGAGATTTGGATGTCCTTGGAAATAAAATTTCTTATTTCACCTTGTCCACAGGGGCACAACCTAGCTGAATGCGGGATCTGTTGAAATCTTCCATATAGCACAGCAGAAGGTAGAGCATCAGTTCTAGCTAAAGTGAATGCTCTACGCTGTTGTGGGATGATTAGATTTACTTTAAGTAGGTTTGCTCCTCTCTTGGCATCCTTATTTTCTTTTTAAATTTCTGTTTTCTGTGGGTGTGTTGTTTGGGGAGGTTGAGTTAAAGTGAAATAATAAACATAGGTACAATTGTCTGAATCTGTTGAAGACTTGGAATGGTGTAATGCTATTTAGGATTGTATTGATAGTGGAATCTATGATTAAGATATGTTTCACTGCTGTTCTTTAAATAGCATTCATGGAACATTGAAATCCACTTTAAGAAAAAGCCTTGTTATATACATTACTTAAACTGACATGGATTCAAGAGGGTAGCGGTGTTGGTCTGAAGCAGCACAACAAAATAAGAGTTCAATAGCACCTTTAAGACCAATAAAGATTTATTCTAAGCGTGAATAAATAACCGAATCACGGGACCTAATACCATCACCTACACTAGCGGTCCCCAACCATTCTGAGGTCAGGGACCGCCTGCGGGGGTGAGGGGAGAGCCGACGGCCCGGGTGCCGCGCACACACGTGGCAGCTGCACACACATGCGCAGTTGCCTCACATGCGCGTTTCCGCCACCAGGTGGCACTAACGCACACACACAGTTCCACACATGCACGTTTTCGCCACCAGGGGGCGCAAACGCGCGTGTGCGGCAACTGCACACATGCACGTTTGCGTCGCCAGCATACTGGTGGCCGTGCCTGCCTCTTCCCTTCCTTCTTGCTGTGGGGAGGAGGCAGGCGCGGCTGCCAGTACCAGGCTGCGAATCCCAATACCGAGCCGCAAACCGGGGGTTGATGACCCCCGACCTACACCATCACAGGCTTATTTACATGTTCATCTTCTAACATATCATATGCCATTAAATGCCTCTACGTAGCGCAAACAGTTCAGCCCCCCTGCCAAACAATTAACAGACACAAGTCTGTAATAAAAAATCACAGCACTGAACCTGTATGGGAACACTTCAACCTTCCAGGACATTCAATAAGTAGCTGTTTTATTGCAAAAGAACTTCAAGAACAGGGAGATTGCAGAAATACAATTTATTACAACACTCAAAAGAACGGAATACCTTGAACTCAATAAAGACAGGATTTTAAAAATCTCACAACGTATGCTAACCTCATTCAACTTTTATATACACATTACTTACAAACCCTCTTTTATTTTTTTTTAATTGGGGCAATGTGACTGTAATGTGATGTAAGCAGTATGTAATGTAATTTAGAATCTAACTCTCCAGTCTCAGGACTAGATAACTTGTGAGCATGGCTTGTCACTTGCAGGGATGCTTCCATGCTTGGGTGGAGATGGATGGGTCAAGCAACTAGTCTCTCTTAATTATTTATTTTCACAACTGGGATAGTGTCTGCCATTTATTACTAACCTTGACATTTTTATTTCTCCAATGTTTTTGTGAACTACAACTAAACCACAAAGTTTGAGTTGCCTTTTTAGCAAAGAATTATAATATTGCATAATTTGAATGTTATGAAATAGTTTATTAATATGCTACTAATTTAGTTTCTCCTTATGTCTGTACTTTCATGATCCCTGTTCCATTATGTGTTGCCTGAGGAAGCGTGCATGCACTTGAAAGCTATCCTTTATTTGCGACCCCAGAGGAAGGAGATCAACCGTTTGAGGGCTGTCCCGGTATCCCAGCGTCAGCGAGGTGGCAAGCTCAGAGCTCTTAATCGACTGTGTCAAATGCTGCTGAGAAGTCTAATAGTACCAGCAATGCTGATCTGCCTCAGTCCAGTTGGCAGCGGAGGTCATCCGTCAGGGCAACTAGTGTTGTCTCCACCACATGGCCGGGCTGGAGGTCTGACTGAAATGGGTCAAGGGCTGAAGTTTTTTCAAGGGCTCGCAGCAGCCCTTTCAACCAACTGCCCCAGAAATGCTAGATGTGAGACGGGGTGGTAGTTGTCAGGCTCCTGAGGAGCCAAGGATGTTTTTCTGACCAAGGGGCGTACCACTGCCTCTTTTAATCTCTCCAGGAATTCTCCCGTTGAGAAGGAGAGGTTGATTATTTACTGGAGAGGGGGGGGCTCTTATTCTTAATCTGTTGTTTTTAGGAGCCATGATGGGCACGGGTCTAGTGGGCAGGTGGTTGGCCTTGTTGTTGCTAGCATCCTGTCTACTTCATCTAATAAGAGTCATCTGAAGTAACTCATTGTTCTCTCCAAAGACAGCCAACTTGGAGGAAAGTTGGATGGCGGAGAGTCGTGATTTTGTCCGAGAAGTGACTCGCATATGCCTCACGGCTCATGTCCCTGTCTACCTGAAAGGTTTATATGCATTACTCATCAAAAAGAGAGTTGATTACCAACCATGAGGCTATCAAGACATAACGAAGCTTATCTATATACTAATAGTCAAGTTGGCTAAATCTGAGGATACTTAAATCCAGTAACTAGAGATGTGAACAGGCAAGGCAGACCCTTCTATAAACTTGAAAAATGCCCTAGGTTTGCACAATAATGTGAAATCTAAAAGAATACTCTGGGGGAGGGGTTATAAACTAGAAAATTGTAAAAGGTCTTTTAAGTTTAATCAATTGATTCTCTCAGTAGCTGATGCCACGCAACAACGATAGTTCAGGATGGCTTTCCATCAGTTAGAAGAGTGGGGAGGGGGAGCCTTTCCAGGGCTATTTTGAACTTTGACAGAGAACTTATTGGGCCTTGGCCTGGGCCTCGCTAGAGTTGCCAGCTCCCACAGGTTTTGTGGTAGAATAATAGAATCATAGAATAACAAAGTTGGAAGGGACCTCATGGGTCATCTAGTCCAACCCCCTGCTCTATGCAGGACACTCACATCCCTATCAATCATATACTGTAACCTGCCACAACCTTAAGCCTTCACAGAATCAGCCTCTCCACCAGATGGCTATCTAGCCTCTGTTTAGAAGAAGAAGAAGAAGAAGAGTTGGTTCTTATATGCCGCTTTCCCCTACCCGAAGGAGGCTCCAAACGGCTTACAGTCGCCTTCCCTTTCCTCTCCCCACAACAGACACCCTGTGGGGTGGGTGAGGCTGAGAGAGCGCTGATATCACTGCTCAGAGAACCCACCACCTCCCAAGGAAGACTGTTCCACTGAGAAACCGCTCTAACTTTCTGGAAATTCTTCCTGATGTTTAGACAGAATTTCTTTTGAATTCATTTCATCCCATTGGTTCTGGTCCATCCCTCTGGGGAAAGAGAGAACAACTCTGCTCCATCCTCTATATGCCCCCCCTTCTAAATACTTGAAGATGCTTATAAAATCCCCTCAGTCGTCTCCTCTCTAGGCTAAACAGACCAAGCTCCCCCAACCTTTCTTCATACGTGTTGGTCTCCAAATCCCTCACCATCTTTGTTGCTCTCCT
Source organism: Paroedura picta (assembly GCF_049243985.1). Lineage (NCBI taxonomy): Eukaryota > Metazoa > Chordata > Lepidosauria > Squamata > Gekkonidae > Paroedura > Paroedura picta. The sequence continues at coordinate 75,105,105 of NC_135371.1, read as the reverse complement.
GTGGACACGCTCCAGTTTGTCTACATCCCTCTTCAACTGGGGTGCCCAAAACTGAACACACTACTCCAAGTGAGGCCGAACCAGAGCAGAGTGGTACGATCTCCACCCGTGATGTGGACACTATACTCCATTTGATACAGCCCAAAATCCCATTTCCATTCTTAGCCACCAAGTCACATACATGTTCAATGTATGGTCTACTAGGACTCATAGAACCTTTTTTGCATGTGCTACTGCCAAGACAAGTCTCCCCCATCTTATATTGATGTATTTAGTTTTTCCTACCTAAATGCAGAACTTTACATTTGTCCCGATTGAACTTCAGTTTATTCAGTTTAGCCCACTTCTGGAGCCTATCAAGATCACCCTATATGCTGATTCTGTCTTCTGATGTGTTTGCTACCCCTTCCAGTTTAGTATCGTCTTCAAATTTCTAGCCTAAGCTCATATTGAGCTTCAGCTTTTCTAACACTCCCCCTACAATTATTGGTTATTTGTTTATACTCATCCTTGGTAATAAGGCCTTCCATTTCCTAAATGACTTTTTTTTTATTCCTCAAATCTTTTGACAACTGTTTATGGAGCCAACTTACCTTGCTTAAGCTCCTTCCATCTTTTCTTTTCAAGGGAATGGTTTGTGATTGACCCTTCAGTATTTAACTTTTAAGAAACTTCCAGCCCTCCTGGACTCCCATCTCTTTAAGTCTTTCTGACCATGGGACTCTACGCAACATACTTTTAAGTCAGTGAAAATCAGCTTTCCTGAAGTCCAGTCTATGCGTACGACTACGTGAAGGTTTTCTCTTTCCAACAATTGAAAATTCCAAAAGCACATGGTCACAGCTACCAAGTGTGCCCACTACTTCCACCTCATGTACCAGTTCTTCCCTGTTGATGAGAATCAAGTCTAAAATAGCAGAGCTTCTGGTTCCCCTCTCTACTTTCTAGGAAATGATTATTTGATACTATATGGATAAGAAGGAAAGGACTGCTAGCTCCGCCCTCTGCTGAGTAGGCCTTTGTGCTATAAAGGGCTCTTGCTTGCCAGAGGCAATACTATAAAAGCCCAAAGGACTCCTAGGGTCTGGATCAAACCAGAATACTCTATTAGGAGTCAAGAGCAAGAGCTAAAGGACTCTTGGCTGTTGGCTCTTTCCCGAAGGATCAAGCCAAAGGTTTCAGTTAAGTGTAGTACTGTTTGTAGAGCATTTCAGATGAGTCAAAGTGGCATGAAGACTGAAGAAGATTGCGTGGTGACATGTACCATCAGCAGAATCTTTGTCCTTAGCAAGTGTAAATTAGTGGCTCTGCTGGAGGAGACGGTCCAGGGATTAGAGAAATGATTGATTATGCTGCAGGAGAGGGAAATCTATCAAAACAATATCAGGAACACCTAAGTCCAGTCTATGTGTATGACTACGTGAAGGTTTTCTCTTTCCAAGAATTGAAAATTCCAAAAGCACATGGTCACAGCTACCAAGTGTGCCCACTACTTCCACCTCATCTACCAGTTCTTCCCTATTGATGAGAATCAAGTCTAAAATAGCAGAGCCCCTGGTTCCCCTCTCTACTTTCTAGGAATTGAAGCTGTTGGCAAGACAAGTTAAGAATTTAATAGAGTTTGTATTTTTAGCAGAATTGGTCTGCCAACAGATATCTGGGTAATTGAAGTCACCCATGACCACTGTTTCCTCCTTTTTTGAAAATTGTGTAATTTGGTCTATCAGTATCTCATTCAAGTCCTCTGACTGGCTTGGTGGTCTATAGCAGACACCCACAAGAATACCATTCTCATTTCCTACTCCTTTTATATTTACCGAAAAGACACTCAACTGAACTTTCATGCTCGGGTACCTGTATTTCTTCAGAAGTATAAAGATTCCTAACATATATTGCTACACCTCCCCCTTCTTTTCCTGTCTGTCCCTTCTGAATAGATTGTACCCCTCAATTTTAGTATTCCAGTTGTGAGTATTATCCCACCAAGTTTCTTTGATTCCTATTAGCCTCATGGTTTTTGAACATCCTTGTAAGCTAGTAGTTCCCTGCTTATGTAACATTCCCTGTAGATTTGAGATCTTCTCATGTTCAGATCTTGCCACCACACCAAATTCTGCATTTACGTCTCACTCCCCCTTTGTGTCTAGTTACAACACCAACAAGGCTTTAATGGCATATAAAAGTACAATATAAGAAGGGAAAGTGCAAAAGGATCCACTGCTTGTGAGAACAAATGCAAAGATCATGCTTTAGAAATAATACATTCACGATTTCTCATGGCAAGATGTAAAAACTTTGCTACTGGTTCAATTATATCAGGGTTCTGGGATGTCAAAAGAAACTGAGTCTTTCGTTCATCCGAATGCAGTTCTCTTTTACACAGCAGTGAGTTAAGAAATTTGGCTCGGATCGAAGAATAAAATGGACAATAGAAGAAAACGTGTGTAATTGATTCTATACAGCATTGTCCACATGGGTACAACCTAGATGAATACGGGATCTGTTGAAATCTCCCATATAGCAGAAGGTAGAGCATTAGTTCTAGCTAACATGAATGCTCTACGCTGTTGTGGGATGATTAGATGGTAGAAGTACGCAGCTAGGGGCTGAGAGCTTGGTGAGATCCCCAAGCTCAATAGCGAGTCGCCTTCCCATTCCTCTCCCCACAACAGACACCCTGTGGGGTGGGTGAGGCTGAGAGTGCCCTGATATCACTGCCCGGTCAGAACAGTTTTATCAGTGCCGTGGCGAGCCCAAGGTCACCCAGCTGGTTGCATGTGGGGGAGCGCAGAATCGAACCTGGCATGCCAGATTAGAAGTCCGCACTCCTAACCACTACACCAAACTGGCTGGTAACGTACTGGTTACCACTGGTGTAGAAGAAATGTGTAATTGCCAGGGCACTAGTTTTTTCAGATGTGATTGCATATTTCCTCTGGATAATGCCCAATTTGCATTATGGTGAAGAAATATTCCCAGGTATTTGAAGCTTTTAACATGTTCAATGTTGTTACTTCTTACATTCCATTTAAGAGGCTTCCAAGGCTTTCAAAAAACCACAATTTTTGACTTCTCAAAGTTCAGAGCAAGTTTGTTTACTTCACAGAAGTCCAGGAATTGAACCAGTAAGCGTTTTAAGCCAATTTGTGAATGGGACAGCACTACCGCATCATGTGCATATAAAAGCAGTGGGATATGAAGAGAACCAATTTTTGGGCTATGGCCAGAATTGGGGGATAAGGACGGAGCAAGGTCATTTATAAAAAGGTTAAATAGGAGGGGAGCCAAAATGCATCTTTGTTTTACCCCTTTGTTGATTGGTATTTTAGGAGTAAGACTCCCAAGGGGGGTGAGTTTGACTTGGCAACAGGTAGAAGAATAGAGTTTCCTTATAAGATATAGGAGCCTTTTATCTATCTTAATCTTTAACAGCTTATCCCAGAGAAGATATCTAGGGATAGAATCAAAGGCCCCCTTAAGGTCCAGAAAAGCTGCAAAGAGCTTTGGACCCTCTTTCTTACTATATTTGTTGACAAGGTGGGCAAGGATGGTGCAGTGATCAAGGGAGGATTTCCCTTGACAGAATCCAACCTGCTCAGGGCCTAGAATCATTTCCTTAGTCAACCACAAGGTAAGTTTATTTGATAGGAGTTTGGCATATAGCTTCCCAACAATAGAGAGAAGGCTGATGGGTCTATAATTGGTTGGGAGTGAGCGGTCACCCTTTTTAAATACTGGAACAAGGATTGCATTTGTTCATGATTCAGGCATTAAGCCTGTTTTGTTAATTACAGTAAAGAGAGCAGCCAAGAGAGGAGCCCACCAGTCTGGGAAAGTTTTAAGCAGCTCAGGAGGGATCACATCAGGTCCTGGTGCTTTTCTAGGCTTTAGTTGATCAATACAAGCCCTGACTTCATCAGGCATCACTGGGGCCCAGTCTGGGATATCTGATAGGTTGATCTCGGGGAGGCTACAGGAGCTTACTCTGTCCTCGTGGAATAGGTTTAAGAAATATTCATACCAAGTAAGGGAGGGCATGAAGTTTGTTAAAGAAGATTTCTCATGAAAAGCTCCTGAAACTAGGACCCAGAATTGTCTTATCTTGTTGGTAATTGTAGCCTGCACAAGTTGTTCCCATTGTTTTTTAATATAATCACTTTGCTTTTTCTTTGTTAGTTGATATAATTGATTTTTCAGATGGAAATATTCTGCAAGCATAAGCTTAGCACTGGATTCCCTATAATCACGATAAATGGCACGGATTTGAGATTTTAATTTGCAGCATTCATCATCAAACCAGGGATTTAGGGTTTTTCTTTGAGTTATTTTCTGTGAGTTTGATTGGGGGCTAAATAGCTGATGAATGTGAGTGATTATATTATTGTAATTTTTTATAACCTCAGAAGGATTATCATTGATGTTGGGTATGGAGTTAAATGTTGTTAAAGTACTGGCAGTAATACCTCTAATTGGTCTTTCAAAGCAGGGGGAAACAATATACAGTCAATCACACTGCTACCTCTCCCAGAGGCAAATGTGAATTCCCCAGGATGATCTTGGGGGAACGAGCCATTTAGTATCAATCTGTCGAAACGTATGCAAAATTTGGCCAATGAGATTCCGGCATTATTTATATGAGAGTCTTTGGAATGTCTTGTATCAGAAAGACAATTGGGTAGGGGTTCATCTGGGTCCAAGCCCAGTGCCCTTGAGAATGCAGAGCCATCTTTGCCTATCCTTGCACTGAAATCTCCTGCTAGCAGTATTTCGGTCAAGGGGAATTTTGCTTCAAGCTCCTCAACAAATATTGTGAAGCGGCTCCAGTGGAAGTGCAAGTTTTGCTGGTCCAGGCAAGGAGGGAAATAAGCATTAATTACTATTAAAGCTATGTTGGAAAATTTTAGGAAGAAGGCCCGAGCAATGGGATTACAAACAGATAGAGCAGCGAGTTCTATGCTTGACTGTTGGGAGCATAAGAGGGTTAATCCTGCTCTGTAGCACCTCTTGGACTTGGACTTGTAGGCTAATACTGAATGGGATTCATATCCCTCTAAGCTAATTTCATAATGTGACCATGTCTCCTGTAACAGAACCACATCAAAACCTTTGATAAAACATATGAAATCTGGATCATTCACCTTACTTTTCCAACCAGCAACATTCCAGGAGAGGATCTTGATTGCTGGGAGAGAGGGGTCTTTTAAGAGTCAATCAGTTTCAATTAGCTGCTCAAGAGATTTGTTAGGGTCAAAGAAAACACTGCCATTACCCTTTCCTGGACAATTGTGTCTATGTGCTGTCTCGATATTGTCCCTTTTATGTCAGTTTCCCTCCCCCTGAGTCATAAGAGCATTGGTTGGTGGTCCTAGATGTTTATTTCTCTCAGGCGCTGTTTCCATTGGTGAATCCTTGTTATGAGGGGCAATAATAGTCATGTTGGAGTCATGGTTAGGCGCATCCATATTTGATGGGTGGGTTGATGGAGTAGATAAGGGAGTTGTGCTGGCTGTGCTTTTCAGTAAGCTGGTTCTCAGGTACTCCAGCCTGTCTGTGATCAGTTGCTGATCCATGGGAGATAAGTCTTTAAAGGAGCCCAACAATTTTCCCTCTAAGATATCGTTATCTGATGAAAGATCCGAGGAGGTCTTTAAACCAGGAGGCAGGTCTATCCAGCTGATCAGGTCAGTTGAGGCAGTTGGGTTTTTTTCTTTTCTTTCTTTCCTCTTCTCAGAAGACTCAATACACTTGTGCTGTCTCAAAATTTTAAATTAGGAAATAAAGGCAAAAGGTTTGTATTATTAAAAACACGTGCTGGAAAGACCTCCTTTGCACTTAGAAGGGGTTTGTTACAAAGCAGCAGGGATGGTACTTTGGGGCTGCTGAATGATAGTAAGACCCTTTGTGTGTGATTGGGATTGTGTAGCGTTTCCACTCCAATTAGGTCAGCATGTTTCACTTGATCACCCAAAAGGGCTCTCAGGTGTCTTTTAACAAGTAGCTTGGATCTCCAAGAGGGAACGTAACCGTTAAAGCTACAAACAGTTAAGCTGATCTTGTGTGGCTGCAAAACTAGGTGGTAGGTAGCTTCACTTCCTCTATCATGCAGCCGTGAGGGAGTATTGGTGATTTTTAAAGCAAAAGCACCCTGTTGTGGGGCAGTAGTTGTACCTGGTGAAGTCTCTTTATGTAGGGTGGACTCTTTGAATTTAGAGCTCTTACCATCTAAGTCAGAGACCCTAGCAATTAGGTTGTCCACTTTCTCATGCAATGAAGATAGTACTTTGCAGATATAGTCTATTGTTTTTGCAATCAGTAAGAGCAAGTCAGCCGGTGCATCATCAACCCCCTTCATGCTCCCATCATCTGGAGGGGGGTCTGAGTTCTCCAAATTTACGTCAACATCTCCTCTAGCAATATCCAAAGCAGAGTTTCCAGAGGAATCATCCAGAACATCTGCCAAAGGTGCAAATTGATTGGAGGCAGGGGTTTGTGTGAGTAAGGAGCCTGTTGCTACAAGATAGTCTCTCATCTTTGATTGTTTAGAGGCAGGGAGAAAATGATCCTCAGATTCAGTATCTCTTGCTCGTTTATGCACCCCCATTTACTTCACCTCTGGTGTTTTCCCTTTCCTTACACATCTACTCCAAACCCACAGCTGTCCCAGCTACTGTTTTGACTGTTCTTATGTAAGAAGCCGTGGAAGTCCAAGGTCAGGCAATATAAGCAGGTGTAGCTGCTAATTGTTAACTTGCTGCAGCTTATCACAATTTGTGGAGGCTACTTGGTTTAAAAGCTGAGTGCAGCAGTTAATAAGATAAAATGAAACATGTTTAAAACAATAAAAGAATAAAAGCACTTAACTAGGAGGTTACTTGCAGAGCGCGTCTCTGCCACGTCTGCCTTCCTCTGCGTCTGCTGGGCGTCTCGATTCTTGTGTCTAGTTTAAAGCCCTCTTCACCAGGTGTGGAAGGGTTCTCCCAAAAATACTTTTTCCATCCCTTGTGAGGTGCACGCCATCTCCTGATAATAGCCCCTCATATTGACATCGTTGACCATGATCCAGAAATCCAAGCCATTCCCGTCAGCACCATTGATGTAGCCAGTCATTTACTTGCATAATTTTTCTCTCTCTTCCTATGCCTCGGCCACTTACAGAAAGGACTTATGAAAACACAACCTGCGCTCCCAGGTCCTTTACCTTTCCCCCCCCCCAGATCCACAAAGTCTTTAAAAATATTTTCCATGTTCTGCTGGGCAGTATTATTTGTTCCTACATGGATGAGAAGGAAGGGGTAATGATCTGTAGGCTTGATGAGCCTGTCCAGCCGTTCTGTGACATCCTTGATGCGTGCACCAGGTAGGCAGCAGACCTCTCGAGACAACAAGTCTGGTCTACACACTTCGGCCTCTACACCTCTTAGCAAGGAATCCCCAATTACTAGTACCCGTTTCTTCGTACCCTTGGGAGCATAACTAAAACCCTTTCTTGTGAGGGACTGTGAAGTGTTTCCTGAGCTTTGCGGGGTCGGCGGGGGAGAAGACCCAGAACTCTCACCTGTGGGGGACTGTGACTTTTTTCCTGGTCTACGTTGGGCCTTGTTCTTCATGGGGGATTGCACATGCTCCTGGGTTCCAGAATCAACCTCTTCAGGCAGACCTTGGAACCGATTGCTGAGCATTAGTGGGTCAGACCTTCTCCTTATTCTTGTACTCCTATGTGTAACATCCTCACAGAGTATTATGGTTTAATCCAGACCCCAAGAGTCTTTTGGGTTTTGTTTGTATGACACAGCTCCTGTGTCAGCTGCTGTGATAATCCTTCCTCCTTCTCCCAGCTCCTCTAAATACTGTTTCCTCTGGCAAGCAAGTGCCTTTTATAGTACAAAGGCATACTCAGCAGAGGGCAGAACTAATAGTCAGCTCTGAGATAATGTTCTCCCAGCTCCTCCAAAGAAATGGGTTTAAACTCTGTGGAGAATGATATTGGCTATATATCAGGGGGGAAAAAAACTACCATCAGAGTAGTTCAGCAGTGGAATCGACTGCTTAAGGAGGTGGTGAGTTCCCCCTCACTGACAGTCCTAAAGCAGTGGCTGAACAGATATATAACCTGGATGCTTTAGGCTGATCCTGAGCACTGGGTCATACTGGATGGCCTGTATGGCCGTTTCGAACTCTATGATTCTGTGATTCTATGAATTATACCCCACTGAGGTCCTCACCTAAATCTGGCCCTCCCTAGGCTCCACTCTAAAAATTTCCAGGTATTTCCCAATCTAGAGTGGGCAACCTTAGCCAACAGCAAGGGAGGAGCAGTCAGAAAGAAGGCCTACCAATATTAGTTCCCTGTGGAGCAAAGGACTTCTTTGGTATAAAGCCTACTTTGAGAAAAAAAGCCTTGTTTAGTAAGAGGAAGAAAAGAACAAGGAGTGATCAAGGAAAGAGAGACAAAAGGCCCAACTGAAAGTGGTAAAGGGATTATTGACTTTAGGCTGGGATAAGGCTGTGGGTAGATAGTAGAGCCTAAGGAGAAAAGAAGGTATTCTGTCTCCTGAAGCTGCAGAAATAGTATTCTTAGCCTTGAGGGCATCCAGGAAGATCTTTGTATGCCTGACCCAAGTAGATGGGCTGCTCCTCAGCTTATCCCTGCAGAAAGGATGCCAGAATGTGAGGTTAGGGAAAACAGTCCTAGCAATGTTTAAACTGATGGAGGTGAAGAGTCATGAGCTTGCTGAGCCACAGGATAATGGTTGCTGATGGTGGTTAGCAATGTAAACCATGAAAATACAAGATTTAAAGTTTAGGTGTATGGTCTCATCTCTGATGATATGGAGAAACGATAGCACTTTCTCAGGAGGACACTGACCCTTGACCTGTTAAATTCACAGCTGATTGTTAAAATGAATAAATAGCATAATAAATAACAAACATTTAGAAGCCTGCAATAACCAAAGCATCTCTGTGTCTTTGTGATCTGTACATTTTGACTTATATAAATTCCAAAGCCTGAATGTAATATTGATTTTTACAGTGTACAAACTGCTAAATAACCCACACTATCTAGACTCTGTATCTTTACTGATCACCCTGATTTACTAAACTGTGGGCAGCAATGCAATGCTGTAAAATCACCCTAGTATTACCAGTGCTGTAATCTAAAATGCCTTAAGCTGAATCAAGCAGTTTTTCTGTGAAGGTTTTTACTGCCAATGTTGACTGTCAGGGCTGTCCAGGATCGCTGGTCTTTCATGTTCTCTACTGCCTGGTTATTTTAACTGAAGAGGCCAAGGATAAGAAAGTGGGCCCTTCTGGATGCAAACCAGATATTCTACCACCTAGCCATGGCCTCATCCACTTCTTATACATTTAGTAACAGCAGCCAAGGAGAGGAGTTAGCAAGCTATTTAAGATCTTCTAGGTCAAAAAAGTGCTCCCCCCCTCCCCATCTCTGCTGAGGCTGGCTTTTCCACCAAAGGTCATGTGGTGTGGGAGGGGTAAGCACTCTTCCCTTAGTTCTCCCTTCACCACTGTTAGGAGTGAGCATAGGTAATTATAGGTAAGCTCACAGTGGGGAAAGGAAGAGGGGATGTTTACCTGCATAGAAGTAAGTGTAACCCTGTTTTAATTTTTCTGACTTCTGTACAATCCCGCATGGGATAATGGCAACTTCATTCACCATGGAGGAGAGTGTGGGCTGATTCAGTGGAAGACTGACTGACACACTGCTTTTCCCACAGCAGCCACACTTCTAGAATCAATGCCTATAGAATAGTGCCACACAAATCCTGACAGAGTCAATCATGTAACTGTTCTACAGATGTAGGCAGTCTGGAGTTCAGTGCTGCTGAAGAGGCTCGAGCTCTGGTGGAATGTGCAGACACCTCAAGTGGACAATCTACATTTGCCACTGTGTAACCTATTCTGATGGTCAAAGCAATCCAGCAATCCATGCTTAGCAAACCACCTTGGCTTCCTTAGGCTCCTTCAACCTTTTCTTCTCAAGGGAATTGTTTGTGATTGCGCCTTCAGGATCTCACTTTTAAGAAACTCCCAGCCCTCTTTAAGTCTTTCTGACTACATGTCAAAGGCAGACAGACTCACAACTAGGCTTCTGTATTAATAGAAAGCTTTATTGGAAGTAGTTCTGAACACTCTAACGTCTGAAGTCGAGACTAAGCAATACAGTGAAGGCAAGCAGTTCTCAATGCATTTCTCCCACCCAAATGTCCCTACTTTCTCCGGGAGTCATTACCCCCCCACACACCAGGTGCCATCCTGGACTTCCTGCCAGACCGTCTCTGGCTCCGGGGTCCGTGGTGCAATTGGCGCCCTCCTTTGTAGATAACACAGCACAATGCAACATTTGCAACTAAGTGTCACAGCAGGGGAGAATGCGGTGTGAAAAGGCTCAGGGTCATCAAAAGAATTTCAGAGGTACAAAGGTTACTAAACAGTTATAAGAGGCACAAGGAGTTTACACACACACACACACACAAAGATGGAGACTCTCTGGTCAACCTGCAAGCATGGCAGAGATCAGGGGACTGATCCTGACATTCTGCCCTTCCAAGGCGGCCTCCCCCACCTGCTACCCTCCATCGATCGGCCTAGGGCAGTGTGGGAACTCTCGATGGAATTCCTTGAGAAGTCTGGGAGCCCATATATGCTCTGCCTCCACCCATTTTCTGTCACCCATAGGGAATTCCTTCCAATCCACCAGGTACTGCAGTTTCCCCTTATGCCAACGAGAGTCCAAAATCTTGTTCACTTCGTAGTGCGTGTCCTTGTCTACAAAAAGGGATCCTGCGGAAGCGGGGCTTTCTTCAGTAAGCTGAAATGAAAAATGGGATGAACATGTCTCTAAGTCTTAGGAAGGGCCAATTCCACAGTCACAGAATTGATTAGTCTTTTTACAGCAAAAGGACCCAAGAATGTAGGGCCCAACTTGCGGGAGGGTTGCTGGCTGCGTAGATTCTTGGTAGGCAAATAGGCTAGGTCCCCCACTGCATATGCAGGAGCCACTGCCCCTTTCTTATCAGCTTCTGCCTTGTACGATCGCTTAGCCTCCTCAAGGCAACTCACAATTTGCGGCCAGGCAGCAGCAATCCCACTGGCCTATTTTTGTATATCCGGGGAACCCGAGGAAGAGAGTTCCAAAGTTCCCCAAATTGTGTAATTTGGTCTAGCAGCATCTCATTCAAGTCCTCTGACTGGCTTGGTGGTCTACAGCAGACACCCGCAATAATACCACTCTCATTTCCTACTCTTTTAATGTTTACCCAAATACACTCAACTGAACTTTCATGCTCGGGTACCTGTATTTCTTCACAAGTATAAAAATTCCTAACATATATTGCTATATCTCCCCCTTCTTTTCTTTTCTGTCCATTCTGAATAGATTTTACCCCTCGATTCTAGTATTCCAATTGTGAATATTATCCCACCAAGTTTCTGTAAATTATTATTATGTCATAGCTCCCTTCCTTTGTTAGGACTTGTAGTTCCTCCTGCTTGTTTCCCATACTCTGTGCATTAGTGTAGAGACATCGTAATCCATCCTTTGTGTGCCTCATGGTTTTGGTTTTTGAACTTCCTTGTAAGCTAGTAGTTCCCTGCTGATATAACATTCCTGGTAGATTTCTGACCTTCCCATCTTCAGATCTTCCCATCACACCAAGTTCTGAATTTATGTCTTGCTCCCCCTTTGTGTTTAGTTTAAAACCCTCTTCACCAGGTTTGCAATGCTTCTCCAAAAATACATTTTCCATCCCTTGTGAGGTATATGCCATCTCCTGATAATAGCCCCTCATATTGACATAGTTGACCACGATCCAGAAATCCAAACCGTTCCTGTCGACACCATTGATGTAGCCAGTCATAATTTTTCTTTCTCTTTCCAAGCCATAGCCACTTACAGGAAGGACTGATGAAAACGCAACCTGGGCTCCCAGGTCCTTTACCTTTCTCCCCAGATCCACAAAGTCTTTATTAATATGCTCTATGCTTTGCTGGGCAGGATTATTTGATACTATATGGATGAGAAGGAAAGGGTAATGATCTGTGGGCTTGACAAGCCTGTCCAGCCATTCTGTGACATCCTTGTTTTGTGCACCAGGTAGGCAGATCTATCAAGACAGCAAGTCTGGTCTACACATTTCGGCCTCTATGCCTCTTAGCAAGGAATCCTCAATTACCAGGACCCGTTTCTTTGTACCCTTGGGAGCAGAACTAAAACTCTCTCTTGTAGGGGACTGTGAGGTATTTCCTGAGCTTTGTGTGGTCGGCGGGGGAGAAGACCTAAAACTCTCATCTGTTGGGGCCTGTGAGTTTTTTCCTGGTTTACATTGGGGCTTGCTCTTCATGGGGGATTGCACGTGCTCCTGTGTTCTCTCCAGGTAGGTTTTGGAACTGATTGCTGAGCATCAGTGGGTCAGACCTTCTCCTTATACTTCTACTCTAATGTGTAACATTCTTCCAATTATTACTGTCCTGTATTAGGTGCTCCTGATATTGTTTTGATAGATTTCCCTCTCCTGCAGCATAATCAATCATTTCTCTAATCCCTGGACCTTCTCCTCCAGCAGAGCCACTAATCTACACTTGCTAAGGACAAAGATTCTGCTGATGGTACATGTCACCACGCAATCTTCTTCAGTCTTCATGCCACTTTGACTCATCTGAAATGCTCTACAAACAGTTCTACACTTAACTGAAACCTTCGGCTTGATCCTTCAGGAAAGAGCCAACAGCCAAGAGTCTTTTGGCTCTTGCTCTTGATTCCTAACAGAGTATTCTGATTTGATCCAGACCCTAGGAGTCCTTTGGGCTTTTATAGTATTGCCTCTGGCAAGCAAGAGCCTTTTATAGCACAAAAGCCTACTCAGCAGAGGGCGGAGCTAGCAGTAAGCTCCTGAGTCAGCTCCTAAGATAATCCTTCCTTCTCCCAGCTCCTCCAAGTCTGAGGAGGGCAGGGTTTGTAGAGTGAAGTTGTCTCAGCTGGATAATATGCCCTAGAGCCGAACATCCACAGCAGCCATTTTCTCCAGGGGGGGGGGCAGAACTATGTTGTGTGGAGTTCAGTTGTATTCTTAGAGATCTCCATGATCCATCTGGAGGATGGCAACCAGTAGCAACCTTTGGGTGACATTAAAATGTGACCAGCAACATACTACTATCAAAAACAACCAAAACATGGAATACATTCCATAGTCCAACCTATACAGTTTGGCCTTGCATGTCCTAAAGAAACTAAACGAGTCTGGTGGATTCTGGTTCTGGTTGCTGAGGAAAAGGATGTGTTGATTGCTGCTCTGCAAGTTTTACTCTTTTTGCATTATTATTCTGCTGCTACTGCAATAACTTAGTAAACTTCAAGCTCCAGAGTTTGTAGGATGACTGCCTGTTTTATCTGCTCTTACGAGACTAGCTCATTTGCCTCATGATTAGGAGGACAGTTTTACTCCTGGTAATGATAAAGCCTACAAAGATAAAAAATGCAATAGCTTTTTATTTTTTAATTTAGATTTCTATACCGCCCATTTCTTTGCAGCTCTGGGCGGTTTACACTGAAAATTATATAACTTACATGGATCATTATAGACTATGACATCAAAACAACTTTCAATAAATCATTAAAAAATTACAAAACCACATTTATAATATAAAAAACGATTAACAGTAACATTGGGAGAGTCACAGGTCGGCAACTGGGGGGACCGGCAGGGGGACCAAGGCTCTAGGCCTTGTTTAGGTCCGACAGGCTTCTTTGGGGCCAGGGATCCGCAGCCAGTTGGTGGTGGCGGAGCATAAGACTCTTTTGGGGGTATAGGCAGGGAGGCGGTCTCTCAGATACACTGGGCCCAAACCATGTATGGTCTTAAAGGTGATTACCAGAACCTTAAGCTTAATCCGGAATTCAACTGGGAGCCAGCCAAGTTGTTGGAGTGCCGGCCGGATGTGGGATCTCCATGATGTTTTCGTGAGAATCCTGGCCACAGCATTCTGCACCAGTTGTAGTTTCTGAATCAAGGATGAGGGTAGGCCTGCATAGATCAAGTTGCAGAAGTCCAGCCTAGAGGTGACTGTTGCATGGATGCTGTGGCTAGGTGTTCTGGGTCCAGGTAGGGCGTTAGTAGCTTGGCTTGGCGGAGGTGGTAAAATGCCAGCCATGCTACCTTCGTGACCTGGGCTTCCCTTGTAAGGGAAGCATCCAGGATCACACCTAGGTTCCTGGCAGAGTGCATTTGTGAGTGCATCGCTAACCTCTGTCCATGGCCCCGGATGAAGGAATTCAGGCTCAGACAACTGAGAGCATGTGGAGAGAGCTACTGGGGAGTGTTGCTGCGGACCAGGTGAGGGTATTGTGGTGCTGAGTGAGGTGATTGCTGGGAGGATTAAAAAGGGCTGCTCCTTGCCAGAGGCAGAGCTCAGACAACTGAGAGCATGTGGAGAGAGCTACTGGGGAGTGTTGCTGCTGACTAGGTGAGGCTATTGTGGTGCTGAGTGCGGTGATTGCTGGGTGATTGCTGGGAGGATTAAAAAGGGCTGCTCCTTGCCAGAGGCGTGAGCCGAAGGGCGAGAGACAAAGGGCTCTTGGCCTGCCGCTCTTAGCCTGGGGTTCTTGGCCTAGCAATTAGAATCATTAGATTATATTTCCCTAGTAGTTGCACTTCCTTGAAGTTACAATGGACCTCCAGGACACTCATCCTGGAGGATTGGACCGAGCCCTTCTTCCATTTTACTGTGGGGTCATGCTTGTGCAGCCAGTCAAGACCCAGCACACATGGGAATGCAAAGTTGGGGGGCTACCACTGGCTGTATCTGTTCCCAGTGTTCTTTAATGTCCATCTCTAATGGGAGTGTCTTGCTTGTCGCTTCCCCCCCCCCCCCCGTGGCACATTTCCCATCCAACTGCGCAATGCGGAGGGGCTTTGCTAAGGGTACTCTCCCAACTCCCAAAGTCTCAGCTAATGGGGGGGGGGTAATCAAAGTCTTAGTGCACCCAGAGTCTACTATGCACTGCACCCAAAACTGCTTCCCTGATTTGGGTTCTGTAAAAGTCACGGGGAGGAATATCAAAGGGGGAGCATTCGCTGAACGTTTGCCCCTGCCTGGGACCTGCTGGCGGGGCGTTCTCACAGCAGGTCGCCTTAGTTTCCTGAGTGCTCGCTTGAGCTTGGTTCCTCGCCCGTGCCGCTGGTGCTTGGGATTGTGGTGATGCCGCTCACTGCTGCCAGCAATGAGTGCACGGTCTTCTTGGGTGCATTCTTCTTTTGCGCTGCCCCACCGGATGCTGCTCGTGCAGGGGCAGCCGCTCCACTGGCCAGTCGACTCTCCACAGCAGTTGCTTGCTTCTTGCTCGGTCACTGGGCAAGGAAGTGCCCTGCTTGGTCGCAGCCAAGGCACAACCCTTTCTCCCAGTGATGGGCTCGCTTGGTGGTGTCCGCTCTCGCCGGCTGGGCTGGTTTCTTTGGGGTGGAAGTCTTCGGAGTTGGCTTGCCTTTTCCACCACCCAGTCCGGTCCCCACCAGAAGACATTGCTCCACATTGCTCCACTTCCCCAGCCAAACGCACCCATCCCATTATGGTCTTTGGGTCGTTGAGGTGCAGGCACTTGCGGGCCAAACTCTAGTTTAGTCCATCCCGGAAAGCGTGCACCCTCTGTGGTTCAGTCCAGTCAGGCACCGAAGCTGACAGCTTCCTGAACTCCCACGAATATTGGGCCACCGTTTTTGAGCCTTGTTTGATTGCCGTCAGTTGGTTTTCCACCGTCTCGTGCTCAAACAGGTCCACAAACATCTTGCGCATGGCTCGCATGAATCGGTCGTAGCTTCGTACTGCCCTGGGGTTGTAGCGGTAGAGGTCGATGAACCATTTGGCCACCTCTCCATCCATGCAATCACCCACAAAGCGCATGCGATCTGCATCATCTTGGAAGGTGAAACCCACATCCATCATATATGCCTGGAGGTGGACGAGGAACCCCGGAAAGGGTCCAGGGTCCCCGGTGAAGTGAGTCTTGAAGCGATAGAGACATCTGATCTCCGCTCCCTTCAGCTGTGGAGGCAACCTTCCTGGTGGGGCGTTCGCCCAGTCGTAGTCAGGCACACGCGGTTGGGGACATGCTCCCCGGCGCCTTCGCCTTCTTCAGGCAGACCTCAGACAACAGAGAGCATGTGGAGAGAGCTATTGGGGAGAGTTGCTGCTGACCAGGTGAGGCTATTGTGCTGCCTGGGTGAGGTGATTGCTGGGTAATTGTTGGGAGGCTTAAAAAGGGCGCGAGCCAAAAGGGCGAGAGACAAAGGGCTCTTGGCCTGTGGCTCTTGGCCTGGGGTTCTTGGTTGAGCAATTAGAATCAGTAGATTATATCAGTAGATTATATTTCCCTAGTTCTTGCACTGCCTAGACATTACAATGGAACTCCAGGACACTCATCCCATCATCTGCAATGAGTGTGACATGATTGCCTTCCTCCCAGAAGACAAGATGGACTACAGCTGCCCCAAGTGTTAGCTGGTAAGACTTTTGGAGGAAAAGATTAGGGGATTAGAAAACAGAATTATTACTCTGACCCAAAGTAAGGAAGGGGAGGAGTTCATAGACCAGAGCCCTGCAACTCGGAATAAAGACAATACAACTAGTCCTGAAGAGGATAAGAAGATTGACCACAATAGGGAGCCTCTGCAGACAGTTCGGAAAAAGACTCAACGGCGAAGAGCGATACAGTTCTCAGGGCCTTTGGAGCTCCAGAATAGATTTCAGGCCCTTGCAGAGGAGGTGCAAGGGTCAACGAGGGAAGACATCCCAAAACAAAGTCCAAGACAAAGAGAAGAGGCCACGGGGACAGAAGGAAATGGAGTTGAGAAGAAAAAAAAAAGGAGAGTACTGGTAATTGGAGACTCCCTGCTAAGAGGAATGGATCGCCATGTGGCTGGGCCCGACCCCCTAACCCGAGAGGTGTGTTGCTTGCCAGGGGCGAAAATTAAAGATGTTTCAGAACGGCTGCCCAAACGGCTGCCCAAACTCCTCAAATCTACGGATCACTACCCATTTGTGATGGTCCATGTGGGAACGAATGACATGTCCCTGAATACCATCGCTCCTATTAAAAAAGACTATCAAGATCTGGGGAGGAAGCTCAAGCAAATGGGGGCACAAGTGGTATTCTCTTCAATCTTGCCTGTCAAGGGAAGAGGAATGCGTCGGGAGAGGAAGATAATGGAGGTGAATCACTGGCTGCGTAGTTGGTGCCGGCAGGAGAGATTTGGTTTCTGGGACCATGGGATAGGCTTTCTTGAGGAAGGCCTACTAGCACCTGATGGATTGCACTTATCGAAACTGGGGAGAATGTGTTTGGCAGGAACCTGGGGAGATTCATCAGGAGAGCTTTAAACTAAAGCCACTAGGGGAAGGAGACGATCAACATAGGGAGTGTATGGAAGGAAAACGATCTGGGGCAGCCCAACCGGCAAGGCCAGCTCATAGGGAACCAAAAGTAAAAGGATTCAGATGTCTTTATACTAACGCCCAAAGCATGGGCAATAAAAAGGAAGAGCTGGAACCTCTCTTGCTGATGTAAAGGTATGATCTAGTAGGGATCAGAGAAACTTGGTGGAATGATTCTCATGACTGGAATGTAATGGTGGATGGATATGAACTGTTCAGAAAAAACAGAATAGATCGAAGAGGTGGAGGAGTGGCACTGACATTGTCATCATGGCTGACTTCAATTTCCCAGATGTGTGCTGGGAAACAAACTCTGCAAAACGTCCTGAGTCATGTAACTTTCTGACCTGCCCGGCTGACAATTTCATTTATCAAATGGTAGATGTACCTACAAGAGGTTCAGCCATACTAGACAATAATGACCAACAGGCAAGAGTTGGTGGATGAGGTGAAGAAGGTGGGGACCCTAGGGGGAAGTGACCATGTCCTCATAGAATTCCTTTTGAGATGGGGAGGCAAGAAAGCTTGTAGCCAGACGCGGATGTTAGATTTCCTTAGGGCAAACTAATAAACTCAGAGACATGCTCAGTGTCATACCATATACGATAATGCTGGAAGCAAAGGGTGCATGTGAATGGTGGGTGCTACTCAAACAAGAGCTATTGCATGCTCAATCAATGACTATCCCAGAAAGAGGAAAACACTGCAGAAAGGTTGTTGAGGGGCATTTAGCTGCACTTGATGAGTTCAGATCCCCTGGGCCGGATGAAATGCACCCGAGAGTGCTCAAAGAACTTTCCAGAGAACTTGCAGAACCATTATCCTTCATCTTCGGGACCTCTTTAAGGACTGGAGATGTCCCGGAGGACTGGAAGAGAGCAAACGTTATCCCGATCTTCAAAAAAGGGAGGAAGGATGACCCGGGAAACTACAGACCAGTGAGTCTGACCTCTGTTTTGGGGAAGATAATGGAGCAGATATTAAAGGGAGCGGTCTGCAAACATCTGGAGGACAATTGGGTGATCCAAGGAAGTCAGCATGGATTTGTCTCCAACAGGTCCTGTCAGACCAACCTGGTTTCCTTTTTTGACCAAGTAACAGGTTTTCTGGATTGGGGAAATTCGGTTGATGTCGTTTACTTGGATTTTAGTAAAGCTTTTGACAAGGTTCCCCATGATGTTCTGATGGATAAATTGAAGGACTGCAATCTGGATTTTCAGATAGGTGGATAGTGAATTGGTTAGAGAACCGCACTCAAAGAGTTGTTGTCAATGGTGTTTCATCAGACTGGAGGGAGGTGAGTAGAGGGCCTCAGGGCTCTGTACTTGGCCCAGTAAGTTTTAACATATTTATTAATGATCTAGATGAAGGGATGGAGGGACTACTCATCACGTTTGCAGATGACACCAAATTCGGAGGACTTGCAAATACTCCGGAAGATAGAGACATAGTTCAACGAGATTTGAACACAATCAAAAAATGGGGAAATGAGAACAAGATGTGCTGGGATAAAAATATAAATAAATAAACAAACACATAAATAAATAGATAAATAAATAAACAAATAAATAAATAAATAAATAAATGGACTTCTTTTTCCTCTCACTAGCGAAGATCCTATGTATGATGCCGCGCATCTGATTCCTTCCCTCAGAGGCACGATTTTTCCTGTTTTTCTTTACCTTTCTTTCCCTAAGTATCTGTTTTCTTCTTTTCTGAAGCACTCTGGCTGTCCCACTCTATCACAGGATGATATTTTGGTTGTTAGCTCAGCCCTGGAACTTGGGGAAAGGTCAGGTGAAATCTGGGGGGAAATATCTGAAGTAACTTAAGATAGAATTATAAAGTAAAACAGTATATGTACAGACTTTATTTTATTTATTTATTTATTTATTTATTATTTGACTTGGTTTGTGGTGGATAACATCATAAAACCCTTCAATAATGCCCCTCTAAAAATAACAATATAAATACCATTCCAACGGCAAAAACCAGATATAAGTCCCTCCCCCAAGCCCACTAAACAGACATCCCCCCATTATACGTTGGGATGGTATGCTTTGGGCTTATCCTGCGTTGAGCAGGGGGTTGGACTAGATGGCCTGTATGGCCCCTTCCAACTCTCTGATTCTATTATTCTATTTCAGGGAGTCGGGTAAGGTAACCTGGGGAGGGGCCCAATGATCTTAATTGCTCTGGCCTCAAAAAAAGACCTGGCAGAAGAGCTGCATCTTGCAGACCCTGCAGAGCTTGGAAAGCTCCATCAGGGCCTCAGCTCATTCCACTGGGTCAGGGCTAGGACCTCTTTCGGGCCAGAGAGAGCCAACAGATTTGTTCCCACAGAGTGAAGAGCCCTGCATGGAGCATGAGGAGTTAGGCAGTCCCGTAAGTATGTGAGGCCCTGACTGTAGATGGCCTTGAAGGTTAATCCCAAACCTTGAACTTGATTTGGGCAGCCACTGGTAACCAATGCAGCTGCCTCAGCACTGGCTGGATATGGGTCCTCCAAGATGTTCCTGTGAGGACCTTAGTAGCAGCATTCTGCACCAGCTGCAATTTTTGGGTCAAGGACAAGGACAGTTGCACACAGAGTGACTTAGAGAAGTCCAGCCTGGATGTCACTGTTGCATGGATCACCATGGCCATGTGGTCTGACAACAGCTCTAAGAAGCCTATTTAGGGGTTTGGACTAGATAGCCTGTATGGCCCCTTACAACTCTATGATTCTATGATTCTATGATGATTCAGGCTATTAAGAGTTTCATAAACTTTTCTCCATGACTTAGGATCTTTAAGATGAAACACTTATTTTGAGCTTTCACTGACTCTTTTGATTTTTAGAAGGCTGCTATATTCTATCCAATACCCTAACTCTTTCTCTGAACACCCCAGCACTCTTCTTGAGTTTTAATTGGTTTGGAAGATTTTTTTTCAAGTACCTGTTAAAAACAGATTCTCCTCGTTATTGAACAAGAATCCAACTTCCCCTGAAGAATCAGATACTCAAGTAGAAGACGAGGAGTATCCTGGAATCCCTGAATCTAAAAATAGATCCTGGGATGATCCTGCCATGGGAGTTAATTTACCCATTACATCTGGAGATAACTTGGAACTGGTATTACAATTAGTGTTAAGAACTGTGGAATCCATTTTCACACTGTTTAAAGAAATAGATTCCAAGATTGAATCCTTCAGTAGATTGTTAATTTGCAGCAGGAGAAGGGAAGGGCTAGGTCATCAAGCCTTCCCCCAAAGGACTTTGATGGAAGCCATCCTCCTTAGAATCTAGCCTTACAAAGGTCCCAAATATGCCTAACCATCTGTACGCACATGGATGTCTTTACATCTAATGTAAAGACTCTTGGATGTCTTTACAGCTAATTAAAATTCACATTAGCTGTGAGGCATTTGCGAATCTCTTCGCAGACAAAATCTCGAGGCTTCGTCGTGACCTTCCTACAACTTTAGACACAGAAAGTGAACTAGATGCCCCTTGGCCATCTTTGGAGAGAACAATGAGTTACTTCAGACGACTCTCACAAACTGAAGTGGACAGGATGCTAGCAGCAACAAGGCCAACTACTTGCCCACTAGACCCAAGTCCATCATGTCTCCTAAAAATGACAGACAGAAGAATAGGAGCCCCCCGCCGGGAAATAATTAACCTCTCCCTCTGAACAAGAGAATTCCCAGAGGGATTAAAAGAGGCAGTGGTACGCCCGTTACTCAAGCAACCATCCTTGGCCGCGCAAGACCCTCAAAACTATTGCCCCGTTTCACACTTAGTGTTTCTGGGGAAGTTAGTTGAAAGGGCTGCTGTGGACCAAATATCAGCATTCCTGGAAGAAACTTCAGCCCTTGACCCATTTCAGTCAAGCTTCTGGCCTGGACATGGGGTGAAGACAGCGCTAGTCACCCTGATGGATGACCTCCAACAACAGCTAGACCAGGGCGGGTCAGCGCTGCTCATACTATTAGACCTGTTGGCAGCGTTTGATACAATAGACCATGAGCTCCTAGCTCACTGCCTCACTGACACCGTAATACGGGGAACGGCCCCCAAATGAATCATAGAATCATAAAATCATAGTGTGGGAAGGGTCCATAAAGGCCATTTAGTCCGACCCCCTGCTCTACGCAGGATCAGCCCTAAGCATCCTAAAGCATCCAAGAAAAGGGTGTATCCAACCGTTGCTTGAAGTCTGCCAGTGAGGGGGAGCTCACCACATCCTTAGCAGCCTATTCCACTGCTGAACTACTCTGACTGTGAAAATTTTTTTCCTGATATCTAGCCTATATCATTGTACTTGTAGTTTAAACCCATTACTGCGTGTCCTCTCCTCTGCAGCCAACGGAAATAGCATCCTGCCCTCCTCCAAGTGACACCCTTTCAAATACTTAAAGAGGGCTATCATGTCCCCTCTCAACCTCCTTTTCTCCAGGCTGAACATTTCCAAGTCCCTCAACTTCTTGGTCCCTTGGCCCCAGATCATCTTCGTTGCTCTCCTCTGTACCCTTTCAATTTTATCTACGTCCTTCTTGAAGTGAGGCCTCCAGAAATACACACAGTACTCCAGGTGTGGTCTGACCAGTGCCATTGGGACTATGGGACTATGACATCTTGTGATTTTGATGTGATGCCCCTGTTGATACAGCTCAAAATGGCATTTGCCTTTTTTACCGCTGCATCACACCGCCTGCTCATGTTTAGTTTATAATCCACAAGTACCCCAAGGTCTCGTTCACACACAGTGTTACCTAGAAGCGTATCCCCCATCCAGTAGGTATGCTTTTCATTTTTCTGACCCAGATGCAGAATTTTACACTTATCTTTATTAAATTGCATCTTGTTCTTATTTGCCCATTTTTCCATTGTGTTCAGATCTTGTCGAACTCTGTCTCTGTCTTCTGGAGTATTTGCCAGTCCTCCCAATTTGGTGTCATCTGCAAACTTGATAAGTAGTCCCTCCACCCCCTCATCTAGATCTCTAATAAATATGTTAAAAAGTACCAGACCGAGCACCGAGCCCTGAGGTGCCCCGCTACTCACCTCCCTCCAGTCTGATGAAACAACATTGACAACAATATGCCGCTTTTCTCTACCCGAAGGAGGCTCAAAGTGGCTTACAGTTGCCTTCCCTTTCCTCTCCCCACAACAGACACGCTGTGAGGTGGGTGAGGCTGAGAGAGCCCTGATATCACTGCTCAGTCAGAACAGCTTTATCAGTGCCATGGCGAGTCCAAGGTCACCCAAACTTATATGAATTCTTTTTAGGCTTTTCTTATCGGATTGAATCCTAGACCTGTGTAGAATTTGATTGGCTAGAAGACCAATATAAGCCCTATCAGGTCTCAGAGAGAGACTGAGATATGAATATCTTATAGGGTTGTACATTCAGGTATATCCAAACTGGAAAAATAGCTGTTGTTATTTGTTTGTTTGTTTATTTATTTATTACATCTTGTCTGTGTTTTTTTGGGTTATTTATTCAGTTGAATATACATCCCAGGATATAGTCAATCCAAAAAGAATCCCAAAAATATTCAGGATTATCAAGGAATGATGTGTAGTCACAGTTAAAGGATGTTTAAAGGGATAGCATAGTTTTTAAAAGTCTTCTGGGTGAACTATTAACTTGGAAAAGCATTTAAAAGAACAATGAGCCCTTTAAATGGCTTCAGAGTGAATGTGCAGATTGTAGAAGGCATTAAAGGGACCACAAGCCCTTTAAATGCCTTTTCCCATCCATTGGAAACAATGGAGGGGGGACACACACCTTATTTAGGAACTGAAAGAATTTGTACCCCATTGTGTAACGTTTTTGAAATTTGTTCCCCCCCCCCCCCAAGCTGTGCTGGAAATCTACCTCCTGTATCTACCTCCGGACCACCACCCCCTTTCCCTAAATAGCTCTGGATAGATTCCCCATTATACCCTTAATAGTCCTAGTACACTGTAATGGAGTCAAAACATTTCAGAATTCCTGAAAAATGCCAAATCTGAATACTCTACTTATACCAGAGTTTGGGAATATCATGAAATAACAATATTTTTTTAGCTTCATCACACTTGAATCCCCCCAAAATCCCTTTTTTGTATGTGCACATCCCTAATATCCTATGAGAAATCGAAACTAGCATGTCTGTTTCCATTTTAAAAGTTCACTGTGTTTGTGTATGTGTGAAGTGCTGTCAAGTTATAGCCAATTTATAGTAACCCTATGGGGTTTTCAAGACAATAGATGAACAGAGGTGGTTTGCCACTGCTTGCATCTGCATAGTGACCCTGGTCTTCCTTGGCGGTCTCTATATTGCTTAGCTTCTAGGATGTGAAAAGACTGACCTAGCCTGGGCCACCCAGGTCAGAGTGGTTTTAATCTTTACCAGAAATAACACTGCCCGAACTTTCACAATTCTGCAGGGCCTGCAAAAATGAGCTCCTCCACCATTCGCTTGAGGCTGACATCTGCTGGGCTCTGCTCAGACACCCTTCCATGACTGAACAATTTGATCTCCCCAGCGTTGTTGTTATTCATGTTGTGTTGTGAATTGTTGTGTTGTGATAGATCTATTGAAACTTGTATATTGTTATAGATCATTATAATGTTCCATGTAAATTCATGCAATGTTCCATGTAAACCGCCCAGAGCTGTAAAGAATGGGCTGTATAAAAATCCAAATAAATAAAAAAAAATCATACAACATCTTGTACAACACATTCTATGGCTGTATAATGTATAGGGAGGCAAGTGTTCCATAAGTTCTTGCACAAGCATTACTGTACTAAGCCCTGAAATAGACAGCTCAGGTTAGTGTGATCTCATCAGATCTCAAAAGTTGAGCAGGGTCAGCCCTGGTTAGTATTTAGATGGGAGACGACCAAAGAATTTAAGAGTTATATTCTAGAGACTGGCAATACCAATTCACTTATGAATGTCTTTTGCCTTGTAAATCCTACATGGTCACCATAAGTTACTGAGACTTGATGGCATTTTCCACCAACAAATGTATTAAGTCCATTAATGTTTCTGCTCATGCATCATTGTATCCAAATCATCAGTTTTACTGAGACATCATACTTGACTGTGGTTAAGAAAAAGTGTGCATAAATCTGATGTTGCTAGGCTTGAGCACATGATCCAATGCTTCCTCCTCCACCCTCCTTTTTCACACAGGATAAAAATTTAATTCTGGTTACTATAATGTAAAGATTATTATAATTAAATCTTAGATTTATTATTAGATTTATAGATTTATTTATTATTAGAATATTTATAGATGTTCTTGAATTAATTAAGCCCAGGTCACGAAGGTAGCACGGCTGGCATTTTACCATCTCCACCAAGCCAAACTACTAGCACCCTACCTGGAACCAGAGCACCTAGCCACAGTGATCCATGTGATGGTCACCTCCAGACTGGACTTCTGCAACTCGCTCTACACAGGCCTACCCTTATCCTTGATCTGGAAACTACAACTGGTGCAGAATGCCGCGGCCAGGATTCTCACTAAGACATCATGGAGATCTCATATCCGGCCGGTACTCCAAGAACTTGGTTGGCTCCCAGTTGAATTCCAGATTAAGCTTAAGGTTTTGGTAATCACCTTTAAGGCCATACGCGGTCTGGGCCCCGTGTATCTGAGAGACCGCCTCCCTGCCTATACCCCCAGAAGAGCTCTATGCTTCACCACCTCCAACTGGCTATGGATCCCTGGCCCTAAAGAGGCCCTAAAGTCGGGCCTCAACAAGGGCCAGAGCTTTCTTGGTCCTGGCCCCCACTTGGTGGAATGAGCTCCCCGAAGAGATCAGGGCCCTGCTGGAACTTCCACTTGCTTGCCAGAGGAAACAGTATTTAGAGGAGCTGGGAGAAGGAGGAAGGATTATCACAGCAGCTGACACAGGAGCTGTGTCATACAAACAAAACCCAAAAGACTCTTGGGGTCTGGATTAAACCATAATACTCTGTGAGGATGTTACACATAGGAGTACAAGAATAAGGAGAAGGTCTGACCCACTAATGCTCAGCAATCGGTTCCAAGGTCTGCCTGAAGAGGTTGATTCTGGAACCCAGGAGCATGTGCAATCCCCCATGAAGAACAAGGCCCAACGTAGACCAGGAAAAAAGTCACAGTCCCCCACAGGTGAGAGTTCTGGGTCTTCTCCCCCGCCGACCCCGCAAAGCTCAGGAAACACTTCACAGTCCCTCACAAGAAAGGGTTTTAGTTATGCTCCCAAGGGTACGAAGAAACGGGTACTAGTAATTGGGGATTCCTTGCTAAGAGGTGTAGAGGCCGAAGTGTGTAGACCAGACTTGTTGTCTCGAGAGGTCTGCTGCCTACCTGGTGCACGCATCAAGGATGTCACAGAACGGCTGGACAGGCTCATCAAGCCTACAGATCATTACCCCTTCCTTCTCATCCATGTAGGAACAAATAATACTGCCCAGCAGAACATGGAAAATATTTTTAAAGACTTTGTGGATCTGGGGGGGGGAAAGGTAAAGGACCTGGGAGCGCAGGTTGTGTTTTCATAAGTCCTTTCTGTAAGTGGCCGAGGCATAGGAAGAGAGAGAAAAATTATGCAAGTAAATGACTGGCTACATCAATGGTGCTGACGGGAATGGCTTGGATTTCTGGATCATGGTCAACGATGTCAATATGAGGGGCTATTATCAGGAGATGGCGTGCACCTCACAAGGGATGGAAAAAGTATTTTTGGGAGAACCCTTCCACACCTGGTGAAGAGGGCTTTAAACTAGACACAAGAATCGAGACGCCCAGCAGACGCAGAGGAAGGCAGACGTGGCAGAGACGCGCTCTGCAAGTAACCTCCTAGTTAAGTGCTTTTATTCTTTTATTGTTTTAAACATGTTTCATTTTATCTTATTAACTGCTGCACTCAGCTTTTAAACCAAGTAGCCTCCACAAATTGTGATAAGCTGCAGCAAGTTAACAATTAGCAGCTACACCTGCTTATATTGCCTGACCTTGGACTTCCACGGCTTCTTACATAAGAACAGTCAAAACAGTAGCTGGGACAGCTGTGGGTTTGGAGTAGATGTGTAAGGAAAGGGAAAACACCAGAGGTGAAGTAAATGGGGGTGCATAAACGAGCAAGAGATACTGAATCTGAGGATCATTTTCTCCCTGCCTCTAAACAATCAAAGATGAGAGACTATCTTGTAGCAACAGGCTCCTTACTCACACAAACCCCTGCCTCCAATCAATTTGCACCTTTGGCAGATGTTCTGGATGATTCCTCTGGAAACTCTGCTTTGGATATTGCTAGAGGAGATGTTGACGTAAATTTGGAGAACTCAGACCCCCCTCCAGATGATGGGAGCATGAAGGGGGTTGATGATGCACCGGCTGACTTGCTCTTACTGATTGCAAAAACAATAGACTATATCTGCAAAGTACTATCTTCATTGCATGAGAAAGTGGACAACCTAATTGCTAGGGTCTCTGACTTAGATGGTAAGAGCTCTAAATTCAAAGAGTCCACCCTACATAAAGAGACTTCACCAGGTACAACTACTGCCCCACAACAGGGTGCTTTTGCTTTAAAAATCACCAATACTCCCTCACGGCTGCATGATAGAGGAAGTGAAGCTACCTACCACCTAGTTTTGCAGCCACACAAGATCAGCTTAACTGTTTGTAGCTTTAACGGTTACGTTCCCTCTTGGAGATCCAAGCTACTTGTTAAAAGACACCTGAGAGCCCTTTTGGGTGATCAAGTGAAACATGCTGACCTAATTGGAGTGGAAACGCTACACAATCCCAATCACACACAAAGGGTCTTACTATCATTCAGCAGCCCCAAAGTACCATCCCTGCTGCTTTGTAACAAACCCCTTCTAAGTGCAAAGGAGGTCTTTCCAGCACGTGTTTTTAATAATACAAACCTTTTGCCTTTATTTCCTAATTTAAAATTTTGAGACAGCACAAGTGTATTGAGTCTTCTGAGAAGAGGAAAGAAAGAAAAGAAAAAAACCCAACTGCCTCAACTGACCTGATCAGCTGGATAGACCTGCCTCCTGGTTTAAAGACCTCCTCGGATCTTTCATCAGATAACGATATCTTAGAGGGAAAATTGTTGGGCTCCTTTAAAGACTTATCTCCCATGGATCAGCAACTGATCACAGACAGGCTGGAGTACCTGAGAACCAGCTTACTGAAAAGCACAGCCAGCACAACTCCCTTATCTACTCCATCAACCCACCCATCAAATATGGATGCGCCTAACCATGACTCCAACATGACTATTATTGCCCCTCATAACAAGGATTCACCAATGGAAACAGCGCCTGAGAGAAATAAACATCTAGGACCACCAACCAATGCTCTTATGACTCAGGGGGAGGGAAACTGACATAAAAGGGACAATATCGAGACAGCACATAGACACAATTGTCCAGGAAAGGGTAATGGCAGTGTTTTCTTTGACCCTAACAAATCTCTTGAGCAGCTAATTGAAACTGATTGACTCTTAAAAGACCCCTCTCTCCCAGCAATCAAGATCCTCTCCTGGAATGTTGCTGGTTGGAAAAGTAAGGTGAATGATCCAGATTTCATATGTTTTATCAAAGGTTTTGATGTGGTTCTGTTACAGGAGACATGGTCACATTATGAAATTAGCTTAGAGGGATATGAATCCCATTCAGTATTAGCCTACAAGTCCAAGTCCAAGAGGTGCTACAGAGCAGGATTAACCCTCTTATGCTCCCAACAGTCAAGCATAGAACTCGCTGCTCTATCTGTTTGTAATCCCATTGCTCGGGCCTTCTTCCTAAAATTTTCCAACATAGCTTTAATAGTAATTAATGCTTATTTCCCTCCTTGCCTGGACCAGCAAAACTTGCACTTCCACTGGAGCCGCTTCACAATATTTGTTGAGGAGCTTGAAGCAAAATTCCCCTTGACCGAAATACTGCTAGCAGGAGATTTCAGTGCAAGGATAGGCAAAGATGGCTCTGCATTCTCAAGGGCACTGGGCTTGGACCCAGATGAACCCCTACCCAATTGTCTTTCTGATACAAGACATTCCAAAGACTCTCATATAAATAATGCCGGAATCTCATTGGCCAAATTTTGCATACGTTTCGACAGATTGATACTAAATGGCTCGTTCCCCCAAGATCATCCTGGGGAATTCACATTTGCCTCTGGGAGAGGTAGCAGTGTGATTGACTGTATATTGTTTCCCCCTGCTTTGAAAGGCCAATTAGAGGTATTACTGCCAGTACTTTAACAACATTTAACTCCATACCCAACATCAATGATAATCCTTCTGAGGTTATAAAAAATTACAATAATATAATCACTCACATTCATCAGCTATTTAGCCCCCAATCAAACTCACAGAAAATAACTCAAAGAAAAACCCTAAATCCCTGGTTTGATGATGAATGCTGCAAATTAAAATCTCAAATCCGTGCCATTTATCGTGATTATAGGGAATCCAGTGCTAAGCTTATGCTTGCAGAATATTTCCATCTGAAAAATCAATTCTATCAACTAACAAAGAAAAAGCAAAGTGATTATATTAAAAAACAATGGGAACAACTTGTGCAGGCTACAATTACCAACAAGATAAGACAATTCTGGGTCCTAGTTTCAGGAGCTTTTCATGAGAAATCTTCTTTAACAAACTTCATGCCCTCCCTTACTTGGTATGAATATTTCTTAAACCTATTCCACGAGGACAGAGTAAGCTCCTGTAGCCTCCCCGAGATCAACCTATCAGATATCCCAGACTGGGCCCCAGTGATGCCTGATGAAGTCAGGGCTTGTATTGATCAACTAAAGCCTAGAAAAGCACCAGGACCTGATGTGATCCCTCCTGAGCTGCTTAAAACTTTCCCAGACTGGTGGGCTCCTCTCTTGGCTGCTCTCTTTACTGTAATTAACAAAACAGGCTTAATGCCTGAATCATGAACAAATGCAATCCTTGTTCCAGTATTTAAAAAGGGTGACCGCTCACTCCCAACCAATTATAGACCCATCAGCCTTCTCTCTATTGTTGGGAAGCTATATGCCAAACTCCTATCAAATAAACTTACCTTGTGGTTGACTAAGGAAATGATTCTAGGCCCTGAGCAGGTTGGATTCTGTCAAGGGAAATCCTCCCTTGATCACTGCACCATCCTTGCCCACCTTGTCAACAAATATAGTAAGAAAGAGGGTCCAAAGCTCTTTGCAGCTTTTCTGGACCTTAAGGGGGCCTTTGATTCTATCCCTAGATATCTTCTCTGGGATAAGCTGTTAAAGATTAAGATAGATAAAAGGCTCCTATATCTTATAAGGAAACTCTATTCTTCTACCTGTTGCCAAGTCAAACTCACCCCCCTTGGGAGTCTTACTCCTAAAATACCAATCAACAAAGGGGTAAAACAAAGATGCATTTTGGCTCCCCTCCTATTTAACCTTTTTATAAATGACCTTGCTCCGTCCTTATCCCCCAATTCTGGCCATAGCCCAAAAATTGGTTCTCTTCATATCCCACTGCTTTTATATGCACATGATGCGGTAGTGCTGTCCCATTCACAAATTGGCTTAAAACGCTTACTGGTTCAATTCCTGGACTTCTGTGAAGTAAACAAACTTGCTCTGAACTTTGAGAAGTCAAAAATTGTGGTTTTTTGAAAGCCTTGGAAGCCTCTTAAATGGAATGTAAGAAGTAACAACATTGAACATGTTAAAAGCTTCAAATACCTGGGAATATTTCTTCACCATAATGCAAATTGGGCATTATCCAGAGGAAATATGCAATCACATCTGAAAAAACTAGTGCCCTGGCAATTACACATTTCTTCTACACCAGTGGTAACCAGTACGTTACCAGCCAGTTTGGTGTAGTGGTTAGGAGTGCGGACTTCTAATCTGGCATGCCAGGTTCGATTCTGCGCTCCCCCACATGCAACCAGCTGGGTGACCTTGGGCTCGCCACGGCACTGATAAAACTGTTCTGACCGGGCAGTGATATCAGGGCACTCTCAGCCTCACCCACCCCACAGGGTGTCTGTTGTGGGGAGAGGAATGGGAAGGCGACTCGCTATTGAGCTTGGGGATCTCACCAAGCTCTCAGCCCCTAGCTGCGTACTTCTACCATCTAATCATCCCACAACAGCGTAGAGCATTCATGTTAGCTAGAACTAATGCTCTACCTTCTGCTATATGGGAGATTTCAACAGATCCCGTATTCATCTAGGTTGTACCCATGTGGACAATGCTGTATAGAATCAATTACACACGTTTTCTTCTATTGTCCATTTTATTCTTCGATCCGAGCCAAATTTCTTAACTCACTGCTGTGTAAAAGAGAACTGCATTCGGATGAACGAAAGACTCAGTTTCTTTTGACATCCCAGAACCCTGATATAATTGAACCAGTAGCAAAGTTTTTACATCTTGCCATGAGAAATCGTGAATGTATTATTTCTAAAGCATGATCTTTGCATTTGTTCTCACAAGCAGTGGATCCTTTTGCACTTTCCCTTCTTATATTGTACTTTTATATGCCATTAAAGCCTTGTTGGTGTTGTAACTAGACACAAAGGGGGAGTGAGACGTAAATGCAGAATTTGGTGTGGTGGCAAGATCTGAACATGAGAAGATCTCAAATCTACAGGGAATGTTACATAAGCAGGGAACTACTAGCTTACAAGGATGTTCAAAAACCATGAGGCTAATAGGAATCAAAGAAACTTGGTGGGATAATACTCACAACTGGAATACTAAAATTGAGGGGTACAATCTATTCAGAAGGGACAGACAGGAAAAGAAGGGGGAGGTGTAGCAATATATGTTAGGAATCTTTATACTTCTGAAGAAATACAGGTACCCGAGCATGAAAGTTCAGTTGACTGTCTTTTCGGTAAATATAAAAGGAGTAGGAAATGAGAATGGTATTCTTGTGGGTGTCTGCTATAGACCACCAAGCCAGTCAGAGGACTTGAATGAGATACTGATAGACCAAATTACACAATTTTCAAAAAAGGAGGAAACAGTGGTCATGGGTGACTTCAATTACCCAGATATCTGTTGGCAGACCAATTCTGCTAAAAATACAAACTCTATTAAATTCTTAACTTGTCTTGCCAACAGCTTCAATTCCTAGAAAGTAGAGAGGGGAACCAGGGGCTCTGCTATTTTAGACTTGATTCTCATCAATAGGGAAGAACTGGTAGATGAGGTGGAAGTAGTGGGCACACTTGGTAGCTGTGACCATGTGCTTTTGGAATTTTCAATTCTTGGAAAGAGAAAACCTTCACGTAGTCATACACATAGACTGGACTTAGGTGTTCCTGATATTGTTTTGATAGATTTCCCTCTCCTGCAGCATAATCAATCATTTCTCTAATCCCTGGACCGTCTCCTCCAGCAGAGCCACTAATTTACACTTGCTAAGGACAAAGATTCTGCTGATGGTACATGTCACCACGCAATCTTCTTCAGTCTTCATGCCACTTTGACTCATCTGAAATGCTCTACAAACAGTACTACACTTAACTGAAACCTTTGGCTTGATCCTTCGGGAAAGAGCCAACAGCCAAGAGTCCTTTAGCTCTTGCTCTTGACTCCTAATAGAGTATTCTGGTTTGATCCAGACCCTAGGAGTCCTTTGGGCTTTTATAGTATTGCCTCTGGCAAGCAAGAGCCCTTTATAGCACAAAGGCCTACTCAGCAGAGGGCGGAGCTAGCAGTCCTTTCCTTCTTATCCATATAGTATCAAATAATCATTTCCTAGAAAGTAGAGAGGGGAACCAGAAGCTCTGCTATTTTAGACTTGATTCTCATCAACAGGGAAGAACTGGTACATGAGGTGGAAGTAGTGGGCACACTTGGTAGCTGTGACCATGTGCTTTTGGAATTTTCAATTGTTGGAAAGAGAAAACCTTCACGTAGTCGTACGCATAGACTGGACTTCAGGAAAGCTGATTTTCACTGACTTAAAAGTATGTTGCGTAGAGTCCCATGGTCAGAAAGACTTAAAGAGATGGGAGTCCAGGAGGGCTGGAAGTTTCTTAAAAGTTAAATACTGAAGGGTCAATCACAAACAATTCCCTTGAAAAGAAAAGATGGAAGGAGCTTAAGCAAGGTAAGTTAGCTCCATAAACAGTTGTCAAAAGATTTGAGGAATAAAAAAAAAGTCATTTAGGAAATGGAAGGCCTTATTACCAAGGATGAGTATAAACAAATAACCAATAATTGTAGGGGGAGTGTTAGAAAAGCTGAAGCTCAATATGAGCTTAGGCTAGAAATTTGAAGACGATACTAAACTGGAAGGGGTAGCAAACACATCAGAAGACAGAATCAGAATATAGGGTGATCTTGATAGGCTCCAGAAGTGGGCTAAACTGAATAAACTGAAGTTCAATCGGGACAAATGTAAAGTTCTGCATTTAGGTAGGAAAAACTAAATACATCAATATAAGATGGGGGAGACTTGTCTTGGCAGTAGCACATGCAAAAAAGGATCTATGAGTCCTAGTAGACCATACATTGAACATGTATGTGACTTGGTGGCTAAGAATGGAAATGGGATTTTGGGCTGTATCAAATGGAGTATAGTGTCCACATCACGGGTGGAGATCGTACCACTCTGCTCTGGTTCGGCCTCACTTGGAGTAGTGTGTTCAGTTTTGGGCACCCCAGTTGAAGAGGGATGTAGACAAACTGGAGCGTGTCCACAGGAGAGCAACAAAGATGGTGAGGGATTTGGAGACCAACACGTATGAAGAAAGGTTGGGGGAGCTTGGTCTGTTTAGCCTAGAGAGGAGACGACTGAGGGGATTTTATAAGCATCTTCAAGTATTTAGAAGGGGGGGCATATAGAGGATGGAGCAGAGTTGTTCTCTCTTTCCCCAGAGGGATGGACCAGAACCAATGGGATGAAATGAATTCAAAAGAAATTCTGTCTAAACATCAGGAAAAATTTCCAGAAAGTTAGAGCGGTTTCTCAGTGGAACAGTCTTCCTTGGGAGGTGGTGGGTTCTCTGAGCAGTGATATCAGGGCACTCTCAGCCTCACCCACCCCACAGGGTGTCTGTTGTGGGGAGAGGAATGGGAAGGCGACTGTAAGCCGCTTTGAGCCTCCTTCGGGTAGGGAAAAGCAGCATATAAGAACCAACTCTTCTTCTTCTTCTTCGACGTGCCAGCAGCCCTCAAAGTATTCAATGGGAAACTAAGTGCCCATCTGTTCTATGGCATCCCTATGTGGAGCAACGCTTTTAACCAAGCAGTCGAAAGTCTCCAATCTGTCTTCCTTTGTAAAATCCTTGGGACCCCGAACTGTGTCTCTTACGCAGTCCTATGTCTAGAAACCAGCCAAAGACTACTGGAAACCAGAGCATGGTTGTTAACAATCAAGTTCTGGCTTCGCGTTCATTTTAGATCTGACCCAATAGTCTAATTTCCCTCATGCTATCTGAACTTGAGTCATCTACTTGGTTAGGACACATTGAGGGAAAAATTAAATCTATAGGGATATCTTTAGACTCCTTGTATCTGATATCTGAAAAGTCTGCCTTTAATTTAATTAAACGCAGACTGTTAGACATAGAACTGCAGGAACTTAGCAGTAAAGCTATAAATGTTTGCTCGCTATTGAGCTTGGGGATCTCAACAAGCTCTCAGCCCCTAGCTGCGTACTTCTACCATCTAATCATCCCACAACAGCGTAGAGCATTCATGTTAGCTAGAACTAATGCTCTACTTTCTGCTATATGGGAGATTTCAACATATCCCGTATTCATCTAGGTTGTACCCATGTGGACAATGCTGTATAGAATCAATTACACACGTTTTCTTCTATTGTCCATTTTATTCTTCGATCCGAGCCAAATTTCTTAACTCACTGCTGTGTAAAAGAGAACTGCATTCGGATGAACGAAAGACTCAGTTTCTGTTGACATCCCAGAACCCTGATATAATTGAACCAGTAGCAAAGTTTTTACATCTTGCCATGAGAAATCGTGAATGTATTATTTCTAAAGCATGATCTTTGCATTTGTTCTCACAAGCAGTGGATCCTTTTGCACTTTCCCTTCTTATATTGTACTTTTATATGCCATTAAAGCCTTGTTGGTGTTGTAACTAGACACAAAGGGGGAGCGAGACGTAAATGCAGAATTTGGTGTGGTGGCAAGATCTGAACATGAGAAGATCTCAAATCTACAGGGAATGTTACATAAGCAGGGAACTACTAGCTTACAAGGATGTTCAAAAACCAAAACCATGAGGCTAATAGGAATCAAAGAAACTTGGTGGGATAATACTCACAACTGGAATACTAAAATTGAGGGGTACAATCTATTCAGAAGGGACAGACAGGAAAAGAAGGGGGAGGTGTAGCAATATATGCTAGGAATCTTTATACTTCTGAAGAAATACAGGTACCCGAGCATGAAAGTTCAGTTGAGTGTCTTTTCGGTAAATATAAAAGGAGTAGGAAATGAGAGTGGTATTCTTGTGGGTGTCTGCTACAGACCACCAAGCCAGTCAGAGGACTTGAATGAGATACTGATAGACCAAATTACACAATTTTCAAAAAAGGGGGAAACAGTGGTCATGGGTGACTTCAATTACCCAGATATCTGTTGGCAGACCAATTCTGCTAAAAATACAAACTCTATTAAATTCTTAACTTGTCTTGCCAACAGCTTCAATTCCTAGAAAGTAGAGAGGGGAACCAGGGGCTCTGCTATTTTAGACTTGATTCTCATCAATAGGGAAGAACTGGTAGATGAGGTGGAAGTAGTGGGCACACTTGGTAGCTGTGACCATGTGCTTTTGGAATTTTCAATTCTTGGAAAGAGAAAACCTTCACGTAGTCATACACATAGACTGGACTTAGGTGTTCCTGATATTGTTTTGATAGATTTCCCTCTCCTGCAGCATAATCAATCATTTCTCTAATCCCTGGACCGTCTCCTCCAGCAGAGCCACTAATTTACACTTGCTAAGGACAAAGATTCTGCTGATGGTACATGTCACCACGCAATCTTCTTCAGTCTTCATGCCACTTTGACTCATCTGAAATGCTCTACAAACAGTACTACACTTAACTGAAACCTTTGGCTTGATCCTTCGGGAAAGAGCCAACAGCCAAGAGTCCTTTAGCTCTTGCTCTTGACTCCTAATAGAGTATTCTGGTTTGATCCAGACCCTAGGAGTCCTTTGGGCTTTTATAGTATTGCCTCTGGCAAGCAAGAGCCCTTTATAGCACAAAGGCCTACTCAGCAGAGGGCGGAGCTAGCAGTCCTTTCCTTCTTATCCATATAGTATCAAATAATCATTTCCTAGAAAGTAGAGAGGGGAACCAGAAGCTCTGCTATTTTAGACTTGATTCTCATCAACAGGGAAGAACTGGTACATGAGGTGGAAGTAGTGGGCACACTTGGTAGCTGTGACCATGTGCTTTTGGAATTTTCAATTGTTGGAAAGAGAAAACCTTCACGTAGTCGTACGCATAGACTGGACTTCAGGAAAGCTGATTTTCACTGACTTAAAGGTATGTTGTATAGAGTCCCATGGTCAGAAAGACTTAAAGAGATGGGAGTCCAAGAGGGCTGGAAGTTTCTTAAAAGTGAAATACTGAAGGGTCAATCACAAACAATTCCCTTGAAAAGAAAAGATGGAAGGAGCCTAAGGAAGCTAAGTTGGCTCCATAAGCAGTTGTCAAAAGATTTGAGGAATAAAAAAAAGTCAGTTAAGAAATGGAAGGAAGGCCTTCTTACCAAGAATGAGTATAAACAAATAACCAATAATTGTAGGGGGAGTGTTAGAAAAGCTGAAGCTCAATATGAGCTTAGGCTAGAAAGAAATGCTAAACAGAAAAAAATAATTATATTTCAAGGAAGAAAAAGAATAGGGACACCATAGGACCACTGCCAGGACAAGAAAGTGAAATTATAACAGACTAGAAAATAAGCCCGCTGCAGGTAAAATGGAGCGGGTGCTAGTGGGGCGCGCCATGAGGGTGGCGGGGCTCTGCGGCCTGGTTTGGGAAGTCCGAGGTTGTCCAGGAGGTGTGGCACCTCACGGCCGACCTGGTGTCCAGGGGGTGAGCGGCAGGTGAGGTCGAGGGGAGGAGGAAGTGTATGGCTGTATTGATTTGCGCAGGGTTCCCGAGCTGCAGGTGGGAAGCTGTTTGGCCATTCGGGCGGTGTCCTGTGGGCGGCAGCGCGGGTGGCACTTGGGCGGCAGGTGGGAGCGGCTGCATGCGGCGCTGCTGGAGTTGGGCAGCTTGGGCCCCGTGGTGGAGTGTGGTGCCACCGCCGAGGGCCCCGAAGCTTCCTCCGCCGGCCGCTGCTGGCCCGCTGGTCCGGCGGGCGAGTTGTTGTGGGCGGCAGTGGGGCGTCCTGCGCGTGTGCGGCAGTCGGGAGCAGCTGCAGCCGGCGTCGCAGGAGCTGGTAGGCTGGCGCCCGGTGGTGTGTTGCACCACCGCTGCCGGCGGTCCCAAAGCGTCCTCTGGCGGCCGTTGCTGGCTGGTTGGGCCGGGGGGCAATGTGTTGGCGGCGGCGACCTGCGGGCTTGCAAGGCTTGTAGGTAATGGTGGTGGTCAGACATCTGATTCGGAACGTGGAGGGGGCGGATTGGGAGGCCCTTTGCGCCTCCCGTTCCATCCGTCCGGCGGCAAGGGACCAATTGCAGCGCGGCTCGCAATTGGTCCCTTGCTGCCGGACTGACACTCAAAGGGCCCTGGGCCCTCCAAGTATCAGTCCGGGGGAAGGGTCACCCTTCCTCATCCCGGACGGGGCCCGCCGACGGAGCCCTTACTCTTTTATTTTACAGATGATGAAGATAGGGCTGAACTGCTTAACTCCTATTTCTCCTCAGTCTTCTCTTGTGAGGGAAATACTGATCAATGTGGCAAAAACGTAACACAACACGGGGGACAGGAATGGTGGCCTAGGATCACTGTTGGAGCAGTCCACAAAAACCTAGTTTCTTCAAATGAAACAGTCTTCTGGGCCAGATGAATTGCATCCAAGGGTACTAAAAGAACTTACAGATGTCATCTCTGAACCTCTGTCCATTATCTTTGACACTTCTTGCAGAACAGGTGAGGAGCCAGATGATTGGAGACGGGCAAATGTTGTCCCCATCTTGAAGAAAGGGAGAAAGGAGGATTCGGGTAATCATCAACCCGTCAGTTTGACATCTGTATCTGGCAAAATTTTGTAACATATAATCAAAGATTCGGTCCTTGAGCAGCTGGAAGTGAGAGCTGTGATTTTTTAGACTCAGGACGGGTTTTGCAAGAACAAGGACTATTCCGCACAAACTTAAAAGTGGCTTTATGTTTGCCGTTTTCGAAATCGCTACTTAAAGTAGAGAAAATTGGCCGTTACGCACAACTGCGGTTTTTGCGGAATTTCACTTTGCAGTATTTTTGTTACCCACAGGTTTCCGGTCTTGGTCGTCTTGCCAAAAAGGAGGTCCCTTTTTAGCGCTTCTGGCTTCCCGTTGCCGTCAATCAAACAGCTGGGAAACCTTTAACCTCCCCAAACAAGCCGCAATCGGGGGGGGTCCTTTTTTTAAAAAAACCCTGAAAAACACGTAGCAACGAATCATCGAGAAATCATTGGCGCAGACGGACAGGGTTTCCAATGTTTTCTATGAAAAAAGGTTTTATGAAGGAAACATGTACCCCGCCACAGTACACGCCCACAGATTACCTGCCTATATGTACCTAGGCAAACACATGGTTGGCCTCACTCTTTGTTCTCCTTGCCTTGTGGCCACCGCACAGCTAAATGTAGCAATGGAGAAGATTATTCTTGTGTTGCTGGCTCAGATGCTAGCAATAGCCCAGCATGTCTGTGCCGCCGTGTCACGGATTAGGTCTACTTTTTGGGAATACAGACAACGTGTGGACAGAAGGAGGAGGGCCATCACTAGAAGGGCTGTGATTCACAGCAAATCTCTAAGGGCATGCGTGGCGGCTAGGAAATGCTGGCAAGTTCTATCAGAAGTCCAGTTCCCCAGACAGTTCTGGGTGGATGAAAGATCCACTGACTGGTTGGAAAATTTTGTGATGTCTCACTGGGATGATGACCACTGGATATCAAACTTCCGAATGTCGAGGGGAACTTTTTTTGAAATTGTGGCAGCTCTCCATGGCCGCATGGAGAGATAACTAACTGGCATGCAGTGCCCTATTCCTGTGGAAAAAAGGGTGGCAGCCACCTTGTGGTACTTGGCCACCACGCAGTACTTCCGGACAGTTGCCCAGCAATTTGGATTAGGAGTCTCCACCGCCGGCGAGATCCTGCTGGAGTTCTGCTTCACCATGGAGGCAGAATTGTACAGCAAAGTGGTGTGCCTCAGAGGCCGGCTTGGAGCGGTGGGTGTCCTTTTATCCCCTTTACCCTTTAATTTTTTTTATTTTTGACAGGTGAGTAACGAATACTCGATGCGCCCAATGTTAACTTTGATCCCTGATGTCTATTTTCTTTTTATTTCCTTAGAGTATGGACGGGTTCGGCCGTTTAGGGTTCCCACATTGTTTCACTGTGGTGGATGGCACCCGCATCCCGATCTGAGCACCTGAGGGAAGCATAATTTAGTACGGGAACAGGAAGGACTTTTGTTCTCTTCTCCTTCAAGGAACTGTGGACTTCTCCGGAAGGTTTATAGATGCCGAGGTGGGGTGGAGTGGGAGGAGGCATGATGCCCTTGTGTTCCATGAATCGAACCTCAGGGCAACCATGGACGAAGGGGTCTTTGTCCCTGGCAACCCCACTGCCACCATTGAGCGAGTGTGTGTTCCGGCATTGGTGCTCGGAGATGGAGCCTATCCCATACGATGTTGGCTCATGAATGGCCAAGGGCAAATGTGCAGAGCTACTACAACCTCAGGCACTCCCACGTAAGGAATGCTGTGGAGCGTGCCTTTGGCCATTTGAAGGCTCGGTTCTGTTGCTTGATGTCCAGACTACATGTGCATATAGACAATGTGACACCATCGATCATCGCGTGTGTCATCTTGCACAACATCTGTGAGGACAAGGGACATCACATCCCCATCCCCGTGGCTGAACCAGAACCTGTGGTCCTTGAGGATGCGGCACCCATCCCTCAATCCAGGAAAAAAAGGATCTATGCGGAGGGGTGCAAGGTTCGGGACGCTATAGCCGGTTACCTTTACAGAAATAGGAGACGGTTTTGACTTGGATCTTTTGCTTATGTGTACTCTGTTTTCAATAAAGTTTTATGTTCTATGGTCAACCTTGTCTTCAGCTACTTTCTTTTTGTTGTTTAAGAAAGTTGCTGTCTAACAACCGGCGATTCTCTGGTCCCAAAGCACTTTGACAGACCTAAGTGCCTCACTGTAGTAACACCCCAGTGAAATTGACAAACACAATACGGAAGCACTCTACAGGCAAGGGTTGGGGAGGCGGTTAGCCAGGAAGTGTTGGCAACACCTGTAACAGTGGAGGACATAGGCACTTCTTTAATGTCCCAGGGAATAATTCCATTGGTGGACAGCATTGATACACTTTTGGCGGCTGGTAGGAGCAACGCATATTCGTTGCCTAACCGTCATTTCAAAGATGTCGAAGCCACGAAAGGGGTCGTTCTGGCAGCGAGCCGAGGCTGAGGCACTTTTGGAGCTGGTGCTCCAGTCCAAGAGCATTGGCCGCCTTATGGCCAGCACGCACTGCCACACTAAGGGGGCATATCAGGTGCTGGCCACGAGGATGAGGGAGAGGGGGTACAACCGGACCTGGGAGCAGGTCCGGAAAAAGTTCAAGGCGATAAAGCTTGATTTTTTAAATAGTATTGAGCAGTGTGGGGGGGGGGGGGCGGGGTTTCCGCAGCCAAGTGGAAGGACAATTCTTCCATGACACAAAGATGAGCATTTGGGAGAAGGCTGGGAAGCCCCCCCCCCCTCGAAATGCGGAGACATATGGGTGAGTTCTGTCTTCCTTCTGGTAATACTTTTACCTGTAAATGTGACCTGACTGTGGTGGCTATGAGAAACCTCTTCCCCCAAATGCTTGTGTCTACTTGGAGACCGCAGTAAGATTCTGTTCTTTCCCACAGAGGTTACCAGCCACTAATGTAAAACCATAACTGATTAAAAACATGTTTCCCTGTTAATACCCTGCTTGAAGCGTTGACCATGGGCCTGATGCCATCAACCTTAAAGCTCAAATTGCAGTGTAGTATTCAAGTGTGTGCAAGGTAGGGTCTGTGTTATGAAATTTATGAGACCTCCTTTCTTCACCACAGCCACGCAGTCCCCAATGGCACTTTCACAGCCTCCAGCCAGCCAGCAGGAAGGGGGGAAAGAGGAGGAGGAGGAGGTTTGTGTTCATAATGCAGGTATATGGCTTATCATGTGTTTTTCAACCATTTGCAGGGCAAGCAGCGGTGGCAGAGCTACGCGGGGAGCTGGACACCCAGAGGCAGCTCACGGCCGAACTGCGGCACAAGGAGGAGGATGCACATAGGTTCAGCACGCCTACTAACCCCCCCCCCCAGCTTCACCACACACTGCAGCTAAGTTCCTCAGGTCTAAAAACTGTCTGTGGCATTAACGTGTGTGGTGTTTTTCCTCTCTACACAGTGAAAATGAAGGAGGAGGAGAAGAAAGAGGAGGCGAGCTGGAAGAAGAAGACTCGGGGGACAATGTCCAGGCTTGGGCGCCAGCTTAGGGAGCTGAAGGAGGGAGGAGAGAAAAGTTCCTCAGAGCCAAAGTTGGGTGTGAGGAAAAATGAGGGGGAAAAGTATAAGGGAAAACATAGGGGGGGGGAGACAAAGAACATGGTGGTGCTGGAGAGGGGACTAGTGCACAATAGAAATATGGTTTGGGGTGGGACAGGGGTGGGGGGGTTCCCCTGTTTCATTTCCTGTTTCATCCCTGTTTGAAATTGTTTTTTCTGTATTTATTAAAAATAAAATGTTTGTGAAACTTTTTTCAAAAATGGCTCCAGTGTGACTCCTTAAACTCCCACCCCTTTCACCCCCCAACCACACAAAACAGTTTAAACCCATTCACCAGAAAGGCTGCTTTTGGCCTGCCTAATGCTAAAGTAAGGCACACAGAGACATGAGTCAAACTTTAAACTTTATTTATCAAACAAAAAACAACAGTGAACACATGAAAAATAACCAACAATTGAACCTAAGAGGGGGAGTATTTGTCTGCAGGCCTCACCTTCCTCTTCCCCAGAACTGTCCTCCTAGTTTGAGTGCCAGTGCTCTGTGAGGGGGTTGGTGGAGTTGGTGGTGGTGGTGGAGGGTCAGGTTGACATTTATTTGAGGAGGGTTGGCACTCTCCCTGTCCTCTCTTGCCTCCATGACAAGAACTGCCCTCTCCACAAGCCCCTTTATTAGGCGCATTTCTTCCACACTGCCCCGTAGTGTCTCGTTGGTCTCCCTGAAGACCTCCCTCATGAGCCTACTCTCCTGGAGCTCGAGCTGTGTACGCCCTCGCTCCCACCCCAACATGGACTCCTCAAACGCGGCCGAATGACGCATGTCCTGCTCGCATTGCTCCAGGAGACGCTGGCCAACGTTTATGAGAAGGGAGATGCGCCTCTACCTCATGCACTCCCTCTGCAGCCTCTCCTCTGCTGAAAGTGCTCCTCTAGGGACATCGTGGGGAGGGGGCTGGCAGCACCCACGGGGGCTTCATCCTCCTCTGAAAGGACCTCTGTTGAAAAAAACAAAATTTGAACTATTAGTGATAATAATACTCCTAACCAGGCCTAGTGAGCACATGGTTACAGGTTTTCAGGACTCATTGTCCTGCTGTTCTGGCTAGAAATGGACAGTTCTCAGTCCCGCATGCTTACCCTCTCGAATTTCTCTGGGCCTGCGATGGGTAGGAGGTCTCTGCACCCTGTGCTCCTCCTCCTGTATGCCCGAGATAAAATCTGTAAAAACATACAGATAAATGGATTTAGGAACAAAGGGAAGTACAGTTAGCTTCCAAACTCACCACCAGCAACATAGAGGTACCTTCTTCTTTGTCCTTGCAAAGAAACAGCCTCCTGCACAAACAACAAAGCACAAAGCAGTTTTCACAGAAATACTAACCTAGATTTGTTGATGCCCCTGAATCGCTATCCAGGTCCCCAAAAGCAATGGACTCACAGGGAGATGGATCATTTGTTTGGAGCTGAGTTTCTGTGGACAACAGCAGACGATAGTGAAAAAGGAGCAAGCCCACAACACAGCATGCTCTCAAAGTAGTACCCAGAAGAAGTGCAGCAGGCCTATAGGTGAGGCATGCTGTACATCTCCCGGGGGTTATTTCAACAGTAGCTTTTAAAATCAAAACTAGATAACAAACAAAGCAGTCTAGATACGGCCTAGCATATTAAGCGTTGCAACGAATACACGCGAAAACGATTCCTAACCGTCAGGTCACAAAGATCACACATTTCGGCAATGCTTCAAGTGCTTACCTGCGGTAAGGTGTGTCTGCTCCAAGACATTGGTGTCCTCGGCAGGGATGATCGCCAGCAGGTCCAGCATTATTTATTTATCATACTTATATACCGCCCTCCCCGGAGGCTCAGGTCTGCCCCGCGTAGCTGTTTTTGGGGAGGAGGACGAATAGTCCTCCCTGATGAAGTGCCCTCTCCTGGGTATTCCTCCATGGCTGGTCCCTCCATCGGAGCAGCTGGCCTCTGGATAACCTTCAGGATTCTCCCGACCCGCTTTGGCCATCCATTGCCGTCCCCCTCGCCGTAAATCTCCCGCTGGACGTCGAAATACGGGCAGATCACATGAGCGTTACCTGACTTCTTGTTGTGGGCCACAGCCATCATGTATTCTGCCCTCATGGTTTTGGTTTTGGAGCGGCACTCCAGGCCTGTCCTGTGGTGGCCGAGGGCTCGCATCCTGATGGCCACCTGCTCGAAAGGATCGAAAGGTGTCCTGAATTCTCTCCTCAGAGAAGATCACCATCAGGTCCCGGATCTCCGCGTCCCTTCATGTGGGTTCCCTGCCGGTTCCCTGGACGGACAAGGACTGTGAAGCAGAATCTATAATGCTTTCACAAGTGGCTAAGCAAAATGGAAGTGCGAGGTGCAGTGTGCCACTGGTCATATACCTTCCCACACACAAAGAAAGAAGGAATTCTCACCTCCTGATTGGACCGGGTGCAGTCGGGGAGACATAGATTGGCCACCTGAGGTCACATGTCACGTTCAAAACTTCTCGCGCGGGAACCGGAGCTGTCCCTAGTGGCCAGCTTGGCGCTCAAAATGGTTGACGCACCGCATGCACAGATTCATTTACATGCGAGAAGAGCAGTATGGACATGCAGGAGCCATTTTACTGAAATGTCCGCCATCCACAATACCATGCCGGTGGTCTACCCACAGCAAGCACAACCACAGTACACAACCGTTCCCTAATCATATTCACCTCCCCAAGCAAAACATAAAGCAGAACAAGTTTATAAACTGCGGTCAGCGATAATTCGTTGATACACAAGGAAATAATTTTTGAAAAATTCTCTGTGAATGGTGACTCCGCCAGACGAAGGTCTAGCCGATGGTGGACAGGGTTCTGAGTTGTCGGCAAGCACAAGCACAGCACACAAATGCTCCCTCTTCATATTTGCCCCCCCCCCAAGCAAAACAGTAGTCAAAACAAGTTTATAAACTGAGGCCAGCGATAACTCGTTGCTCTGCATCGAAATAATTTTTTAAAAATTCTCTGTGAATGGTGACTCTGCAAGAAGAAGATCTGGCTGATGATGGACGGGGTTCTAAGCTGTGGGCATATTTTGGAACGATGACAGTGTGTGCTATTGTGCTTTTCGGATACAATTGTGCTTTTTGGATACAATTGTAGAACGGGATCATGCTGGAAAGCTAGGCGCTGTCTCGCTTATTCGTTGGTATTGGTGCCCGCAAAGAAAAAAAAATGG
Source organism: Paroedura picta (assembly GCF_049243985.1). Classification (NCBI taxonomy): domain Eukaryota; kingdom Metazoa; phylum Chordata; class Lepidosauria; order Squamata; family Gekkonidae; genus Paroedura; species Paroedura picta. The sequence goes on along the minus strand of NC_135371.1, from coordinate 75,060,755 downwards.
CGAACAATTCACCGGATGTTCGGAGGAGAGAGCCAGGGGGAGGGACTTTGTTGGAACCGCAACAATGGGAATGCACAGGTCTTTGTTGCTACTGTTGCAGATTGTTCACAAGAGTGTAGCACTTTTCGGAGGGTGAATCCACTTTTCCCGATTTCCCTAGAAGCGCTACAACGAATCGCTTTTCGTGGAACTGTTGCAGGATTGTTGCAGATTGTGTGCGACGTCTTGCGGACCTGCACATTAGTAGCGTTTACAATTTGCAAGCCTTCTGCTACATTAAACTTGTGTGGAGTGGACCCAAGTCATGTCAGACCAACCTTCTCTCTTTCTTCGAGAAAGTGACTACCTTTCTGGATCAGGGGAATGCCGTGGACATAGTTTATCTGGATTTCAGTAAAGCTTTTTATAAGGTTCCACATGATATTCTTGTTCAAAAGTTGGTAAAATGCAGTATGGATCCTAATTCTGTCAGGTGGATCAATAACTGGTTGACAAATCGTACCCAGGGGGTACTTTTTAATGGTTCAGCATCTTCTTGGAAAAGAGTGACAAGTGGAGTACCCCAAGGATCTGTCCTGAGGCCTGTGTTGTCCAAATGATTTGGATGAGGGATTAGAAAGGATACTTATTAAATTTGCAGATGATACTAAAATGGGAGGGGTAGCAAACACAATACAGGATGATCTTGATAGGCACAACTAGTGGGCAAAACTGAATAAAATGAAGTTCAATGGGGACAAATGTAAAGTTCTGCATTTAGACCCTTGGGGTGACGCCCACTAGGATTTTCATGGCAGACTCAATATGGGGTGGTTTGCCAGTGCCTTCCCCAGTCATTACCATTTACTCCCCAGCAAGCTGGGTACCCATTTTACCGACCTTGGAAGGATGGAAGGCTGAGTCAACCTTGAGCCGTCTGCTGGGATTGAACTCCCAGCCTCATGGGCAAAAAGGATCTAGGAGTCTTAGTAGACCATACATTGAACATGAGTCAGCAGTGTGACTCAGTGGCTAAAAAGGCAAATTAGATTTTGGGCTTTATCAAATGGAGTATCGTGTCCAGATCACGGGTGGTGATGGTACCACTTTGCTCTGGTTTGGCCTCACTTGGAGTATTGTGTTCAGTTTTGGGCACGCCAGTTGAAGAGGGATGTTGACAAACTGGAACGTTTCCAGAGGAGGGCAACAAAGATGGTGAGGGGTTTGGAGACCAAGATATAGAAAGGTTGGGGTACCTTGGTCTGTTTAGCCTAGAGAAGAGACGACTGAGAGGGGATCTGATAACCATCTTCAAGTATTTAAAGGTGTGCCATATAGAGGTTGGAGCAGAATTGTTCTCTCTTGCCCCAGAGGGACAGACCAGAATGAATGGGATGAAATTAATCCAAAAGAAATTCCAGCTAAACATCCGGAAGAAGTTTGTGACAGTTAGGGCGGTATCTCAGTCTAACAAGCTTCCTCGGGAGGTGGTGGGTTCTCCATCTTTGGAAATTTTTTAACAGAGGCTAGATAGCCATCTGATAGAGGGGCTTATTCTGTGAAGGCAAATGGGTGGCAGGTTACAGTAGACAAGCGATTGGGATGTGAGTGTCCTACATAGTGCAGGGGGTTGAACTAGATGACCCATGAGGTCCCTTCCAACTCTTTGAATCTATGATTCTGCTGGTGCTATCCTTTGCAGCCTTTCCCTGCCTTCCTCCAAGTGTCAACTTTTCCTATACTTAAAGACAGAAATCAGATCCCCTCTCAACCTCCTCTTCTCCAGGGTGAACATTCCCAAATCACTCAGCCTTTCCTGGAAGGGCTTGGTCTCCACACCCTGGATTATTCTGGTTGTTCTCCTCTGAACCGTCTCAATTTTTTCCTTGTCCTTTTTGAAGTGAGGCCTCCAGAACTGCACAGAATACTCCAGGTGGAGTCTGACCTGTGTGGTATACAGTAGGACTGTGACATCTTCTGATTTTAATGTGATGCCTCTGTTGATACAGTCCAAAACTGCATTTGCCTTCTTTACTGCTGAATCACAGTGTGCTCATATTTCGCTTACAGTCCACAACTACCCCAAGGTCATGTTCACCTACACACTTCTACCCAGAAGTGTATCTCCAGCCCAGTATGCATGCTTCTAAAGTTTGTGACCCAGATGTAGAACTCTACTCTTCTCCTTATTGAATAGCATCTTATTCTCATTTTCCCACTTTTCCAGCATGTTCAGATCTTGCTGTACTCTTTATCTTCTGGGATGTTCGCTAATCTTCCCAATTTTGTGTCATCTGCAAATTTAATGAGTCTCCCTGCCCCCTTATCCAGATAAGTGATTGAAAATGCTGAAAGGTTCCAGACCTAGTACCAAGCCCTGTGTTACTCTGCTGTTCACTTCCCTCCACTCTGATAAAATACCATTTAAAACCATTCTTTGGGTGTGGTTTTCTAGCCAGTTCTGTATCCACCAAACCAATCAAAAATACAGTCTACAGTCCTCCAATTTACCCATCTGTGACATATGTAGATAATGGAATATTTATCCAAAATTAGAACAATGTATGCTACAGAAAAAGATGGTAGTGATTTTATTTGTTCCTCATTAGTACAGAGCAGAGTTGCTGGAAAAATGGGAGTACTCTGCATGGTATTTCCACCCCTCTCAAACTGCCCAATTTGTTACTGTTGTCGGTGAGTTGTGCTGGTCCATGTGCCTCCCACACAGAGGAATTGTTGAATGTTAATGACAGTCTATAAGCCTGTAACACTTAGAGCACTTTATCAATCAAATGTGGCACATTCTGCTACCCTGGCCACCTGTCTCACTCCATCAGTGTCAGAAAGTATTTCACAAAAGGCCACAGGTGTCAGCTGTCATTCTGAAAGAAGCATCAGGACCAAGCCCTATGAAGATAGGTTGAGGTACTTGGGAATGTTCAGGCTGGAGAAAAGGAGGTTGAGAGGGGACATGATAGCCCTCTTTAAGTATTTGAAAGGTTGTCACTTGGAGGAGGGCAGGATGCTGTTTCTGTTGGCTGCAGAGGAGAGGACACGCAGTAATGGGTTTAAACTACAAGTACAATGATATAGGCTAGATATGAGGAAAATATTTTTTTTTAATCAGAGTAGTTCAGCAGTGGAATAGGCTGCCTAAGGAGGTGGTGAACTCCCCCTCACTGGCAGTCTTCAAGCAAAGGTTGGATACACACTTTTCTTGGATGCTTTAGGATGGTTAGGGCTGATCCTGCGTTGAGCAGGGGGTTGGACTAGATGGCCTGTATGGCCCCTTTCAACTCTATGATTCTATGATTCTATGATCAGGATGGCCCTAGAATGAGTATATTTAGGACATTCCTTCAAATTGAATTTTTGGTCCTGACAGACTCATTTGGAGTTTAGAAAAGCACCATTAACAGATAAAGTACTGACTTCATAAATGAAAAAAATGATATTGAATAGAGTTTGAGCCTGGGAACTAATTTGTGCATTAAAGCAGACAGATCTTGAGATCCATATGGAAATTCGGTTGTTGCCATAAAATGACAAAACAGTTTGTGTATGACATATCACATATATCACATGGCATCTCAGTTCATCACCCATAGAACAGGTCAGATTTTACAAATATCTGGGAGTACTATTCCAATCAAATGGCCGTAGAAACTCCCATATATCATATATTACCTCAAATGCCCAGAGAAGCTCAGGTGCCATTCAGAAATTCTTCTGGCACAAAGGTGGACGTAATGTTCCTGCAGCCCTTAAGCTGTTCAAGCAAAAACCTCTAGCACAGATGATGTATGGGGCCCCATTGTGTATAAATGCCAATATTTCCAGCCTAGAAAAGACCCAGGCTAAATTTTTAAGATCCCTACTCCATGTACCAACCAGCATTTCCAACGCTTAAATCTGGGTGGAAACAGGAATGTATTCTGTCCAGACCAGAATATGGATATGTACGTCTATGTACTGGTTAAACTTGCTTTTTTTCCACAAAGGGTTTGCTTTATCTAATGATGTCTGAATCATTGGTTGTACCGTGGATATCCACTCTTGAAAAAAACTTTGCTCATATGGTCTATCCAAACAGTTAATACTGTCTCTGTGTTTCAACCGAGCAAAGGAAACAATAAAACAAAGAATCCTGGATATCCATCCCCAATAGGATTTCAATCAAGTAAAAAATCCACTTTTTCCAATGCCTCCACTTAATAATTTGAGGCCATTGCCTTATTTATCTAATCTTGTTTTCCCAGAACATAGGAGATCATTTACTCTCTTACGATATAACATGCTCCCATCCGCTTTTACGGAAGGCTTATTAAAAAAAATACCCATCTGTGATCGTTTATGCATCTGCCAGGATGGGAGCATTGAGACATCTGAACCTGTATTACTTCAATGTAGGCTATACGATCAATTCAGGGGAGAACTTATATCTTTCCTACAGGATAAGCCCAACTCAGAGGCAATTACAGACATGTTGTCAGACAAAAGCACAAAAATGACTTCTGTTGTAGCCAGATTTGCTTGGAGAGCTATCAAAACAAGGAAGACCTGGGTAGATTCGGAGCAACTTAGGTAGAGATAGTCTCAATTGCTTGAGATAATGCTTGTGAGTTTTAAAACCAGAATGATTCTTATAGCTGGAATGTTTTTATATTTTATAATATTTTAGTTATCAATGATTCTTTTATCTTGTTAATGCCAGATGTTTTTATGTATCTTGTAATTTGACTACTGGTCTAGTACCGTAATAATAAAGACTTGGACTTGGACTTACCTTGCTGGATCAGGGGAATGCTGTGGACATAGTTTATCTGGATTTCAGTAAAGCTTTTGATAAGGTTCCACATGATATTCTTGTTGACAAGTTGATAAAATGTGGTATGTATCCTAATTCTGTCAGGTGGATCAATGACTGGTTGACAAATTGTACCCAGAGGTTTAATGGTTCAGCATCTTCTTGGAAAAGAGTTACAAGTGGAGTACCCCAAGGATCTGTCCTGGATCCTGTGTTGTTAAATATATTTATAAATGATTTGGATGAGGGATTAGAGGGGATACTTATTAAATTTGCAAACAATACTAAATTGGGAGGGGTAGCAAACACAACTGAAGACAGCAAGAGAATACAGGATGATCTTGACAGGCTTGAGAAGTTGGCTAAACTGAATAAAACGAAGTTCAATAGGAACAAATGTAAAGTCCTGCATTTAGGTAAAAGGTAAAGGTATCCCCTGTGCAAGTACCGGGTCATGTCTGACCCTTGGGGTGATGCCCACTAGGATTTTCATGGCAGACTCAATACGGGGTGGTTTGCCAGTACCTTCCCGAGTCATTACCGTTTACCCCCCCCCCCAGCAAGCTGGGCACCCATTTTACTGACCTTGGAAGGATGGAAGGCTGAGTCAACCTTGAGCCGTCTGCTGGGATTGAACTCCCAGCCTCATGGGCAGAACTTTCAGACTGCATGTCTACTGCCTTACCACTCTGCACCACAAGAGGCCCGAAGAGGCATTTAGGTAGGAAAAGAGTGACAAGTGGAGTACCCCAGGACAGTACTTCAGGACAGCTCATTTTAACAGACTTAAAGGAATGTTGCGTAGAGTCCCGAGGTCAGAAAGACTTAAAGAGATGGGAGTCCAAGAGGGCTGGGAGTTTCTTAAAAGTGAAATACTGAAGTCTCAATCACAAACAATTACCTTGAGAAGAAAAGATGGAAGAGCCTAAGAAAGCCACGTTGGCTCCATAAGCAGTTGTCAAAAGATTGGAGGAATAAAAAAGAGTCATTTAGGAAATGGAAGGAAGGCCTTATTACCAAGCATGAGTATAAACAAATAATATTTGTAAGTAAAGGTAAAGGTATCCCCTGTGCAAGCACCGAGTCATGTCTGACCCTTGGGGTGACGCCCTCTAGCGTTTTCATGGCAGACTCAATACGGGGTGGTTTGCCAGTGCCTTCCCCAGTCATTACCATTTACCCCCCAGCAAGCTGGGTACTCATTTTACCGACCTCGGAAGGATGGAAGGCTGAGTCAACCTTGAGCCGGCTGCTGGGATTGAACTCCCAGCCTTATGGGCAAAGCTTTCAGACGGCTGCCTTACCACTCTGCGCCACAAGAGGCTCATAATATTTGTAGGGGGAGTGTAAGAATAGCTAAAGCTCAATATGAGCTTAGGCTAGCAAGAAAAGCCTTTTCTGTTAGCTTCTTCAGTTATATTTCAAGCAAGAATAAGAATAGGGACAACGTAGGACCACTGCAACGACAAGAAAGTTACATTATAATAGATGATGAAGAGAGGGCTGAACTGCTATTTCTCTTCAGTCTTCTCTTGTGAGGGAAATAGCGATCAATGTGGCAAAAACGTAACACAACACAGGGGACAGGAATGGTGGCCTAGGATCACTGTTGGAGCAGTCCACAAACACCTAGTTTCTTTGGATGAAACAAAGATGGATAAGTTGAAGGACTGCAATCTGGATTTTCAGATAGTTAGGTGGATAGGGAATTGGTTAGAGAACCGCACTCAAAGAGTTGTTGTCAATGATGTTTCATCAGACTGGAGAGAGGTGAGTAGCAGGGTACCTCAGGGCTCGGTGCTCGGCCCGGTACTTTTTAACATATTTATTAATCATCTAGATGAGGGGGTGGAGGGACTACTCATCTAGTTTGCAGATGACACCAAGTTGGGAGGACTGGCAAATACTCCAGAAGATAGAGACAGAGTTCAACGAGATCTGAACACAATGGAAAAATGGGCAAATGAGAACAAGATGCAATTTAATAAAGATAAGTGTAAAGTTCTGCATCTGGGTCAGAAAAATGAAAAGCATGCCTACTGGATGGGGGATACGCTTCTAGGTAGCACTGTGTGTGAACGAGACCTTGGGGTACTTGTGGACTGTAAACTAAACATGAGCAGGCAGTGTGATGCAGCGGTAAAAAAGGCAAATGCCATTTTGGGCTGTATCAACAGGGGCATCACATCAAAATCACAAGATGTCATAGTTCCATTGTATACGGCACTGGTCAGACCACACCTGGCCCCTTCCAACTCTATGATTCTATGATTCTATGATTCTATGATTCTATGATTCTATGATTCTATGATTCTATGATTCTATGATTCTATGATTCTATTCTGGGTCAGATGAATTGCATCCAAGGGTACTAAAAGAACTTGAAGATGTCATCTCTGAACCTCTGTCCATTATTTTGACATTTTTTTAACTGAGAGCTTTGACTTCTATGATTCAGCACGGGTTTTGCAAAAACAAATCATGTCAGACCAACCTTATCTCTTTTTTCGAGAAAATGACTACGTTGCTGGATCAGGAGAATGCCGTGGACATAGGTTATCTGGATTTCAGTAAAGCTTTTGATAAGGTCCACATGATATTCTTGTTGACAAGTTGATAAAATGCAGTATGGATAGTAATTCTGTCAGGTGGATCAATAACTGGTTGACAAATCATACCCAGAGGGTACTTGTTAATGGTTCAGCATCTTCTTGGAAAAGAGTGACAAGTGGAGTACCCCAAGGATCTGTCCTGGGGTCTGTATTGTTTAACATATTTATAAATGATTTGGATGAGCAATTAGAGGGGATACTTATTAATTTGCAGATGATACTGAAATGGGAGGGGTAGCAAACACAACAGAAGACAGAATCAGAATACAGGATGATCTTGATAGGCTTGAGAACTGGGCTCAACTGAATAAAATGAAATTTAATAGGGACAAATGTAAAGTTCTGCATTTAGGTAGGAAAAACCAAATACACCAATATAAGATGGGGGAGACTTGTCTTGGCAGTAGCATGTGCAAAAAAGATTTAGGAGTCTTAGTAGTTCATACATTGAACATGGGTCAACAGTGTGACTCAGTGGTTAAAAAGGCAAATGGGATTTTGGGCTGTATCCAAAGGAGTATTGTGTGCAGATCACGGGAGGTGATGGTACTGCTTTACTGTGCTCTGGTTCGGTCTAACTTGGAGTACTGTGTTCAGTTTTGGGCACCCCAGTTGAAGAGGGATGTTGACAAACTGGAACGTGTCCAGAGGAGGGCAACAAAGATGGTAAGGGGTTTGGAGACGAAGACATATGAAGAAAAGTTGGGGGAGCTTGGTCTATTTAGCCTAGAGAGGAGACAACTGAGAAGGGATCTGATAACCATCTTCAAGTATTTAAAAGGGTATCATATGGAAGATGGAGTAGAATTATTCTATCTTGCCCCAGAGGGACAGACCAGAACAAATGGGACGAAATTAATTCAAAAGAAATTCCATCTAAATATTCGGAAGAAGTTCCTGACAGAGCAGTTCCTCAGTGGGACAGGCTTCCTGAGAGGTGGTGGGTTCTCCATCTTCGGAAATTTTTAAACAGAGGCTAGATAGCCATTTGATGGAGAGGCTGATTCTGTGAAGGCAAAGGGTTGGCAGGTTACAGTAGATGAGCGATTGGGATGTGAGTGTCCTGCATAGTGTAGGACTAGATGACCCATGCGGGCCCTTCCTACTCTATGGTTCTATGATTCTATGATTTTAATTATCAAGAAGCACACAGACTGCTTTCCATTTTTTATCAGAGATGGGTTAATTCAGGAAAGCACCCTTTAACTTCTGGGTGCAATACTCAGGGGCTTTTTGCACGCCTTCAAAATCGCACAATGGTTGCCAATTGAAAACGCTATTGATTTGCCATAACGCACAACGTCGTTGACAATCTGCAACACTCCCGAAACCGATCTGCAAAAAGCGCTTCGTTGTAGCGCTTTCAGGGAAATCCCAAAAAGTGGATTCACCTTCCGGAAAGCGCTACACTCTTGCAACCAATCTGCAACACTAGCGAAAAAGACCTGTGCGTTAACATTGTTGCGGTTTCTTCAAACTCCCTCCTCCTGAGCCTGTCCTCCAAACTTCCGGCGAACTGTTCGCCATTTTTTTTTTCTCGGACCGAGCACAGATCAACGAAGCAACGAGACAGCGCCTGGTTTTCCAGCACGATCACTTTCGGAAATTGTGCCCGAACAGCACAATAGTATTTCAAAAGCACAGTAGCACACACCGTGACGGTCCCAAAATATGCCCAAAGCTTTAAACCCCGTCTAACATCGGCCAGACCTAGCGGAGTCAACGTACAGGGAGCATTTAAAAAAACTTTCCTCTGAGCGTGGCAACGAACATTCGCCGACCGCAGTCTCCTGTTTAGCTTTGAGGGGCTCAATATATATGATGCGATGTAATATCATGAGGGGCGGTTTATGTGTTGTGGGTGTTCGTGTGGTTCCGCGTGCGTGGTTGTGCTGGGGTGCGGCCAACCCCTTCCATCGGCGGCTAGACCTCCGGCTAGCGGAGTCGCCGTCCCCCGAGCATTTTAAAAAACTTTCCTCTGAGCGTGGCAACGAACATTCGCCGACCGCAGTCTCCTGTTTAGCTTTGAGGGGTTCAATATATATGATGCGGTGTAATATCATGAGGGGCGGTTTATGTGTTGTGGGTGTTCGTGTGGTTCCGCGTGCGTGGTTGTGCTGGGGTGCGGACAACCCCTTCCATCGGCGGCGAGACCTCCGGCTAGCGGAGTCGCCGTTCCCCGAGCATTTTAAAAAACTTTCCTCTGAGTGTGGCAACGAACATTCGCCGACCGCAGTCTCCTGTTTAGCTTTGAGGGGTTCAATATATATGATGCGGTGTAATATCATGAGGGGCGGTTTATGTGTTGTGGGTGTTCATGTGGTTCCGCGTGCGTGGTTGTGCTGGGGTGCGGACAACCCCTTCCATCGGCGGCGAGACCTCCGGCTAGCGGAGTTGCCGTCCCCCGAGCATTTTAAAAAACTTTCCTCTGAGCGTGGCAACGAACATTCGCCGACCGCAGTCTCCTGTTTAGCTTTGAGGGGTTCAATATATATGATGCGGTGTAATATCATGAGGGGCGGTTTATGTGTTGTGGGTGTTCGTGTGGTTCCGCGTGCGTGGTTGTGCTGGGGTGCGGACAACCCCTTCCATCGGCGGCTAGACCTCCGGCTAGCGGAGTCGCCGTCTCCCGAGCATTTTTGAAAGGTTTTCTCTAAGCGTAGCAACGAACATTCGCCAATCACATATCATAGCGAATATTATTGGGGAACTGTCGAGTACTGTGGTACTTGCTCTGGGTGGACACCGGCATGCGTTTGTGTAATGGCGGACATTTCAGTAAAATGGATCCTGCTGCATGTCCATACTGCTCTTCTCGCGTGTAAACGAATCTGCGCATGCGAGAAGTCAAACAATAAGAGCGCCAAGCTGGCCATTAGGGACAGCTCCGGTTCCCGCACGAGTTTTGAACGTGACATGTGACCTCGTCTGGCCAATGTGCGTGTCCCCGACTGCCCACCACCAATCAGGAGCCGGCTAGTCCTTTTGTCTTTGTGTGCGGGAAGGTATATGATCCGTTGCACCCTGCACCTCGCACCTCCATTTTGCTTAGCCACTTGCGAAGGCCGTATGGACTCCGTTTCACAGTCGTCGTCCGTCCAGGCAACCGGCAGGGGACCTACATGGAAGGACGCCAAGATACGGGACCTGATGGCGATTTTCGCCGAAGAGAAAATTCAGGACGCCTTCCGATCCTCACATCGGAATCGGGAGGTGTTCGAGCAGGTGGCCATGCGGATGCGTGCCTTGGGCCACCACAGGACCGGCCTTGAATGCCGGTCCAAAACAAAAACTATGCGGGCAGAATACATGCGGGCCGTGAACCACAACAAGGGGTCCGGCAACGCTAAAGTGACCTGCCCGTATTTCGAACAGCAGCGGGCACTGTACGGCGAGGGGGACGGAGATGGCCGGCCAAAGCGCGTGGGGAGGAGCCTCAAGGTCATCCGTAGGCCGGCTGCTCCTGTGGAGGAACCACCCGCTGTGGAGGATCCCGGAGACGGCACCTCGCCGACCGTCCAGCGTCCTCCCCAGGTCCAGCAACGCGGTGCGGACCTCATCACGCTGGACCTGCTTGCCCTCGTTCCTGGTGAGCCAAACGACATATCGCAGCAGACGCCCCTTGCCTCCGGTAAGCACTTCTAATTTTGTACAAATGTGTGTTCTGACGTTTAGGAATTGTTTTCTCGTGTATTCGTTGCAACGCATAATATGCTAGGCTGTTTGTAGACTGCTTGCTATGGTAGCTATTTGAAACGGTTATGTTTAACCAACAACCCCAAAAGATTTGCAGCATGCCTCAGCTATAGGCCTTCTGCAGTACTTTGGTGCACTACTTTGGGAGCATGCTGTGTGGTTCAGGTTGTATGCTTGCTCCTTGTTCACTATTGTCTGCTGTTGTCCACAGAGACACAGATGCAAGGCACGGAGCCCCGCGAGTCTCCAGCAGCAGTGGACATGGATCGCGATTCGGGGGCATCAACAAACCTTGATAAGTATTTGTGACAATAATGGGGCGGGGGGTGTGCTGTGTAAACTGCTTTGTGCTTTTCTGTTTGTGCAGGGGGCAGCAGCCCTGCCAGGGGAAAGAAGAGAGTGCCTCTACGTTGCTGGTGTTGGTTTTGAAGCTTGCTTTGCCACCCTTCGGTCCTAAATCTGGTTTTTTTCTTTTTTGCAGATTTCATACCCGGAACACAGGAGGAGGAAGAGCGTGGGGTGCCTGGACCTCCTGCCCAACGCAGGCGGCTGGAGATTCCAGAGGGTGAGCATGCATGAACTGTTCCTTTCTAGCCATAACTGCAGGACAATGTCACAAACCACTAACCATGTGCTCCCTTTGCATTGTTGTGAGTCTTGCTGTGAAAATAGGCAAACAAAAAAGCCCACCATGGGCAGACAAACACTAACCATGTGCTCCCTAGGCATTGTTGAGAGTCTTGCTGTGAAAATACGCAAACAAACATCAACCATGTGCTCCCTAGGCATTGTTGTGAGTCTTGCTGTGAAAATAGGCAAACAAAAAAGCCCACCATGGGCAGACAAACACTAACCATGTGCTCCCTAGGCATTGTTGAGAGTCTTGCTGTGAAAATACGCAAACAAACACCAACCATGTGCTCCCTTTGCATTGTTGTGAGTCTTGCTGTGAAAATAGGCAAACAAAAAAGCCCACCATGGGCAAACAAACACTAACCATGTGCTCCCTAGCCATTGTTCAGAGTCTTGCTGTGAAAATAGGCAAACAAAAAAGCCCACCATGGGCACCATGGTCGGTGTTGGTTGTATCAATGGCACTAACAGTTCTGTTTCTCATTTTTACCAACAGAGGTTCTTTCGGATGAGGAGGAACCACCCCCGGGTCCTGCCAGCCCACCACCTAGAGGTGCGCTCCCAGCAGAGGAGAGGCTTATGAGGGAACGCACCCGGCTGAGGCGCGTCTCCCTCTTGACCAACGTGGGCCAGAGCCTCCTGGAACACTGCCAGGAGGAGACACGGCGTGCTGCAGCCGCCGACCAAGCTATGCACACCCTCCAGGCCCAGGAGGGGAAAAAATTGAGGGCAATCCTAAGGGATTCGAATCAATCCCTACGCGAAAGCGTGGAGGAGGTGCGACAAATAAGGAGACTGATGGAGAGGGCGGTCCTGGTCATGGAAACGGCCAACCCGCCACAAATCACCGTCAATGTTCCCCCCCACCAACACCAACACCTCCAGCACCCACTCCACCAACCCCCTCTCTGAATGCCGCCACCCAAACAAGAAGGAGGACTGTTCTCGGGAAGAGAACAATAAAACCAGCGGACAAGTTCTCCCCCTCCTAGTTTGGGCCAGTTTTTCTTGTTAATTTTTTCTGTGTTTGTTTTTGTTTGAAAAATAAAGTTTATATTTTTGCCTCTGTCTCTGTGTACCCTACTTTAGAATTAGGAAGGCCGAAAGCGGCCTCTCTAGTGATTGTGTTTATTCTGGTTCTGTTGTGTGGGTTGGAGGTTGGAGGGGTGTCAGTTCAAGGAGTTTTAGGAGTGTGGGGTGAAAGGTGTGCGAGTGTAAGGAGTCACACTGGAGTCTTTTTCAGAACAGTATTAATAACATTTTATTTTCAAAAAACTTTTAACAGGGGAAAAACAGTAGGGAATGTAACTTGGAGCACCACCCCCCCCCCCCACCCCAAGAAATCCAACTTTGTTTTTAAAAATAAATATTTTTAACAGGGGAAAAACAGCTGGGAATGTAACTTGGAGCCCCACCACCCCCCCCCCACACACACACAAAACAAAACTCAAGTTCCACTGCTCCCCTCACCAGCACCTTTCCCTCCGCCCTCTGTCATCTCCCTCAGTCTTTTGCCCAATCGGGTCACTGTGCCCCTGACTTTTCGCCTGAAGAGGTCTTCCTCCTTCTTCTTCACTGTGTGGGGAGGAAAAACAGGTACACATTAGTGCCACAGATATTTTTTAATCTGGAGTTTACATGGATACAGTTTTTAGTGACCTTAGCCACAGTATGCGGAGAGTTGGGCGGTGGGGAACATAACCTACTTCCTCCTCCCTCTGCTGCCTCTGCCTCTCCAGCTCCCCTCTAAGGTCAGCCACTTCTGCCTGCCCTGCAAATGGGTTAAAAACAAATGGTAAGCCATATATATAGGCTAAAGTGACACAACCCACACCCAAGCACAGGTGCAGTACTCACAGTCCCTCCGCTATTGCTCTACGAGCCCCTCCAAGGATGCCAGCCTGGCATCCATGCTCCGCATCCTGGCCTCCATTGTGTCTGCTATAGAAATCAAATAAAATGAATTCAATCACACTTCTAATAAAAGCATCAAAGCAGGCTCCCTTATGGCTTCCTGGGGGTACAGACACATGGGTCTCCCTTAAAGAATTATAGCTCTCACCTGCAGCCTGTGCTGAGGTGGAAGGCCCCTCTTCCTCCTCTTCCTCAACGACTTTGGCCTCTGCCAGTTTTGCAGGAGATTGTGTGGCTGAGCGAAGTAAAAAAGAATTCATAACTCAAAGCACGCAAACCAAAGATAATACACAGCTGATGGCCACACCACAATCAGAGCCAAAGTGCATTGCCAAAGTGGTTTGACAGTACTGGCTGGCGATGTCAGCAGGAGTTGACAGCATCTTAATGCTTTCTCAAATATAATGGAAACAGTAGGGAAAAGAGGCATCTAGACATTCAATGCATGCTTTAGGGTAAAAGATTAAACATAACGAAGGCAGCACTCACCCATATGTCGCCTCATCTCCAGGGGGGGCTTCCCAGCCTTCTCCCAGATCTTAACCATGAGATCGTGGAAGACTGTTCTTCCACTGGGCTGTGGAAACCCCCCCCCCACTGCTCTATACTATTAAGGAAGTCGAGCTTGATCCGCTTGAATTTTGTCCGGACCTGCTCCCAGGTCCGGACGTAGCCCCTCTCCCTCAGCTTTGATGCCAACACCTGGTAAGCACCCTTGGTGTGGCAGTGGGTGCTGGCCATAAGGCGGCCAACGCTTTTTGACTGGAGCACCAGCTCCAAAAGTGCCTCAGCCTCGGCGCGCTGCCAGAAGGAGCCCTTCCGTGGCTTCGGCATCTTTGGAATGACGGTTAGGCAACGAATATGCGTTGCTCCCATCGGCCCCCCCCCAAATTTTAAATGTATCAAAGCTGCCCACCAATGAAATTATTCCTTGGAACATAAGTGGCTTGATACTCCAGTTTGACAGGGGTCGCCAATACTTCCTGGCTACCCGCCTCCCCAAACTTTCCCTGTTCAGCGCTTCCGTATTGTGTTTGTCAATTTCAGCGGGGAGTTAGCATTTAGGTCTGTCAAAGTGCTTTTGGACCAGAGAATCCCCGTTATTTTGCTGGCTAAATAGACAAACCGCACAAGACAAGGTTAAACAAAGAACATAAAACTTTATTTAACACCGGAGTAGAAAACATGATCAAACACGTCTCCTATTTCTGTAAAGGTGACTGGCTATAGCGTCCCGAACCTTGCACCCCTCCGCATAGATCCTTTTTTTCCTGGCTTCAGGGATGTCTGCTGTATCCTCAAGGACTAGAGGTTCTGGTTCAGCCACAGGGAAGGGGATGTTATGTCCCTTGTCCTCGCAGATGTTGTGCAAAATGACACATGCGATGACCAACGGAGTCACATTGTCTATATGCACATGGAGTCGTGACATCAAGCAACGGAACCGAGACTTCAAACGGCCAAAGGTACGCTCCATGACATTCCTTGCCCGGGAGTGACTGAGGTTGTAGTAGCTCTGCACGTTTGTCCTTGGCCGCTTATAGGGAGTCATGAGCCAGCGGCGTAATGGGTAGGCTCCATCCCCGAGCACCAACGCCGGTACATGCACGCCCTCAATGGTGGTGGTGGGGTTTCCGGGAACAAAGACCCCTTCGTCCATGGTTTTCCTGAGGTTCGCTTCCCTGAAAACAAGGGCATCATGCCTCCTCCCACTCCACCCCACCTCGGCATCTATAAACCGTCCGGAGAATTCCACAGTTCCTTGCAGGAGAACAGAACAAAAGTCCTTCCTGTTCCCGTACTCCTTTATGCTTCCCTCGGGTGCACGGATAGGGATGTGGCTTCCATCGACGGCTGCAAAACAATGCAGAAATCCAAGCCTGGAAAACCCGTCCATACTCTGAAATAAGGGAAAGAAAAGAATAGAAACCATGGCATGTTAGCGTGGGGTGCATCGCGTATTCGTTGCTCACCTGTCAAACAAGAAAAAAAATTTAAAGGGCAAAGGGGATAGAATGACACTCACCGCTCCAAGCCGGTCTCCGAGGCACACCACTTTCCTGTACAATTCAGCCTCCATGGCGAGGCAGAACTCCAGCAGGATCTCGCCAACCGTTGTGACTCCTAATCCGAATTGCTGGGCTACTGTCCGGAAGTACTGCGGGGTGGCCAAGGCGGCTGCCACCCTTTTTTCCACTGGAACAGGGCGCCGCATGCCAGTTACTTGCCTTTCCATGCGGCCACGGAGAGCCTCCACGATTTCAAAAAATGTTCCCCTCGACATTCTGAAGTTGGCAATCCAGTGGTCATCATCCCAGCGAGACCACACAAAATTTTCCCACCAGTCAGCGGATCTTTCGTCCACCCAGAACTGTCTGGGGAACCGGACCTCTGCCAGAGCTTGCCAGCGTTTCTTAGCCGCCATGGTTGCCCTTAGAGAACGTCTTCTACTGGTGGTCATCCTTCTGGCCATACGTTGTCGGTAGTCCTCGATAACAGACCTCCTATGCGACACGGTGGTATGGATACGCTGGACTACCGCAAGCATCTGACCCAACAATTTAAAAATAATCCTCTCCATTGCAACGTTAACCTGTGCGGCGGCCAGGAGGCTATGCAAACACAAGAGTGAGGCTGACCACGTGTCTGCCTAGGTGCATATAAGCAGGTAATCTGTGGGCGTGTACTGTGGGCGGGGATTCACCAATCAAACATATCAATGCATCAACCTCTAGTTCATAGAAAACAATAGAAAACCCGTTCCAACGGCGCCAATGATTTAACGATGATTCGTTGCTACGGGGTTTTCGGGGTTTTTTTTAAAAAAAGGGGAACCCCACCTATTTCGGCTTCTGGGTGGAGGTCAAAGGTGTCCCTGCAGTTTGATTGCCAGCCACGGGAGGCCAGAAGCGCTAAAAAGGGACCTCCTTTGTGGCGATAAGACGGAGACCGGAAGCCTGTGGGTAACGAAACTGACGAGAAGTGAAAGTGCCAAATTCCGCAAAAACCGCAGCTGTGCGTTACGGGCAATTTTCGCTAGTTAAAGTAGCGATTTCACAAACGGCAACCAAATAGCCACTTTGAACTCTGTGCGAAATGGCCCTTAGACTGTTATGTCTTTAATAGTTGTACCGGGGGGGGGGGGAGCACAAGCGAATCTAGTTCTGCAGGAGTGTCAGAAGTTTTACTTGCTGAAGTGGCCATTTGGGCTCAGCTTTTAAAGGTACCTTGTATGGTAAGTGTATAACACAGGCCAATTCTGTATGTTGGTGGTCACACCGTTCCACACAATCCCACTTTCCTGAAAAATAGAAATAAATGTCCCAGTCCACTCCGCAGTGCTGCAAAGCAACACAAAGTTGACTGGGGCATTGTTTGCCCTATATGGGCCACTGTAGGACAGGGGGAACCAGGCGTGGAAGGCAATGTCATCTGGAAGTGGAGATTTGCCCCACTTCCATATGGCTGCCCTCTCAGCCTTTTCTGCCTGTGTGGAATCAGCCACAGAGACCTATTCTGCATGGCAGCTGGGAGATTGCAATAGGGCTATTTGCCCTGCCACTTCCTGTGTCCCCATGGGGGACCATGTCCAGCAGCGGACACTATCCACTCCAGATTCCTGCTCCCATATGAGGCGGACAGGGCAGAAAGGTTCCACCACATGGGAGGGTCTGTTTTTTTGTTTTTTTCTGTTTAGGAACACAGTAGTAATAGCATATTCCTAAACAGAAAAAAAACACTCCAGGCAGCTCAGTGGCACTGTACAGTGCCGCAGAGCCACCTAGGACATTTTGTGTCCATTTCCGGACACTGTAGTCGGCCCAGGATGGGGGGAGAAGCCAGATCTGGAGGGCCCAACTCTTCCTTGCCAGACAAGCCTGGGCCGACATAGGCCCAGAGGGCACCTGTGGCAGAACCGGGAATGTGGAAAGAATTCATGTACCATTGCTGCGTGGCAACTTAATGTCATATGGAAGTGGGATTAGCCCCATTGAAATCTGAGCGTCCTCATATAGTAGAGGTCAGAGAGTGAGACAACATTCAGTGCTTGTATCCACCTACCTAATTACAATTTTCCTTGAGTTTATATGATTCCTAAATATTGTATATCTTGGAAGATATATCACCTGCTGAATTTACAGATTTTTGTGCAGAGCATAATTTATCATAGTGCTGCCTAAAATGCACACAGAATACTGACCAGCATAGTTACACACATTGGCTGGATTCAGCAATGAAGAAACCAAAACATAAACAAACAAAATGTAGTTACTCGGTCTGGTACTTTTTAACATATTTATTAATGATCTAGATGAGGGGGTGGACGGACACAACCTCATCAAGTTTGCAGATGACACCAAATTGGGAGGACTGGCAAATACTCCGGAAGACAGAGACAGAGTTCAACCAGATCTGATCACAATGAAAAATGGGCAAATGAGAACAAGATGCAATTTAATAAAGGTAAGTGTAAAGTTCTGCATCTGGGTCAGAAAAATGAAAAGCATGCCTACTGGGTGGGGGATACGCTTCTAGGTAACACTGTGTGTAAACGAGACCTTGGGGTACTTGTGGATTGTAAACTAAACATGAGCAGGCAGTGTGAAGCAGCAGTAAAAAAGGCAAATGCCATTTGGGGCTGTATCAACAGGGGCATCACATCAAAATCACAAGGTGTCATAGTCCCATTGTATACGGCACTGGTCAGACCACCCTCGGAGTACTGTGTGCAGTTCTGGAGGCCTCACTTCAAGAAGGACATAGATAAAATTGAAAGGGTACAGAGGAGAGCGACTAGGATGATCTGAGGCTAAGGGACCAAGCCCTATGAAGATAGTTTGAGGGAGTTGGGAATGTTCAGCCTGGAGAAAAGGAGGTTGAGAGGGGACATGATAGCCCTCTTTAAGTATTTGAAAGGTTGTCATTTGGAGGAGGGCAGGATGCTGTTCCCATTGGCTGCAGAGGAAAGGACTCGCAGTAATTGGTTTAAACTACAAGTACAACGATATAGGCTAGATATCAGGAAAATGTTTTTCACAGTCAGAGTAGTTCAGCAGTGGAATAGGCTGCCTAAGGAGGTGGTGAGCTCCCCCTCACTGGCAGTCTTCAAGCAAAGGTTGGCTACACACTTTTCTTGGATGCTTGAGGATGCTTAGGGCTGATCCTGTATTGAGCAGGGGGTTGGACTAGATGGCCTGACACTCCTGCAGAACTAGATTCGCTTGTGCTCCCCCCCCCCCCGTACAACTATTAAAGACATAACAGTCTAAGTCTTTTTGTACTTGAGCTATTTCCAAGTATATGTATACAACAGTGGTTTTCATTTATGTATCAAACATATTTCACTATATTGCCAACATAGTAATAGTTATCTTCTAACAGATATGGAACAGATAAATCTTGACTGCTTGTTGCCATGTTTGAGGCCAGGTTGTGTTTTTCCTCCCCTTGCTCCACCTGTCTTCTGCTAAAGTCTGACTTTTACAAATGGGATAATTTTATTGCTGAATTGAATGTGAATAGCAATACTCTGGCAAGAGACTGCACTTACCACAGCAAATTGACATGCCTGTCTTAATGTATGACTTCTTAAAGAGAAGATAATTCTTAAGAAATTGAACCCTAGAAATTAGGAGCTGACATTCAGAAGAACTGCTTCACTTGCACAAGATGAACTTTTAGTATTGCACCCATTATGCAGGTGAAGTTAAAGTTTCAGGATCAGTTCCCTACTCTCTGCCATGTTTGGTTTCACCGGACCTGAGAGACTCCATCTTTGTGTGCTGTGTTCCTGCTGCTTTGCCCATGTAACCAAAATGCTTTTGGCTCTGATCCGCCCCTTCCTTTGATCGCTTCCACACTGCATGTCCTCCCTGCTGTGAGACATTGTTACCAGTGCGCCTGTAAACATCTTATCTGCAGCCTGGGGTGCTGGGCTGACCAAGGCCGTGCTTACTGAGACACTTTGGCAGGAAGCCTGGGATGGCACCTGGGTTGACACCCTCCCCTATAGAAGCCTGGTTGTGAGTTTTGTCTGCCCTTGACAGTATGTCAAGACTCACAACCCCCTCTCTCCACATCGATGGCTGTGTTTGGAGGGGGCATTTTTCTTACCGACCTCCAGGACGAGGAGGCGGAAGCCACGGGCGCCCAAGGAGGTGGAACTGAGCTGGTCGAGCTTGGCGATCCGGCTGGTCTTTGAGACAGGGGAGACCTGATGCTCACCCCCCTTGGATCGCAAGCCCGAATGGCCACTCAGGCGCTGTTTCGGTCCGGAATGGCGCTGGTGCTAGAGAGTCTCAACCCCATGCCCCAACTTTTCCTGGAGAGGCACGTCACCGACTGGCGCCGAGCCTCCCAGTACGAAGACCCCATGGTGCGAATCGAGTGGGGCCTGGCCTTTCTAAGAGGGGTGCCCAATCAAGAGACTGCTACCATGATGGAGGTTTTGGACATCCGTGATCGGGCGGGCCAGCTAGGAGAGTGGCTCACAACGATCACTGGCTGTCATGAACCCCAATTCATGACAACGTTTCGTTTTCTTGCAAACGAAATCCGGCAGTCATTCCTCTGGCAGTTATTCCTCCTGGGGTGGACGAATGGGCCACAAGGGTCTGAGATGCCTGGGGGGAGGTGACCGATGCCCTGTGCAAAGCAAAGGAGGACTTTAAGAAATGGGCTGACCGTAAGCGGCAGCCCGCTCTGGCTTACGCAGTGGGGGATGAGGTCTTTATTTCCGCCAAACATCTTAAGAATCAAAGGCTGTGCAAAAAGCTGACCTACCAGTATGTGGGCCCCTTTAAGGTCACCGAGGTGTTGAACGAGGTGACCATCAAGGTGGAGCTTTCTGCAGCGTACCGAAAGGTGCACCCAATCTTCCACGTTAGTCTGGTAAAGAAGGCCCTCCCCTCCATACAAATGGCATCCTAAGTCTCCACCACGGTAAGGTTACGAGTTGTCGGATATCGTTGACTCACGCATTCTGCGCAAACGGCTACAATACTTGGTGTCCTGGAAGAGGATTCCTGACTCTGACAACGAATGGGTCGATGCTGAGGATGTGGCCACCCCTTCCCTGCTCCACAATTTCCATTCCCTGTTCCCAGATAAGCCGGGATCCATGCCGGTCGCGGCAGGATGATGGGGGTGGGAGAGGGCTATAAGGGAAGCCGAGTGTCATGAACCCCGATTCATGCCAACTAAGTTTCATTTTCTTGCAAGCCTCTTCGCTTCTCACCAGCCTGGTGAGCCAAGGCCATAAACTCATAAATCTGTCTGAGGGCTCCTAGCCTCCCTTCCCTTTCCCAGCGGGCGTTTTCCGTTGCTGATGTATCAGTCTCACTATAAGTGTCCTTGTGGAGACAACCCAAGTCTCAACAATGTGGCAATGATTTAGATAAAATTCCGGGCCATCTGGTCTCTTGGGAATCAACTCACCTTTGCTGCCCTCTTGCTCTCCCACCAAAATGCCTATGTACTCCTCCCTTATGTGCTGGGCTCTATATCTGCCCTGGGTTTCCTATTGTTCTTTGTTATTATCAAGATCTTTGCCTAGGAAGATCTTGGCTTGTTTTAGCGTTCTATGGACTCTGTTTAATAAAGCTCTTTTTGGATTTACAACTGCCTGTTGGGTCTTGGATGTGTCCTTATCATGTACTCTGGAGGCTAGGCTCAGCCTGGTTCCTGACAATTTGATAATAACCAACTTCTCCCTGTTAATCCACCCATCGGAGCGCCTCGCCACCCATGGCAGCGGCACCGTTGGAAGTTTCAGGGTCGGACTTCGTGGAGCAGTCACCGGACGGGGGTCGGCGGCGACTAGTCATCCACGTCCCAGGCGGTTAACAGGCGGACACGGAGGCCTTTGTCAACACTCCCCCCGACTGCGCTCCACCAACCCATTTGAACCGGCCGGTTCGCAGACTTTTTCCCGAGTGGCCTCGAAGAAGGAAGAGAATGGCTCGGCCTCCTCCTGGCACGGGGACAGCGTAGAATAGGTGCCCGACAAGCTCGGGTCTTGCGATGGCTTCATATCGAGGAGGGCGCTTCCACCCGCCCCCCCCCCCAGACGACCCTCCAAAGACGGGTGGGAGATCGCGTTTTCCATCCAGCCACGGAGGGGAGGAAAAGGGCCCGACCACAGGTGGCACGAAGCGTCTAGACCAGTTGGCCGAGCTGGGCCACCAAATCGGGGTGGACCTAACCCGAGATGGGCTCCAGCACCTCGTCCACATGGGTGAGCTGGAGAGCCTGGTGCAGTGCGTGGGGGATCAGCAGAAAGAAATTGAGACCCTACGCACCCAGGCTGAGGCATCTTGCGACCTCTGGTGCGCAGAGATTTCTATGGAGAGGTGAGAAAAGGACAGAATGTCCAGACCCGCCGCCACGGCCACCGAGACTCTAACTCTCTGGTCTCATGACAAGATAACTTGCTTGCATGGCTTGTCACATGTGGGGATGCTTCCATCCCTGGGTGTAGACCAGGGGTAGTCAAACTGCGGCCCTCCAGATGTCCATGGACTACAATTCCCAGGAGCCCCCTGCCAGCATTTGCTGGCAGGGGGCTCCTGGGAATTGTAGTCCATGGACATCTGGAGGGCCGCAGTTTGACTACCCCTGGTGTAGACGGATGGAGCAAAGAACTATTTCTTTTTTTCAACTGGGAAAGTGTCTGCCATTAATTACTAACCTTGACAATTTTATTTCTCCCATGATTTTGTGTACTACAACTGAACTCAAAAGGACTGATTAGCTGTTTTAGCAAAGAATCATCACATGGCATAATTAGGGTATTTTGACACAGTTTACTAATTTGCCACTAATTTACCTTTGCTCTATATCTGTACTCTCATGATCCTTGTTCCATTTTTTTCTGAATAAATCATTGTTGGACTTAAAGGTACTATTGGACTCAAATTTTGTTGTGCTACTTGAGATCAACATGACTACCCACTTATGTCCTAAACAGACTTACACGTTCTAAGTGCATGAAAGACCAAGCATTTAGAAGGTTGTAAGTCAGTTGAGGACTATACTGTTAAACACTGAAGTTGTTTAACAGTATAATCCACAGTAGACATAATCCACAGTAGACATAATCCACACTTGGATTAAGTTGTCAAATTGTCAAACTAAACTACACCTGGATATGCATTAGCAAGGAATCCCCAATTCCCAGTCCCCATTTATTTGTATCCTTGGGAGCACTCTTTCTTAGGGGGGACTGTGAAGTGTTTCCTGACGTTTGTGGGGTCTGCGGGGGAGAAGACCTAGAACTCTCACCTGTGTGGGCCTGTGACTTTTTTCCTGGTCTATGTTGGGCCTTGTTCTTCATGGGCCTTGTTCTCCTGTGTTCCTGAATCAACCTTTTCAGGCAGATCATGGAACCGATTGCTGAGCATCAGTGGGTCAGACCTTCTCCTTATTCTTCTACTCCTATGGGTAACATTCTAACAATTATTGCCCTCCTGTATTAGGTGCTCCTGATTTTGTTTTCATAGATTTCCATTCTCAATCGTTTCTCTAATCCCTGGACCTTCCCCAGCAGAGCCACTAATTTGCACTTGTGCATTTGTAGAAATTGTCCCTCTGAGGTAAAAAGACAGACATTCCACAGATGGTACATGTCATTACGCAACCTTCTTCAGTCTTCATGCCACTTTATTCATCTGAACTGCTCCACAGTCCTACACTTCATTGAATCTTGATCCTCAGGCAAAAAGCCAACAGCCAAGAGTCCTTTAGCTCTTGCTTTTGGCTCCTTACAGAGTATTCTGGTTTGATCCAGACCCCAGGAGTCCTTTGGGTTTGTATAGTATTGCCTCTGGCAAGCAAGAGCCTTTTATAGCACAAAGGTTTACTCAGCAGAGGGCGGAGCTAGCAGTCAGCTCCTGAATCAGCCCCTGGGATAATGCTCTCTTTCTCCCAGCTCCTCCAAGCACTGCCTTACTCTGGCAAGGAAGAGCCTTTTAAAGCACAAAGTCTTACTCAGCAGAGGGCGGAGCTAGCAGTCAGCTCCTCAGTCAGCTCCTGAGATAATGCTCTCCTTCTCCCAGCTCCTCCAAGCACTGCCTTCCACTGGCAAGGAAGAGCCTTTTATAGCACAAAGGCCTACTCAGCAGAGGGCGGAGCTAGCAGTCTATTCCTGAGTCAGCTCCTGAGATAATGCTTTCCTTCTCCCAGCTCCTTCAAGCACAATTCTTTTATTTAAAACTGATGATTTGCCTAGGGAATTCTTAAATGTTCCAAATTTCTTCCATTGCCAGTTTAGATGGTGATGTGACAGCCCAAGTGTGCCTATCGAAGATGTCCTGGAGGACTGGAAGAGAGCAAAAGGATTCAGATGCCTTTATACTAACGCCCAAAGCCTGGGCAATAAGAAGGAAGAGCTGGAACTTCTCATGCTGATGGAAAGGTATGATCTAGTAGGCATCAAAGAAACTTGGTGGAATGATTCTCATGACTGGAATGTAATAGTGGAAGGATATGAACTGTTCAGAAAAAACAGAACAGATCAAAGAGGTGGAGGAGTGGCACTTTATGTGAGGAAAGGGGTTACCTGTCAGAAAATTCTAGTGAAGGAGAGTAAATCTCCAGTGGAAAGCATCTAGGTGAAAATAAGAGAGGGAAAATCAAACAGTCTGGTGGTTGGTGTCTGCTACCGACCACCTGACCAATGAGAGGATCTGGATGCTGCACTTTGTGTGCAGCTTGGGAATATATCCAAGTGGCAGGACCTTGTAATCATGGATGACTTCAATTTCCTGGATGTGTGCTGGGAAACAAACTCTGCGAAGCGTCCTTAGTCGTTCAACTTTCTGACCTGCCTGGCTGACAATTTCATTTAACAAATGGTAGATGAACCCAAAAGAGGTTCAGCCATACTGCACTTAATACTGACCAACAGGCAAGAGTTGGTGGATGGGGTGAAGGAGGTGGGGACCCTAGGGGGAAATGACCATGTTGTGATATAATTCCTTTTGAGATGGGGGGACAAGGAAGCTTGTAGCCAGACGCGGATGCTGGATTTTCGTAGGGCAAACTTTAATAAACTCAGAGACATGATGAGTGTCATACCATGGACACGAATGCTGGAAGGGAAGGGAGCATGTGAAGGGTGGGTGCTACTCAAACAAGAGCTGTTGCATGCTCAATCCATGACTATCCCAGAAAGACGAAAACACTGCAGGAGCTCTAAGAAGCCTATTTGGATGAACAGAGAACTTCAAGAGGAACTAAGAAAGAAAAGGAAAATGTTCAGGAAATGGAGGGAAGGACAGAGCTCTAAAGAAGAGTACCTACAGGTTACTAGGCACTGTAGATCAATCATCAGAAAGGCCAAAGCTGAGAGTGAGCTAAGATTGGCCAGGGAAGCTCATTGTAACAAGAAAAGATTTTTCAGTTATGTGAGGAGCAAACGTAAAGGAGGCAATAGGCCCACTGTTGGGTGTGGATGGACATACCATAACGGTATGGGTGTGGATGGACTGTTGGGTGTGGATGGACAGAGAAAGCAGAAAGGCTCAGCGCCTATTTTCATCTGTTTTTCCCACAGGTCAAAGCGTTTAGGGACATCTAGAGATGGCAATAGCCAAGTGATAGTGTCTGGGTGACAAGTTGACATGGACAGAGAAGTTGTCGAGAGGCATTTAGCTGCACTGGATGAGTTCAAATCCCTTGGTCCGGATGAAATGCACCCAAGAGTGCTCAAAGAACTTTCCAGAGAACTTGCTCAACCCTTGTCCATCATCTTTGGGACCTCTTTAAAGACTGGAGATGTCCTGGAGGACTGGAAGAGAGCAAACGTTATTCCGATCTTCAAAAAAGGGAGGAAGGATGACCCAGGAAACTACAGACCAGTGAGTCTGACCTCTGTTGTGGGGAAGATAATGGAGCAGATATTAAAGGGAGCGATCTGCAAACATCTGGAGTGCAATTTGGTTATCCAAGGAAGTCAGAATGGATTTGACTCCAACATGTCCTGTCAGACCAACCTGGTTTCCTTTTTTGACCAAGTAACAGGTTTGCTGGATCGTTGAAATTCAGTTGATGTCGTTTTCTTGGATTTTAGTTAAGCTTTTGATAAGGTTCCCCATGATGTTCTGATGGATGAATTGAAGGACTGCAATCTGGATAGTTAGGTGGATAGGGAATTGGTTAGAGAACCGCACTCAAAGAGTTGATGTCAATGGTGTTTCATCAGACTGGAGATAGGTGAGTAGTGGGGTATTTCAGGGCTTAGTGCGCGGTCTGGTACATTTAAACATATTTGTTTATGATCTAGATCAGGGGTAGTCAAACTGCGGACCTCCAGATATCCATGGACTACAATTCCCATGAGGCCCTGCCAGTGAACACAGGGAATTCATGGGAATTTTAGTACATGGGCATCTGTAGGGCCGCAGTTTGACTACCCCTGATCTAGATGAGGGGGTACAGGGACTACTCATCAAGTTTGCAGATACACCAAATTGGGAGGACTGGCAAATACTCCAGAAGATTGAGACAGAGTTCAACGAGATCTGAACACAATGGAAAAATGGGCAAATGAGAACAAGATGCAATTGAATAAACATAAGTGTAAAGTTCTGCATCTGGGTCAGAAAAATGAAAAGCATGCCTACTGGTACGCTTCTAGATAGCACTGTGTGTGAACGAGACCTTGGGGTACTTGTGGATTGTAAACTAAACATGAGCAGGCAGTGTGATGCAGCGGTAAAAAAGGCGAATGCCATTTTGGGCTGTATCAACAGGGGTATCGCATCAAAATCAGAAGATGTCATAGTCCCATTGTATATGGCACTGGTCTGACCACACATGGAGTACTGTGTGCAGTTCTGGAGGCCTCACTTCAAGAAGGGCGTAGATAAAATTGAAAGGGTACAGAGGAGGGCGACGAAGATGATCTGGGGCCAAGGGACCAAGCCCTATGAAGATAGGTTGAGGGAGTTGGGAATGTTCAGCCTGGAGAAAGGGAGGTTGAGAGGGAACATGATAGCCCTCTTTAAGTATTTGAAAGTTTGTCACTTTGAGGAGGTCAGGATGCTGTTTTCGTTGGTTGCAGAGGAAAGGATGCGCAGTAATGAGTTAAAATTATAAGTACAATGATATAGGCTTTATCAGGATAAAAATTTCACAGTCAGAGTAGTTCAGCAGTGGAATAGGCTGCCGAAGGAGGTGGTGAGCTCCCCCTCACTGGCAGTCTTCAAGCAAAGGTTGGCTACACACTTTTCTTGGATGCTTGAGGATGCTTTGGGCTGATCCTGCGTTGAGCAGGGGGTTGGACTAGATGGCCTGTATGGCCCCTTCGAACTCTGTGATTCTGTGATTTCTATGTCTCCAAAGTTAGCTTAGTACTGGTTGTGTAGAACGGTTGACAGGCCTAGACCCATTGACACTGACTGCTACCTAATATTAGAGTACAAAATGTGAATCTAAAGTATACTAAAATGTCTGAGCAGTCATAGGATTTTATGTTCACAAAATAACCAGATGGGTAATGAGAAAACTACATCATATTTAAAAGGCTCTCTTTGCAATTATAGATTCAGTTTCCAGTGGGGTGCCATCTTGGTAAATTCAGAGTTTCATTGCAGCACTTACATAAACAAGATGTCTTTTCATTTCTGATTGTTCAAATAACAAAATCTGCCTGTGAATATGGAAAATACTCCCAAAATATAGAAATACTAGTAAATAAGCCCGCTGCAGGTTTAATGCAGCGGGCGCTAGCGGGGATTCGGTGCGAGCAGGGGCGGGGCGGCCATTGGAGTTGGTGAGCGGGCGAGTGTGCAAGCGGCGAGTTGAGTCGGGTGTGGCGTGGCTCATGGCCCCCCCCCCCACGGCGCTAGGTACCTGGGGCTGCAGACTGTGTTGTTTTCAAGGTGCTTGTGAACTTGCGTGTGTGAATCCCTGAAGATGTGCAGGCTCCACCGAAGTCCCTGCCCTCTCCGTGGTCTTGACTTTGTTGCCAAGTAGACAGAACCGCAGCAGAGTCTAACGGGAGCGAAGACGTCTTTTTGTTCTGGGGGGGGGGGTCCCGCGTTAGCAGTTTGTTTTCGCCATGTAAAGTTACCTGCTCTCGCTGCAAACGCAGCAATGGGAAGCCCTAAGCAGCCGTCTCATGGGGAGAGGAATCACGGCGAGCTGTAGAGAACGGGGTTGGTGTGTCGTTGGAGCTCACTTCCTCGGCGCAGCGGGGACGCGGCCTGCCGACAGCACAGTATGCGATAGGGGCGTGGCGCGGCATGCCCGTAAGCGTGCGGGACAGAGGCCGGTGGTGCAATGGCGGTTTCGTCCAGGTGCGGCCGCGGCAGGTGGCGGCGCGGGGGGCTCTCGGCCATGTGGGCTGGCTGCAGGCATGGCTGAGGCTCCGGCAGCGGTGCGGCGGCTGGGCGTCGCAGGGCGCGGCGCAAGGGCACGACTGGGTGGGCGGAGCGCCATCGAGGAAATGGCGGCGCTGAGCGCCTCCCGATTAGTCAGTCCTGCTGTGAGGGACCAATTGGGGGCGCGGCGGGCGGCGGCTGCGATGGGACCGGCGGCTGGGTCCTCCTTTCCCCGCGGGCAGGCAGCGACATGCGCAGTTGATTGGAAGCGCGGTAATGGCGGCGGGCTGCAGGGTCGAAGCGAAGGTGGAGGTGGGCGGATCGGGAGGCGTTTCGCGCCTCCCAATTGATCAGTTCGGGGGCAAGGGGCTTGCAAGGGGCAGGGCTACCTGGGTCTCTGGAGCTGGTGCGGTGGAGTGGCAGCTGCCAGTGGAAGCGGGCGGTGTGTAGAGCAGGATGCAGGTGCCGACGGGTGGCTGGAGTGCGCGGCGGGGCCGGGGGCGCGGCGGGCGGCGGCTGCGATGGCTGCATGGGACAGGCGGCACAGTCACGGCGGCAGGAGGCGACCTGCGCTGTTGATTGGAAGCGCGGTAATGGCGGCGGGCTGCAGGGTCCAAGCGCCTCCCAATTGATCAGGTCGGGGGCAAGGGGCTCGCAAGGGGCAGGGAGTCCCTGGCAGCCGCGCTCCGCGCGACTGCCGGGGACTCCCTCGGGCAGCAGGCTGACGCGGCGAGAGGCGCTTCGCGCCTCTCGCCGCATCAGGCCGGGAGCAACTGCGAGCCGCGCTGCGCGCGGCTCGCAGTTGCTGAGGCTGGGAATCAGAGGGACCAATCGGCAGGCACGAAGCGCCTGCCGATTGGTCCCTCCGATTGTCTGTCTTGAGGAAGGGTCCAATTCGGACCCTTCCTCATCACGGACACATCCCGCCTCAGAACGGCTTAGCCTTTTATATAGTCCGTGGCGCCCGTGGCACCACGGGCGGTTTAAAGATGTTAGTTATTTATCACTATGGCATGTGTTCTGTCCTGAGTTCAATGTTTTGGGTAAGCTGTTTATGTACCAGCTTCCCCACGGTATTGTGGCTCATTTGTGTACCTCCAGTGATTTCCCCAGCTTTTCTCAGTATTTATTTTACTTATTTTATATTACTATGTTTATATTTACATCCAGCCATTCCCCCCAATGAGGACCAAAAACAGCTTACATATTTATCCTCTCCTCCATTTTATCATCACAACAACCCTGTGAGGAATGTTGTGCCAAGATCACCTAGTGAACTTGCATGGCACAGTGGTGATTTAAGCCTGAGTTTCCCTGATCCTAGTCCAATATTTTAATCACTATAACACACTGGCTGCTCTGTGCGTATGTGTGTATATGAATGTGAGGGAGGGGAATTCGGATTTCCCCCTGACTTTGTCTCTGTGTCAGGTATTCGCTCCCCACCCCACCCCACTGGGTTGTTTTATTTTTGTTTGTTTGTTTTTAAGATTGGCACTAGAATAACATTATTATACTGTTATAATGATAGATGTAGCAGGTTCTATGACAGGGACTGCAGTTGCACAGAGAGACCTTATCTCAGGGTTGCCACCCTCCAAGTGAGGCACTAACTATGAGCTAGCGCTCTCTCTACCCCACCTCTCTCACAGGGAGTTTGTTATGAGGAGAGGAAGGAAAGGCGATTGTAAACTGCTTTGAGACTCCTTTGGGTAGTAAACAGCAGGGTACAAAAATCCATCTCTTCTTCTAAGCGGCAACAGTGATCAAAGCATGTGGGCACATAACATTATATCAATAGGAAAAAAATGTATACAGAAGGCATAGGGCCACAGAACTGGGAGGAATTGGTTGCCATGTAATCTCCCAGTCTGATTTTCCCATCACATATCTGACGACATCCTCTCCCACAGTCAATTAACATTCCAAAGCATGGGTTTTTGACACCCATCTCTCCACACCCACAGCCTGATTTGTCACCACCCCACCACAACCCCCCCACCCCCCTCCCACACACAAATCATATTCAACCTCATGCCCTTACAGACTGGACAACCCCTCCCCTTACTCTTCCCAATGCCAAGCTCTTTCTATTTTAATCACTTCCTTTTTACCTCCCGCTCTCTTTGGTATTTCCCCTCTCCGCCCTGCTAGCACCAATTGTATCAGCTACAATGGGCTTTAATTCTAGTATTAAAATAATGCTATTTTGTGCAAAAGCCTGTTTGGCCATTGGGAGAGTGGATCACTTCTGTGGGATTGGAGTAAGGAACTATTGGGAAGCTGCCATGTGGAAGCCTCATTGCTGCCGTGCTTAATCTGCTGCTGCACCAGCAATGGGGAAACCACAAAATCCCATCTCTATGTAGAAAATGTAATGTGTGGCACATATCATAGAATCATAGAATCGTAGAGTTGGAAGGGGCCATACAGGCCTTCTAGTCCAACCCCCTGCTCAACGCAGGACTAGCCCTAAGCATCCTAAAGCATCCAAGAAAAGTGTGTATCCAACCTTTGCTTGAAGACTGCCAGTGAGGGGGAGCTCACCACCTCCATAGGCAGCCTATTCTAAATCTATATCTAAACACACGTATATATACCACATATCTTTACACAGTGTGCCATTATTTCAACTTGTTAAAAAAAGGAAAGCTGAAGAAAATAATCATATGCTTATATAATATTGGTTTGGAAAAAGAATTGTTATAAGTAAAGGCTTTAAAAGAACATATACAATATAGCTTCCAATAGTGGGATATCATTTGCAGTCATAGGAAAGGTATTTTTGAAACTAGGAACTGAAGACTCAAATGAATGGATTTATATATTTTTTTAAACATTCACCGTGGACACAAACTTGTGTTTTGTATATATCAAACCATATTCAATAGTCATCTGTCTTAATTTATACACATCACATTGTGAGATAGTAGTGAAGGCTT
The DNA here is from genome assembly GCF_049243985.1 of Paroedura picta. Lineage (NCBI taxonomy): Eukaryota > Metazoa > Chordata > Lepidosauria > Squamata > Gekkonidae > Paroedura > Paroedura picta. The sequence continues at coordinate 75,029,848 of NC_135371.1, read as the reverse complement.
GTCCCCATAGTTTTTAATTACATTCTTTTTTGAAAAAATACAGTTCACTACAATGTGGCATACAGCTCACATTTTCAGCCATTGTGGCTGTTCCATTTACCATTAAGTACTGTATGCATACATTAAGAGAGGAGATACATGGAATGCATTTATTTGCTTGTTATCTTTAACCGCTCCTGTGGAGCGGATAAAATAAACCCATAAGGGCTATTGGGGAGGAGTTAGGGTGGGCCCTGTCCATGATAAAAACTCAGAGTGCTACTTGAGGGCCAAGCAGCCAATGGGGTGCCGCACAAAGCGCGACTCCCCATTGGCTGCTTGGCCCGGCCTTGCCCGCCAGGGGACTCACTGTGCAGAAAGACAGGCAGCCTTCCTACACGGTGAGTCCTCCCGGCACCTTCCCCTTGCCCTCGGGACAGGAGCAGGGACACCGCGTCTTTGACCGCCCACCCCAATGCTCACACATAGCAACAACCACCCCGCTCCCCCTCAAGCCCCTTCCCACGACGCCACGCCTCCCTACGAGACACACACTCATCCACACACATTCACGCTCCCACCCACCGCGAAATACCCCCCTCTCCCCCAGAACCCTTTCCACGCCGACGCCGCTTCCACTGCAACACACACGCACCCACACACACACAAACAAGCACCCACCCACCCACCCCTCAATTACCCCCCTCACCCCCAGACCCCTTCCCACCCTGCCCCCGCTTCTACCACGACACACATGCACCCACACGCAAACATGCCCGCACCCACGCACCGCTACATACCCCCCTCGCCCCCAAACTCCTTCTGACCCCTTCTGCTGCCACGCCACAAGCGTTATTGAGCAAACGCCATTTGAAGTTTTTGTACATAAATGGGCTGTTTTGAATAGTTTAAACAAAGGAGAAAAGTTAGATTTTATTATTGTTTGTCTATCCAGTATGGCATCAGTATTAAAGATCCAGTCTCTCAGATTAGACCCATCAATTTGTGCTCTTAATAAATCATCTGGGATGGAATACCGTGATTGTATTTTATCATAACTGGCAAGTCGGAAAGGATCAGTATTCAAGGTTAGTTCAATACATTGCTTGAATATTGAATTGGTAGTGTTTTTCCTATGTTTTGCCCAAAATCTTAACAAAGCTAAGTGGACTCGAGCCCTGATCGATGGAAGCCCTAACTCTACACGCATATGTGCGGCAGGAGTTCCTTTAGGTAAGGCCAAAAGACATCTAAGGAAGTGATTCTGAATCGCTTCCAAACTAGAAATCAGATGATCCCTCCATCCCCAGACTTCGATACCATAAAGGAGATGGGGTAAGGCCTTGGTTACGAATAGTTTTATTGCTGGATCAATAAGAAATCCTCCCTTAGATGCATAGAATCTTAGTATGGCCCCAATTATTTTAAGAGTGGAGACCTTGAAAGCCCAAATGGGAACACCCAGAACTGAAAATGATGACTGTCTACACAGAACCTTAGAAATTCATGGTGTGACTGGTTTATGGGCACATGAAGGCAGGTTTCCTGTAAGTCCATTGAAGTTAGGTATTCATCTGCTTGAATAGATTCAGTGATGGACATCAGAGTTTCCATCCGGAACTTGGGGGCTTTACGCACCGGGATCTTTGTAGCAAATTGGTCACTGAATGAAAAATCGCCATTTAAAATAGTGGAATTCGTCGTTATGCATACCTGCCTTTGTAGTGGAATCCAGTTGCGTTTTGTAGCGTTTCCCACAGGCTTCCGGTCTCGGCAGAAATCGCTAGAAAGGAAGCGCTATTGCCGAGCTCGTCCCGCCCCTGGCCGTCAAGCAGCCAATGGGCAGCCGTTAGCATGCTCCCAAACAGCCCATTTCCCTTTAAGAAAGGTTTTTTTTTTTAAAAAAAAACAGACCCATTGCAACGAATCTGTGTTAATTTGTTGCAACGGAGAGACCCATCCAGCTGCCTGGTGTGTTTGAGCTGTCGTTTGATCGTTGCCACGCTCCCTCCGAGTGAAAAAAAAAATCCCCCCCCCTCTCACGGGCCCGATTTTCGGCTGAATGAATGTGTAAAAAATAAAGGGAAAATACATCAGCAAACGGGCTTCTCTGTTCTTTGTGCTTAGTGACTGAAGGGGAGGGAATGAAGCCGGGGAAGCCTCTAAACTGAAAGAGGCTCGCTGGTGCGTTTATCCCCGCTCGCTCGGAGAAAAAAAAATGGCGATCGCTTCGCCGGAAGATCAGAGAAGAGAGCCAGGAGGAGGGACTTTGTAGAAACCGCAACAATGTTAACGCACAGGTCTTTTTCGCTAGTGTTGCAGATTGGTTGCAGGAGTGTATCGCTTTCCGGAGGGTGAATCCACTTTTGGGGATTTCCCTGAAAGCGCTACAAGGAAGCGCTTTTTGCAGATTGGTTTCAGGTGTGTGGCAGATTGTCGACGACGTTGTGCATAACAGCAAATCAGTAGCGTTTTCAATTGGCAACCATTGTGCTATTTTGAAGGCGTGCAAAAAGCCCCTTGGACTTGACTGCACAGTTGAGTGGCTTTAAATCCAGAATTGATTGCCAGTCACTGTTCCTTTTGGGAACTGTGAAAAATATGAGGTAGAAGCCTTGTCCTTGCCCTTGAGGAGGCACCTCCTTGATGGCTTTGATCTGAAGGAGGTGGGTTATAGCTTGTAGAATTATTTGATGCTTTTCAGTTTTGCTGCCGGGGGGGGGGGATCATAAGAATATAAGTTGGTGGGGGGTATTGGAACTCGATGGTGACTACCTTGATGGCCCACTTGTCTGACATATAGTTGGACCATACTTATTGGAAATGTTGTAGTCTGTCCCACAACGTAACCCCGCTGTAGTCAGTCATTTGACTGTTTGTTATCCCCTTCGGACTTTTCAGAATGTTGGTTCTTGAAACAACAAAAAAATTCTCTTCAAGGGGAAGCACAAAGAATGATCTCTGAGCCTAGGGTTCCAGGCTGACGCAACCAGTGCTGTGCCATGGGAGGGGGGAGAGACCATCCTCCAGTGAGTAACCCTAGCCAAGCAGCCAGTGCCTTCTGGAAAATGTCTTTGAATCAGTCTAGAGTCTTGGTTCCCAGTTTGGGTGGGGGCTTCTTCTGGTTTGTAGAATCAGGAGTTTAAACCTCCCCTTCAAAAGGATTGTCTAGACTGGGCGCAGGCCTGTCCTGATGATTCTTAGAGAAAGATCCGTTTTTACAAAAGGAGTAATTGGAGTAAAGTCTCCTGTTGTTCTTTCTAATGAACTTTGGCATGGCTCTCTTCTTTCTTTGGAATCCATTAGAATTTTGTCCAAGGATTCCCCGAAGAACTTCTCCCCCTGGAAGGGGATGCTGACATAATGGATTTGGATTGAATGTCACCTTGCCAGGCTTGAAGCTAGAGGACTCTGTGTGAAGCTGAGGAAGAGTCAATGTTGCAAGCATTAAATATCGCTGAATTGAGAGTTGCATCCACTGTGAAAGATATGCCTTTTAGGATCCTATGTCCTCCTACAAGAAGGTGCTTGTTCTTATTGCAAAGGAATTGACATGCTTCCTAGTGACATGCATAACAGTAGAAGCTATGGAGGATGTATGCAGGGCCATGGATGCCGACTCATGGGACTTTCACAATGCATATGCTGCCATTTTGTCCATGGCATCCTTGACCAACCCTTAACAATCCTCCAAAAGGAGTCCTGGAGCTTACAATCGCCCCGAGTCTTCAGGGGAGGGCAAAATCACAAGATGTCATAGTCCCATTGTATACGGCACTGGTCAGACCACACCTGGAGTACTGTGTGCAGTTCTGGAGGCCTCACTTCAAGAAGGACGTAGATAAAATTGAAAGGGTACAGAGGAGAACAACGATGATCTGGGGCCAAGGGACCAAGCCCTATGAAGATAGGTTGAGGGACTTGGGAATGTTCAGCCTGGAGAAAAGGAGGTTGAGGGGGGCATGATAGCTCTCTTTAAGAATTTGAAAGGTTGTCATTTGGAGGAGGGCAGGATGCTGTTCCCATTGGCTGCAGAGGAAAGGACACGCAGTAATGGGTTTAAACTACAAGTACAACGATATAGGCTAGATATCAGGATAAAACTTTTTGCAGTCAGAGTAGTTCAGCAGTGGAATAGGCTGCCTAAGGAGGTGGTGAGCTCCCCCTCACTGGCATTCTTCAAGCAAAGGTTGGATACACATTTTTCTTGGATGCTTTAGGACAGTGGCCCCCAACCTGCGGTCCGCAGCCCGGTGCCGGGCCACGAAGGCCTGGGCGCTGGGCCGCGGTTCCCTCTCCCCGCCCCCCCCCCCGCAGTAAAAAACTTCCCAGGCCGCAAGCTTGTGGCCCGGGAAGCTTCTTACTGCGGGAGGGGGGGAGAGGGAATAAGGGCCACGCTGCGCATCCCGCATGCACGGCCGGGGCGTGCTTGTGCACATGCTCACTGCGCGGCCGAAATCGCACATGCGCAGCACTTTCGCGCATGTGCGCATGCCCGGCACTTTCGCGCATGCGCGATTTTGGCCGCGCAGCGCGCATGCATGCCCCGGGCGCGCATGCGCGATGCACGAGCGCGGCGACGCGCGATGCACGGGCGTGGCCACGGGCGTGGCCATCGCCCTGCCGGTCCCCAGCCAAAAAAAGGTTGGGGACCACTGCTTTAGGATGCTTAGGGCTGATCCTGCGTTGAGCAGGGGGTTGGACTAGATGGCCTGTATGGTCCCTTCCAACTCTGTGATTCTATGATTCTATGAAAATATGAGTATGAATATGAATATAAAACACCACCACAAAAGCATAAACAACTGGAACCTGTAGGAACTTCTCAACATAGTCAGGCAAGATATAACATTTCTTTGCATAGGATGGGAATTGTTTTTTTGCCATAGGCTTTACACACTCTTTCCTAAAATGCATTTAAAAATAGTCAGGCAAAAAGGAAGATTCTGAGAGAGGTCTCCTCAGGAGAAAAAGAAATCAGACTTTCCTTTGGGCCGTTTGGGCTTGCTGGGTTCCTCTTCAGGCTCCTCTAAAAGAGTTGGTTTTAAGGCAAGGCCCACGCTCAGCCACCAACTGCTACAGCAGTGCCTCCAGCGCAGTGCAGTCTCCAGGCGGCAGTAGAACAGCTCAGACAACTGAGAGCACGTGGAGAGAGCTACTGGGGAGAGTTGCTGCTGACCAGGTGAGGCTATTGTTCTGCCTGGGTGAGGTGATTGCAAGGTAATTGTTGGGAGGATTAAAAAGGGCTACTCCTCACCAGAGGCGCGAGCCTTTGGGCTCTTGGCTGAGCAATTAGAATCAGTAGATTATATCAGTAGATTATATTTCCCTAGTACTTCCACTGCCTATACATTACAATGGACCTCCAGGACACTCATCCCATCATCTGCAGTGAGTGTGACATGATTGCCTTCCTCCCAGAAGATGAGATGGACTACAGCTGCCCCAAGTGTAAGCTGGTAAGACTTTTGGAGGAAAGGATTAGGGGATTAGAAAACAGAATTATTACTCTGACCCAAAGTAAGAAAGGGAAGGAGTTATCCTGAAGAGGATAAGGAGATTGACCACAATAGGGAGCCTCTGCAGACAGTTCGGAAAAAGACTGAACGGCGAAGGGCGAGACAGTTCTCGGGGCCTTTGGAGCTCCAGAATAGATTTCAGGCCCTTGCAGAGGAGGTGCAAGGGTCAACAAGGGAAGAGGTCCCAAAACAAACTCTAAGACAAAGGGAAGAGGCCACGGGGACAGAAGGAAATGGAGTTGAGAAGGGAAAAAAAAGGAGAGTACTGGTAATTGGAGACTCCCTGCTAAGAGGAATGGATCGCCATGTGGCTGGGCCCGACCCCCTAACCCGAGAGGTGTGTTGCTTGCCAGGGGCGAAAATTAAAGATGTTTCAGAAAGGCTGCCCAAACTCCTCAAATCTACGGATCGCTACCCATTTGTGATGGTCCATGTGGGAACGAATGACATGTCCCTGAATACCATCGCTCCTATTAAAAAAGACTATCAAGATCTGGGGAGGAAGCTCAAGCAAATGGGGGCACAAGTGGTATTCTCTTCAATCTTGCCTGTCAAGGGAAGAGGAATGCGTCGGGAGAGGAAGATAATGGAGGTGAATCACGGGCTGCGTAGTTGGTGCCGGCAGGAGAGATTTGGTTTCTGGGACCATGGGATAGGCTTTCTTGAGGAAGGCCTACTAGCACCTGATGGACTGCACTTATCGAAACTGGGGAAGAATGTGTTTGGCAAGAACCTGGGGAGATTCATCAGGAGAGCTTTAAACTAAAGCCACTAGGGGAAGGAGACGATCAACATAGGGAGTGTATGGCAGGAAAACTATCGGAGGCAGCCCAACCGGCACGGCCAGCTCATAGGGAACCAAAAGTAAAAGGATTCAGATGTCTTTATACTAACGCCTGAAGCATGGGCAATAAAAAGGAAGAGCTGGAACTTCTCATGCTGATGGAAAGGTATGATCTAGTAGGCATCACAGAAACTTGGTGGAATGATTCTCATGACTGGAATGTAATGGTGGATGGATATGAACTGTTCAGAAAAAACAGAATAGATCGAAGAGGTGGAGGAGTGGCACTGTATGTGAGGAAAGGGCTTACCTGTCAGGAAATTCTAGTGAAGGAGAGCATATCTACAGTGGAAAGCATCTGGGTGAAAATAAGCGAGGGGAAAACAAACAGTGTGGTGGTTGGTGTCTGCTATCGACCGCCTGACCAACGAGAGGATGTGGATGCTGCACTTTGTGAGCAGCTTGAGAAAATATCCAAACGGCAGGACCTTGTCATCATGGGTGACTTCAATTTCCCAGATGTGTGCTGGGAAACAAACTCTGCGAAGCGTCCTCAGTCATGCAAGTTTCTGACCTGCCTGGCTGACAATTTCATTTATCAAATGGTAGATGAACCCACAAGAGGTTCAGCCATACTGGACTTAATACTGACCAACAGGCAAGAGTTGGTGGATGAGGTGAAGGAGGTGGGGACCCTAGGGGGAAGTGACCATGTCCTCATAGAATTCCTTTTGAGATGGGGAGCCAAGGAAGCTTGTAGCCAGACGCGGATGTTGGATTTTTGTAGGGCAAACTTTAATAAACTCAGAGACATGATGAGAGTCATACCATGGACGAGAATGCTGGAAGGGAAGGGAGCATGTGAAGTGTGGGCGCTACTCAAACAAGAGCTATTGCATGCTCAATCCATGACTATCCCAGAAAGACGAAAACACTGCAGGAGCTCTAAGAAGCCTATTTGGATGAACAGAGAACTTCAAGAGGAACTAAGAAAGAAAAGGAAAATGTTCAGGAAATGGAGGGAAGGACAGAGCTCTAAAGAAGAGTACCTACAGGTTACTAGGCACTGTAGATCAATCATCAGAAAGGCCAAAGCTGAGAGTGAGCTAAGATTGGCCAGGGAAGCCCATTGTAACAAGAAAAGATTTTTCAGTTATGTGAGGAGCAAACGCAAAGTAAAGGAGGCAATAGGTCCACTGTTGGGTGCGGATGGACAAACTCTAACGAAAGATGCAGAGAAAGCAGAAAGGCTTAGTGCCTATTTTACATCTGTTTTTTTCCCACAGGTCAAAGTGTTTAGGCACATCTAGAGATGGCTGTAGCCAAAGGATAGTGTCTGGGTGGCAGGTTAACATGGACAGAGAGGTTGTCGAGAGGCATTTAGCTGCACTGGATGAGTTCAAATCCCCTGGTCCAGATGAAATGCACCCGAGAGTACTCAAAGAACTTTCCAGAGAACTTGCACAGCCCTTGTCCATCATCTTCGGGACCTCTTTAAGGACTGGAGATGTCCCGGAGGACTGGAAAAGAGCAAACGTTATTCCAATCTTCAAAAAAGGGAGGAAGGATGACCCGGGAAACTACAGACCAGTGAGTCTGACCTCTGTTGTGGGGAAGATAATGGAGCAGATATTAAAGGGAGCGATCTGCAAACATCTGGAGGACAATTTGGTGATCCAAGGAAGTCAGCATGGATTTGTCTCCAACCTAGTTTCCTTTTTTGACCAAGTAACAGGTTTGCTGGATCGGGGAAATTTGGTTGATGTCATTTACTTGGATTTTAGTAAAGCTTTTGACAAGGTTCCCCATGATGTTCTGATGGATAAGTTGAAGGACTGCAATCTGGATTTTCAGATCGTTAGGTGGATAGGGAATGGGTTAGAGAACCGCACTCAAAGAGTTGTTGTCAATGGTGTTTCATCAGACTGGAGAGAGGTGAGTAGCGGGGTACCTCAGGGTTCGGTGCTCGGCCCGGTACTTTTTAACATATTTATTAATGATCTAGATGAGGGGGTGGAGGGACTACTCATCAAGTTTGCAGATGACACCAAATTGGGAGGACTGGCAAATACTCCGGAAGATAGAGACAGAGTTCAACGAGATCTGAACACAATGGAAAAATGGGCAAATGAGAACAAGATGCAATTTAATAAAGATAAGTGTAAAGTTCTGCATCTGGGTCAGAAAAATGAAAAGCATGCCTACTGGATGGGGGATACGCTTCTAGGTAGCACTGTGTGTGAACGAGACCTTGGGGTACTTGTGGATTGTAAACTAAACATGAGCAGGCAGTGTGATGCAGCAGTAAAAAAGGCAAATGCCATTTTGGGCTGTATCAACAGAGGCATCACATCAAAATCACAAGATGTCATAGTCCCATTGTATACGGCACTGGTCAGACCACACCTGGAGTACTGTGTGCAGTTCTGGAGGCCTCACTTCAAGAAGGACATAGATAAAATTGAAAGGGTACAGAGGAGAGCGACGAAGATGATCTAGGGCCAAGGGACCAAGCCCTATGAAGATAGGTTGAGGGACTTGGGAATGTTCAGCCTGGAGAAAAGGAGGTTGAGAGGGGACATGATAGCCCTCTTTAAGTATTTGAAAGGTTGTCACTTGGAGGAGGGCAGGATGCTGTTTCTGCTGGCTGCAGAGGAGAGGACACGCAGTAATGGGTTTAAACTTCAAGTACAACGATATAGGCTAGATATCAGGAAAAAGTTTTTCACAGTCAGAGTAGTTCAGCAGTGGAATAGGCTGCCTAAGGAGGTGGTGAGCGCCCCCTCACTGGAAGTCTTCAAGCAAAGGTTGGATACACACTTTTCTTGGATGCTTTAGGATGCTTAGGGCTAATCCTGCGTTGAGCAGGGGGTTGGACTAGATGGCCTGTACGGCCCCTTCCAACTCTATGATTCTATGATTCTATGATTCTGACAGCTCCTGCAGCTGTGTGCCTAGCCTCTCCAGCCATGCCCACTCACCGCGCCACATGTCTTGCTCCAGTGCTGCCTCGCCAAGGGCTTAGTTCAACTTGGCCACCTCCACTCACAGCTTGGCCACCTCCTCCTCCGCCACAAGCTGCCACTCTTGCTTGTGCCATGCTGTTAGCTCCCACGCTAGGTGCCCATTCTTCTCCAGCATCCACACCCACCCCACATAGGCACGCAGGAAGCAATTCAGCTCCCGCAGCTCGCCCTTCTCATCCCACAGCACACCCTGCATCGCTGTACCTCCACCTGATTGCCTTGCTGATTGTGCTCACCCTGGCAACTAGCATGCCCACTGTGCTGCTTTGGGTGTGGCCCCAGCTGGACAGGGAGTGGATTGCTGAAGCCGGACGGCCCGAGGACAAAGCTGGAAAGTGGCCCCTGCTGGACACGTACCCCAGCTGAAACTTGATGAGAGGCTCTGCTCTCATTTCCGCCTGTATTGCCTCCCCAAAATCATGGGTTTTCTTAGCTTCTCCCCCACCCTTCTCTCCAAGGGGGACCCAAAGTGGCCCACATCCCTTTACTGATGTCTCCAAATCAATTTTCTTTGAGGTAAGGTGCCTGCACACAAAAGCTCATACCTTGAATAAATCTTTATTGGTCTTAAAAGTGCCCCTGGAATCAATTGTCGTTCTTCCAAATCGTACCACGCCCTTTTCTCCAAGGGGGTCCCAAAGTGGCCGACATTGCTCTTCTTCCATTTCATCCATACAACAGCCTTGTGGAGTAGATCAAGATAGAGCCTTCATCTATCTGGAGCAGCGGAAAAGAGCGAGATTGGCATGGTGGGACAAGAGGCAGAACTAAATTGAGAAACCCCAGAAAAAAAACCCAATTTATATACAATCATGAATAATGGATCTTCATGTCATTGATCAGTTTCAGTTTAGTTTCTGTGAAAGAACACTTGCATAATTTTATGGTTGGGGGTCACCACAACATGAGGAACTGTATTAAAGGGTCACGGCATTAGGAAGGTTGAGAACCATTGGTCTAAGTGGACGCTGCACACAGTGGGTAATCACAGTGGGAAAAAATTCCACCAATTACTCTTCTAGAAGCACAAAGATGGGGAGGGGGAGAGAATAAATTGTAAAAGTTAGAAATATTTTAGTAAAGCCTGCTAGTGAAGCTAGAAGTGTGCTCTCCCTGGTCAGAGGCAGAAAAGAATTGGAACCGAGAGGCACACTCACTCAGGAAACAGGAAGACGAAAAAAGTGAGCCTTTCTCCCTGAACCAAGGGATGAAAACACTCATGTCTTCTGCCTCTGGGGGAGAACAGCCATAGGGCCGTGGTTAAGTGCCAGAGCATCTGCTTTGCATAAAGAAGTTCCCAGGTTTAGCTTCTAGCACCTCTGGCTGACTGGAGCGAAGAACAGGGTTATAAACTTTTAATTAATAAATAATTTTAAGGATCTTGTAGTATATCAGATTGATGAAAAGCCCCTGCCTGAGACCCTAGATTGGTACGTAAGGCATGTAGCAGAATACGTAAGCATGTAAGAATAAACAGAACTGATTTCGGTAGGCCAGAAACCTCTATATACAGGAACTTCATGTGTTCAACTTTATGGACATGAAAGTGATCAAAGTGTTTATGTTTTTTTATCTTGATAATTATTTCTTTGTTTCCGTATAACATGCAATCACAATGTATGAAGGCATGGAAAGCCACTAAAGCATCAGAGCTGTTTCTTCACATGGCTTTTGTGATAGCATTAATAGATGGTATTCTCTTTTTTTGTCCATTGCAACTATCCACAATGGATATACTCCAGTTAAGGCGGTTGTTGGCTATAGATAGGAAAGCTATGTTGAATTTAATTATATGTACTGGGGAGAGAGTGTGATTAAAAATAATGATCAAATCAAGGTTGTTTGAAAACAGTCCCTCCTTCCCCCCCACCAAATGTATTGGCCTAATGTCATTTTCCTCCTCTATTGTGCAATGTTTAACTTTAAAAGCACAGAAAAACAAAACTGAAAGATCCTGAGCATAAAATTGTGAAGGCTTTTTAATTGTTTATTTTGGTTTGTGAAATTACTCATAAGACTTTCCAGTTTTTTTTAGAAACTAGGGGCAAAGTCCGTTGTATCCTGGAATACAACGGGCGCTAGAGCTTAGCGGTGGGAAGAGGAAAGGGAGGAATTGTTCAGTCTGAAAGGGCATGGGGTTGAATGTGTGTTGTGTGGAAAGTTGTAGTAGTGTGGTGACAAATGAGGACATGGGTATGGAGATATGGGTGTCAAGAAACTGAGCTACGCGGCTCCTGATTGGGCCCTCTGAGTTTCTATCCTGGACAGGGCCCGCCCTAACTCCTCCCCAGGTGGCCTTACCCTTTTATTTAATACCACAGGAGCGGTTAAAGATATGCTTATCATTACATTTAACAGTGTGAGTCTAAGGAGAGTTACATAGTCCTTAGAAAATGGTAGCTCTAATTAGAATTGGATACTAAATCCCTTATCTCTTAGAGCCTTGAGCTCTTCTAAGAGGTACAGACTAGAAAGTTCACATACTTGGAAGTATATTCAATAAAAATCACTGGAATTTATTTCATAGTAAAGATTGCTTTTGACGTAGGGGGCATAAGAGATATTTTATAGGTACACTATACTATATATAAATTTTATATACTATAAACATGCAAGGAGTTGATGAAATCACCAAGATCCCAAAGCTTGATTTTGGACACATTAATGTTATTGTCAAGAAGTACTTATGAATAGTTGTGCAGTTTTAAAAACTAGAAAGAACAATAGTAGTGTTCGAATTACAAACCATTTAAACATTTTTTTGCAAAATAATATTAAATTTTATTTAATTGAATAATTTTATATAATGAACTATTGATTTAGAAATGATTGGACAGATGTGTTCTGGGCCAAATGTTGAGGTAACTGCTGGGATGAAAACTGGAACATATACACAGATCAAGAATTTCTGCTTTGTGAGGTCTAAAGTCATACACCTGATCCAAAGAAGGACACATCTGTACCATAAATAAAGATGGAGAAGGATGGTGGGAGGAGTTGGGATTCATTGTCTACCTGATTGGGCCCCTGGGGAGTTACGTACCTTGGAGCACCAATCAAGCAGGGGATGGCCTGCCCCTAATTGCCTCCGCCTCCCTGATTGCACCCCAGAGGACCAATCAAGTAAGGTACATGTTGTCCCCGACTGCCTCCTTTTCCTCTGCCTTCCAGCTGCAGAAAGAGGTGGCAGTCAGGTAAGGCATTGTCTGCCTGAGGAGCCCTGCCGCAGCATCATCAGCCCTTAGCAGGGCTGCACGCATGGGTGGGTGGTAAAGGGGGCAATGAGCACACACCTGAGCTAGCCCCCTGACCAGCTTTGCTGTGACCTGGCAATGCCTTGGCAGGGCAGCCCATGTCTGTGGGAAAGGAGGGGAGCACCTGCCTGAGCTCACCCCCACCCCAACCAATCTCGCTGTAGCCAATCTCGGTGGGGGGGCTTCCTGGGTGGTAGGGGGGGGAGGCAAGGAGCACCCACCGAAATTTGTCCTGCCTCAACCAGCCTCAATCAGCCAGCCTAGCCACAGCCTGGTGGTGGACACTAGAGCCCATTATATTTTTTATGCAACAGGCTTTTCTGCTAGTTTAATATGCTATTGTGGAAGGAGGCAGCCTAATAATCCCCCTCCCCCAATGAGAACTAAGAGCTGGTCACAGGAGCACATATATAGCAAACCAGGAAGCACAATTACATAATCCCTGATTCATTATAGGTTGCCTAAATTCAACAAGAAGGGTATACTATAAATAAAAGTAAATAATTACATTTGCATACTGTCTATTTATACATTCTTTTCGAGCAGTAGAATAATGATTTCAACCATCTGGCTGACATATCCTGAAGAGACATTGCTAGTAAAAAAAAAAAAATCTGTGAGAAAGAAAACAGGAAAAATGTATGCTCTTCCCAACTGCCAGTACTTACTATAATCTCAGATGACACTGGAAATCAGTACAGCGTGCTGCAGGGCTCCCCAATATGGTGTCCATGAGTACTGTGGAGCCTGCTGAAATCTTTTCTGATGCCCACCAACAGTGTTTAGAAAGTAGGTGGGGCCTTGTGATTGGCTGCTGATTGGCCATTGGCAATTTCATTGAGCGTGCATACTTTTTAAAAACGTTATTTTGGCAGCAACTGCTCCCTCAGTACCAGAATTTTTACTGCGTGAATTAAGAAAGATGTAGCAGCTGTATTGTGGTTGGATCCACTTTCTGTAACAGACATTTTTTGGCAATGATACTGTGGCTGTGCCAACCACACTATATCAGAATTTTGAAGGTCTCTGTGCTTTTGTAAAATAACGCAGACCCCTTGCATACTAGATTTTCCTCATAGATTTTATTAAATACTAGGGGCAAAGCCCGTTGTCTCCAAGAATACAACGGGCGCTAGAGCTTGGCAGTGGGAAGAGGAAGGGGAGGAGTTGTCCAGTCTGTAAGGGCATGGGGTTGTCATGTGTGTTGCGTGGGAGGTTGTGGTGGCATGGTGGCAAATGAGGCCATGGGTGTGGAGATATGGGTGTCAAGAACCTGTGGTGTGGAATGTTCGTTGATTGTGGGAGAGGACTGACCTTTGGGAATTGTGGCATAGTGGTTACAGATGAGCTTTCCAGAGCCATGTCCTCAGATATGTGAAGGGAAAATCAGACTGGAGACTCTTCTTAGGGGAAGATTACATGGCAACCAATTCCCCCCAGTTCTGCGTCATTGCCCTTCTTGTGTGAATTAGGCCACATTCACCGAAATGCCCCTCTGTCCTAATACATGGGGTAGTCACAGTACACAGGTGTCCACCCTGTTCCTTCTGTCTCCCATATTATCACTGTTGGTAAAATGTGATGTGCCCACATGCTTCTTTCATGGTTACTCCTTAGAAGAACGGATTTTTGTACCCTATTACTTACTACCCAAAGGAGTCTCACCTTTTCCATTTGTTTCTCCGCAATAGTCAACCTGTGAGATATGTGAGGCTGTGAGAGATCTGAGAGAACTGGGAATGGGCTGCAGTGACCCAGCAGGCCTCAGGTGTCTCAGAGCATTTTCCAATCGTCTTCCCCTTCTCTCCCCATAGCAGACTCCCCATGAGGGAGGTGGGGTAGCGAGCCTCACAGGGAAGCTGGCAACCCTAAGAGGAAGACTGTCTGTGCACAGCAGTCTTGACCTTAGTAAGGTTTTTAATACTGTTTTTTTATTTGCCAGGCCAAGGTTATTTGCCAGTTACTATTTCAGTTACGATGTGTCTCCAGACATTTACTTGTTCTCTATTTAGTTTCAGGCTGTAAATATTTATTTAGATCTTCCTGCACTTTCCAGACTCACAGGACTGATGCTGGTCTGCCTGTCTGTGCCCCAGAATACAAACAGTTGCTGATAAGGGCTGGCCATTGCCCATAGGCCAGAAGGGACACTCCTGCACCACTCCCTACCAACTGCAGGCAAAAATGGCTCATTTGAAGGCTGGACTCTGAGGCATTGTACGATTTTGAAGTCCCACCTCCAAACCTCCAGGAATATTTCCAACCCAGGGGTAGCCAACCTACAGGTGGGGCCTGGAGAGCTCCTGGAATTACAGCTCACCTGCAGAGTATAAAGATCAGCTCCCCAGGCAGAAAGGGCTACTTTGGACAGGGTTGTGGTAAAGAAACATTTAAGGCTTCCCACACGGGTTGTTGTTGAATTGAAAGACTTGAGGCCTACTGCACAGAGTTGTTGTGCAGATGAAACAGGAGACAAAAGAGCCAGCTTCCTCTGCAGAATAACGCTGTGTAGTGGCCTGAAATCTGCAGAGAGTTGCAAAGAAGAAATACACATGGCTTGGCTGTGTCTAACCCCCGGCCAGAGCAGTAGTTTAAGTGAGAAGGGGCTTTTCTGTGGCCTCCCTGTCAGGCAACTGTTTGGCAGAAGGGGAAAGTCCCCCCCTCAAAAGGAAGACCCTCAGACTCCCCTGCGTTGCTCTTGGAAAGGCCTCCTTCCCTCAGTCAGGGCCTGTCAGAGGTTCCTTCGCAGCAGGCCTGAAGGGGGGGAGGGGGAGCACTCTCCAGCCTCCTGCCAGCTCTGTCAGGGTTCTGAGGCAATTCACAGTTGGACAGTTGGACACGACAGTTAGGACAGCCTTGGAGCGAAAAGGGCTGGCACAGCCTGTCCAAGCCTCTGTTCTCATCCCCTTTGGCAGCCCTACTGACCTCCTCTCCCTTTGGTGGTCAGGAGCAGACTGGCAGCCAGACTGGGCTGGGTGACTGGAATTTTGGTCTGTCCTGGTGAGGGGCCAATAGGAGGGCACTTTGCACGCCTCCCCATTGGCTGCTTGGCCCTGGATGGACACTCAGAGGGCCCAATCAGGAGCCGCTTCGTGGCTCCTGATTGGGCCCTCTGAGTTTTTATCCTGGACAGGGCCCGCCCTAACTCCTCCCCAGGTGGCCTTACTCTTTTATTTAATAGGACCCTGTCCTATTTAAAGACTAGCAAAGCCCATTTCAAAAATGGACTTTGAAAGGGGTGGTAGGCAAGAGGGCTGTGTGGTGGACCTCACCTTGGCCTGAGTAGGGCCAGTGCAGCCTTTCTTAGCATTGTTGAGGCTTCCTGGTATGAAGGGGAGGGCTGGCTTGGACCCAGCTCCCCCCCCCCCCGGGAAAACTCACCGTGTGTGAGAAAGGCCACACTGGGACTTCTTGGGGTAAACTGGAGCCATAACTAGGACTTAGGTCCTCGAGTCCCAGACAGGGTTTCTGTTCACCCAAAGAAGGCCCAGAGCAGCTTTTCTCAGCATCAGCGAGGCTTCCTGGGGTGAAGGGGAAGGATGTATTGGACTCACCAGCCCCCCCACCCCCAGCCCGGGAAGCCTCACCGAGCACAAGAAAGGCTGCACCAGGAGACAAGCAATCTGAGCAACTTGCTGCCATTTGCCACCTAGATGTTACTGGGAAAGGAGGTAGCCATCTCCTTCCTTCCCCTGACCTCAGAAAGCACACCGCACCATTTTCCAACCTTGGAAGATCCCCCTCAGCCAAAGAAGGGCTGCAGCCTTTCTCAGCATCGGCGAGTCCCAGCCAGGGCTCCTGTCTGCTTGAGAAGGCATGGCATGGCCTTTCTTGGCATCAGTGAGGCTTCCTGGGGCGAAGGGGAGGGCTGGATTCGACTTGCAAGCCCCCCACCCCCACCCCGGGAACCAAGTCAAGCATGAGAAAGTCTGTGCCAGGCCTGGAGATGAGCACTCTATCCTTGCCAAGGCTGGGAAATGGCACGGTACGCCTTTTGGGGTTTGGGGGAAGGGAGGAGATGGCTATGATGGCCAAATTAGGATTCTTTTGTTCATCCCTAATAAATCACGAGAGAAAAACCTTTTTATATTTTTACTGCAGAAGAAATATAGACACAGAGGAGTTCCCAAATCTGTGTGAAGAACGATACAATTACATTAGATTATATAACTTCCCATTTGGAGATGGGAAAAGTAATGTCTTTTCAGGTCAAACCAATAACCTGGGGTCTTCACCCCCTTGCACATCTCACGGGACCATCCCTTCTGCCACCATCCACGGAAAGGTCCCAAAAAGACAACTTCCATTCCTGCCTATTCCCTGCCAGCCTCCAATGGTTAACATAAACAATTTCAGCTTCTTCCTCTGCCCTTCAGAATAGGTCAGTTTAACATATCAGCATTGGTAATATTTCAAGAGGTAGCCAAGTTCACACTTCCCCACAAGCTGGGCCTTCTGATTAAGAAAACAGTTCTGAAAGACAAGTTTCTCCTTACTGAGCAAAAGATAAAGAGATTTGTCGCACCCCTTACCCCATCAATCCAATAACTAGATGACCAATCAGAAGGTTGCAATTATTTTCCTTACCACTAGTCCATCCGTCCCTCCTCCTGGGACTTTCCCAGCATCCTCAGCTTGCTTGGACACAGGGAAAAGTCCCAATTTGCCCCCTTCTAGGGGCCCAAATGATTGAAAACTTCCTGTGTGTTGGTGAGGATAGAAACCATCACCTAAGTCAAATTTAATAATCAATTGCTTAGCCAACCAAATCTTATAGTAGTTACACTTGGAGACCTGTTTCTAAAAAAAGTTCTGTTGAAGAACACCACTTTAGCTACATTGAATAATTTGTCTGAAAACAGACATTTAAACTGTCTGTTTTCAAATCTACTTTCAATACTTATTCCCAATGAAGTCAATTACTGTTTCAACAAACTTTCAAAGGCCAACTTAAATAACTTTTGGAAAAATTTACATTCTTTAGGAAGAATGGGCCAAATCACCCAAATGCACTTCAGAGAATTCTGAGCCTTCGGGGAGGGCAGTACACAAATATAATAAACATAAACAAACAAACAAACACATAAATAAATAAACAAATAAATATAAGCATAGGTGGTAACTATTACTTCAAATTATGTAAAGTCTGGGAATCCCATACAAAAAGAAAGATATGTGCCTAAACACAACAAGTCTATAAACAATATAATACAAAGTTCCAGAAAAACGATCAAAAGTTGGGTGTGGGAAATAGCAGCTTCCCCTATTTAACCAATAGGTTAAATAAACACTTAGCACACATGAAACAGATCTCTTGCCCAATGGAGTTTAAATACAAATAGAATGTTCAACTGGAGCAGAAACAAGAACCACTCACTTTTAGATTCCCAATCAAGGGCTCAAAGAGGTTTATATGCCAAAGTGCTTGCAGTTTAGATGCTTCTTACACACCTCTCTCAGTAAGCTTCTACACAAAACACTTTTTGCTTCCCACTCTGGCATATTAACCTGGATAAAAGGCACACTTTAAGCAATTACTATATTAAAGTTCAGTAAATGTAAATGTAAATGTACTCTAACATAAGAGACATACAAAAATTCCCTGTGCCACCTCCTCCTCTCATGAGATAATATGCATAGTGTTCTTCTATTGTGCTTCTTCACATCCCTGCCACCCAGGACTTCTGAGAGTAAACAGGGAGAAAACAAAAACCATAGATAATTTGGGCTCTGTGTATTATGGCATTGCTATAAGACTTGCATATAGAGAACAAGTCCTTGGTCCATATGCAAAGTGTAGAGTGATGTCAAAAGGAATTAGTGGTAACAAGATCAATTTAGGCTGGAAAAGAAAACTCCGTTCACCTGGCTCGCTGTTCACAGAGAGGTATAAGTTCTCGTCAGCCCACGTGGGCTAAGATCTGTCCATTCCTGCTTCCTTTAGTGTAAACCAATAGTCTTTTACCCTGCATGCTTCAGTGTAGTGGAAAAGGAAGTTTCTTGCGGTACTGCAGACAGGCTCAAGTCTTGGATCCACAGGTGGAGGATTAGCCTTTAAACTCAGTCATTGATTGGATCCCAACTTTCTCTCTTTGGCCATCTCAGACATGGTGTTCGTCACACTTCCCAAAATCTGCAAACGTGGATGCCAGTGCAAAGACTCTCAAGAGACAGGATTCTGGATCCTATAAACAAGAAACAATACTTCCATAGAGTTAATATCTAGCCTTTCCACTCATGCCTGTGCCAATTCTTGTATTAGGTGGAGATATAGCTACAAAACAGTTCAATCCAAACCTTTTATCCATGAAGATAAGATTCGACTATGTGCAGGCTTGGGAAAGCCCAGAAAATACAGGGATGCACTCTCTTTCTTTGTCCCTCCTCTTGCTAGGAGAGTCACTCAAAATAGGATAGAAAAGCCCAAAAGAAAATAAGGGAGGGTTGCTGTTAACATTTTTATACAGCTGTCGCTGTATAAACATAAAAGGCTAAGGCCTAATAGGGTAGAGAGTGGGAGGGGCCGGTCCGAGTGAACAAGTAAATGGCTGGAGAGACATGGGAACTGGAGTGACTTTTTTCAACCTTGGCCTGGCAAATAAAAAACCAGTACAAAAAAACCTTACTAAGGTCAAGACTGCTGTGCACAGAGAGACTTCCTCTTAAGGTTGGCAGCTTCCATGTAAGGCTCTCTACCGCACCTCCCTCATGGAGAGCCTGCTGGGTCAACGCCCATCCTGCGTTGAGCAGGGGGTTGGACTAGATGGCCTGTATGGCCCCTTCCAACTCTATGATTCTATGATTCATTGCGGCCCATTCCCAGGGCCATTTCGCACCAGGATCTATGTAGCAAATTGGTTGCGGAACTAAAAAACGCCATTTTAAATAGTGGAATTCATCGTTATGCATACCAGCCTTTGTAGTGGAATCCAGTTGCGTTTCTATCGTTTCTCACAGGTTTCCGGTCTCAACAAAAATTGCTAGCCAGGAAGCGATATTGCTGAGCTTTGTCCCGCCCCTGTCCGTCAATCAAACAAGCAGCCCATGGGCAGCCGTTATCATGCTCCCAAAAAGCCCCTTTCCCTTTAAAACAAAAACAAAAACACGTTGCAACGAATCTGCGTTGATTCATTGCAACGGAGAGACCCATCTAGCTAGCAGGTGGTGTTTGAGCTGCCGTTTCATAATTGCCACGCTCCCCCCGAGTGAAAAAAAAAATACCCCCTCCCCCGCACGGGTGCGATTTTCAGCCGGAAATAGAGTGAAAAGTAAAGGGAAAATAAACCAGCAAACGGGGCTGTGTGTTGCTTGGTGCTTGGTGACTTTAAACAGCTCTGGGGAGGGACTGCAGCCAGGGAAGCCTCGCTGGGTAAACGAAGGCTCGCCGGTGCGTTGATCTCCGCTCGCTCCAAGAAAAAAAAAATGGCGATCGCACTGCCGGAAGATCAGAAGAGAGAGCCAGGGGGAGGGACTTTGCAGAAACTGCAACAATGGTAAAGCACAGAACTTTCCCGCTGGTGTTGCAGATTGGTTGCAAGAGTGTAGCGCTTTCCGGAGGGTGAATCCACTTTTTGGGATTTCCCTGAAAGCGCTACAATGAAGCACTTTTTGCGGATCGGTTTGAGGAGTGTTGCAGATTGTCAATGACGTTGTGCATAACAGCAAATCAGTAGCGAATTCAATTTGCAACCATTGTGCAATTTTGAACGAGTGCGGAATGGCCCCCAGTTCTCTCAGACCTCTCACAGCCCCACATCCCTCACAGGTTGTCTATTGTGGACATTTTGGTTTCTGTGGCCTAATTCACACAAGAAGGATAATGATGCAGAACTGGGAGCATTGCCATGTAATCTCCCCTTAAGAAGAGTCTCCAGTCTGATTTTCCCTTCACATATCTGAAGACATGGCTCTTGAAAACTCATCTGTAACCACTATGCCACAATTCCCAAAGGCCAGTCCTCTCCCACACTCAACGAACATTCCAAACCACAGGTTCTTGAAACCCATATGCCCTCATTTGCCACCATGCCACCACAACCTCCCACACAATACACATTAATCCCCATGCCCTTACAGTCTGGACAACTCCTCCCCTTCCTCTTCCCACTGCCAGGCGCTAGCACCTGTTGTATTCTTGGATACAACAGGCTTTGCCCCTAGTAAATATATAATTAGTTGCAGGGGCCAGTGATAACTAATAGGACCAATAACACATTCCCTTCTGCTTACATCTAGCCCAATTCACAACACAGAGACATCTGCACAAAATATTTCTCAGTGGTCGAGCATCAGCAAACCTGAACAGATATATGTAAAAGGAGATTTGTTGTTGTTGTTAGATGCGATGTCGTGTCCGACCCATTGCAATACCATGGACAATGATCCTCCAGGCCTTCCTGTCCTCTACCATTCCCCGGAGTCCATTTAAGTTTGCACATACTGCTTCAGTGACTCCATGCAGCCACCTCATTCTCTGTCAACCCCTTGTCATGAGGTGGCCAAAGTATTTGAGTTTCATCTTCAGGATCTGGCCTTCTAAGGAGCAGTCAGGGCTGATCTCCTCTGGGACTGACTGGTTTGGTCGCCCTGCAGTCCAAGGGACTCGCAAGAGTCTTCTCCAACACCAGAGTTCAAAAGCCTCAATTCTTTGACGCTTGGCCTTCATTATGGTCCAACTTTCACAGCCATACATTGCAACTGGGAATACCATAGCCTTGACTAAACGCACTTTTGTTGGCAGGGTGATGTCTCTGCTTTTTAGGATGCTGTCTAGATTTGCCATAGCTTTCCTCCCCAGGAGCAAGCGTCTCTTAATTTCTTTGCTGCAATCCCCATCTGCAGTGATGTTGGAGCCCAGGAAAATAAAATCTGTCACTACCTCCATTTCTTCCCCATCTATTTGTCAGAAATTGAGAGGGACAGATGCCATGATCTTTGTTTTCTTGATACTGAGTTTCACGCCAACTTTTGCACTCTCCTCCTTCACCCGCATCAACAGGCTCTTTAGTTCTTCTTCACTTTCTGCCATTAGAGTGGTATCATCTGCATATCTGAGGTTGTTGATATTTCTCCCTGCAATCTTGATCCCAATTTGTGACTCCTCTAATCCCATCTTTCTCATGATGTGCTCCGCATATAAGTTAAATAGGCAAGGCAACAGTATACAGCCTTGCCGAACTCCTTTCTCAATTTTGAACCAATCAGTGATTCCATGTTCAGTTCTCACTGTTGTTTCTTGACCTGCATATAAGTTTATCAAGAGACAAATAAGATTCCCATCTCTTTAAGAACTTGCCACAATTTGTTGTGCTCCACACAATTAAAGGCTTTAGCATAGTCAATGAAGCAGAAGTAGATGTTTTTCTGGAACTCCCTAGCTTTCTCCATGATCCAGCATATGTTGGCAATTTGGTCTCTAGTTCCTCTGCCTCTTCGAAATCCTGCCTGTACTGCTGGAAGTTCTCGGTTCACATATTGCTGGAGCGTAGCTTGTAGGATTTTGAGCATAACTTTGCTAGCATGAGAAATGAGTGCAATGGTGCGGTAGTTTGAACATTCTTTGGCATTGCCCTTCTTTGGGATTGGAATGTAAACTGACCTTTTCCAATCCTGTGGCCATTGTTGAGTTTTCCAAATTTGCTGGCATATTGAGTGTAGCACTTTTACTGCATCGTCTTTTAAGATTTTGAATAGTTCAACTGGAATGCTGTCTCCACCACTAGCTTTATTGTTGCTCAGACTTCCTAAGGCCCATTTGACTTCACATTCCAGGATGTCTGGCTCCAGGTCAGTAACTACCCCATTGTGGTTATCCGGGATGTTAAGCTCACTTGTATAGTCCCCTGTATAATTTTGCCACCTTTTTAAAATCTCTTCTGCTTCTGTGAGGTCCCTACCAGTTTGGTCGCTTATCATACCCATCTTTGCATGAAACGTTCTCTTCATATTTCCAATTTTCTTGAAAAGATCTCTGGTCCTCCCCATTCTATTGTTTTCTTCTATTTGTTTGCACTGTTCATTTAAGAAGGCATTCTTATCTCTTCTAGCTTTTCTCTGGAATTCTGCATTCAATTGCCTTGCCTTTCACTTCCCTTCTCTCCTTAGCTATTTGTAAAGCTTCCTCAGATAGCCATTTTGATTTCTTGCATTTCTTTTTCTTTGGGATGGTTTTAGTTGCTACCTCTTGTACAATGTTGCAAACCTCCGTCCATAGTTCTTCAGGCACTCTGTCTATCAGATCTACTTCCTTAAATCTATTTTTCACCTCTACTGTATATTCGTCGGGGATAGGATTTAGTTCATACCTGAGTGGCCTAGTGCTTTCCCCCACTTTCTTCAATTTAAGCCTAAATTTTGCACCAAGAAGCTGATGATCTGAACCACAATCAGTTCCTGGTCTTGTTTTTACTGACTGTATAGAACTTCTCCATCTTTGGCTGCAGAGCACATAGTCAATCTGATTTCTGTGTTGACCGTCTGGGGATGTCCATGTGTAGAGTCGTCTTTTGGGTTGTTGAAAAAGAGAGTTTGCTATGACCATTGTATTCTCTTGACAAAATTCTACCAGCCTGTGACCTGCTTCATTTTGTACTCCAAGGCCAAACTTGCCTGTTATCCCAGTTATCTTGTGGCTTCCTACTTTAGCATTCCAATCCCCCATGATGATAAGCACATCATTTTTTGGTGTTGCTTCTAGAAGGTGTTGTAGGGCTTCATAGAACTGGTCAACTTCATCCTCTTCAGCAGCAGTGGTTGGGGCATAGACCTGGATTACTGTGATGTTGAATGGTTTGCCTTGGATTCAAACTGAGATCATTCTGTCATTTTGGGGACTGTATCCCAATGAGCCTCTTGTGGCGCAGAGTGGTAAGGCAGCCGCCTGAAAGCTTTGCTCATGAGGTTGGGAGTTCGATCCCAGCAGCCGGCTCAAGGTCGACTCAGCCTTCCATCCTTCCGAGGTCGGTAAAATGAGTACCCAGCTTGCTGCTGGGGGGTAAATGGTCATGACTGGGGAAGGCACTGGCAAACCACCCCGTATTGAGTCTGCCATGAAAACGCTAGAGGGCGTCACCCCAAGGGTCAGACATGACTCGGTGCTTGCACAGGGGATACCTTTACCTTTACCTTTACCTATCCCAAGACTGCTTTTCCTATTCTCTTATTGATTATGAAGGCTACTCCATTTCTTCTGTGAGATTCTTGTCCACAGTAGTAATCCTGATGGTCATCTGAATTAAATTCACCCATTCCTGTCCATTTTAGTTCACTGATTCCTAAAATGTCGATGTTCAGTCTTGTCATCTCTTGTTTAACCACGTCCAGCTTGCCTTGATTCATGGATCTGATGTTCCAGGTTCCTATGTAATAAAAATCTTTACAGCATCGGACTGTCTTTTCGCCACCAGTTACTTCCACAACTGAGCATCCTTTCGGCTTTGGCCCAGTCACTTCATTCATTCTGGTGCTACTCGTACTAGCCGTCTGCTCATCTCCAGTAGCATATTGGACACCTTCCGACCTGAGGGGCTCATCTTCCGGTGTCATATCGTTTTGCCTTTTGAACTTGTCCATTGGGTTTTCATGGCAAAGATACTGGTGTGGTTTGCCATTTCCTTCTCCAGTGGATCACCTTTTGTCAGAGCTCTCGGCTATGACCTGTCTGTCTTGGGTAGCCCTGCACGGCATAGCTCATAGCTTCACTGAGCTACGCAAGCCGCCTTGCCATGGCAAGGCAGCGATCCTTGAAGGGGGAAAAGGAGATTATTTAATTTTAAAACCAAAACAACTCCACGAGCATTCACTAATTTAGTTTCTTTGGACATCTTAGTTTCACTTCCCAGGTTTTTTTCCCAATCCCCCTCCCCCTTTCTCCCCCGCCAGATTTTAAAACACTACACTTCTGCCCCCCCCCCCCCCCCTTTTCAATCTCTTTAGGCAGAAAGACCTTGAGATAAAATTCCTTCCCTGGGCTAGAGAAAGGGGGGGGGGGTGAGAACACTGTTCTGGCATTTTCAGCCCCTGGATGATGCCTCCAGCCTGGGCCTATTTTAAAACCAGAAAAAGTTGTAATTAAGTCATAAACTAATACATTTTGCTCTAGGCACGTTAAAAAGCAAAATACCCCAACTGACTTGCATTCTGAAATACTCTTAGACAACTGAATGAGCCTGAAAGTTAACCAGATAAAATCCCCTCCATTGGTGGTTTGCAGGCACGGAGGTATAAAAATAATTTAAAAACACAACAATTTTTCACTTGGTGCTGACTTAACTCAACCAATACACAGTGGGCATATATAAAGTAGTGGGCACTCAGTAATCAAAAAGGGAAACGTCACTCACGATTTTAACATCTAACCATCTTCTTGATATATAATGCCATTTTCAGATACTATATGCTCTATAAACAATTTTAAATCTTAACAAAGTTTCATGGAGGGTTTGCTGTTGCAAGATTTTCTTAAGAGCGCAGTAAATCATTTCAGCTTTCGTTTACACATACAATGTCTTAAACATTTTGCTCACATTTTTTTCCTAGAAGTAGGAAAAAAACTGGCATTTTTTCTATAGTGCCTTTTATCATTTTGGGAATCAACAATGAATCATGGTACAATAATGACTAGGCAATTAAATTAAATTGATAATATTTCCATGCCTTCATGGAAAAGATCTATAATTACAAGAGCCAGTTTGGTGTATTATTTATTTATGTATTTATTTATTATATTTATATACTGCCCTCCCCGAGGGCTCAGGGCGGTTTACAGAAAACAGGGAGGATACAATTAACACATGGTAACAGGTAACAGTAACAGCAGTAATATTATAACAATAATAATTTAATATGATAATAACAAAGATACATAAAATAGAAATTGTAAGAGCCTCAGCTCAACTCTTACTGGACCCTGTGGGCAACCGATTAATGTTGGTCATAGATGGGGGGGAGCTTGAGGGCCAACTGGAAGCGGTGGTTTGGTCGACCTCAACCAAATGCCTGGTGGAGAAGTTCCCTTTTGCAGGCCCTGTAAAACTGTTTAGGTTCTGTCAGTGGTTAGATGAGCCAGTTTGGTGTGGTGGTTAGGAGTACAGACTTCTAATCTGGCATGCCAGTTTCGATTCTGCACTCCCACATATGCAGCCAGCTTGGTGACCTTGGGCTCGCCATGGCACTGATAAAGCTGTTCTGTCCGAGCAATGATATGAGGGCTCTCTCAGCCTCACCCACCAGAGTGTCTGTTGTGGGGAGAGGAAAGGGAAGGCGACTGTAAGCCGCTTTGAGCCTCCGGGTAGAGAAAAGCGGCATATAAGAACCAACTCGTCTTCTTCTTCTTCTTCTTCTTCTTCTTCTTCTTCTTCTTCTTCTTCTTCTTCTTCTTCTTCTTCTTCTTCTTCTCATACACAAATGTACATATAAACAACCCTTCCAGAAGAGCTGATCTTTTCTGAATTAAATTTCACTCTGTTCATTCTCATCTAACATTTACTACTACCATATAATGACTACAATCAGATATCACTCTCCAATGAGCCTTGCCTTTCTGGCATTCCAGTAATAGGTAAGAGAATGAACTGCCAGAATTCCTGTAGTAAAACCATAGAGTTTTTGGCAATTCCTAGAGAATATTGACCAAATTACTGAAGGTTCCTGGAAATGTTATGATAAAATGCTGGATGCACTGTAAGAGGCACAAAAGCCAAGAACTGAGATAAGAGAGAAAAATGTAGTGGTCTGTCTTGACTAGCCTCTATTTTCCAGGTTCCAGTGGGCTTGTATTCATTCCACAATAGAACATGCCAACAGAATACCAATATCTGTACAACTTAGTCTAATGTTTTTATTTCTTTTTTTAGATCCTTAGAACCATGTAGGTTTCCAGTGTTTGTACTCTAGCGAAATAAAATTATTTTTATTAAGTAAAGATCTTTTACTTTTAAAGATCTCAGGCTGTAGTCTCACCCAGGGGGCTTGATTGCTTGTCCACACACAGACTGGAAACTGGAAACTCATGACTGGGGTACAAATAATTAGCCCAGAGATGTGTGTATGTGTGAAGCTACAACAAATGGCCTAGGAGGGATGTGTGAATCACACAGAAACTGTCTTTGTTGAAGTACAGTTTTAGTTCCATGTTGTAGGCCTAGAAAAAGCAAAAAGAAGACCCACCATCCAGTGCATCTGTTGAGAAAGTTATCCAGACACTGTTGCCCTATTTGAACTTGAGTGATGTATTTATTGTAATTTTGAACGCTGGTATTTTGAAGTTACTAGCCAGTTGGTTAATATTCTGTTTTGATATTTCATCCTGTTCTTCTAACAAGTGCCAGGTTGTCTGTTTTGTAAACCTATTACAAGTTGCTATACAGATACTACTCATTCTGGTCCCCATTTTTTCCCACCATCTGTTGGCCAACAGAAAATCTCCATTTTATTGTATGCTGATGACATGGCCCTAATTTCTTTTACTAAAATAGGACTAAGAAGGCTGCTGCAAGAACGAGGTGCATACTGCAAGGAGGAGTTACTCAACATTAATTATGAGAAGACAAAATAAATTGAATTTAGAAAAAGACCAAAAAAATCACCCTGGAGTATACACAGGCATCCTATCGTACAATGTAGCTCTTTGAAATATCTGGGAGTCACATTTAAAGAGACCCTGAATTGGAATGCACACCTAGAAACCATCAGGTCCTCTGCACTGAGGTTAAATGGGTCTATTCTGAGATTCTATTACACAAAGGGAGGACATCTTATAAACTCAGCCCTGTAACTATTTACTAGCAAGGTCATTTCTCACCTCTTGTACGCTGCTGAAATCTGGGGTTGGAAGGTATTATTACCAGCTTA
Source organism: Paroedura picta (assembly GCF_049243985.1). Lineage (NCBI taxonomy): Eukaryota > Metazoa > Chordata > Lepidosauria > Squamata > Gekkonidae > Paroedura > Paroedura picta. The sequence goes on along the minus strand of NC_135371.1, from coordinate 75,002,436 downwards.
GAAACTATTCAAAATCTTTTTCTCAGGCGTATCTTAGTCCTTCCAAAGGGGACATCAGCAGCTCTTTTGAGAGCAGAATTGGTCTGCCCTCAATTAGGGCTCGCACTCGCATACATTTGGCCATTGTAAAAGTATGGAAGAAATGGAAGCATGGAACATCAAGTTCAAATTCACTTAGTGAACAATCTTTTAAGCTTTTGTTGGCCAAAGATCCTTCTCACTCCAGACTTTTAAACAACATTTTGTCACGTTATTCCATCCCAGATGACCTGTTAAACACTTCAGGAGATAATAACCAACTCAGAGACTGGGTATTTATCTCAGATTCCTTGATTGATAGATCATTAATCCTGCAATCTAAAAGTTCACCTTGGTACAAACTATTCAAATTATCATTTGAGATTTTCCTATTTCTCTTTCAACTCATAGTCTCAGAGTAGCTTTTACCTCCATGCGCTTTCAAACAATGCCAACAGCTTTACGGAGTGGGAGATACCATAAAACACCAAAAGATCAATGTTTCTGTATTTGTGGAGCTTTAATGCTGGAGGATCTCCCACATGACATTCTCACTTGCCCATTGTATACAGATCCTGGGGCCAAATTTCTTGCTGGCCTATTAGATGGGCAACAACAACAACAACAACAACAAGCCTTTAATAGCATATAAAAGTACAATATAAGAAGGGAAAGTACAAAAGGATCCACTGCTAGTGAGAACAAAGGCAAAGATCATGCTTTAGACATAATACATTCACAATTTCTCATGGCAAGATGTAAAAACTTTGCAACTGGTTCAATTATATCAGGGTTCTGGGATGTCAAAAGAAACTGAGTCTTTCGTTCATCCGAATGCAGTTCTCTTTTACACAGCGAGTTAAGAAATTTGGCTCGGATTGAAGAATAAAATGGACAATGGAAGAAAACGTGTGTAATTGATTCTATACAGCATTGTCCACATCGGCACAACCTAGCTGAATACGGGATCTGTTGAAATCTCCCATATAGAACAGCATAAGGTAGAGCATTAGTTCTAGCTAACATGAATGCTCTATGCTGTTGTGAGATGATTAGATGGTAGAAGTACGCAGCTAGGGGCTGAGAGCTTGGGGAGATCCCCAAGCTCAATGGCGAGCAAACGTTTCTAGCTTTACTGCTAAGTTCCTGCAGTTCTATGTCTAACAGTCTGCGTTTAATTAAATTAAATGCAGTCTTTTCAGATATCAGATACAAGGAGTCTAAAGATATCCCTATAGATTTAATTTTCCCCTCAATATGTCCCAACCAAGTAGATGACTCATGTTCAGATAGCATGAGGGAAACTAGACTATTGGGTCAGATCTAAAATGAATGCGAAGCCAGAACTTGATTGTTAACAACCATGCTCTGGTTTCCAGTAGTCTTTGGCTGGTTTCTAGACATAGGACTGCGTAAGAGACACAGTTCGGGGTCCCAAGGATTTTACAAAGGAAGACAGATTGGAGAATTTCGACTGCTTGGTTAAAAGCATTGATCCAAACAGGGATGCCATAGAACAGTTGGGTACCTAGTTTCCCATTGAATACTTTGAGGGCTGCTGGCACGTACTGGTTACCACTGGTGTAGAAGAAACGTGTAATTGCCAGGGCACTAGTTTTTGCAGATGTGATTGCATATTTCCTCTGTGTAGCCCAATTTGCATTATGGTGAAAAAATATTCCCAGGTATTTGAAGCTTTTAACTTGTTCAATGTTGTTACCTCTTACATTCCATTTAAGAGGCTTCCAAGGCTTTCCAAAAACCACAATTTTTGACTTCTCAAAGTTCAGAGCAAGTTTGTTTACTTCACAGAATTCCAGGAATTGAACCAGTAAGCGTTTTAATCCAATTTGTGAATGGGACAGCACTACCGCATCTTCTGCGTATAAAAGCAGTGGGATGTGAAGAGAACCAATTTTTGGGCTGTAGCCAGGATTGGGGGATAAGGACGGAGCAAGGTCATTGATAAAAAGGTTAAATAGGAGGGGATCCAAAATGCATCCTTGTTATACCCCTTTGTTGATTGGTATTTTAAGACTAAGACTCCCAAGGGGGGTGAGTTTGACTTGGCAACAGGTAGAAGAATAGAGTTTCCTTATAAGATATAGGAGCCTTTTATATATATTCATCTTTAACAGCTTATCCCAGAGAAGATCTCTAGGGATAGAATCAAAGGCCCCCTTAAGGTCCAGAAAAGCTGCAAAGAGCTTTGTACCCTCTTTCTTACCTATTTGTTGACAAGGTGGGCAAGGATGGTGCAATGATCAAGGGAGGATTTCCCTTGACAGAATCCAACCTGCTCAGGGCCTAGAATCTTTTCCTTATAACCACAAGGTAAGTTTGTTTGATAGGAGTTTGGCATATAGCTTCCCAACAATAGAGAGAAGGCTGATGGGTCTATAATTGGTTGGGAGTGAGCGGTCACCCTTTTTAAATACTGGAACAAGGATTGCATTTGTCCATGAGTCAGGCATTAAGCCTGTTTTGTTAATTACAGTAAAGAGAGCAGCCAAGAGAGGAGCCCACCAGTCTAGGAAGGTTTTAAGCATCTCAGGAGGGATCACATCAGGTCCTGGTGCTTTTCTAGGCTTTAGTTGATCAATACAAGCCCTGACTTCATCAGGCATCACTGGGGCCCAGTCTGGGATATCTGGCAGGTTGATCTTGGGGAGGCTACAGGAGCTTACTCTGTCCTCATGGAATAGGTTTAAGAAATATTCATATTCAAGTAAGGGAGGGGATGAAGTTTGTTAAAGAAGATTTCTCATGAAAAGCTCCTGAGACTAGGACCCAGAATTGTCTTGTATTGTAAACTAAACATGAGCAGGCAGTGTGATGCAGCGGTAAAAAAGGCAAATGCCATTTTGGGCTGTATCAACAGAGGCATCACATCAAAATCACAAGATGTCATAGTCCCATTGTATACGGCACTGGTCAGACCACACCTGGAGTACTGTGTGCAGTTCTGGAGGCCTCACTTCAAGAAGGACATAGATAAAATTGAAAGGGTACAGAGGAGAGCGACGAAGATGATCTGATTCTTTGATTCTATTCTATGATCTCGTTGAACTCTGTCTCTATCTTCTGGAGTATTTGCCAGTTCTCCCAGTTTGGTGTCATCTGCAAACCTGATGAGTACTCCCTCCACCCCTTCATCTAGATCATTAATAAATATGTTGAAAAGTACCAAACCCAGCACCGAGCTCTGAGGTACCCCGCTACTCATCTCCCTCTAGTTCTCTAACCAATTCCCTATCCACCTAACTATCTGAAAATCCAGATTGCAGTCCTTCTTTTGTTGTTGTTGTTGTTAGGTGTGAAGTCGTGTCCGACACATCGCAACCCCATGGACAATGATCCTCCAGGCCTTCCTGTCCTCTACCATTCCCCGAAGTCCATTTAAGTTTGCACCTACTGCTTCACTGACTCCATCCAGCCACCTCGTTCTCTGTCGTCCCCTTCTTCTTTTGCCCTCAATCGCTCCCAGCATTAGGCTCTTTTCCAGGGAGTCCTTCCTTCTCATGAGGTGGCCAAAGTATTTGTGTTTCATCTTCAGGATCTGGCTTTCTAAGGAGAAGTCAGGGCGGATCTCTTCTAGGACTGTTTTTTTTTGCCTTATAGTCCAAAGGACTCACAAGAGTCTTCTCCAGTACCAGAGTTCAAAAGCCTCAATTCTTTGGTGCTTGAACTTCCTTATAGTCCAACTTTCACAGCCATACACTGCAACTGGGAATACCATAGCCTTGACTAAATGCACTTTTGTTGGCAGGATTATGTCTCTACTTTTTAGGATGCTGTCTAGATTTGCCATAGCTTTCCTCCCCAGGACCAAGCATCTGTTAATTTCTTTGCTGCAGTCCCCATCTGCAGTGATCTTGGAGCCCAGGAAAATAAAATCTGTCATTTCCTCCCCATCTATTTTTCAGGAATTGAGAGGGCCGGATGCCATGATCTTCATTTTCTTGATGTTGGGTTTCAAGTCAAGTTTTGCAATCTCCTCTTTCGCCCGCATCAACAGGCTCTTCAGTTCCTCTTCGCTTTCTGCCATTAGAGTGGTATCATCTGCATATCTGAGGTTGTTGATATTTCTCCCTGCAATCTTGATCCCAATTTGTGACTCATCTAACCCCCTTTCTCATGATGTGCTCCGCATACATGTTAAATAGGCAAGGCGACAGTATACAGCCTTGCCGAACTCCTTTCTCAATTTTGAACCAATCAGTGATTCCATGCCCTGTTCTCACTGTTGCTTCTTGACCTGCATATAGGTTTCTGAAGAGACAGATAAGATCCTCTGGTATTCCCATCACTTTAAGAACTTGCCACAATTGGTTGTGCTCCACACAATCAAAGGCTTTAGCATAGTCAATGAAGCAGAAGTAGATGTTTTTTCTGGAACTCCCTAGCTTTCTCCATGATCCAGTGTATGTTGGCAATTTGATCTCAAGTTCCTCTTGCTCTTCGAAATCTTGCCTGTACTCCTGGAAGTTCTCGGTCCACATATCGCTGGAGTCTAGCTTGTAAAATTTTGAGCATAACTTTGCTAGCAGGAGAAATGAGTGCAATGATGTGGTAGTTTGAGCATTCTTTGGCATTGCCCTTCTTTGGGATTGTAATGTAAACTGACCTTTTCCAATCCTGTGGCCATTGTTGAGTTTTCCAAATTTGCTGGCATATTGAGTGTAGCACTTTTACGGCATTGTCTTTTAAGATTTTGAATAGTTCAACTGGAATGCTGTCACTACACTAGTTTTATTGTTGCTTAGACTTCCTAAGGACCATTTGACTTCACATTCCAGGATGTCTGGCTCCAGGCCTGGCTCCCATTGTCGTTATCAGGGGTGTTAATCTCGATCTTGTATAGGTCCTCTGTTTAATTTTGCCACATTTTTAAAATCTCTTCTGCTTCTGTGAGGCCCCTACCATTTTGGTCCTTTATTATACCCATCTTTGCATGAAATGTTCTCTTCATATCTCCAATTTTTCTGAAAAGATCTCTGGTCCTCCCCATTCTATTGTTTTTTTTCTATTTGTTTGCACTGTTCATTTAAGAAGGCATTCTTATCTCTTCTAGCTATTCTCTGGAATTCAGTGTTCAGTTGGGTGTATCTTTCTCTTTCTCCCTTGCCTTTCACTTCCCTTCTCTCCTCAGCTTTATAAAGCTTCCTCAGACAGCCATTTTGATTTCTTGCATTTCTTTTTCTTTGGGATGCTTTTAGTTGCTACCTCTTGTACAATGTTGCGAACCTTTGTCCATAATTCTTCAGGCACTCGGTCTATCAGATCTAATTCCTTAAATCTATTTGTCACCTCTACGGTATATTCGTCAGGGATATGATTTAGTTCATACCTGAGTGGTCTAGTGTTTTTCCCTAGTTTCTTCAATTTAAGCCTAAATTTTTCACCAAGAAACTGATGATCTGAACCACAATTAGCTACTGGTCTTGTTTTTACTGACTGTATAGAACTTCTCCATCTTTGGCTGCAGAGCACATAGTCAATCTGATTTCTATGTTGACCGTCTGGTGATGTCCATGTGTAGAGTCGTCTCTTGCCATCTCTAGATGTACCTAAACGCTTTGACCTGTAGGAAAAAAACAGATGTAAAATAGGCGCTGAGCCTTTCTGCTTTTTCTGCATCCTCCATTAGAGTTTGTCCATCTGCACCCAGCAGTGGGCCTATTGCCTACTTTAAGTTTGCTCCTTACATAACTGAAAAATCTTTTCTTGTTACAATGGGCTTCCCTGGCCAATCTTAGCTCACTCTCTGCTTTGGCTTTTCTGATGATTGATCTACAGTGCCTGTAGGTACTCTTCTTTAGCGGTCTGTCCTTCCCTCCATTTCCTGAACATTTCCATTTTCTTTCATGGTTCCTCTTGAAGTTCTCTGTTCATCCAAATAGGCCTCTAAGAGCTCCTGCAGTGTTTTCGTCTTTCTGGGATAGTCATGGATTGAGCATTCAATAGCTCTTGTTTGAGTAGGGCACACCCTTTACATGCTCCCTTCCCTTCCAGCATTCTCGTCCATGGTATGACACTCATCATGTCTCTGAGTTTATTAAAGTTTGCCCTATGAAAATCCAACATCCACATCTGGCTACAAGCTTCCTTGCCCCCCCCCCATCTCAAAAGGAATTCTATGAGGACATGGTCACTTCCCCCTAGGGTCCCCACCTCCTTTACATCATCCACCAACTCTTGTTGGTCAGTATTAAGTCCAGTATGGTTGAACCTCTTGTGGGTTCATCTACCATTTGATAAATGAAATTGTCAGCCAGGCAGGTCAGAAACTTGCATGACTGATGATGCTTCGCAGAGTTTGTTTCCCAGCACACATCTGGGAAATTGAAGTCGCCCATGATTACAAGGTCTTGCTGCTTGGATATTTTCCAAGTGTGATCTGAACGCAATGGAAAAATGGGCAAATGAGAACAAGATGCAATTTAATAAAGATAAGTGTAAAGTTCTGCATCTGGGTCAGAAAAATGAAAGACCAATGAGTCTGACCTCTGTTGTGGAGAAGATAATGGAGCAGATATTAAAGGGAGCGATCTGCAAACATCTGGAGGACAATTTGGTGATCCAAGGAAGTCAGCATGGATTTGTCTCCAACAGACCAACATGGTTTCCTTTTTTGACCAAGTAACAGGTTTGCTGGATCGTGGAGATTTGGTTGATGACGTTTACTTGGATTTTAGTAAAGCTTTAGATAAGGTTCCCCATGATGTTCTGATGGATACATTGAAGGACTGCAATCTGGATTTTCAGATATTTAGGTGGATAGGGAATTGGTTAGAGAACCACACTCAAAGACTGGAGGGAGGTGAGTAGCGGGGTACCTCAGGATTCGGCGCTCGGTCCGGTACTTTTTAACCTATTTATTAATGATCTGGATGAAGGGGTGGAGGGACTACTCATCAAGTTTGCAGATGTCACCAAATTGGGAGGACTGGCAAATACTCCAGAAGATAGAGACAGAGTTCAACGAGATCTGAACACAATGGAAAAATGGGCAAAGGAGAACAAGATGCAATTTAATAAAGATAAGTGTAAAGTTCTGCATCTGGGTCAGAAAAATGAAAAGCATGCCTACTGGATGGGGGATATGCTTCTAGGTAACACTGTGTGTGAACGAGACCTTGGGGTACTTGTGGATTATAAACTAAACATGAGCAGGCAGTGAGATGCAGCGGTAAAAAAGGCGAATGCCATTTTGGGCTGTATCAACAGGGGCATCACATCAAAATCACAAGATGTCATAGTCCCATTGTATACGGCGCTGGTCAGACCACACCTGGAGTAAGTACTGTGTGCAGTTCTGGAGGCCTCACTTCAAGAAGGACTTAGATAAAATTGAAAGGAGAGCAACGAGGATGATCTGGGGCCAAGGTACCAAGCCCTATGAATCATAGAATCATAGAATCATAGAGTTGGAAGGGGCCATACAGGCCATCTAGTCCAACCCCCTGCTCAACGCAGGATTAGCCTTAGCATCCTAAAGCATCCAAGAAAAATGTGTATCCAACCTTTGCTTTAAGACTGCCAGTGATGGGGAGTTCACCACCTCCTTAGGCAGCCTATTCCACTGCTGAACTACTCTGACTGTGAAAATTGTTTTCCTGATATCGAGCCTATATCGTTGTACTTGAAGTTTAAACCCATTACTGCGTGTCCTCTCCTGTGCAGCCAACAGAAACAGCATCCTGCCCTCCTCCAAGTGACAACCTTTCAAATACTTAAAGAGGTCTATCATGTCCCCTCTCAACCTCCTTTTCTCCAGGCTGAACATTCCCAAGTCCGTCAACCTATCTTCATAGGGCTTGGTCTATGAAGGGCTTGGTCAACCTATGAAGATAGGTTGAGAAACTTGGGAATGTTCAGCCTGGAGAAAAGGAGGTTGAGATGGCACATGATAGCCCTCTTTAAGTATTTGAAAGGTTGTCATTTGGAGTAGGGCAGGATGCTGTTTCCGTTGGCTGCAGAGGAAAGTACGCACAGTAATGGGTTTAAACTACAAGTACTACGATATATCAGGAAAAAAGTTTTCACAGTCAGAGTAGTTCAGCAGTGGAATAGGCTGCCTAAGGAGGTGGTGAGCTCCCCCTCACTGGCAGTCTTCAAGCAAAGGTTGGATACACAATTTTTTTGGATGCTTTAGGATGCTTTGGGCTGATCCTGCGTTGAGCAGGGGGTTGGACTAGATGGCCTGTATGGCCCCATCCAACTCTATGATTCTATGATTCTGTGATTCAAACCAGCCTGAGCAAAGAATGAACTTTTAAAAAGTATCAAGAACGCTTGAAACAGAGAGCTTTTCTGCAGGGACAGCTTACTTTTGATTTTCAGTAAGTTATGTAGGGTTTCACTTCTAATGGTGTGCCTTCATTCTGCAACTTTTTTTCTTTTTAAGATTTTATTTTGGAATTGTGGATGAAGTTTTCTTCATACCAATGAGAAAATGAGAAAAATTGGATAGTGTAGTAGCACTGAAGGGTTTTTTTTTTGATGCCCTGTTATTGGTCTCTCCTTACTATTCAAGTTTTGTGTTAGATGTCATTTTTTGTTTTGTTTTTTGAAATTCTAAGGAGAGATTCAGTAGATGTTTTAGTAGACCTTAGTGGTTCTCTTCCTGCTTAAGATTTCCATCTTGTCATTTTCTTTCCTTTTCTTTTTTCCACAAAAGGAATGGGCTGTGTCTAAAGAAAAGACTTTTTGTTAAATTTAAATGGTTGGAACAATAGTCAGGGAAAGCTCTCCTCACATTGTCCTGTGGTCCCACTGACTGAAGTGACCATCCTCCTGCCTATTCCACCCTTCAGGAGGACCTGAACAGAAATGGAAAAACAAAGCCTGAGGCAGATGTGCAGTAAAATTGAAGTGACATGTGAAACAAAAAGATTTACCTGATGGAAATGCTTAGTAAAAGCAGAGGAAAACACCAGTGCACAAAGGGTAAGAATATTACTTACTAGAAATGAAGCCTGTTGTAACTGATAAAACGGGTGCTAGAACAGGGGAGGGGTTGGGTTCCCTTTCCTCTTGGGCTGGGAAGGGCTCCAGGCACCTCGCCGCTTGACGCCTCCTGATTGGCCTAAAGTTTGGACTGGCCCCATCCACTTTCTACCCACTCATCCCTTTCCTTTTTATTTAACAGAGCAAGCTGTTCGAGATATCAGCCTGGTAAATTGGAAATAAGTTTTGGAGACACAGAAACACAGATTTAATATGTGTGTTTGTGTGTTTTGGGAGGGGCAATTTCATGGAGCTCCTCATATTCCAAATTAATCCCAAATACATCTCAGATTTTTTGGATGTCATATTTCTGGTATCCAGAAAAAATTCCTGCTATATTTGGGATTCTAGAATTACACCCCAATTATCTGAAGGCACATTCCTACTAGGTAAAACATGTTTTGTGTGCAGGCCATATAAGTTGAGTAAAATTTATGGTCCAGCATTTTTGCTAAAGGAACTCAAATAGAAGCACTGAGAAAACTTTGGAGAGGCACTGGCAGTGAAAAGATGGTTTGATTCATTATATGGCAATTTTATAACTATTACCGACAGCACATCCCTACCTATTGCACCCCACACATACTAATGCTTTTCTCCCCCTGGATCAGAGGACATCTGCAAGGATGGGTTTTCCCTTCGGCTTCTCAGGAAGGTAGGGGTTAATTAAAACATCCTCCCTCACTTCCTGTCCTGTGTGCAGCGTCTCATTCCCCACTCTTTCCCCTGCCTCAGATAGGGAGACAGCATAGACAGAGATCATTTCTCTAAAGCCTTTTCTCTCAACTTCTCTAGCCTTCTTTCCTTCGTCCCACCCCTCCCTTCTCCCCTGACCTCCAGTTTCATTGTTTGCTAGTCAACTGCCTGTTGGGGAGATTAGTGAGAGCTAAAGGAGAAGGCCTGCAAGGCCTGCTTGTGGCTTTTTGGCGGGAAAGGAGCTGTGATGGCCTTTTTGAGAGCCTTATTCATTGCAGCTAAGCTCCTTTCGTCCCTGATTGAGTTCTACTGAGACAATGAAGACTTCCTCTCAGGCTCTCTTCGGGGCCTTGGAAAGAGGCAACGGGCACAGTGAGCGACGCCCCAGGGGCCACTCCAACCAAGGCGAAGAAAGCCCAAACAAAAAAGCTAGCCTAAACAATATCCGTCTTGGGTGAGGGCAGCTCTTCTTCCTCCACGGCTTTCTATAAACAGCCGGTCCAGCCTTGCGGCTAAAAAATAAAAGAGCACAGCAGAGGATTATTCCAGCAGAGCTCCTGAGCAAGGTGCAGCTGCAGCACCAGATCCTGCTGTGGCTCCAAAAGACACTGTGGACAACCATCCAAGGGTTCACGTGAGTCAGGGGGGGAAAAACCCATCAGTGATGAAATGTTATCATCTTTTGTAAAACCATGAGACAAGAAATTGGATTTCTGTCAGAATGAGGGTCACATTTCTGAAGGGGAAGACTCCCCACATTACTCAACTAGCTCTTATGGGCAAGAGTATAATATTGGCTGTGGCCACGAGTGTTCCCATAATTGGCCCACAAGGTTGCCAGGAAGAGAGGATCCTGTGCATATGTGCATTATGACTCCTCTGATAGTGCACAAATCCTTAAGTTAGATTTTCTTTCAGGGCCCATTATGCACGGCCGTCGAAACGGCAAATTTGGGTCACATGGAAAACGCGGAGGGGGAAGACGCGAAGCAAACCGGTTATGCACGGGATGGGGCGCGGCGGCAGCAAAACCCAGAGCGGCAGGTGTTGAGGCGTCGAAGCGGAGCCAAGAGGAAGCGAGGCGTCTGGGAGCTGCTGTCTTCTCTGGGGATGTGGGGGGCGGTCCCGGTGCCCCTCGCGAGAGTCTGGCCCGGACGCCACGGGGCATGGTAGGAAGGGGCGGTAACAGGGTGCGGCTGGTCACTTGCGACCATGCTGCGCACCTGGCGAGAGCAGCATGACGGGGCTCGCTGGCAGTGTCGGGCAGTGGAGCTATTTCTGCTCAACTGCCTCTCCATGGGCCACGCACGCCGCTTGATGACCAGCCAGCTGGTCAATTGCTTCGACGTCTTCAGGGGGGTGTCGGAGTATCTAGAAGTGGCCGGGTACTCCCGGACACCCCGGCAATGCCGGGAAAAGTTTGCCCGGCTCCGGGAGACTTTTTTCGCCGCCCTCCGTGCCATCCAGGTGGACACCCCGGGGCCTGGAGGATCATTGCCGTCATGGCCCTCTAGGGACCCCAGCTCCAGCCATCACCCTCACAGACGTCTTCCCCCCTTGCAGGGGATGCCTCGAAGGACAGCGCGGATGCCGGGCCGTCGTCTTCAGCACCCATGTGAGCTGCCGCTGCAGATGCTGCCTCCACAAGGCTGGACTTTGGGAAGGATTTGTTTGGCCCATGTTTCCCCTTCCCCTTGGTTTACTCCCCGTTCGCCTCTCCCCTTCTTTCCTGGCCCGGTCCCTCTGCCCCATAGGTTTCCCCTTTCTATTGTTTTCCCTATGTTACGCTTTGATTGTATTTTATATTTGTGCTTTGTTCGTTCACACTGTTTTATAAAGTTTTTGCATTTTCTTAGAGACCTCGCCTCCGTTCTCGTTTGTGGATGGGGTGTGTGGTGGGAATGGGTGGGAGGTGGGTGGCCGCCCTCTCTGCCATCCTTAGCCGCGGCAACCCCCTCGGCCCCCTCCACTGTGAGCTCTCCGGCTGCCTTTCCGTCCGTGTTTCCTTGGGTTCCCCCCGGCCTGCGCCGCTGTTGGTTCCGGCAGCCGCTTGAGTGGTCATGGCGCCTCCAACCCTCCGGCCTCCCCGATTATGCACGCGGTCCACTCGGCGCCACCTCTGGTTGCGCCCTGGTCGCCCGGGAAGCTGCACTTTCTTCCGCGTTGCGCTAATGCAGCTTTTTCAGCAGCGTGCACCGAATCTGTGGCCGGTTGCAGCCAACTCTGTGCGTTATCAGTGATTTTAATCGCCACCATTCCACCCTGAATGTGCGCTAAAACCCTCGTGCATAATGGGTCCAGATGGTAAAATCACTGAGGAGGTATCTGTTCCAGATCAATCTGGCAGGCTCCTTAAACAGGATGATTACAAATACATATTAGCTATAGCCATGGCAGCAGTCAATTTAAAACAATCTGAGGAACCTGATACACAGGCAAGCCAAACTAAAAAGAGCAGGACAGCTGTGGATGTAGAGAACTTTTCCCTACTGCAGAGGCTGCCCCAAATTGACCCCCTCCTTCTATTTTCCCCAATAAATAAATAAATAAATAAATAAATAAATAAATAAATAAATAAATAAATAAATAAATAAATAAATAAATAAATACCTTTCATTAACATTAATTTCTTTTGTTTATTAAAAAGTCTTTGCATTCTTCACCAATATGGTAAAGAAGTACTTCAGGTCATTTCCATTGATGTCCCTGTGGTGGCCATCCATTCTCCAGGTGTAGTCCCTGAGGATGGAGAGGGAAACATTAGAGATACAATAGTACTCTGCAGAGCGCATGAGGCAATGGCGATGACGGTAAGAGCGATAACAATAACTTCTATCCTTAACAGGGCAGCTATCATGTGGGCAAGAAACGTGATACAGCAATTGCCAGCTGACAGCGCCAGGTTTCTTGAAGGAGTCAATAGACTCTTAAAGACTGCTTCCTCCATGGCAGATGCAACTCCAAACAGCATAATATTTAATTCCAGGGCATGGTGTCCAGCACTGAGGCAGGCAGTTTCTTTGGCTAATAGCATGACCTGCAGAGATAAAAACATAACAAGAAACTATCAGGACAGCTTATCCCTTTGTGGGAGATCATCTATTCGACCCTGGAATGTATCCTCATCAAAATGAAGGATAGGAGTGATGGCTAGATATGTGAGGCGCAACACTGATCAGACCTTCCCCTGGTGACTTTTGCACGCAGGGTGCCCTACAGCACCTTTGCCAAGACAACTGCAGAGGATTGTGGTCACACTTCCAAAGGGGGCAAAGAAGAGGCAATTTGTGCCCCAGATGAAATAGGGGCACAGGTAACAGAAGTGACAAGATAGATAGAGGACAGCTCCCAGCCCAGAGCATGCCTGTAGAACAAGGTTACAAGATAGAATCAAGTACATTCTACCAAATAGATTTTGATCTGTGTAACAGATCATCTTCTCTCCATCCAGGCAATCGAGGTAGTTCCCATTTCAGAGTGCTGCTGAAGTGTACTCTTTCTTCTTCTGGTTCCATAACTTAATGGGGATTGGAGAGCTTTCCTGGACCTGAGGTTCACAAGCAGGTACATCAAGCCAAACAAACAACAAGCATAAAAACAAAAACGTTTTGCATGGACACACTCTGCTGCATTGCGGAATTTAGGATGTAGCATTCCTCACCTCTTTTGGACCTCACATTCATGTACCCATATACCTACCACACCACAGATTTTCTGGTTCTGCAGAGGGAAGATCACTACCGGTATTGAGCCCTCCTGTTTGGCTTTGTGACTGCGCTGAGTTTTTTCTCTAAGGTATTGGTCAACCTAATCCTGATCTAATCCTGATCTTCAGAACATCAGGAATGCATTTGCATCCATATCTCTATGAGACCGAGTGCTTAGGTGTTGAAAACCTTATAGGACGTTGGTTCCATGGTCAACAAGAGTAAGGGTATTTTTTCACCAACACAGTCAATTCTCCACTTGGGGTAATCATAGATACGCTACAAAAGAAGTTCTTCCAGGGAAAAAAGTTCCTCAAAATGCAGAACGTTATCAGGGAGCTGATGAAGAAGAACATGTCACTGCTGACTCTGGAAAGCACGCAGGGCCTATTAGTGGTGAATACAGATGCCTCCAAATGACATATAAGGGGGATAATAAATTCCTGAGGCCATTCTATTCCCTCATAATAGTAGGACAAGATAGATGAGTCAAGATCGAACTTCAGTTGGAATAGAGTCTCACCTGGTGGGGCAAAAGAAACAGGAGAATTTTTTGCTCAGTGTTCTGACAGTTTCAAATCTTCACAGATGTGAGTCTGAAAGGTTGGTGGAGGGGCTGTCTTGGACTAGACAAATCATTGTGCCTCTGCAATAGGCTAGTTCGCCACTTCGTAAGTGACTGTCCAGGGCTCCTGGGTGAAGGAAGGGGCACCCCTAACAATCAACATGCTAGAAGTGAGAGCCATCTCACTGGCAATACAACACTTCAAGCAGTGGGTCATGCACAGACACCTTCTGATATGGAGGGACAACATAGTTCAACAAACGGGGGTTCCCAATCCAAAGCTTTCTGAAGGAGGTAACCAGGATTCTAGAGTGGTAAGAAAAGAATCTCCTATCAATTCAGGCAGAACACATCAAGTGAATCCTAAATATACAGGCAGACTGGCTAAGGTGCAGGACCTGCGAAAGGCAGAGTGGTCACTGAAGACTAATTTATGCCCAGATTCCACCATATAAAGCAAAAAAATAAAATAAAAATAAAACAAAACATAGATGTCCCAACATTGGACTGGCCAGAAGGGCTTGCTCCTATGCAAAATCATACAACAGAAAGCAGCGGGCATCCTGGTGGCGCCATAGTGACCCAGGAGACCCTGATTCTCAACTATACTACCACTGACAGCAGAACCACAGTTCAAGCTTCCATAGATGCCAGGCCTACTACTCCAGAGTCCCTTGTGGTATCCAGATCCAGACTGGATGAGAATCATAGAATAGAATCATAGAGTTGGAAGGGGCCATACAGGCCATCTAGTCCAACCCCCTGCTCAACGCAGGATCAGTCCAAAGCATCCTAAAGCATCCAAGAAAAGTGTGTATCCAACTTTTGCTTGAAGACTGCCAGTGAGGGGGAGCTCACCACCTCCCTAGGCAACCTATTCCACTGCTGAACTACTCTGACTGAGAAATTCTTTTCCCTGATATCTAGCCTATATCGTTGTACTTGTAGTTTAAACCCATTACTGTGTGTAGAATCATAGAATCATAGAATCATAGAGTTGGAAGGGGCCATATAGGCCATCTAGTCCAACCCCCTGCTCAACGCAGGATTAGCCCTAAGCATCCTAAAGCATCCAAGAAAAGTGTGTATCCAACCTTTGCTTGAAGACTTCCAGTGAGGGGAAGCTCACCACCTCCTTAGGCAGCCTATTCCACTGCTGAACTACTCTGACTGAGAAAAACTTTTTCCTGATATCTAGCCTATATCGTTGTACTTGAAGTTTAAACCCATTACTGCGTGTCCTTTCCTCTGCAGCCAGCAGAAACAGCATCCTGCCCTCCTCCAAATGACAACCTTTCAAATACTTAAAGAGGGCTATCATGTCCCCTCTCAACCTCCTTTTCTCCAGGCTGAACATTCCCAAGTCCCTCAACCTATCTTCATAGGGCTTGGTCCCTTGGCCCCAGATCATCTTCATCGCTCTCCTCTGTACCCTTTCAATTTTATCTACGTCCTTCTTGAAGTGAGGCCTCCAGAACTGCACACAGTACTCCAGGTGTGGTCTGACCAGTGCCGTATACAATGGGACTATGACATCTTGTGATTTTGATGTGATGCCTCTGTTGATACAGCCCAAAATGGCATTTGCCTTTTTTACTGCTGCATCACACTGCCTGCTCATGTTTAGTTTACAATCCACAAGTACCCCAAGGTCTCGTTCACACACAGTGCTACCTAGAAGCGTATCCCCCATCCAGTATGCATGCTTTTCATTTTTCTGACCCAGATGCAGAACTTTACACTTATCTTTATTAAATTGCATCTTGTTCTCATTTGCCCATTTTTCCATTGTGTTCAGATCTCGTTGAACTCTGTCTCTATCTTCTGGAGTATTTGCCAGTCCTCCCAATTTGGTGTCATCTGCAAACTTGATGAGTAGTCCCTCCACCCCCTCATCTAGATCATTAATAAATATGTTAAAAAGTACCGGGCCGAGAACCGAGCCCTGAGGTACCCCGCTACTCACCTCTCTCCAGTCTGATGAAACACCATTGACAACAACTCTTTGAGTGCGGTTCTCTAACCAATTCCCTATCCACCTAACTATCTGAAAATCCAGATTGCAGTCCTTCAACTTATCCATCAGAACATCATGGGGAACCTTGTCAAAAGCTTTACTAAAATCCAAGTAAATGACATCAACCGAATTTCCCCGATCCAGCAAACCTGTTACTTGGTCAAAAAAGGAAACTAGGTTGGTCTGGCAGGACCTGTTGGAGACAAATCCATGCTGACTTCCTTGGATCACCAAATTGTCCTCCAGATGTTTGCAGATCGCTCTCTTTAATATCTGCTCCATTATCTTCCCCACAACAGAGGTCAGACTCACTGGTCTGTAGTTTCCTGGGTCATCCTTCCTCCCTTTTTTGAAGATCGGAATAACGTTTGCTCTTTTCCAGTCCTCCGGGACATCTCCAGTCCTTAAAGAGGTCCCGAAGAAGATGGACAGGGGTTGTGCAAGTTCTCCGGAAAGTTCTTTGAGCACTCTCGGGTGCATTTCATCCGGCCCAGGGGATTTGAACTCATCCAGTGCAGCTAAATGGCTCTCGACAACCTCTCTATCCATGTCAACCTGCCACCCAGACACTATCCTTTGGCTACTGCCATCTCTAGATGTGCCTAAACCCTTTGACCCGTGGGAAAAAACAGATGTAAAATAGGCACTAAGCCTTTCTGCTTTCTCTGCAACTTTCATTAGAGTTTGCCCATCTGCACCCAACAGTGGGCCTATTGCCTCCTTTACGTTTGCTCCTCACCTAACTGAAAAATCTTTTCTTGTTACAATGGGCTTCCCTGGCCAATCTTGGCTCACTCTCAGCTTTGGCCTTTAGGTAATGCTAAAATCCTTTAGGTAATGCTAAAATCCTTCTCAGTCAGTCAGTCAGTCAGTTAACATTTATTGGCATAAAATATGTATAAGACATATAAAAGTAGGGTTTAAAATTTCAACAAAATAATAAAATAGGCCATGGGGTTACAAAACCAAACAGATCTTAAAATGATTAAATAAACTATAAAAGATAAAATACAAGGTAGGCAGCATATTATAAAAGCATCTTAGTTAAAACTCTCTATCCATGTTAACCTGCCACCCAGACACTATCCTTTGGCTACAGCCATCTCTAGATGTGCCTAAACACTTTGACCTGTGGGAAAAAAACTGATGTAAAATAGGCACTAAGCCTTTCTGCTTTCTCTGCATCTTTCGTTAGAGTGTACTTTCCTCTGCAGCCAATGAGAACAGCATCCTGCCCTACTCCAAATGACAACCTTTCAAATACTTAAAGAGGGCTATCATGTCCCCTCTCAACCTCCTTTTCTCCAGGCTGAACATTCCCAAGTCCCTCAACCTATCTTCATAGGGCTTGGTCCCTTGGCCCCAGATCTTCCTCGTCGCTCTCCTCTGTACCCTTTCAATTTTATCTACGTCCTTCTTGAAGTGAGGGCTCCAGAACTGCACACAGTACTCCAAGTGTGGTCTGACCAGTGCCGTATACAATGGGACTATGACATCTTGTGATTTTGATGTGATGCCCCTGTTGATACAGCCCAAAATGGCATTCGCCTTTTTTACCGCTGCATCACACTGCCTGCTCATGTTTAGTTTACAATCCACAAGTACCCCAAGGTCTCGTTCACACACAGTGTTACCTAAAAGTGTATCCCCCATCCAGTAGGCATGCTTTTCATTTTTCTGACCCAGATGCAGAACTTTACACTTATCTTTATTAAATTGCATCTTGTTCTCATTTGCCCATTTTTCCATTGTGTTCAGATCTCGTTGAACTCTGTCTCTATCTTCCGGAGTATTTGCCAGTCCTCCCAATTTAGTGTCATCTGCAAACTTGATGAGTAGTCCCTCTACCTCCTCTAGATCATTAATAAATATGTTAAAACCATTAGCAGAAGAGAAATCTGAAATTTTGGAGATGGAAAAGGGGATGTCGGGGCCTTGCAGCCTAGATAAGGACACCCTTCTTAAAAAGACATACAGCCATTTTAAAGCAACAGTACACAAGAATCAACCAAAAGATACATGGATCTGTTTTGAAAATAATCGATTTAAGGGAGCTTTTCAGGAAGAAAATTGTATTGATATCGTAGTCCAGGAAGTGCAACTGCCTCAAGATTCATCGATGAATACTCTGCAGAAAAGAGTACAACTGCACCTTCTACGCCAAAGGCTAACTGGACAGAATGTAAGTCTACGGGAACAACAAGATGCAGCAAGCCTCGATATGAGACCCCCTTAAGAAGACCGGGGAAGGGAAAGGAGAAGCAATGTCTGAAATCCTTTCTTTATTTTTCTTCTGTATACTTTTAAGGCAATATAATCGTAAGTGCTGGAAATGTCATGATAAAATGTTTTTTTTCCCCCCTTTCTTTCTTCTTTATTAATTATTATAGGGCCAAAGTTCATACTGTTCCGCAAAAAATGTTCAATGTTAAGCATTTAATTCAAATCTGAAAATATGGTGTTGAATATCTGACAGGACGGCTCTTAGACTGTGTCAAGTATAAAATGTTTTATAGAAGCATGTGACACTAAAAGTGACGGTTAAAATTACTAAAAACTATGTTAACAAATGTTGGAAATGTGGTAACAAAGTAGGCTTCTTTTTCTAAATGTGGTGGAAATGTGAAAAGGCTTATAAGTTTTGGGTAAAAGTTTATACCATTGTGTAATTAACGTGGGGCCTTAGATTTCCTATGTAAGCTGAATCTGTATTAAGGGAAAGGAGAAGCAATGATTGAAAGCAATGATTTGTTCTACAAAAAATGTTCAATATTAAGCATTTAATTCAAATTTGAAAAGATGGTGTTGTATATCTTTTAGGATGGCTCTTTGACTGTGTCAAGTAGTTAACGTGGGGTCTTAGATCTCCTAAGTAAGATGAATCTGTATTATTAAATATATCTCCCAGCCTAAACTTAAAGCTTAACTAAAAGGAGACACCTAATGGAGTGAGTTTTAAGTATAACAAATGAAGACTATATTTTACTGTTCTTTGTATTATCAACTTATACTATCTAGTTTCTATATTTCTATCTTTATGAAAATAAAAAAAAAATGACAAAAAAAATGTTGAAAAGTACCGGGCCGAGCACCGAGCCCTGAGGTACCCCACTACCCACCTCCTTCCAGTCTGATGAAACACCATTGACAACAACTCTTTGAGTGCGGTTCTCTAACCAATTCACTATCCACCTAACTATCTGAACATCCAGATTGCAGTCCTTCAATTTATCCATCAGGTCCTAACTGTCATGTCCAACTGTAAATTGAATCCTGACAGAGCTGGCAGGAGGCTGGAGAGTAGGGATGGACGATTCGGGTACGGAAACGCCCGAATCGCCTGAATCGGGCCTGATTTGGACGTTTCCGAATCGGGCCTCTAGGTCCCCCTGGCGGTCCGAATGCCCTAGATTGGCGATTCGGACAGCTGAATCAATTTGGGCTGAGTCGGAGGCTTCAGGCAGCCGTTGCCTGAAGCCTCTAGCTGCCCCCCTTTTTTTGTTACACATTTTATGCTGCTTAAAATGGTGGCGGGGGAGAGGGGGGAGTGAGTGGCCAACCAGAATGCCTGTAGCTTTTCAGCTCAGGCATTCTGGCCACTCACAGAAGGGTTTTTATGTTTTAAATCTCCTTGCTTTAAGCCTGCCCAGGAGGAGGCTACTTAAAGCAAGGGGCTGCTTGCTGGCGCTCACTTGAGCTCTCTGGCTGGCTGGCTTGCTGTGCTGCTCCTAAGCTCCCTGCTTGGTAGAGCGGCCTGCCTGCCTGCCTGCCTCCTGGACCTGGCATGTGGACTGGACATCGCTGCAGAAGACATCCAATAGTTTGTTTTAGGGTTTTTTTCTCTCTTCTTTCCTATTTTTCTCTTTTTTCCCTCCCTCTTCTCCTTCTCTCTCCCTCCTCTTTTCAAAAGTTTTTTCCTTTGGGTTTCTGTGGGTGAGGGCCTGGGGGGGGGGGGTTGGGGAATTGTATTTGCTGTTTTTATTGTGTTAACTATTTCTGTTTAGTTTTCTGTTAAAGTATTTGGGGGTGGGGGTTGGGGCTTGTATTTTGAAGTTGCACTGTTTCTGGTTGTTTTTTCGGGGGTTGTTTGATTGTTTTGTTTTTTTCCCCCCAGGTTTTCTCAGTTGCCACCTTTGGGCCTCATGCCCTGGGTGGCAGCTGGTTGTTTGGTAGTTGTAGGTGTTTTTTGGTGGGGGGCTAGTTTCAGTTTGGGGGGGGGGTTGTGTTTGTTCTTAGATTGGTTTAGCTGTTAGGGCCTTGCAGGGCCAGTTTATCTTGATTGCCAGCCACCTTTGGGGGAGTACCCTGGTAAGGTTGTTTGTTTGTTGAAGCTGTTTCTTTGGTTAGCCTAGGTAGAGTTAGCTTGTTTGGTTAGTTGTTAGAGCCTTGCAGTTGTTAGAGCCTTTTTCTTGCTAGCCACCTTTGGGGGAGTGCCCTGGTAAGGTTGTTTGTTTGCAGAAGCTGTTTCTTTGGTTGGCCTAGGTAGAGTTGGCTTGCTTTGTTTGGCAGTTTGGGACTTGCAGGACCACTTTTCCTTGGTTGCCACCTTTGGGGGAGTGCCCTGGGTGGCTGGCAGCTGGTTGGTGTTTCAGAGATTGTTTCCTGGGGGGAATTGCTGCGTTCTTCTTGGGGTGCCCAATTAGTGACCCTTTAAATAGGCAGTAAAATCCATAGTTTCAGGGGAAATTTTAAAGTGCTACTAATTTTTTTGAATAGTTTCTTTCCTAAGTAGCTAGATAGGATTGCATTTTTATAAGAAAAAAGTGATTTGGGATCTAGGCTAAAAAGGTCAGGCTAGGGGCCCTGGGGGAAAGGCCCAACAGAAAACTAGAGGGGTGGAGGGGAGTGAGAGGGGGAAGGAAGCGTCCCTCCCCCCACCTGAGAAGAGGCCTGTCTTGGGTCGACCTCTGGCCGGAGTGGTGCAATAAAGAGTGTCCGAAAGGTCTCTTTATTGAGGCGGCTGCCGGGGCGCCCCCTTCTAAGGTGCGTCAGGCAGGGGTCTTTGCTGGCACTTCTGCGGGGCCTGCTGATCAGGCAGCCCCTCGTGTCGCTCCTTTTGCTAGCGAGGCATGGGGGCGTCAGGAGGAGTTGCCTGATCTCTCCCTTGGGGTGAGCCTTGGGGACATGAGTGGCTTGTCCTTCATGTCCCCAGGCATCACCTCGGGGGTGCAGAGAGCCCTGGAGGAGATGAGTGAGGCACTGGCCCGCCAGTCTACTCCCCTTTCTCTTCCAGGATCCAGCAGGCTTCGGTTGGGGGGGGGGGAGAACAGGATCAGATGGTAGAGGTGGTGCAAGAGGGAGAGATGGAGGTGGCACCCCCTACTCCGCTATATCGACCCCTTCCCCCTCTCTCACCTCCTTCTGTCCCCACCTCAGGACACGGTGTGTCCGGCCCGAGCTCCTCACAGGAGGCAGCTCAAAGGATTTTGCAGGCTGCGAGCCAGTCTGCGTTGTCCGAAGGCTCCAAAGTCAGGAATTACTTCCAGACAGTGGATGGAACCCACCTAACAGAGTGCCAGCTCTGTAGGCAGAGGATTAGTCATGGAAGAGAAGAGCGTCACTACACGACTAGCAGCCTCATGAACCATCTGAAGAGGTACCACCAGGCTGTCCTGCTTCAGGGAGAGAGACAGGCTGGAAGTGGGGTGCCTGCGCAGGCACAACCTACCAGCACGGGGCTGGAGAGTCTACTTGGGACCTCCACTTCCAGTGTTCTCCCTAAGAGCTCTGCTCAGGGGGCGGGTGGAGTTAGAGGGATTCAAGCGACCATGGTAGAGATGCTTGCCCGGGCTGGAAGCGGCATGCCAAAAGGGGGGTTTGAGGCAGGGTGTAGGGCCGCAAACCATGACCTAGCTGCACTCATGGCCGTGGGTGGGTACCCCTTTTGTCTGGTCGACAACGTGTACTTCCGCCGACTATGCCGTTGCATATCCACCTGGTACACGCCTTCTAGTCGTACCACGATAAGCAGGTCAGTGTTGCCTTCTTTTTATAGGGCAGCCAGGTGCCGCGTGGAGGAAGAGATGTCCCGAACTTCAGGGACCGTACACTTCATGTTGGACATATGGACGTCATGTCATGCGCAGGATGCGTACATATCGCTGACTGCGCATTGGTGGGATGTACGGGAGGTGCTGGGTGGGGTTGAGCATGTTAGGCAGGGTGAGGGCTGCCAGGCAGGCTATCGCCATGCCTTGCTGCATATCAAGCCCTTCGATGTGCGGCACACGGCAGACAACATCGAGGGCACCATTCGTAGAATGGTAGATGGGTGGGTAGGCAGTGGGACAGGGGTCACCAAAGGCTTCTTGGTGACAGATGGTGCCCTCAACATGACCAAGGCGGTCAAGGGCATGGGCCTGAAGCACATCTCCTGTGCAGCTCACCTTCTCCACCTTGTGGTTAAGGATGCCCTTGGGTTCGGCTCCAAGGGAACCAGTTCATCCACCGAAGCCATTGACTTCAGGCATCTCATCGAGAAGTGCCAGAAGATCCTGGCTCATTTCTCTCACAGCTCGTACGATGTCTCGAGGCTGGAGAGAAAGCAGGTCCTGATGAGCATGCCGCAGCACTGCCTTATCAGAGACGTCAGAACGCGCTGGAACTCCACCCGCGCCATGCTTGAGCGCTTGGTGGAGCAGAGGAGAGCCTTAGACGCCCTTGTCCAGGAGACAAGGATATTTATGCCTGGGGAGTGGCTCACCCACCGAGAGTGGGAGATCATTTCTCAGACCGTGGAAGTGCTTGGGCCCTTCAAGACTTTCACGGAGATGCTCTCGTCTGACACGGCGAGTTTGGGTCTGGTCATGCCCATGGTCCACAAGGCCCATGTGGTGCTGGCCCCCTTTCTGGACCCAGCTCGAGGACATGCAGACTCTGTTCCAGCCGTGCGTGCGCTTGCGAGGAGGCTTCTGAGAGGGCTTGACAGCTGCTTTGAACCCCTCTGCAAGTCTGTGACATACAGGCTCGCCGCCATATGTGATCTGCGCATCAAGGGCAGCTTAGCAGAGAGGGAGAGGAGCCTTCCTGAATGGCGCGAGCTGCTCATTCAGAGGCTTGTCTGGTGGAAGTCCAAGGAGGCTGAGGTGTCAGGCCAGGCAGGGGAGGAAGGAGCCAGCATGTCCGCTGCTCCTCCCCCCTCCCCAGCCTCTGCTGGCACATCAGCCACTGCGGGCCACCCCAGCGAGAAGGCTGAGCAGGGCAACTTCTTGCTGGGGTTCCTCCAGCCCACTCCTTCTCTTGAGGCCAGCGGGTGCCCGAGGTAGGACAGTGCGTCTGGGATGGTGAGGGCATACCTCGGTGAACCCCAGGAGTCCGAGAACGCCTGTCCCTTGAGATACTGGGCCAGGATGGAGGCGGTCTGGCCGGCCCTCTCCCGCCTGGCCCGTGTCTACCTTTCGTGCCCGCCAACAAGCGTCCAGAGCGAGCGGGCATTTTCTCATGCGAGCAGCACCGTCTGTGAGTATCGCTCTCGCCTGGCGCCCGAAAGAGTCCAGCAATTGGTCTTCCTCAAGGTCAACTTGCCGGCTCTTGGCCATCCAGAGCTATTTTTGGAGGAGGACTGAGGTGGGCACAGAATTGCTGTGACTGCATCCTCTCTGAGTCTGTTCTGGGTGGCGGGGATGAAAAACGCTCGCCCAAGGTAAAAATTCAGACCAGAACAGTGCCCTAAATTGCCCCCCCCCCACACACACACAGAAATTCTGCAATCACCAGAGGGCCAGAGATTAAATCTGGGTCCCTTAGTCATGCCACCCTTTTTGAAAACTTTTCCCAATCCCAAAGTGAGCATTAGAGCTCATGTTAAACCCAAGAAGTAACTGAGCATTTCTCAGTGGGTGCCCAGGAGGAGTTTGTTGTTGTGCCCGTGCCGATCTGTCTTTTTGCTGCTGCCAGGGCAGTTCTCCCAGGATGTGGCCTGAGTAGAGCAGTTGTATTACAGGTGGTTTGAGGCAGTGGCCTGTTGCTGTTAGGTTGTTGGATTCCCCCACCAGTGTTCACTGCACCGCATGTGGACATCAAATGATTTCAGCAGGTAAATTGGCAATTTCCTTGTTCCGAAATCATTTTCCCCCCACACATTTGGGAGCCCCTAGCATGGGACTCCTTGGTCCGATCTTCTTGAATTGTGCAGAGGAGCTCTGGGGGGTCTTCCCTGAGTCCCCTGCAAGTTTCAGGAAGATTACACCAGGGGGTCCCATCCTGGGGGCTCCCAAGGAACATTCCCCATAGAAGTCTATGGGGAAACATGTACAGACTAAAGAATCTGACACTCCATTGTAACCAATTGAGTGGATAGGGGCACCCTCTTTGGGAGCCCCTAGGATTGGACCCCTTGGTCCAATCCTCTTGAAACTTGCAGGGGACTCAGGGAAGATCCGAAACAGTCTGAATCGGGGCCTCCCTGCACAACCCTACTGGAGAGTGCGCTCCACCCCTTTCAGGCCTGCTACAAAGGAGCCTCTGACAGGCCCTGACTGAGTGGAGGGAGACATTTTCCTTCCAAGAGCAACACAGGAAAGCCTGAGGGCATTCCTTTTGAGGGGGGAACTTTCACCTTCTGCCAAATAGTTGGCTGACAGGGAGGCCACAGAAAAGCCTGTTCTCACTTAAAATACTGCTCTGCCTGGGGGTTAGACACAGCCAAGCCATGTGTCTTTCTTCTTTGCAACTCTCTGCAGATTTGAGGCCTACCGCACAGCATTTTTCTGCAGATGAAACTGGTTCTTTTTTCTCCTGTTTCATGTGTTCAACAACCCTGCGCAGTAGGCCTCAAGTATTTTAATTCAACAACAACCTGTGTGGGAGGCCTTAAATGTTTCTTCTCTACCACAACCCTGTCCAAAGTAGCCCTTTCTCCCTGGGGAGCTGATCTTTATACTCTGCAGGTGAGCTGTAATTCTAGGAGCTCTCCAGGCCCAACCTGGAGGCTGGCTACCCCCCTCGGTTGGAAATATTTCTGGAGGTTTGGACTTGGGACTTCAAAATCATACAATGCCTCAGAGTCCAGCCTTCAAAGGAGCCATTTTTGCCTGCAGTTGGGAGGAAGCAGTGCAGGTTTCTCCCTCCTGGGCTATGGGCAATGGCCAGCCCTTACCAGCAACTGTTTGTATTCTGGGGCGCAGATAGGCAGACCAGCATCAGTCCTGTGAGTCTGGAAAGTGCAGGAAGATCTAAATAAACATTTACAGCTTTTGGGTAGTAAACAACAGGGTACAAAAATCCATTCTTCTTCTAAGGAGCAACCATGAAAGAAGCATGTGGGCACATAACATTTTATCAACAGTGAAAAAATGGAGAAGAAGGAACAGGGTGGACACCTGTGTACTGTGACTACCCCATGTGTATTAGGGCAGAGGGGAATTTTGGTGTCTGTGTCACACTCAACAAACATTCCACACCACAGGTTCTTGACCCACATATCTCCACACCCATTTGCCACCATGCCACCACAACCTCCCACACAACATACACATTCAACCCCATGTCCTTACAGACTGGACAACTCCTCCCCTTCCTCTTCCCACGGTCAAGCTCTAGCGCCCGTTGTATTCTTGGATGCAACAGGCTTTGTCCCTAGTATTAGAAATAAAACTGTCTATGACCTACCCTGGACACAACAAGGACAAAGGTTTTTTTTTAATCTCTGTATGTATGCTAACCTTGTTTTTGTGTATCCACATCACTCACAATTTATTTTAATTGGGATTATGTGACTATTAGTAATAGATAATGTAATTTTGACTTCTACTCTCTAGTCCCAGGACAAGATAGTTAGTTGCCAGCTTAGCTTCTACTTGTAGGAATGTTTCACACTGGGATGGAGACAGATGGGGCCAGCAGTAAATAGGAGGGTGGAAGCCGTGGATCACTGGCATTGACAGTTTTATTTCTAATATGTCTTTGTGAACTACAAATGGGTTCAAGGGGTCTGATTGGCTGGTTTGGCAGGGAGTTATCATGTGGCTGTGTTTTGATGCTATGACACAGTTTACTAATGTAACAGCATTAACTTTTGCTTATATATTCCTACTGTTATGATGGTCAGTTCATAGTCTGACGAAGAGCGCTTGCACTCCAAAGCTCACGTCTTGAATAAACCTTAGTTGGTCTTAAAGGTGCTACTGGACTCTGATTTATAGAAATACTGAACAATACCTACAGGTAGTATGTTAGACTATACAGAGAAGCCATTGAAATTCACAAAAATCATAGTTTCAACACAGAATATGTGAGTCTGAAAATGAATAAAACCTGCTGGTATTTTGCACAGAGCCTAAAAACCAACAATTTAAGACCGGTTTATTATACAACAATTGTTCTGCATTGAATATAGTCTGTTGAAAACCTACGTTGCAATGCTTTCTGCATGGAAGAATTCATAGCCCTGTCCCCTGTAGTTTTTTCAGTGACATGCTTTCTTCTCTAATGCAGTCACTAATCTGCATAACCAAGGAGCTTCTCTGCATGGCTAATAGTTCATCTGAGGCAGGCAGGAGAGAAATGAATCAATGAAAAGCCTCTTTCAGAAACAACGCTTAAAAGATGCTTAAAGCACCGAAGAGGCAGTTTACAATGCAGAGCAAAATCAGTTTTGCAGATTAAATTCACTCTCCTGTGCAGAGATCAGAAAAACCACGATGTATTTAGTGAGTTTTCATCAGCTTTTCCATCATGCAGAAGAGGCCCTGGCTACCAGCCCTAAAAAACACCACAATAAAAAACGTTGGGACTCTAAAAACTCCTCACAATGGTTTATCAGATAAGACGGGAAAGACCTTGATTAATGGACTTTCTAATGGCCTCCACTCAGACACAGGAAAACACTTTCTAATGGACTTGCTAACAAACTACAACCAAACACAGGAAAGGTGCTTCCTAGTTCCAGTCCAGCTCCTGGAAGAGTCCAATATAAGAAAGGAATGTAATACATTACATTGAGAAAGCAATACAATGTCCTGTAAATATTCACACACTCTACACTCTGGCATAGGGAGATTCCCATCTTGCCATGTTCTACCTTTGCCAGCCACAGTTCGCAGTGAAACATAAGGGTGTAAAATTACCAGATCATGGCCACACAGTTTGGAAAACCCACAACCATCAGCATAACTTGGTTGTTTGTGTGGCATCTTAACACCGCCCGCGGCGCCACGGGCGCCGCGGACTAAATAATGCCGTAATAGCTGGGTGGGAGGAGTTAGGGCGGGCGATGCGCGGCCCGGCCCTGATTCCCTCTCCCCGCCCTCCTGCAGTAAGATGCTTCCCGGGCCGCAAGTTTTTTACTGCGGGGGAGGCGGGGAGAGGGAGCCGCAGATTGTGGACCACTGGGTTAGAGAACCACACTCAAAGAGTTGTTGTCACTGGTGTTTCATCAGACTGGAGAGAGGTGAGTAGCGGGGTACCTCACAGCTCGGTGCTCGGCCCGGTACTTTTTAACATATTTATTAATGATCTAGATGAGGGGGTGGAGGGACTACTCATCAAGTTTGCAGATGACACCAAATTGGGAGGACTGGCAAATACTCCGGAAGATAGAGACAGAGTTCAACAAGATCTGAACACAATGGAAAAATGGGCAAATGAGAACAAGATGCAATTTAATAAAGATAAGTGTAAAGTTCTGCATCTGGGTCAGAAAAATGAAAAGCATGCCTACTGGATGGGGGATACGCTTCTAGGTAACACTGTGTGTGAACGAGACCTTGGGGTACTTGTGGATTGTAAACTAAACATGAGCAGGCAGTGTGATGCAGCGGTAAAAAAGGCAAATGCCATTTTGGGCTGTATCAACAGGGGCATCACATCAAAATCACAAGATGTCATAGTCCCATTGTATACGGCACTGGTCAGACCACACCTGGAGTACTGTGTGCAGTTCTGGAGGCCTCACTTCAAGAAGGACGTCGATAAAATTGAAAGGGTACAGAGGAGAGCGACGAAGATGATCTGGGGCCAATGGACCAAGCCCTATGAAGATAGGTTGAGGGACTTGGGAATGTTCAGCCTGGAGAAAAGGAGGTTGAGAGGGGAGATGATAGCCCTCTTTAAGTATTTGAAAGGTTGTCACTTGGAGGAGGGCAGGGTGCTGTTTCTGTTGGCTGCAGAGGAGAGGACACGCAGTAATGGGTTTAAACTTCAAGTACAACGATATAGGCTAGATATCAGGAAAAAAATTTTCACAGTCAGAGTAGTTCAGCAGTGGAATAGGCTGCCTGAGGAGGTGGTGAGCACCCCCTCACTGGCAGTCTTCAAGCAAAGGTTAGATGCACACTTTTCTTGGATGCTTAGGGCTGATCCTGCGTTGAGCAGGGGGTTGGACTAGATGGCCTGTATGGCCCCTTCCAACTCTATGATTCTATGAGAATATTCCAAAGCAGTACGCAAGGGAATGATCATTGCTGCAGAGGCACCTGCCTGCAGACGTTTCTCACTGAATGGCTGTCTTTTGCCATGGACTTACGGCTCCTCACCCTGCCTCCCTCCAGGCGCCACTCGGCTGTCTGCCTTTTCGGAGGGAGGAAGGGAGGCTCCCCCATGTGATCTAACAGTGAGGTTTCTTCAAAAGAGATAACTCCGGGGGTGAGCAGGACAGGAGAAGCACTTTCTCTGGGGAGATAGGGGGTGGGAGAGGGCAGGAGCTTTAGAGAGGCATGCTTAATGCGACATGTGGAAGAAATTCTTTCTGCTATTGCCTGCACATTTGTTCACCTATTAGTTGCTCCAAGATGTCAGACATTTTAAAAAAGATGTTCCCGTCCCCAGAAAAGGGGGGTGAGAGCAAGGGCAGGACGAGGCTGGCACCTTTCATGCATTTGAATCTCTATACCTTTCTTTGGGTGGTGGGCTGCTGGTTACTCTCCATTAGATAGCACTACATATGTTGGTGAATCCACTTTTTGGGATTCACCAGCTAGCGCTTTAAAATTGAGGATATAGCCGGCCGGTTACTGCCCAGATGCTGTATGTTGGCGACATCATGCGGAGGGCCTGGAATATAACGTCTACTAATGGTGTTACACTATATTTAAGGGGTGCAGAAATGCCCTCAGTGTTAGTGAATCCTAAAGTCTTTTTTTTTAAAGGAGGATTCGGGTAATTATCGACCCGTCAGCTTGACATCTGTAAAAAGGTAATGGTAAAGGTATCCCCTGTGCAAGCACTGGGTCATGTCTGACCCTTGGGGTGACGCCCTCTAGCGTTTTTATGGCAGACTCAATACGGGGTGGTTTGCCAGTGCTTTCCTCAGTCATTACTTTTTACCCCCAGCAACCTGGATACTCATTTTACCGACCTCAGAAGGATGGAAGGCTGAGTCAACCTTGAGCCAGCTGCTGGGATTGAACTCCCAGACGCATGGGCAGAGCTTTCAGACAACATTTCTGCTACCTTACCACTCTGCGCCACAAGAGGCTCTTTGATATCTGTAGCTGGCAAAATTTTGGAAAAAATAATTAAACACTAGGTCCTTGAGCAGCTGGAATTGAGAGCTGTGATTTCTAAGACTCAGCATGGGTTTCACAAGAACAAGTCATGTCAGACCAACCTTATCTCCTTTTTTGAGAAAGTGACTACCTTGCTGGATCAGGAGAATGCCGTGGACATAGTTTATCTGGATTTCAGTAAAGCTTTTGATAAGGTTCCACATGATATTCTTGTTGACAAATTGGTAAAATGCAATATGGATCTTAATTCTGTCAGGTGGATCAATAACTGGTTGATAAATCGTACTCAGAGGGTAGTTGTTAATGGTTCAGCATCTTCTTGGAAAACAGTGACAAGTGGAGTACCCCAAGGATCTGTCCTGGGGCCTGTGTTGTTCAACATATTTATAAATGATTTAGATGAGGGATTAGAGGGGATACCTATTAAATTTGCAGATGATACTAAACTGGGAGGGGTAGCAAACACAACTGAAGACAGCAACCGAATACAGGATGATCTTGATAGGCTCAAGAAGTGGGATAAACTGAATAAAATGAAGTTCAATAGGGACAAATGTAAAGTTCTGCATTTAGGTAGGAAAAACCAAATACACCAATATAAGATGGGGGAGACTTGCCTTGGCAAAAGTACATGCAAAAAGGATCTAGGAGTTTTAGTAGACCATACATTGAACATGAGTCAGCAGTGTGACTCAGTTAAAGGCTAAAAAGGCAAATGGGATTTGGGGCTGTATCAAATGGAGTATCATGTCCAGATCACAGGAGGTGATGGTACCTCTGTACTCTCCTTGTTCAGCGTCACTTGGAGTACTGTGTTCAATTTTGGGCACCCCAGAGGGATGTTGACAAACTGGAACGTGTCCAGAGGAGGGCAAAAAAGATGGTGGGGGGTTTGGAGACCAAGACATATGAAGAACCATTGGGTGATCTTGGTCTGTTTAGCCTAAATAGGAGAGGACTGAGAGGAGATCTGATAACCATTTTCAAGTATTTAAAAGGGTGCCATATGGAGGATGGAGCAGAATTGTTCTCTCTTCCTCCAGAGGGACAGACCAGAACAAATGGGATGAAATTAATTAAAAAGAAATTCCATCTAAACATCCAGAAGAAGTTCCTGACAGTTGGAGCGGTTTCTCAGTGGAACGGGCTTCCTCGGGACGTGGTGGATTCTCCATTTTTGGAAATTTTTAAACAGAGGCTAGATAGCCATCTGACGGAGAGGCTTATTCTGTGAAGGCAAAGGGGTGGCTGGTTACAGTAGATGAGTGATAGGGATGTGAGTGTCCTGCATAGTGCAGGCGGTTGGACTAGATGATCCATGAGGTCCCTTTTAACTTTATTATTCTACTAGTAATTAAGCCCGCTATAAAAAATACAGTGGGCGTTAGCCGTTCCGAACTGCCCTGCCAGCGCTGCCCGGGCGGGTGGGAAGGGCTGGGCCCCCTGAACACTCCCCCTCCATGGACAAAGCCTTTCTGGGCCCTGGGGAGGCTTTTTCTCCCCCCCCCCCCCGCCCTCAAAAAAGTCTCTCCAGGGGACGGGCAGGCCGATCGTGGGCTCTCCGAGGTTGCATTTGGCCTGCTTGTGCTCTGGGGAGGCTTTATCCTGCCCCCCTGCCCCTCTTTTGTCCCTGGCCCGGCCGCTGCCTACCTCTCTGCTCGGCGGCGAGGAAGGAAATGGCGGCAGTTGGACCAATGCAGCTGACGTTGGAGGGGGCGAATTGGGAGGCACCGGACTGACAATCGGCCAGACTGACGCTGGACTTGCTGCCGGACTGACAATCAGATGGCACCTGCCGATTCGGCCCTCCGATTGTCAGTCTGGGGGAAGAGGCCAATAGGCAGCCTTCCTCATCCTGGACAGGGCCCGCCCTCGAGACCCTTACTCTTTTATTTTTCCGCTCCGCAGGAGCAGTTAAAGATGATTCTATGATTGTTCTGTACACCATTGCTGTACACACTTCAAATGGTCTAGGCAACATCTCTAATTTTCACACAGCTGTTTCACAGCCTCATTTATTATTCTGGACAAGTCATTTAGTTTTCTCTGCCTCCATATAAGCACTTCAAAGGGATGTTGCAAGGATGCATTAAAGTATTTGTGGCAGCAGATACTATGTTAATGGACCTATGTAACAATGACCCATTATGCACGGGGGCAATAACACACATTTGGGGTGGAATGGCGGCGACTAAAATCACCGATAACGCACGGAGCCGGCTGCAACCGGCCGCAGCTTCGGTGCATGCCTCCGAAAAAGACGCGTCAGCGAAACATGGAAGAAAGCGCAGCTTCCGGGTGACTGGGGCGCAACCAGAAGCGGCGCCGGGATCGCCACGTGCATAATCGGTTACTCTGGGTTTCACCGCTGTCGTGCCCCCTCCCGTGCATAATCGGTGTGCTTCGCGTCTTCCCCCTCCGCGTTTTCCATGTGACCCGAAATCGCCATTTCGGCGGCCGTGCATAATGGGCCAATGTGAGTAAGAGTTTGGTGAATCAGTTAGCACAAACTATGCCAAGAATAAGATATCAGAATTAGTCTATTGACTCTTCCTACCTACTTCAAACCTCAGTAAAAGCAAGCATCATTCTGAACTTCTGGGACCAAACAAAGAAATTCTGTGTTTATTACAGACATCTATTTTGTATATACATTAAACAAATGAATAATAAAATGAAAGAATGAAAGTGAGTGTATACAGAGAACAACGGCCACCATAATTGTGGGATTGTTCTGACCATTAAAATAATATTTCAGAATTTAATTTTACCAAATGAGCATATTCAGAGAATGTTTGGATTCCTTATATGGAGAACAAAAGGCATTGTATAAATCAACCATACATAATGTTATTTTCTATGCACTTTTGAACTTATCACTACTATTTGGAAGCATTTTGGGCAGCATTGCTTTTATAATGATGGTAATGTAACAACTAAAAAAAGGTAAAGGTATCCCCTGTGCAAGCACCGAGTCATGTCTGACCCTTGGGGTGACGCCCTCCAGCGTTTTCATGGCAGACTCAATACGGGGTGGTTTGCCAGTGCTTTCCCCAGTCATTACCGTTTACCCCCCAGCAAGCTGGGTACTCATTTTACTGACCTCGGAAGGATGGAAGGTTGAGTCAACTTTGAGCTGGCTCCTGGGATTGAATTCCCAACCTCATGGGCAGAAATGTAAGAACTAGGGTTTAGTTAATATTTTCCTCTCCAGACATGGAAATTTCTGAGGTTAAACAGTGATTCCATGTCTGCCGCGGTCTTTGACTCCAACATGGAGTATATTGTGCCTATTTATAACCTCCATTGAATTCACTTGATCTTATATGCCCATGAAATATGAAGAGAAACTTTGGGAAGTTTTATTCTTAAACAGTATTTCCAAGACATCCTTGAAATTACATCGACATACATCATAACGGAGTCCTTTCTCACACTACAGCATGGAATAATCTGTTCTAGAATGTTAGAGTGCCATAACTCTTAGAAGGTGAAAAAATAATTTTAGTTTTACTACAAAACTCTCCAAGGTTAACTGATTTTCAGATTTGGTCCCCATAACTTTGAATTTGTCCATTGGGTTTTCATGGCAAAGATACTGGAGTGGTTTGCCATTTCCTTCTCCAGTGGAGAATGCAGGATTCCAGAGAAAAGCTAGAAGAGATAAGAATGCCTTCTTAAATGAACAGTGCAAACAAATAGAAGAAAACAATAGAATGGGGAGGACCAGAGATCTTTTCAAGAAAATTGGAGATATGAAGAGAATGTTTCATGCAAAGATGGTCATGATAAGGGACCAAAAGGGTAGGGACCTCACAGAAGCAAAAGAGATTTTAAAAAGGTGGCAAAATTATACAGAAGAGCTGTACAAGATCGAGCTTAACATCCCTGATAACTACAATGGAGTAGTTACTGACCTGGAGCCAGACATCCTGGAATGTGAAGTCAAATGGGCCTTAGGAAGTCTGAGCAACAATAAAGCTAGTGGTGGTGACAGCATTCCAGTTGAACTATTCAAAATCTTAAAAGACGATGCAGTCTACACTCAATACGCCAGCATATTTGGAGAACTCAACAATGGCCACAGGATTGG
Organism: Paroedura picta; assembly: GCF_049243985.1. NCBI lineage: Eukaryota > Metazoa > Chordata > Lepidosauria > Squamata > Gekkonidae > Paroedura > Paroedura picta. The sequence goes on along the minus strand of NC_135371.1, from coordinate 74,968,883 downwards.
AAAAGGTCAATTTACATTCCAATCCCAAAGAAGGGCAATGCCAAAGAATGTTCAAACTACCGCACCATTGCACTCATTTCTCATGCTAGCAAAGTTATGCTCAAAATTTTACAAGCTAGGCTCCAGCAGTATGTGGACCAAGAACTTCCAGAAGTACAGGCAGGATTTCGAAGTGGCAGAGGAACTAGAGATCAAATTGCCAACATACGCTGGATCATGGAGAAAGCCAGGGAGTTCCAGAAGAACATCTACTTCTGCTTCATTGACTATGCTAAAGCCTTTGATTGTGTGGAGCACAACAAATTGTGGCAAATTCTTAAAGAGATGGGAATACCAGAGCATCTTATTTGCCTCTTGAGAAACTTATATGCAGGTCAAGAAGCAACAGTGATAACTGAACATGGAATCACTGATTGGTTCAAAATTGAGAAAGGAGTTCGGCAATGCTGTATACTGTCGCCTTGCCTATTTAACTTGTATGCGGAGTACATCATGAGAAAGGCGGGATTAGAGGAGTCATAAATTGGGATCAAGATTGCAGGGAGAAATGTCAACCACCTCAGATATGCAGATTATACCACTCTAATAGCAGAAAGTGAAGAGGAACTAAAGAGCCTGTTGATACAGGTGAAGGAGGAGAGTGCAAAAGTTGGCTTGATACTCAACATCAAGAAAACAAGGATCATGGCGTCCGGCCCTCTCAATTCCTGGCAAATAGATGGGGGGAAAAATGGAGATAGTGACAGATTTTATTTTCCTGGGCTCCAAGATCACTGCAGATGGGGACTGCTGCAAATAAATTAAAAGACGCTTGCTCCTGGGGAGGAAAGCAATGGCAAATCTAGACAGCATCCTAAAAAGCAGAGACATCACCCTGCCAACAAAAGTGTGTTTAGTCAAGGCTATGGTATTCCCAGTTGCAATGTATGGCTGTGAAGGTTGGACCATAAGGAAGGCCGAGCGTCAAAGAATTGAGGCTTTTGAACTCTGGTGCTGGAGAAGACTCTTGCGAGTCCTTTGGACTGCAAGGCGAACAAACCGGTCAGTCCTAGAGGAGATCAGCCCTGACTGCTCCTTAGAAGACCAGATCCTGAAGATGAAACTGAAATACTTTGGCCACTTCATGAGAAGGAAGGAGAAGAGCCTAATGCTGGGAGCGACTGAGGGCAAAAAAAGAAGGGGACGGCAGAGAATGAGGTGGCTGGATGGAGTCACTGAAGCAGTAGGCGCAAACTTAAATGGACTCCGGGGAATGGTAGAGGACAGGAAGGCCTGGAGGATCATTGACCATGGGGTCGCGATCGGTCGGACACGACTTCGCACATAACAACAACAACAACAACTTTGAATTTAAAAGGTTCTTTTTGCACTTTGTTGAGGAGTCACATTTTTCTGTTTCTGTTTGTTCAATGTCTGGCCTACTAAGATTCCTAGATCTTTTTTGCACATACTACTTCCAAGACAAGTCTCCCTCATCCTATATTCCTACCTAAATGCAGAACTTGACATTTGTCCCTATTGAATTTCATTTTATTCAGATGAGCCCAGTTCTGGAGTCTATCAAGATCATCCTGTATTCTGATTCTGTCTTCTGTTGTGTTTGCTAACCCTCCAGTTTAGTATCATCTGCAAATTTAATGTATCCCCTCTAATCCCTCATCCAAATCATTTAGAAAAATTTTGAACAACACAGGCCCCAGGACAGATCCCTGGGGCACTCCACTTGTCACCCTTCTCCAAGATGATGTTGAACCATTAACAACTATCCTTTAGGCAAGATTTGTTAACCAGTTATTGATCCACCTGACAGAATTAGGATCCATACTGCATTTTACCAGCTTGTCAACAAGAATATCATGTGGAACCTTAACAACATTTTCACTGAAATCCAGATAAACTATGTCCTCAGCATTCCACTGATCCAGCAAGGTAGTCACTTTCTTGAAAAAAGAGATAAGGTTGGTCTGACGTGACTTGTTCTTGCGAAACTTGTGCTAAGTCTTAGAAATCACAGCTCTCTGTTCCAGTTGCTCAAGGACTGACTGTTTGATTATTTGTTCGAAAATTTTGCCAGCTACAGATGTCAAGATGACGGGTCGTCTTTTCCCTTTCTTCAAGATGGGGACAACATTTGCCCGCCTTCAATCATCTGGCACCTCACCTGTTCTCCAAGAAGCGTCAAAAATAAAGGACAGAGATTCAGAGATGACCTCTGCAAGTTCTTTTGGATACAATTGATCTAGCCCAGAGGACTTTGTTTCATTTAAAGAAACTAGGTGTTTATGGATTGCACCCACAGTGATCCTAGGCCACCATTCCCATCCCCCCTGTTTTGTTACATTTTTGCCACATTTAGCACTATTTCCCTCACAAGAGAAGACTGAGGAGATATATGAGTTAAGCAGTTCTGCCCTCTCTTCATCATCATCTAATTTCACTTTCTTGTCCTCGCAGTGGTCCTACGGTGTCCCTACTCATTTTCTTACTTGAAATATAACTAAAGAAGCATTTGCTGTTTAGCACTTCTTGCTAGTCTAAGCTCATATGGAGCTTTAGCTTTTCTAACACTCTCCCTACAATTAGCTTTTCTAAGACTCTTCCTAGAATTATCAGTTATCAATCAATCAAACTTTATTACAGTCGTTCAGACCAAATTATATGAAGTCAATACATAAAAGACCAAAAGAATATGGTAATTGAATGTAATACAATTTTAAAGAGATCACAAAATAGAATTTAAAATTATGCTGCTTCGGAGCATCGGATTTTTATGGCAATGGCGCAAAACTTAGCCGAGTTATCAGTTATTTGTTTATACTCGTCCTTTGTAATAAGGCCTTCCTTCAATTTCTTAAATGACTCTTTTTTATTTCTCAAATCATTTGACAACTGCTTATGGGGCCAACTTGGCTTCCTTAGGCTCCTTCCATCTTTTCTTCTCAAGGGAATTGTTTGTGATCAAGCCTTCAGTATTTCTCTTTTAAGAAACTCCCAGCCCTCTTGGACTTCCATCTCTTTAAGTCTTTCTGACCACGGGACTCTACCCAGCAAACCTTTAAGTCTGTTAAAATCTGGTTTCCTGAAGTCGAGTCTATACGTCTGACTACGTAAAGGTTTTCTCTTTCCCACAATAGAAAATTCCAAAAGCACATGTCACTACTACCAAGTATGCCCACTACTTCCACCTCATCTATCAGTTCTTCCCTATTGATGAGAATCTAGTTTAAAATAGCAGAGCCCCTGGTTCCCCTCTCTACTTTCTGGTAAATGAAGCTGTCAGTGATACAAGTTAAGAAATTAACAGAGTTTGTATTTTTAGCAGAATTGGTCTTCCAACTCTTCCAACTCAGAGTTGGCTCCCAGGGGGATAACTGGTCTTGAATGATAAAATCAGAGTCCAGTAGCACCTTTAAGACCAACAATGTTTTAATCAAGGCATACTTGCTACTATTTGAATCTGATCTTGAATGGACGTTCTTTAGGTCTGACACATGAGGAATGATTGACCCACTCCAGCCCACAGCCTCTGATGCCCAATTCTGTCTCCCAAGTGAGGGCAGGATCTGCTATGCAGAGAGATCCAGGAGCAGCCAGAAAGAAGCTGAATCTTTAAAACTAGTAATTACATTTTAAAACTATTTTATACAAACTCCCTAGTGAAAAGAAAAAGGGGGGTGGAGAACAACACTACAGCTGCTTTTCTCTCTTCCAAGACTGAAAACCTTATCCTCCCCCCTCCTGACTTACTCATGAAAAAACCTTCCTGGGATCTGGCTGTAAGACATTTTCCCTGTTGCAGATATGAAGTTCTCTCCAAACTTGCTCAGTCTTTCTAGAAAGCTGCTCAGCCTGCTTAACCCTTTCAGTACTGAAGGCAAGGGAGAAAAACTTCAGTTCCTCTCCACAAGACTCACCAGCCAGACTTCAGCAAAGCTGTCATCAGTGGCATCCTCCAATGCAGCTCACCAGGGCTGCTTGTGAGAAGATGAAGGCAGACTCCTGTAGGCTCTTCAGAGTAAATATTCCCTGCCCCCTCCTCCTGCCCTCCTCCAAAACTAACACCACTACAATGAAGTCAGGTATGCCACAAAAGCCTGGTGCCATGAGAAGAAGCTAGCAGAAGAATGGAACAAGCTCCGAGGTAGGTCTGCAAGCTAAGGAACCAAATCAGGTGGCAGAGCACAGGAAGCAGTGGGCCGAAAGCAGACATGCAAGTGCAGCAGGGTTTTTTCCCTTAATGCAGCCACTGTGGCTCCCATTCCTTACTTGCTGGAAGTAATCCGGATTTGCAATCCCCATATTCAATTATGCGACCCTGTATGGAGTCACAGCCCACAACTTAAGAACCTTTGCTCCAGGGGCCTAATCCACAGGCCTAATACTTGCTAGACACCTGGGAGGTTTCAGGCAGGTGGAGGGCCCCTGTGGGTGTCTGCCTCTACCAAGACTTTGGCCTGCCACCTAGAAATATGAGCCAAGCAACCAATCCCCACCCCTATGGTGATGGTACTATAACTCAACATCCACACAGCCTCTAATGGAAGTCCTCCAAAATGGGAGAGTCCAGCACACTAGCTTGATCGCCCCCAAATATTGTTGTAAGCCGCTGGGAGTCAACAGACACAACCATGGCAACCGAAAACACAAGCTAATAGGGCTTGGATGAGTAGGATGCAGTGAGGCCAAAAGCAGAGAGGGAGAGGCTGAGTGCCCTTTAAATGGGGTCAACCCCCCCCCCCAACCTGCAGTCCAATCATTGCAACACCCCAACCCCACCCCCCGTGGAAAAATCAGGAAAACCAAGTGCAGGGCCATGGAAATGGTGGGAAACTGAACTCCGCGAGTTGTGCTGGGTCAATTTCTGACCAGGCATCCCAGTGTGTCTGCAATCTGCAACCTGGAGGATCAGTGGCCGTGTTTATTATCTTGTAGAGTTACTTAAACTGAAAACATTGTCAGTAAGCATTGGACTGAAAATACAAGGAGGTAAGAAAATATTGTTATTAATTCAGCCTAATGTCATAATACAGAAACAAACATTTATACTTTAACTCCCCAAAGTATGTTAAAAAGAGCATTTATAATTATCATGGAAGACTAGGTGATGCCATGTAGAGCATAAGGGTTAATTATATGTTAAAACTGTTATAATTGCTTTTCTAGTGCTGTGTAGAAATTTGACTGAGCACTATAAAAACTATTCCTGAGCAGTTTATTAAACAGAAAGCTTGAGCTAAGGAAATATACATTGTTGTTTCAGTTGCCTCCAGATTGTGATATGCTGAACAGTTTCAAGATCAAATGTGGTCAGCTGAGACCAGCTGCCTTTCTAGGTTTCTGGCAAACAGATGCTCTCTGTGAGTGCTGGAGGAGGTTAGGCAGCTTCTGTTTCATAAGACGCTAGTATGTTCCAGCCACAGTTTGGTAAACACAGACTGCAGCAGGTCTGGCTGGATAAATAGTTATGATTTGAAGGAGCCTAAATTTCAAATTGTCTAGAGGAATGTAACATATAAACAAGTTATCCATTTTGCTTGATTCTCTCCCATCCCTGGAAAGTAGAAGACAGCTTTCATAAGGTCAATTTTCTTTGCAAGGGAGAAAAATATGGTGACATTATAATAATTTATCTACAAATGTGTGAATAGAATAGGAATTACTGGATCACAAGAGCAACGTACTAAAGGGACTTCAAATAGCTTGGTGGCGGAAAGTGCTGTCAGGTCTCAGCTGACTTATGGCAACCCCATAGGCTTTTCAAGGCAAGAGGCATGCAGAGATGGTTTGCCAATATATGCTTCTGCATGATGCTCCTGGTATTCTGTGGAGGTCTCCCATCCAAAGACTAGCCAGGGCCAACCATGATTAGCTTCCGAGATCTCATGTGATCAGGCTAGCCTGGGATATCCAAGTCAGGACTCCAAAGTAGTTTACAATATAATAAATGTGATGAAAATACAATAGAAAAATTACAAAGTAAATGAACTTTAATTTAAATAAAACAAGGAGAATGTAACCAATCATAACCCAGGTCAGTTTTGAATCCAATGGTCTAGTTCATTCAAAGGCACAAGTCAGATTTCCTTTGTGCATGCTTCTGGTCATACCAAAGTTTATATTTGGAGACAGGAAAAGGGGGGGGGCACAGCTTGCAGCAGGTATGTCCCTGCCAGTTTGGTGTAGTGGTTAGGAGTGCGGACTTGTAATCTGGCATGCCAGGTTCAATTCTGCGCTCCCCCACATGCAACCAGCTGGGTGACCTTGGGCTCGCCACGGCACTGATAAAACTGTTCTGACCGGGCAGTGATATCAGGGCTCTCTCAGCCTCACCCACCCCACAGGGTGTCTGTTGTGGGGGGAGGAATGGGAAGGCGACTGTAAGCCGCTTTGAGCCTCCTTCGGGTAGGGAAAAGCGGCATATAAGAACCAACTCTTCTTCTTCTTCTTCTTCTTTTGCTCTGTGCTCCTTAATGCTGGAACAGATGAGAGTGTTATAAAGGCTGTAAGTATTACAGGGTTAAGTGCTGCAAAAATAAATTATGAAACATTAGTTCTGGAAACAAATCAACAAATACTCTGACAAAGCGACAGAATTGGGAAAGACACAATTGCCACTTTATGCTTCAAAGACAGCCTAATGAATTTGTCCTTGATCCAGCCTCAGACGATGCCTCAAAATGATCGTGCCAGTTGTGGCAACTGTAGAGAGGTTTTAATGATTTATTTATTTTGACAGTTAGATTTCTGACAACATAAACCAAGCCAAGATCAATTCATGGTTTTAGTGACTTTTAACATGTGAGCCAACCTTTGGACTTCAAACACTTGGAAGTTAAAGACAGAAGAAACGAACAATTGCTGCCAATGACATCTTGAGACAAAACAAGAATCTTGGCCTGCTATTCTTATGTTGGGATTACATGGTGCAGTTCTTAGGCCAGTATACTGAGATCCTTGCTTGATGACGCACAAATCTTAAATCTCATAGATTTACCATGAGAATTGTAGATTTCGTTTTTTTCTGGACAAATCAGGAAATCATTTTTTTTTCATGATAAAGTAGAATTCACTGTTTCTACATTTAATATATCTTTCTTTTCAAGTAATTGCGCAAATTGAATATTAATTGAGTGTTTGTCGTGATCTGACATACTGGTTCTGAGTTCTAATTTTGGACACATGCTTAAGGTGACCAGATTTTAAGATTGGGAAAGAGGAACATGATTGACCAGGGGCTATCAACCTCCAGGCATCACCTGAGGTTCTGGAAACCCTGTCCTATCCCCCCACCCCCTCCCCTTACCTGTTGGCAGTCTCCCTTGGCTATGCTGAGGGCGGCGCAGTTTCAGAAGCACAGCAGGGGCAGGGGCAGGGGCAGGCCAGCCTGGGGTCTCCCTGGCGTGGCAGCCAGGCCAGCAGCGCGGCTCCTCCTCCAGCTCCTTTGGGCCTGGCCACCGCCCACAGGTAGGTCTGGCTGCCTCGCCTCGACTCCGCCCTGACAGGTGGGGGAAAAGGGACCAGCTGGCTGCAGGTGGGGGGCGGCAGTGGCGTGGGCTTACTGGCAGGCTGCCAGGTGGAGCGGAAAGAGGGCTTGGTGGGCGGCATCACTCGCTGTGTGTGTGCGTGCCTGCCTGCCTGCCTTCCTGGGGCACTCCGCTCACATGCGCGCTGGGCTACGCTGCACTGGGGCTGAGCGTGTTACGGTCTTGGGCCTGGCAGGTGCGTGCCAGTTGCAGGTGGGGTGTCTCCTGGGGGCTGTGCAGGGGAAGGGAAGGGATCTTGCCAACTGCAGGACGGGCCTGCCAGCCTGCTTTGGATAGCCATTTCCTTCACTCATGCCCCGGCGGCCAGTGCGGGAGTGAGGCTCTGGCGCCAGCAACTGTCGAGGCGGAGAGGACAAGAGGGGGCTTTTGCATGGCCTGCACCCTCCTGCAAGGGAGACCAGGTGTGTAGCGCTGGTGCCCACAATCGCTGAACCGCTTCCCAAGCCCAGGGCAGATACAAATAAATCGGGGTCAGGTCCCACGGGGTGAGAGAAGCTGAGATGGGTGTGTGTGTGGTGTGGGCGAAGCCGGTCACCAGCTGAGGCCTCACAGGATGAGCGCTGAGACTGGCCCCTGCTGCTGACAGGGTTGCGGCTCCTTCGAGCGTGGAACCTGGCCTGGTGGGCGGAGTGAAGTGAGGGGCGGGGCGGAGGCAGCCGGGGTCATCCGGGCTGTCCTGCTGCGCGGCTCCTCCTCCACTGCCTCCAGCTGCCTAGGGCTGGCTGCCTCGCCTCACTTCACACCACTCCGCCTCGTGCAGCCCCACACCACCTCGCCTGGCAACGGAACTGGACGCCATCGCAGGACAATTGCAGGATGCAGTGGGACCCGGGAAAATTCCTCTGGAGGCAAGGCAGTCCCGCCATCGCTTTCACACTGCATAGTCTCTCTGCTGTGATACATTGTTGCCAATGTTCCTGTAAACATCTTATCTGCTAGCCCGATGTGCCAGCCTGACCAAGCCGTGCTAACTCTGGCACCTTGGCAGGAAGCCTGGGATGGCACCTGGGTGAGAGAGTGACCCGCTCCCCTTGGGAACGGGTCTAGTTTCGGCGGGTGAATTGTATTGATAACTGCTTGCATCCATGATATCGAACAGTCTTGACTTCGAATGTTAAAGTGTTCAGATCTACTTCCAATTAAAGCTTTCTTTCTATAGAAGCCTGTTTGTGAGTTTTGTCTGCCCTTGACAGTAAGTCAAGACTCACAATGCCCTTCCTCCATACCGATGGCCGTGTTCGGAGGGGGCACCTTCCTTGGCAACATCCCGGACGAGGAGGACGATGCGGCCAGTGCCCCGGACGGGGATATCGAGCTGGTCAAGCCTATCGACCTGGGAGACTCCTCTAGTCGAGGAGGCTTGGGGGCGCGATCCCGGACAGCTGCCAAGGAGCTGATCTAGTCCGGAATGGTACGGGCGCTTGAAGGCCTCAGCCCAGGCCCGGGTAACCGAGAGGACTCACGGCACCAATCCCCCCCTGCGCTGCCCGGTGGGGCGGCTGCAGGAGGCTAGCCGGCCGACCCTGCCGCCAGACCTCAGCTGCCGCCGCATCTTCAAGGGGCAGAGATCCGCCATCTGTACAGGTTCAAGACCCATTTTACGGGGGATCCTGATGTGTTCCCTGGGTTCCTAATCCACCTCCAAGCCTACATGATGGAGGTGGGATTCACGTTCCAAGATGACGCCGAGCGCATTCGTTTCTTCGGCAATTGCATGGACGGGGAAGCTGCTTAGTGGTTTGTTGACCTGTACCGCTACGCGCCGGCGGAGGTGCGCAACTATGACCGCTTCATGCACTGCATGAGAGAGTGGTTTGAAGACCCTTTCAAAGTGGAAACGGCGGAGGCCAGCCTGAAATTGATCAAGCAAGGCGCCTTGTCGGTAAGCCAGTACACCAGAGATTTTCGGAAGCTGGCTGCAGCAGTGCCCCGCTGGGGAGAGCCTCAACAAGTACACGCCTACCGAGAAGGGCTGCGCAAGGACCTGACACAAAATGCCTGCACCTGGACAACCCTGAGACAGTGATGGGTTGGGTACGTTTGGCTGGAGGGGTGGAGAGGCGACTGCGTGTGGCTGCAGAGCTGGGTGACAAAAAGCCCAAGGTTCCACCTAAGACGTCCAACCCAAAGAAAGCAATGGCTCCAAAAGATCCCAGGGTGGACGCAGCCGAATGCAACCGGCGCCGGGAGAAGGACCTCTGCCTGGGATGTGGCAGACAGGGCTACTTTCTCACCCAGTGCCCCTCCAAGAAACAGCCACCTACTTATGGGGACAAGCCTTCCACCAAAGCCGCGACCGCAGCAGCCAAGCCAGCTGTAGGAGCACCAAAGCGAAAAGCCCCCACCAAGAAAGCACGACTCCAGTGTAAACTGGAGCAAAGGAACTGTACAATTCCTAGAGCCGGGGTGCGAGAAGCATCACTGCTCAGCGACCAAGGGTGCCTCGATAAGAATCTGGCCCACGGTTTCATCCGCCCCGCCACCTCCCCAATGGCGGCCCCTGTCTTGTTCGTAAAAAAAAAAGACGGGTCCCTACGCCTCTGTACGGACTAAAGGTAAAGGTAAAGGTATCCCCTGTGCAAGCACCGAGTCATGTCTGACCCTTGGGGTGACACCCTCTAGCATTTTCATGGCAGACTCAATACGGGGTGGTTTGCCAGTGCCTTCCCCAGTCATTACCGTTTACCCCCCAGCAAGCTGGGTACTCATTTTACTGACCTCGGAAGGATGGAAGGCTGAGTCAACCTTGAGCCGGCTGCTGGGATTGAACTCCCAGCCTCATGGGCAAAGCTTTCAGACGGCTGCCTTACCACTCTGCGCCACAAGAGGCTCTTACGGACTACAGAAGATTGAATGCAGTTTCCATGTGCAATACCTACCTCCTGCCCTTAATCAAGGACTTGTTGGGCCATCTTGGGCAGGCACGCATTTTTACTAAGCTGGATTTACGAGAGGCGTACTACAGGGTGCGGATAAAAAAAGGGCACTAGTACTTGACCGCTTTTAACACCCCCCTGGGACAATTTGAGTACACCATCATGCCGTTCGGCCTCGCTGGCACTCCGCGAGTGTTCATGAATGTAATTAACAAGGTCACTGCCTGACCTGCTGTACAAGGGGGCCCTGGGTTTTTTGGATGATATTTCGTTGTATTCAGAAGACCCTGCTAAACATGTGTCTTTGGTGCTCTAAGTCTTGCGGCGCTTACGGACACACCACCTTTATGCAAAACTTTCTAAGTGTGAGTTCCACCGAGAGGCGGAGGAGTTCCTCAGCTACCGCATCTCCTGCGTGGGGATTGAAATGGACCCTGGAAAGGTCCTGGACTTATTGGCATGGGAACCCCCGCGCATGCGGAAGCAGTTGCAAAGTTTCCTAGGGTTCGCCAATTTTTACCGTTCATTCATCCCCAACTTGGCCAAAGTGGCCCTTCCACTGACGGACTTGTTGAAAACCAAAGGGGGGGGAAGCTGGCGGCCAAGCGCAGTGCACCCCTGGCTTGGTCCCCCCAGTGCCAGGAGGCATTCGAGTGGCTGAAAGCCCTGTTTATCACGGAACCCGTGTTGGACCACGCAGACCCCCGCAGGCCCTTCAAAGTGCAAGTAGACTCCTCTGATGTGGCTATGGGGGCGGTGACCCTTCAGGAGGTACGAGGGGAAAAGTTGTACCCGCTTGCGTACATTTCGAAAAAATTCTCTGCGCCCGAAAAAAATTGGGCAATTTGGGAAAAAGAAGCAGCAGCGGTAAAGCTCATTTTGACTACCTGGCGGCACTGGCCCGAAGGGGCTGCTCACCCTTTTGTCATTTGGACAGACCACTAGAACCTGCAGGCCCTGAAACAGCCCCGATCCATGTCCGCTAAACAGATGCGCTGGGCAGAGTTTTTCTCTCGCTTCAACTTCACCCTAAAGCTTTTTCCGGGGAAAATGAAGTTTTTGGGCAATACACTTTCGCGCTTCCCCCAGTATGACTGTAAACGGGACCGATTGGTCGACACGGTGTTCACCCCCTCCCAACTGGGTCTGATGGTGATGACACGCAGTAAGGCGAAGGGGAGAGGGCCCTTCCCGGGGAGCTGGGTTCAGAAGGATGTATGGCTGGACTCCAAGTTCGCAAGCCTCCTCCCCTCCCTTCTTGAGAAAGAGGGTTTGTTTTTTAAGGAGGATCGGCTGTTTGTTCCTCTAGCCGCACGGAAAGACATTTTGAAACTGTGCCGTGATTCTAAGCCTGCGGGGCACTTCGGCTTCGTGAAAACTCTGCACCTGGTGCGCAGGCATTACTGGTGGCCCACTTTGAGGAAGGATGTGGAACTTTATGTCCAGGGGTGCCCTGTGTGACTATCTGTTAAACCTATGGGGGGGCAAAAGAAAAGGGTTATTACAGCCATTGCCCACTCCCTCATGCCCTTGGAAAGACATTACAATGGACTTTATTACTGACCTCCCGCCCAGTCATGGGAGGACCATAATCTGGGTGGTGGTGGATGCTTTTTCCAAACAAGTCCACTTCGTTCCGTGCACAGGTTTGCCATCTGCACTGATGTTAGCGTGATTGTTCATTGAAAACGTGTACCACCTGCACGGGATCCCGGGGAGGCTTCTGGCGGATCGAGGGCCCCAGTTCGTTGCCAAGTTCTGGCGGGAGCTTTTGAGGCTCCTAGGAGTGGAACAGGCACTCACGTCCGGCTATCATCCAGAGACTAATGGCCAAACTGAGAGAGTGAACCAAACCTTGGAACAATACTTACGCTGCTTCATTAACCACCAGCAAACAGATTGGGTCTCCCTCCTCCCCCTGGCCGAATTCGCCTATAACAATGGGGTCCACGTGTCCACTGGATTGTCCCCCTTCAAAGTGGTCTATGAGGCCGATCTGACTGTGGTTCCCACTTGGGAAATCTCCTCTCTGGATGCCCCGGACATTCAGAAATGGGCGGGGGGAATTTTGAAGGCTTGGCCAGATATTGTAAAGTGCCTTGAGGAAGCAAAATGTGTGTGTGTACAAAGCTCAGGCGGACAGGAAATGGCTATTTTGGTTCCCGATGGGCTGGCCTTCCTGGTTGGGCTGTCCCCGATCGGTCTCCTTCCTTACCGTCCCTATGCTGAACGTCTCCTTCCCCTTGTGGCTTCAGTTTAAAGCTCTCCTGATGAATCTCCCCAGATTCCTGCCAAACACATTCTTCCCCAACTTCGACAAGTGTGGTCCATCAGGTGCTAGTAGGCCTTCTTCAAGAAAGCCTATCCCATGGTCCCAGAAACCAAATCCCTCCAGCCCGCACCAACTACGCAGCCACTGATTCACCTCCATTATCTTTCTCTCCCAACGCATTCCTCTTCCCTTGACAGGCAAGATTGAAGAGAATACCACTTGTGCCCCCATTTGCTTGTTCCTCCTCCCTAGATATTGATAGTCTGTTTAATAGGAGCGATGGTATTCATGGATATGTCATTCATTCCCACGTGGACCATCACAAATGGGTAGCGATCCGTAGATTTGAGGAGTTTGGGCAGCCTTTCTGAAACGTCTTTAATTTTCACCCCTGGCAAGCAACACACCTCTCGGGTTAGGGGGTCGGGCCCAGCCACATGACGATCCATTCCTCTTAGTAGAGAGTCTCCAATTACCAGTACTCTCCTTTTTAATTTTTTCTCAACACCATTTCCTTCTATCCCCGTGGCCTCTTCACTTTGTCTTAGACTTTGTTTTGGGACCTCTTCCCTCGTTGACAGTTGCATCTCCTCTGCAAGGGCCTGAAATCTATTCTGGTGCTCTAAAGGTCTCGAGAATCGTCTTGCTCTACTCCTTTGAGTATTTTTCTTAACTGTCTGCAGAAGCTCCGTAATGAGGTCAATCCCCATATCCTCTTCAGGACTGGTTGCATCCTCTTTATTCAGAGTTGCACAGCTCCTGTCTATGAACTCCATCCTTTTCTTAATTTCTGTCAGAGTAATACTCTCTTCTAAACCCCTAATCCTTTTCTCCAAAAGTCTTACCAGTTTACACTTGGGGCAGATGTAGTCCATCTTGTCTTCCGGGAGGAAGGCAATCATGTCACACTAATTGCAGATGATGGGATGATTGTCCTGGAGGTCCATTGTAACTTCTAGGCAGTGCAAGTACTAGGAAAATATAATCTACAGATTCTAATTGCTAGGCCAAGAGCCCTTTGTCTCTGGCAAGGAGCAGCCCTGTTTAATCAACCCAGCAATCACCCAGCAATCACCTCACTCAGCACCACAATAGCCTCACCTGATCAGCAGCAGCTCTCTCCACGTGCTCCCAGCTGTCTGAGCTCTCAGCTACAACTCCAAAAACTCTCAAGTATAGCACAGAATATTAATATATTGAACATCTCCAAAGTATATAGGTAAAGGGAAAGTGTAATTTAAATAGGATTAATCTCAGGGTTGCCGAAAGTTATCATTGGTTCCTGAACAGAGTCCATCGGGTGCCCCCATATGACCCTGTTCCAAACCAAATACCATAACAAAACAAATTACGTAGCTTGCTGCTACCATGACTCTATAGTAATAAAAGAATTGGCCTGTCTGTTGATCTGCCTCTTTATGGCAGGCATAACTCAACAGAGAAGCTAGGAGATTTAAAATGGCAAACTGGCTTCAGGATCATTGTGTAAGTTTCAGTTCCCAAACCCAAAGGCATGAGAATATCCTGGCCTAGCTGAAACACACGTGTCCTGTTCCATTTGCAGTAGAAGCTAAGGTTCTTTGATTATGGTAGCCACAACTCATTAGAAAATGCTATTTCAAAACTGGCTCAGAATGACAATGGAATTTACAGTGCCAAAATTAAGGAAATTAGAATAATCAGAGCCAGGTTATCTTCACCATGGGCACAGGTCATGTGTCTCAAATACTGAGGGCATTTCCGAACAGAAGTCAAAATGATGAGATAGCTCCTACCTGCAATAGCGTGATATTAAATCATACTATTTCTCCCCTCCACACTTTAAAGCCTTCCTGCTGCATCGTCTCATGTTTTCTCCTTCACACATGCTGTGTAAAAAGCAAGAGAGAGAGCAACATGCTCTTTTACTCACTGTTCCTCATCCTGCCAATCAATCGGAGGTTTGTTGGTTAGCGCTTTTTTTTTTACTTCAAATTTACACATGGCAATGGGTATTTGGTTCTATGTAAACACATTGCCACATTAGCTAAAGCCCTCCCCCCAAAAGCACAGCTGGCCAGTGGAGGGCATGGCGAGAGAGGCAGATGCCCCTCCCAATCATTTCAAACAGCATTAAATTTCTCTTTAGTGGTTTTTAACTAAGTGCATCCTTCCATTCCTGCTCGCTCAGACCCTTGTCTCATCTTCTCCTCTCTTTCCCCTCTCACCCAGCTGCTCAGCCATTCCATTCCACAATCACCCCAGAATCCTTCCCTCCCTTCTCTCTCCTCGAACAACTCTTAAGCCAGACGCTGCCTCAATGCCACCCGGCATCCAGGGCTCCTTCCCTCCTGCCCTCTCCCTCCCCGAGCACCTCTTAAGTGGCACACAGCCTACATGCCAACTTGGTGGCATAGAGGCATCGTAGGCAGCATGGAAGCAGCATGTCACTTAAGAGGTGCTCAGGGAGGGAAGAGGTCTGGTGTGATTGTGGAATGGAATGGAATGGAATGGAATGGAATGGAATGGAATGGAATGGAATGGAATGGAATATCCGAGCACTGGGTGGGGGAGAGAAGGAGGGATGGGGGTCTGAGAACCGAGGAGGAAGGGAAGGATGCACTTAGTTTAAAAAAAACACTAAAGAGAGACTTATGCTGTTTGAATTGACAGGGTGGAGGAAATGTTCCTCCCTTGCTGGGTATCAAATGGAGGAGGAAGGACAGGAGTGAGAATGGGGCAAAGCTGAGAAGACTATTGTGTGATTTGCCATCCATATCTTCTTGCAGCTGGTTGCAGGCTGGTTGTTCTGGTTGCAGGCTGGTTGTTATAAATGACCCATTTATAAGATATTGAGTTACCTTTATGGACCTTTGATACCAATAGACCCTAATTATATGGTTTAAAATATAAGGATACGGTCAATCAAATATAAGAATTAGGTAGTGGGTTGAAGACTTTGTTTGTATCCCTGAAAAAAAACCAATTAAGAAATAAGTTTACTGAGGAAGTAAAATACGAAAATGAGGTTTTATACCTAGGAACTTGTCCTATCAGGATGTAGGCAGGAATTTGTAGATCTCTGGCATAACTTCTGGCTTCTGAATAATAATAAATGGAAATAAAAATGAAGTAATTAAAACTCAAATTCTGTTTTTCCATGCTGTAATCAAGCAGCATAAGGAGACCATATTGACTCCACCCCAGCCCCAAGAAATGTATAATTTAGCTCAGCATTTCATTTAGCTTTGTGTTTTGAGAGTAGTTCTGAAAGATGCTGATACTAAAACATGGAGGTCAGTTGCCTTCCAAGTTTATCTTCAGAATTGTACTGAAATTCATTCAATAGTCTCTTTGCAAGATACCATTTAAAAAAATGTTCCATCCTCCATTTTTTGGTAATTTATTATTTGTTAGATTTGTTAGACAAATTGGTCAGTGCTGGTCTTGACAATCAGTGGCTGATGTCTTATTGTATCTTCTTATAAAAATAATAAAATAAAATAAAACGAGCCTGTAGCAAGTGGTGGGAAATAAATCGAATAATAATAATAATAAATAAAATAAAAAAACATGAAGTACTGAAGGGTCAGAGTTAGATTTCTTTATTAGTACCATCATTGTCTCATGGTAATAAAATAGAAGCTGTTCAACTAGAATCCTGGTGCCCCTCTTGTAGATAAGACTCCTGCTGTAAAAGAAACCAGATTTTGGAGAAAAGGTAAAAGTCATAAATATTGACACTTGCGCAGAAGTATAGTTAGGCTTATTAGCATAGTAGAATCACCGCCCCTGGGTGGACTTGTGCTGCCTGGGTGAGGTGATTGCTGGGTAATTGTTGGGAGGCTTAAAAAGGGCTGCTCCTCGCCAGAGGCAGAGCTCAGACAACTGAGAGCACGTGGAGAGAGCTACTGGGGAGAGTTTCTGCTGACCAGGTGAGGCTATTGTGCTGCCTGGGTGAGGTGATTGCTGGGTAATTGTTGGGAGGCTTAAAAAGGGCTGCTCCTCGCCAGAGGAGCGAGAGACAAAGGGAGAGAGACAAAGGGCTCTTGGCCTGTGGCTCTTAGCTTGGGGTTCTTGGCTGAGCAATTAGAATCAGTAGATTATATTTCCCTAGTACTTGCACTGCCTAGACAATACAATGGAACTCCAGGACACTCATCCCATCATCTGCAATGAGTGTGACATGATTGCCTTCCTCCCAGAAGACAAGATGGACTACAGCTGCCCCAAGTGTAAGCTGGTAAAACATTTGGAGGAAAAGATTAAGGGATTAGAAAACAGGATTATTACTCTGACCCAAAGTAAGGAAGGGGAGGAGTTCATAGACCAGAGCCCTGCAACTCAGAATAAAGACAATACAACTAGTCCTGAAGAGGATAAGGAGATTGACCACAATAGGGAGCCACTGCAGACAGTTCGGAAAAAGACTCAACGGCGAAGAGCAAGACAGTTCTCAGGGCCTTTGGAGCTCCAGAATAGATTTCAGGCCCTTGCAGAGGAGGTGCAAGGGTCAACGAGGGAAGACATCCCAAAACAAAGTCCAAGACAAAGGGAAGAGGCCACGGGGACAGAAGGAAATGGAGTTGAGAATAAAAAAAAAAAAGGAGAGTACTGGTAATTGGAGACTCCCTGCTAAGAGGAATGGATCGCCATGTGGTTGGGCCCGACCCCCTAACCCGAGAGGTGTGTTGCTTACCAGGGGCGAAAATTAAAGATGTTTCAGAACGGCTGCCCAAACTCCTCAAATCTACGGATCGCTACCCATTTGTGATGGTCCATGTGGGAACGAATGACATGTCCCTGAATACTATCGCTCCTATTAAAAAAGACTATCAAGATCTGGGGAGGAAGCTCAAGCAAATGGGGGCACAAGTGGTATTCTCTTCAATCTTGCCTGTCAAGGGAAGAGGAATGCGTCAGGAGAGGAAGATAATGGAGGTGAATCACTGGCTGCGTAGTTGGTGCCGGCAGGAGAGATTTGGTTTCTGGGACCATGGGATAGGCTTTCTTGAGGAAGGCCTACTAGCACCTGATGGACTGCACTTATCGAAACTGGGGAAGAATGTGTTTGGCAGGAACCTGGGGAGATTCATCAGGAGAGCTTTAAACTAAAGCCAATAGGGGAAGGAGACGATCAACATAGGGAGTGTATGGAAGGAAAACGATCGGAGGCAGCCCACCCGGCAAGGCCAGCTCGTAGGGAACCAAAAGTAAAAGGATTCAGATGTCTTTATACTAACGCCCGAAGCATGGGCAATAAAAAGGAAGAGCTGGAACTTCTCATGCTGATGGAAAGGTATGATCTAGTAGGCATCACAGAAACTTGGTGGAATGATTCTCATGACTGGAATGTAATGGTGGATGGATATGAACTGTTCAGAAAAAACAGAATAGATCGAAGAGGTGGAGGAGTGGCACGGTATGTTAGGAAAGGGCTTACCTGTCAGGAAATTCTAGTGGAGGAGAGCATATCTACAGTAGAAAGCATCTGGGTGAAAATAATCGAGGGGAAAACAAACAGTGTGGTGGTTGGTGTCTGCTACCGACCGCCTGATCAACGAGAGGATGTGGATGCTGCACTTTGTGAGCAGCTTGAGAAAATATCCAAGCGGCAGGACCTTGTCATCATGGGTGACTTCAATTTGCCAGATGTGTGCTGGGAAACAAACTCTGCGAAGCGTCCTCAGTCATGCAAGTTTCTGACCTGCCTGGCTGACAATTTCATTTATCAAATGGTAGATGAACCCACAAGAGGTTCAGCCATACTGGACTTAATACTGACCAACAGGCAAGAGTTGGTGGATGAGGTGAAGGAGGTGGGGACCCTAGGGGGAAGTGACCATGTCCTCATAGAATTCCTTTTGAGATGGGGAGCCAAGGAAGCTTGTAGCCAGACGCGGATGTTGGATTTTCGTAGGGCAAACTTTAATAAACTCAGAGACATGATGAGTGCCATACCATGGACGAGAATGCTGGAAGGGAAGGGAGCATGTGAAGGGTGGGCGCTACTCAAACAGGAGCTATTGCATGCTCAATCAATGACTATCCCAGAAAGACGAAAACACTGCAGGAGCTCTAAGAAGCCTATTTGGATGAACAGAGAACTTCAAGAGGAACTAAGAAAGAAAAGGAAAATGTTCAGGAAATGGAGGGAAGGACAGAGCTCTAAAGAAGAGTACCTACAGGTTACTAGGCACTGTAGATCAATCATCAGAAAGGCCAAAGCTGAGAGTGAGCTAAGATTGGCCAGGGAAGCCCATTGTAACAAGAAAAGATTTTTCAGTTATGTGAGGATCAAACGTAAAGTAAAGGAGGCAATAGGCCCACTGTTGGGTGCGGATGGACAAACTCTAACGGAAGATGCAGAGAAAGCAGAAAGGCTTAGTGCCTATTTTACATCTGTTTTTTCCCACAGGTCAAAGTGTTTAGGCACATCTAGATATGGCCATAGCCAAAGGACAGTGTCTGGGTGGCAGGTTAACATGGATAGAGAGGTTGTCGAGTGGCATTTAGCTGCACTGGATGAGTTCAAATCCCCTGGTCCGGATGAAATGCACCCGAGAGTACTCAAAGAACTTTCCAGAGAACTTGCACAGCCCTTGTCCATCATCTTCGGAACCTCTTTAAGGACTGGAGATGTCCCGGAGGACTGGAAGAGAGCAAATGTTATTACGATCTTCAAAAAAGGGAGGAAGGATGACCCGGGAAACTACAGACCAGTGAGTCTGACCTCTGTTGTGGGGAAGATAATGGAGCAGATATTAAAGGGAGCGATCTGCAAACATCTGGAGGACAATTTGGTGATCCAAGGAAGTCAGCATGGATTTGTCTCCAACAGGTCCTGCCAGACCAACCTGGTTTCCTTTTTTGACCAAGTAACAGGTTTGCTAGATTGGGGAAATTCAGTTGATGTCATTTACTTGGATTTTAGTAAAGCTTTTGACAAGGTTCCCCATGATGTTCTGATGGATAAATTGAAGGACTGCAATATGGATTTTCAGATAGTCAGGTGGATAGGGAATTGGTTAGAGAACCGCACTCAAAGAGTTGTTGTCAATGGTGTTTCATCAGACTGGAGAGAGGTGAGTAGCGGGGTACCTCAGGGCTCGGTGCTCAGCCCGGTACTTTTTTAACATATTTATTAATGATCTAGATGAGGGGGTGGAGGGACTACTCATCAAGTTTGCAGATGGCACCAAATTGGGAGGACTGGCAAATACTCCAGAAGATAGAGACAGAGTTCAACGAGATCTGAACACAATGGAAAAATGGGCAAATGAGAACAAGATGCAATTTAATAAAGATAAGTGTAAAGTTCTGCATCTGGGTCAGAAAAATGAAAAGCATGCCTAATGGATGGGGGATACGCTTCTAGGTAACACTGTGTGTGAACGAGACCTTGGGGTACTTGTGGATTGTAAACTAAACATGAGCAGGCAGTGTGATGCAGCGGTAAAAAAGGCAAATGCCATTGTGGGCTGTATCAACAGAGGCATCACATCAAAATCACAAGATGTCATAGTCCCATTGTATACGGCACTGGTCAGACCACACATGGAGTACTGTGTGCAGTTCTGGAGGCCTCACTTCAAGAAGGACGTAGATAAAATTGAAAAGGTACAGAGGAGAGTGACGAAGATGATCTGGGGCCAATGGACCAAGCCCTATGAAGATAGGTTGAGGGACTTGGGAATGTTCAGCTTGGAGAAAAAGAGGTTGGGAGGGGACATGATAGCCCTCTTTAAGTGTTTGAAAGGTTGTCCCTTGGAGGAGGGCAGGATGCTGTTTCTGTTGGCTGCAGAGGAGAGGACACGCAGTAATGGGTTTAAACTTCAAGTACAACGATATAGGCTAGATATCAGGAAAAAGTTTTTCACAGTCAGAGTAGTTCAGCAGTGGAATAGGCTGCCTAAGGAGGTGGTGAGCTCCCCCTCTTTGGAAGTCTTGGATACACACTTTTCTTGGATGCTTTAGGATGCTTAGGGCTGATCCTGCGTTGAGCAGGGGGTTGGACTAGATGGCCTGTATGGCCCCTTCCAACTCTATGATTCTATGATTCTATGACTTAGAGCTCATTTTAATGCACATACATGTATGGTAATTGTATGTTTGGGGCGTATAGGGAAAAGAGTGTGAGCCTGGCACAGGACTGCCTTGGGAAGGGCAGTTTAGATGGAATTTTCCTGGTTGAATTGTAGAAAAGATTGCTTTGGACCAGCAAGTTTTGATTAATGTCTTGGTTTTCACCAAAGAAGGCTAAGCTTTGCTCTTGTTTGCGCAAACATAAAGTTACTTTCTTACTGAAGTCTGTTTGTGAGATTTATTTGGCCTAACAGATTTTGTGGCGACTCCGGCAGGACTTGCCTTTCTGACTGGGCGGCCCGCCACTGACTCAGTGGACTAGACTGGTGTGCACCCTGGGAGATTTCTCCTTTCCTACTCCATTGTTTCTTGGGACGGGGCCTCACCAGCAGATTGTTAGGTCCATTTTTAAAAAAAAAAATGGTATTGTAATCTTCGGTCTAAGACAAAGTGCAGAGGCCACGGGGATAGAAGGAAATTGAGTTGAGAAGAAAAAAAAGAGGAATGGATCGCCATGTGGCTGGGCCCAACCCCCTAACCCGAGAGGTGTGTTGCTTGCCAGGGGCGAAAATTAAAGACATTTCAGAACGGCTGCCCAAACTTCTCTGATCTACGGATCGCTACCCATTTGTGATGGTTTATGTGGGAATGAATGACATGTCCGTGAATACCATCGCTCCTATTAAAAAATACTATCAAGATCTGGGGAGGAAGCTCAAGCAAATGGGGGCACAAGTGGTATTCTCTTCAATCTTGCCTGTCAAGGGAAGAGGAATGCGTTGGGAGAGGAAGATAATGGAGGTAAATCAGTGGCTGCGTAGTTGGTGCCGGCAGGAGAGATTTGGTTTCTGGGACTGTGGGATAGGCTTTCTTGAGAAAGGCATACTAGCACCTGATGGACTGCACTTATCGAAGCTGGGGAAGAATGTGTTTGGCAGGAACCTGGGGAGATTCATCAGGAGAGCTTTAAACTGAAGCCACAAAGGGAAGGAGACGATCAACATAGGGAGTGTAAGGAAGGAGAACGATCGTGGGCAGCCCAACCGGGCAAGGCCAGCTCATAGGGAACCAAAGGTAAAAGGATTCAGATGCCTTTAGACAAACGCCCGAAGCATGGGCAATAAGAAGGAATCATAGACTCATAGAATCATAGAGTTGGAAGGGGCCATACAGGCCATCTAGTCCAACCCCCTGCTCAACGCAGGATTAGCCCTAAGCATCCTAAAGCACCCAAGAAAAGTGTGTATCCAACCTTTGCTTGAAGACTGCCAGTGAGGGGGAGCTCACCACCTCCTTAGGCAGCCTATTCCACTGCTGAACTAGAATGCTTATGGCTAGTCCTGCGTTGAGCAGGGGGTTGGACTAGATGGCCTGTATGGCCCCTTCCAACTCTATGATTCTATGATTCTATGATTCTTTAGAGCTCTGTCCTTCCCTCCATTTCCTGAACATTTTCCTTTTCTTCCTTAATTCCTCTTGAAGTTCTCTGTTCATCCAAATAGGCTTCTTAGAGCCCCTGCATTGTTTTCGTCTTTCTGGGATAGTCATTGATTGAGCATGCAATAGCTCCTGTTTGAGTAGCACCCACCCTTCACATGTTCCCTTCCCTTCCAGCATTCTCGTCCTTGGTATGACACTCATCATGTCTCTGAGTTTATTAACGTTTGCCCTATGAAAATCCAACATCCGCATCTGGCTACAAGCTTCCTTGGCTCCCCATCTCAAAAGGAATTCTATGAGGACATGGTCACTTCCCCCTAGGGTCCCCACCTCCTTCACCTCATCCACCACCTCTTGCCTGTTGGTCAGTATTAAGTCCAGTATGGCTGAACCTCTTGTGGGTTCAGCTACCATTTCATAAATGAAATTGTCAGCCAGGCAGGTCAGAAACTTGCATGACTGAGGACGCTTTGCAGAGTTTGTTTCCCAGCACACATCTGGGAAATTGAAGTCACCCATGATGACAAGGTCCTGCCGCTTGGATATTTTCTCAAGCTGCTCACAAAGTGCAGCATCCACATCCTCTCATTAGTCAGGTGGTCGGTAGCAGATACCAACCACCACACTGTTTGATTTCCCCTCGATTATTTTCACCCAGATGCTTTCCACTGTAGATATGCTCTCCTTCACTAGAATTTCCTGACAGGTAAGCCCTTTCCTCACATACAGTGCCATTCGTCCACCTCTTCGATCTATTCTGTTTTTTCTGAACAGTTCATATCCATCCACCATTACATTCCAGTCATGAGAATCATTCCACCAAGTTTCTGTGATGCCTACTAGATCATAAATTTCCATCAGCATGAGAGGTTCCAGCTCTTCCTGGGCTCAGACAACTAAGAGCACGTGGAGAGAGCTACTGGGGAGAGTTGCTGCTGACCAGGTGAGGCTATTGTGCTGCCTGGGTGAAGTGATTGCTGGGTAATTGTTGGGAGGATTAAAAAGGGCTGCTCCTCATCAGAGGCGCGAGGGCTCTTGGCCTGTGGCTCTTAGCCTGGGGTTCTTGGCCGAGCAATTAAAATCAGTAGATTATATCAGTAGATTATGTTTCCCTAGTACTTGCACTGCCTAGACATTACAATGGACCTCCAGGACACTCATCCCATCATCTGCAGTGAATGTGACATGATTGCCTAACTCCCAGAAGACATGATGGACTACAGCTGCCCCAATTGTAAACTGGTAAGACTTTTGGAGGAAAAGATTAGGGGATTAGAAAACAGAATTATTACTCTGACCCAAAGTAAGAAAGGGGAGGAGCTCATAGACCAGAGCCCTGCAACTCGGAATAAAGACAATACAACTAGTCCTGAAGAGGATAAGGAGATTGACCACAATAGGGAACCTCTGCAGACAGTTCGGGAAAAGACTCAACGGCGAAGAGCGAGACAGTTCTTGGGGCCTTTGGCGCTCCAGAATAGATTTCAGGCCCTTGCAGAGGAGGTGCAAGGGTCAATTAGGGAAGAGGTCCCAAAACAAAATCCAAGACCAAGGGTCCCAAAACAAAGTCTAAGACAAAGGCCACAGGGACAGAAGGAAATGGAGTTGAGAAGAAAAAAAAAAGGAGGGTACTGGTAATTGGAGACTCCCTGCTAAGAGGAATGGATCGCCATGTGGTTGGGCCCGACCCCCTAACCCGAGAGGTGTGTTGCTTGCCAGGGGCGAAAATTAAAGATGTTTCAGAATGGCTGCCCAAACTCCTCAAATCTACGGATCGCTACCCATTTGTGATGGTCCATGTGGGAACGAATGACATGTCCCTGAATACCATCGTTCCTATTAAATAAGACTATCAAGATCTGGGGAGGAAGCTCAAGCAAATGGGGGCACAAGTGGTATTCTCTTCAGTCTTGCCTGTCAAGGGAAGAGGAATGCGTTGGGAGAGGAAGATAATGGAGGTAAATCAGTGGCTGCGTAGTTGGTGCCGGCAGGAGTGATTTGGTTTCTGGGACTGTGGGATAGGCTTTCTTGAGGAAGGCATACTAGCACCTGATGGACTGCACTTATCGAAACTGGGGAAGAATGTGTTTGGCAGGAACCTGGGGAGATTCATCAGGAGAGCTTTAAACTAAAGCCACTAGGGGAAGGAGACGATCAACATAGGGAGTGTATGGAAGAAAAACGATCGGAGGCAGCCCAACCGGCAAGGCCAGCTCATAGGGAACCAAAAGTAAAAGGATTCAGATGTCTTTATACTAACGCCCGAAGCATGGGCAATAAAAAGGAAGAGCTGGAACTTCTCATGCTGATGGAAAGGTATGATCTAGTAGGCATCACAGAAACTTGGTGGAATGATTCTCATGACTCGTGTGCTGGAAAACAAACTCTGCAAAGCGTCCTCACTCATGCAACTTTCTGACCTGCCTGGCTGACAATTTCCTTTATCAAATGGTAGATGAACCCACAAGAAGTTCAGCCATACTGCATTTAATACTGACCAACAGGCAAGAGTGGGTGAATGGGGTGAAGGAAGTGGGGACCCTGGGGGGAAGTGACCATGTCCTCATAGATTTGCTTTTGAGATGGGGGGGGGGCAAGGAAGCTGGTAGCTAGACCCAGATGTTGGATTTTTGTAGGGCAAACTTTAATAAACTCAGAGACATGATGAGTGTCATACTATGGATGAGATTGCTGGAAGGGAAGGGAGCATGTGAAGGGTGGGTGCTACTCAAACAAGAGCTATTGCATGCTCAATCAATGACTATCCCAGAAAGAAGAAATACCGCAGGAGCTCTAAGAAGCCTATTTGGATGAACAGAGAACTTCAAGAGGAACTAAGAAAGAAAAGGGATATGTTCAGGAAATGGAGGGAAGGACAGAGCTCTAAAGAAGAGTACCTACAGGTTACTAGGCACTGTAGATCAATCATCAGAAAGGCCAAAGCTGAGAGTGAGGTAAGATTGGCCAGGGAAGCCCATTGTAACAAGAAAAGATTTTTCAGTTAGGTGAGGAGCAAATGTAAAGTAAAGAAGGCAATAGGCCCAGTGTTGGGTGCGAATGGACAAACTCTAACGGAAGATGCAGAGAAAGCAGAAAGGCTTAGTGCCTATTTTACATCTGTTTTTTCCCCACAGGTCAAAGTGTTTAAGCACATTTAGAGATGGATGTAGCCAAAGGATAGTGTCTGGGTGGCAGGTTAACATGGATAGAGAGGTTGTCGAGAGGCATTTAGCTGCACTGGATGAGTTCAAATCCCCTGGGCCGGATGAAATGCACCCAAGTGTGCTCAAAGAACTTTCCAGAGAACTTGCACAGCCCTTGTCCATCATCTTCAGGACCTCTTTAAAGGCTAGATATGACCCGGAAGCCTGGAAGAGAGCAAATGTTATTCCGATCTTCAAAAAAGTGAGGAAGGATGACCCGGGAAATTACAGACCAGTGAGTCTGACCAGTGAGTCTGGAGTACATATTATTATTATTATTATTATTATTATTATTATTATTATTATTATTATTATTATTATTATTATTATTTGATTTATTTCCCGCCACTCCCAAATGGCTCGTGGCGGGTTACAGTGTCTTAATAACCCCATTAAAACTCCCATTAAAAGACTTTAAAATGTCACAACATGGCGGCACAATAATAAGATCCCCTTCCTACCCCTCTTCCTAAAAAAGGGGGGGTGGAGAAGAAGGAGGTCAACGATGTTCAAGAAGAAGCCCGGGGGAGAGCAGTCGATGTACCCCAGCAGCCCCAGCCTCAACCATAGACCTGGCAGAAGAGCTCCATCTTGCAGTCCCTGCAGAACGTTGAAAGGTCCCTCAGGGCCCGCAGCTCTCCCGGGATCTCATTCCACCAGGTGGGGGCCAGGACCGAAAAGGCCCTGGCCCTGGTCGAGGCTAGGCGTGCTCCCCTAGGGCCGGGAACGACCAGAAGATTCTCACTCGCAGAGCGCAAAGCCCTGCGGGGGGCATAGGGCACTAGGCGGTCCCTCAGGTATGTGGGTCCCAGCCCGCGTAAAGCCTTAAAGGTTAGAACCAGAACCTTGAACCGGATACGGACAGCAATTGGTAACCAGTGCAGCTGCCTCAGCACAGGCTGGATGTGGGCCCTCCAAGGTGTGCCAGTGAGGACCCTAGCAGCTGCATTTTGTACTAGCTGGAGTTTCCGGATCAGAGACAGGGGTAGGCCCGCGTAGAGCGAGTTACAGAAATCTAATCTGGAGGTGACCGTTGCATGGATCACAGTGGCCAGGTGTTCAGGGGACAGGTAGGGTGCTAGTAGCTGAGCTTGGCGAAGATGGAAAAATGCCTGGCCGGCTACTTTCCTGACCTGCGCCTCTGTAGTCAGGGAGGCATCAATGGTCACACCCAAGTTTTTGGCCTGGGGCGCGATGGTAAGATGCGACCCTGCCAGAGTGGGTAAATGAGCTTCGTGTTCCTGCTCCCTACTTCCCAGCCACAGGACCTCTGTCTTGGAGGGGTTGAGTTTCAGGCCACTCTGCTCAAACCATTCTGTCACCACTTCCAAACATCTGGCGAATGGTTCCGGGGGAGAGTCTGGGTGGCCGTCCATGAGGAGATAGAGCTGGTTGTCGTCAGCGTACTGATGGCAGCCCAACCCAAAACTCCGTACCAGCTGGGCCAGAGGGTGCATGAAGATGTTAAATAGTGTGTGGGAGAGAACCGCGCCCTGTGGGACCCAACAAGGGAGTCCATAAGGGCGCAAGAGCTCATCCCCCACTGCAACCCTCTGGGTCCGGTTCTGGAGGAAGGAGCGTATCCAGCGCAAGGCGTACCGGCGAGGAGGTGGACCAATATCTCATGGTCCACGATGTCGAAAGCAGCCGACAGATCCAGAAGGACCAGCACGGCTGACCCGCCTCTATCCAGCTGGCGACGGAGATCATCCAGCAGGGCGACCAACACCGTCTCCACCCCGTGTCCAGGGCGGAAGCCAGACTGATATGGATCGAGTTCCGAAGTTTCATCCAAGAAAGCTAGGAGCTGGTCTGCCGCAGCCCTTTCCACCACCTTGCCCAGGAATGCTAGGTGCGACACCGGGCGGTATTTGGCAGGGTCCTGCGGGTCCAGCGTTGGTTTTTTCAGGAGAGGGCGAACCACCGCCTCCTTCAGCCGCTCGGGGAATTCCCCGGAACTCAGGGAAAGGTTGATAATATCCCTGAGTTGGCCTCCTATCCCCTCTCCGCTCCCCTTGAGAAGCCAAGAGGGACAGGGATCAAGGGGGCAGGTGATCGCCCTGACAGACCCCAGCAACTTGTCCACTTCGGAAGAAGAGAGCTGTCTGAAGCCATCAAGCCTCGCTGCCAAAGACAGCCAACAGGTCTCCAGTTCGTTTACTGTATTAATTGTGACAGGAAGGCCACGGCGAAGCGACAAGACTTTATCCGCAAAAAAGCTTGCTAATGCCTCGCAGCCAAGTGCCAATTGACTAATATTTTGGCGCCCCTGAAGGGCGGTGAGGGATATAACTACCCTAAATAATTGGGCCGGGCAAGAGCTTGCGGACACGATTTCCGTGGCGAAGAACTCTTGCTTCACCACTTTCACAGCCATCTCATACGCCCTCATAAGTGTGCGATAAGATGTTCTTGCAGCTTCGTCGCGAGTCTTCCGCCACACTCACTCTAGTCGTCTCACCTCCCTCTTCTTTTCCCGGAGCACCCCCGTGTACCAGGGGGCCCGTTTGAGTCGAGGGCAGAGAGAATGCTTAGGGGCAATCTCATCTATAGCGGCTGTCAGACGGGACTGCCACTCCTCTACTAACGCCGCCAGTGAGTTGCCAGGAGGCATCGGGTCCTGCAGAGCATTCCGGAAAACAATTGGATCAATGAGTCTACGCGGGCGGGCAAAAGTGCGCCCGCCGCCCAACTGGGGAGGGGGGTGGCATCCCAAGCCGGGCCCACAGGGCATAGTGGTCTGACCATGGCACAGCCAAAGCTGGCTCCAGAACCAGGATATGTTATTAATCGACCTTGCATTGTACAGGACCAAGATCGGACCCTCCCTAGCCTCCACCCTCACAGCCCTGGGGATGGGATGGAGGTTAGAAGGGGATCGAGCACACCCAGGGCGCCGGCCGTGTCTCCACTGCCAGGTCCTATGCGGGACAGCAGTGCTCCCACCCCTTCTCTTGTCCAACCTCCTCCCCCAGCCATAGCGCCCCTGGCCCATGATTGTTTGGATCCCGGCCCCAGCATCTGCCATCTCTCCCAGGCGACCCTGCCTCTCCATGTGCCCCCCTCGAGAGAGGACGTCAATCCTAACTCCTATGCTAAGTCCCGCCTCCTCCCCAACTGCACTAACCCTCCCTAACCCTCCTGACCCCACTGTCACCACCCTCCCCCCTCCCCCACCCTAATCTAACACCTGGAGAGGTGGGCAGCACCGTGGGGTGAGATCCCGCCTATCTCAGGGGTTCTCTCTGCCCCCCAGCTCGTCCCCACCTAATTCAGCTGAACCTAGCTCCCAATTATCATTCCTCTCTCAATGATGGTCACTAATACCTTCCTATCACCTCAGGAGAGGTCCTAGGCCACAGCAGCAAGAAAAGAGCAAAAAATATTTGAGATGAAATTCAGACTTCTGCCACCAGATGGTGCAAAGGAGGCGAGCACTAAAACTCAGAATCCCTGCTCTGTCCAATATCTCAGTCACCACTGGGTGGCGCCCAAGAGACACGATTATCCACTCCTCCAGTTTTGACTGAGTTCTTAAAGCAGCAGTACCACAGTCCTCCTCGTCCTCATGGTTACCATCCAACTGGGGAAGGAACCGCCCGGGACTCCAGCAATCGAACCGCTCGCAGAGGGGCTGGCCCAAGTGGCCTCTCACTGTCCGCGGAATGAACCTCTGCCACAGCCACCGGACTCCAGCCCCAAGCGTTTGCCACAGCCGTGATTTTTCAGCCCTACCAGCAAGCTTCAGCCTCGGGCACGGGTAGGGGAATGATTCTGTTGCTGTGCCGCCAACTTCAACCTGGTAGGTGATCGATCTTCTGCCCCTCCTCACCCTGAGCCAGGCGGGGGGGGGGACCCACTGGGGAGCGCTGGGTCTGAAGCACGCTGAAAAACGCTGAGACACAGAGGAGGAGGAGGCAATCCAAAGGGGGGGGCATAGGAACTCCCGCAGGGACCCTCGGCATTGGGGCCCCTGCCGCGGCCTGCTCCAATGCACCTCCCGGCTCACATTGGTCTCCTTCCCCCTGCAGTGTTGACTCTCGCCGGGGAGGCATCCAACGCAAGTCCAGAGCTGGAACTGGCGCGTGCGGCCGCCACAGCCCTTCTCCTTCAGGTCCCTTTTTCTTCCATTCTGCTGCCGATAAGCATCAGACTGCTCTCCCAAGAGAGGGGGGAAGGAAAAAACTAACCCCCAACCCCCAAAAACAGCAAGGGGGAGAACGCTCCATAAGCCAGGAGCGCTCATAGTCCAATGACCAGGCGGAGCTCTAAGCCCCGGCGTCTGGCTGAGCTGCCATCTTTTACAAATATATTAAAGGGAGCGATCTGCAAACACCTGGAGGACAATTTGGTGATCCAAGGAAGTCAGCATGGATTTGTCTCCAACAGGTCCTGTCAGACCAACCTAGTTTCCTTTTTTGAGAAGTAACAGGTTTGCTGGATTGTGGAAATTCGGTTTATGTCGTTTACTTGGATTTTAGTAAAGCTTTTGATAAGGTTCCCCATAATGTTCCGATGGATAAGTTGAAGGACTGCAATCTGGATGTTCAGATAGTTAGGTGGATAGTGAATTGGTTAGAGAACCGCACTCAAAGAGTTGTTGTCAATGGTGTTTCATCAGACTGGAAGGAGGTGGGTAGTGGGGTACCTCAGGGCTCGGTGCTCGGCCCGGTACTTTTCAACATTTTTTTTGTCATTTTTTTTTATTTTCATAAAGATAGAAATATAGAAACTAGATAGTATAAGTTGATAATACAAAGAACAGTAAAATATAGTCTTCATTTGTTATACTTAAAACTCACTCCATTAGGTGTCTCCTTTTAGTTAAGCTTTAAGTTTAGGCTGGGAGATATATTTAATAATACAGATTCATCTTACTTAGGAGATCTAAGACCCCACGTTAACTACTTGACACAGTCAAAGAGCCATCCTAAAAGATATTCAACACCATCTTTTCAAATTTGAATTAAATGCTTAATATTGAACATTTTTTGTAGAACAAATCATTGCTTTCAATCATTGCTTCTCCTTTCCCTTAATACAGATTCAGCTTACATAGGAAATCTAAGGCCCCACGTTAATTACACAATGGTATAAACTTTTACCCAAAACTTATAAGCCTTTTCACATTTCCACCACATTTAGAAAAAGAAGCCTACTTTGTTACCACATTTCCAACATTTGTTAACATAGTTTTTAGTAATTTTAACCGTCACTTTTAGTGTCACATGCTTCTATAAAACATTTTATACTTGACACAGTCTAAGAGCCGTCCTGTCAGATATTCAACACCATATTTTCAGATTTGAATTAAATGCTTAACATTGAACATTTTTTGCGGAACAGTATGAACTTTGGCCCTATAATAATTAATAAAGAAGAAAGAAAGGGGGGGAAAAAAACATTTTATCATGACATTTCCAGCACTTACGATTATATTGCCTTAAAAGTATACAGAAGAAAAATAAAGAAAGGATTTCAGACATTGCTTCTCCTTTCCCTTCCCCGGTCTTCTTAAGGGGGTCTCATATCGAGGCTTGCTGCATCTTGTTGTTCCCGTAGACTTACATTCTGTCCAGTTAGCTTTTGATAAGGTTCCCCATAATGTTCCGATGGATAAGTTGAAGGACTGCAATCTGGATTTTCAGATAGTTAGGTGGATAGTGAATTGGTTAGAGAACCGCACTCAAAGAGTTGTTGTCAATGGTGTTTCATCAGACTTGAGGGAGGTGAGTAGCGGGGTACCTCAGGGCTCAGTGCTCGGCCCGGTACTTTTTATCATATTTATTAATGATCTAGATGAGGGAGTGGAGGGACTACTCATCAAGTTTGCAGGTGATACCAAATTGGGAGGACTGGCAAATATTCCGGAAGATAGAGACAGAGTTCAACAAGATCTGAACACAATGGAAAAATGGGCAAATGAGAACAAGATACAATTTAATAAAGATAAGTGTAAAGTTCTGCATCTGGGTCAGAAAAATGAAAAGCATGCCTACTAGATGGGGGATACGCTTCTAGGTAACACTGTGTGTGAACGAGACATTGGGGTACTTGTGGATTGTAAACTAAACATGAGCAGGCAGTGTGATACAGAGGTAAAAAAGGCGAATGCCATTTTGGGCTGTATCAACAGGGGCATCACATCAAAATCACAAGATGTCATAGTCCCATTGTATACGGCACTGGTCAGACCACACCTGGAGTACTGTGTGCAGTTCTGGAGGCCTCACTTCAAGAAGGACGTCGATAAAATTGAAAGGGTACAGAGGAGAGCGACGAAGATGATCTGAGGCCAAGGGACCAAGCCCTATGAAGATAAGTTGAGGGACTTGGGAATGTTCAGCCTGGAGCAAAGGAGGTTGAGAGGGGAAATGATAGCCCTCTTTAAGTATTTGAAAGGTGGTCACTTGGAGGAGGGCAGGATGCTGTTTCTGTTGGCTGCAGAGGAGAGGACATGCAGTAATGGGTTTAAACTACAAGTACAACAATATAGGCAATATATCAGGAAAATATATCAGGATATATATAACAATATAACAGGAAAAATATTTTCACAGTGAGAGTAGTTCAGCAGTGGAATAGACTGCCTAAGGAGGTGGTGAGCGCCCCCTCACTGGCAGTCTTCAAGCAAAGGTTGGATACACACTTTTCTTGGATGCTTTAGGATGCTTAGGGCTAATCCTGCGTTGAGCAGGGGGTTGGACTAGATAGCCTGTATGGCCCCTTCCAACTCTATGATTCTATGATTCTATGGAAGTAGAATGACGTCTGAGAAGTGGGACCCGTAAAGCCTTCCTGTAGACGTTCTTGGAACCAAGTGTGAGCTTGATAGAGAACTGAGGTTGAGGGGAAGGTCCTGCTTGAGGTACCATGGGAGGTCAGAAATCTAAAATTCCTGCCGGGGGTCCATTGGTATATATGGTTAAATATTGGGGGGATAATCCGGATTATATAGTGGATCAGTTGGTCCACTATTCCACTTTTATTTGGCCACAGTATGAATTAGATAATGGTGAAAGGTGGCCTCAGTTTGGAACATATGCTCTTAATTATACAAGACATGTTCAATTTGTTTCATAGGACAGGAAAATGAAAGAAAATGTGTATTTGGAATAGTGGTTCTATATGATGCAAAAGAGGCCTGGCAAAGTGCTTAAAAATCTGGGGGGGGGGGGGAGCAAAAATAATGGATAGACAAAATGTTAAGCCTTTAAAAGAAGCAAGGAAAGAAATAGAGGCTGCATTAACCCGGATACCTCATAATGCTATTTTAGCTAGTAATCTGCAGAATCTTTTTTCTGGTGCCACTCCCTGTTCAGGATCTGTTCAGGACAATAATCCTTATCCATGGTTCCTCTGTATTTTGGAAACTGGCCCTGGGGTGGAGCGGGTCTGGGGTGTCTGAGTTCTAATCCTGCCCTTACAGCTCCCGCTCTACCTGACTGGCCACTCACCTCCCCAGCAGCCTGGCCACAGACATGACAGGTTGCCAATGCACACACTTCTCCATCACTCCATCCGGCCACTCACGGCAGTGAGCAGGATCCACTGCGACTGCTGCTAATGGCCCGCCACCCTACCAATGGAGCTGCCACCACTGACAATGGCAAGGAGCCACTGGGTAGCAAGAAATGCCACTCTCACTTGCTGGGCCCTCAGCCAGAGCCTGCCAGCAGGCCCCTTAACTGCCCCAGTAATGCACGGCCAACATAGAGCCAACACCTACTGCTACACGGCAGTGTTGTTACGCCAAATGCATGTCTGTACGGACACGTGTTTAAATTAATTATAGGGGAAGAACCTATACTAGGGGTTGATTAGAAGTGATATCTACCTGTCTTCTGAGTGGAGCAGAGTTTCGGAGGTCCAGGGAAGCAATTTGGGGCTATGGACGAAGGACCAAGATGAGCGTCGGACAGAGTTTCTGTAGCCTGGAAACTGACTGCATTTTTGGCTGTGGGAGCCCAATATTTAAAGGAAATTTGTGGCCTGAGGTTACAGCGGGGTTACCTTACCTTGTCCAGGGCTTGGACAAAGAGTTTGATGGCTGGGGCCGGGTCCCAACAAAGGAATGGGTTGCTGAGAGGAAGAAACTAGCTGCTGGGAATATGGAGAAATATTTCCTGTTTAGAAGGGCTGATGGCCCATTTCTGGCAAATCCTGGATGATTGCTTGTGCCTGGGGATAGTGGTAAGGGAAAAGACAAAGACCAAATCTTGGATTAGATTTGGTGTTGAAAGAGAGTGGCCAGTTCCCTTTACAAGACAATGTGCTTGGCTGGCTGGAGAGGAGTTTTGGGTGGGGTGACTTTGTCTCTCTGTACTTGCCAGGTGTGCTGACAAACTCCTCTTTTGTTTGCAACAAGTAGGTTGGGGGAAGCCTAACTCCAAGTCCTGCTTCAGAGCAAGAAGTGGGTTTTAGTTGCTTTCCCATTATGCTTTGCAAGGCTTGACCTGGTTTTTCTCTCTCTGGTGCCAGGGTCTGCGCAGGAGTGTCAGGAAGGGTTGACACGGATGTGCCAGCCTTTGATGGAGGGGTGGCAGCCCACATAACAATCCTCCCCTTCATTTGGGAATTACAAAGAGTGGAACTCTTTGGAACATTCACAAATGACCAAAACACATGTAAGCAAAGATAAAATGTCCACAAAAGAAAATAGTCAGAAAGACTTTTGGGAGGGTGATGTAGGTTTCCAGTTCTTGCCACTAGAAAAACTTCCTACTCTATCAAAGCCAAATTAAAAGCAAAAATAGTATTTGGAGCTAGGGGCTGGTCCCTTTTAGGTGACTGTGGAGATATGCTGGCAAAGTGAAAACTGAATCTTTTTCCTTTTGACAGGTGTGGGCAGTTATTTCTAACATGTGGGCAGCAATCTACCCTACAAATACTATCTATAATAAAACATTATTCTAAATATCATTAATTAAAATTACATTCAAATGCTTAAATCCTATGGGGAAATACACATAACACATCAATAAAACAATATAATAACAGTAAATGAAATAAAATACATAACTCTCATGGAGGGAAAGAGGTTAGGTGTCTTTCCCTTTAGGTCAAATATCCAATCCGGTAGTTTCTAGCAGCTGCAATTGCTTTGCTGCTAGTCAGTCCAGTCCATGTGTAGGCTAGAGTCAAAATTTTTCCAATCAAAGATGAATTTTTATTCCATCACCATCTTGAGTTGGTAGACAGGAAGGGCAGCTGTAGGTGATGCAGGTCCACAGCTATGCAAGAAAAATGCAGTGGAACGGAGGGATCCTGTCCATGCTGGTGAAAGGCAGAAAAGAGTTCAAAGCAGAGTCCATAGTCCTTGGGGCTGCAGGAGGTGTCTTCCCGGAATACCCAGGCAGGGGGAAGCAGGAAGCATAATAGTTCTAAGCCAACTCCAGGTCAGGAGGTGAATTTCAGTAGCAGCCAGTAGAGGGCGCAGAGTAGACCAAGGGTCCATTATGGGTACGAGGCAATCAGGTACAGTCTGCTGAATTGTCCCTTTGCAAGAGAGGCAGAAATGGGGAATGACCAGGGTGATCTGGCAGATGAGGATGATGATGGGGTGCACCTTGAGGTTGAGGGCACCGGTAGCATTGCTTGACCGTCTTAGGAGAGATTCCCACCACTGGTGATGTCCCAAGTTTAGCCACTTGGTGGCTAAAGTGGAGATCTGGTTACCGTTATGAGTGGCGATCAGGATGGCAGCATCTCCAGCTGCTTTCACTGCTTCCAGGGTTTTCTAAAGAGCAGGATGCCTGAGGAGGTTGTGGAGGGGTTCTGTAACAGGTCCCAGGACGACAGGAGAGATATGGGAGCTCTTGCTTCGTCTAGAGGAGAGCGGTGTAAGTGAAGACTCATTCATGGATTGAGTACATTTTACAGAAACAGTGATTAAATAATGTTGCCATGGGCTGGATCCGGTGATAACCAATGGCCGAATTATGCTCTTGGGCCATGTCCAAAAGAGCATTTTTCCTGATCAATTTTTGGTGGGGGCAAGGCACAGGTGATGTGCCTCTAAGGCTTCACTGTCACAGATGAGGCCTTATTTCTCCCTGCATTGGCAACCTTGGACATTGACTGTCTGCCAACCCATAGAAGAGAGATCCTAGCCCAGTGGCTAACATAGAGGATGTCTCCGGCCTGAGTCCAAGAAGAACTACAGGGTGAATTTGGAAAAATTCCGGTGGAACTACTGTCGCCACGAATAGGCGGAGCAATCCCGGCTCGATCTTGACCTGCAAGAGAGCCTACCAATCAGATAGGGCAGCTTCATTCAGCATGAGGGTTGCCATCATGAACTGCTTTACTTAATGTGGCC
This sequence comes from Paroedura picta, assembly GCF_049243985.1. Taxonomy (NCBI): domain Eukaryota; kingdom Metazoa; phylum Chordata; class Lepidosauria; order Squamata; family Gekkonidae; genus Paroedura; species Paroedura picta. Next base: position 74,933,163 of record NC_135371.1, on the reverse strand, counting down.
CTCAGATTTAGGTCTGATTAGTTCCGTGACTAGGGCCAAATTAATAGAGTGAGCCTGCGCATATGCGAGTGCCAGGGAAACGTTCGCTCATTGAGTTCATGGAGTGCTGTACTTCTATAACAATCTCCAGAGGATTTTGGACTGGTTTGGCCAGTCAAGAGGTGGCATCAGTTGCTACTGCCAGTTTATTTGTCAGAACTTCAGTTTTTGCTTCATTGATCAGGGAAGCACCCATGCCAATTGGGGCTAACCAGATGGATACATTTATTTAGCTGGGTAAGGTATTCTCCCCCCCTCGCGTCTGAGAGCAGGCAAGGTCTTTGTCCCTATTTCCCTTTTCCCTGGATCAAACTGGATGAAGATTTCTCCTACACCTTCCAAAGCAGGCTCTCCTGAATTGCTCAGTGAGAGTTGTTTGACCACAACTGTTGTGGTGGGGGCTGGAGATTTGACCTCTGGGGGCTCTTCAGTGGCGCAATCCTCCTGGGGATTGGCTGATTGTCCCTTCCATTCCTTGAACTGGACACAATGGAAATACTTCAACCAGATGCTCCCATTCTTAGGCAGAGCAACCTGGTACCCTTAAAGGGAAAGACTGTTCCTGTGCATAGGCAGAGGGTCTTTATTGGCTGGATGATAAGCTAGATTTTCATTCAAAGCAAAATAAAATGACAAAAAGAAAATGTTCTAATTGCCAATTAAAAATAAAAAGACAAAATGTAAAAGGGAAGAAAAATCTGTAAAGGACGCATTTCCCGAAGAAGAAGAAGAAGAAGAAGAAGAAGAAGAAGAAGAAGAAGAAGAAGAAGAAGAAGAAGAAGAAGAAGAAGAAGAAGAAGAAGAAGAAGAAGAGTTGGTTCTTATATGCCGTGATCTGTGACTTCCCCCCCTTGCTTCCCTGAGGTGGTGGTCAGTCTTTAAAGAAACAAAACTTCTTCCCTTCCTGATCTGAGAAGAAAGAATACTTTCTGTGCTGTTAAAGTTCCTTAGTTATGTAGATTATTTGCCTGGATGGGGGAGAGCAAGGCATGAGTCATAGGGCTGAGTGCCTGGGAAGGCAGTTAGACAAAGAGAGTTCTGTTTTAAGATTGCAAAATAGTGGTTGTTTCAGTGTGACTGCAGCTATCAGTGGAGGCTCTATCAATTGTAGCCAGATTTAAAATTTGAAAATTTAAAAAGTAAAAATGGAAGCACACATGTTAAACAATTATTTTTCTCAGCTCAGTGGCCCTGGAACTATTTTGGAAATTGACAGATTAAGCTGATTATATCATTTAATTGGAAATCTGTTAACTTTGCTTGCAACATTAACTGGGAGGAGGGAAGCTAAGAGTAAATTGAAAAACAATGTTGTCCTTGCAACAAATTCTTCCCTGTTAAAATAATTGTTGTCAACTTGGAGGGGTGACAGCCCACATAACAGTGTGGCCGTATTGCCATGCCACACGCCAGGACCTTACGCTGCCATGCACATGCTACGACCTCCCAACCCCAACCCCACGCCCAGGAACATGCGCTGCTGGAGCCACACTGCACTAAAAGGTAGGTAGCTCACCAACACTTGCCACCATGAGCATGCTGTACCCACAAGCACCGCCACCCCCTCGCCTGGCCCTCTGCCACATGAGCAGATCCTGATGGCCCATGCCGCCCTCCTATCTCCATGCCGAACTCTGTGCCGCCCCATACCACCATCGGTGGCTGGGGGGGAGGGGTGCCCACTGGGAAGCTTCTCTGCACCTCCATGGGCTTCCCCCCTATGCCTTCCTGCTACTAGCACCTGCTGAATTTCTCAGTGCAATGGGCTTAAGTGCTAGTATGTAATAAGACTTCAACAATAAATGTTTATTATCTGTACCATAAATAAAGCTGGATATAGATGGTAGGAAGAGTTGAGACTCATTGCATACCTGCTTGATCCCCTGAGGAGTCACTCTCCCTGGAGCACCAATCAGGCAGGGGATGGCCCACATCTAACTGCCTCCACCTCCATAAATGGGCCTTGGGGAGGTTACTTGCCTCCCCAGAGGACCAGTCAGGTAGGGGAGACGTGTCCATGACTGCCTCTCCCTCTGCCTTCCAGCCACACAAATAGGGAGCAGTCAGATAAGGCAGCCCCAGCCCCAGCAACCCTGCCACGACTTTGCTGGGCCTTAGCAGGGCCGTCCGGGAGGGTGGGTGTAGAGGGAGGCAAGAGCACACACACAAGCTCACCCCTGCCCCTGCCTAGCCTTGTTGGGCTTCCTGGGTGGGTAGGGGGAGGCCCACCAGAGTTTGCCCCCACCCAGACCAGCATCACCCTGATCCTCCCATGTCCCTACCTAGCCTCGCCAAAGCCTGAGTTGAGGCCTTAGTGTGGTGGAGCTGGCCAGGTGGGTGGTGGGAGAGGCAGGGAGTGCTCACCCTCACCCTGACTAGCCTTGCAGAGGCCTGGCAAGGCCTTGGCAAGGCTGGGTGGCTGGGGGGTGGGGGAGGTCAGAAGCATACACCAGAGCATTTCTCCACCCCAACAAGGCTTGCTGCAGCCTGACCAGGCCTTGGTGGGGCTGCCCACTCGCCCCTATCCCGACCAGCCTTGCTGACATCTGGCAAGACCTCAGCAGAGCTGCCTGGGTAGGGGATGGGGGGGCAGAGCACAAGCTGGAGCTTGCCTCTACCCTGACCAGCCTCTCCATAGCCTGGCGAGACCTCAGTGGGCCTGTGGGGGGAGGTGCGTTGGATGCTAGAGCCCATTTTATTTTTTATACAACAGGCTTTTCTGCTAGTAAAGCATAATGAATGACTGAGAAGGCAGTAATAATTGTTTCACCACTAATTACATTTCCAGACTACTTAAAGAATTGGAGCATCTTGAAATGATGCAACAGCCATGGATCATTATTTTCATGTAAAATACATTCAGTGCAAGACATGCAATTGTCAGGATTGTAGAATCTCTGCCATAAATTAGCCTGAGTTCCTTCATGTCAGTTATATTGCTTGGCGCCTGGTTGCCCCAGGTCCTGTACTCTTGCTAACCATAAAAGTGAATAATTTGTTTTTGTAACCTTATCACATGTTGTGGCCTCTTGGCTGAGCTGGGTTTGTTATCACCTAGTCAAGGCTATGAGAATGTATTCCTGTTTTAATTACACATGTGTCTTTTCTCTTGCTCCCCTCCCTTGGGAACTGTCAAGTTTTGAGCGGGAGAATTGTATTGATAAGCTGAAGCAAATCTGTACTCTAGTCAGATTTGACTTCTCAGTCCTTAGCGTGTAGTACTTTCCAATAAAGCTTTCTTTAATTAAGAAGCCTGTTGTGAGTTCTCTTCATGTTTGACATTAAGTCAAATCTCACAACCCCCTTTCGCCTGCCAACATGCAGGACGAAGGAAATACCTATACTGAGCAGGGAGAGGGCCTGGATTGGGACCTCTCCCAAAGCGATGGAGCCGGTGTGGGTCCGTACAGCTCGGGCATGATCAGAGCCTTGGGAGAGGCAACTCTGGGTCATGCTGAGTTCCTGGAAAAGCACATCACCGAACGCAGGCGTTTGTCGAAATACGACCACCTGACGGGGGATGAGCAGTGGCCGGATCAACTGGGGATGCCCAGCTACGGGTCGGAGCCCGCCGGTGAGGTGCGTGATTTGCAGCACAAATTGGACAAGGTGACCAATTGGCTACAGGATCTCTCGGGCCGGTTGGATCCGGAAGAGCAACGTGAGACCCGGCGCCTGCTGCAAGAGCTGCACGGAGGCTCCCGCGAACCCAGCGGTCGGAGGCTGGGGGATCTTCCCACCCTGCGGGAACGCGAGGAGGCGGCGATGCAGGCGGCAGCCGAGGCTGAAGCCGCCGCCTTGGCGAGAGCGCGGCGGGAGGAAGAAGAAGCCGGCCTCGATGGTGCGGGGCTGGTGGCGGCGGTGAAGCCGCTGAAGGAGCCGGGGCGGCGGACGGAGCGGCGGCGGACGGAGCGGCGGCGGACGTGGACGGAGCAGAGGCGGCGGCGCAAGCAGCGGCGGCGGCGGCGCGAGCAGCGGCGGCGGCACGAGCAGCGGCGGCGGCGCGAGCAGCAGCAGGAGCAGATCGAGGCTTGGGCCGTGGAGTGAGGGTCCCGATGGATGGATTGGGGACCGGGACGACTACCTCCCCATCTCCGGGGAGTGGAAATGCGGAGCACCTACAAGTTCAAAGCTAAATTCTCGGGGGACCCATCAACCTTCCCTTCGTTCCTGGTGCATCTCCAAGCCTACATGATGGACATGGGATTTACCTTCAACGATGATGCCGAGCGCGTGCGTTTCATGGGAGAATGCCTGGAAGGGAAGGCAGCAAAATGGTTCATGGACCTGTACCGTTACAACCCAAGAGCCGTCCGTAATTACAATCACTTCCTGAGAACCATGCGCCAGATGTACGTGGAACCGTTCGAGAAGGAGACGGCGGAGAAGAAACTCAAATCCCTGAAGCAAGGGAAGCTGACCGTGGCCGAATATGCCAGGGAATTCAAGGAGCTGTCCTCAGCTGTGCCGGATTGGACCGAGCCACAACGAGTGCACGCGTTCGTGGGGGGCCTCTCCGGGGACTTGTCCAGCAAGTGCCTCCTTTTAGAAGACCCCCTCACGGTGGCAGGTTGGGTCCAACTGGCAGGAGAGATGGAGAGCCGCCTGGAAAGGGCGGCCGAATATCAAGGAGTTGCCGGCAAGGCAGGGGCGAAGACCTCTACCCCCGTGAAAGCCAAGCCAAAGGCGAAACTGGAACCGAGCGAGCGCACTCGGCGCATGGAGAAGGGATTGTGCTTGGGTTGTGGTCAGGCTGGCCACTTCCTCGCGCAATGCCCATCCAAGACGTTGCCCAGCGCCAAGTCGACGGGAGGGACCCCGACCAAAGCGTCCCCTGCCAAGAAAACGGTCCCGAAGAAAAGTGCCAAGTCTCTGCTGGTTCCAGCTGGAGCCGCGACGGTGGTGGAGGAATCGGAGGAGGGCAGCGGCCAGGACGGAGAGGATCAATCGGAGGAGCAGTCGGGAAACGAAGACGGTCTGCTGTAAAGGCGCCCCGCCAGCAGACCTCCGGCAGGGGCAAACGAGTGGTGAGTGATTCCCCCCTGATACTTTTGCCTGCAACCCTCACGGAGCCCCAGTCAGGACGGAAAGTGGGGGTTCGTTGCATTGTGGACTCAGGGTGTACCCAGACCCTAGTAAGCCCAGCGCTAGCCGAGACTTTGGGGGTGGGCAAGGTGCCGTTGGGTGAGCCCCTACCTATTACCCAACTGGATGGAAAATGCGCTCCAGGGGGGGGAAGCTACAGTAAAGACGCTCCCCATGGATTTGGATGTTGAGAAACATTGGGAGCAGATTCAACCCCTGGTAGCGCCCCACTCCGCGTTCCCGTGTGTTCTGGGGTTGGATTGGTTGAGGGAGCATGATCCCACGGTGAAGTGGAAAAAGGGAACGGTGAAGTTTTCCTCGCCCAATTGCAAGCGGCATGTACGGCCCCCGCTCGCTCAAAACGACCGGGCCGTGGCCGCGATGGGGTCCGCCAGGGGGGGCGGCCATCCCACAGGAGTATCAAGACTTTGCAGATGTGTTCGCAGAGGCCGAATGCGATCAACTTCCCCCCCACCATAAAACTGACTGTGCCATTGAGTTAAAGAAAGGGGAGCCCCTCCCCAAAGCCAAACTTTATTCGATGAGCCCGAGGGAGATGAAAGAACTCAGGGAGTTCCTGGACAAAAACCTAGCCCGGGGATTTATCAGACCGGCGACTTCGCCCTTGGCGGCCCCGGTCCTTTTCATGAAAAAGAAAGACGGGTCTTTGCGCCTCTGCACGGACTACAGAGGGCTGAACGCTGTGTCCACTTGTAATGCCTACCCGCTGCCTTTGATTAAGGACTTGTTGGGTCATTTGGGGAAGGCTCGGATTTTTACAAAACTGGACTTGAGGGAAGCCTATTACCGGGTCCGAATAAAGAAGGGGCATGAATATTTGACTGCTTTTAACACCCCCTTGGGCCAATTTGAGTACACTGTCATGCCGTTCGGCCTCGCCGGCGCTCCAGGCGTGTTCATGAACATGATAAATGAAATTATGCATGATTTGTTGTATCAGGGGGTGTTGGTGTACATTGATGATATTTTAGTGTACTCTGAGGATGTGGGCAAGCACGCCAAATTAGTCCGCGAAGTGCTCCGCCGACTGCGGAAGCACCATTTGTTTGCCAAACTTTCAAAGTGTGAATTCCATCGGGATGCGGTGGAATTTCTGGGGTTCAGGGTCTCTCAAGCAGGGGTCGAAATGGACCCGGGCAAGGTGTGCGACTTGTTGGCCTGGGAACCACCCCGGACACGACGGCAACTCCAAAGTTTCTTAGGATTTGCAAACTTTTACAGAACATTTATCCCTTGTTTTGCCAAGGTGGCATTGCCTCTCACTGACTTGTTAAAAACAAAGGAGGGGGGGAAAGCGGCCAGTCGACCAGGCGCCCCACTCCAGTGGACCCCCCGGTGTCAGGAAGCTTTCGAGAATCTGAAGCTCCTGTTTACATCTGAGCCGGTGTTGGCCCATGCTGACCCAGCTAAGCAATTCACCGTGCAAGTAGATTCTTCGGATGTGGCAATGGGGGCCGTGATCCTACAAGAGGGGGAGGATGGAAAGTTACACCCATTAGCTTATTTGTCTAAGAAGTTTTCCGGGGCAGAACGCAACTGGGCAATTTGGGGAAAAGAGGCTGCGGCTGTAAAGTTGGCCCTGGCTACTTGGAGACATTGGCTGGAAGGGTCCGCCGTCCCGTTTGTGGTTTGGACAGACCATAAAAACCTCCAAGCACTCAAGCAGCCCCGCTCGCTCTCTGCCAAGCAAATGCGGTGGGCGGAGTTTTTCTCTAGGTTCAACTTTACTCTCAAACATCTGCCAGGCAAAATGAACTTTTTGGCGGACGCTCTATCCCGCTTGCCCCAGTACAACAGCAAGTGCGACCCATTGGTGGACACCGTTTTCACTCCCGCCCAACTGGGAATGGCCGCCGTGACGCGCAGCCAAACGAGAAAGGGAAACTCGATTCCTGGTGGGTGGGTTCAAAAGGAGGTGTTACTGGACTCTGAGTTTGCTTCCCTCCGCCCCGAGCTAAGCGACAAGGGGGGGCCTGTTTTTTAAGGGGGAGCGTCTCTACGTCCCAGCGGCAGCGCGCGGGGATGTTTTAAAACTTTGCCATGATGCAAAAACCGCAGGACATTTTGGTTTTGTGAAAACTCTGCACCTGGTCAGGAGACATTATTGGTGGCCGACATTGCGGTCCGATGTGGAGAAGTACGTGCAGGGTCGCCCCACCTGTCTGGTTTCCAAACCCTCTGGTGGGAAGAGCCGGGGGTTGCTGCAGCCCCTGCCCACTCCCTCCCGGCCTTGGTCTGATGTCACCATGGATTTTATCACGGACTTGCCTCCCAGCCAGGGCAAGTCAGTAGTCTGGGTGGTGGTAGACGCATTTTCCAAGCAAGCCCATTTAATTCCTTGTTCTGGCTTGCCCTCAGCGGCCAAACTGGCCTCCATGTTTGTGACCCACATAATCCGCCTACATGGGATCCCGAAGCGCCTGCTCACGGATCGGGACCCCCAGTTCGTTGCCAAGTTCTGGCGGGAGCTCCTGAAGTTGTTGGGGGTGGAGCAAGCCCTGACATCTGGCTACCACCCCGAATCCAACGGTCAGACTGAAAGGGTGAACCAAATTCTTGAACAGTACCTGCGCTGTTTTATTAACCACCAACAAAACGACTGGGTTGCCCTCTTGCCTCTTGCTGAGTTCGCCTATAACAATGGGGTGCATGCCTCCACGGGAGTGTCACCTTTTAAAGTGGTGTACGGGACAGACTTAGAGGCTGCACCCACCTGGGATCTAAGCTCCACCGAGGTCCCTGAAGTCACCAAGTGGGCTGCAACGATCAGGGATGGTTGGCCTGACATTGTCTCTAGCCTCAAGGAGGCAAAGCAGGCTTATAAAACACAGGCAGATAAAAAACGTGCACCAGCTCCCGCGTGGAAAGTAGGTGATCTTGCTTACCTGTCCACCAAGAATCTGCGCTGTCAGCAGAAGTCAAAAAAGTTGGGTCCTAAATTTGTGGGACCTTTTCCAATTGTGAAACTTATCAATGCTGTAACTGTAGAATTATGCTTGCCTAAAACTTACAGGAATGTACATCCGGTTTTTCATTCCAGCCTGCTGCGGCGAGCCCCTGTGCCTGATGTGTGGCACCCCCCGCTCTCAACACCAGTTCCGGTCTACATTGATAAAGACACTCACTACGAAGTCAACCAAATTTTGGACTCTCGTGTACACAAGGGGCACCTCCAATATTTAGTAGATTGGAAGGATTTTCCTTCAGGGGAAAGGGAATGGGTGGAGGCAGAAAATGTCAAAGCACCTCGCCTCCTCCGGGCTTTCCACCGCGCATTCCCTGATTGCCCTCGTCCAGTGGATGCGGGCTAGAGTGGGAGAGGGTCATTTTAGTGTGGAGGGATGTCAGGATTGTAGAATCTCTGCCATAAATTAGCCTGAGTTCCTCCATGTCAGTTATATTGCTTGGCGCCTGGTTGCCCCAGGTCCTGTACTCTTGCTAACCATAAAAGTGAATAATTTGTTTTTGTAACCTTATCACATGTTGTGGCCTCTCGGCTGAGCTGGGTTTGTTATCACCTAGTCAAGGCTATGAGAATGTATTCCTGTTTTAATTACACATGTGTCTTTTCTCTTGCTCCCCTCCCTTGGGAACTGTCAAGTTTTGAGCGGGAGAATTATATTGATAAGCTGAAGCAAATCTGTACTCTAGTCAGATTTGACTTCTCAGTCCTTAGCGTGTAGTACTTTCCAATAAAGCTTTCTTTAATTAAGAAGCCTGTTGTGAGTTCTCTTCACGTTTGACAGCAATAAACTAGCAGATGCCATTTTCTTGAAATATGAATACTTGATGTTTAATTTATTTACCCATTTATCTATTCTGACTTTCCTTTCTGAAGTGTTCTCCAGTCAGAACACTTGGCTCATATAACCAAGTTTCTTGTTGTTTTAGGACAGGCTTTCTCAACCAGGGTTTCCTGGAACATCACAATGCTTTAATATTCTCTAGTTTCACTAGGAGTAGTATTGTAAACCTTGGAAATGTCATCTGTAGAAAACAATGCAGAGTAAAATTTTTATAGACTTCTCAGTTTTTACATTCTCAAAGCAACATAAAACCTATCCAAGAGCGATACTCACAGTCCATGAAGATGCCTCGTAGCAATCAGTTTCAACATGAAACATATAATTACTGTTATGCCACAACTTGTATTACATTCAGAGTTTTCTTCCAGAATAAAAATTAGCAGAAGACCTTGCATAACTGCTAAGAGCAATCTACCAAGGCTCTTAACAGAGGTAGAGAGTAAAACACTTGCACTATAATTAATCAGTTAAATAACCAAGCCTCAAAGCATTTTGTGAGCTAATACATTATGTGACATGGCCCCGCTGCCACCTCCTGTCTCCCAGGAGTTGCCATAGCAACCAGGGCCTTCAGCTGAGCCAGCTCTGGCAGAAGAGAGAGGGGACCCTAAATGTGAAGCAAGGGAAAGTAGCACAAGTCAGCAACGCTCTTTCCAATAGGCATCTTTGGTGCAGCCCCAGAAGCATTCCAGCCCTGACAGCTCAGCTGAACGCTGAACGCGGAAGGAGCCAGAGACTGCAGGCACACTGTCAAAGTAGATGGGGCCCAGCTGGGACAGCTCCTGGGGAGGATGAATGAGTCCTCCCCCAGGCGCAGCCAATTAGCTGGGCTGCTTTTAGGAGAGACAGCAGCAGCTCTTCGGTGTGGATGCAATCTATGCCGAAACCTACCTGTCTGGCTTGGATTCCTTGGTCTGTGAACTGACTCCCATCGGCTTCCCTGACTCCTGGCAAATGACTTTTGACTACGCACCTGGTAATTGGACTGGCTTTGTTGAATATATACTTATCTGGACTCTGACCTTGGCTTTCCCTCGACTACTCTTCGCCTCACCCTTAACTCTGCTTGCTTTGATTCCTAACAACTCGGACTGGACTTTGACCTTGCTCTGGTGTGGACTCCGGCTAGGCTCTGCAGCCCAGGCACCGCCTGCACAGCTGCCACTGGGTGTGGCCATTAGGGCAGCATATTACTCCTATTTTGCTATTCACTGTTCTGAACCATCACTGACTTCCTGGGTGACATATTGTATTTTTTAAAGCATTACATAAATATTTTTATTACAGACCAAATCTGATGATAAAGATGACGCTAAAAATAATTTCTGTAATTAGAGTCTACTTCCAGGATAAAAAATTACTGCATTCGCTGAAGAACAGTAACAGCTCCTATGGATAACCTCTTAATGTTGTTAGCAATAGTTCAAAGAGAGCAAGGGGGAGAAATGCTTGGATGTTAATTAATCAGTTGTCAGTGTAATCTGAACAGGGCAGTGGATGAAAGTGCCATTAAGTCACAGCCAGCTTATGTCAGTCCCACTGGGTTTTCAAGGTAAAGAAACTTAGAGATTGTTTACCATTTTCTGCTTCTGCATAGGAGTCCTGGATTTCCTTGGTGGCCTCCTTCCTATTAACCAGGGTTGACTCTTTTTAGCTTCTGACACATGACAAGATTGGGCAGACAGAGTTACACCCTTCTGAAATTATTGAAGTCAAAGAGTTTCAAAGGTGTCATGCCACTCAGATGCCCCAGGACCGATGTGCCTTCTGCTGTCTCTTCCCCTGCTTCTTTGAACATTCTTAGGTCTCTGAATGGGAAAGGCATGGACCTCACATTTTTGTCCTTCAACTTTCATGGCCATGAACTTCAGATCCACTTCCTGCACAGCCTGTTCAAGAGCCTTCTTTCATCCCTCTCTACCCCAAGTTGTCCCCATCCCCTTCCTTTTAAAGCTTCTCCTCAGCTGTCCCCTTCTCCTGTTTCCTTTCCTTAAACCTTCCTCTCTACGTGGGTCAGGCATATCCTCACCACTACCAGGTCCCTGACTCCACTTCTTGGTACCAGATTGATATTGTGGGTCTTGACTGCAGGCCTGTTCAAGATGCTTTCAGTCATGGCAATGGACTTTCCCACTCCTCTTGGTCACACTAAGCAGCTGATTCCCAGAGCCATGGCTGGGTTGCTGTCAGGAAGTATTTTACCAGTTCCCCTCTTCTGCTGACTCCTTGCTGGTTTGCCTGCCATCTGTTCCAATGCCCTGTCCCCTGTCTGTGAGGTTGCTATCAGCCCCAGGAACTTCTGCTGCATTGTGGTGCCAAGGCCTTGGTGTTGGGCCTCACAAAGAGACGCATGTAGGTCCCAAATCACCAAATATTTACACATTAAGTATGATCTGATATCTATTGGCATAACTCTGTCTAAGGCAGAACAAAGTTTGAGTGTACTGGAAACTTTAAGAACAACAAAGTTTTATTCTTGGGATAAGCTTCTGCACAGGATTCAAACTTTGTTTTGCTGCTTCAGACCAACATGGCTACTTACCTAAAACTATCTATAAAAACATGGTTCTTGATACTATGCCAGTGCTTTTGGAATCTACTGCGATAATACAGGTTTAATAAACTTGAAAAACACCAGACTGGTTTGCTTGTTCCTTTTTTTATTGAGTGACATAATGTAAACCTTTTCACAGTTTAAAATCCTAAAATCTGTATTCTGCAGGCTGGCTCTGTAGTCAGAGAAAGTTGGAGGAGCTTGAAACATTACCACTTGCAAAAGCAAGGTTTTCTTTGGTGCTTGAACGTACTTCCAAATACAACTGTCGGGCTTAAAAGAGATAATTCTGGGGTTGGCAACTCTGGCCTGATAAATTCCTGAATATTTGGGGGTGGAGCCTGGGGAGAGACCACAGCAGGAAATGATGTCATAGTTGCTACCACCCAAGGCGACCATTTTGTCCAAAGAAACTGACTTGACTGTTTAGAGATCAATTTTAATTCCAGGAAATCTCCTAGAGGTTGGCAGTTCTTTTTTTTTTTTAATTTTATTAGTAATTTTATTAATAGTACCTTTCCATAATAACATAAATCTTGTAGTCTTCCAATATAACGTGGTTAAACTTCCAGTAACACTTTATACAACATATTGTATAGTTTTTGTACACTGAGACAGATGCAAATAAACAAATTCTGAACCTCCTATTTAAATCTCAACTGAGAATTCCCACTCCAAATTTATATATGTTTCCCCCATATAATTCCAAAATGGTCTCCATTGATTTTTATACTTTTCTAAGTCTGTGTCCTTAAACAATGCTGTGAGTCTAGCCATTTTTGAAAAATCCAATAATTTCATTTTCCAATCCTCCAGCGATGGGGTCTCCTTTGTTTTCCAAACTTTTGCTACCACCATTCTGGCTGCTGTTATGGCATACAATAACAATATATTCAATTCTTTAGGTATTTCATCTCTCGTTATACCTAATAGAAATAGTTCTGGTTTCTTTTTGAAGTTAACACCCAGCATTTTCTTAAGTTCTACATATATTTTGTTCCAAAATTTAACCATCCTGGGGCAGCTCCACCACATATGGAAAAAGTGGCCTTCATTTATCTTACATTTCCAACATCTCTTGTCAATATCCTGAGACCATTTTGCCAATTTTGATGGAGTTAAGTACCACCTAAAGTACATTTTATAAAAATTTTCCCTCAAATCATAACTATCTGAGAACTTAATTTGTTTCTTCCATAAATGTTCCCAAGTCTCCATATCTATTGGATAGCCTAGATCCTTGGCCCACTTAACCATGACTAATTTAACACTTTCCATTTCTGTGTCCCACTCTAGTAGCATTTTATAAGCCTTTGATATAAGTTTCTCATCCTTGTCTAATATCTCTAACTCAAATCTGGATTTCTCAAAACTAAAGCCCGTTGCTTTGTCTCTCTTAAAACATTCATATAACTGATGGTACTGAAACCATCCATCCACTGCCTCAGACATTTCTTCCCACCTCAACATTTTAGTACCTTCTTTTGAGTTAATCAAAATATCTCTGTATCTAATCCACTGATCTCTCATATTCTTTTCTGGTCTTTTAACTATCTCTTTAGGAGAAATCCAAAGTGGGGTATACCTCTCTAACCTAACTTTATATCTATTCCATGTCTGCAGTAAGGCTCTTCTTACAAAATGATTCTTAAAATCTTTATGTATCCTCTCTTTATCATGCCACATGTAAGCATGCCATCCAAATCGTCTATCAAAACCCTCAAGATCTAATAGTCTGGTATCCTGCAATGTCACCCATTCTTTAGTCCAAACTAATTTAACAGCCTCATGATATAGATATAGATTTGGAAGAGAAAGCCCCCCTCTTTCCTTTGAATCTGATAAGATTCTATAACTAATTCTTGGTCTTTTCCCTGCCCAAACAAAATTTTGAATATCTTACTGCCATTTTAAAAAACAATTTTTCTTAATTATAATCGGGATTGATTGAAATAAATACATCATCCTTGGCAACACATTCATTTTTATAGCTGAAATCCTTCCTAACAAAGAGAGGTTAAGTTTATTCCATAAAATTAGATCTTTCTTAATATCCTCCCATACTTTCTCATAATTATTACGGAATAGTGTTATATTTTGATTAGTCAACCAGATACCCAAATATTTTACCTTTTTTCACATCTCAAATCACTCATCTCCTGTAAATTTACCACTTCTTCATGCTTCATATTTTTAATCAATAATTTCGTTTTACTTTTATTCATCTTAAATCCTGCTACCTGACCAAAGTCCTTAATGACTTCCAACATTTCATTCATATTGTTTAAAGGATCCTCTAAGAAGAAGACCACGTCATCAGCAAATGCTCTCAATTTATATTCCTGTTGACCAATTTTAGTGCCCTTAATCCCTTGTTCAGATCTAACTTTGTTACATAATACCTCAAGAACTAATATAAAAAGTAGGGGTGAGAGTGGACACCCTTGCCTTGTCCCTCTATATATTCAAAATTCTTCTGATAACTCACTATTTATTATAATTCTTGCCTTTTGATCTAAATAAATTGATCTTATACTCTTCAAAAAATGTTCCCCCATCTGCATCTTTTCACAAACTTGCATCATAAAATACCAAGAAATATTGTCAAATGCTTTTTCAGCATCAACAAAAATTAAAGCCACCTTCTTTTCGCAATGTTTCTCATAATATTCAAGGATGTCTAGTACTACTCTCATATTATCTTTAACATTTCTCTTTGGTAAGAAGCCCGCCTGATCTTTGTGGATATACTCGCCCAAAACCCTTTTCAATCTTTGTGCCAGTATACTCATAAAAATTTTGTAGTCATTATTTAAAAGTGATATGGGCCTAAAATTTGCTATTTCCTCTTGGTCCACATTCCCTTTAGGTATGAGTGTTATATTTGCCTCTTTCCATGAGTTTGGAATTTCACCAAATTTCAGTACCTGGTTCATCATTTCAAGTAGAGGTTTTACCTATTCTTGTTTAAACATTTTATAATAAACTGCAGACAAGCCATCAGGTCCTGGCGATTTATTTAGTTTTTGTTTACTAATGGTTGTCTCAAGCTCTTCTAAACTAATTTCACTATTTAATATTTCCCTCTGTTCTTCAGTTATACTTCTTATTTTTTGTTGTTCAATGTAATTTCTAATTTGATCTACTTTTGGTTCTTCCTGTTTATAAAGATTGGAAAAAAAATTTAAAAACTCACGATTTTACTTGGATCAAATATTAATGCATGTCCCGACCTAATTCTGTTAATAATTCTGCTTTCTTTATGTTTTTTCAATTTCCAAGCTAATAATTTCCCAGGTCGATTTGAGGTTTCGAATATTCTTTGTTTGAGACACTCCCGATTCCACTCTAATTCTTTATCCATAATTGTTTCCAATTCCTTTTTAATAATATTAATCTCCTTAACAATAGATCTAGTTTTCTGTATTTGAAGTTGTTTTTCCTTATGTTGAATTAGTTCTAGTAATTCTTTTTGTCTTTTTTCCCTCTTCTTTCTAATAATTGCACTTTGGTTGATGAAGAAACCCCTCATAAATGCTTTCCCCGCATCCCACGCATTGCCTATACTTGTATCGTTATTCCAGTTATTTTCCATATATTCTCTAATTTTTTCTTTACCTTTTTCTATCACTTCCATATTTTTTAATAATCTCTCATTCAATCTCCATCCCCTCTTTCTCCTTCTACTCTCTTTATAGGTCATCCCTATTGCTTTATGATCTGAAAGGAACCTAGGGTGAAATTCCATATCAATGGCTTCGTTCGTAACTCTCTTTGTTGCCCAAATCATATCAATTCTGGAATTGGAGTTAAATCTATTTGAGTAGTATGTATACTCTCTCTGTCTTGGATTTCGCTCTCTCCATATATCCTTCAAACCTAATTGACTTACCATCTTGTAAAAATTTTGGGGAAGTGATCCATCCCTTTTGTCTTTTACATTACCTTTTGTAATACTATCTCTATCTAGTCCTTTATCTATTACTCCATTAAAGTCACCCATCAAGATCATATCCTCATTGGGTAACTCTAGTAATTTCTTTTCCAATTTTTTATAAAAACACGCTTTCTTTTCATTCGGTGCATATATACCAACACAAGTCATCTTAACTCCGTCTACCACAATCTCAATTATTAAGATCCTACCATCCTTATCACTATAAATTAATTTTGGGCTTAGTTTCTCTTTAACATAAAAAATTACTCCTCTCTTTTTCTTCCCATAACAAGAAGCAAATTCAAGACCTAAATTTCTCCTTGTCAACAACCTTCTATCGTTATTACGTATATGTGTCTCCTGTAAGCAAATTAAATCAACGTTTTGTTTATACAAAAAATGGAAGACCCTTCCACGTTTGCTTTTCCCATTCAACCCATTAACATTCCATGAAAAAAACCTAAGACTCATTTATAGAAATAAAAAAAAAATCAAAAACTTGCTAAAGTTATTAGCCACTTAGTTATCTAAATCTGGATCTGGGTTAAGTTCTTTCTTGTATTTTCGCCAAAAGGCTTGTGTCTTGATCTGTTCTGTAAACTTATATTTTTTTCCCTCTGTAGCTGAAGGATATTCCCTCTGTTAGCTCCCATCTGTATTTTATTCCTTTGTTCTTTAAAGCTGTGGACAAAAAATTATAATCTTTTCTTTTCCTCAGAAGCCTTGCTGGAATCTCTTTTTTAAGATCTTAATACGTTCTCCCGCAACACAAAAAGGTGTTTTATAATGGTCTTGCAGAATTTGATCTTTCATATTCCTTGTAGTGAATTGGATAAGACAATCTCTGGGAAGTTTATGTTGTTTTGCATATACAGAGTTAACCCAAAATACTGTGTCGGCCAGTCCATCTATCATAAATTTCCTAATATCAATATCATCCTTATCTTTATCAGGTAGACCCCTAAGTCTTAGGGTATGCTCTCTTTGTCTGTATTCCAACATGGCCATTTGGTCCTCAAGTTTCTCCCGTTCTTCTCTTATAGTTTCCACAGTTTGTTCATTATTGTCCATTCTCCTTTTAATTTCTTCCAAATCTTCCACTATTTTTTTTGTTATTTCTTCCAGTCCTCCTTGTTTTTTGGTTAACTCTTTTATATTCAAACTCAGTTGGTTAATTGCCTCCGTATTCGTTTGCAAGATCTGCTTTATTGTTGTTAGTGATTCATTTAATTCCACATTCATCTTGTCACTTCTTGTCTGAGAGGCTTGGGGGCTTGGTTCCCCTTTACCAGCAAACGAAAACCTTCTCAGGGATGTCTGGTAATTCTGTTGGCTTTTACCTTTATTCATTTGTTTATTCACAGTCTGCTTATTCTCAAAATTTAGTTTATCCAGAGGTATTCCAAATCAAGACACAAAGCCAAAGATATTTACTTTAGCTGACACATATGAAGGATATTTTCTCAACAATCATGCTGTTTCAATAACCTTGAATTCCTTTCTTCACCTCCCACAGCCTTAAACAAACTCAGCTGGAAGGTAAAACTCCTCCCCTCAAGTGGTTCTTTTACTCACACAGTTCTTATCTCTTTGTTGTATTCAGTGGTACTTCATATTTACGCCTTTCTCTTAATTATCCATATTAAATGAAGCTGCAAGGTTCTGGTGAGGTGTTTATATTTTGTAAAGGGAACGGCCAAACTTTCAGAGCTGCGCCGCTCTTCTGTTGCGGAGAAGGAATTCCCCTTCGTCTCCGCTTCTTCTGAACAGCTAAGCTTACAGCAGGTACCTACTTTTGTTCCCCTTTCTCCAGGAACAAAGACCGGACTCACTATCTCCGGCAAAAGAAAAAAAAAATTCCCTTTAGCAGCCTTGAGCTCTAGAGAGCAAGGAAGGTCGTCTCACCTCTCCCCCATGCAACCGGAAGCTCCCTGTTCCGAGGTTGGCAGTTCTTGATGCCCCACTTATGGATTTAGATATGTTTACCACTGTATTTATATGCATTTGTATAACAACGCAGGCAAAAAGGATTCTTAACATTAGGGTTTATTCCTCTGCCATTCTTAATGGCTCTGCTCTACTTTATCCTCCATCATTTCTTCATTTATGCACTCTTTATCCTTTCAGCATAGAGGGGCCTAGTCTGCCCAGCAATATACTACAGTCTCCCTAATGGGACATACTTCTAAACTTCAGCAAAGAAATAACTTACAAAATAATTATTAAAACACAACAATATTTACTTACAACCAGTTTTCTCCTTAATATGCATATTTGAATGATGAACCGTTGAACATTAATTCATGTGAAAAGTTGTTCGCCCAGAGAATGAGCGTGGTTTTCTGTTATAATAAAGACACTGTCACACCCTGCCACCTTCTGGTTTTATTCAGCCCTGGATTCTTTTTGGAAAATGTAGCATTGTTCTTTCTTTAAAACAAAACCTTTGTTAGAATGGCACTGAGGCATTTTCACAAAAAAATTAAAGATTTTATTTAAAAAGAGGGAAAGAGGAGTTGGGACTGAGAAATCAATTTTCTTTATACAAACCAGTTATATTTTACAGCTTCTAGCTCTCAGTTACAGACTTTTTCAGTTGTTCTTGGCCATTTCTTTCAAATAATAACAATTATTTTACACTGAGAGTATTATATACTGTGTTTATCCCCCAAAATGTTTTTTTTAATCTTTGTTTTTTAGAGTACCCCCGGAACCTCTCACCTTTGGTTCCTAGTATGTGGGCACACTTAGCTTATACCACCACTGGTAAGAGCCAGTTTGGTGTGGTGAGAGCCAGTTTGGTATAGTGGTTAGGAGTGCGGACTTCTAATCTGGCACACCAGGTTCAATTCTGCACTCCCCCACATGCATCCAGCTGGGTGACCTTGGGTTTGCCATGGCGCTGATAAAACTTTTCTGACCGAGCAGTGATATCAGGGCTCTCTCAGCCTCACCCACCTCACAGGGTGTCTGTTGTGGGGAGAGGAATGGAAAAGCAACTGTAAGCCGCTTTGAGGCTCCTTTGGGTAGAGAAAGGGGGCATATAAGAACCAACTCTTCTTCTTCTTCACTTTCTCCCTTTCTAGATAAACCAGAGCCTTATTTTCTAAGTGCTATCTATCGCACTATGTATTAGCCAAGCTGGGTATAAATGCAAGAATCCTGATGTTTGACCCAACTTTGGTCAACAGAACATTTTTTTTTTCAATCTTCACAGCTGCTTGGAATTCTGTCAGAATTTAATCCCCCCCCCCATGTCTGCTCACAACTAGTCCAACTAGCAGCTGTGCTGGCTTCCAGTTCAATTCCAGATCAGAATTAAGGTTCTAGTTATCACCCTTAAGGCCATATTGTCGTGGTTCGGTCCTTGGTGGCTTGGGAACGGGACCGAACCCCGCCATCAGAGGCGCCCGCGATCACGGAGGTGGGGCATGGTGATCATAGGCAAGCCGGCAGCTGGGCGCCCCACCCGATCGTTGAGGTGGCAATGGCCGCTAAAGAACCTCAATGTCCCCCTCCACCTTTTGACAAGGGCCCGGAGATGGCCCTTTGTTCCAGGAAAATGGGCCATCAGGAACCCCGGAAAACCTCGCATATGTGCATGAGTCATGATTGTATCAGCATGTTCCCTCCGCAAGTACTGGGTGGGGCAATACAGCCTAAGGAGGTGGGTTTTGTATAAAAGGGAGCTTCCACCTGGAGTTCGGTGGAAGCTCTTACTCCATACCAGCGGACTCCACGTTGCTGAAATAAAGCTTGTTCCTGTTGTATCGTTCACCAGGCCTGGCGTGACGTTTTCTTCAAAGGGGCACCCTGTTTTTTCAGTTAGCAAGCGGGTTCCCGACATCGTAAGAGCTTCCCACCGAACTCCAGGGTCGGCATCGCATCCGAGCGCTTATCGGGACGGATCCAGAGATGGCGTTTTCAAGCAACGGGGCGGTCTCGACCCCCACGAACCCCGGGAACATGAGTTTAATGTCCCCGGGAGATTTCCTCCGAAAATCGGGGGGCCAGGAGCAGCTGTCCGGGACCCCGAGACCCTCGGCAGCGGCGGCCAAGGGAAGGCGCCGGGCCATGGGATTCCCAAGCACGGCGGGGAGCGCGCCGAGGTCTGGGGGGTTGGCCCCAACCTGGGACACCCAGCTGAGGCAGGCGCTTCGCCCGGTAGGACCTGAGGAATCCCTAGAGGACCTGCGGCGGGCCATGGCGGACTTGGCCAGGCGCTTGCAGGCAGCTGAAGCCCGTGAGCAAGCTCGGGCCGGGCCCGGAGGGACTGGTAATACAACGGCGGAGGGGATCGCGTCGAGTGAGGACGTCTCCAGCGACGAGGACGAGCCCGGTACTGGTGAGCGGGCCCCGGACCCCGACCCGGAGCAGTTTTCAGTCCCGAGTAGGCGAGACGGCCAGCGGAGAGGCGAGATAGCAGAGGATCTCGGGGGAGCGGGTGAGCCGACGGGGCGGCGAAAGCCGGACCAACGCAGGAGCGACGTGCAAGGCAGGGAGCGGCACGGCGTCGTTGGGCAAGTTGGTAGCCGGTGGAGCGGAGCAGGACGAGACGGCGGACGCCGAGAATCCCGGATCCGGAGGGGGTCGGACTACTCTCCAAAACGTTCCCCCCCAGAGCTTAAGGCGCGTTTCGACGGGACGCCGGACGACCTCCCGCAGTTCCTCCTCCACGCGCTGACGCATGCCCGGAGGTATGGAGACCGGTATGAGGACTCCGAGGACTTGGTCTGGGGGGTGGCCTCGTGTCTCCAGGGCAAGGCGGGTCAGTGGTACCTAGGGTTGGCCGAGCGCGGCGACCCGGCAACTCGGGACCTGCAGGACTTCGTGGTCGCGCTCCGCCGACGATTCCAGGACCCCCAGGCTGAGGACAAGGCAAAGAGTCGGATCAAGGGACTTCGACAGGGTACTAGGGGGGTTATGGACTATATAGACATTTTCCGGAGGGAAGCAGGCAAGGTGTTCTCCTGGAACGAGGAGACCCAAATCGAGTACTTCCGGGAGGGCCTTAACCCGAAGCTCAGGGAATGGGCCGTGATCAAGGGGACGGAAGAAGATCTGTCTACACTGGAGGGGTGGTGTTTTGTGGTCGCCAAGCTGGAAGCCAGCCTGGGTTGGGCCGCCGCACCCCCCCGGGAGGCCAAAGGCGGGTCAGCCGAGGCGCCGAGACCGGGCCCCGACAACTCTCGCCCCAAACGACCCCCGAACCCCGAGCGGGAAAGGAGACGCCGGGAAGGTCTGTGCCTGAAATGCGGGGGGTCAGGACATTTCGCAGCAGCGTGCCAACGGCAAGGGGGGGAGGACCGCGGGCTCTCCCAGGGGGGAGGTGCGACACGCCCCCAGCAGGCACGCCGGGCGGAGGACCTCCGCAACGAACCGGGAAGCGCCCAGGCGACGGGAAACGGCCAGGACCTGCTGTAGACGGCGCCGGGCAGCAGGTCCCGCGGTGCGAGGGAAAACCCCTACAGCATGAGGCGCGACCTCCGAACGTGGTAATTTTAGAGCTCCGGAACCCGGAGAACGGACTAAGTTGGGTGGGGGAGGCTCTTTTGGACTCTGGATGCGACCACAGCATGGTCCACCCCCAGATAGCCCGGGCTTTGGGGCTACCGAAGCGCATTCGGAAGGTTCCCCTGGTTTTCGTCCAGATGGACGGCAGCCCGATTCAGGGGGGACCTTTCGGGGAGGAGGTGGGTCCTATCGCCATCCACATAGGGGACCACCAAGAGCTGCGGTGGCTGATCCAGGTCCCCGTAGCGGGATATCGGGCGGTGTTGGGCCTGGATTGGCTGAAGGAACACAACCCCGTGGTGGACTGGCGGGCGGGGACCCTGAAGTTCGACTTGACGGTGGGTGCACGGCATCGGGTCCCCCACGAGAATTCCAGCCACAAGAGGACGGCGGCGCATCCCAGGGGAGTGGCGGCGGCGCAGCAGGAGAAACCAGAGCCCGAGGTCCCGCCAGAGTACTGAGACCTCGCAGCCGTTTTCAGCGAGCGGGAAGCGGACGAGCTACCCCCACACCGCCGCACGGACTGCGCTATCAACATCCCAGAGGGGGCGGTACTACCCAAAGGGCGCATCTACAAGATGAGTGAGGGTGAGCTCAAGGACCTCCGGGAGTTTTTGGGTAAAAATCTGGCCCGAGGTTTCATCCGGCCCGCTTCCAGTCCCATGGGAGCTCCAGTCTTGTTCGTCCGGAAAAAGGATGGGTCCCGACGGCTGTGCCAGGACTACCGGGGCCTCAACGCCATCGCAGCGGGGAACGCTTACCCCCTCCCGCTGATCCCGGATTTGCTGGCCCGGCTGGGCAAAGGGACTCTGTTCACTAAGCTGGACCTAAGGGAGGCGTACTACCGGGTACGCATCCGGGAGGGGGATGAGTGGAAAACAGCGTTTAACTGTCAATTGGGACAATTCGAATTTAAAGTGATGCCGTTCGGTTTAAGCGGGGCACCTGGGGTTTTCATGAGTCTAATTAATGAGGTGTTGCAGGACCTTCTGTTTCAGGGGGTGGTGGTTTATTTGGATGACGTCCTGATCTACAGCCAAGATCCCCAAGAGCACGTGACCCTGGTGAGGGAGGTGTTAAAGCGCCTGCTGGCAAACCACCTATACGTGAAGCTGGCTAAGTGCGAATTCCACCGTCCCTCCCTGGACTATTTGGGCTACTGCATCTCAGCCCAGGGCATAGCTATGGACCCCGAGAAGGTGCAGGTGGTGCTGGCCTGGGAAAGGCCCCGCACCCGGAAACAGCTACAAAGCTTCCTGGGGTTTGCTAACTTTTTTAGAGGCTTCATCCCCAGATACTCCTCCGTAGTGGCTCCCCTCACGGACTTGCTAGGTACCAAGGGGAGAGGTCCTCGCGCCACGCGGCCCAGCGCAGCGCTCGGCTGGAATGAGAAATCGGAGGCAGCGTTCCTGGCCCTCAAGCAAGCTTTCGCGTCTGAGCCCACGCTACTGCACGTCGACCCAACCCAGCCGATGGTGGTACAAGTCGACGCCAGCGACGCAGCAGCCGGGGCGGTTCTCCTGCAGCGAGACAAGGCGGGACAGCTGAGGCCGGCGGCCTACCTCTCACGAAAATTCGCCGAAACGGAGCGGAACTGGTCTACCTGGGAGAAGGAGGCGTTTGCGATTAAGTTCGCCCTCACCGAATGGCGGCATTGGCTGGAGGAAACAGAGGAGCCGTTCGAGGTCTGGACAGATCACAAGAATCTGGAGGCGCTCCGGCGACCGCGATCCCTGAACGCCAAGCAGATGAGGTGGGCGGAGTTCTTTTCGCGGTACAATTTCAAGCTTGGTCACATCCCCGGCAAAGAGAATTTCCTCGCGGACGCCCTCTCCCGTCTGCCGCATTATGGGGAGGGGTACGCTCCCTGCACCAGGTCCGTGTTTGGTGAGGAGCAGCTGGGACGGGGGGTCGTCACTAGGCGTCGGGCCAGGGAGGAATGGGAGCCCGACCCGGCGACCGCCCCGCTCCGAGACCGCCTAGTGGCAGCCTACGGGACAGACGAGGAGCTGGCTGAGCTCCGGGACTCTTTGATTTTGGACTCCGGTCTCTGGCGGAGGGGGGAGGCTGTCTACGTCCCGGAAGGGCTACGACGGGAAGCCCTCAGCCTCTGCCACGATGCTAAGACCGCCGGGCACTTCGGTTTCGTAAAATCCTGGAAGTTGGCCCGGCGGCGGTTTTGGTGGCCCAGTCTGCGGCGGGACACAAAAGCTTACGTCAGTGGTTGTCCTGTCTGCCTGACCTGCAAGCCGGGGGTTGGCAAGCCGAAAGGTCTGCTGCACCCGCTCGAGGTCCCGACCCGGCCGTGGTCAGTGATCTCCATGGACTTTATAACAGACTTGCCTCCCAGCAAGGGGAAAACGGTGATCTGGGTGGTGGTAGATCTATTTTCCAAACAGGCCCATTTCATTCCTTGCGCCAGTGTCCCCAGTGCTTCACAGTTGGCTCGGATGTTCCTGGATCACGTGTTCCGACTGCACGGGCTGCCGGACAAGGTGATTTCCGATCGGGGCTCACAATTCGTGTCCCGGTTTTGGCAAGCTTTCCTGCGCCTGTTAGACATCGAGCAAGGGCTGAGCTCCGCTTACCACCCCCAGACGGACGGGCAGACCGAGCGGGTTAATCAAGTACTGGAGCAGTACTTGCGGTGTTTCGGTTCCTATCATCAAGACACCTGGGTGCCCCTGCTCCCCCTGGCCGAGTTCGCGTACAACAACGCAGACCACAGCAGCACGGAGATGTCGCCTTTTGCCGTCGTCTACGGGACAGACCTGAGACACTTCCCGGAGCTTGGAGAGGTCCCCGCCCGGGAATCGGCCGACCTTCGCGAGTGGGGGAAGCGTGCCGGGAGCTGCTGGAAGTCGCTGCAGGAGCAGCTCCACAAAGTCAAGGCAGCGCAGAAAGAGGACGCCGACCGGAAGAGACGACCAGCTGAGGAGATCCGACCGGGGGATCGAGTTTACCTTTCCACCCGGAACCTACGGTTGAATTTGCCCAGCAAGAAGCTAGGCCCTCGGTTTTTGGGGCCTTTCGAGGTCTTGGCCCCGATCAACGAAGTTTCGGTCAAGCTCAAGCTCCCCAAGAACCTCCGGCACATCCATCCCGTCTTTCACGTGAGCCTTCTAAAAAAAACTCCGGACGGTGACGTTTGGCACCCCGTGTTTTCCCCGCCAGCGCCCGAGGTCCTGCCGGGGGGGGAGCACCACGAGGTGGCGGATATCCTGGACTCTAGACTCCACAGGGGGAAGTTGCAGTACCTCGTGGAATGGAAGGACTTCGCTTTGGGGGACCGGGAATGGGTCTGGGCAGCGGACGTCCTTGCGCCCCGACTCACTGAACGTTTCCACAAGCGGTATCCTGGCCGTCCCGGGGGGTTGGAGAATGGACCTTTGGGGGGGCAGAATGTCGTGGTTCGGTCCTTGGTGGCTTGGGAACGGGACCGAACCCCGCCATCAGAGGCGCCCGCGATCACGGAGGTGGGGCATGGTGATCATAGGCAAGCCGGCAGCTGGGCGCCCCACCCGATCGTTGAGGTGGCAATGGCCGCTAAAGAACCTCAATGTCCCCCTCCACCTTTTGACAAGGGCCCGGAGATGGCCCTTTGTTCCAGGAAAATGGGCCATCAGGAACCCCGGAAAACCTCGCATATGTGCATGAGTCATGATTGTATCAGCATGTTCCCTCCGCAAGTACTGGGTGGGGCAATACAGCCTAAGGAGGTGGGTTTTGTATAAAAGGGAGCTTCCACCTGGAGTTCGGTGGAAGCTCTTACTCCATACCAGCGGACTCCACGTTGCTGAAATAAAGCTTGTTCCTGTTGTATCGTTCACCAGGCCTGGCGTGACGTTTTCTTCAAAGGGGCACCCTGTTTTTTCAGTTAGCAAGCGGGTTCCCGACACATATGCGGTCTGGGCCCAGTGTACCCGAGGGATCACCTCTCTGCTTGCACCCCCAAAAAAGCCTTATACTCTAGCACTTCCAACTTCCTGGTGATCCCTGGCCCCAGCGAACCTTGCTTGACCTCAACCAGGGCCAGAGCTTTCTCTATTCTGGCTCCTACCTGGTGGAACAAGCTCCCAGAGGAGGTCAGGGCCCTGATGGAACTTCAACAGTTCCTCAGGGCCTGCAAAAGGGAGCTCTTCCACCAGGCATTTGGTTGAGGTCAACCTCTACCACCACTTCCCAAGGGCCCTCCTCCTGAGCCTCCCTCCTATGGCACCCACCATAATTTCTCCCAATCCACTTGGCTATCAGTATGAGTTAATTCAATGTTTCCCACATTTTCCTACTGTTCCATGTTGCTTGTTATTTCACTTCATTATTGTTAATCTAAGTTATCTGTATTGTTCTGTTCTATGTGAACCACCCTGAGCCTTCGAGGAGGGCAGTATATAAATATAATAAATACTAAATAAATTCCTGTTCTACCCAGCTTCTGAATTGTCATTGTAGCTACATTTTATCTACAATGTATATTTCTTGTTCCAGCTCTGCCTCTATTCTCTCCTATTCAATGTAACACACCAGCAAGTTTTCTCAGGCTGCTACTGTGATAATTTGTAGAAGACCTCAGATTGGTAAATGTATCTAATGGTACAAAATTACTTCTTAGAAGTATTGATTACCTCTCTGGCCAGGATAACTGGTGAAATTGAAAGGGTAGATAAAATTGAAAGGGTACAGAGGAGAGCGATGAAGATGATCTGGGGCCAAGGGACCAAGCCCTATGAAGATAGGTTGAGGGACTTGGGAATGTTCAGCCTGGAGAAAAGGAGGTTGAGAGGGGACGTGATAGCCCTCTTTAAGTATTTGAAAGGTTGTCACTTGGAGGAGGGCAGGATGCTGTTTCTGTTGGCTGTAGAGGAGAGGACACACAGTAATGGGTTTAAACTTCAAGTACAACGATATAGGCTAGATATCAGGGAAAAAATTTTCACAGTCAGAGTAGTTCAGCAGTGGAATAGGCTGCCTAAGGAGGTGGTGAGCTCCCCCTCACTGACAGTCTTCAAGCAAAGGATGGGTACACACTTTTCTTGGATGCTTTAGGATGCTTAGAGCTGATCCTGTTGAACAGGGGGTTGGACTAGATGACCTGTATGGCCCCTTCCAACTCTGTGATTCTATGATTCTATGAAATATATTGGAGGTTATCAACAAAACCAGGTCTTATACCTTCCTCATTCTTTGGTTATTACTTTACTTGGACTGCGGGGGGGGGGGGATGAAGCCCTTTTGTGAGGGAAAGTAGTTGTAGTTGCCATACCCAGGGAACACAGACATAACATGTAAGAATCAGATCCAGTTAGTCTACAGATCTAAATCATGTCACAATAACAGTGTTATGCTTAGTTACACCCTTATAAATTTGAGAATAGCATTGTATATCTTACGTAGATTTGATTGTATAAAGCTTATCAGTGATAGTCTCAATAGGAGGCATGGCTCTTTAATATGCCTTCTGTGGTTCTTCTGAGACCTATTCACCATTGCCCATGTTCTGGAAAGTAGGCAATTAAAAAAAAGAATTTTGAATAAATTCGTAATTGCTGCATTTACAAGGTAAAATTATTTCATTTTTTATTGTTATTGTTGTTAGGTGCGAAATCATGTCCGACTCATTGCGACCCCATGGACAATGATCCTCCAGGCCTTCCTGTTCTCTACCATTCCCCGGAGTCCATTTAAGTTTGCACCAACTTCTTCAGTGACTCAATCCAGCCAGGTCATTCTCTGTCATCCCCTTCTTCTTTTGCCCTCAATCGCTCCCAGCATTAGGCTCTTCTCCAGGGAGTCCTTCCTTCTCATGAGGTGGCCAAAGTATTTGAGTTCCATCTTCAAGATCTGGCCTTCTAAGGAGCAGTCTGGGCTGATCTCTTGGACTGACCTGTTCATTTGCCTTGAAGTCA
Source organism: Paroedura picta (assembly GCF_049243985.1). NCBI lineage: Eukaryota > Metazoa > Chordata > Lepidosauria > Squamata > Gekkonidae > Paroedura > Paroedura picta. The sequence goes on along the minus strand of NC_135371.1, from coordinate 74,906,301 downwards.
AAGGGACTTGCAAGAGTCCTCTCCAGCACCAGAGTTGGTGTGGATGGACAACCTCTAACGGAGGATGCAGAGAAAGCAGAAAGGCTCAGCGCCTATTTTACATGTTTTTTTCCCACAGGTCAAAGGGTTTAGGCACATCTAGAGATGGCAGTAGCCAAGAGATAGTGTCTGGGTGGCAGGTTGACATGGAAAGAGAGGTTGTCGAGATGCATTTAGCTGCACTAGATGAGTTCAAATCGGGCTGGATGAAATGCACCCGACAGTGCTCAAAGAACTTTCCAGAGAACTTGCACAACCCTTGTCCATCATCTTCGGGACCTCTTTAAGGACTGGAGATGTCCCGGAGGACTGGAAGAGAGCAACGTAATTCCGATCTTAAAAAAAGGGAAACTACAGACCTGTGAGTCTGACCTCTTTGGTGGGTAAGATAATGGAGCAGATATTAAAGGGAGCGATCTGAAACATCTGGAGGACAGTTTGGTGATACAAGGAAGTCAGCATGAATTTGTCTCCAACAGGTCCTGTCAGACCAACCTGGATTCCTTTTTTGACCAAGTGACAGGTTTGCTGGATCGTGGAAATTTGGTTGATGTCGTTTACTTGGATTTTAGTAAAGCTTTTGATAAGGTTCCCCATGATGTTCTGATGGATAAATTGAAGGACTGCAATCTGGATTTTCAGATAGTTAGGTGGATAGGGAATTGGTTAGAGAACTGCACTCAAAGATGTTGTCAATGGTGTTTCATCAGACTGGAGGGAGGTGAGTAGCGGGGTACCTCAGGGCTCGGTGCTCGGTCCAGTACTTTTTAACATATTTATTAATGATCTAGATGAGGGGGTGGAGGGACTACTCATCAAGTTTGCACAATTTTTCAATTTTATCTACATCCTTCTTGAAGTGAGGCCTCCAGAACTGCACACAGTACTCCAGGTGTGGTCTGACCAGTGCTGTATACAATGGGACTATGACATCTTGTGATTTTGATGTGATGCCCCTGTTGATACAGCAGAAAATGGCATTTGCCTTTTTTACCGCTGCATCACATTGCCTGCTCATGTTTAGTTTGCAATCCACAAGTACCCCGAGGTCTCGTTCACACACAGTGTTACCTAGAAGCGTATCCTCCATCCAGTAGGTATGCTTTTCATTTTTCTGACCCAGATGCAGAACTTTACACATCTTTATTAAACTGCATCTTGTTCTCATTTGCCCATTTTTCCATTGTGTTCAGATCTCGTTGAACTCTTCCGGAGTATTTGCCAGTTCTCCCAATTTGGTGTCATCTGCAAACTCGATGAGTAGTCCCTCCACCCCCTCATCTAGATCCAGATTGCAGTCCTTCAATTTATCCATCAGAACATTATGGGGAACTTTATCAAAAGCTTTACTAAAATCCAAGTAAACGATATCAACTGAATCCCACGATCCAGCAAACCTGTCACTTGGTCAAAAAAGGAAACCAGGTTGGTCTGACAGGACCTGTTGGAGACAAATCTATGCTGACTTCCTTGGATCACCAAATTGTCCTCCAGATGTTTGCAGATCGCTCCCTTTAATATATGCTCCATTATCTTCCCCACAACAAAGGTCAGACTCACTGGTCTGTAGTTTCCCGGGTCATCCTTCCTCCCTTTTTTGAAAATCAGGGTGAACCCTCCCACGTTTTCCCTCTGCCCCATCACGGCTTTTTGCCTCCCAACAAGGCTGCAAGCGAAAACAAGCCAAATTTCTCTTTCCCCCCCCCTTGGCTTGTCAATCACAGCAAGCCACCAATCACAGCATAGCAGTTATCTCATGGACTGAAACTTTCTTCCCTCCGAGCCCTACATTTTTAGGGCACTTCTGCATTGCAATGCAGTAATGCCACAACACAGATTCATTTTTAATTTTTAAAAAATCAATACTGCCATGTTGCTATGGAGAAATGCCAGAACGATACAGCATCATGTTCTTTTGGACTTTATTTATGTCTGGGTGGATTTCTGAGACACTGAACATGGTCTCTGGAGCCCCAAAAGTCATTTTGGTGAATGGTTGGCTTAAAAACAAAGTGTTCAATCCCCTATATGATCGGGAGAAGGCTGCTCTATCACCTTCCCCCCCCCACACACACACACAAACATACATTTCCCAGCTCATTCCCTACCACTAGAAAACAGAACAGGGCTGTGTTTTGTCTGCCTGGTCCAAAAAAAAAAATCATGAACACTTTACAGAAGATTTTATTTTACTTTTGACAATGTAGCTTTGTGGTCGCCCTGCAATGCAGTCCACACCTTTTAAAAAAAACATTACTTGGAGCAGAAAATGGAGAGGGGAGGGCAAGTGCGAGGGTGGGACAATGCTGCAGAGACTATTGTGCCTTTCCCCCTCCATACAACATTCACTCTGGTTGCTCACTGGTTGTTCAATGATGGGATTTGAGATAAAAGTGGCAAATCCACTTTTTGTGATTTACCTCATCCCGTGGCAAATTTGGGCAAAATACGAGCCAGCTCCTGAACAGCCTTGGGATGCAGGTGATTTCATGTGGAGGGGCTCTAAAACCCACCAGCAACCAGAGGCTTTCCACGGGCAGATTCATCATGCGGAAACCATCACAAGATTTCTGTGAATTGTGGAGGCTTCTATACATGAGACAATTGTCAAATGAAGAGCATTATAAAAGAATTGATTAGCAAAGAGTTACTTCTACATCTAGACTCATTAAAATAGTTGTCCAGGAAGGTTTATGTTTGGATTACATTTCCAAACTAGAGGAAGAATTCCTTTTGAAATCTGATTACAAAGTGCCACACTTTTACATTCTATCCAAAATCCATAAGAAGGTTACTCTAGTACCAGCGAGGCCTATTGTAGCACAGTGTGGCTCAGCTTTGGAACAAGTAGCCAAATATTTGGACTTTCATTTAAAGGCATTATTACCAACTGATAATAACAGTTTACTTAGGGATACTACACATTTTATTAACAGTATTAACGTAGTGAGGGTTCCACCGGGGTCTATTTTAATGACTTTAGATATAAATGCTCTTTACACTAACATCCCACACATGGAAGCGAGAACTGTGGTGGAGAGCTTTCTTGAGTCCAGAGAGAACTGTAACCCACCTGGATTTCCTCCTGGATTTCCTCCTGGATTTGTTAGATATTATTTATTTAACTATTTTAGTTATGAGGATGATTTATATTTACAAATCAGGGGAGTAACCATGGCCTCAGCAATCGGGCCCGTTATCGCAAATATGTTTATGCTGGACTTTGAAAATAAGCTACTACTTAACCATGAGATCAACCCTTTTTTGGACAACATTGTCTTTTCAGCAAGATTCCTAGATGATATTTTCTTAGTGATTAGGGATAATAATATCAGGGATACATTTGAGAGGTGGTTAAATACCTTACACCCTACTATTAAATTTACTTTAGCACACAGGTTGGATTGTGTACCATTTTTAGACCATGGTAAAAATCACTCAGGATCACAGATTGACTGTTGCATCATATAGGAAGGAGACAGAGAGAAATACCCTTCTGCATTATGAATCATTTTACCCATGGCCACTTAAAAAATAACTTACCAATAGGTCAATTTTTAAGACTCAAACGTAATAATGCTGGGTCCTTTAATTACCGTCAGGCATGCAGCTCCTTGGAACAAGCTCTTAAGGCTAGAGGCTACCCGATCAATCACATTGTAGCTGCCAAGAGCCATGCGGACAGGGAGGAAAGACAAACACTATTAACATATGGGCACCATAGTAAATCCAACAGAATCACCTGTGCTTTTGAGTTCTCGGATTACTCAAAGGCAATTCAGCATACAATTATGAAACATTGGCATATAGTGGCACACATTTCAGGTTGTAGTGAAAAACCTTTGATAGCATGGAAAAGGGGTAGAAATATTAAAGAACTAGTAAATAAGCCCGCTGTAGTGGAAATACAGTGGGCGCTAGTGGTCATCACACTCTTCCCGGGGCGCCTGGCAGCCTTCCCACCCGGCCTGTGACTAATGAGCTACACCTGTTACATTAGATAGCTATAACTTTAGTGGTCACTGATAGTGGTTAGGTCTAGCTAATTAAGACCTAAAAGCATGACGAGCGGAGAGCCCATGGGATAATTAATATGGAGCAGTGAAAACATTAAGAAAATACAAAGGTACGTTTTGATTCTTAAATGCTGTAATTGGGTGGTAATTGGTGATTTTGGTTATATCATTATTATTTCTTTTTTTATTATATATTTTTTATTTTCATAAAGATAGAAATATAGAATAGAGACAATGTAAGTTATTAATACAGAGAATAGTAAAATATAGTCTTCATTTGGAAATATACGACCCCACATTAACTACACAATGGTATGAACTTTTGCCCAAAGCTTATAAACTTTTTCACGTTTCCGCCACATTTAAAAAGAGAAGCCTACTTTGTTACCACCTTTCCAACATTTGTTTACATAGTTTTTAACAATTTTAACGGTCATTTTTGGTGTCCCATAACACCTATAAAACAATTTATACTTAACACAGACTTAGAGCCATCCACATTTCCACCACATTTAAGAAAAGAGGCCTACTTAGTTGTACAGAAGAAAAGTATATAAGTTGTTATATAAGTATAAGTTATATAAGTATAAGTTGTTAAATAGTAAAATAAAGTCTTCGTTGGTTACATTTACACCTCCTCGATTAGGTGCCTCCTTTTAGTTATGCTTTAATTTTAGACTGGGAGTCACTGCGGAGATATATTTAATAATACAGATTTAATAATACAGATTCAGCTTGCATAGGAAATCTAAGACCCCACACTAAACTTACAATGAGCAGTAAAATATAGTCTTCATCTGTTATTCTTAAACCCACTAAAATTAAAGTTAAGCTTTAATTTTAGGCTGGAAGGCACTGCGGAGATATATTTAATAATACAGATTCAGCTTACTTAGAAGATCTTAGACCCCACATTAACTTCTTGACCCTAGTAAAAAAGAAGAGAAAGAAGGGGAAAAGCTCCACTTTTTCGTGACATTGCCTTGAAAATAAACAAGATAATAACGAGAGGATTTCAGTCATTGCTTCTCCTTTCCCTTAATACAGATTCAGCTTACATAGGAAATCTGAGACCCCATGTTGACTACACAATGGTATAGACTTTTGCCTCAAATTTATAAGCTTTTTCACATTTCCGCCATATATAGGAAAAGAAGCCTACTTTGTTACCACATTTTGAACGTTTGTTAACATAATTTTTAGTAATTTTTACAGTCCCTTTTAGTGTCACATACATCTATAAAACATTTCATACTTGACACATTCTAAGAGCCATCCTGACAGGTATATTTTCAGATTTGAATTAAATGCTTAACATTAAACATTTTTTGCAGAACAGTATGAGCTTTGGCCCTATGGCAATACACTAATAAAGAAGAAATAAAGGGGGAGAAACCCCGTTTTATATTTCCGGCACTTACGATTATATTGCCTATGTGCCTACAGAAGAAAAGAAAAAGAAGAGAAAGAATTTCGACCACTGCTTCTCCTTTCCCTTCCCCGGTCTTCTTAAGGGGGTCTCATATCGAGGCTTGCTGCATCTTGTTGTTCCCGTAGACTTGTGTTCTGTCCAGTTGGCCTTTGGCGTAGAAAGTACAGTTGTACTCTTTCCCGCAGAGTATGCATCGATGAATCTTGAGGCAGTTGCACCTCCTGGACTCTAATATCAATACAATTGTTTTCCCGAGAAGCTCCTTTAAATCGATTACCTTCACAGCAGATCCATATATCTTTTGATTGGTTCTTGTGTACTGTTGCTTTGAAATGGCTGTATGTCTTTTTAAGAAGGGTGTCCTTATCTAGGCTGCAAGGCTCCGACATCCCCTTTTCCATCTCCATAATTTCAAATTTCTCTTCTGCTGATGGTTTTCCACCTTGTTTAGAGCTATCATCAGCCACTGTTATTGATCCATCATTCCTGTTAGAGACTTCTTCCTTGCCGTCTTGGATCTCCTTGAAAATATTTTTAAGCAATCCTTCTGTAAATGCTTTCAAATCTTGGGTTTGTTTCTCTATTAAATGAGCCATTCTTTTTAAAAGACATGTTTTAGACTTGTCAGTCAGCAACCAATCTCAGGCAATTTTGCAAATAGCCAGTAGAGGTCCTACACAGTCCTAAGCGAAAGCAACAGTCTGTTTTGACCTCCGACGTTCCTGGCAATGGCATGTGATGTATTGAAGTCAGTAAAGCAGATATTCTTGTACTGGAGCAGAATTCTCACGAGATCCTCCCACCCACGGCTCTAATCTCTTATCTCCGAAAACCAAAACAATTGCAGTAAGAGCTATTGCTAATTAATTTGAGTTGATTTAAGTCCTTCTTCTGCTTAGGAAAGAGAATTAGCCTGCCTCATAACGAGGTGGCTTCAGGCAGAGCAAAGGGGGGGGGGGAAGAGAAACGAAAAAACGGAGAAATACTTGCCGTCTCTGTGCCTTAATTGATATCTTGGAATTTGGCAGATGTCCTCCCCTCAGTTCACAGCGTTCATTTGCAGTAAATCGTAGTGGAGGGTTAAAGCAGATTCTGAAAGAAAGAAAGAAAGAAAGAAAGAAAGAAAGAAAGAAAGAAAGAAAGAAAGAAAGAAAGAAAGAAAGAAAGAAAGAAAGAAAGAAAGAAAGAAAGAAAGAAAGAAAGAAAGGTCCAAGATAGAATATGGCGGTCGTCCTCTTGACCCGAAACGCTGACAGCCTGTAATCCGAGGAGATATACTCCCTAAAGGATTGGAGACGGCCCCAAGAATTCCCTAGGACTTCCTGGGTAGAAAGGTGAGGTGGGGTTTGCGTACCCCTCCTCTTTTCTGCCAATTGCTTCCACAATTGGCCCCTGTCAGGCTTCAGTGATTGCACTGCAATCCTCTCAGGACGACATATTGGCCACACCCCCTATATCATTATTATTTCTATAGGATATCAATCACTGAGGAAGTTTGGGAAAATGGGATATTATTTACCTAGAAACCCGTTTTGGTTGTGATTTATGATTTTGGATGATTTACAAAGTTTTGAATACATTTTGTTTGGACAGAAGTTTATGGAACCATGATATTATTCTGTGGGTTCTGTTACTGGGTGGCAGGTTGACATGGACAGAGAGGTTGTCGAGAGGCATTTAGCTGCACGGGATCAGTTCAAATCCCCTGGGCCGGATGAAATGCACCCGAGAGCGCTCAAAGAACTTTCCGGAGAACTTGCACAACCCTTGTCCATCATCTTCAGGACCGCTTTAAGGACTGGAGATGTCCTGGAGGACTGGAAGAGAGCAAACGCTATTCCGATCTTCAAAAAAGGGATGAAGGATGACCCTGACTACAGACTAGTGAGTCTGACCTCTTTTGTGGGGAAGATAATGGAGCAGATATTAAAGGGAGCGATCTGCAAACATTTGGAGGACAATTTGGTGATCCAAGGAAGTCAGAATGGATTTGTCTCCAACAGGTCCTGTCAGACCAACCTGGTTTCCTTTTTTGAGCAAGACAGTATGTATTGATGCATTATTTATATGGGTCAATCGACTGAATAAACATACTGCTTGTGTGCCAACTTTTGCATTAAGAACAAGATCCCCCCAGCCTTTCTTTATATGTCTTGGTCTCCAAACCCCTCACCATCTTTGTTGCCCTCATGTGGACATGTTTCACTTTGTCAACATCTGTCTTCAATTGAGGAGCCCAAAACTGAACACAGTACTCCAAGTGAGGCCAAACCAGAGCAGAGTAAAGCGGTACCATCACCTCCCGTGATCTGGACACAGCCCAAAATCCCATTTGCCCTTTTAACCACTGAGTAACACTGCTGAGTCATGTTCAATGTATGGTCTACTAAGACTCCTAGATCTTTTTCGCACATGCTACTGCCAAGACAAGTCTCCCCCATCTTATATTGGTGTATTTGGTTTTTCCTACCTAAATGCAGAACTTTACATTTGTCCCTATTGAACTTCATTTTATTCAGTTTAGCCCAGTTTTCGAGCCTATCAAGATCATCCTGTATTCTGTTGCTATCTTCAGCTGTGTTTGCTACCCCTCCCAGTTTAATATCATCTAATTTAATAAGTATCCCCTTTAATCCCTCATCCAAATCATTTATAAATATGTTGAACAACGCAAGCCCTAGGACAGATCCTTGGGGTACTTCACTTGTTAGTCTTTTCCAAGACGATGCTAAACCATTAACAAGTACCCTCTTGGTATGATTTGTCAACCAGTTATTGATCCACCTGACAGAATTGGTATCCATACCGCATTTTACCAACTTGTGAACAAGAATATAATGTGCAACCATATCAAAAGCTTTACTGAAATCTAGATAAACTATGTCCACGGCATTCCCCTGATACAGCAAGGTAGTCACTTTCTCAAAAAAAGAGATAAGGTTGGTTTGACATGACTTGTTCTGGAGAAACCCATGCGGAGTCTTAGAAATCACAGTTCTCAGTTCCAGAAACTCAAGGACCAAGTGTTTAATTATTTGCCAGCTACAGATGTCAAGCTGACAGGTCGATTATTACCCGGATCCTCCTTTTTCCCTTTCTTGAAGATGGGGACAACATTGGCCCGCCTCCAATCATCTGGCACCTCCCCTGTTCCCCAAGAAGTGTCAAAAATAATTGACAGAAGTTCAGAGATGACATCTGCAAGTTCTTTTAGTACCCTTGGATGCAGTTCATCTGGCCCAGAAGACTTTGTTTCATTAAAAGAAACTAGGTGTTTGTGGATTGTTCCAACAGTGATCCTAGGCCACCATTCCCGTCCCCTGTGTTGTATTACGTTTTTGTCACATTGATCACTATTTCCCTCACAAGAGAAGACCGAGGTGAAATAGGAGTTAAGTAGTTCAGCCCTCTCTTCATCACCTGTTATAATTTTACTTTCTTGTCCTCGCAGTGGTCCTATGGTGTCCTTATTCTTTTTCTTGCTTGAAATATAACTAAAGAAGCCTTTTTTGTTATGTTATCATTTCTTGCTATCCTAAGCTCATATTGAGCTTTAGCTTTTCTAACACTCCCCCTACAATTATTGGTTATTTATTTATACTCATCCTTGGTAATAAGGCCTTCCTTCCATTTCCTAAATGACTTTTTTTATTCCTCAAATCTTTTGATAACTGCTTATGGATCCAACTTGGCTTCCTTAGGCTCCTTCCATCTTTTCTGTTTGTGATTGAGCCTTCAGTATTTCACTTTTAAGAAACTCCCAGCCCTCTTGGACTCCCATCTCTTCAAGTCTTTCTGAACCATGGGACTCTAGGCAACATACCTTTAAATCTGTGAAAGTCAGCTTTCCTGAAATCCAGTCAGGAAATTGTTCTTTTACGTAATTATATGGCTTCTGTGTATGTTCACAGCAAGAACTGCTGTGGTTGGAGAATACACTATCTTCCTCCGTCCCAAACCCTCCAGCAACATTCAAGTAATTCAGTTTTTTCAAAGTGTATCTCAAAATATGGATAGATTCAAAAGGGTAGCCGTGTTGGTCTGAAGTAGCACAATACAATCAGAGTCCAGTGGCCCCTTTAAAGACAACAAAGATTTATTCAGGGCGTGAGCTTTCGAGTGCAACCACTCTTCTTCAGACTATGATCTCCTTAAAGTAATCAAAGATGGCGAATGATGGATAGTCTACTATTACATGAAAAAGTTGTGAAAGATTGTAAAGTGAAACTAAAAGACTTCTTTGAACTAAATATGCAGGAGAATATTAAAATGAAAACGGTGTGGGATACAAGTGAAGCTACATGAGTGGGCTATTGATATCCCACAGCTGTAAATTAAAAAAGCTTAAAGATCAAGAAAGGCAGAAATTAGAAGAGGCAATAAAAAACAAGGAAAAAATATTGTTGGAAAAACCGAAAGATAAAAATACTCTACAACAATTAAAGCTATTAAGAAAACAACTGGAACTCTTAGAGGTGGCTAGCTTAGGTGAACAGTTAAATAAAGTAAAACAACAATATTTTGAACTGGGAAATAAACGAAGCAGATGGTTCGCTTGGAAATTAAAGAAGAAACAACAAAATAAATTGATTACAGCCCTAAAGAAAGATGGGAATATATTACTGGAGGAAGAAAAAATTAAACAAGGTTTTTTTGAATTTTATTTAAAATTATATGAGAAGCAGGACATCTCTAGGGAGAAAAGAGAGAAATACTTAGAAAGACAGAATATTTTGAAATTGGACTCAGAACAGTTAGAATTATTAAATCAGCCCATAAGTTCAGAGGAAATTATAAACACAATTAACAATCTAAAAGATGGTAAAGCTCCGGGACCTGATGGGTTATCAAGTGCACATTATAAGGTTTTTAAAGAAGAAATATTAATAGCTTTAAAGGAAACAATGAACAAGATTATAATTGAAGGTATCCCAGACTCCTGGAAAGAGGCACATATTACAATTATACCTAAACTGGAGACAAATGAGGTGCAAAATTTTAGGCCTATTTCTTTAGTAAATACAGACTATAAAATCTTTACTAATATACTGGCTAATCGGCTGAAAGGAATACTGGTTAAGATAATCCATGAAGACCAGGCGGGTTTTCTGCCTGGTAGACAAGTTAGTAATAATATAAGGATAATACTAAATGTTATCGAATATTACCAACTGAGATCGGATAAACAACTGGCTTTATTCTTTATCGATATGGAAAAAGCTTTTGATTCTGTTGATTGGAGTTTTTTATTTAGCTTACTTGAAAGGATGGAATGTGGTGGAACATTTATAAATTGGATAAGGGAGATTTATAAAGAACAGTGGGCAAAGTTAATAGTAAATGGTGAGCTTACAGAGAAATTTAATTTTCAGAAGGGAACACGGCAAGGTTGCCCACTCTCACCCTTACTTTTTATCATGGCTCTAGAAGTCTTTAATCAAGACATAAGAGAAGACAAAAATATTACAGGTCTGAAAATTAAACAACAGACCTTTAAATTGAGGGCCTATGCAGATGATTTAATATTGATTTTGGAGGATCCTTTAGATTGTATAGATGTGATATTAGGCAAGCTTAAAGATTTTGAAGAGGTAACTGGTTTAAAAATAAATAAAACCAAATCAAAAATAATTGTGAAAAATATGGATAAGGAGAGTCAGAAAGGTTTAGAAGGGAAAACAGAATGTCAAATAGTTAAAACATAAATATTTAGGTATCAATATTGCTAGCACAAACTTGAGTCTATTTCAGGATAATTATGAGAAACTATGGACAGAGGAAAAAAAGATTTTAAAAAATGGGAGACTCTCAATTTATCTTTTATGGGTAGAATATCCGCCATAAAGATGAATATCTTGCCAAACATTTTGTATTTGTTTCAGAATATTTCAATTATTAAATCAGATAAGCCATTCAGAATTTGGCAGAGGGATTTGGCAAGTTTTGTTTGGAGAGGGAGAAAACCTAGAATAAAAATGAAAATTCTTTGTGATGCTAAAAAGAGGGGAGGACAGGCATTACCAAATTTAAGGATATATTTTGATGCATGTAGTCTGGTTAGGATAAAGGAATGGATAGTTTTAAGAGAACAGAGATTAGTAACATTAGAAGGTGCAGGCTTGAGGTTTGGTTGGCACGCATATTTATGGTACGAAAAAGAGAAAGCAAATAAACAATTTTTACATCATGTTATAATTTGCTTTATTTAAGGTTTGGAATAAGTATAAAAGAAAATTATATTCTAAAATTCCTTTATGGTTGTCACCACAGGAAGCTCTGTTCAGAGGGCAAGCAACATCAGAAACTAAATGGTTAAATTATAAGGATATAATTGAGACTTTTACTCAAGAAGGAATAATGCAGTTTAGAATTAAATCTCATGAGAAATTAGCGCAAGAATATAAATATGTAGACTGGTGGCTATATAGACAGATTAAGGACAGATATGAAAGGGATAGGAAGCTATGGGAATTTGAAGTAGAAAAATCACAAAGAGTTATATTTATGTAAAGATGATAATCATTTAATCAAGAAGATGTATGAATTATGTTTATTACTGTACACAGAAGATGAGGTGGTCAAAGATTTTATGATTGTTTGGGCAAGGAATCTTGGTCATAACATTCCATTGTTTCGTCTTTCTATCCCAGAAAGACGAAAACACTGCAGGAGCTCTAAGAAGGCTATTTGGATGAACAGAGAACTTCAAGAGGAACTAAGAAAGAAAAGGAAAATGTTCAGGAAATGGAGGGAAGGACAGAGCTCTAAAGAAGAGTACCTACAGGTTACTAGGCACTGTAGATCAGTCATCAGAAAGGCCAAAGCTGAGAGTGAGCTAAGATTGGCCAGGGAAGCCCATTGTAACAGAAAAGATTTTTCAGTTATGTGAAGAGCAAACGTAAAGTAAAGGAGGCAATAGGCCCACTGTTGGGTGCGGATGGACAAAATCTAACGAAAGATGCAGAGAAAGCAGAAAGGCTATTTTACATCTGTTTTTTCCCACAGGTCAAAGTGTTTAGGCACATCTAGAGATGGCCGTAGCCAAAGGATACTGTCTGGGTGGCAGGTTAACATGGATAGAGAGGTTGTCGAGAGGCATTTAGCTGCACTGGATGAGTTCAAATCCCCCGGTCCGGATGAAATGCACCCGAGAGTACTCAAAGAACTTTCCAGAGAACTTGCACAGCCCTTGTCCATCATCTTCGGAACCTCTATAAGGACTGGAGATGTCCCGGAGGACTGGAAAAGAGCAAACGTTATTCCGATCTTCAAAAAAGGGAGGAAGGATGACCCGGGAAACAACAGACCAGTGAGTCTGACCTCTGTTGTGGGAAAGATAATGGAGCAGATATTAAAGGGAGCGATCTGCAAACATCTGGAGGACAATTTGGTGATCCAAGGAAGTCAGCATGGATTTGTCTCCAACAGGTCCTGCCAGACCAACCCAGTTTCCTTTTTTGACCAAGTAACAGGTTTGCTGGATCGGGGAAATTCGGTTGATGTCATTTACTTGGATTTTAGTAAAGCTTTTGACAAGGTTCCCCATGATGTTCTGATGGATAAGTTGAAGGACTGCAATCTGGATTTTCAGATAGTTAGGTGGATAGGGAATTGGTTAGAGAACCGCACTCAAAGAGTTGTTGTCAATGGTATTTCATCAGACTGGAGAGAGGTGAGTAGCGGGGTACCTCAGGGCTCGGTGCTTGGCCCGGTACTTTTAAACATATTTATTAATGATCTAGATGAGGGGGTGGAGGGACTACTCATCAAGTTTGCAGATGACACCAAATTGGGAGGACTGGCAAATACTCCGGAAGATAGAGACAGAGTTCAACGAGATCTGAACACAATGGAAAAATGGGCAAATGAGAACAGGATGCAATTTAATAAAGATAAGTGTAAAGTTCTGCATCTGGGTCAGAAAAATGAAAAGCATGCCTACTGGATGGGGGATACGTTTCTAGGTAGCACTGTGTGTGAACGAGACCTTGGGGTACTTGTGGATTGTAAACTAAACATGAGCAGGCAGTGTGATGCAGCAGTAAAATAGGCAAATGCCATTTTGGGCTGTATCAACAGAGGCATCACATCAAAATCACAAGATGTCATAGTCCCATTGTATACGGCACTGGTCAGACCACACCTAGAGTACTGTGTGCAGTTCTGGAGGCCTCGCTTCAAGAAGGACGTCGATAAAATTGAAAGGGTACAGAGGAGAGTGACGAGGATGATCTGGGGCCAAGGGACCAAGCCCTATGAAGATAGGTTGAGGGACTTGGGAATGTTCAGCCTGGAGAAAAGGAGGTTGAGAGGGGACAAGATAGCCCTCTTTAAGTATTTGAAAGGTTGTCACTTGGAGGAGGGCAGGATGCTGTTTCTGCTGGCTGCAGAGGAGAGGACACGCAGTAATGGGTTTAAACTTCAAGTACAACGATATAGGCTAGATATCAGGAAAAGGTTTTTCACAGTCAGAGTAGTTCAGCAGTGGAATAGGCTGCCTAAGGAGGTGGTGAGCTCCCCCTCTTTGGAAGTCTTCAAGCAAAGGTTGGATACACACTTTTCTTGGATGCTTTAGGATGCTTAGGGCTAATCCTGCGTTGATCAGGGGGTTGGACTAGATGGCCTGTATGGCCCCTTCCAACTCTATGATTCTATGATTCTATGATTGGAAACCTGGCAAAAAATGTGGAGTAAAGATCTGTAATTTACGAACAGTTATTATATTAAGCAAAACTATTATAAAATACATTACTGTTGGTACATGACTCCGCACAAATTATCAAAAATGAATAAAAGCCTATCGGAGAAATGTTGGAAATGCGGGGTAGTGAGAGGGACAATGTTCCATATGTGGTGGACATGCAAAAGAGCAAGACACTTTTGGCAGGATATCCACAAAGAAATCTCAAAAATCTTTAAGGACTTCATAGCTCTAAATCCTGAAGCTTATCTTTTAGGTTTTCTAGTAAATGAAAAAGATAAAAAATATGGAGAATTATTTAGATATTTGACAACAGCGGCAAGGATAGTCTGAGCAAAAAATGGAAGTTAAAAGAGATGCCCACCATATTTGATTGGCAGTTGAAAACATTGGAAATTGCTCAGATGGCAAAATTGACAACTTATGTCAAAGATAAACTAATAACGGACTTTAAGACAAAATGGAACTTATGGATAGACTATATTAGAAAAAAGTATAGTTGTGGATTTATGACTATTGGTTATGATTTATAATTTATAAGGGGAAATGAGAATGGATTGAAATTTTGTACAGGAGAATGAATGGTTTTTTCTCGTATATTCTTTAACAAATACAGTTGGAAGTTATTATTTATAAATGTAATATAATCTATTAACATGTAATTTTGGAGATGGCTAAATGTATTTTTCTTGTAATGGATTATAAATAAAATTTGAAATTATTAAAAAAAAAAAGACTATGATCTCCTTACATGACAGGGAATATATAGCAAAATGTGTTGGTCTTTGTTGGTCTTAAAGGTGCCACTGGAGTCAAAATATGGAGTATCAGAACATTAGAATACATTGGTAACATAATAACTCATATAGGAATATTGATATGGAAATATACAGTTTGGCTCAGTACCATTGCCAAATATTCCTTGCCACCATTACCACCACCAATGAGCCAGGATGGCCAGATAATGGTAAGGAATTATGTAAAACCTTCTCTTCCTCTTCGGTGTACCGGGAGTAAAAAAAGCTCCAGGCAAAGTGTTCAAACTTTAATAAAAATCAAAATCTGTTTTTCATATAAAGTTTTGCATACTCTATTCTGCATAGGGTGGGACTCAGTCGGGAGCTTGGCCATCTGGCTGGTATACCGTCCACCCACCGCACCACCAGATGCCCTGCCAAGCCTACTGGAGGCAGCGGCGACTTGGCCTTTGCAGTTACCTAGGCTTACAATCCTGGGGGACTTCAAAGTTCATGTGGACGTGTCGTCCCCTGGATTTAGTTCTGACCTAGGGTCGTCCATGGCGAAACTACGGCTCTTGCAATTTGTTGCAATTTGTTGCAATTTGTTGCTCAGTACCAGGCCACGGCTCCCTCCTTGTCCTCCTTCCCGGCTACTACCTCGGGGGCTGCCCTGCCACAATGCTGCTGGCTCACCTTTGGTGTTCTCCGGCGGCTGCCATGGCTGGGACCCTCTCAGTGTGGCACTCTGCAGCTGCTGCTGCAGCACCCCCCAGTGGGTGGTGGGAAGTCAGGGGAGGCGGGGCTCAGGCGGCGGTGACCCCCCCCCCCAGGCTTCAGTAAAATTGTCAAGCATTGACCGGTCCCCGGTGATAAAAAGATTGGGGACCACTGCTCTACGGGACCTGATTAGGGTTGTGCGCTGAAGCCCCGATTCGGACCGTTTCGGATCCGAAACGGCCCAATTCGGACCGGTTTGGACCGGTCCGAATCGATTCGGGGCCAATGCAAGTCAATGGAGGCCAATGGAGGCCATTGACTTGCATTGGAAAGGCTCCCAAATCGATTCGGAGCTGTCCGAGCCGATTCGGGGCCAATGCAAGGCAATGGAGGCCATTGACTTGCATTGGAGCCTCCCGAATCGTTTCGGACGATTCGGGGCCAGTGCAATTCAATGTCTCCATTGACTTGCATTGGAAAGCCTTCCCCGCCTTCCCCGGGAGCTGGAAGGGAGGGGGTGCAAGTTGCACCCCTGAAACTTCTTGGGGAGCTCAGGGAGGGTCTTCCCTGAGTTCCCTGAGAGTTTCAAGAAGATTGCAACAAGTGCTCGCTTCGGCAGCACATATACTAAAATTGGAACGATACAGAGAAGATTGGCATGGCCCCTGCGCAAGGATGACACGCAAATTCGTGAAGCGTTCCATATTTTTACAAAAAGAAATTAAAAAATCCTAGGGGCTCCCAAAGGGTCCAATCCTAGGGGCTCCCAAAGAGGGTGTCCCTATCCGCTCCATTGGTTACAATGGAGTATCAGATTCTTTAGGCTGAACATATTTCTCCCTAGACTTCTATGGGGAATGTTCCTTGGGAGCCCCCAGAATGGGACCCCCTGATGCAATCTTCCTGAAACTTGCAGGGGACGGAGGGAAGACCCCCCCAGAGCTCTCCTGTAAGTTTCATGAAGATTGGACCAAGGAGTCCCATCCTATGGGCTCCCAATAGTGTGAGAAAAAAATGACTTCAGCAGGTAAATTGCCAATTTCCTTGTTCTGAAGTCAACTTGCACCCCCTCCCTCCTAGCCCCCGGGGAAGGCGGGGGAAGGCTTTCCAATGCAAGTCAATGGAGACATTGACTTGCATTGGCTCCAAACAGTGCAAGCCAGGAAGGGACTCTCTCTCCCAGGTGCAGGGGAACCTGTGGCTGGCAGCCTAAGCAGCCTCCAGGTGAGTACTGCAGAACCAATAAGGTCCACTGAGTTCTCACCGGGAACCCAGGTAGAATCATAGAATCATAGAGGCAGCCTATTCCACTGCTGAACTACTCTGACTGTGAAAATGTTTTTCCTGATATCTAGCCTATATCGTTGTACTTGAAGTTTAAACCCATTACTGCGTGTCCTCTCCTCTGCAGCCAACAGAAACAGCATCCTGCCCTCCTCCAAGTGACAACCTTTCAAATACTTAAAGAGGGCTATCATGTCCCCTCTCAACCTCCTTTTCTCCAGGCTGAACATTCCCAAGTCCCTCAACCTATCTTCATAGGGCTTGGTCCCTTGGCCCCAGATCATCCTCGTCACTCTCCTCTGTACCCTTTCAATTTTATCTACGTCCTTCTTGAAGTGAGGCCTCCAGAACTGCACACAGTACTCCAAGTGTGGTCTGACCAGTGCCGTATACAATGGGACTATGACATCTTGCAGAGGAGAGGGGGGCCCTGCACTGGCCTCTGGAGGGGATATCCCTGCACCACTAGGAACACTAGTGGCTCAGGGATGTCAACCTCCAGGGGAGACCTGGAGATCCCCCCAGAAACCCCTAGTGAAGCTGTAAAGCTTCACAGCGCCTACGCACTAACCCAGGAGAGCCTCAGAAAGCAAATGGAGGAGCTCAGAGGCGAATCTGGGTGCTCCATCCATGCTGTGGACTCATCACTGGCTCTCCCATCCAGCCTCCCCCATCTAACAAATACAAAGCAAGAGGAAGACTTGCTTTTCACAACCCAAAGGTGTATCAAAGCAGCTTCCAGTCACCTTTCCCTTCCTACGCTTGGGCCACCGCCCTCAAACACCACAAATCCAACTGCTCTACTAAGGCCACATCCTGAGAGAGCCCTGACAGAGCTGTTCTGGGAGAACAGCCCTGGCAGCAGCAAAAAGACACACCCCCCCCCAGAAGTCCACACACGGCGCAGTGGACACTGGTGGGGAATCCAACAACCTAACAGGCCACCGCCTTAAACCACCTCTAATCCAACTGCTCTACCCAGGCCACATCCTGAGAGAGCCCTGACAGAGCTGTTCTGGGAGAACAGCCCTGGCAGCAACAAAAAGACAAATCAGCGCACGCACAACAACAAACTCCTCCTGGGCACCCACTGAGAAATGCTCAGTTACTTCTTGGGTTTAACATGAGCTCTAAGGCTCACTTTGGGACTGGGAAAAGTTTTCCAAATGGGTGGCATGACTGAGGGACCCAGATTTAATCTCTGGCCCTCTGGTGATTGCAGAATTTCTGTGTGTGGGGTGGGGGGGGGGCAATTTAGATTGGCCAGGGCACTGGTCCTGAATTTTTACCTTGGGCGAGCGTTTTTCATCCCCGCCACCCAGAACAGACTCAGAGAGGATGCAGTCACAGCAATTCTGTGCTCACCTCAGTCCTCCTCCAATAATAGTTCTGGATGGCCAAGAGCCGGCAAGTTGACCTTGAGGAAGACCAATTACTGGACTCTTTCGGGCGCCAGGCGGGAGCGATACTCGCAGACGGTGCTGCTCGCATGAGAAAATGCCCGCTCGCTCTGGACGCTTGTTGGCAGGCACGAAAGGTAGACACGGGCCAGGTGGGAGAGGGCCGGCCAGACTGCCTCAATCCTGGCCCAGTATCTCAAGGGAAAGGCGTTCTCAGACTCCTGGGGCTCACCAAGGTAAGCCCTCACCATCCCAGACACACTGTCCTCCCTCGGGCACCCGCTGCCCTCAAGAGAAGTTGCCCTGCTCAGCCTTCTCGCTGGGGTGGCCCGCAGTGGCTGATGTGCCAGCAGAGACTGGGAGGGGGAGGAGCAGCGGACATGCTGGCTCCTTCCTCCCCTGCCTGGCCTGACACCTCAGCCTCCTTGGACTTCCACCAGGCAAGCCACTGAATGAGCAGCTCGCGCCATTCAAGAAGGCTCCTCTCCCTCTCTGCTAAGCTGCCCTTGATGCACGGATCACACATGGCGGCAAGCCTGTATGTCACAGACTTGCAGAGGGGTTCAAAGCGGCTCTCAAGCCCTCTCAGAAGCCTCCTCGCAAGCGTGCGCACGGCTGGAACAGCATCTGCACGTCCTCGAGCCGGGTCCAGGAAGGGGGCCAGCACCACACAGGCCTTGTGGACCATGGGCACGACCAGACCCAAACTCGCCGTGTCAGATGAGAGCATCTCCGTCAAAGTCTTGAAGGGCCCAAGCACTTCCACGGTCTGAGAAATGATCTCCCACTCTCGGTGGGTGAGCCACTCCCCAGGCATAAACATCCTCGTCTCCTGGACAAGGGCATCCAAGGCTCTCCTCTGCTCCACCAAGCGCTCAAGCATGGCGCGGGTGGAGTTCCAGCGCATGCTGACATCTCTGATAAGGCAGTGCTGTGGCACGCCCATCAGGACCTGCTTTCTCTCCAGCCTCGAGACGTCGTACGAGCTGTGAGAGAAATGCGCCACGATCTTCTGCTGTGTGCCGCACATCGAAGGGCTCGATGTGTAGCAAGGCATGGCGATAGCCTGCCCGGCAGCCCTCACCCTGCCTAACAGGCTCAACCCCACCCAGCACCTCCCGTACGTCCCACCAATGTGCAGTCAGCGAGATGTACGCATCCTGCGCATGACATGACGTCCATGTGTCCGACGTGAAGTGTACGGTCCCTGAAGCTCGGGACATCTCTACCTCCACGCGGCACCTGGCTGCCCTATAAAGAGAGGGCAACACTGTCCTGCTAATCGTGGTACGACTAGGAGGCGTGTACCAGGTGGATATGCGACGGCATAGTCGGTGGAAGTACATGTCATCGGCCAGACGAAAGGGGTACCCACCCACGGCCATGAGCGCAGCTAGGTCATGGTTCGCGGCCCTACACCCTGCCTCAAACCCCCCTTTTGGCATGCCACTGCCAGCCCGGGCAAGCATCTCCACCATGGTCGCTTGCCTCCCTTTAACTCCACCCGCCCCCTGAGAAGAACTCTTAGGGAGAGCTCTCGAGGTGGAGGTCCCAGGTAGACTCTCCAGCCCCATGCGGGTAGTTTGTGCCTGTGCAGGCACCCCACTGCCAGCCTGTCTCTCGCCCTGAAGTAGGACAGCCTGGTGGTGCCTCTTCAGGTGGTTCATGAGGCCGCTAGCCATGTATTGACGCTCTTGCCTTCCACGACTAACCCTCTGCCTACAGAGCTGGCACTCTGCTAGGTGGGTTCCCTCCACTGTCTGGAAGTAATTCCAGACTTTGGAGCCTTTGGACGATGCAGGCCGGCTTGCAGCCTGCGAAGTCCTCTGAGCTGCCTCCCCACTGTGTCCTGAGGTGGGGAAAGAAGGAGGTGAGAGAGGGGGAAGGGGTCGAGATGGTGGGGCAGGGGGTGCCACCTCCATCTCTCCCTCTTGCACCACCTCTACCATCTGCTCCTGTCCCCCCCCCCAATTGAAGCCTGCTGGATCCTGGAGGAGAAAGGGGAGTAGACTGGCGGGCCAGTCCCTCACCCATCTCCTCCAGGGCTCTCTGCACCCCCGAGGTGATGCCTGGGGACATGAAGGACAAGCCACTCATGTCCCCATGGCTCACCCCAAGGGAGAGATCAGGCAACTCCTCCTGACGCCCCCATGCCTCGCTAGCAAAAGGAGTGGCACGAGGGGCTGCCTGATCAGCAGGCCCCACAGAAGTGCCAGCAAAGACCCCTGCCTGATGCACCTTAGAAGGGGGGCGCCCCGGCAGCCGCCTCAATAAAGAGACCCTTGCGGACACTCTTTATTGCACCCCTCCGGCCAGAGGTCGGAGTGGTGGAAGGTCGACCCAAGACAGGCCTCTTCTCAGGTGGGGAGAAGGACGCTTCCTTCCCCCTCTCACTCCCCTCCACCCCTCTAGTTTTCTGTAGGGCCTTTCCCCCAGGGCCCCTAGCCTGACCTTCCTTCTTCCCACTCATGTTCCCTTGGACAAACTTTTCCTACTAACTGTCTGTAATCTAAGAGACAGGGAAATTTGATGCCCTACCACTACCTGCCCTAACACCTGTTTCTAAGGAAACCTTGAAACTTATAAAACCCTCCCACCAGCTACCTGTTTAGTTTTTTTAGACCCTAAGCTGACCTAACTTCTATGGAGTTTTCCTGTTCTCTCTCTCTCTCTCTCTCTCTTTTTGTTAAACTAAAGGAACCTGTCTGGTCCTAGCTAAGTTTAACTGGCCCTACCTAACCTACAGCAGGGAAAAATTAGAAGAAAAAACTTTTTAGACTTTTAAAGTGTTTTAAACTACCTGAGTGTTACTAGCTAGAAGGAAGGCTGGAGCAGATTTGTGCACCAAGCCCCCACCTGATGTGTTAAGAAGAACCCCTAAACCTGTTGGCTTCTAAATCAATTCCCGTCTCTACCAGGAAAGCTGGCCTTCAATAAGGCACAGCCCCTGCTGGTTTAAATTTTTTTTAACTATTAAGAAAATACTATTTTAACCTGAAACCCAAATCACTGTTCTCTTATAAAAATCCTATCTGGCTACTTAGGAAAGAAACTATCTATTCTAAAAAATTATTTGCACTTTATAATTTCTCCTAACAGTATGGATTTTACTGTCTATTTAAAGGGTCACTAAGTGGACACCCAAGAAGAATGCAGCAATTCCCCCCAGGAAGGAAACAAACAATCTCTAAAACACCAACCAGCTGCCAGCAACCCAGGGCACTCTCCCAAAGGTGGCAACCAAGCAAAAGTGGCCCTGCAAGGCCCAAACTGCCAAATCAAACCAAGCCTAGCCTAGGCCAACCAAACAGCTTCTACAAACAAACAACCAGCAGCCACCCAGGGCACTCCCCCAAGGGTGGCTACCAAGAAAAACTTGCCCCGCAGGGCCCTAGCCCCTAACCAAACAAGCTAACTCTACCAAAGAAACAGCTTCCAACAAACAAGCAGCAGCCACCCAGGGCACTCCCCCAAAGGTGGCTGGCAAAAACTGGCCCTGCAAGGCCCTAAGCTAAACCAACCTAAGAACAAACACAACCCCCCCTAAACTAAAACTAGCCTCCCACCAAAAAACATCTACACCTATCAAACAACCAGCTGCCACCCAGGGCACGAAGCCCAAAGGTGGCAACTGATGAAACCTGTGGAAAAAAACCCAAAACAACCAACCCCCCCCCAAAAAAAAACAACCAGCAACAATGCAACTTTACAATACAAGCCCCAACCCCCACCCCCAAAATACTTTTACAAAAAACAAAACAGCAAACAGTTAACACAATAAAAACAGCAAATACAATTCCCCAGGCCCCCCCAGGCCCCCACCCACAGAACCCAAAGGCAAAAAACTTTTGAAAAGAGGAGAGAGAGAGAGGGAGAAGAGGGAGGGGAAAAAATAGAAAAATAGAAAAGGAGAAGAAAAAAAAACCCTAAAACAAACTATTGATGTCTTCTCCAGCGTAGTCCACAGGCCAGGTCCAGAGAGGTCCACCAGAAGTCCAGGTCAGGAGGCAGGCAGGCAGACAGGCTGCTCTACCAAGCAGGAGCTTAGGAGCAGCACAGCCAGCCAGCCAGAGCTCAAAGTGAGCTCCAGCAAGCAGCCCCTTGCTTTAAGTAGCCTCCTCCTGGGCAGGCTACAAAGCAAGGGGATTTAAAAAATAAAAACCCTTCTGTGAGTGGCCAGAATGCCTGAGCTGAAAAGCTACAGGCATTCTGGTTGGCCACTCACTCCCCCCTCCCCCCGCCGCCATTTTAGGCGGCAAAAAATAAAGTTAAAAAAAAAAGACAGCCAGAGAGGCTTCAGGCAACGGCTGCCTGAAGCCTCCGACTCAGCCGAATCGATTCGGCCCAAATCGATTCGGCAGTCCGAATCGCCGAATCTCGGTGATTCGGACCCCTAGGGGGAGCCAAAGGGCCGATTCGGACCGTTTCTGGCTCGGAAACGCCCAAATTGGCTCCGATTCGGTCGATTCGGGCGTTTCCGAACCCGAATTGCCCATCCCTAGACCCGATGCCTCCCAGCATCACGGTGGCGGGACCCGATGACAGTTCCTTGTGTCAGCCACCATAGATGAGATTTCTCCTAGACGTCCTCTCCGCCCTTGACTCAAATGGCCTCCCTGGTATACTGAGGAGCTCCAGGAGAAGAAAAGGGAAGTAAGACGAGTAGAGCAAGTATGGCGGAGGTCTCATGATGAGGCTGCAAAAACATGTTATCGCACGCTTATGAGCGCGTATGAGATGGCAGTGAAAGTGGCAAAATGTGAATTTTTTGCTGCAGAAATTGTGTCCTCTAGCTCTCGCCCAGCACAATTATTAGTCTAGGATGAGGTTTTTTTTGCCACAAATCATGTCTGGTAGGCTATTTTATCTGTATTAGTTTTTACTGTTTTTACTGTTTTCGGGATTTTATGTGACTGTGATCTGCCTCGAGCCTCCGGGGGGAGGTGGGAAATAGTAACAATAACAACAACAAGAACAACAACAAAAATAACAATAATAATATGTAATTCTGATCTCAGCTAAATCTGAAAATACTTAAATAGTGAGACTGGATTTATGAATGGAAAGGCAGATCTTTTTTCAAACCAGAAAAACACCCTAGGTTTGCATAAAACCATGAAGGACTCATCAGGGTTAGGCCCAGCAGCAATTACCCAATGACTGTCAAGACTCACCCAGCCTGCCTCACACAAGATGGAAGGCATGGAACCCCGCTCAGGCTGCATAAACCAAGGGAGTTGCCAGCACTTAGCTTGCCTTGCAGAAGGTGAGGGTGGCAGCCATGCTGCCTTAGGTTAACCACACCCTATGAAAGGAGAGAGCGGTGGGTTCCAGCCCATCTGAGTCTTATGTGTAACCAGAGAAGCAATTGGTAAGGCAGCCTGTCTCTTCCTCCCTCTCTCCCTCCCTTTGGGACGCAGAGGTAGGAGCAGGAAGACTGCATCTTCCTCCCTTTTCTGCATGGCCAGAGTGGAGATCTTTTCAGTGGGGTTTCATTCAGTTTGCCCTTGATCATCATAAAATGGGTCAGGGGGATGATGTAAACTGATATGGGTCCCCATTGTGAAGAAAAGTGGGTTACAAATGAAATAAGATATAGATATAGATATTTTTATATATATAGATATTTTATATATAGATATTTTTATTTCTTTTAACCCCCTTTTAATCTCCTTCTAAGCTTATCAAGCTGTTGTCGGCTTCTAGTTGATTGTACATTAGACTGAGGGGGCTGCACAGCTTGGACTGGCGGCGGTTTGATAGCTAAATGGGCCAGAAAAAATGACAGAGGGAGGTGAAGGGAGATACACTATCTTTGCCAGCTAGTAAGCAATTGAGAATTGTTGATTATTTCGACTTACATAGTCAAGGACAGTATGTTGTTCTGACATCCAACCATTTCACTGAGCTGGCCTCCTTGTCTGAAAATCACATTGTGGAAAAAGTGGCTGAAAAGGAGGGTGGTTGTGAAGAGTACCTGGAGAGGCTGACTAAAACTTCTGAACACGGAAGGGGTGAGGCTAATAGTACTACAGACATTGTAGGAGAATATGCCGAATTGACTGCTAGAACAGTCTCCTTAATCTTCTCTACATTAAAAGAGCTAAAGGAGGAGATGGGCTGGTTAACTCAAATGCTGCTGCATTTGGGAGATGGGAAACAGCTGGGAACTGCCAATCACAACTCCCACACAACCACCTGTTCTACCTCAGTGACTAAACATGTCTCTCAAAAGGAAACACCCATAGAAACTGATAAGAACCTTCCCAAACAAAATTTAATTCTTCAGAGGAATAAGATCAGTCTGACTATCTGCCCATTTAGAGGTCAGACACCCCTTTGGAACAAGCAGGAAGCTATAAAACATCTTAGGAACTTACTTGGGAGAAGTGTTTCTTACATTGACCTTGCTGATATAGAACAACTTAACACTTCCAACCAGATACAAAGAAGGATGTTTACCTTCAAGACCAACAGGATTCCTTCCCTGCTTGTAAATCAAAAGCAAAGACTAGCCCAAAAGGGGATATATCCTGCAAGGGTTTTTTTATAACACTTTGATACAGCCTCTGTGTGTATATTTTCCCACAGAGAACTTGGCAGTGGAAAATAGGGACTCATTGGATAAAGAGGAAATGACTATTAAGGACAATGATGATTTACTAAAATGGCTTGGACAGCCTGCATCTACATTGAAAGTCGACAATCTGGATAACTCAGTTGAGGAAGACCTGATCCAGTCCTTTGCCCTATTACCTATGGAGGAACAAACGGCCATCGCAGACAGACTGGAAACCCTTAGGAATAAGCTACTAAGTACAAAGGAGACTTACAACCTGATGGACTTTTCAGAGCCAATGGAGCCTGCCCAAGCATTGGTTACTACAGTTGCCTCCATAATACCCAGTGTACCAAAGGATACAACCCCTCTCACAGCTGGAAATATTAACCATAAAGGAGGAGAAGTTAAACCGGATAATACAACGGAGAAGATGGCAAGTGAACAGCAGACAATAACAGGAGAACCTCAACCTTCTATGAGGGAGCATGTAAGCACAAACGGATATAGATAGCTGAAGATAGTTTATGGTGATCTCACCCTCTTCCCTCCCCATAGAATCATAGAATCATAGAGTTGGAAGGGGCCATACAGGCCATCTAGTCCAACCCCCTGCTCAACGCAGGACTAGCCCTAAGCATCCTAAAGCATCCAAGAAAAGTGTGTATCCAACCTTTGCTTGAAGACTTCCAGTGAGGGGGAGCTCACCACCTCCTTAGGCAGCCTATTCCACTGCTGAACTACTTCCCTTCCCTTCTGCCTTCTTTCTTGGTAAGCAGCCCCTTTATCTATTTTCTTCTTGCTCGTCAATGGCTGTTCCACCCAGTTGCTTTATTTGACAGACAGGCAGATAGATATAATGCTGACCCAACGCAGGAAACTGAAGGAAGGGACACAATCAGCTTCTTATATTTAATTTCTGAAATGGCACAAAGATACTTTGGAAGGCTGAGAATAAACAAAATTGATTTGTTTAACTTAGAGGAGAAAAGGGCAGGTGGAATCAGGAGTATGATGTACGAGGTGAGCTGATAATAAAACTGAGGTAACTTTTTAATCACTCTAGCTTCAGATAATTTGTTGCAAACAGGTTAGTGTTTCTGCTATTCAAAAAGATAATTTAAAACGTTAAGGCTTTTGTTTTCATTTCTGTTTAAATATTCAAGCATACATTTCTAGGTTTTGCTGACTCTAAAAGTCTAGAAGGCAGGGACAAACAAGCAAGTTTCCAAAGTCATTCTATGTACACAGATCAAGGATCACTCCTCTTTTAAGAACTATCTTTTCGCTGGGCAGGGATTACTTCTATTAACTAGAAGCAATTTCTCTTTTTGGCTTGAATGGGGATCACCTCCCATTTCTTTTGCCTCTTCCCCACTCTATAGTCAGTGTTTGATTGTCTCCTCTTTGACTGTCAGTTCCCAACTGTCATTCCATGATTCTGTTCACATAATTCTGTTTGAACAAACTGTCATGCAGAGGTTCTCAGATGCTATTAGACATTTACCCTTGACAGTCCATAACAAAGAAACATAAAAGTTAGATTGGCGGATGGATGAGAAGGAGAGAAGGAAGTACAGAAGGGTGAGGATAGAGAGAGGTGACAACAAGAAAGGCAAGAGGAAGTAGTGTGGGGAGGGTGCTAAGGAGAAATTAGATATCCCTTGCAAATCCTTGCAGCTTCCTCATTATGCAACTGGGCCTGGCCTAACAACTGGGACTACACAACTGTGTCATAGTTTTCCTGGAGAAATGCTTGTTTGGAGGAGGGAAGGCTAAAGATAGGCTCAAATAATGATAGATTGGATAGTGAGTGGAAGGAGAGAAGAGGCAGAAAAAGGAGCAACTTTCATGTAAAGGGCAAAAACAATCTTAGGAAGAGGGGAAATGAGGTGCCCCGCCCCCCAAGTCCTTGTTTGCCCCTAATTTGTTGATGTATCTCTCAACATGGCCCGATCTTTAGATATATAAATCCAGAGACTAAAGCCATGGACAGAAAAAACAGATTGTTATACAAACCTGAGGAAAGCGCCAGACTTGCAGAAAAATATGAAATCTAAAAAATAAATTTTCATTGGAGATTACTCCTCCCCCCCTCCCCGATAGAAGCAGTACCTTAACTCTAACGGAACCACAACAGTATGGCCAGTCTTCTAGCCTTGTGATCTGTCAGCAGAATGGCAGGGCTGTTTTGGTCTTTGAGAGACAATTTATTGGAGCCAGATGCAATAGCAGCCATCAGGCAATTTTCTACCATATAGCTTGCACTCAGAACTAGCTATTTACTAAGGTTTCACAGTAGCCACCCCACAAAAGCTTGAACGGTATTGGGTTTATAGTTTCAGACCATTATTTGGAAAACCCAGGTTTGAATCCCCATTCTGCCACTGGGTGACGTTGAACAAATTACATATTCTCAAATTAAACTACTTCACGGGGCTGTTGTGAGGACAAAATGAAGGAGTGGAGAAAGATGTGAGCTGCTGTGGGTTCCTATTGTAAAGAGAGGTGGGCTATAAATGAAGTAAATAAATATACCTGAACATGGGAACATGATAAAAGGTTTATAATAGTAAGGGAATCTATTGGGGTCATAGCATATGGAGACTTGATGTAACATATGTGTTGATGTAAGATCTTTGTGTAGATCACTTGCCTTATCCCCTTACCTTACCAACAGGCAAGAGTTGGCGGATGAGGTGAAGGAGGTAGGGACCCTAGGGGGAAGTGACCATGTCCTCATAATTCCTTTTGAGATGGGGAGGCAAGGAAGCTTGTAGCCAGACGCAGATGTTGGATGTAGGGCAAACTTTAATAAACTCAGAGACATGATGAGTGTCATACCATGGACGAGAATGCTGGAAGGGAAGGGAGCATGTGAAGGGTGGGTGCTACTCAAACAAGAGCTATTACATGCTCAATCAATTACTATCCGAGAAAGACGAAAACACTGAAGGAGCTCTAAGAAGCCAATTTGGATGAACAAAGAACTTCAAGAGGAACTAAGAAAGGAAAGGAAAATGTTCAGGAAATGGAGGGAAGGACAGAGCTCTAAAGAAGAGTACCTACAGGTTACTAGGCACTGTAGATCAATCATCAGAAAGGCCAAAGCTGAGAGTGAGCTAAGATTGGCCAGGGAAGCCCATTGTAACAAGAAAAGATTTTTCAGTTACGTGAGGAGCAAACGTAAAGTAAAGAAGGCAATAGGCCCACTGTTGGGTGCAGATGGACAAACTCTAGTGGAAGATGCAGAGAAAGCAGAAGGGCTTAGCGCCTATTTTACATCTGTTTTCCCCCAACAGGTCAAAGGGTTTAGGCACATCTAGAGATGGCAGTAGCCAAAGGATAGTGTCTGGGTGGCAGGTTGACATGGATAGAGAGCTTGTCGAGAGGCATTTAGCTGCACTGGATGAGTTCAAATCCCCTGGGCCGGATAAAATGCACCCGAGAGTGCTCAAAGAACTTTCCGGAGAACTTGCAGAAGCCATGGAAATTCGGTTGATGTCGTTTAGTTGGATTTTCGTAAAGCTTTTGATATGCTTCCCTGTGATGTTCTGATGGATAAATTGAAGGACTGCAATCTGAATTTTCAGATAGTTAGGTGGATAGGGAATTGGTTAGAGAACCGCAATCAAAGAGTTAATGTCAATGGTGTTTCATCAGACTGGAGGGAGGTGAGTAGCGGGATACCTCAGGGCTCGGTGCTCAGCCCGGTACTTTTTAACATATTTATTAATGATCTAGATTATTAATTATCTAAAGCCAGTTTGGTGTAGTGGTTAGGAGTGCGGACGTCTAATCTAGCATGCCAGGTTTGATTCTGCGCTCCCCCACATGCAACCAGCTGAGTGACCTTGGGTTCGCCACGGCACTGATAAAACTGTTCTGACCGAGCAGTGATATCAGCGCTCTCTCAACCTCACCCACCCCATAGGGTGTCTGTTCTGGGGAGAGGAATGGGAAGGCCACTGTAAGCCGCTTTGAGCCTCCTTCGGGTAGGGAAAAGCAGCATATAAGAACCAACTCTTCTTCTTCTAGATGAGGGGGTGGAGGGACTACTCATCAAGTTTGCAGATGACACCAAATTGGGAGGACTGACAAATACTCTGGAAGATAGAGACAGAGTTCAACGAGATCTGAACACAATGGAAAAATGGGCAAATGAGAACAAGGTGCAATTTAATAAAGATAAGTGTAAAGTTCTGCATCTGGGTCAGAAAAATGAAAAGCATGCCTACTGGATGGGGGATACGCTTCTAGGTAACACTGTGTGTGAACGAGACCTTGGGGTACTTGTGGATTGTAAACTAAACATGAGCAGGCAGTGTGGTGCAGCGGTAAAAAAGGCAAATGCCATTTTGGGCTGTATCAACAGAGGCATCACATCAAAATCACAAGATGTCATAGTCCCATTGTATACGGCACTGGTCAGACCACACTTGGAGTACTGTGTGCAGTTCTGGAGGCCTTACTTCAAGAAGGACGTAGATAAAATTGAAAGGGTACAGAGGAGAGCGACAAAGATGATCTGGGGCCCAGGGACCAAGCCCTATGATGATAGGTTGAGGGACTTGGGAATGTTCAGCCTGGAGAAAAGGAGGTTGAGAGCGGAGATGATAGCCCTCTTTAAGTATTTGAAAGGTTGTCACTTGGAGGAGGGCAGGATGCTGTTTCTGTTGGCTGCAGAGGAGAGGACACGCAGTAATGGGTTTAAACTTCAAGTACAACGATATAGGCTAGATATCAGGAAAAAATTTTCACAGTCAGAGTAGTTCAGCAGTGGAATAGGCTGCCTAAGGAGGTGGTGAGCTCCCCCTCACTGGCAGTCTTCAAGCAAAGGTTGGATACACACTTTTCTTGGATGCTTTAGGATGCTTTGGGCTAATCCTGCGTTGAGCAGGGGGTTGGACTAGATAGCCAGTATGGCCCCTTCCAACTCCATGATTCTATGATTCTACCTACTCATTCTCCACAGGGTAAAACACAGGAAGCTTTACTTTATAGCCAGTACACACAGAAATGAAGTATGTAGCAGTAAAAATAAAAAATACTGCAACTCTCTAATTACTCCATATACTTCTTCTTTGTTATCTTGCACTAACAAAAAGAAATTATGTTCAAATAGCAAATCATTTCCTTTAAATGACTGGGAGAGATTTAGAAAACTATCCTGTAATTTGAACACTTACAAATGCTTTTGCTAAAGCATCCTATAAACATTTCACTATATCGAACTATGTAATTTTGAAATTTAATTCCAGAGACCACCTGCTTTATGTGAAGTTAAACCTTTTAAAATAGAGAATTAACTAAACTAAATATTTCCTTGTTTGTTAAAATGGTTATAAATCTTATTTTTAACTAAAAATATATTTGTAACAGAGTCTGATATGGAAGGGATATAATCTAGCCTGAAAAATGAATCTGTCATTTATCTCTAACAATATATTAAAGAATTCATTCATCTCA
Source organism: Paroedura picta (assembly GCF_049243985.1). Taxonomy (NCBI): domain Eukaryota; kingdom Metazoa; phylum Chordata; class Lepidosauria; order Squamata; family Gekkonidae; genus Paroedura; species Paroedura picta. The sequence goes on along the minus strand of NC_135371.1, from coordinate 74,875,944 downwards.
TCTTTGAGAGCTATAATAAAGAATTGTTGCAGTGAAGAAGAGAGAAAATTGAAGGCAAGTGACCTACCTAGTTCTTTACCAATCCACCAGAATAATCACTGTCTTTTTCTCAAGATTAAACGTGAAAGTTTCAATAATATAGTCTTTGCACATAACTCCTTATTTTTGGAACCAGGGTATTTGAAGGGCCACATCCTGTTCAGCTAAGATCCTTTTCTTAATGCCTGCTTCCTGCAGTAGGGCTTTTCAGTGTTAGCACCTTGCCTATGGAATATCCTTCCCCTTGGAGCTCACCTGGCATTACCTTATGCTCTTATAGGCACCAGACTAAAACATTTCCTTTTACCCATGTTTTTCATTTGTAAACTGTTTTGATGGTCATCATCTAATCTGAATACCATGGCCTTTTCTGTACATGCACCTTAATTCCAGTTATCACTGAAGTAGAGTCAGCATGGCTTTACTTCAAATGCTGTACATGCACTTTGCACCTTTCTTTTTTTTTTTTCTCCCATTTTTCTCTTCGGAGTAATGGAGTATATACTCTGCAAAGGAATGAGAAAACCCAGATTGTGTTTGATGCTAGGTTTTTCTTCTTTTTTGTATGTGTGCTATGTGATTGGTCTCTCTATATTGGTTAGTTATGCACAGGATAACTGTTTTAAATTTGTTTTAAAATTGTAAAAATATATTCTACAACCTACTGTTACTTTTGGTAGCCATCTTAGTAGAAAGTTCACACACCTTCATTGGTGTATAAGCTCCAGGACTGCTTAGGCAATAAAAGCTTTATTTTTGTTTTTACAAGTCCCCAAGGGGATCATTTTAAAGGTTGGAATGTCCAAGATGCCTTTCTTTTAGTTCATAAATCTCCTCTGGATTTCACCCCCCCCCTCCAATGTTCCTCTTTACATTGCCTCACAGAGCAGGGAACTGAGAAACTCTAAGGCCCATTCCGCACAAGGATCAATGTGGCAAATTGCTTACAGAAAGAAATAACGGAATTTAAAATAGTAGAATTCGGCGTAACGCATACCTGCCTTTGTAGTGGAAAAAAAGAAAAACACGTGTTGCAACAAATATGCCTTGATTCCTTGATTCCTTGCTTCCTCCTAACGTAGAGACCCATCTAGCTGGCAGCTGGCGTGTGAGCTGCTGATTCATCGTTGCCACGGTCCCCCGAGTGAAACCCCCCCCCCCGTGCACGGGTGCGATTTTCGGCCGAAAATAAAGGGAAACTTGCAAACAGGGCTGTGTTGTGCTTGGTGACTTGTTGTGCTTGGTGACTGCTTTAAAGCAGCTCTGTGGAGGGACTGCAGCTGCAGAAGCCTCACTGGGTGAATGAAGGCTCGCCAGCTCGTTGCTCTCCGCTTGCTCTGAAAAAAAAAAAGTCGATCGCTTCGCCGGAAGTTCAGAGGAGAGAGCCAGGGGGAGGGACTTTGCTGAAACCTTAACAATGGTAATGCACATAACTTTTTGGAAACTGTTGCAGATTGTTTGCAAGAGTGTAGCGCTTTCCAGAGGGTGAATCCAGTTTTTGGGATTTCTCTGGAAGCGCTACAATGAAGCGCTTTTCGCGGGTCTGTTTCAGGAGTGTGGCAGATTGTGTGCGACATCATGCATAACTGCAAATTAGTAGCGTTTACAATTTGCCACACTCCTGCTACATTTAACTTGTGCGGAATGGGCCTAACAGTTCACTATAGCTGCAGGATGGGCTCTTCTTCCTCCAACCCCCCCCCCAACACATTCCTTCCATTATTGCCTCACAGTGCAGGATGTTGAGAAACCACTGAAGTTGGGCTCCTAGTATTTCTTCAATCTAGGAGAAAAGAGGTTTTTTGTTTTGTTTTTCTGTGCTCTTCCTTGCACCCTTAGTGGCCACAGTTAGAACTGCATTTTAAAAATCAATAGGAAGACATTCAGCTGGAGGCAGCAAGATGGTGCTGGTTTTGAGGGCATCTGTGATGCAGTTATAATGAAAGAAGCTTTCTCCCCTAAACCTTCATTTATGTTTGCCTGCAGACACCATCCTGCCTGTGTAGAACAAATTTAGAGTCCAGTGGCACCTTTAAGACCAACAAAGTTTTATTCAAAGTATGAGCTTTCGTTTGCATACACACTTCCTCAGATACAAGGAGGGAGAAATTACTTAAGCTGGGAGGTGGGAGCTGCTGTGGGAGAGAGTTCTGGTCAAACTTTGGAGCTCTTTAGACAGTGAAGTCTAGATTGGATGACTGAATCCAGAGAGTTAGGGAAACATGTTCTCTTAGGGTGTTCTTGAAGGAAAAACATAAAGGGACTGGCTAAGGGATTTTTCCAAACCTAGCCAAGGATAAGAATTCTCCTCTGGGGATAGAAGGTTTCAGTCCTGTATTCTGTATTCAGTATAAGTAAATGTCTCAGTATAAGTAAATGTATTTAAATAAGCATATGCTGCTAAACCCATAATCTAGTCCTGACTCTTTTATTTAGCCCGCCCCCAAGAGTTTAATAATTGTATTTACTTATTTGTTAAACTTTGCAACTCCTCTTGCATGTGGTTGTTTACTGAGGTAGAATTATAGCTCATTGGCTATGGGGGAGAACACCTTTGTCCAGGAGGCTGATGTAAGGCACAGGTGGGACAAACACAATGAAGCCCTGAAGACGGAATATGCATATACCTTTTCCGCATACAGGGCCAAATCACATGATGTCTCCTACCCACATTTGTGGGAAAATAAATTGCACTATTTTCCCCTTCCACACTGTGCCTCCTAGTCTTGTGTTTTTCCCTCCTCATTAAGTGGTGAAAAAGGCACCAGAGAGAGCAATGCACGCTTTCTCTCACCTCTCCTCAGACAGACAAATTCTACACATGATAATGAATACTTGCTGCTATACATATGCATTGCCATGAAAGGTAAAGCACCAAAAAACAAACAAATAAACAAACAAACACAAACATGGATGGCCAGTGGAAAGCACAACAATGGAGGCATTACCACCATCCCTTCTTCTCTTCTTCTCTTCCCCCCCCTCGCTAATCTGGCCACCTGCTGTTCCGCCCTTCCCTTCACCACTCACCACTGTGTGCCCTGAGCTGCATTTCAATGGGTCTGCAAAAGACAGTGAGATGGAGAGCCGCTGGATCCTGCTGGCTACCCCCCCCCCCCCCAATCCTTAAAAGATTCCAGCCCTAGAACATCAGTTGGTGCTGTGCTCCAAGGCAGGGATGCAGGCTCAGCAGGGAAAGGTGGCCAGTCCTGGCTGAGGCGGGCGGGCGGGGGGGGGGCACCGCAGAAAGACCCCAGTCAGGGAGCCAGCCTGCCTCCAACCACCCACCACCTCTGCTTGTGAGAGGGAAAGATCAGTGGAGGGAGGAGCACCCAGCCCTCAGCCACTTCCCTCCAGTGATCCAGAGCTGTGCTGCTCAAGCTTGCTGGGTGCTCTCCCCTCCCGCTGACCTTTCCCTCCCCTGAGCAGAGGCGGCAAACTCTGAATGTCTCTTGCTTGGGTGCCACAGGCTGGCAGGAACTAGATGGCCCTTTCCAGCCCTACAATAATCAACTGTAAGGCTGGAGAATGACCCTCAAAGGGGTCTGCTGGGGAAAGGCTGGGGGGGGGGGGAGGGATGGACACAAAGAGGAGTTTGCATGAAGAAGAGGGTGCTTGGGAGCTAGCCCAAAGGGCTTTTTGTGGACAGGGGGGCCCTGGCTTGCAGGGGGGAGAGAATAAATGGGATCTGCTTGCCCTGTCCTGCCCTGCAGGCCACTGAGCTGACCTGGCATCTGCCAACCAAGTTCAGAGCAGGTGGAGAAAGTTTCCTGAGAAGAGTCAGCAGGCTGCCAGGAGAGGTGAGCAAGCAGCGAGAGTGGGATAATGCTCAAGAGCCTCTTGCACATTCCCCCCCCCCCATATGTTCTTATCCCTGGGTGCTCACTCCTTGTTCAACTCTGGGATGTGCAATAGAGGGTGGTAAATCTACTTTCCTGAATTTACCACATTGCTTTAAAAATGGTTGCATCACAAAACAGCCTCAGGAGGCTGACAATGTCATTTGTAGGGGCCCGAATAGCCACCGAAATTCAGAGGCTGTGTTGCTAAATATTGCTTGTATGGAAATTGTGATAAAGCTCCCAGCAGAATGAAAGAGAAAGGGATATTTATTTGTAAAAAGGAAGTTTATGTCACCCACAGTCCCTCTATCCCTCACAGAAATAAAGGGGTGACAGGCAAAAGGATTGGGTTAAATGTCTGGGCTTCTCCTGATCCTTTCCTGGCTGGGGGCTTGCTTGGTTACGGGGCTAATTTCCACTTCCTGATGACATCAGCTTGATCTCAGAGCTGGTGAGATTCTTGCCATCAGATGCCCAGCTACAATGGAATATCACTTCAAGAAGGACATCGATAAAATTGAAAGGGTACAGAGGAGAGCGACGAAGATGATCTGGGGCCAAGGGACCAAGCCCTATGAAGATAGGTTGAGGGACTTGGGAATGTTCAGCCTGGAGAAAAGGAAGTTGAGAGGGGACATGATAGCCCTCTTTAAGTATTTGAAAGGTTGTCACTTGGAGGAGGGCAGGATGCTGTTTCTGCTGGCTGCAGAGGAAAGGACACGCAGTAATGGGTTTAAACTTCAAGTACAACGATATAGGCTAGATATCAGGAAAAAGTTTTTCTCAGTCAGAGTCGTTCAGCAGTGGAATAGGCTGCCTAAGGAGGTGGTGAGCGCCCCCTCACTGGAAGTCTTCAAGCAAAGGTTGGATACACACTTTTCTTGGATGCTTTAGGATGCTTAGGGCTAATCCTGCGTTGAGCAGGGGGTTGGACTAGATGGCCTGTATGGACCCTTCCAACTCTATGATTCTATGATTCTATGATTCTATGATTCTATGATCTGGTGAGTGAGAGGATTTTGTCTAGCATCTACAGCCATGCTCCCCCCTCCCCCGCACTGCCATTCTTTCTGCCTTCTAGAACTGCAGAGAGAATTTTATTTATTAAACAGTGTAATTGCGTTATTATGGTAATGCACTATTATTGAGCTTGCAAAGCCGGGGGAGTGGGGAGAGTTGCAACTTCCCCCCCTACTTAGGAGGAGGAGGAGGAGGAGCCATGCCATGAAGGTTGGGCGGGGGCAAGGATTTCTTTAAATATTTGTTTAAAACACTAAACTTCTTTTTCAAGTGGCACTGGATGGTGATTGGGAAGCTCTCGCCACGCCACGAGCTGCAAGGGAGTGGCGGGCTATAAATCTAATAATAATAATAATAATAATAATAATAATAATAATAATAATAATAATAATCACAAAGATTGACAAGTTAAGTGAACAGTGGGAAGCCCTGGTTTCCAGTCCATCAGCTGCTTCATGTGGCAGCACATGTCCGGCACGACAAGGGGATTAAGTGCATCAAAGGCTCCCATTAGGAAGTGGGAAATCTCGGAGCAACTGATCAGAAACCAGGCAGTAGTGCGGCTTTGCATCCTACATGCGGAAAATGTCCCAGCTGTGACAGCATCTTACAAAAGTATTCCTTACGCTGTGCTCAGAGCAGACAAACCTCTGTCTCCCCCATTATGCCAATGTGATGGATAGCACCTATAAAATGCAGATTTGAGTTCTGTAATAACAGCTAGGTAGTGAGGGGTTTAAAAGCCTCACCAGACAGAAAGAGCCAGGGAAACAGGCTCTGAGTCCTGTGATTTGCTAATCACATATGTGTAGGAGTTGTGGGCTGGAATCAAATTCAATTTGGATAGAGCTGAGTCTGAGACTGGTCAGTGAGAAGTCTGAAACATTTCTATGAGGAGATTCTCTAGTGAAAATTCAGAGATTTGGGGTCAGAGCTAATCCACACTATGTCTGGTCAGCTAGACAATTTGGCAGACAATTTGAGTGCTCGTTTGCTTCCAAATTAGGCCAAAGTAGAAGGGGAAACCTGCTGAAGAAGAGAAGGTGAAACGCTGCCGAGTTGTGAGGGGAATCGGGGGTGTATTTCCTCAGCTGTGTTTGTGTGTGAAGAGAGCTCTAGTCACCTCAGAAGGCAATAGACTACTAAATCAAATGTGTTTGGGGAATAAACACAAGAAGGAAATCTCACAATCTGGAAATAACTTTTAACATCTGAAAGAAAAGACTTAACATCTGAAAAGCCTGCGAACTATTTGTGTATATAACAGTGATTCCTCCATTCTAACTACTCTTCCCCTCTTTGTAAATATTTTTCCTTTCATTAGTGGAAGTGTCTTAGTACTCTTCTGACAAAGGGATTTTAAAGAAAAGATGGCTCTACAACTTCCCAAAAGTTCCCATGTCTGAGTGAAGCCAAAAAGATCTATTGGTGACAGGATGGGAATGGGAGCTTCATTTTGAAAGGAAAATTCACCTCTATGGAAGGGAAATGTGTAGAGAGATCTGTCATAACCACTGATGTTATGTAATTATCCCTTTTCTATATGTAAAAGCCTCTTTTTATACTTGGTATGGTTTCGTAACTAATGATGAATATTAATTGATGCTCAGTTACTTCACCAGATTGTCTTATGTAGTTATATAATTATTGTTCATTATGTTTATTCGGTCAATTGACCCATATAAATGATACATCTACAGAAAACTGTAATTAATAATAGGAGTTAATAATCATGACATAAAATACAAGAATATTGATACATGAAATATTAAAATAGTAAAACAATGTTAAAACAATGAATTGTTGGAAACAAAAATAATGTTATTGTGGGTAGGGGAAAGAAAGGGGTTATAACATGTAAAGAAAAATGGGGAAGAAACCTCAAGAAGTTAAATACAGGGACAAAGAATCAAGGAGTCTTAAACAGTCCATTAACCCAAGTGATAAGATGGCATTTACCTATCCATTACTATCGTTCGGACATTCTTTCCAATCTTATTCTGGTAGAAATGTAAAGGAATTTTGCAAACATATTAGAAATAAGTGGGTTTCTATCCCTTAGCAAAAATTTAACTGGAGTGTCACTATTACGGGAGGACAAAGGATTAAATATTTTCCAATGCTTTTGTAAAAGGGACAATATAATAAGATATGAGAAATTGTCTCAGGCTGTGCAGTGTCACAAGGGCATAAACTTAGCTCCGGTGGACGATTGAGAAAGCTGCCCTTGAGTAAAGATGAGGGGAAAGAGTTAAATCATGCTCTTGAGAAGGCCCAACGGTATTTTACTATGGGGATGTTTGTGAGATATGGAGCTGGAGTTTATCCTGGCCAACCTTTCATAATGCTATACATCCTAGGAAGATTTGTAAATTCCTCCTGAGAATCTATATCAAAAACGTGTTACTGTACAACAGCTTTAGCTGTTTTAAGGCCGAGTTCTATTAGGTGGACTGGATCAAGGCCCAGAGTTTGGATTTTTTCAGTGATTTTACTATTCCATGGGAATTGTGAGGAGACTGCTAAAAATTTCAGGATTAGTCCCTTTGTCTGGAGATAAATTTTTAACCAGTAATTGATGGTTGTCTGCCAAGCACGGGTTTCTACCTTCAGAAGGCCAGATTCTTGGCATAATACAACATTTGGTGTGCAGTTCGGTGTTTTATAAAGATCTCTCAAAAATTTAGATTACACTCTTTCAAGCAGCGCATAGCTCCTGTAAGGACCAAATTGGGCAGTTATGTAATTATCCTGCCTAGACTGTTGAGCCAGCAAGAAGGCATTTTGAATCAGAAGTGGCTTGCCTGTTTAGTGTGGGAAGTAGAAGCAGGGCAAACTGGAAGAGAGACTGCTAGTATTATTGTTTAACAGAGTTACAGAGAGGATTCTGGTAGAAGTACTTGTATGATAGAGCCCAGATTATTAATTTTTTGTTATAGGAACAAGCCTCACACAGGTCCATGTTACCCCTTTTCTTTCACTCACATCCCAGGAGCCATGACTTAGGTGCTGCTGGTTTGAAAGTCCTCAACCTAACTCAGTGTTCCAGTAACGTTGGCTAATTTGAAACTGATACCTAATGAAAATTGTGGCTCCTATAATATTATCTGAAGATCTAACTGCCTTACCCCCTCACCTTGTTAAATGGTGTATCACATCCAAGTAACATTTGTAAGCTAATAGAATACTTGCTTGATTTGCCTGGTTGCTTACTATACTACATTGCTAATTGGCTTATTATAATCACTATGTGTGATGCTATGTATGGGCTCAGTTCAGATGTGTCAGTTGGCATTATATCCAATGAATTCAAATGAAAGAGCATGTCAATGGTTGAAATAAACTATGTTTCTTCCCTAGTGGACTAAAAAGTGGAAAAGGCAAAAATGGAATAACTTTGCTGTTCACAGGCTCCTTTGGGCCCCAACCACTGCTGCTGAAGAGGATGAAGTTGATCAGTTCTGTGAAGCTCTACAACACCTTCTAGAAGCAATGCCAAAAAAAGATGTGCTTATCATCATCAGGATTAGAATGCTAAAGTAGGAAGCCACAAGATTACAGGCAAGTTTGGCCTTGGAGTACAAAATGAAGCAGGGCACAGGCTGGTAGAATTTTGTCTAGAGAATACAATGGTCACTCTTTTCCAACAACTCAAGAGACGACTCTACACATGGACATCACCAGACGGTCAACACAGAAATCATATTGACTATGTGCTCTGCAGCCAAAGATGGAGAAGTTCTATACAGTCAGTAAAAACAAGATTGTGGTTCAGATCATCAGCTTCTTGTTGCAAAATTTAGGCTTAAATTGAAGAAAGTAGGGAAAAACACTAGGCTATTCAGGTATGAACTAAATTATATCCCCGACGAATATACAGTAGAGGTGACAAATAGATTTAAGGAATTAGATCTGATAGACAGAGTGCCTGAAGAACTATGGACAGAGGTTCGCAACATTGTACAAGAGGTAGCAACTAAAACCATCCCAAAGAAAAAGAAATGCAAGAACATCAAAATGGCTGTCTGAGGAAACTTTACAAATACCTAAGGAGAGAAGAGAAGTGAAAGGCAAGGGAGAAAGAGAAGGATACACCCAATTGAATGCAGAATTCAAGAGAAAAGCTAGAAGAGATAAGAATGTCTTCTTAAATGAACAGTGCAAACAAATAGAAGAAAACAATAGAATGGAGAGGACCAGAGATCTTTTCAAGAATTGGAGATATGAAGAGAACGTTTCATGCAAAGAGGAGTATGATAAGTGACCAAAATGGTAGGGACCTCACAGAAGAGATTTTAAAAAGGTGGCAAAATTATACAGAAGAACTATACAAGAGCGAGCTTAACATCCCTGATAACCACAATGGGATAGTTACTGACCTGGAGCGAGACATCCTAGAATGTGAAGTCTGTATATGCAAAACAACATAAACTTCCCAGAGATTGTCTTATTCAATTTACTACAAGGAATATAAAAGATCAAATTTTGCAAGAGCATTATAAAACACCTTTTTGTGTTGCGGGAGAACGGATTAAAATTTTAAAAGAGATTCCAGCAAGGCTTCTGAGGAAAAGAAAAGATTATAATTTTTTGTCCACAGCCTTAAAGAACAAAGGAATAAAATACAGATGGGAGCTACCAGAGGGAATATCCTTCAGCTACAGAGGGAAAAAATATAAGTTTACAGAACAGATCAAGACACAAGCTTTCTGGCGAAAATACAAGAAAGAACTTATCCCAGATCCAGATTTAGACAACTAAGTGGTTAATAACTTTAGTAAGTTTTTGATTTTTTTTCTTTTTCTTTTTATAAATGAGTCTTAGGTTTTTTTCATGGAATGTTAATGGGTTGAATGGGAAAAGCAAACGTGGAAGGGTCTTCCATTTTTTGTATAAACAAAAAGTTGATTTAATTTGCTTACAGGAGACACATATACGTAATAACGATAGAAGGTTGTTGATAAGGAGAAATTTAGGTCTTGAATTTGCTTCTTGTTATGGGAAGAAAAAGAGAGGAGTAATTTTTTATGTTAAAGAGAAACTAAGCCCAAAATTGATTTATAGTGATAACGATGGTAGGATCTTAATAATTGAGATTGTGGTAGACGGAGTTAAGATGACTTGTGTTGGTATATATGCACCGAATGATAAGAAAGCTTGTTTTTATAAAAAATTGGAAAAGAAATTACTAGAGTTACCCAATGAGGATATGATCTTGATGGGTGACTTAAATGGAGTAATAGATAAAGGACTAGATAGAGACAGTATCAAAACAGTTAATACAAAAGACAAAAAGGATGGATCACTTCCCCAAAATTTTCACAAGATGGTAAATCAACTAGGTTTGAAGGATATATGGAGAGAGCGAAATCCAAGACAGAGAGAGTATACATACTACTCAAATAGATTTAACTCCAATTCCAGAATTGATATGATTTGGGCAACAAAGAGAGTTACGAATGAAGCCATTGATATGGAATTTCACCCCAGGTTCCTTTCAGATCATAAAGCAATAGGAATGACCTATAAAGAAAGTAGAAGGAAAAAGAGGGGATGGAGATTGAATGAGAGATTATTAAAAAATATGGAGGTGATAGAAAAAGGTAAAGAAAAAATTAGAGAATATATGGAAATTAACTGGAATAACGATACAAGTATAGGCAATGCATGGGATGCGGGGAAAGCATTTATGAGGGGTTTTTTCATCAACCAAAGTGCAATTATTAGAAAGAAGAGGGAAAAAAGACAAAAAGAATTATTAGAACTAATTCAATATAAGGAAAAACAACTTCAAATACAGAAAACTAGATCTATTGTTAAGGAGATTAATATTATTAAAAAGGAATTGGAAGCAATTATGGATAAAGAATTAGAGTGGAATCGGGAGTGTCTTAAACAAAGAACATTTGAAACCTCAAATCGACCTGGGAAATTATTAGCCTGGAAATTGAAAAAACATAAAGAAAGCAGAATTATTAACAGAATTAGGTCGGGACATGAATTAATATTTGATCCAAGTAAAATTAAGAGTGAGTTTGTAAATTTTTTTTCCAATCTTTATAAACAGGAAGAACCAAAAATAGATCAAATTAGAAATTACATTGAACAACAAAAAATAAGAAGTTTAACTGAAGAACAGAGGGAAATATTAAATAGGGAAATTAGTTTAGAAGAGCTTGAGACAACCATTAGTAAGCAAAAACTAAATAAATCGCCAGGACCTGATGGCTTGTCAGCGGTTTATTATAAAATGTTTAAACAAGAATTGGTAAAACCTCTACTTGAAATGATGAACCAGGTACTGAAATGTGGTGAAGTTCCAAACTCATGGAAAGAGACAATCATAACACTCATACCTAAAGGGAATGTGGACCAAGAGGAAATAGCAAATTTTAGGCCCATATCACTTTTAAATAATGACTACAAAATTTTCATGAGTATACTGGCACAAAGATTGAAAAGGGTTTTGGGTGAGTATATCCACAAAGATCAGGCGGGCTTCTTACCAAAGAGAAATGTTAAAGATAATATGAGAGTAGTATTAGATATCCTTGAATATTATGAGAAACATAGCGAAAAGAAGGTGGCTTTAATTTTTGTTGATGCTGAAAAAGCATTTGACAATATTTCTTGGTATTTTATGATGCAAGTTTGTGAAAAGATGCAGATGGGGGAACATTTTTTGAAGAGTATAAGATCAATTTATTTAGATCAAAAGGCAAGAATTATAGTAAATAGTGATTTATCAGAAGAATTTAGAATAAATAGAGGGATGAGGCAAGGGTGTCCACTCTCACCCCTACTTTTTATATTAGTTCTTGAGGTATTATGTAATAAAGTTAGATCTGAACAAGGGATTAAGGGCACTAAAATTGGTCAGCAGGAATATAAATTAAGAGCATTTGCTGATGACGTGGTCTTCTTCTTAGAGGATCCCCTAAACAATATGAATGAAATGTTGGAAGCTATTAAGGACTATGGTCAGGTAGCAGGATTTAAGATGAATAAAAGTAAAACGAAATTATTGATTAAAAATATGAAGCATGAAGAAGTGGTAAATTTACAGGAGATGAGTGATTTGAGATGTGAAAAAAAGGTAAAATATTTGGGTATTTGGATGACTAATCAAAACATAACACTATTCCGTAATAATTATGAGAAAGTATGGGAGGATATTAAGAAAGATCTAATTTTATGGAATAAACTTAACCTCTCTTTGTTGGGAAGGATTTCAGCTATAAAAATGAATGTGTTGCCAAGGATGATGTATCTATTTCAATCAATTCCGATTATAATTAAGAAAAATTGTTTTTTAAAATGGCAGAAAGATATTCAAAATTTTGTTTGGGCAGGGAAAAGACCAAGAATTAGTTATAGAATCTTATCAGATTCAAAGGAAAGAGGTGGGTTATCTCTTCCAAACCTGTATCTATATCATGAGGCTGTTAAATTAGTTTGGATTAAAGAATGGGTGACATTGCAGGATACCAGACTATTAGACCTTGAGGGTTTTGATAGACGATTTGGATGGCATGCTTACATGTGGCATGATAAAGAGAGGATACATAAAGATTTTAAGAATCATTTTGTAAGAAGAGCCCTACTGCAGACATGGAATAGATATAAAGTTAGGTTAGAGAGGTGTACCCCGCTCTGGATTTCTCCTAAAGAGATAGTTAAAAGACCAGAAAAGAATATGAGAGATCAGTGGATTAGATACAGAGATATTTTGACTAAATCAAAAGAAGGCACTAAAATGTTGAGGTGGGAAGAAATGTCTGAGGCAGTGGATGGATGGTTTCAGTACCACCAGCTATATGAATGTTTTAAGAGAGACAAAGTAACGGGCTTTAGTTTTAAGAAATCCAGATTTGAGATAGAGATAATAGACAAGGATGAGAAACTTATATCAAAGGCTTATAAAATGCTATTAGAGTGGGACACTGAAACAGAAAGTGTTAAATTAGTCATGATTAAGTGGGCCAAGGACCTAGGCTATCCAATAGATATGGAGACTTGGGAAAATTTATGGAAGAAACAAATTAAGTTCTCAGATAGTTATGATTTGAGGGAAAATTTTTATAAAATGTACTTCAGGTGGTATTTAACTCCATCAAAATTGGCAAAATGGTCTCAGGATACTGACAAGAGATGTTGGAAATGTAAGATAAATGAGGGCCACTTTTTCCATATGTGGTGGAGCTGCCCAGGGATGGCTAAATTTTGGAACAAAATATATGTAGAACTTAAGAGAATGCTGGGTGTTAACTTCAAAAAGAAACCAGAACTATTTCTATTAGGTATAACGAGAGGTGAAATACCTAAAGAATTGAATATATTGTTATTGTATGCCTTAACAGCAGCCAGAATGGTGGTAGCAAAAGTTTGGAAAACAAAGGAGACCCCATCGCTGGAGGATTGGAAAATGAAATTATTGGATTTTTCAAAAATGGCTAGACTCACAGCATTGTTCAAGGACACAGACTTAGAAAAGTACAAAAGTCAATGGAGACCATTTTGGAATTATATGGGGAAAACATATATAAATTTGGAGTGGGAATCCTCAGTTGAGATTTAAATAGGAGGTTCAGAATTTGTTTATTTGCATTTGTCTCAGTGTACAAAAATTATACAATATGTTGTATAAAGTGTTACTGGAAGTTTAACCATGTTATATTGGAAGACTACAAAATTTATGTTATTATGGCAATGTATTATTAATAAAGCTACTAATAAAAAAAAATAGCATGTGAAGTCAAATGGGCCTTAGGAAGTCTGAGCAACAATAAAGCTAGTGGTGGTGACAGCATTCCAGTTGAACTATTCAAAATCTTAAAAGATGATGCAGTAAAAGTGCTACACTCAATATGCCAGCAAATTTGGAAAACTCAACAATGGCCACAGGATTGGAAAAGGTCAGTTTACATTCCAGTCCCAAAGAAGGGCAATGCCAAAGAATGTTCAAACTACCGTACCATTGCACTCATTTCTCATGCTAGCAAAGTTATGCTCAAAATTTTACAAGCTAGGCTCCAGCAATATGTGGACCAAGAACTTCCATAAGTACAGGCAGATTTTCGAATAGGCAGAGGAACTAGAGATCAAATTGCCATCATACGCTGGATCATGGAGAAAGCTAGGGAGTTCCAGAAGAATATCTACTTCTGCTTCATTGACTATGCTAAAGCCTTTGATTGTGTGGAGCACAATTGTGGCAAGTTCTTAAAGAGATGGAAATACCAGAGCACCTTATTTGTCTCTTGAGAAACTTATATGCAGGTCAAGAAGCAACAGTGAGAATTGAACATGGAATCACTGATTGGTTCAAAATTGAGAAAGGAGTTTGAGAAGGCTGTATACTGTCGCCTTGCCTATTTAACTTGTATGCGGAAAGCAGAGACATCACCCTGCCAACAAAAGTGCGTTTAGTCAAGGCTATGATATTCCCAGTTGCAATGTATGGCTGTGAAAGTTGGACCATAAGGAAGGCCGAGCGTCAAAGAATTGAGGCTTTTGAACTCTGGTGCTGGAGAAGACTCTTGCGAGTCCCTTGGACTGCAAGGCGAACAAACCGGTCAGTCCTAGAGGAGATCAGCCCTGACTGCTCCTTAGAAGGCCAGATCCTGAAGATGAAACTCAAATACTTTGGCCACCTCATGAGAAGGAAGGACTCCCTGGAGAAGAGCCTAATGCTGGGAGCGATTGACGGCAAAAGAAGAAGGGGACGACAGAGAATGAGGGGGCTGGATGGAGTCACTGAAGCAGTTGGTGCGAGCTTAAATGGACTCTGGGGAATGGTAGGGGACAGGAAGGTCTGGAGGATCGTTGTCCGTGAGGTCGCGATGGATTGGGCACGACTACGCAACTAACAACAACAACAACAACAACACACACAAATCCTATCAAGTCACAGTTGATTTATGGTGACCCCTTAGGGTTTTCAAGGCAAGAAACATTCAGAGGAGGTTTGACATTGGCTGCCTTTACATTGCTTTCTGTGAGTTCGTAGCAGACTCTAGATAGTGTATAAGTTTCCTTGAGCTCAATAAGGGAAAAAAGTGGCTGATAAGCATCTGTACACCGCCCGTGGCGCCATGGGCGCCACGGACTAAATAAAACAGTAAGCCCTCCTGGGGCAGGCTGTGTCCGGGATGAGGAAAGGGTCCAGATTGGACCCTTCCTCATGACAGACAATCGGAGGGACCAATCGGCAGGCGCAAAGCGCCTGCCGATTGGTCCCTCCGATTCCCAGGCGCAGCAACTGCGAGCCGCGCACAGCGCGGCTCGCAGTTGCTCCCAGCCTGACGCGGCGAGAGGCGCAAAGCGCCTCTCGCCACGTCAGGCCGCCGCCCGAGGGAGCCCCCGGCAGTTGCGCGGGGCGCGGCTGCTGGGGGCTCCCTGCCCGGCGGCCTGATGCGGTGAGAGGTGCGAAGCGCCTCTCGCCGCGTCAGGCTGCCCCACGAGGGAGCCCCCGGAAGTCGCGCGGAGCGCGGCTGCCAGGGGCTCCCTGCCCAACAAGCCGCCCTGTCCGTCAAGCCGCCGCCCGAGGGAGTCCCTGCCAGCAGCGCGCAGGCCGGCTGGCGGGGGCTCCCTGCCCGTCAAGCCGCCCTTCAAGCCGCCGCCTGTCAAGCCGCCACCCGAGGGAGTCCCTGCCAGCGGGGACTCTGTTTCTGACATTAACTCATTAATTGAAGTTAGGAAAGCTGTTGTTTCTCAACCTCAACCCTCTTACATGAAATTATTGGACCCAATTTGACAGGATTATTGTTATGGTACTTGGAAGAGGGGGCAAAATTTGGGGGGCACGGCTCATAGAAATAGTCTCAGCTTTTCATGCAGATGGTGCCAGGTTCAATCCCTGGCATCCAGTTAAAAATATTGGGTAGTAAATGATGTGAAAGATTACTTGAGACCCTGAGGAGCCACCACCAGTCACAATAGACAGTATTGACTTTGGTGGTTACCCTGTTGTCACTGGCATTCTCATTTATTTGCAAGAGAAACTATTGTTGCTGTGGAAGGGATAGCATGGCCAAAGGTTTTGACAAAATTCCCAATATGATGAAAACAACCATGAGGATTTTTTAAACCCATGTGTGAGTTCACTTTCCAAATGGAGAACATAGCAGTCCTGTCATTCCTATATAATATGTTAAACACCTTGAGCACTTGACTTATTATCATTTTTATTTTTAAATATTATTGGTTCTGAAGAATTATAACTATGAAGTTATTTCCCAGTTTACTTTTGATTTCCTTCTTCCAACTGCTGAGGAGAGTTGTATGAAAAGCTAGATGAGGGGGGAAACAGTGAATGGATACGGCCAATCTAGATGAATTTGCTTACAAGTTAGTAGCAAGGACTTCTGTGACAGAGAGCAATTTTAAAAACACAGAAGCGCTGAAGCCTTAATTCTTCATTGAAACAGAGAATCTTGAATCAGAGGCTGCTCCAAATAATCTGACTGGTTAGCACGAACTGAACAGAAAAAGACTTGAGAACTACATGCTGAGACAGTCAGACATATTTCTGCTTTAATTGAACAAGGTTTCATTTCTGCCTTAGCAGAGAGCAAATTTATACAGAGAACTGGTGTGGGGATGGGGATTCACAAGGACACTTGGAAAGTAGGCAAAGACTCCCTTTCTGGCCAAGGTGGAGAGAAATGAAAATTACCTACCCAGTCAAACAGGGAGTTAACTTGGACCATTTCCGCACAAGGAATTTGCCCCTGAAGAGCCTTTCATTGTTTGCATATTTTAAGGCTGCTTCTTCATGACATCAGCAACAACCCTTAGATCTCCAGTGGTTGATGTGAGTTTTTGCCCCCTTTGCCCTATGATGAGGGAAAGTGGTAGAATCCACTTCTTCCTTGTCGTGGAGCACAATGAGGTAGAAACAGGTGCAAGCTTGTCTGAAAGAAGATACGTATGACAGTCCCACTAGTGTTTTGCTTGCCCTCGCATCTGCCCTCCTCTCTCAATTTCCGGTTCACCAATTCTTTTTTTTTAATGGCATTGTCCACATTGCTACGGGACCGCAAAACAACTTACCCGTATATCAGTGGAAATAAAATGTCCTGTCATGTTCACTTCAATGTGCACAATAGATTGGGAGTGGGCAGCAACCCTATCTAAACCACATTCATGTTTTTGCTTTCTGGTGGTAGGGCATGAACAGACAAAGAGGGGAGTCTGTGTGATGAAGCAGACCTCTCCCTATTAGCATGGCGTCTCTGTCCTGTATTTGTAATCTTTATTGATTCAAATTCAGATTCAGTTTATTAGTTGGCCATTGGCCATTTCAAACAAATTAACAATGTACAAAATCAGTTAAAATCTGTACACCGCCCGTGGCGCCGCGGGCGCCACGGACTAAATAAAACAGTAAGGGGTTCTGGGGCGGGATGTGTCCGGGATGAGGAAGGGTCCGGATTGGACCCTTCCTCATGACAGACAACCGGAGGGACCAATCGGCAGGCGCAAAGCGCCTGCCAATTGGTCCCTCTGATTCCCAGCCCCAAAAACCCCAGAGGAGCCTTTCGTCGCTTCCAGCCGGCGCGCCTCCGAGAAGCAGCAGAAAGAAAAACAAACCCCCAGAGGAGCCTTTTGCCGCTTCAAGCAGAAAGAAAAACAAACCCCCAGAGGAGCCTTTTGCCGCTTCAAGCAGAAAGAAAAACAAACCCCCAGAGGAGCCTTTCGCCGCTTCCAGCAGAAAGAAAAAAAAAACCCAGAGGAGCCTTTCGCCGCTTCCAGCCGGGCGGCAAAGGCCATGGCGCCGGCCCGCGGCTCCCTCCCCCCCCCCCCACGCAGTAAAAAACTTCCCAGGCCGCAAGTTTGCGGCCCGGGAAGCTTCTTACTGCGGGAGGGCGGGGAGAGGGAATCAGGGCCGGGGCCGCGCCCGCGCGGCCCGATCCGCGGGGGTGGCTCGCGGGCGCGGCCGGGCGCGGCCCCGATCCGCGGGCGCGGCCCCGATCCGCGGGCGCGGCCGGGCGCGGCCCCGATCCGCAGGCGCGGCCGGGCGCGGCCCCGATCCGCGGGCGTGGCCGGGCGCGCCCCGATGCAGCAGAAAGGGGAAAAAAGCCCCCAGAGGAGCCTTACGCCGCTTCCAACAGGCGCGCCTACGAGAAGCAGCAGAAAGAACCCACCCCCCCCAGCCGCAGAAGAACAAAAAACCCAGAGGAGCCACCGCAGCCCAGCACACCACGCCTGGGACTCCCTGCCAAAAACCACCAGACGCCGAGGAGCTGCCACCTGCCTCCTCTTTCAGGTAGCCTGTCCCTCGCTCTGTCCCTCGCCTGCCCCTCGCTCTGGTCCCTGCCTGCTAGCGCCCATTGTCTTCTTGATACAATGGGCTTTTTTACTAGTTAAGACATAAAACTGATAAAATCATGAGGAGTTTAAAAGTTGTCAATTGAGTTCCTACACAGATTAAAGGGAACCATAATGATTGGGTTTTAATCCAGATTGCACAATTTGGATCTAATTTTCCTAGCAGTAAGAGCAAACAGTGCAACTCTATTGGTAACGCAGGCATCGATATCAGACAGTAAAAAAATCATATATTCAGTTTTTGAGAGGCCTGAGGTGGTAGGGAGTATTCTTTTAATAAACTTGCTACTTGGTTCATCATAGAGGGGGCAGTCCATAGTGCGTGAAGTCCTCAATCATTCCCCTATCACATATGCAGGTGCATTCAGATAGGGGGAGGTGAGAGAACCTACTCTATAGGTAGAGATTGGAACCTTAGATGGGTAAATGCCATCTTGAGTGTTAAAGATGGTAAACTCCCCAGATATGAGGATATGCAGTAGATTCTCTTGAAATATTTGAAAAGAGGAATAGCTCTGGACTGAGCAATTATATCACCATCTAGTACTGCATCCATTTGATAGATCCATTTTCAGTGCTCCTTCACTGAGCTTCCAGGTTTGATTAGATTGTCTGGGATAGAGTAATGTGAGACAATAATGTGAGACAATATACAGTAGATGGATTCTATTGCTAATGGAAGTGAGCTTTAAGTTTTGACTGCTAACATCAGAATTCTTTCATGTATGTTTCAGCCAGTATTTCATGGTGATTAGGTTGACCCATGTTTTTATGTAAGGTAGTCCCAGTTCAGCCCTCATAAGAGCCACTGGAGATAGAAACATAGAATCATAGAATCATAGAACCATAGAGTTGGAAAGGGGCCATACAGACCATCTAGTCCAACCCCCTGCTCAACGCAGGATCAGCCCTAAGCATCCTAAAGCATCCAAGAAAAGTGTGTATCCAACCTTTGCTTGAAGACTGCCAGTGAGGGGGAGCTCACCACCTCATTAGGCAGACTATTCCACGGCTGAACTACTCTGACTGAAATTTTTTTTCCTGATATCTAGCCTATATCGTTGTACTTGTAGTTTAAACCCATTACTGTCCTCTGCAGCCAACGGAAACAGCATCCTGCCCTCTTCCAACAACCTTTCAAATACTTAAAGAAGGCTTTAAGTATTTTTCCACTGCTGAACTACTCTGACTGTGAAAATTTGTTTCCTGATATCTAGCCTATATCGTTGTACTTGTAGTTACTACATGTCCTCTCCTCTGCAGCCAACGGAAACAGCATTCTGCCCTCCTCCAAGTGACAACCTTTCAAATACTCAAAGAGGGCTATCATCTCCCCTCTCAACCTCCTTTTCTCCAGGCTGAACATTCCCAAGTCCCTCAACCTATCTTCATAGGGCTTGGTCGCTTGGCCCCAGATCATCTTCGTCGCTCTCCTCTGTAACCTTTCAATTTTATCTACTTCTTAAGTGAGGCCTCCAGAACTGCACACAGTACTTCAGGTGTGGTCTGACCAGTGCCGTATACAATGGGACTATGACATCTTGTGATTTTGATGTGATGCCCCTGTTGAAACAGCCCAATATGGCATATGCATTTTTTACTGCTGCATCCCACTGCCTGCTCATGTTTAGTTTACAATCCACAAGTACCCCAAGGTCTCGTTCACACACAGTGTTACCTAGAAGCGTATCCCCCATCCAGTAGGCATGCTTTTCATTTTTCTGACCCAGATGCAGAACTTTACACTTATCTTTATTAAATTGCATCTTGTTCTCATTTGTCCATTTTTCCATTGTGTTCAGATCTCGTTGAACTCTGTCTCTATCTTCTGGAGTATTTGCCAGTCCTCCCAATTTAGTGTCATCTCCAAACTTGATGAGTAGTCCCTCCACCCCCTCATCTAGATCATTAATAAATGTGTTAAAAAGTACCGGACCGATCACCGAGCCCTGAGGTACCCCAGTACTCACATCCCTCCAGTCTGATGAAACACCATTGACAACAACTCTTTGAGTGTGGTTCTCTAACCAATTCCCTATCCACCTAACTATCTGAAAATCCAGATTGCAGTCCTTCAATTTATCCATCAGAACATCATGGGGAACCTTATCAAAAGCTTTACTAAAATCCAAGTAAACGACATCAACCGAATTTCCACGATCCTACAAACCTGTTACTTGGTCTAAAAAGGAAACTAGGTTGGTCTGACAGGACCTGTTGGAGACAAATCCATGCTGACTTCCTTGGATCACCAAATTGTCCTCCAGATGTTTGCAGATCGCCCCCTTTAATATCTGCTCCATTATCTTCTACACAACAGAGGTCAGACTCACTGGTCTGTAATTTCCTGGGTCATCGTTCCTCCCTTTTTTGAAGATCGGAATAACGTTTGCTCTTTTCCAGTCCTCCGGGACATCTCCAGTCCTTAAAGAGGTCCCGAAGAAGATGGACAGGGGTTGTGCAAGTTCTCCGGAAAGTTCTTTGAGCACTCTCGGGTGCATTTCATCCGGCCCAGGGGATTTGAACTCATCCAGTGCAGCTAAATGGCTCTCGACAACCTCTCTATCCATGTCAACCTGCCACCCAGACACTATCCTTTGGCTACTGCCATCTCTAGATGTGCCTAAACCCTTTGACCCGTGGGAAAAAACAGATGTAAAATAGGCACTAAGCCTTTCTGCTTTCTCTGCAACTTTCATTAGAGTTTGCCCATCTGCACCCAACAGTGGGCCTATTGCCTCCTTTACGTTTGCTCCTCACCTAACTGAAAAATCTTTTCTTGTTACAATGGGCTTCCCTGGCCAATCTTGGCTCACTCTCAGCTTTGGCCTTTAGGTAATGCTAAAATCCTTTAGGTAATGCTAAAATCCTTCTCAGTCAGTCAGTCAGTCAGTTAACATTTATTGGCATAAAATATGTATAAGACTTATAAAAGTAGGGTTTAAAATTTCAACAAAATAATAAAATAGGCCATGGGGTTACAAAACCAAACAGATCTTAAAATGATTAAATAAACTATAAAAGATAAAATACAAGGTAGGCAGCATATTATAAAAGCATCTTAGTTAAAACTCTGCCAACTAAAACGGTTATCTCTGGGTCTTTGTCAGAGAGCAGAAATAGCAAGGTCATACATTTACTTACAGAAGGCTTGTTTCCCAGCAAAGCAACAAAGCTGTCATCCAGACACTGCTCATATAAGGGGCAATCTAACAAAATGTGTGAGACAGAGTCTGGGCAGCCAGAACCACACGGACAGAGTCTCGCATGGTATACAGTGGATTCTTCCCTCTAAGACCTTTGAGGGGAAAGCATTCATTCGTGCCAGGAGAAAAGCTCTTCTCAGGGGCGGGACATTAAGAAGATGCAAATATGTAGGCATAATTTTTCTCTGCATAGTGATGCCAAAGAATGCTGGTGAGCAGACTCGAGGCTGGGTAGGTATGAGTTCCTGCTGCTCATGTTCTAATATTCTCTGTTTAATAATCCGGAGGATACATTTCCCCCCCAGAGGTAGTAGGGCGTTCATATCGATGCCAATGGAGGCTAATTTTTGTTCAATAGCCTGGAACCATCGAAATTTAAGAGGGTCACTTTTCAGACAAGTTAAAAGGCTGCCAGTTTCTATTCTAAAAAACAGTCTGACCCAAAATTTAAAAGTAGCTATCCAGGCCCTTGTCTCTACCCTAATTTGGCCAAATTCTGTGCAAATGGCATGGTAGGAGACACAATTGGGAACCCTTGCAATTTGCCTATAGAAAGCAGATTGAACACCCTCAATAGATTTATTAAAGGCAGGAACCCATAAGGGGCATCCAAACAGGAGCTGGGACATTACTTTGGCATTAAAATTTTTAATTGCTGCAGGAATAAATTGGTTACCTTTCGCAGAGAAAAAGAACTGTTTTATCAAGGGAGATGAGGATTTGGCCAGATTGATAACTCGTTGGCAGTGGGAGCGCCAGTTCTGGTTATATTGGAAGGTAACACCTAGATACTTAAATGTTTTGTCTTGTTCTATTGAAGTGCCTCCAATAGACCAAGTCATTGTGTGCCAGCTCTTAGAGAAAACCGAAACTTTTGTTTTACCATAGTTAATTTCTAACTTATTATCTTGGCAATATTGGTAAAAGGTGGATAAGTATTGTTGTAAGCCAACCCTTGTATATGAGAGTACTGTAGTATCGTCAGCATACAACAACAAAGGAATATGCTGGGAACCAAGTTTTGGGGGATGGCCATTAATAGGTTCCAGTTTTTGCTCTAAATCATCAATGAATACATTAAACAACAAGGGGGGCCAGAATACAGCCTTGTTTAACTCCAATGGTCGTTGAGATCTTAGAGGTTAAGTCTCTCTTTGAAGAATACCGGATGACAGGAGGTGGACACATAAAGTTTTTGGATGAGAAACACAAGTCTCGGTTCCATACCCATTAATCGCAATTTATTCCAGAGCATATCCCTATCTATCTTATCAAAGGCACTTTTAAGGTCTATAAAAGCTGTGTATAGCCTCTTACCATTTTGGGACGTATATTTCTCGGCCAGGCATGAGAGAGTTAAACAATGATCTATAGTAGAGTTACCCTGCAAGAAACCAATCTGTTCAGGACCTATAATTCTTTGAGAGCGAACCCAGTCAGTTAGGCGCCGTTCAAGATGTTTTGCATAAATGTTACCTACAATTGATAATAAACTAATAGGTCTAAAATTATTAGGGTCATTATGGTCACCATTTTTAAACATGGGAACAATGATTGAATTCAACCAAGAACTTGGGACAATCCCATGCAAGTCAATTAAGGTAAATAAGTTGGCCAAGGGTGGAGCCCACCATTTAGGGTTGTTTTTTAGAAGTTCAGCTGATAGGGCATCCTGGCCTAGGGCTTTGCCTTAAGGCTCAGAATTAGTTCCTCTACTTCGTCAGGCAAAACTGGGGACCATCTAGGGACATTAGTTGGGATGGAGTCATTCAGCAGATTTTCTGGAGCTGCTGGGACATTAAATAGAGCAGGAAAATGATCAACCCAAACTTGGGGGGCAATAATAAGTTCTAAATTACCAGCCTTCCCACTCAAGGGTCCTCTTACAGCTGACCAGAATGCTTTGGAATTTTTGGATTTAACAATATCAAATAGGCGGGCCCAATTATCATGACAATAAAGCCGTTTTTTCTCTCGGATAAGATAATTTTTCTGTTTTTTTTTTGTTCAAAGTAACTGTGGATAGTAGTCTGATCCTCTGACGATTGGGCCTGTCTAAATAGCTCTCTCAGTTTTTTTTTTGATATATGACATTCTTGGTCAATTGCTGCCTTTGTTACAAACTGGTTGTGCTTTAAGGCTATCTGAGAATACAGCTCTACAGCAGTCATAGGTGAGCTTGAGTTAATTAAAGTCTCCCGAAGTTCTATCATTCTTTCAGATTCCAAAAGAGATGTAATCTCTTTTGGAATCTTAGCGGACCATCTAATCCATTTCAAACGAGATTCAGTGGGAGCTGCTGGTAGGGATACACTGGGACTGTAAACATCTATCCCAGTATGATCCCAGTTTAGAGTCAGTGGAAGGTGGTCACTCTCAGTACGTGACTCTATAGAGAAAGAATAAATATTTTGGAAGGAGTTAAAAGTGCATAAGCCGTAATCAATCGCACTCTGTCCTCGAGGGGACATGAATGTGAAATCTGCAGATGTGGGAAACTTGCTTTGACCATTTAATATCAGAAAATTGTGCTCTATACAGAATTCAGTTAATTTGATCCCTGCCTCGTTAATGACACTGTCCCTTGAGTTCCTCAAAGGCCAAAGGGAGGGTAGTAAGTCCTCATCATCTTCCCCAAAACCCAACCTTGCAAAGATATCATTATTATTAGTGCCAATTCGAGCATTAAAATCTCCTAAAATAAATTGTACTGGAGAGTGGTCCTTATATATTGAAAATATAACATTAGAAAATTTGGCCCAGTTTTGGTTGAGAGTCAAATAATTCTGGGCAGGAGGGAGGTAAACATTAATTATTATTAGTGAGGAATTATTCCAGTGCAATAGGATGGCCAAAGCTAAATTTTGGCAGCAGCCTAAAATAGAAGGGTTAGCAACAGAGTCAATCTTCAGCAAGGTGGAAATGCCCGCTTTGTAACGTCCCTTGGGCTCATTTTTATAGGCTGGTAAGTTGAATGATGTAAATCCCTTGAGATGAATTTTTTCTTGAAACCAAGTTTCCTGGAGGAGAATACAATCAAAGGAGGTTAAAAATTCCAGAAAATCAGAGTCTCCGGGAAATCCTTCTCATAAAGAGGTTCTGGATTTTTTCTAAGTTGTTAATCACTTGCTCATTCCAGCCCCAAATCTCTGCACCATATAGTACGGAAGATATTACTTTGCTGCCAAATAGTTTAATGGCAAGGTCAACCAAGCAACTTCCTTTTGAGAAGAAGAATTTAATAATAGCCCCCATACTCCTCAAGGTAGCCACTCTCAAACTGGACAAGTATGCCTTCCATGTTAACGTTTCACTAAATGTTATACCTAGGCATTTATAGGAACTGCACTGTTCTATCCATGTACCCAGGATACTCCAGGGAAGTTCTTTTGGGCGTTTCCTGAAGACCATCACCTTGGTTTTATGATTGGTAGCCACCAATATGTGGATGACATCCAGCTCTTCCTCCTATTGGATGACTGCCCTGACTCCCCCCCAGAATCCCCCCCAGAATCCTTAGCCAGATGTCTGGAAGCAGTGACAAAATGGATCAAGCAGAGTCTCCTGAAGCTCAACCCTACAAAGACAGAGGTCCTATGGTTGGGTAGGAAGGGGCCATGGGAGGAAGTGCATCTGCCCACCCTGGACAGTGTGCAGCTCTCACCAATGCACTCTGCTAGGAAATTGGGTGTGATCCTGGATGCTTTCCTTACAATGGAAGCCCAGGTCACAAAGGTAGTGCGGCTGGCATTCTACCACCTCCACCAAGCCAAGCTACTAGCGCCCTACCTGGACCCAGAACACCTAGCCACAGTGAATCAAGTGACAGTCACCTCTAGGCTGGACTTCTGCAACTCGCTCTATGCAGGCCAACCCTCATCCTTGATCTGGACATTACAACTGGTGCAGAATGCTGCAGCCAGGATTCTCACTGAAACATCATGGAGATCCCACATCTGGCTCCCAGTTGAATTCCAGATTAAGCTTAAGGTTCTATTAATCACCTTTAACGCCATATGCGGTTTGGGCCCAGTGTATTTGAGAGACTGCCTCTCTGTCTATACCCCCAAAAGAGTCTTACGATCCGCCACCTCCAACTGGCTGCAGATCCCTAGCCCCAGAGAAGCGCGTTGGACCTCAACAAGGGCCAGAACATTCTCGGGCCTGGCCCCCACCTGGTGGAATGAGTTCCATGAGGAGATCAGAGCCCTGCCTGAACTTCCACAGTTCCGCAGGGCCTGCAAGAGGGAGCTCTTCCACCAGGCATTTGCTTTTTTTTTTTTTATAATAATTTTATTGTTTATTATTATATAAAGCATTTACAGAGAGTTTGTAAAGAAAAAGCGACCAGTTGATATGGTTTGCCATCTCTTTTAACATAGATATTTAGTTCCCATCACATATTATTCCTAGTCTAGAAGTTTTTACCATTTTTCTTAGCCAAGTGATTGTTAATACATATGAGAGTATGATCTGTTATAGGAATACATTCTGTTATTATCTTAAATGATATTAGGTCAGTCTCCTTCATAAATTGGCCTTAACCCAAGAATTACTACTGTCGTCTTGTTAATGCCTATAAAATATGGTTTGTCATCCTCTTTTGGCATACATATTAACATACATATTCAATTCCCATCACATATTAATCCTGATCTAGGAGTTATTACCATCTTTCTTAACAAAGTAGTTGTTGATACATAGGAGGGTATAATCTATTATAAGGATATATTCTATTATTGTCTTAAATGATATAAAGTCAGTTCCCTTCATATATTGGACCTGTCCTAAAGGTTGCTACTGCTATTTTTCTCACAGGAAGCCAGGAGAATACTCCATTGTTCAGCTCATCTTTCAGGTGGTCGCAGAAAATGAAATTGTGTTTTTTTCCATAGTAGAGTGTTTCTGATTGTCCTTCTGTCAGAGCCAAAGAAATCTCTTACTTGATTCTTGCTTGTAATCGCCTTTGAGGGGGCTCTGAATCCTTTGTCAATCTGGATCTCTTCCTCTGGTCGCACAGAAATATCTCCTGATAGCTTCCTAGTTGCTGTCGCTTTTGAATAGACTCTTTTTATTTTGCTGATCCAAGTCATTTCCTGCTCTGAATAGACTTCCAGGTTTTTGGTACTTTTCTTCCGTGAATCTGTTTTCCCAGGTTCTTTAAAGATACTTTGGGTTTTTACATCTCTGGCACTCTCTCCCTCCAGTTGATTAACTTCCAGACATTGAAGTTTCACTTGATTTACTGTTAGCTGAGCTACGTCATCAGCTGGTCTCTCCGGACCTTGGGCTCCATCCAAAAGCTCCCCCTTAGTCCCACGAATTTCCTTTTCCAGCTTATTGACTGCTTTCAGTATCTCTGAGTTTCCTTTGCATAACAAATGGAAAAGCTGTGCCTTAGTTAATTCTTCCATAGTTCTAGGCAGTCACAAACTATAAACAGAAAGTCTCGTGAGGTCTCGCGGGAGCACGAGCGATCCCAAATTATCAGTTTGTCGATCTCCGTATCAAGTCAAATTCCCCCACTGAACTTTCACCCATAAATCTTCAAAGCACTCTCTTTGTTTGGTTAATGGGTATAATTAGCTGGGAGTCTCTCACTCGGCGAAAGAAGGAATTCGCTTGTGAATTGGTTGAGGGGGGGGGGAGGGAAGAGCTTGTGGGAGAAGAGAGAGAAAAGCCAGAAAGCTTTCAATTCTTACTGTTGCAAATTCCAGCTTCTGTCAGCTTCTGCTCCTGTCGATCTGGTAAATGATGGTCTGGGAAGATTGTAAGGTCGGCTGGTCGTTTCAAGCTTGTAAAGTTGTTTGCGACAAAGACGCCATCGTGACCTTGAGCACAAGCCGCTATTAATCCAGGGAGGTCTTCCTATCTCCCCACGGATCTGTAGGACCCTCAGGATGCCGTTCCTGGTTCCTGGGGCGACCGGTGAGCAGATTTGCGTATCTGTTCAGGTCAGCCAGGTGCAGAAGCCCCTGACCCTCGGCATGGCTTAAGAGCTGAACAGAAGTCCAGCTTTCTTTATGGCGCCATCTTCAGTTTCCAGTATCACCAGGCATTTGCTTGAGGCCGACTGACTCCGAACACCTGCTGGTCCCCCCATGACTCTCCCAATGTTGCTGTTGATTGTTATTTATATTATAAATGTAGTTTTGTAATCTTTTGATGCTTTATTGAAAGTTGTTTTGATGTTATAGTCTGTATAATGTTCCATGAAAGTTATATAATGTTCAGTGTAAACCGCCCAGAGCTGCAAAGAAATGGGCGGTATAGAAAATAAATAAATAATTAATTAAATAAATAATTAAATAATTAAATAAATAAATAAATAAATAAATAAATAATAGACAGGCTGATCTTTGCAGTATAAGCCTAATTTTTGCAGAAGTCTGTTTAGCCCTATTCTAGTCAGTGATATCATAGAATCATAGAATCATAGAATCATAGAGTTGGAAAGGGCCATACAGGCCATCTAGTCCAACCCCCTGCTCAACGCAGGATTAGCCCTAAGCATCCTAAAGCATCCAAGAAAAGTGTGTATCCAACCTTTGCTTGAAGACTTCCAGTGAGGGGGAGATCACCACCTCCTTAGGCAGCCTATTCCACTGCTGAACTACTCTGACTGTGAAAAACATTTTCCTGATATCTAGCCTATATCGTTGTACTTGAAGTTTAAACCCATTACTACGTGTCCTCTCCTCTGCAGCCAGCAGAAACAGCATCCTGCCCTCCTCCAAGTGACAACCTTTCAAATACTTAAAGAGGGCTATCATGTCCCCTCTCAACCTCCTTTTCTCCAGGCCGAACATTCCCAAGTCCCTCAACCTATCTTCATAGGGCTTGGTCCCTTGGCCCCAGATCATCTTCGTCGCTGTCCTCTGTACCCTTTCAATTTTATCTACGTCCTTCTTGGAGTGAGGCCTCCAGAACTGCACACAGTACTCCAGGTGTGGTCTGACCAGTGCCGTATACAATGGGACTATGACATCTTGTGATTTTGATGTGATGCCCCTGTTGATACAGCACAAAATGTCATTTGCCTTTTTTACTGCTGCATCACACTGCCTGCTCATGTTTAGTTTACAGTCCACAAGTACCCCAAGGTCTCGTTCACACACAGTGCTACCTAAAAGCGTACCCCCCATCCAGTAGGCATGCTTTTCATTTTTCTGACCCAGATGCAGAACTTTACACTTATCTTTATTAAATTGCATCTTGTTCTCATTTGCCCATTTTTCCATTGTGTTCATATCTCGTTGAACTCTGTCTCTATCTTCCGGAGTATTTGCCAGTCCTCCCAATTTGGTGTCATCTGCAAACTTGATGAATAGTCCCTCCACCCCTCATCTAGATCATTAATAAATATGTTAAAAAGTACCGGGCCGAGCACCGAGCCCTGAGGTACCCCGCTACTCACCTCCCTCCAGTCTGATGAAACACCACTGACAACAACTCTTTAAGTGCTGTTCTCTAACCAATTCCCTATCCACCTGACTATCTGAAGATCCAGATTGCAGTCCTTCAACTTATCCATCAGAACATCATGGGGAACCTTGTCAAAAGCTTTACTAAAATCCAAGTAAATGACATCAACCAAATTTCCCCGATCCAGCAAACCTGTTACTTGGTCAAAAAAGGAAACTAGGTTGGTCTGGCAGGACCTGTTGGAGACAAATCCATGCTGACTTCCTTGGATCACCAAATTGTCCTCCAGATGTTTGCAGATCGCTCCCTTTAATACCTGCTCCATTATCTTCAGCACCTTATCATCAGCATACAGGAGGATGGAAGTCTTGGTCTGGCAGATACTGGGTGCCTTAAACTGGGAGCCTTCCAACTTTCATACCACACCATAACAATCCCCCCCTCTGGAGCGAATTTTATTTCCATTTCTTCGCTCCAGACCAATGTATAATGCGTTAGGGGCAGCAAAGATTGAAATTCAGACTAGAAATTCAGAGAGAAAAGTGGGGCCATCTTCTGCCACTACAAAACTACAAAAACGTAAGCCAAATTAAAAACAAAACACATTTAGGTGGGTTTAGGTGACTTAAGGAAAGCTGTGAAGTTGCCGTTCCTCTTTACCACAACCATTCAAAACTAAATGTAACATACATGAACTATGAACTAGCTAAGCGTGAGGGTCTCCACCATATGAATAAAGCAATGAACCAATGCAAACTAATACGTTGAGCGAGGCAATCTAGCAAACAACAGACAAAAAGCAAATGCAGTGAAAACCAAATTCTATGTAGGCAGGAAACTGTGGGCAATACCTTAGCAATATTTTAGAATGCGAGCACTAGGCAATCCTAAAAATGCTTGCAATGAATATCAAGCAATTACTATGAAGCAGGCAGAAAGTGGTAGAAACTAAAAAGTTAGACAATGGCTTCTAATAAGCAATGCAATAAGAACAAGGTAAAGCTAAGCAATTTAGCAAAACTTATATACATAAACTAGCAAACTATTTAAAACTGGTACAGGCACAATGCAATAGACAGTGAGTTGAAATACAGGGCACAATACAATTTGGAATACAGACAATACAGTTTGAAAAACTTCCTCCCCCCCTTGTCCCATTGGTAAAGGTGGGAGTGAAGCTGGAGATTCCTTGAATAGTTGAACGTGAGGATTGATGAAGATGAGCAACTGGTTCAGCAGTTGAAGATGTTGATATATATATGCATATATATATAAGACATTGCTGGGTGATGTTTGCAAACACGTAGAATGGTGAAGGAGGTTCCTCCATGGGGGTAAAAAAAAGTGGTTGTGGAAACAAGCCAATAGCTGGAGATGTGTTCAGCATACCAGTTGATCTTTCTCCCCCCCCCCCCTTGTGACTGAAATGGCAGGGAAAGAGGCAGTGAAGGCACTAATCCAGGGTGTTAGAGCGTATGCAGGGTCAGAGGTAGCATACAGAAGAAGAAGCAGGCTGGCTGGGCAGTGAGGCTTCATAGAGCAGGAGCTGGGGTAAACAGCAAGCATCAGAAGTTCACCATCAGGTGGGCTGGGGCAGAAAGTGCAGAACAGCAGGTCACAGGACACATCCATAGCCAACGCAGGCAGAGGATCGCTGTCATCTTGACCAGGTCAGGTCTGGAGGTTGGCGAGCAGTAACAGCATGCAGGCAGGACCATCAGGAATTGGTTGTGGTGCACAAGCCTGGAGCCTCCTTAGGGCAGACTTGGCAGATGTGGGTTGCAAGAATATTTGAGCAACCCAGAGCATCAACAGCACAGTGGAGCTGAAGCGCTCAAAGGGGAGACACCCAATTGAGAGAGAAGGATGAAGCTAGAGAAAAGTTTAATGGAGAGGTGTGTGCAGCTGCAAAGAGTGAGGCTGCAAAGTCTGCTGAGGCTGGGCTCAAGTAGGCACCCAGCCTGATGGATATACAGATTAGGGAAAATACTCAAAATTTAGAGCTTTGAAGACAATGAACTCAAATGAAAGATTGGAGCAGAGGGGTGCCCCCATAAGTGACTGTCAAAAAGATCCACTGTGGTGGGTGCCCACCATGACCTTACAGAGACTGAAAATAGAGTTTAAGAGGAGCTAGATGCCATCTCCAGGGAGGGAGATGGAGATTAGAGCGAAATTATAAGACAAGGGAAGGAGGTTGCCAAACTCCTGGTGAGTTTGGGAATTTGAGAGAAACCTGGAAGATTGCTATGGGTGACTGAAGCAAGATGTTTTATAGAAATACACAAGAGGAGAGAAAGTCCTGTATACACAAGACAGTTATTGGAGGCTAGATCTACTGGATATGTGCATGCCTGCTGCACGGTTGTGTAAAAGGAGCATTCAGAAAAAGAATCAAAGAGCCAAAATTAAAGGTTCCTGCAAACATGTTGCAAATGGTCTATGAATGAATAGATTAGCAGCTCAAGTACAAATACATATATGAAGGGGAAAAATAAGAATTGCTAGGTAGAATTTGGTCAGTTGCTTTCCAGTTAATATAAATCAAAACACACAAAGAAAGCTTCAGAAACCAAAACTGGGATTGTGATCTCTTCCTTGCTATAGAGAACAGAAGAGAGGACTCCTAATTTTCAAAATATTGTAGATTGACATTAAAAGAATTTGGAAATAAAAGTTACATCTATTGGAGTACTGCTGAGGATAGGAGTGGGAAGGAATGAATGAGGATAACATGAAGATGAAGTGAGAGTCCCTTTACACAATAGTGGGGCAAAAGAATTGTGTTCATAAGGAGGAAAGACTGTTCCTCTGTACATGCACAGAGTGCCCTTTCGTAGAAGTCAGGTTGAATAGAAGTCTGAGTACTCAAATGAAAGGTCTGTATGAAGCTGTTTCAACATATTCAAAACAAAGCAAAATTGCAAAAACAGATTTTTCTTACGAAAAAAGGGGAAAAAGTGTTAACTGCCAATTGAAATTTAAAATAGGAAGTAAAAATGTCAGAGGGAAGGAAAAGCTATGGAGGGAATGCCTTTTCTCAAAGAGAAAATATTTCAAATACTGAAAGCGGCCAAAATTGTCTTAAAATAAAAACTAAAAACAAAACATATTTTAAAAGAACCATTTTACTAAACTCTTCCCCCTTATATTCTGTCTGAGTTGGGGATCAGTCTTTAAAGAAACAAATCTTCTTCCCTTCCTGATTTGGGAAGAAAGAATACTTTCAGTATTGTTAAAGTTCCTTTGTTATATGGGAGAGCAAGGCATGAGTCATGGGGCTGAGTGCCTAGGAAGGCAGTTAGGCAAAGAGTCTGTTTTAAGAATGCAAAATAGTGGCTGTTTCAGTGTGACTGCAACTATAGCTGAAGGCTCTACCAATTGCAGCCAAATTTAAAATTTGAAAATTTAAAAAGTAAAAATGGAAGCACACATGTTAAACAAGTTATTTTCCTGTGTAAATTAACTCAGTGGCACTGGAACTATTTGTGGAAGTTGAGAAAATAAGCTGATTATATCATTGAATTGGAAATCTGTTTACTTGCAACATTAAATGGGAGGAGAGAAGCTAAGAGAAAATTGAAAAAGAATGTTGTCCTTGTAACAAATTCTTCCCTGTTAAAATAATTGTTGTCAACTTGGATTTTGGAACTCTGTGCAGGTTCAGAGGCAAGGTTTCCTTCCCAACTCTGAGATGGGGGAACTGAGAATATTTCCTCTTCTTTAAAGACAAGAGGTGAAGCTGGGTTACTGGATCTGCTGTATTTTCTTTTCAATTTATTATCTGTGTGGCTTTGGAAATCCAGTACATTTTGCAAATGTGTTTTTACTTTAAAAAGTTCACCCTGGAATTCTTTGTTTTTCTCATTAAGATCCTTAATTTCTAAATTTTGTTTCTGGGTAAGAGTTTTAAATTTCTCTATTTCCTTCTGCCAATCCTTAGGGGATTCAGCAGAAATTTCTGTGGGCCTAGTTTTTGTCTCCATCTCTGGCTCAGATCTGAGCATTTTCCTGGTTTTCCTCTTCCTCATGGCCTTCACAAAGGCACACATGAGCACAGATGTGGGTTGGTTATCATACTGGGTCATGTCTGCCCCAGTATTTCTAAGTTCCCGCCACAGAAAAATCCGGTCACTAATTTTATTCTGCCGCTGAGGGACAGAATCTCTATTAGGTTTGGGATTGTTCTGGGGGAAGTTATTGGAAGAAAAACCACTCTGTGGCTTATCCCTGTTTTGGGCAGGGGAAGGTGGCTGTGGGAACTCTGGCTGGTGGAGGGAGAGTCTCCCATATGCTAGGACCAGCTTGTCCAGAGGCTGCTTGTGGAACTGGGCCATGTCCAGTCCGGCTTTCCTGAGTCTAGCCCACAAGCACTTCTGAAGGGAAGTTTCTGGGGGCTGAGACTGTTTCTGGGCAGAGGGAACGGCCCGCTGTGTGTTCCCATGAGGGGTTGGGGGAGCAGCAGCCTGGATGCCAAGAGAAGACTCTGCACTTTGGCCAGAGGGGTTCTTCCTGGCTCTAAAGCTGCTGTGTCTCCTATTCTTTCTAGGTTTCAAATGGGGGTCAAAGATGGCATCAGTGACTGCCTGAACAGGCTCTTGTGCTGCCTGTCTCCCCTTCCCTGCTGTGGGGAGCAGGGAGCCAGTTCTCCTGAGAAAATCAGAGACTTGCCTAAGATTGCTGGCAAGGACGTCCCAACTCAGGTCATCCAGTTCAATGGAGCCTAACATGATTTGGGACGGGGCATTGAGTCCTTTTAGGATGACTTCCTTGAACTCAGGGGTGTTATACTGACGGACACCATTGTGGTCTGCCCTCACACGCTCCAAAAGCAGCCCTAAGAACTGCTTTCTGCAGACATAAACCTCTGCACTTTCATCTGCTCCCTGTTTGCTTGTGTAAAACAAGTCAGTGAGAGACTGATCTGGCCAAAGTATTCTGGCGACCTCTCGGACCCACTCGAGACGCAGAAGCGTGTTCAGCCCTCTAGATGCAACTGTCGAGTTCAAGACAGCTAGGTCAGACCCTGACATGCAAAGTCGCGCTAGCTGGCACAAGTCCTCCGCAGTGGCATCAGTGTGCTGGTAATAAACCACCGAAAGCCACTGTACTCCGGTGTCCTTGTCTAGAGGTCCAAGCAAGTCTGCTACTACTTTAACATGTGGTTTCCAAGCTAGGGTCTTCCTGATCTCTTGTTGCTCCACGGGGTCACCCTGGGTGGTCCGCTGAACCGATTCAGTTTGGACTGAGTTTGCAGGGGCCAGATTTACCCAGTCAGGGTTTACTGGTAGACTGCTAACAGCCTCCTCTGGCAAGGGCTCAGATGGAACCAAACTTGGCAAACTGGGAAGGCCATAAGGGCAAATGACAGAGATCAGGGCATTCTGACTCCTTAATCTCTTTTTCAGGGCTTCTACTTCCTTGTGGCATGCGTCATGACTGACTTGTGCATGCTTGGCCACATTGTTCTTCACTAGGAACTGTGCAGCTCTCTTGATCTTAACTCGTTCTTTTTCTAGCTTGAGAAGACGAGCTTTTGCTGACTCAGCTCTCTGCCCTGTGGCTTTGAGCTGGCTCTCCAGCTCCTGGATGGTTTGAAGCTGGTGAGCCTTCTCCACCCGTGCACTCAAGCGCTCAGTTCTCATGTCCTTCATCTTGGCAGAGAGGTGGATGATATGAGCCTCACGCTGTTCCAGGAGATCAGCTAACTGGGCCTCCCTTTGTTCGAGATGGTCAGTCAGCTGAGCTACCTGCTCCTTCACTAGGGCATCCTTCTCCTCTAGGGCATGTTGCAGCTCAGCAATCTGGGCTGCACTGTCCTGAAGGGCAACAAACATACCCCAAGTGGCATAAGAGTCCTTACTGCCATCCCCGAGCTTCCTGGTGCTACACCATTCTTGGAAAGCCTCGGTAAGGGTTTTCAGGGGGTTGGAGCTCTTGAAAGCTCCCGGGCACCAGGGGTTCCGGCCGCCCTTCTTGGTCACCCAGAGTGTCAGTCTGTTTGCCGGTTCCTTACTGGCAATCAGGCCAGTCAGATTGAATCTAGATGCCATTTCTTCCTATCAATTTCCAAGACCTTAAAGGGAACGGGGCTTGGTTTTCTGGCTTCTTGTCACTGGGCAAGCAAGTACAGAGGGGATGAGTTTAGGGGCAGCTGCTGCTCGTCTCTTAAACAGCAGGGGAGAGAGGGAAAAGGATCCCGTGGAGTTTAACCTCTTACGGGTGTGGCTAGTTTGTTTTTGGCTGAGAATGGCCGGGGCTCTTCTCAGTTCAGGGCAAAAACTACCAAAAACCAAGCAGATGGCTGATTTTTCCAATCAAGGTTGCCGGAGCGCACTTGACCCTCGGGAAAACCACCGAAAACCTGACGGTATTTTTAGGGAAGAAATCACTGGGGGATTTTTTTGTGGCTTCTATATCCTTCAAAGCGGCAAGGGGGGAAGGGGGAAGGGCTCCCATCAAGGCACGTCCTTACGGGGTTTGGCTAGTTTTCTTATTTTATACCGAGATGGCCGGGGCTCTCTCGATTCAGGGACAAAACTACCAAGAAAACCTGAGGGTACCGGCTAATTTATTCGGTTAGGATCGCCCTGGCTTTCCTAAACACGGGGAAAATTACCAAAACCTGGATCATCTGAGCTTCGCAAAGCCCGCTTGAGTTCTCGTGCCACTCCCGACACTCGAAACTCCAACTCCTGCGGCCACAGGGCAATTTGGTGCTACAGACAGCGACTCTGCTTGCACGAAAGGTAGCAGTAGGGGGATTTTTCTGGTCCTTCCTACAGCTAAGAGGAATTTTGCCTAAGGCCTTCCTACGCTTGGCTAATCCCTAGTTGTTGGGTGCGTGTCGTCCACCCGCCCGTCTAAGCCTAAGAAAACCTTGCCTCAGTGTTCCTAGCCTTAAAGAAAACTGTTGTTGGGTGTGTGTCATTCACCTGCCCGTATAAGCCTAAGAAAACCTTGCCTCGTTGTTCCTCGCCTTAAAGAAAACTGTTTTTGGGTGCGTGTCGCCCACCCGCCCGTCTAAGCCTAAGAAAACCTTGCCTCGGTGTTCCTAGCCTTAAAGAAAACTGTTGTTGGGTGCGTGTTGTCCACCTGCCCATCTAAGCCTAAGAAAACCTTGCTTCGGTGTTCCTAGACTTAAAGGAAACTAATCTCCAGCAGGAGCAAAACAATAGCAAAAGGGTAGAAAGGAGAGAAAGGCCAACTCTTTTAGAAAGCACACTTCCAAGAGCACATTCACACACTTATGCCAAGAGTTCAAACGGGCTTTTCCCCTTACGCCCGGGTTACTGGAGAGTGCCGTGCGTCCACTTTACTCCCGAGTAAGCCTGGGGCAATTGCCCGCGTGATCCACCATAATCTGTTACCCAAATTGAGTTGACACGTGTCCTAAAAACACATCTTTGAGCTTGTGGGGAAGATTAGCCCAAATGCAGCGAGAGGGGGGTAACTTAGCATTTATGGATCAAAATGCCTATATATACCAGGGTTGATTACATCCGTAGGAACTCAAGGCAAACACAGATGTAAATGGCAAAATAGTAATATAAGCTTTTATTGAAAGGAAAATAACAAAAAGACACACAAATAGCTAACACACATACAAGCAGTCATATAGAGAAGGGGGAGGAAGAGTGGAAGGCTTGATAGTTACCTGTCCGAAGAGTGATGGGTCAGAGGAAGAAGCACGAACCAGCGTGGGAGGTCCCGGGTTGGAAGACACTCAGAGTGTCTGTGTGAAGCCACAGTTTTTATAGGATTTTGGGAAGGGGGCTGCATGACAAGGCTCAGGTAAGCATGTGCTGGAAGTTTCCAGGGTCCCCGGAGATTAGGACAATACCTGGCCAAGTGGGGGGAGGGGATGGCCATAAACGGATTTGGATAAAGGTATTAATGGCTCTGAGGAAGAAAGCCATCAGGTCTAGCTGGCAGGATGTGGGGAGGAGATTACCCCTGGCAGAGGGGCCAAGTGTGAAAAATGTTGCAAGACAAAGGATTTTCCTAGGAGCCCTTAGGCCAGGGGTAGTCAAACTGCGGCCCTCCAGATGTCCATGGACTACAATTCCCAGGAGCCCCCTGCCAGCATTCGCTGGCAGGGGGCTCCTGGGAATTGTAGTCCATGGACATCTGGAGGGCCGCAGTTTGACTACCCCTGCCTTAGGCAAACAGGAGGAAGCCAGTCCACTCACTTAGAAATACAATGGGGGGGGGGGGGTGAGCTGATGCAAGCTTGAGTCCAGAGGCACCTCTGGGTCAGGCAAAGGCTGTCATTCCAAACCTAAGGCAGAGAGCAAGATTTCTAAGATGGAGTCTGGCCTGGCTTGGCTGACCCTAGCAGTGTCATGGCTTTAGCTTAAGCCTAAACTATTGTGGGGTGCCATTGGTTATAGAAGACAGTGTGCCTGTCAGTGAGGCAGGGGGCCCTGCCATACCTTAACAGATACACTAAACATGGATCCAGCTGGAGATTCAGGAGTTTCTGCCAGAGTATGTTCCTGTCCAATGAATCAAAGGCTGCAGCAAGTTCAACAAAGGTCACAAATAGTGCCTTTGTTGGACCCTTCATAGCAGTAGCAGCCAAGTGATAGAATGGTTTGTTTATTGTATTTATATACCGCCCTCCCCTGAGGCTCAGAGCGTTTTACATAAAATGTAGAAAACTATACAAGGAACTTCGGTTACCTGAATGTAGCCATGCACCCTGTGAAAGACAACACGACTCAATCCAACAATCAGCCCCACTTAAAAAATGACAATTTTCGATTGTGGAATGCCCCTTCTTAAAACCCAACTGTCGTGAGCTCAAGATATTGGCATGGATTGATATCGGCATGGATTGATAAGTCTGTTTTGATGCATATTGCTAAGCCACCGCTGCCTCTTCCTTTTGCCTGTCTTTTAATAACTGTATTACTTAACTCTATACCCATCAATTTTTGGTGGTGCCCAGATTCTTTGGATCAAAACAATGTCAGCACTATGGAGCAGTTTTTTAAAACCCTGGGTCATATTCCACCAACCCCCAACATTCCAGGAAAGGAACTTTAATTGTCAGTCTTCCTCTGTGTCCATATAAACACATCCAGCTGCCTGGATTCGATGCCCTTGGTTACCCCTTCTTCCTTGACTTGCCATCCCTTTCCAAGATCCATTAAGGCCTTGGGACAATGGGATGTTGATGAATTTACTGTTGTTGGAACCTGAGGTTCTTGCAATTAATCTAGTTGATCTGAGGATGTTGAGGTCAATTCTCTAGTTGTCTGAAGGCAGAGTTTCACGAAGTCCAGTCTGTCAATAATTGTTTGCTGGATCGAAAGAGACAAATTCCTAAAGGAAGAAAAAAGTTCTTTTTTGAGGGAGTTTTCTAAAAACTCATGAGTTGTTATAGCCTGAGCACACAGACTTTGTTTATCTGTCTTCTTTGGGCTTTGTTTTTGTTGTTGTAAATATTGAACCTGTGTTGTCATAACTTCTGCATCATCCCAGCTTATCAAATCCTCTTTAGGGGCTTCTATCTGTATTATCACCATTCTTTCCCCCTGTTTAGACCCCTGCTCAGCAGTGTTAAATAGTTGGTTTTTATTATGATGTACTTGATACAGGGGTCTGATGATTGTATTTGTAAACACTCACGTAGAGAATACTCCTCTTGCTTGCAATCTCTTTTTCTTCCTTTGGATTTTTGTTGGGATCCTGGCAGAAGCAAAGGAAAGCAGAATCCTTTGGGTTTGGGTTGGCTGATGGAGGGTTTCCATTGTGGTCAGATCCACCAAAGATCGGTTGATCATAAGTAGTTCATTCAGATGTTTTTTCACCATACGATGGTCACACCGCATTGGTATGTGACCCTGGTTGTTGCAAATGGTCGAACACATTTTTCTTGTCTGCAGAATCAGGTGTTGAGCATTTCCCTGAAAACTTAAAGGTGAGATCTGCACTTGCATGTCTGCAGATGTATGTTTCACCATGGATGGAGAGACGGACATTGGTTCAGGGGTCTGAGTGTTGATTGTTTCCATTGTTTGGTAAGGCCTTTGTGCTTTACCTGATTGCTTCGAGACTTCACAGGTCAGACGTTCCAATTGGGATCTAATTTCCTTGACGCCTTCAAAGATACAACCCACAGTTCTTGCCATCAATTTAAACAACTCGTTCTCTCCAATGTCTTGCTCAAAGTGGGGGTAAGGTGCCTCCGACTGCTCCCCTTCCAGATTTAAAGGCATATCCTCTCTAATGTTCCCCTCTGCTGTGATGGCTAAGGGGGTGAACTGGTTGGATGTCTCAATAGCATAAGTATAATCTTCCTTTTTAGAGTGCATAGTTGTGCAAAAAAAGTCATTGATTTTCATTTACTTTCTATTTGCCATTGGTGTGTTATTTCTTGTTGGGTTGACCGTAATGTAATTGGTTAAAATTAAAAGTTTAATGCTTACAATTGTTTAAATTTGACTCAATGCACTCTTTTCACAGCCTTTAAAGAGAGCAACAGCCTTTAAATTGACCGTACCTGGAGGATGCTATAAATTGTAGTTATCTCATCAAGGGGGATCCTCCCTGCATAGCAAGGTCTAAGTTGAAGGTGATAAAACTTGTGAAATACCACAGCACTTCTTAACCAGATGAGCTCACTCCAGGGTGTAAACTGCACGGGGCTTTTATTCCAACCCCAGATTGATTCAGTCCCTGCCCTCTACACAGAATGCGATTTCCGTTTGGATTTGGGGCGATTTTAATTTTCCTTCTGCAGCAAGAAGGATTGATCCGGAGTCACCCTACCTTTATTGTGCTTTATCTTGGAGTGCTGAAAATCCTGAACATATTCAGAAAATCGCATTGTTTTGAATCTGGGCTCTCCTCCGTGGTAGAGGACCCGTGATTGGCTACAGGTGGTCATGTGACAAGCCTGCCTCAAAGGAGAAGCCCCTAAGTTCTCTCAACTTCTGTCGGCCTTGGATTTTTTTGCGTGCCTTCTTCGTCCCCCCCCCTCCAAGAAAAGAAAAGATTTTTTTTCTCCCTCCTCTGACTTCTTGGATCCTCTCCCCCCCTTCAAGAAAACAAAGAGTCTCCATTTGCCCCCCCCCCTTCTGAGCTCCCTAGCCACGTGCAGAAGACTTTCCTGTTTCAATGGGGAGGGGGGGAAGAGGAAGACTCGAGTTCAAAGCGATCTGAATTCAACAGGATTGACAATGGAATAAAAAAAGTAAGTGCAGACTCTGCCCAGATTTCCCAGGCTTTTTTGGCAATTGGGACAGTCAGATAAGACAACCAAAACTTTAAAATGAGAAAACAAAGAGGACAGACTTATCTCCGTGACTCAGCATCTCAATGTCGCTGCCATCTTCCTGTACAGACTCACTGTCTCTCGCTAATCGTTATTGTGAACACACTATCATTGGTGTCCAATTATCCTGACCAGCCTATCGGATATCTACCCAAACATAAATTAAGAGCATTATACAAAGAATCTCAAAAAAAATCTTGAATACTGTTTTATTATAGTGACATGATCCCATAGCAATGTGGAAGTGTTTTGTTTTAATTAATTCTGGGACTTGGGGGGAAAGGAAGTTTAAGTCCCTAAGACCACCGCTGTGAGGGGATTGGTAGCTTGCGTTGATTGACAACCCAAGGAGCGGGGGTGGGGGTGGGGGTGGGGAACCTGCAGTTTGTCCACACTTCCATCTTCTCGGCCACCTCGTAAGGAAGGGAAAAGCTGTGATGAGACAGCAGTATAATGCAGGAGGGGCCTGTCAGAAAGCAGCCAAACGTGTGGTTTACAATGGCGTGTTTGCAAGCAGGAGGTGGCATATGTTGTCTGCCTCCATGTGGAAATAGTCTTGCACAAGTACAAAAAACCTTTGTTTGGCGCAGTTTAAAACTGGTGCAGTCTTTAGAAACCTTATGATTCAATGAAAAACTCAAGAAGATTACTGGACACTGGAAGAGTGTACCCGCCTTCTGGAAACTAAAACAGTTAGAAAATACCAATATGGAAGCCCCGGACATGGAACTCTCAGTGTGTTTAAACTTGGTTGTTGTAAACACAACATCAAAAAAGTGGTTAGTAAACTATTGATTGAAATAGATAAATGGCAGAATAAGGAGGTTAAAAAAAGCTTGATCACACATAGAAGAGGCTAGAGTAGAAGCTATATCATGAGTGGAAATTCATGGAAGTATCTTCTTATAGAACATAAAGTAGTCAGTGTATGATAGAGATGGTTCAATTATATTTAATTTTTTTGGATAGCATGCAAAGGAATGGATAAGAAACAGCAAAACATCCCACATTTTAAGGCAAAAAAGTTGCTTCTTTCTCCTAAACTATTTTCTGTATTGTTACCTTGACAACTATGACTGTTCCCCACTTCAGGACAGCTTGACTATGGAGAAGATAGGGGAAAGAAGGACAGATTCATGTATATTTCTATGTGTGCTTCTGCTGTGCAAACACATGCCATCTTAGGCAGC
This sequence comes from Paroedura picta, assembly GCF_049243985.1. NCBI lineage: Eukaryota > Metazoa > Chordata > Lepidosauria > Squamata > Gekkonidae > Paroedura > Paroedura picta. Next base: position 74,834,606 of record NC_135371.1, on the reverse strand, counting down.
AGAAGTTAATCAGCATCTTGATCTTTGGTAATATCTGGAAATGAAAACAAAAACAAAAACAGGTGTTGGGACCCTTCCCTGGCAAAAAGTACAACAACTTGCCTGCCTAACCTCCTCGCCCACCTTCTTTTCAAGCAACACAACCACATTCCATGTGTAATGGGAAAATGTTTTCAGGATTTCTTGTGGGGCTATCAGTGTATAGCAGAGTGAGAGAGCTCAAATATAATTGTCGTATTTTTAGCCCTGGCAGTTTACAACCATGCATGTCAGGATTAGTATACAGCAGTAATCTGCTGAGAGATTCTAAAAATAAGCCTTCCTTTTTTGCAACTGAAATTAAAACAAGGCAAAACCATAGGTAAAAGAAGGGTGGCCTTGAACAGAAATCTGAATCCCCCTTCTTTGGGAAAGTTGACTTAACAGCAGTGGCAGTTAGCTCGAAATCTTTGATGCAAGGCAAAAAGTGGAGCAGAAGAACCACCCACTCTTGAAGGGAAATATTAATACCATCCACACTTGTTACTGAAACGATTCCCCTCATAGTTTCCAGCACTAAACACACAGAGTTCCTGTGTTTTGCGCAGGGGTGGATTTGTATGTGGGGAAGGGGGGTCCTGTAACGCAAAACACATGTGTTGCCAATTGATATCTGGAGCCAGACCAGTAGCTGTAACTTGGCCTGACAAAGCCTTATTGAAATAAAAGACAGAGTGTGGTTTCAAAGCAGTTAGAAAAAAAAATGAGAACGCTGTTCAGGAAATTCTTCAGGCATGGGCAGGGACTTGGCTGCATTTCTGCTGGTGGAAAATCTGACAGGGGCAGCTTCTGAAGGCGGGGTAGGCCTCGTGCTGCTCTGAAAGCGGTCGTGTATCTTCTTCTCCCCTCCCCTGCTTCTGCCTAACCTAGACCTTCTCCTTTCATCTGGCTTCTGAAGAAAGAAAGGTAAGAGACTATTGTTCTTTCTTCATGCTGTTCTCTTGGCATTGTTGTCCCTTTCTTCTATGGCTGAAGGGACTGTTCTGTGTTCAGTGAATTGTTCCAGCAGGAGGAAACTGGAAATCTGTTGCTCTGTCTGCTTGAGAAAGGATTACCTGCTGGGGTTGCTGCCTTTCTGACTTTTCACTGGACTTCTGAGCTTACAAAGAGCTGCTACTTTTGGCACTCTCCCTACATAAACACATTCCTATTTCCAACTTTCCCCTCTGCTGTAGAAAAGGTGAGTAGGGAACTTTAGCTTTGAAGTTTAACAGAAGCTGTGTGAAGATAAGAGAAACTTTCCCCAGAGTCATTTAATTTAGAGGATATGATGAATAATATCTATTTCTCATAACTGCAAGAAATATGATGTATGGTTATTTGACTGAAAGGAGAATAAAGCTGTTACCAGGTAGCCTGCAGTGTACATTTTGTCAGTGCATGTTTATTTTGTTCTGTGATGCCAAAAGTATAGGCAATGTACTCTGTAATATATTACAGGAAACTCTGAGGAGATACTTTTTAATGCACTTCTCTGCCACTTCTCTGGTGAGGTTTCTTTGTCAAAAGAAAGATTCTGTTAATCTCTATTTTAAAGAGGGAGAGGATCTCCCCCCCTCCACAGAAAGTACTGAATGTATGTTCTTATGCTCTAATGTTGGGCATTAACATTTAATCCTAATGACCTGGCATATCTGTGCAATGTCTGATAATGACTACACATGAGGTTTGTCAACATGCAAAAAAGAAACAAAAGGGCACACAATCTTGAATCTTTAGACTGCTTCTCACTCCCTTTTCTATTTCCTTAGCCTTAGACGAGCACAAAGAATTTTGATACATTTTAGTTGCCTTTGATGTGTCCCTTTTACAGAGAAAGAATAATAAATAAAATAATAATTTGTAGAACTATGCATTGAGGTAGAAAGGAAGTTCCAGATAAGTAGCATGGACTGGCAGTGGTTAGAGCAAGGACTGAAGATTGTTCCTTCTCTTTTGCTCTGCAAATACAGAAGAGTTCCCATCATAACTAACACAAGATTGTTATCCACAATGGAGATGGGGCAGAGTTTCCAAAGAAGATCAAGTACAAAGCCAATGAATAGGATGGCAATAAATGGAATAAAACATGCTACTATTCTCTTTCATCACTGGGGTTAGAATTAGGATGCCTCCAGGCAAAAGCAGTGAGGAAAGATAAGGAAGCTCGCTTTTCTCTTAAGCATGTGATTGAAAATACTACAACCCCTGCTTTGACGAAATATGTGGCTCATAGTACATAGTACATGGGCACTAAGTACCTTCAGACAGTAATCCAGCCACATTGGAATAGAGGATGGCACCAATAATTGGTGGGATCTGACTTTGGCATCAGTTTTGTAAATTGACATAGGTTTGATGGCCAGGGAAATGTCAGACTGTAATGTGCAGTGAACAATAGGCATGGGAGAATGGGAGCAGAGGCCAAAGTGGGAGTGGGTGGAACATGTAGAACTGCCCTGAAGGGGCTGAGAGGGAGAAGCCATTCCCCAGACACCCCATTCTCAGGCTCCTTTCTAGGAGGACCAAAATTACAAAGCAAAGAGCCAAACCAACCCTGCACCCTCTGTGGTAGTTGCCACCACTCTTGAATTGGTTCCCTATCTCCCTAAAAATCCAAAGGTAACTTTTATCAGGGAACTAAAGCAAGGTGCCTTGAATCCTGTCCAGGACAGAGAGGACTCAGAACAAATACACAGGTGGCTGTGACCAAGAAGGCACTGGGGGGGGGTATCTTCCTATAGTACTTCCAAGAATCAGACAAAGGTTAAAAATTAATTGATATTTATTAAGGTGCACAATACACAAATTACATTAGTCAGTGAATAAAATAACAGAAGTGTTTAATATCATTATCTTCCAAGCAAGACATTTCTAAGAATCATGATTTGGCCTCAACCAAAGACCTGGTGGAAGAGCTCCATTTTATTGGCCCTGCAGAACTGTGACAGTTGCATCAGGACCATTAGCTCTCCGGGGAGCTCATTCCACCTGGTTGGGGCAACAACTGAAAAGTTCCTGGCTCTGGTTGAGGCCAGATGAATTTCCCTTGAGCTGCATTAGCAGAAGTGTAGTGTCAAGGTCAGATGTGGTATTGATACTGCTGAATTAGTCTACTTTGATTAGACTTCACTTGGAACGATGTGTTCAGTTTTGGACACCACCATTTAGGAAATACGTCAGTAAACTGGAAGGAATCCAGCATAAGACAACAAATCTGATGAGGGACTTGGAAACTATGTCCTATCAATAGAGCCTGAAGGAACTGGGCAGCTCTACATTGGAGAAGAGATACTTGTCAGGTGATATCATTGCTGCATTCCAATAAAAGGATGATATGCAGAGGATATGGCAGATACGTTTTCAGTTGTGTTGGATGACACGCCCAGAGCTAATGGATGCAAATTATAGCAATTTGAGGAAGAACTTTCCAATGGTGGAATGTGTTCAACACTGGAATAGTTTCCGTTGTGAATTGGAGATTCTTCATTAATGGAGGTTTTTAAATATCAGTTATTTTGCTAAGAACCCGTGGTTCATATAATAAAATGTTAAAAGCCAGTAAAACCCCATAAAACCCCCACTTTACAATATGCAACAAGCAGTGATAACTTCTAATCAATTGGTCTCCTCCCATCTTGTTCTGCTGGAAGCCAAGACTTCTTCCACTGGGAAGTGGGTGTAGATCTATTAAACCATGGGAAAGGGCCCTAGTTGGTTCTGCCCTGGTGTTAACCATGCACCTGTCGGAAGAGCTCCATCTTGTCATGCGGAAAGCTGACAAATCCGGCAGGGCCCTTAACTCTTCAGGGAGCTCATTCCACCAGGTTGGGGCCAGGACTGAAAAGGCCCTGGCCTGGGTCGAGGCCAGGCGAACAGCCCGGGGGTGCAGGACAACCAGTATATTCATACCCACAGAGCGAAGCGTCCTGCAGGGGGCAAAAGCAACCAAACAGTCCGGCAGGAAAGTGGAACCCAAGCCTCATATGGCCTTAAAGGTTAATACCAAAATCTTGAACTTTACCCAGAAACAGACTGGTAAGCAGTGCAGATGGTGAAGCAGCAGCTGAATATGGGCCCTCCACGGTATTCTAGTGAGGACCCTGGCAGCCGCATTTTGTACCAGCTGTACGTTCCAGATCAAAGTCAGGGGCAGGCCTGCGTAGAGTGAGTTACAGTAGTCTAGTCCGGAAGTGACTGTTGCATGGATCACTGTGGCCAAGTGTTCCAAAGACAGGTAGGGTGCTAGTAGCCGAGCTTGGCGAAGGTGGAAAAATGCCAACGGGGCTACTTTAGTGACCTGAGCCTCCATGGAATGGGAAGAATTAAAGGTCACCCCCAAATTGCTGACAACCGGTGTCAGTGTTAATTGCACACTGTCCAGACATGGGAGATGCCCTTCCTGATCCTGCCCCCTTCTACCCAGCCACAGGACCTCTGTCTTGGAGGGGTTGAGTTTCAGGCGGCTCTGCCTGAGCCATCCAGTCACTACTTCCAAACATCTGGCAACTGTATCGGGGGGGGGGGGAGTCCGACCAGCCGTCTATTAGAACGGGTGTCTTCCACATACTGCTGGCAACCCAGCCCATAGCCCTGGACCAGCCGGGTTAGAGGGCACATATAAATGTCAAAAAGCGTGGGAAAGAGTATCACCCCCTGCGGCACTCCACGTGGGAGTTCACGGGGCTCCAACAATTCCTCCCCCACTGTGTCCCCTTTGTGTCCGGTTCTGGAGAAAGGAGACCAGCCATTGAAGTGCAGTCTCCCTAATTCCGGTCCCACCAAGGAGGAATACCAATATCTCGTGGTCGACCAAATCAAATGCAAGCAATTTCTTGGTTACAGAGGAAGATAACATTGAAAGATAAGAGAGGAAAGGTCTGCATGTAACACAGGCCTTCTCACCTTCAACAAACACTTGTTGATTATAATTGTTATCTGTTCTGCTTTTTTGTTATTTTCCTCTACATTTAGTTATATCTTCCATAGAATCACCTTATCCTCTCACCTCTTCAATCTAGCACTGTTCTCCGTGAACTCTGCCCTCCCTGTTTGTGGCTGTCCCTTCTTCCTTGATTTCAGTGGCCTAACAGGCTTCTTTCACAGAAGGGTTGTGGCAGTCTTGGGCTAGGTAGTGACTGTGATGTGTGTCAAGTTCAGTCAACTTATGGCAGCTCTATTAATTAGTGGCCTAGGTCAGTGCTCCGCAACATTTTAGAGGATGCGGACCAGCGGCGGCAGGGAGTGCGATTGCCCGTTGCGCGTGTGCGGCCCTGGTTCCCTCCCCCCCTCCCATGGTAAGCAGCTTGCTGGGCCGCAAGCTTGCGGCCTGGGAAGTTTCTCACTGCTGGGAGGGGCGGGGAGAGGGAGCCGTGGCCCGGTGCCAGGGCCTTCGCGGCCCGGCACCAGGCCGCAGCCCGGTGGTTGGGGACCACCGGCCTAAGTAGTGTCTGCATTATATCTAAGGCTCCAAATATGCACACATTTGAATTTTACAGCACATACAAGTGTGTGTGCTTGGATGTATGTAAAAACAACAAAATAGGGATGTGCAAGTTACCCTGTAATAAACTGCAATTGAGTTGCTGGTTGCATGCACTGTCATTAAGTGTTAAAGCAAAGACTTGCTTTCATTTGAGAGTTCAAATAGCTCACAATAAAAAAATAAATTTCTGCACATGTGCAGACTATGCTGACACTTTATGTAGAATTTTAGCCCGAGGCATGGACATTAATTTTACCTGAGTCATATAGAAGAGCTGGGTTTTTGTACCCTACTTTTTGCTACACAAAGGAGTCTCAAAGTGGTTTACAATTGCCTACACTTCCTCTCCCCTGTGAGGTGGCCTGTGACAAATCACAACTCACTGATTGACCTTCCCCCTCCATCTCCCACCCTCCCTCATTGCTTGCTAGCAGCAGCACAGCATCCATTTTTGCACACGAGGAGAGAAGCTGCGGGGGCAACAGAGGTGCCAGATCCTTTCAGCACCCTCGCAGCCCGTCGGCTGGCAACAACGCTGAGAGGGACCCGTCGAGGGGGCCTTCCCCTGACCCTTTCAAAGCCCATTTTTAAAATGGGCTGTGTTACTAGTAATAATAAAGCAGCTATCATATAAGAAATAGGCTGTTCCAATAAGTTTAAAAGACTCAACGACATAGAGCGAGACGGTTCTCGGGGCCTTTGGAGCTCCAGAATAGATTCAGGCCTTTGCAGAGGAGGTGCAAGTGTCAACGTTGGAAGAGCTCCCAAAACAAAGTCTAAGACAAATGGAAGAGGCCATGGAGATAGAAGGAAATGGTGTTGAGAAGAAAAAAAAAAGGAGAGTACTGGTAATTGGAGACTCCCTGCTAAGAGCAATAGATCGCCATGTGGCTTGGCCCGACCCCCTAACCCGAGAGGTGTGTTGCTTGCCAGGGGCAAAAATTAAAGCATTTCAGAATGGCTGCCCAAACTCCTCAAAACTACGGATCGCTACCCATTTGTGATGGTCCATGTGGGAATGAATGACATGTCCATGAATGCCATCGCTCCTATTAAAACAGACTAACAAGATCTAGGGAGGAATCTCAAGCAAATGGGGGCACAAGTGGTATTCTCTTCAATCTTGCCTGTCAAGGGAAGAGGAATGCATTGGGAGAGGAAGATAATGGAGGTGAATCAGTGGCTGCATAGTTGGTGCCGGCAGGAGAGATTTGGTTTCTGGGACCATGGGATAGGCGTTCTTGAGGAAGGCCTACTAGCACCTGATGGACTGCACTTATCAAAGTTGGGGAAGAATGTGTTTGGCAAGAACCTGGGGAGATTCAGCAGAAGAGCTTTAAACTGAAGACACAAGGGGAAGGAGACGTTCAACATACGGAGTGTAAGGAAGGAGCAGCCCAACCAGGAAGGCCAGCTCATAGGGAACCAAAAGTAAAAGGATTCAGATGTCTTTATACTAACGCCCGAAGCATGAGCAATAAAAAGGAAGAGCTGGAAATTCTCATGCTGATGGAAAGGTATGATCTAGTAGGCATCACAGAAACTTGGTGGAATGATTCTCATGACTGGAATGTAATGGTGGACGGATATGAACTGTTCAGAAAAAACAGAATAGATCGAAGAGGTGGAGGAGTAGCACTGTATGTGAGGAAAGGGCTGACCTGTCAGGAAATTCTAGTGAAGGAGAGCATATCTACAGTGGAAAGCATCTGGGTGAAAATAAGCGAGGGGGAAAAAAACATGGTGGTGGTTGGTGTCTGCTACCGACCGCCTGACCAATGAGAGGATGTAGATGTCGCAATTTGTGAGCAGCTTGAGAAAATATCCAAGCGGCAGGACCTTGTCATCATGGGTGACTTCAATTTCCAAGATGTGTGCTGGGAAAGAAACTCTGCAAAGCGTCCTCAGTCATGCAACTTTCTGAACTGCCTGGCTGACAATTTCATTTATCAAACGATAGATGAATCCACAAGAGGTTCAGCCATACTGGACTTAATACTGACCAACAGGCAAGAGTTGGTGGATGAGGTGAAGGAGGTGGGGACCCTAGGGGGAAGTGACCATGTCCTCATAGAATTCCTTTTGAGATGGCGAGGCAAGGAAGCTTGTAGCCAGATGCGGATGTTGGATTTTCGTAGGGCAAACTTTAATAAACTCAGGGACATGATGAGCGTCATACCATGGACGAGAATGCTGGAAGGGAAGGGAGCATGTGAAAGGTGGGCGCTACTCAAACAAGAGCTATTGCATGCTCAATCAATGACTATCCCAGAAAGACTAAAACACTGCAGGAGCTCTAAGAAGCCTATTTGGATGAACAGAGAACTTCAGATAATTAAGTGGATAGGGAATTGGTTAGAGAACCGCACTCAAAGAGTTGTTGTCAATGGTGTTTCATCAGATTGGAGAGAGGTGAGTAGTGGGGTACCTCAGGGCTCAGTGCTCGGCCCGGTACTTTTGATCATGTTTATTAATGATCTAGATGAGGGGGTGGAGGGACTACTCATCAAGTTTGCAGATGACACCAAATTGGGAGGACTGGCAAATACTCCGGAAGATAGAGACAGAGTTCAACGAGATCTGAACACAATGGAAAAATGGGCAAATGAGAACAAGATGCAATTTAATAAAGATAAGTGTAAAGTTCTGCATCTGGGTCAGAAAAATGAAAATCATGCCTACTGGATGGGGGATACGCTTCTAGGTAACACTGTGTGTGAACGAGACCTTGGGGTACTTATGGAATGTAAACTAAACATGAGCAGGCAGTGTGATGCAGTGGTAAAAAAGGCAAATGCCATTTTGGGCTGTATCAACAGGGGCATCACACCAAAATCACAAGATGTCATAGTCCCATTGTATACGGCACTGGTCAGACCACACCTGGAGTACTGTGTGCAGTTCTGGAGGCCTCACTTCAAGAAGGATGTAGATAACATTGAAAGGGTACAGAGAAGAGTGATGAGGATGATCTGGGGCCAAGGGATCAAGTCCTATGAAGATAGGTTGAGGGTCTTGGGAATGTTCAGCCTGGAGAAAAGGAGGTTGAGAGGGGACATGATAGCCCTCTTTAAGTATTTGAAAGGTTGTCACTTGGAGGAGGGCAGGATGCTGTTCCCGTTGGCTGCAGAGGAGAGGACACGCAGTAATGGGTTTAAACTTCAAGTACAACGATATAGGCTAGATATCAGGAAAAAAATTTTCACAGTCAGAGTAGTTCAGCAGTGGAATAGGCTGCCTAAGGAGGTGGTGAGCTCCCCCTCACTGGCAGTCTTCAAGCAAAGGTTGGATACACACTTTTCTTGGATGATTTTGGATGCTTAGGGCTGATCCTGCGTTGAGCAGGGGTTTGGACTAGATGGCCTGTATGGCCCCTTCCAACTCTATGATTCTATGATTCTATGATTCTATGATTCTATGATTCTATGACTACTCATCAAATTTGCGGATGACACCAAATTGGGAGGACTGGCAAATACTCCAGAAGATAGAGACAATATTCAACGAGATCTGAACACAATGGAAAAATGGGCAAATGAGAACAAGATGCAGTTTAATAAAGATGTGTAAAGTTCTGCATCTGGGTCAGAAAAATGAAAAGCATACCTACTGGATGGGGGATACGCTTCTAGGTAACACTATGTGTGAACGAGACCTCGGGGTACTTGTGGATTGTAAACTAAACATGAGCAGGCAGTGTGATGCAGTGGTAAAAAAGGCGAATGCCATTTTGGGCTGTATCAACACGGGCATCACATCAAAATCACAAGATGTCATAGTCCCATTGTATACGGCACTGGTCAGACCACACCTGGAGTACTGTGTGCAGTTCTGGAGGCCTCACTTCAAGAAGGATGTCGATAAAATTGAAAGGGTACAGAGAAGAGCGATGAGGATGATCTGGGGCCAAGGGATCAAGTCCTATGAATATAGGGTGAGGGACTTGGGAATGTTCAGCCTGGAGAAAAGGAGGTTGAGAGGGGACATGATAGCCCTCTTTAAGTATTTGAAAGGTTGTCATTTGGACGAGGGCAGGATGCTGTTCCCATTGGCTGCAGAGGAAAGGACGCGCAGTAAGGTTTTTAAAGTACAAGTACAACAATATAGGCTAGATATCAGGAAAAAAATTTCACAGTCAGAGTAGTTCAGCAGTGGAATAGGCTGCCTAAGGAGGTGGTGAGCTCCCCCTCACTGGCAGTCTTCATGCAATGGTTGGATACACACTTTTCTTGGATGCTTTAGGATGCTTAGGGCTGATCCTGCGTTCAGCAGGGCGTTGGACTAGATGGCCTGTATGGCCCCTTCCAACTCTATGATTCTATGATTCTATTATAGGTTTCCTAAAGGTTGTTTACAGTATTTCATGGATTGTATTACTCCCCCCCCCGACTCTGACTCATAGTTGGACTTAAAAATTGTCATGGGTTGTTTGCATAATTCATTTGGAGCTGCAGTTGGTGTCCACAACTTGGTCTAAAAATAGCCTTCATCCAATAGTACATCCTGTGTTTCAGCAGTCTTGTTTCATACTGCAACCTAATGTTTAAGTATTTAGTGCAGGTTTTCTCAACCAGGGTTTCGTGAAACTCTGGGCTTCTCGATGGCTCTAGAAGGGTTTTCTGAATGGGCGAAAGTTCAATATATATATATTTAAACATTTATATTAAACATTTATTGCGTGATATGAACATGCATGATCATGTCAACCTGTTTGTTCCTCCCCCCCCCCCAAATGGCCAATGATGGGCCTGAAGGGGGTGGGAAGGGAAGGGGCCCCAAATGGGAATTTAAATCAGCTATGCTTCTCAGCCATATTCTGCACAATTGTGGCACTTCTGGGATTTTTTAAAGCCAGTATCATCTTGTCATATATCTGAGCATAGCTATTAATGTATCCCCATACCCATGGTTATTACAGTACCTTTCCATTAAGGCAGTCATTTACAACTGGATCATGTTGTCCACACAGAAAATCCAATAGTAAACTGCTATTTCACAATAACAATGTAATATCCAACATTTAGCTGCAATCCAGATAAGTTCATATGTCAAATCAAGTAGTTACAAATCTCATCAGTATCACAAGTAAAAATGCTATGTTTCAAGAAGCATCTACTCTCAAGAGCATCTACTCTCAACAAAGTGATCATTAATACAGTGTATTGACTCTTTTGGCTTGTCATAATAGGAAGTGCTGGAAGTGCTGAACACCCCCCCTCCCATCCCACTACCTGTGGCTATTTCAGCACTTGAAAAAGCACAGGTGTGGGAACAAGAGCACCTTACAGCATATTAAAATGACTTTAAATTGGTGTTAGTATTCAAGGAGTAGTATTCAAGGAGTCTGTCACATCTAGTTTGGATCTAAGAAAGAGCAGTTTCTCTTAAGTTTGCTCTTGCTAGCAGTCAGTTGACTGAAAAATTCGGTCCTGTTTGTTATGATGATAAAGTTTGTTGTACCTTTTGTCCTGTGCTGTAATTTTTATAGTTCTATAGAGCTGTATCACAGAACTAATTTGTATGCTGTTTTATATTTTGGATGCCATTAAAGATGTTGTATTTTTGTTGTCCTCTGTGATACTTAAAACACTGTATAGGATAGGGTATTGGAATGAGTATTGGAATGTTTCCTACTGAGTATTGGAATGTTTTATCCTTTAGAGCAGTGGTCTCCAACCTTTTTATCACCGGGGACCACTCAACGCCTTTTACTGAGGCCTGGTGGGGGGGGGGGTAGTTTACTCCTCTACTCTCAACTACTGCCCTAATGCTCTCTGATCGCTATGGTAATGTTTAAACATCCCTTCAAAATAAGATACAGACACACCACAACAATGAACATAAGGAACATTTTATTTTCATGGAAATTTTAACTCATGACAATGACAAATCAATGGGAACCCTGAGCTTGTTTCTCTGCAACGAAATAGTCCCATCTGGGAGTGATGGGAGACAATGACACCCGAAGTGTGTTGTAAAGGGCCAGGGGGGATGAAGTAAAGGGCCGGGGGGTGGGGAGAAGACGTCCTTCGGGGCCCACCTTCAATTAGTCGAAGGACCACATGTGGTCCGCAGCCCACAGGTTGGGGATCGCTACTTTAGAGAACTGTCTTAACTGCCAAAAATTGACTTCCAGAGTTTAGTGGTATATTTGTTGTTATTTCAGAGGGAAATTAGGACTGCAGTGGCTGATGTGTTGTGGAGATCACATGACCTGAGTTTGCTTGAGAGAATGGGTCACAACTACTACAAGCTCTTTTAGTTGGTATTCTTATTGAAGTTGTTTTAAGCCATTATTCATACTGTTAATCTTTATCCGGTAGCAACAAAAATAATTTCAGTCTCATGAAACAGGAAATCAAGAAAATAAAAACTGTGAAAGTAAAAAATGATAAAAACAAGAGAGATGATAAACAACTTTTTTGAAACAACTAGAGATATGGTCTGATTTATGGAAACTGATATATATATATTTCATTTCTGATGCCTTCCAAATGTGTTTAACTTGACAGCTCTGAGAGTCTCATACTAAAGCGGCTTCAGATGTAGTACAGAAGTGACAATAATACTTGGCAATTCGTTGCTTGTGCAAATTTGAAAATCTCAGCAACCTCCACCACTAAAATCCTAATAATCTTTGACAAGTCCTTGAAGTGTGTAGAAATTGGGGGCATGTCATACATAATCTACAATTGGGCTTAAAGCTGCTTTTAATGTTGTCCATCCATCAGTTTTATGACCTGGTGAGAACACTCAGAGGTATCTGGCTGAAAACAGCTGGAGGGCAGGATAAGATGATTCAGCAGATCTCATTTTATCTTAAGTTTAATGCACGGAAAGCACTTTCATGGACATGGAATATGTAAATAACATGTGACTATTCAACTTGTGCCATTGCTAATAATAAATGCTGGATTTTTGTGTTTGTATGAGAGTTATGATTATATCTATCTATCTATCTATCTATCTATCTATCTATCTATCTATCTATCTATATATATATATATACACACACACACACACTAGGGGCAAAGCTTGTTGTAACCAGGAATACAACGGGTGCTAGAGCTTGGCGGTGGGAAGTTGAAGGGGACGAGCTGTCCAGTCTGGAAGGGCATGGGGTATAATGTGTGTGTTGCGTGGGAGGTTGTGGTGGTGTGGTGACAAATGAGGGCATGGGTGTGGAGATATGGGTGTCAAGAACCTGTGGTTTGGAATGCTCATTGAGTATGGGAGATGACTGACCTTTGGGAATTGTGGCATAGTGGATACAGATGAGGTTTCCAGACACGTGAAGGGAAAATCAGACTGGAGACTATTCTTAGGGGAAGATTACATGGCAACCAATTCCCCCCAGTTCTGCGTCATTTCCCTTCTGTGAATTGGGCCACAGATACTGAAATGTCCTCCTGCTCTAATACACATGGGGTAGTCACAGTAAACAGGTGTCCACCCTGTTCCTTCGGTCTCCATTTTTCACTGTTGATAAAATGTTATGTGCCTACATGCTTCTTTCATGGTTGCTCCTTAGAAGAAGAACGGATTTTTGTACCCTGTTGTAATAGGGTACAACCCTGTTGTAATAATACCCAAAGGAGTCTCAAAGCAGTTTACAAACACCTTTTCTGTTTGTCTCCTCACAATAATCAACCTGTGATGTGGGGCTGTGAGATGTCTGAGAGAACTGGGAATGGGTCGCAGTGACCCAGCAGGCCTCAGGTGTCTCAAAGCATTTTCCAATTGTCTCCCCTTCCTCTCCCCATAGCAGACTCCCCATGAGGGAGGTGCGGTAGAGAGCCTCAAAGGGAAGCTGGCAATCCTAAGAGGAAGACTCTCTGTACACAGCAATCTTGACCTTAGTAAGGTTTTTTTATACTGGTTTTTTATTTGCCAGGCCAAGGTTGGAAAAAGTCATTTCCCATGTGTGTCCAGCCATTTACTTGTTCACTATTTACAGTTTCAGGCTGTAAATATTTATTTAGATCTTCCTGTACTTTCCAGACTCTCAGGACTGATGCTGGTCTGCCTGTCTGTGCCCCAGAATACAAACAGTTGCTGGTAAGGGCTGCCCATAGCCCAGGAAGGACATAACCTGCACCACTCCCTCCTAACTGCAGGCAAAAATGGCTTCTTTGAAGGCTGGACTCTGAGGCATTGTACGATTTTGAAGTCCCCCCTCCAAACCTCCAGGAATATTTCCAACCCAGGGGTAGCCAACCTCCAGATGGGGCCTGGAAAGCTCCTGGAATTACAGCTCACCTGCAGAGTATAAAGATTAGCTCCCCAGGCAGAAAGGGCTACTTTGGACAGGGTTGTGGTAGAGAAGAAACATTTAAGGCCTCCCGCACAGGTTGTTGTTGACTCCCCATGAGGGAGGTGAGGTAAAGAGCCTCAAATGGAAGCTGGCAACCCTAGGAGGAAGTCTCTCTGTGTACAGCAGTCTTGACCTTAGTAAGGTTTTTTATACTGTTTTTTTATTTGCAAGACCAAGGTTGAAAAAAATCACTACAGTTCCCATGTCTCTCCAGCCATTTACTAGTTCACTATGTACAGTTTCAGGCTGTAAATATTCTTTATTTAGAACGTCCTGCACTTTCCAGACTCACAGGATTGATGCTGGTCTGTATGTCTGTGCCCCAAAATACAAACAGTTGCTGGTAAGGGCTGGTCATAGCCTGCATAGCCACACACCTGCACCACTCACTGCCAATTGCAGCCTGCAAGTCCCTACCATAGTAGTATAATGATCATATCTACAGGCAAAAATGGCTCCTTTGAAGGCTGGACTCTGAGGCATTGTATGATTTTGAAGTCCCACTTCCAAACCTCTAGGAATATTTCCAACCCAGAGATAGTCAACCTCCAAGTGGGGCCTGGAGACCCTGGAATCACAGCTCAAAGATCAGCTACTTTGGACTGGGTTGTAGTGAAGAAACATTTAAGGCCTCCCACAAAGGCTGTTTTTGAATTGAAAGACTTGAGGCCCACTACACAGGGTTGTTGTGCAGATGAAACAGGAGACAAAAGAACCTCTGCAATAGCATCCAGTTTTGTCTGCATAATAATGGTTTGCAGTAGGCCTCAAATCTGCAGAGAGTTGTGAAGAAGAAATACACATGGCTTGGCTGTGTCTAACCCCCAGCCAGAGCAGTATTTTAAGTGAGAAGGGGCTTTTCTGTGGCCTCCCTGTCAGCCAACTGTTTGGCAGAAGGGGAAAGTTCCCCACCCTCAAAATGAATGCCATCAGGCTCCCCTGCATTGCTCCTGGAAATACCTCCCTCCTCTCAGTCAGGGGCTGTTAAAGGTCCTTCCCAGAAGGCCTGAAGGGAGCAGGAAGGGAGCACACTCACCAGCCTCCTGCCAGCTCTGTCATTGTTCTGAGGCAAAGTTACAGTTGGACGTGACAGTTAGGACAGTTAGGATAGCCTTGGGGCGAAAAGGGCTGGTGCAGCCTGTCCAAGCCTCTATTCTCATCCCACTTGGCAGCCCTACTGACCTCCTCTCCCTGCAGTGGTCAGGAGCACAATGGCTAGAACGCCTGGGTTGTCATGGCCTGTCCAGGTGAGGGCCCAGTCGGAAAGCGCGAGGTGCTTTTTGATTGGACCCTCACCCAACTGGCTAGAACTCTTGTCTGTCTTGGTGAGGGCCCCACCCACTGTGTGGTCCCCACCAATGATGGCACGGGCTCATGGGAATTGTAGTCCATGGACATCTGGATGGCCGCAGTTTGACTATCCCTGTCCAACACCATAATTTGAAAGCATCTATTCTCCTCCTGTCTTCTTTCTTCAGGATCCAGCTTGTTATGGAGAAGACAATGGCATTGACTAGCCAGCACTTTATATTAAGGCTGATATCCTTATCTTTCCACAGTTCATGCTTAACAATGCGTTCCGGCCCCGTGTTATTCGCAGTTTGATTTCAAGGCTGCATCCACCACTTTGAGTGATCATAGAACCAATAATGAATGTATGTATGTATGTCCGAATGTATGCATGCATGCATGCATGCATGCATGCATGTATGTATGTATGTATGTATGTATGTATGTATGTATGTATGTATGTATGTATGTATGTATATGGAGAGTGGAAAACCCCCTCACAATAGCCTCATAAAAGTGAGGGGCAGCCTATTCCACTGCTGAACTAATCTGACTGTGAAATTTTTTTCCCTGATATCTAGCCTATATCGTTGTATTTGTAGTTTAAACCCATTACTCTGACTGTGAAAATTTTTTTCCTGATATCTTGCCTATATCATTGTAGTTTAAACCCATTACTGTGTGTCCTTTCCTCTGCAGCCAATGGGAACAGCATGCTGCCCTTCAAATACTTAAAGAGGGCTATCATGTCCCCTCTTAACCTCCTTTTCTCCAGGCTGAACATTCCCAAGTCCCTCAACCTATCTTCATAGGGATTGGTTCCTTGGCCCAAGCTGGGGCCGGGATTTCACCCATAATGGGCTGAGGGCGATATGGCTGGGGGAGGAGGTTGGACAAGAGAAGGTCAGTGAGCACTTGTGATAGTCCTTTGGCCAAACCGTGGTCACACGGCAGACACCCCAGGCGTGCTCGCTGCCCTTCTAACCTCCTTCCCATACCCAGATATACTGGGGAGGAGGCTAGGGTGGACCCGGTCTTAGTCCTGTGCAACGCAAGGTCAATTAACAACAAGGACTCGACTCTGCAACAATACTTTGCGGAGTCTGGGGTCGACCTTGCATGCATGACCGAGACCTGGATGAGGGGTGGCGAAACAGTCGCCTTAAAAGAACTCCCCCCCCCCAAGTTTTGGGGTCCTGCACCAATCCCGGGTCCACAGGAAAGGAGGAGGTGGCAATCTTAGTCTGGGAGGCCTTCCCCTATAAGGCTCTCCCGGCGCCGGACATCGCGGGAGTGGAGTGTGTCAGATTTGGGTTGGACTTGTTCGAGAGCTTGGCCATCTGGTTGGTATACCGTCCGCCCAACACGCAACCAGATGCCCTGCCAAGCCTGCTGGAGGCGGTGGCCTCCTGGGCTTTGCAGTACCCCAGGCTTATTATCTTGGAGGACTTCAATGTCCATGCGGACGCACTGTCCCCAGGACTTGGCTTGGACCTGGTGTTGGCCATTGGTGACACTGGGGCTCTCGCAAATTGTTGCCAGGCCCACCCATCAGGCTGGCCACACCTTCAACTTGATCTTCGGCGCTGGGATAGAGGTGGCTCTGGATACGGCCTTGACCGTCCCATGGTCAGACCACTACGCCCTACAGGCTCGGATCAAGACCCCACCCCCTTCCTACTTGGGCGGTGGGCGTATTTTTGCCCGCCCAAGGAGTCTCATGGATCCAATTGGTTTACAGAATCCTCTGCACGACCCGAAATCTCCTGGCATCTTGTTGGCGGCCATGGTGGAAGACTGGCAGTCCCGCCTGTCAACTGCCATAGACGAGATTGCTCCCAGACATCCTCTCTGCCCTCGACTCAAACTGGCACCCTGGTACACCGGGGAGCTCCAGGAGAAGAAGAGGGAATTGAGACGACTAGAGTGAGTGTGGCGGAAGGCTCGTGACGAGGCTACAAGATCATCTTATTGCACGTTTATGAGGGAGTATGAGATGGCAGTGAAAGCGGCTAAACGTGACTTCTTTGCCGCAGAAATTGCATCCGCTAGCTCTCGCCCAGCTCGACTATTTAGGGTTCTTAGATCTCTCATCACCCTGGAAGAAGGGCGCCGAAATAGTAGGAAATTGACCATCAGCTGTGAGGCATTTGCAAGCCATTTCACGGATAAAGTCTTGACACTCCACCACTCCCTTCCAGCCACGGTTAATACAGTTAATGAACGCCAATTTTTTTCCCTGATATCTAGCCTATATTGTTGTACTTGTAGTTTAAACCCATTACTGCGTGTCCTCTCCTCTACAGCCAACGGAAACAGCATCCTGCCCTCCTCCAAGTGACAACCTTTCAAATACTTAAATAGGGCTATCATGTCCCCTCTCAACCTCCTTTTCTCCAGGCTGAACATTCCCAAGTACTTCAACCTATCTTCATAGGGCTTGGTCCCTTGGCCCCAGATTATCCTCGTCGCTCTCCTCTGTACCCTTTCAATTTTATCGACGTCCTTCTTGAAGTGAGGCCTCCAGAACTGCACACAGTACTCCAGGTGTGGTCTGACCAGTGCCGTATACAATGGGACTATGACATCTTGTGATTTTGATGTGATGCCCCTGTTGATACAGCCCTAGATGGCATTCGCCTTTTTACCGCTGCATCACACTGCCTGCTCATGTTTAGTTTACAATCCACAAGTACTCCAAGGTCTCGTTCACACACAGTGTTACCTAGAAGCATATCCCCCATCCAGTAGGCATGCTTTACATTTTTTGACCCAGTTGCAGAACTTTACACTTATCTTTATTAAATTGCATCTTGTTTTCATTTGCCCCTTTTTCCATTGTGTTCAGATCTCGTTGAACTCTGTCTCTATCTTCTGGAGTATTTGCCAGTCCTCCCAATTTTGTGTCATTTGCACACCTGATGAGTAGTCCTTCCACCCCCTCATCTAGATCATTAATAAATATGTTAAAAAGTACCGGGCCAAGACCGAACCCCAAGGTACCCTGCTACTCACCTCCCTCCAGTCTGATGAAACACCATTGACAACAACTCTTTGAGTGCGGTTCCCTAACCAATTCCCTATCCACCTAACTATCTGAAAATTCAGATTGCAGTCCTTCAACTTATCCATCAGAAAATCATGGGGAACCTTATCAAAAGCTAAATTCCAAGTAAACGACATCAACCGAATTTCCACAATCCAGCAAACCTGTTACTTGGTCAAAAAAGGAAACCAGGTTGGTCTGACAGGACCTGTTGGAGACAAATACATATTGACTTCCTTGGATCACCAAATTGTCCTCCAGTTGTTTGCAGATCGTTCCCTTTAATATCTGCTCCATTATCTTCCCCACAACAGAGGTCAGACTCACTGGTCTGTAGGTTCCCAGGTCATCCTTCCTCCCTTTTTTAAAGATCGGAATAACATTTGCTCTCTTCCAGTCCTCTGGGACATCTCCAGTCCTTAAAGTGGTCCCGAAGATGATGGACAAGGGTTGTGCAAGTTCTCTGGAAAGTTCTTTGAGTACTCTCGGGTGCATTTCATCCTGCCCAGGGGATTTGAACTCATTCAGTGCAGCTAAATGCCTCTCGACAACCTCTCTATCCATGTCAACCTGCCACTCAGACACTATCCTTTGGCTACTGCCATCTCTAGATGTGCCTAAACCCTTTGAACTGTGGGAAAAAACAGATGTAAAATAAGCACTAAGCCTTTCTGCTTTCTCTGCATCTTCCGCTAGAGTTTGTCCATCGCACCCAACAGTGGGCCTATTGCCTCCTTTACTTTACGTTTGCTCCTCACATAACTGAAAAATCTTTTCTTGTTACAAGGGGCTTCTCTGGCCAATCTTAGCTCACTCTCAGCTTTGGCCTTTCTGATGATTGATCTACAGTGCCTAATAACCTGTAGGTACTCTTCTTTAGAGCTCTGTCCTTCCCTCTATTTCTTGAACATTTCCCCTTTCTTTCTTAGTTCCTCTTGAAGTTCTCTGTTCATCCAAATAGGCTTCTTAGAGCTCCTACAGTGTTTTTGTCTTTCTGGCATAGTCATTGATTGAGCATGCAATAGCTCTTGTTTGAGTAGCGCCCACCCTTCACATGCTCCCTTCCCTTCCAGCATTCTCGTCCATGGTATGACACTCATCATGTCTCTGAGTTGATTAAAGTTTGCTCTATGAAAATCCAAAATCCAAGCTTCCTTGGCTCCCCATCTCAAAAGGAATTCTATGAGGACATGGTCACTACCCCCTAGGGTCCCCACCTCCTTCACTTCATCCACCAACTCTTGCCTGTTGGTCATTCCATGGATAATATAGAGAATAAAACAGAATAAAATAGCAAGGATGTAATGCCTAACACCCTCCCCCCATTTTCAAATAGCAACCTTGTCATTTGTCTAACAATGATCTTTAGGCAATTTGTTTCTATAGCAGCTCTCAGCCATCATTATTTCTTCTCCCTTGGTGAACTGGAGACTTAGGTGCAGGGGATAAATCTCTGACTGTATTCTTACAGACTTGAATTGTGCCACTTAATTATGTTTTCCCGTGCTCTCGTGGTTTTATTCACTACCCTTTAGAGCAGGACAATTTTGTTTTCATTATCTGCATCTGCACTGATCTGATATGAATCTGTGTGTATGTGTGTTGCAGATTCTTTGCCTAAGTTGGGCATGGCATTTCCATCTGGATTGAAAAATAAAAGCAGGAAGAAGAATAGGGAAATATTACCTGGGGAGTGCATAGGCTGCTTGGAATTAAAGCTGGATGAACAGACTCACTTGCTGTCAATCTGTTTCCATGGGAAAGCAGTGGTGTAGTTTCCAAGAAAAGTTATTGTGTACTCTCCCCATATTCTCAGGGCAGAATTCCAGGGAGTACTGGCTCAGGAGAGATGGGCTGAAAGCAGGTTGTGGTTTCCTATTACCATCTAAAGGAAAACCCATAATATTAATCTTATGGTTATAATTACCAAACTGCACCCATTTCAGGAATTACCATTGTGCTCTGATATCATCGGAGTAAATATTACAGGAGATCTCTCCAATGTAATGGGTTAAAAACATATTTTTAAAGTAAGAAAATAATTCTGATGAGATCATAAATCATGACAGTAGATCATTATAAAGTTTTTGTATGTTGCAATATTTTCAGTTTGTTTCTTTAAAGCCTGGAAAAGCCTTCAAGTGGCAGGAGTGGCAGTGGTACTTGTGGGGCCTTAAGTATGGGTGGGATCTTCAAAATGTTTCACCTTCCAAATCCCATAAAATACAAAGGAGCAATGACTGTGACATTTTCAAAGCTATCCTATCAGGTTTGGGGAAATGTCCATTGTAAAACACCTGGGAAGTAGACAATTAAAGGACACCATTGTGTGGATTTTCCAGAGCAGTTTGGATGCAAAACTGGAGAGAAAAATCTTGTGTGGAAGCAACCCAAGTGAAATACATATAAAAATAAACTAAAGAAGGGAGGTGAGGGAACCTGACAGGTGATATATAGGTACTCAATAATTGGTTGGGTTAGGAAGACTGGTCCTGGGGATGATGATGATGATGATGATAAGAGCACCTGAAAGTCAGCAGGGGGGGCTTTTGCTGCAGTGGGGAATGGAGCTCCAATAGGGACGCTGCAGGGGGGAGCCTTCTGACTCTCTTTCCCAAAGCCCCCAGTGGAGAGTGATGGAGCGGCAGCAGTGAGGGGAGGGGCCAGTGGTAAAAGGAGCAGTCTGGGCGGGCCTGTCCTCTTTTCCCCTTGGCCCCTCAAGCAGACATTTGGATGGGTTGAGTGCTGTGGAGAAAATGGGCTGATTAAGCCTTGCAGCTGACCCTAGGTGCTAATGAGGTGCTAACGAGGTGCGATCAGCAGAGCATGGAACACATTGACCATAATTTTAAGAAAAAGGATTAACGGAAAGAATCCCATTACTGAATGGGGAGGTATATTTAGAAAGCCCCTGGTCCGTTTTGACAGTCCACACTGACGTTAATTAAAAAGGAAAAAGATTAAAGGAAAGAAGCCCTTTACAGGAGGAGGGATTTTTAGAAGCCCTGTGGTCCGTTTTAACGGTCTTGTGGGTTTGAAGGGAGATAATGGTGCCTAAAAAGAGGCAAGAAAAACAGGGTGAGAACAGGCTGACAGGACAGACAGGATTGCCTGGTGGCCCACTGGCCAGTGGGTCAGCCTCAGGGGCAGGGCAAGTAGGCCCCGCATTGGAGCATGCAGTTGGGAATGTGGCCCTAGGCAGCAATGACAGGCTGGGGTCGCCATATGGAACGAGGGGGGGGGGCAGACGGAGGGCTGCAGTTGCTATGGCAACAGCACGTGCAGAGGAGGCAGTATTAGCTGAGCAGGCCTCAGAGACATAGGTGAGACAGAATCTGTCCAGTGGCTTAATCAAGTATAAGAGGATAAAAAGTCTCTTATCTCATTTATTTAGACTGCCAAAACGGTCTCTAGAATCGTCCCCTTTTTTCGTGCAGCACCCAGAGACATAGGTGGCTGCTGTTGGGTGTGTTGAACTAGCTTCTCAGGTCCCCGTCCATACACAAATACCTTTGCAACCCAGTGATGGCAGCCCTACTGGGCCGGTGGCTTGGAATAGGTCAGGAGAAGGATTAGGGAGCACAGCAGCTACATATTGGGGGCCTCATAATTCCACTGCTAATTCTTCAAATGGGGAATATATGGGGTTGGTGATTGGTGCATATCCAGAGAAAGGGTGGCATTTAGTGTGCCACCTCAACAACGTCTTGGAAGCATTAACTATGTTGGGGGATGCGGCAGCAATCGCCCATGACACTCTAATGTCTGAAAGGGCATCCAACAATATTTTAGCCAGATGGGATATCAAAGATCATAACGCTTGGATCGTGAAAGTGGGCCCATATATCCAAAGTCATAGAATCATAGAATAATAGACTTGGAAGGGACCTCATGGGTCATCTAGTCCAACCCCCTGCACTATGCAGGCCACTCACATCCCTATCGCTCATCTACTGTAACCTGCCACCCCCTTGAGCCTTCACAGTATCAGCCTCTCTGTCAGATGGCTATCTAACCTCTGTTTAAAAGATTCCAAAGATGAGAACCCACCACCTCCCAAGGAAGCCTGTTCCACTGAGAAAACGCTCTGTCAGAAGCTTCTTCCTGATGATTAGATGGAATTTATTTTGAATTAATTTCATCCCATTTGTTCTGGTCCATCCCTCTGGGGCAAGAGAGAACAATTCTGCTTCATCCTCCAAGCATCCTCAGTCATGCAACTTCCTGACCTGCCTGGCTGACAATTTCATTTATCAAATGGTAGATGAACCCACAAGAGGTTCAGCCATACTGGACTTAATACTGACCAACAGGGAAGAGTTGGTGGATGAGGTGAAGGAGGTGGGGACCCTAGGGGGAAGTGACCATGTCCTCATAGAATTCCTTTTGAGATGGGGAGCCAAGGAAGCTTGTAGCCAGACGCGGATGTTGGATTTTCGTAGGGCAAACTTTAATAAACTCAGAGACATGATGAGTGTCATACCATGGACGAGAATGCTGGAAGGTACTCTTGGTACTCTAAAGAAGAGTACCTACAGGTTACTAGGCACTGTAGATCAATCATCAGAAAGGCCAAAGCTGAGAGTGAGCTAAGATTGGCCAGGGAAGCCCATTTTAACAAGAAAAGATTTTTCAGTTATGTGAGGAGCAAACGTAAAGTAAAGGAGGCAATAGGCCCACTGTTGGGTGCAGATGGACAAACTCTAACGAAAGATGCAGAGAAAGCAGAAAGGCTTAGTGCTTATTTTACATCTGTTTTTTCCCGCAGGTCAAAGTGTTTAGGCACATCTAGAGATGGCCGTAGCCAAAGGATAGTGTCTGGGTGGCAGGTTAACATGGATAGAGAGGTTGTCGAGAGGCATTTAGCTGCACTGGATGAGTTCAAATCCCCTGGTCCGGATGAAATGCACCTGAGAGTACTCAAAGAACTTTCCAGAGAACTTGCACAGCCCTTGTCCATCATCTTCCGAACCTCTTTAAGGACTGGAGATGTCCCGGAGGACTGGAAAAGAGCAAACGTTATTCCGATCTTCAAAAAAGGGAGGAAGGATGACCCAGGAAACTACAGACCAGTGAGTCTGACCTCTGTTGTGGGGAAGATAATGGAGCAGATATTAAAGGGAGCGATCTGCAAACATCTGCAGGACAATTTGGTGATCCAAGGAAGTCAGCATGGATTTGTCTCCAACAGGTCTTGCCAGACCAACCTAGTTTCCTTTTTTGACCAAGTAACAGGTTTGCTGGATCGGGGAAATTCAGTTGATGTCATTTACTTGGATTTTAGTAAAGCTTTTGACAAGGTTCCCCATGATGTTCTGATGGATAAGTTGAAGGACTGCAATCTGGATTTTCAGATAGTTAGGTGGATAGGGAATGGGTTAGAGAACCGCACTCAAAGAGTTGTTGTCAATGGTGTTTTATCAGACTGGAGAGAGGTGAATAGCGGGGTACCTCAGGGCTCGGTGCTTGGCCCAGTACTTTTTAACATATTTATTAATGATCTAGATGAGGGGGTGGAGGGACTACTCATCAAGTTTGCAGATGACACCAAATTGGGAGGACTGGCAAATACTCCGGAATATAGAGACAGAGTTCAACGAGATCTGAACACAATGGAAAAATGGGCAAATGAGAACAAGATGCAATTTAATAAAGATAAGTGTAAAGTTCTGCATCTGGGTCAGAAAAATGAAAAGCATGCCTACTGGATGGGGGATACGCTTCTAGGTAGCACTGTGTGTGAACGAGACCTTGGGGTACTTGTGGATTGTAAACTAAACATGAGCAGGCAGTGTGATGCAGCAGTAAAATAGGCAAATGCCATTTTGGGCTGTATCAACAGGGGCATCACATCAAAATCACAAGATGTCATAGTCCCATTGTATACGGCACTGGTCAGACCACACCTGGAGTACTGTGTGCAGTTCTGGAGGCCTCACTTCAAGAAGGACGTCGATAAAATTGAAAGGGTACAGAGGAGAGCGACAAAGATGATCTGGGGCCAAGGGACCAAGCCCTATGAAGATAGGTTGAGGGACTTGGGAATGTTTAGCCTGGAGAAAAGGAGGTTGAGAGGGGACATGATAGCCCTCTTTAAGTATTTGAAAAGTTGTCACTTGGAGGAGGGCAGGATGCTGTTTCTGCTGGCTGCAGAGGAGAGGACACGCAGTAATGGGTTTAAACTACAAGTACAATGATATAGGCTTGATATCAGGAAAAAGGTTGTCAGTTGGAGGAGGGCAGGATGCTGTTTCTGTTAGCTGCAGAGGAGAGGACACGCAGTAATGGGTTTAAACTACAAGTACAATGATATAGGCTTGATATCAGGAAAAAGGTTTTCACAGTCAGAGTAGTTCAGCAGTGGAATAGCCTGCCTAAGGAGGTGGTGAACTCCCCCTCACTGGCAGTCTTCAAGCAAAGGTTGGATACACACTTTTCTTGGATGCTTTGGGATGATTAGGGCTGATCCTGCGTTGACACGCAGTAATGGGTTTAAACTTCAAGTACAACGATATAGGCTAGATATCAGGAATAAGTTTTTCACAGTCAGAGTAGTTCAGCAGTGGAATAGGCTTCCTAAGGAGGTGGTGAGCTCCCCCTCACTGGCAGTCTTCAAGCAAAGGTTGGATACACACTTTTCTTGGATGCTTTAGGATGCTTTGGGCTAATCCTGCGTTGAGCAGGGGGTTGGAATAGATGGCCTGTATGGCCCCTTCCAACTCTATGATTCTATGATTCTATATGGCACCCTTTTAAATACTTGAAGATGGTTATCAGATCCCCTCTCAATCGTGTCCTCTCTATGCTAAACAGAAGTACGACCCCAAAAGGCAGAAGCATGTGGGTCATTGGGATGGAAGAGGGGCATATTGGTAATCTAATAGGGGCACATGCCAATGGCATATATGCCGTTATGACCATTGTTGTGAAGTTTGTGGAGGCAATCATTCCAAGCAGGATTGCAAAAAATGTCTGGCAGTCAAACTCCCTTTCAAGGAGATCGGAACACAATGGAAAAATGGACAAATGAGAACAAGATGCTATTTAATAAAGATAAGTGTAAAGTTCAGCAGTGGAATAGGCTGCCTAAGGAGGTGGTGAGCTCCCCCTCACCGGCAGTCTTCAAGCAAAGGTTGGATGCACACTTTTCTTGGATGCTTTCGGATGCTTTGGCCTGATCCTGCGTTGAGCAGGGGGTTGGACTAGATGGCCTGTATGGCCCCTTCCAACTCTATGATTCTATGAGGCCAGCCCTCTTCCAAGAAGGGAGATGGGTCAGCAACCAATAATGGAAAAAAAGTTGAATTGAGATTCCTCCTGAGCTCTGATCCTTAGCCTCATCAGCAGTTTGTTTGACAACATTACTACTGCTGCTGAATAGCTATCAAAAAAAACCCAAGAAGCAGCTTATCTTGTGGTGGGTTTTTCAAGAGGCTTCAGGATCCCCTTCACAGGCTTGAGGATTACTACAATGAAGTCTAATTTGAAGTCGGCAGCCCAGTTACTGGAGGTCCTGGCAGAGAGGTTTGGTAAGGAGTGTGTGGCTGGGCAAATGGCGGGTCCATGTAATATGCCACATCTGCTTAATTTGCGGGTGTCGCCTCTGGGTGTTGTGCCCAAGAAGATCCCTGGCCAGTATCGGATGATACGTCACCTGTCATACCCAAAAGATGTGTCAGTGAATTATGCTATTGCAGTGAAATATGCGTCATTGGTTCCTGCGGTGGTGATCATTCATTCAAGCATGTGGCCATGGGGCTTTGTTGGCAAAATGCGACATTCAATCGGCCTTCTGCTTACTTCCAGTTCATCCTGATGATTTTTGTTTGCTTGGCTGTCATTTTAGGGGGTGCTGCTATGTTGATAAGGCCATGCCCATGGGATGTTCAATTCCGTGTGCGGCTTTTGTGACATTCAGTAGTTTCCTGGAATGGGCAATTAAGGAACAGACACAGCCACCACATGTCATGCACTTTTTAGATGACTTTCTATTCATGGGCCCTCCTGATTCTTCGGCATATGGTGAAAGATTGGCGGAATTCCAGAGTCTGGCATCAGAGTTGGGAGTGA
Organism: Paroedura picta; assembly: GCF_049243985.1. Classification (NCBI taxonomy): domain Eukaryota; kingdom Metazoa; phylum Chordata; class Lepidosauria; order Squamata; family Gekkonidae; genus Paroedura; species Paroedura picta. The sequence goes on along the minus strand of NC_135371.1, from coordinate 74,808,383 downwards.
GGCTAGCAGAGGAGAAGACAGAAGGTCCTATTCCCTGCTTGCAATTTTTGGAGATTATGCTGGACATGGTATCTGGATTGTCTCATCTGCCTCTGGAAAAACTCAGAACATTGGAAGTTATGATAAATGTCATGTTGCAAAAAATATATACTTTGCGAGATATGCAGGTACTCCTGAGACACCTTAATTTTGCCTGTAAGGCGGTATCTCCGGGTAGAGCCTTTTGTGTACAACTGGCTGGGTCCACTGCAGGCATAACAACATCCCATCATCATATTAGGTTAACTCAAACCCTGAAGGAGTACTTGGGGGTATGGTTGGAGTTTTTAGAGAGTTTTAATGGGATCGCAATATGGCAATCAGACATCAATCCAGACACTGCAGGCAGTTTGGGATTTGGGGTGATTTACCATGATCAGGAGCCTCTTGTGGCGCAGAGTGGTAAGGCAGCCGTCTGAAAGCTTTGCCCATGAGGCTGGGAGTTCAATCCCAGCAGCCGGCTCAAGGTTGACTCAGCCTTCCATCCTTCCGAGGTCGGTAAAATGAGTACCCAGCTTGCTGGGGGGTAAACGGTAATGACTGGGGAAGGCACTGGCAAACCACCCCGTATTGAGTCTGCCATGAAAATGCTAGAGGGCGTCACCCCAAGGGTCAGACATGACTCGGTGCTTGCACAGGGGATACCTTTACCTTTACCTTTACCATGATCAGTGGTGTTCAGGGCATTGGACCAAGGCTTGGGCTGAGATGGGCATTTTAAGAGACCTCACATTTCTAGAATTATTTCCTGTGATTGTGGCTGTAATGCTATGGAAAAAGCTGTTCAAGGATGGAAAATTCCTTTTTTGGTGTGATAATCTGGCGGTCGTCTGGATTATCAATAGTCAGTCTAGCTATTTGGAAAGAATTATGAGGCTGGTGAGGTATCTAGTGCGCACCTGTTTGGTTCATAATGTTTTATTTAGGACTAAGCATATACCTAAGGTGAATAATGATGTTGTGGATTCACTGTTTCAATTCCAGGTTCAACAGTTTTGGTCTCTTGCTCTGACAGTGAACTTTTACCAGACCCCTTCCCAGAGGAGCTGTGGAACCTCAGCATCTTCAATTGCTCCATCCACTCTGAGGGCATATTTAAGCACAGTAGCTGGATATGTCCAATTCTCTTTCAGTGCATTTAGCTGGCTTGTCCTTTCAGTGCATTTAGCTGGTTTGTCCTTTTACTGAAAAACTTTAGGTTGTTGGGATCAGCCATCTGGTGGTTTTCCTTATTGGAATGTCGTTAGTGGCGCAGGGCTGTATCACCAGCTTTGGTAGACCTAGCCAGGAGATGTGCAGACAAAGCAGTTGGAAAGTTTTTACTGGGAACAAGGGGGAGGAAGGTCAGGCACCCTGATATCAGTTATAGGCAATGGGTGCAGTATGCGGATGACAGAGTGCATGCCATATGGGAGTGGCTGCAGCATTGAGAGGTGGCAGGAGCACAGGAAAAATTTTCCTGACATCTGTGGAGGATGGAAGCTGGAAGCGGAGTTTGCAAAGGGGGCCAAGCTTGCGCACTGGCCTTCCTATTTGATGGGGGCCATGTGGATGCAGAGCCGGTAGGTAGGCTCGCATTTCCAGATGGTAGGCGAAATCCAGCAGAGGCAAAATGCCCAGCAGATTTGCAAATAGCTGCCACCTCCCGCTGGACAGCAGGTCAAATAATCCAGGGAGGGCAGGCATTTTAGCCAGCATAACCTGTAGATTAGAATTGCTGTTAATCTGGGCTGCCTTGTGATCGGCTGACCACAAGAGGCATTATCCTCTTCCATGCTGTACTACTCTCAGCTAATAAAATCGGCGGTGGCCATTTTCATGCCAAAAGTTAAAGTTGCAGTGTCCTCATTTAAGGAGTGATTATTCCCATGCAAAGCAATAACAACAACAACAACAATAATAATAATAACAATAATAACAATAATATTTATTTATTTATTTCTATTCCACCCTTCTATATAGCTGAGTCAAAATTTGTCCTGGGAGAGGGGGGAAATGACAAAATTCAGGTATTTTCTTAGGTCACTTGATCAAGTTTGTATATTGGGTTAGTTCCAGACTAAACTTTTCAATAACAGAATGGAACTTTCCCACTTCCCTCCACTCACTGCAGCCTACTGATCTTCACAAAATACTGCTTTTTGAGCATAGGATACCTTGGACTTTCTGAGGAATGATGATGATGTTAGCCATTCAGTCAATCCTATGGCATAGCTGCTACCACAATTTCCATTCTTGCACCACTTCTTTTAGTTGGGTAATTTTCTGGCTAGCCAGTGTCTATTTTGATTGTATCTAATCACCATGTTCTTTGTTGGCCTGGTTTCCTTTTTCCACTTACCAACACTAGCATAATTGCCTTCTCCACTGAGTTGGATCATATGATATAGCCAAAGTAAGTGAGCTGGAGTGTCATCATTTTACCTACCAGTGATAGATCAGGCTTTGTACACTGTTGTATTTCCTTTTTTGTGACTTTTGCTGTCGATGGAACCCACAGAAACTTTCTTCAACTTCAGAGTTCAAACAAATTGATTCTTCTCTTGTCTAATTGTTCATCGTCCAACTTTCACAGCCATAAGTGGCTATTGGAAATATGATAGATCTAAGTAATCTACATTTGGTAGTCAGGCTTATGTCCATGCTTTTCCATGTTCAGTTTAAACTTGTCATTGTTGAGCGACTCAGAGCCATTCGACATTTATTTCCCTACTACAATCACCACTCTCATCAATTTGTGATTCAAGAAAAATGAATTCTTGGATGCATTTGATCTCTTCACCATCAATTATTGTTGTTACATGTCTTGTTTTTGCAGTGGTCAATATTTTTGTCTTTTTAGTGTTTAAGAAAAGGCCACATTTTTTGCTTACTTAATTGATCTTTGTAATCAACTGTTCTAGGCCTTCCTTAGTTTCTTATAGGAGGGTAGTGTCATTAGCATACCAAAGATTATTATATTCCTGCCTACAATCTTAATTCTGATGTCGGATACTTTGAGTTTAATCTTTCTCATAATGTTTTCACTATATAAATTAAACAGGAAGGGGGAAAGAATACAACCTTGGCGCACTCAATGACATGTGAGATATCTGCAGCAGAAAGGGGGAATCTGGGAAATTGCCAATTTGGTCAGGAACCAACCCATTCATTACTTTCATAACCTCACATGTAATCTTAATACATTGATGCCATAACATAAGCAGAATAGGAACTGGTTTAGTGTGTTAAAATGCTGTCATTGTAATCACTTACTTAGTCTTCAACACATTTCTCTAATTTGCTCTCAGAAATGTACATATGTATTTGAAACGTTTATTTACTACCTGTTCTGAGACCCACTAAAGGAAGCTCACAAAATACAAGACAAAAAGAATAAAAGAAAATCAGTCTACTAAAAAGCCCATAGCAAAAAACTATGCATAAAAACAAAAAAAGTATGATGATTAAAAAATGTCTGTTGATAAGGGAGAGTTATGTAGGATTACTTTAAAGCAAGAGTATATAGTAGTCTGGTCAATGGGTAATGAGAGCCAGTTTGGTGTAGTGGTTAGGAATGCGGACTTCTAATCTGGCATGCCGGGTTCGATTCTGCACTCCCCCACATGCAACCAGCTGGGTGACCTTGGGTTCGCCACGGCACTGATAAAACTGTTCTGACCGAGCAGGAATATCAGGGCTCTCTCAGCCTCACCCACCCCACAGGGTGTCTGTTGTGGGGAGAGGAGCCTCCTTCGGGTAGGGAAAAGCGGCATATAAGAAGCAACTCTTCTTCTTCCTCTTCTTCTAAATCCTTCCCATAGATCCTGGTTAGAGTTCTGCTTCCTTATGAATGTTATCTGAGAAAAAGTTTCTAACATTACAGATCTGATCAAAGTAAAGTGAATTAGATACTTCTTCCATTTCATGTGTAGGCTACCAAATGCCCTGTAGTTTTCAAAGGTCATCCTTTTTTCTAAAAATCAGAGTCCCACAAAAATTAATGGATAAACTTATTGCTCCATAGCAATTGCTCCATAGATGAGGGAGTGGAGGGACTACTCATCAAGTTTGCAGATGACACCAAATTGGGAGGACTGGCAAATACTCCAGAAGATAGACACAGAGTTCAACGAGATCTGAACACAATGGAAAAATGGGCAAATGAGAACAAGATGCAATTTAATAAAGATAAGTGTAAAGTTCTGCATCTGGGTCAGAAAAATGAAAATCATGCCTACTGGATGGGGGATACGCTTCTAGGTAACACTGTGTGTGAACGAGACCTCGGGGTACTTGTGGATTGTAAACTAAACATGAGCAGGCAGTGTGATGCAGCGGTAAAAAAGGCAAATGCCATTGTGGGGTGTATCAACAGGGGCATCACATCAAAATCACAAGATGTCATAGTCCCATTGTATACGGCACTGGTCAGAGCACACCTGGAGTACTGTGTGCAGTTCTGGAGGCCTCACTTCAAGAAGGACATAGATAAAATTGAAAGGGTACAGAAGAGAGCTACGAGGATCATCTCAGGCCAAGGGACCAAGCGCTATGAAGATAGGTTGAGGGACTTGGGAATGTTCAGCCTGGAGAAAAGGAGGCTGAGAGGGGACATGATAGCCCTCTTTTAAGTATTTGAAAGGTTGTCACTTGGAGGAGGGCAGGATAATGTTCCCATTGGCTGCAGAGGAAAGGACACGCAGTAATGGGTTTAAACTACAAGTACAACGATATAGGCTAGATATTAGGGAAAAAAATTTCACAGTCAGAGTAGTTCAGCAGTGGAATAGGCTGCCTAAGGAGGTAGTGAGAGCCCCCTCACTGGCAGTCTTCAAGCAAAGGTTGGATACACACTTTTCTTGGATGGTTTAGGATGCTTTGGGCTAGTCCTGCGTTGAGCAGGGGGTTGGACTAGATGGCCTGTATGGCCCCTTCCATCTCTATGATTCTATGACCAAAATCACAAGATGTCATAGTCCTATTGTATATGGCATTGGTTAGACCACACCTGTAGTACTGTGTACAGTTCTGGAGGCCTCACTTCAAGAAGGCTGTAGATAAAATTGAAAGGGTACATAGGAGAGCGACGAGGATGATCTGGGGCCAAGGAACCAAGCCCTATGAAGATAGGTTGAGGGATTTGGGAATGTTCAGCCTGGAGAAAAGGAGACTGAGAGGAGACATGATAGACCTCTTTAAGTATTTGAAAGGTTGTCACTTGGAGGAGGGCAGGATGCTGTTCCCTTTGGCTGCAGAGGAAAGTATGCGCAGTAATGGATTTAAACTACAAAAATATAGGCTAGATATCAGGAAAAAAGTTTTCACAGTCAGAGTAGTCTAGTGGTGGCCTAAGGAGGTGCTGAGCTCCCCCTCACTGGCAGTCTTCAAGCGAAGGTTGGATACACACTTTTCTTGGATGCTTTAGGATGCTTTGGGCTGATCCTGCGTTGAGCTGGGGGTTAGACTAGGTGGCCTTCCAACTCTATTATTCTGTGATTCTGTGATTACGATATTTCTACATTAATGTACAGAGTATGGGAAACAAGCGGGAAGAACTAGAAGTCTGAATAAAGGAAGGGGACTGTGGTCTTATAGGTTTTATAGAAAACTGATGGGATAAATCTCACAACTGGAACAATAGGATTGAGGAGTACAATTTATTTAATAGGGACAGACAAATAAAGAAGGGGGAGGAGTAGCACTATATGTTAAGAAGAAATATATGTTTCTGTGTATGAGAGTTCATCTGAGAGTCTTTGGGTAAAAATAAAAGGAGTAGGTAATAATAGGGATATTTTGATGAGGGTGTGCTATAGAGATGGTCCTAGACCAAATTATAAAGTTGTCAGAGAGACAAGACCTAGCGGTCATGGGAGATTTCAATTACCCAGATGTCTCTTGGAAGACCAGCTCTGCTAAAAATGAAAAGTTCAATAAGTTCTTGACTTCTTCATTTCCCAGAAAGTGGAAGGCGCAGCCATGGGGTCTGCTATTTTAGACTTGATTCTTACCAATAGGGAAGAACTGGTTGACAAGGTGCACCTGGTAGTAGGTGATCATGTGCACCTGGTAGTAGTGATCATGTGATTTTGGACTTTTTGATCTTGGGGAAGAGAAATGCTGTACGTAGTCACACATACAGCCTGGACTTCAGGAGAGCAAGTTTTAACAAAGTTATGTTGAGTAGAATTCTGTGGTCAGAAAAACTTAAGGAGATGGAAGTCAAAGAAGGTTGGGAGTCTCTCAAAAGTGAAATACTGAAGGCACAATCACAGACAATTCCCTTGAGAAGGAAAACTGGGAGGAACCTAAAGAAACCAGGATGGCTCCATAAACAGCTTTCAAAAGAATTGAATAATAAAAAATACATTTAGAAAGTGGAAGGAGGACCTTATAAGTACCGTTGTGCGCGGCAGCATCCAAATCAGCCATTCCAGGGCAGAGTCTGCACTTACTTTGTTTATTCCATTGTCAATCGTGTTCAATTTAGATCGATTTGAACTCGGATCTTCCTCCCCCCCCATCATTGAAACAGGAAAGTGTTCTGCACGTGGTTAGGGTAGTTCAGAAGGGGTGGGGAGCCAAGCCTCTTTCTTTTCTTGAAGGGGGGGGGGGAGGAGCCAAGCAGGGAGCCTCTTTCTTTTCTACGAGGGGGGGGGAGAGGATCAAAGAAGGCAGAAGAGGGGAAAAAAATACAAGACCTACAGAGATTGAGAGAAATTAGGGGGTTTTCCTTTAAGGCAATCTTGTCACATGACCAACTTTGGCCAATCAGGGGTTCTCTACCATGGAGCAAAACACCGATTCAAATCAGCCTGCTTTCTCAATCCGGATATTAAACCCTGTTCCTTTTCCTCCATTTTTTCACTGTTGAAAAAATGCTATGTGCCCACATGCTTCTTTCATGGTTGCTCCTTAGAAGAAGGACGGATTTTGTACCCTATTGCTTACTACCGAAAGGAGTCTCAAAGCGGTTTACAAACACCTTTTCCATTTGTCTCTCCACAATAGTCAATCTGTGAGGTATGTAGGGTTGTGAGAGATCTGAGAGAACTGGGAATGGGCTGCAGTGACCCAGCAGGCCTCAGGTGTCTCAAAGCATTTTCCAATCGTCTTCCCCTTCTCTCCCCATAGCAGACTCCACATGAGGGAGGTGGGGTAGCGAGCCTCACAGGGAACCTGGCAACCCTAAGAGGAAGACTGTCTGTGCACAGCAGTCTTGACCTTAGTAAGGTTTTTAATACTGTTTTTTAATTTGCCAGGCCAAGGTTATTTGCCAGTTACTATTTCAGTTACGATGTGTGTCCAGACATTTACTTGTTCTCTATTTAGTTTCAGGCTGTAAATATTTATTTAGATCTTCCTGCACTATCCAGACTCACAGGACTGATGCTGGTCTGCCTGTCTGCGCCCCATGATAAGGGCTGGCCATAGCCCATAAGCCAGGAGGGACACTCCTGTACCACTCCCTACCAACTGCAGGCAAAAATGGCTCATTTGATGAAGGCTGGACTCTGAGGCATTGTACGATTTTGAAGTTCCACCTCCAAACCTCCAGGAATATTTCCAACCCAGGGGTAGCCAACCTACAGGTGTGGCCTGGAGAGCTCCTGGAATTACATCTCACCTGCAGAGTATAAAGATCAGCTCCCGAGGCAGAAAGGGCTACTTTGGACAGGGTTGTGGTAGAGAAGAAACATTTAAGGCTTCCCACACAGGTTGTTGTTGAATTGAAAGACTTGAGGCCTACTGCACAGGGTTGTTGTGCAGATGAAACAGGAGACAAAAGAGCCAGCTTCCTCTGCAGAATAACGCTGTGCGGTGGCCTCAAATCTGCAGAGAGTTGCAAAGAAAAAAGACACATGGCTTGGCTGTGTCTAACCCCTGGCCAGAGCAGTATTTTAAGTGAGAAGGGGCTTTTCTGTGGCCTCCCTGTCAGGCAACTGTTTGGCAGAAGGGGAAAGCCCCCCCCCCTCAAAAGGAAGGCCCTCAGTCTCCCCTGCGTTGCTCTTGGAAAGTCCTCCTCCCCTCAGTCAGGGCCTGTCAGAGGCTCCTTCGCAGCAGGCCTGAAGGGAGGGGGAGGGAGCACTCTGCAGCCTCCTGCCAGCTCTGTCAGGGTTCTGAGGCAATTTACAGTTGGACATGGCAGTTACGACAGGCTTGGGGTGAAAAGGGCTGGTGCAGCCTGTCCAAGCCTCTGTTCTCATCCCCCTTGGCAGCCCTACTGACCTCCTCTCCCTGCGGTGGTCAGGAGCAGACTGGCAGCCAGACTGGGCTGGGTGAATGGAATTTTGGTCTGTCCTGCTGAGGGGCCAATAGGAAGGCACTTTGCGCGCCTCCCCATTGGCTGCTTGGCCCTGGATGGACACTCGGAGGGCCCAATCAGGAGCCGCTTCGCGGCTCCTGATTGGGCCCTCTGAGTTTTTATCCTGGACAGGGCCCGCCCTAACTCCTCCCCAGGTGGCCTTACTCTTTTATTTAATAGGACCCTGTCCTATTTAAAGATGGAACAGAATTTTTTTTCTGTTGCCCCAGAGGGTCAGACCAGAACCAGTGCGTTAAAATTAATTTTAAAAGAATTTTCGGCTAAACATCTGGAAGAAGTTCCTGACAGAGTGGTTCCTCAGTGGAACAGGCTTCTTTGGAAGGCAGTTTCTCCTTCATTGGAAGTTTTTAAGCAGAGCCTAGATAGTTATCTGACAGAAATGCTGATTTTATGAACTTGGGCAGATTGGGAGTGCGTGGGCAGGTAGTTGTGAGTTCCTGTATTGTGCAGGGGTTGGACTAGATGACCTTGGTACCCCTTCCAACTCTGTGATTCTATGATCCTGTAAGATGTTCCTGATGCCTCATCATGAGTCTTCTACCATGATGTAAACCGACCTGTGCACTTGGAAAGGGCAGCATTAGATAGATGATAGATAGACAATAGATTAGATTAGATTAGATTAGATTACAGTATTTGCTGGCATATAAGACTACTTTCCCCCCCTGAAAAACATGCCTCCAAGTGGTGGGGTCGTCCTATACACCGGGTGCACTTCAGTTGGGATAGACATAGCTGCCCATAGTGGCCCATAGTACCGTAATGTAATGTAACAAACTCTATATTTTGAGTGGAAATGTTGGGGGGTTGTCTTATTCGCCCAGTCGTCTTATACGCTGGCAAATATGGTAGATTAGATTAGATTAGATTAAAAAAAAAACCTTGTTCTAGCCGTTTCAGCTTCCGATTCTTGTGTAGCTCCCAAGAATAACAAGGGACCAGTTTGAGATTGGGGTGGAATCAGCATTGGGGTTACACATTTATCTGTCTCATACTTGTATTTATACTTCTACAAAATAAGAAGTTGTTGTTTCTGCTACTTCTAGTCTAATCAGATTGGTAGAAGTTATTTTTCAGTGTTTTTTGGATCTCTTATTTGCCACTAGGGAGGTTAATTAATTCAAACAGATCATCAAGCGGACGTTTTAAACAGCCTAAATTTGTATATGCAGATCTGCTCCTATAATAAGTGAGTGCAGTAGAGGAAATCATTATAAAAGGACCAAATCACACTGTAAGTCAATCACTAAATAGTATTTAGTAGAAGTAAATTCTGATTAAGCAGGCAACTCTGAATTCAGTATGTAGTACAGAAAGAATTAGCCAGCTATTACGTGATTCACAATCCATATTAGAGACCAGGTCTCAGTACCAGTTTACATACATCTGCAAACTGGAGTCAGTGAGGAAATAGTTCATGTTGTATGTTCAGTAGACGAACTGCACTGATGGAACAGTGTGCAGTATATTTTACATTAGTGTGGCATAATTTTCCTGCATTACATTATCAGAAGGTCACAGTGAATCTCATTTACAGTATTGAAAAGGTGGGTTATCTGCTACATGATGCCTTATTATATTCATAAATATGATTCAAGCTGGGGAAATTGTATTTTTGATCATGTTTCTTATTTCCAGTTGCATTTTTCTTTGTCTATTGTAGAACAAACCTTCTTTTAAAATTCAAGTATTTTGATTTCTAGGCCACCCCTCCCCACTAATGGGCTCAGGGCAGCTCACAATACATCCCTTTTTCCTTCAAAGGAATGATTTTCAGTATATCATAATTTCAGGAAATGTTTATATTTTATATTTATACTAGAATATAAGCCCACTGTAAGAGAAATACAGCGGGTGCTAGCAGGCAGGGTTGTAAGGCATGGCCAGGAACAGGCTCAGTGTTGGATGTCAGTGTGTCTGTTTGGAGTCTGTCTGTGCCTCGATTGCCCCCCCCCCTGTCCTGCAAGGGATCCTTCCTTCCAACGTTCCTTTTGAGTTGTCAGCGTCTGTCTGGAGTCTGTCTGTGCCTCGATCTCCCCCCCCCCCCGTCCTGCATGGGATCCTTCCTCCCAACGTTCCTTTTGAGTTGTCAGTGTCTATCTGGAGTCTGTCTGTGCCTCGATCTCCCCCCCCCCCCTGTCCTGCATGGGATCCTTCCTCCCAACGTTCCTTTTGAGTTGTCAGTGTCTATCTGGAGTCTGTCTGTGCCTCGATCTCCCCCCCCCCTGTCCTGCATGGGATCCTTCCTCCCAACGTTCCTTTTGAGTTGTTAGTGTCTATCTGGAATCTGCCTGTGCCTCGATCTCCCCCCCCCCCTGTCCTGCATGGGATCCTTCCTCCCAACGTTCCTTTTGAGTTGTTAGTGTCTATCTGGAATCTGTCTGTGCCTCGATCTACCCCCCCCCCCTGTCCTGCATGGGATCCTTCCTCCCAACGTTCCTTTTGAGTTGTTAGTGTCTATCTGGAATCTGCCTGTGCCTTGGTCTTCTCCCCCCCCCCCTGTCCTGCATGGGATCCTTCCTCCCAACGTTCCTTTTGAGTTGTCAGTGTCTATCTGGAGTCTGTCTGTGCCTCAATCTCCCCCCCCCCCTGTCCTGCATGGGATCCTTCCTGTGTGTAGTCTGTCTGTGCCTCGATACGCGGCTCTCTCGAGCAGCTCTGTTTTGGGGCAGGCGGCGGCTGTCTCGGGCAGGGAGGCCTCTCGGGCAGCTCTCTTTTGGGGCAGGCGGCGGCTGTCTCGGGCAGGGAGGCCTCTCGGGCAGCTCTCTTTTGGGGCAGGCGGCGGCTGTCTCGGGCAGGGAGGCCTCTTGGGCAGCTCTCTTTTGGGGCAGGCGGCGGCTGTCTCGGGCAGGGAGGCCTCTCAGGCAGCTGTCTTTTGGGGCAGGCGGCGGCTGTCTTGGGCAGGGAGGCCCCGGCAGCCACTCTCTGCGGCGGCCTGACGCAGCGAGAGACGCTTCGCGCCTCTCGCCACATCAGGCCGGGAGCAACTGCGAGCTGCGCTGTGCGCGGCTCGCAGTTGCTGGGGCTGAGAATCAGAGGGACCAATCGGCAGGCGCTCTGCGCCTGCCGATTGGTCCCTCCGATTGTCTGTCATGAGGAAGGGTCCAATCCGGACCCTTCCTCATCCCAGACACATCCCGCCCCAGAACGCCTTACTCTTTTATTTTATTTAGGCGGTGTTCAGATTTCTTTTCAGACAGTTTTCAGTTCTGGAATTTTGGCTCCCCAAAATTATGTCCTTAAAAAAAGACCTGGAATTAAAAATTAAGAATTGGGAATAATTTTTTTCCCCATTCTATTCAAAGTAGTAGCAGAGTGAGGGAGCAGAAGAGCACCCTGGTAGTTTGGTGGTATACCAGTCCCATCATGTGGAAAAACCTGGCCACTAAACTCTGCAGGCCCTATAAAGTGTGCATGTGTCTCCAAGCAGCTGGAAGTTCTGAAACCTGGGTCTACTGCCCATTATTTTCAGTGAACCATAGACCTACTATCCAAGGTCTAGGGACAAAGTCTGTCTCTTTAAATTCTAAAGAGACATTATTTTCAATGCTGCTGTGAACATTCAAAATAACATCACTTTAAAGTTTAAAGTGGCATTATTTAAAATGGGAGGTAGATGTTGTCCTTAAACAATGGAAAGCAGGTCTATGACCCACTGAAAATAGAAACCAGAAATTTTACAGGGAATCTTTTCAGCGGGAGGTACACCTGGCCCTCAGACTCTAAAGACCAGTGCTGCTGGTCATTAATTAGTATCCCCTTCAGCTATTGTTTTCTAATGGGTAGATAGAACAGTTTGTCTTGGAAAATGGCACTTTGGCCCATCACCAAAGAGCTGTTTGACAGAGGCACTTTCTCTTTCTCCTGAAATACCCCCAAAATTCTGGGAGGTAAATTATCATTACTACTGGAATTTAGGGAATGTCCCAAGGTGTTTCAGATATCTCCAAGATGACCTGAAACAGATAATTTGGAGTTCAATTTCAGCTTAGCTATATCTGAATACACTCCTCTATAGCAGGTCTTATGTTAGAGAACATTAGCTCCAGGCACTTTTCAGGTCCTTGAAAAATGATGCTTTTGTATGAACAAGATCAGTTCCTAATGCTGTAAGTACATACTCCACAAAGGAGGAATGTATATGCAGTGAATAACGAGGAGCAAAGAAGAAAGAAGACATAATATTCAAGCTTATGGGTATTGTCCGTATTTTGATATAGCACATTAACGCTATCCCAACAGAGGTGGTTCTGCTGCACCGACAAATTGACACCTTAGGGTCCAAGCAGTGTTTGGATTTCTGCATACTATGCTATATTATATTCCATGGAGCAAAGATCTTTAACTCTCTGTCTCTGTCTCCCTCTCTAATTTCCATGCATCTGCTCTGCCACAGCATCATTTCTTGGAGATAAAATTGGTTTGCTTTGCTAAATAAGTATGTTCTGTAAGAACATTGGTGAGGTACCTGCATCTTTTGGCATTATTTGATTACTTCTGAGCAACTAGAGTAACATTGTATATTAAGCTTGCCTCAGGGAAAGAATCCCGTTACCCTTCTCTGCCCTTTCTTTGGCAGTGCTGAAGAATAATTGTATTTGAGATTATTTTGTGCGTGAATCAAAATCTCAGAGAAGTAATATTGCATTTTGAAAACAAAGTGCTGAACTCGCCTTCTTTTTCAAAATGCATGCAAATTTCCCCCTTTGGATTTTGAAGCCCCTAGAGTGCCTGTCTTGCAAAAACCTGTAGCTGCAAAGAGAGCCATTTGAGACCAGTTTTCATGGGAAATTCTTGTATGTTTGTATGTTTCAAAATGTATATAATAGTTTCATTATAATTCATTGCTATATAAAATAGCCAAACAGAAGAACAATACAGTAGCAAACCACTGGATATAGTTGTGTACAGCAGGTATTTTAAAAATGGTCTACAGTGTGAGCATGGTCTTCCACTTATTTGGGTTTATCCTGCAGCTTAATGCATGCCTTTGTGTTTCAGATGTCTCAGGAACAGTATGCACACAGGAGCACCATGCAGAGCTCAGAAGGACCACACGTGTACAAAGTGGGGATTTATGGCTGGCGGAAGAGGTGCCTCTATTTCTTTGTGCTACTCCTAATGATTTTAATTCTTGTGAACCTTGCCATGACCATTTGGATTCTCAAAGTTATGAACTTCACAATTGTAAGTATAGGATACTGAGGCTACCTGTGTTTTGACTGGGGCAGGGGGCATCAGCAGGCATTTGTTCAGGGTTTATTGTAAATATATTTGCAGTCCTCAAATATGCAACATGGTAAGCTCATCATATATCATTCAAAATAACTTCATGAAAAATAGGGGAAAGTATTGTTTTCTTTTAGTGTATAGATGTTTGCTTATTGCTTTTTTCACCACTCAAAATCCCAGTTCCTGGCATAATGAAAGAGTGTCAATGCAGTCCTAAGCAGAGTTGTAACTTCCTGATCCTATGTTGTGTTATCACCATGTATCTCTGCTTAGGATGGCATTGTAATTTTCATCATATCATAGCTAGAATTTAGATTTTCTTGGTCCATATGGAAAAATTCACCTCCATTGTAACGGGATTTAAAAACTGCCTAACATGGAAAATAAGGTTAGTGTAAACCGACAACAGTGTCTTGTATGTGTTTTTGCAAGTCAGAATCTAAACTGAAAAACAGTAGAAACAAGGTTATTTGTTTAGATGTGTAAGTATACTTTCTGAATCTAATAAAAGATAATACACTGCACAGAGACAGTATTATTTCCCTTATACCTCAAGTCAAGTGCTTAAAAAAATCTACTTTACATACCTTTCCACAATAATCATATTGTGAAATTTTTTCATGACCACTAGGAAATATGAACCTACAAGAAATGTATAACTTCCATCAAATGTTTTATAGGCAGGATTTTCTTTCTTATAGATAACATTCCTTTCCCCTTCTTCTGCTGAAAATCAGATCCAGCTCAGTTTTCTTGTTGTGCAGTCCCCTTCAGGATATTGTATAAATGATAAATGGACTTTATTCTCATCTAAGAGATACTACTGTAAGCTATTATAACATCAAATGAACAACTTTAGACAGAGTAATCAACACTGTGCAGTGAAACAGATATACAGTGTTGTAATCTGCAAACATTTGGAGGACAATTTGGTGATCCAAGGAAGTCAGCATGGAGTTGTCTCCAACAGGTCCTGCCAGACCAACCCGGTTTCCTTTTTTGACCAAGTAACAGGTTTGCTGGATCGTGGAAATTCGGTTGATGTTGTTTACTTGGATTTTAGTAAAGCTTTTGATAAGGTTCTCCATGATGCTCTGATGGATAAATTGAAGGACTGCAATCTGGATTTTCAGATAGTAAGGTGGATAGGGAATTGGTTAGAGAACCGCACTCAAAGAGTTATTGTCAATGGTGTTTCATCAGACTGGAGGGAGGTGAGTAGCGGGGTACCTCAGGGCTCGGTGCTCGGCCCGGTACTTTTTAACATACTTATTAATGATGTGGATGAGGGGGTGGAGAGACTACTCATCAAGTTTGCACATGATACCAAATTGGGAGGACTGGCAAATACTCCGGAAGATAGAGACAGAGTTCAACTGTTGAGGGACTGGGGAATGTTCAGCCTGGAGAAAAGGAGGTTGAGAGGGGACATGATAGCCCTATTTAAGTATTTGAAAGGTTGTCAGTTGGAGGAGGGCAGGATGCTGTTTCTGTTAGCTGCAGAGGAGAGGACACGCAGTAATGGGTTTAAACTACAAGTACAGAGCCAGTTTGGTGTAGTGGTTAGGAGTGCGGACTTGTAATCTGGCATGCCAGGTTCGATTCTGCGCTCCCCCACATGCAACCAGCTGGGTGACCTTGGGCTCGCCACGGCACTGATAAAACTGTTCTGACCGGGCAGTGATATCAGGGCTCTCTCAGCCTCACCCACCCCACAGGGTGTCTGTTGTGGGGAGATGAATGGGAAGGCGACTGTAAGCCGCTTTGAGCCTCCTTCGGGTAGGGAAAAGCGGCATATAAGAACCAACTCTTCTTCTTCTTCTTCTTCTACAATGATATAGGCTTGATATCAGGAAAAAGGTTTTCACAGTCAGAGTAGTTCAGCAGTGGAATAGCCTGCCTAAGGAGGTGGTGAACTCCCCCTCACTGGCAGTCTTCAAGCAAAGGTTGGATACACACTTTTCTTGGATGCTTTGGGATGATTAGGGCTGATCCTGCGTTGAGCAGGGGGTTGGACTAGATGGCCTGTATGGCCCCTTCCAACTCTATGATTCTATGATTCTATAATGATTTTGCTGGGCCATTTATACCAGAAAAGGCTAGTTGATATAAAGTATGGCAGTGATTAACTGTACTAAGACCTTTTCTAAAACCTGCTTGTTGGAAATGTATAACCTGATTTTCATTCACCCAGTCTTCCAGTTTACGTAGCAAAAATTTGCTATACAATTTTGCTGATATATCCAAGAGGCATATTGGTCTGTAATTTTGTGGATCCGTTCTGTAACCTTTCTTAAAAATAGGGACAATAATACTCAACTTCCATCTAGATGGCATTAGACCAGATTCATTTATTTGTATAGAAACTTTGGCTACGGTCCAGAATGGTAGCATGGAGAGCAATTTGGGCATTGGTCTCTGGTCTTATATCTCTTAAACCAGATCCTATTCGAGCATTAAAATCACCACAAATAATAAACTGGGCTTTTGGATAGTGGTAAATCAAAAATTCCATTATAGTGGCCAAGGAGTCTCAGGGATTCTCCTTATCCTGATCTAAGGAACTCTTGGGTGGTATGTATACATTGATACACACTAGATTTCCAGAATAAAGACCCTTAATTAAAATTGTCTGGAATTGGTTGGAACAACTGTTTACTATAACTTGCACATCAACGTTTAAGTCAACATTTACTAATATCGCTAAACCTCCACTACCCCGGCCCTTTGGTTTGCTCCTGGGGAGGAAAGCTATGGCAAATCCAGACAGCATCCTAAAAAGCAGAGACATCACCCTGCCAACAAAAGTGCATTTAGTCAAGGCTATGGTCTTCTCAGTTGCAATGTATGGCTGTGAAAGTTGGACCATAATGAAGGCTGAGAGACAAAGAATTGAGGCTTTTGAACTCTGGTGCTGGAGAAGACTCTTGCGAGTCCCTTGGACTGCATGGCGAACAAACCGGTCAGTCCTAGAGGAGATCGGCCCTGACCACTCCTTAGAAGGCCAGATCCTGAAGATGAAGCTCAAATACTTTAGCCACCACATGAGAAGGAAGGACTCCCTGGAGAAGAGCCTAATGCTGGGAGCGATTGAGGGCAAAAGAAGAAGGGGACAACAGACAATGGCTGGATGAAGTCACTGAAGCAGTCGTTGTGAACTTAAATGGACTCCGGGGAATGGTAGAGGATAGGAAGGCCTGGAGGATCATTGTCCATGGGGTCGCAATGGGTCGGACACAACTTCGCACCTAACAACAACAAAGAATGGCCATTGAGGGCAGCATCCCCAGCAGCCTCCTTCTGAGTTAGCAGAGTATAAGAAGAGTAAATAACTCAGGAGACACAACCAAGGGCCTGCCTGGCAGCTCAATAATGATCAGTGTTAATTCCTGAAGCCTGCAAAGGTAGGGAGGGGAGTATTGAAAGGTACCACAGGTCACTGAACAGCTGATTATGACAGTTGCAGGGATGTCATGATCAGCTGTGATGTGAGGGCTCAGTCTTTTTAAATGCTCCCCACCAGCCTGCTAATACAGTTCCATGGGGCTATCATAATCAGTTGTAATTTTTTTTGGGGGGGAATCCCTTTAAATGCTCCCCACCAGTCTGTCAAGGCATGCAGAGAACAATTAAATGGGGCGGGAGCCTCTGTTACAGTTTATCATGACAGTCCCGTGGGTTATGGTTCCTTTAAATGCTCCCCACAAGCAGGGGGGCATTTTATATCTGATTATGATATCATATGGTTTGTTCTAAAGGCTGATTAAATTATGAATGTTCATTGAAAGTCCAACTACAAATACTGTGGATTCTGAATTCCTCCCCAGGGAATTCCCCCGACTGGAGAGAGCAGTTGACAGTGTCCCTGAGCTGATCACCTATCCGTTCACCGCTCTTCTTAAGGAGCCAAGACGGACAGGGGCCGAGGGGGCAAGTGGTCGCCCTCATCCTCCCTAGCAACCCGTCCACTTTGGGTTGAGAGAGCCATCTGAAGCGATCAAACGTTACCTACAAAGGCAGCCAACGGGCCTCCAGTTCATTAACTGTATTAACCGTGGCTGAAAGGGAGTGGTGGAGCGTCAAGACTTTATCTGCGAAATGGCTCGCAAATGCCTCACAGCTGATGGTCAATTTCCTACTATTTTGGCGCCCTTCTTCCAGGGTGGTGAGAGATCTAAGAACCCTAAATAGTCGAGCTGGGCGAGAGCTAGCGGATGCAATTTCTGCGGCAAAGAAGTCACGTTTAGCCGCTTTCACTGCCATCTCATACTCCCTCATAAACGTGCAATAAGATGATCTTGTAGCCTCGTCACGAGCCTTCCGCCACACTCGCTCTAGTCGTCTCAATTCCCTCTTCTTCTCCTGGAGCTCCCCGGTGTACCAGGGTGCCCGTTTGAGTCGAGGGCAGAGAGGATGTCTGGGAGCAATCTCGTCTATGGCAGTTGACAGGCGGGACTGCCAGTCCTCCACCATGGCCGCCAACGAGATGCCGGTAGATTTTGGGTCGCCCAGAGCATTCTGTAAAGCAATTGGATCCATGAATCTCCTTGGTCGGGCAAAAATACGCCCACCGCCCCAGTGGGGAGGGGGTGGGGTCTTGATCCAAGCCTGTAGGGCGTAGTGGTCTGACCATGGGACGGCCAAGGACGTATCCAGAGCCACCTCTATCCCAGCGCTGAAGATCAGGTCGAAGGTGTGGCCTGGCAACAATTTGCAAGAGCCCCAGTGTCGCCATGGCCAGGTCCAAGCCAAGTCATGGACATTGAAGTCCCCCAAGATAATAAGCCTGGGGTACTGCAGGCTCGGCAGGGCATCTGGTTGCGTGTTGGGGGGACGGTATACCAACCAGCTGCAGTGGGGCTGCTCAGGGTTGTCAGGATTGCTAGAATCTCTGCCATAAATTAGCCTGAGTTCTTCTGTTAGCTGCAGAGGGACTTGGGAATGTTCAGCCTGGAGAAAAGGAGGTTGAGAGGTGACATGATAGCCCTCTTTAAGTATTTGAAAGGTTGTCACTTGGAGGAGGGCAGGATGCTGTTTCTGCTGGCTGCAGAGGAGAGGACACGCAGTAATGGGTTTAAACTTCAACGATATAGGCTAGATATCAGGAAAAAGGTTTTCACAGTCAGAGTAGTTCAGCAGTGGAATAGGCTGCCTAAGGAGGTGGTGAGCTCCCCCTCACTGGCAGTCTTCAAGCAAAGGTTGGATACACACTTTTCTTGGATGCTTTAGGATGCTTAGGGCTAATCCTGCGTTGAGCAGGGGGTTGGACTAGATGGCCTGTATGGCCCCTTCCAACTCTATGATTCTATGATTCTATGATTCTATGCTAACTAGTAAAAGTAAAATATATGTTGTTGTAACTCTTATCACTTGTTGAGGCCTCTCGGCTGGGCCAGGTTTTTGCTATTAACCAGTCAAGGTCATGAGAATGTATCACTGTTTTTAATTGCATGTGTCTCTTCTCTCCTTCTCCCCTCCCTTGGGAACTTTCAAGTTTTGGGCGGGAGAATTGTATTGATAAAGAGAAGCAAATCTGTATTCAAGTCAGATTTGACTTTGCCAGTCTTGATGTTTTGTAGTACTTCTCAATAAAGCTTTCTTATTATTAATAAGCTAGTTGTGAGTTCTTTCAACGCTTGACTTTAACTCAAATCTCACAACACCTTTCGCCTGCCAACATGCAGGACGAAGGCAATTTCTATACTGAGCAGGAAGAGGGCCTGGAGTGGGACTTCTCTCAGGGCGAAGTGGCCGGCGCGGGCTCGTTTAGTTCGGGCATGGTCAGAGCCTTGGGTGATGCGACCCCGGGCCACGCAGATTTCCTGGAAAAGCACATCACCGAATGCAGGCGTCTATCGAAGTACGACCGCCTGATGGGTGATGAGCAGTGGCCTGATCAACTGCCCATGGGGATGCCCAGCCAAGGGATGGCATCCACCCTCTTGGTACGGGAGTTGCAGCAGAAACTGGACGAGGTGACTAGATGGCTGCAAGGTGTATCGGGACGGTTGGATCCGGAAGAGCAGCGTGAGGCGAGACGCTTGCTGCGCGAGTTGCAAGTAGACTTCCGCGAGCCTGGCGGCCAAAGGCTGGGGGATCTTCCCACCCTGAGGGAGCGCGAGGAGGCGGCGATGAATGCCGCCGCCGAAGCCGAAGCCGAAGCCGTAGCCCTGGCGGCGGCGAGAGCGGCAGCGCAGCTGCAGGAGGAGGAAGAAGACGACGGTCTTGGTGGGGCCGATGCTGGGAGAGGAGCGGGACTCCTGGGTTTTGGTCAAGTCATGGCCCAAGAACTGGCTGCGGGAGCCGGTGGATTACAAATTGCAGCGGCGGCTGCTGATGGAGCTGGGGCAGCAGACGGAGTAGCAGCGGCGGCTGGTGCGGCGGCTGGAGCAGCGAGAGCGGCGGCGGCGAGAGCAGGGGCGGCGGCGAGAGCAGCGGTAGGAGTTGGTCGAGGTGTCGGTCGTGGAGCGCGGGCTCCAATGGATTGGGGTCCGGGACGTCTGCCTCCCCATCTCAGGGGAGTGGAGATGCGGAGCACCTACAAGTTCAAAGCCAAGTTCTCGGGTGACCCGTCAACTTTCCCGTCGTTCCTGGTGCATCTTCAAGCCTACATGATGGACATGGGGTTCACCTTCAATGACGATGCCGAGCGCATTGCTTAGTGGGGTCAGCCAAACTGGCTTCTATGTTCGTGACTCACATAATCCGCCTACATGGAATTCCGAGGAGATTGCTCACGGATCGGGGCCCTCAGTTTGTTGCCAAGTTCTGGCCGGAGCTTTTGAAGTTGCTGGGGATAGAGCAAGCCCTGACATCGGGCTACCACCCTGAGTCCAACGGGCAGACTGAAAGGGTGAACCAAATTCTTGAACAGTACCTGAGCTGTTTTATTAATCACCAACAAAATGATTGGGTTGCCCTCTTGCCTCTTGCTGAGTTTGCCTATAACAACGGGGTGCATGCCTCCACTGGAGTGTTTCCCTTTAAAGTGGTCTACGGGACAGACCTAGTTGCTGCACCCACCTGGGAGTTAGTTTCTGTTGAAACCCCTGAAGTCACCAAATGGGCGACATCTATTAGTGCAGGTTGGCCTGACATCGTTTCTAGCCTTGAGGAGGCTAAACAAGCATATAAGTCTCAGGCAGACAAAAAACGCGCACCTGCACCAGCCTGGAAAGTAGGTGATCTTGCCTACCTGTCTACAAAAAACCTACGCTGTCAGCAACAATCTAAGAAACTGGGTCCCAAATTTGTGGGGCCCTTTCCCATTGTGAAACTGATCAATGCTGTGACTGTGGAATTGCGTTTGCCTAAAACTTACAGGAATGTGCATCCGGTTTTTCATTCCAGCCTGCTGCGGTGAGCCCCGGCGCCGGATGTTTGGCACCCTCCGCTCTCAACACCAGTGCCTGTCTATATTGACACTACGAGGTCAACCAGATCTTGGACTCTCGTGTGCACAAGGGTCGCCTCCAATATTTGGTGGATTGGAAAGATTTCCCTTCGGGGGAGAGGGAGTGGGTGGAGGCGGAGAATGTGAAAGCCCCCCGCCTCCTTGCGTGTTGCGTGTTGGGGGGACGGTATACCAACCAGCTGCAGTGGGGCTGCTCAGGGTTGTCAGGATTGCTAGAATCTCTGCCATAAATTAGCCTGAGTTCTTCCATGACAGTTTTATTGCTTGGCGCCTGGCTGCTTCAGGTCCTGTAATCATGCTAACTAGTAAAAGTAAAATATATGTTGTTGTAACTCTTATCACTTGTTGAGGCCTCTCGGCTGGGCCAGGTTTTTGCTATCAACCAGTCAAGGTCATGAGAATGTATCACTGTTTTTAATTGCATGTGTCTCTTCTCTCCTTCTCCCCTCCCTTGGGAACTTTCAAGTTTTGGGCGGGAGAATCGTATTGATAAAGAGAAGCAAATCTGTATTCAAGTCAGATTTGACTTCGCCAGTCTTGATGTTTTGTAGTACTTCTCAATAAAGCTTTCTTATTATTAAGAAGCTAGTTGTGAGTTCTTTCAACGCTTGACAAGGGTGGAGGTGACCTCTGGCAGGGGCTCCCAGCCTCCTCCCCCCCCCAGGCAGCTCCAGTAATGCCATGGCAGGGCTGCTCATAACGGGGACCACCTCTGCCTCTTTGTGCAGTGGGAAGGTGGAGTGGGAGACAGTCACGGACAGGGCATCCGCTGCCTGGGGTACTGCAGGCTCAGCAGGGCATCTGGTTGCGTGTTGGGCGGACTGTATACCAACCAGATGGCCAAGCTCTCGACCGAGTCCAACCCAATGCCGACACACTCCACTCCCCCAATGTCCGGCGCCTCCTGAAGAAAGCTTCCTGGACCAAGATTGCCAAATCCCTCCCCTTTAAGTATTTAAAGATTTATCCCATCCTGTGGACCCGGGATTGGTGCAGGACCACAAAACCTGCGGGGGGCGGGCAAGTTCCTTTAAGCCGACCATTTCACCACCCCTCACCCAGGTCTCGGTCCCGCACACAAGTTCGCCCCCAGACTCCACAAATAATTGTTTCAAAGTCGAGGCCTTGTTGTTAATTGACCTTGCATTGCAGAGGACCAAGACCAGGTCCACCCTAGCCTCCTCCCCAGTATATATGGGTATGGGAAGGAGGTTAGAAGGGTAGCGAGCATGCCTCGGGTGTCTGCCGTGTGACCACGGTTTGGCCAAAGGACTATCACAAGTGCTCACTGACCTTCTCTTGTCCAACCTCCTCCCCCAGCCATATCGCCCTCGGCCCATTATGGGTGAAATCCCGGCCCCAGCTTGGGCCCCCCCTCGTGGCAGTTCTACTCCGGTCATACTCACAGAGGACACAATTCTAACTGTCTAACTCCCTAGTACTAATAATCCCAATCTACACCAATGTCCCACCTTAGCTGCACTGATATAACCCTCCCTAACCCATCCTGCCCAATCCCACCCACAATAACCCACCCTAACCATCTCCCTAACCTTATCTCTGCAAGCTGGCAGTCCTATTTCACCACCGGGCTGTGGCCTGGTCTGATCCCGCCTCAAGGGGTATAAGAACCAACTCTTATTCTTCTTCAACTTTCAATTAAATTGGGTTTCCTACTCCTTGGCTGTCTGCAGAGCTGGATTAAGTTCCCATGCAATAACACTAAACACTGACAATTTTCCTCTGAGCACTGGAAATTTGCATTACCATTGTGATGCCACCCAACTAAAAACCACACCCAACCAACTAACCAATTAACCAACTTAAAAAGAGGTTCTCCTAACGTAAAAAAAATCCTAATTGTTTTAACATTATGTGGGGGGGGGGGGGGACACCGGGTCTCTCTTCAGAGGCAGGCGGCTGCCAATAGAAAGCTTGACAAAAAATATTCGACAGGAAGGCAGGGGGATGGGTAAAGATTAAAATCCTTACAAGAGCAGGATTTTTCTAGGGCAGCCACTGTGAGCTGCAGACCCAGCACTGCCTTTCAAACCTCATGTTTGTCAAGCGCAGACAAAACTCACAAACAAACTTCTATAAGAAGAAAGCTTTAATTGGAAGTAGATCTGGTCACTATAACATTTGAAGTCAAGACTGTTCGATACCAGGATAGCAAGCAGTTATTTCTCCCACCAAAACCCAAGCGTTCCCAAGGGATGGTGAGACCCCTCACCCAGGTGCCATCCCAGGCTCCCTGCCAAGGTGTTGAAGTTAGCACGGCCTTGGTCCGGCCGGTGCGTCGGGCTAGCAGATAAGATGTTTACAGGAACTGGGCAACATTGTTTCACAGCGGGGAGACCAAGGATCAAAGAAGGGGGGGGATCAAAGGAAAACTAAAGGCATAAGCATTCTGGTTACATGGGAACGTTTCTGTAAAGGCACAGCACTCCAATATGGAGTCTCTTATGTTCATTGAAAACTGAAGCATGGCAGAGAGCAGGGACTGATCCTGACATTCATCCAGTCCAAAAATAACCTCCCCTCACCCAGCGTCCTTGGGCCGCGGGCAAAGCGGGAATTCCCTGTGATATTCACGCAGCAGCTTTGGGGCCCAAATATTACCACCCTCCACCCACTCCCGGTCCCCCATGGGAGATTCTTTCCAGTCCACTAGATAGTGGACGAGAATGCTGGAAGGGAAGGGAGCATGTGAAGAGTGGGCGCTACTCAAACAGGAGCTATTGCATGCTCAATCAATGACTATCCCAGAAAGACGAAAACACTGCAGGAGCTCTAAGAAACCTATTTGGATGAACAGAGAACTTCAAGAAGAACTAAGAAAGTAAAGGAAAATGTTCAGGAAATGGAGGGAAGGACAGAGCTCTAAAGAAGAGTTGTTGTTGTTGTTGTTATGTGCGAAGTCGTGTCCGACCCATCGCGACCCCATGGACAATGATCCTCCAGGCGTTCCTGTCCTCTACCATTCCCTGGAGTCCATTTAAGTTTGCACCTACTGCTTCAGTGACTCCATCCAGCCACCTCATTCTCTGTCGTCCCCTTCTTCTTTTGCCCTCGATCACTCCCAGCATTAGGCTCTTCTCCAAGGAGTCCTTCCTTCTCATGAGGTGGCCAAAGTATTTGAGTTTCATCTTCAGGATCTGGCCTTCTAAAGAGCAGTCAGGGTTGATCTCCTCTAGGACTGACTGGTTTGTTCGCCTTGCAGTCCAAGGGACTCGCAAGAGTCTTCTCCAGCACCAGAGTTCAAAAGCCTCAATTCTTTGACGCTCGGCCTTCCTTATGGTCCAACTCTCGCAGCCATACATTGCAACTGGGAAGACCATAGCCTTGACTAAACGCACTTTTGTTGGCAGGGTGATGTCTCTGCTTTTTAGGATGCTGTCTAGATTTGTCATAGCTTTCCTCCCCAGGAGCAAGCGTCTTTTAATTTCTTTGCTGCAGTCCCCCTCTGCAGTGATCTTGGAGCCCAGGAAAATAAAATCTGTCACTATCTCCATTTCTTCCCCATCTATTTGCCAGGAATTGAGAGGGCCGGATGCCATGATCTTTGTTTTCTTGATGTTGAGTTTCAAGCCAACTTTTGCACTCTCCTCCTTCACCCGCATCAACAGGCTCTTTAGTTCCTCTTCACTTTCTGCCATTAGAGTGGTATCATCTGCATATCTGAGGTTGTTGATATTTCTCCCTGCAATCTTGATCCCAATTTGTGACTCCTCTAATCCTGCATTTCTCATGATGTGCTCTGCATACAAGTTAAATAGGCAAGGCGACAGTATACAGCCTTGCCGAACTCCTTTCTCAATTTTGAACCAGTCAGTGATTCCATGTTCAGTTCTCACTGTTGCTTCTTGACCTGCATATAAATTTCTCAAGAGACAAATAAGATGCTCTGGTATTCCCATCTCTTTAAGAACTTGCCACAATTTGTTGTGCTCCACACAATCAAAGGCTTTAGCATAGTCAATGAAGCAGAAGTAGACATTCTTCTGGTACTCCCTAGCTTTCTCCATGATCCAGCGTATGTTGGCAATTTGATCTCTAGTTCCTCTGCCTCTTCGAAATCCTGCCTGTATTTCTGGAAGTTCTCGGTCCACGTATTGCTGGAGCCTAGCTTGTAGGATTTTGAGCATAACTTTGCTAGCATGAGAAATTAGTGCAATGGTGCGGTAGTTTGAACATTCTTTGGCATTGCCCTTCTTTGGGATTGGAATGTAAACTGACCTTTTCCAATCCTGTGGCCATTGTTGAGTTTTCCAAATTTGCTGGCATATTGAGTGTAGCACTTTTACTGCATCGGCCTTTAAGATTTTGAATAGTTCAACTGGAATGCTGTCACCACCACTAGCTTTATTATTGCTCAGACTTCCTAAGGCCCATTTGACTTCACATTCCAGGATGTCTGGCTCCAGGTCAGTAACTACCCCACTGTGGTCATCAGGGATGTTAAGCTCGCTCTTGTATAGTTGTTCTGTATAATTTTGCCACCTTTGTTTAATCTCTTCTGCTTCTGTGAGGTCCCTACCATTTTGGTCCCTTATCATACCCAACTTTGCATGAAACGTTCTCTTCATATCTCCAATTTTCTTGAAAAGATCTCTGGTCCTCCCCATTCTATTGTTTTCTTCTTTTTGTTTGCACTGTTCATTTAAGAAGGCATTCTTATCTCTTCTAGCTTTTCTCTGGAATTCTGCATTCAGTTGGGTGTATCTTTCTCTTTCTCCCTTGCCTTTCACTTCCCTTCTCTCCTTAGCTATTTGTAAAGCTTCCTCAGACAGCCATTTTGATTTCTTGCATTTCTTTTTCTTTGGGATGGTTTTAGTTGCTACCTCTTGTACAATGTTGCGAACCTCCGTCCATAGTTCTTCAGGCACTCTGTCTATCAGATCTAATTCCTTAAATCTATTTGTCACCTCTACTGTGTATTCGTCGGGGATATGATTTAGTTCATACCTGAGTGGCCTAGTGCTTTTCCCTACTTTCTTCAATTTAAGCCTAAATTTTGCAACAAGAAGCTCATGATCTGAACCACAATCAGCTCCTGGTCTTGTTTTTATTGACTGGATAGAACTTTTCCATCTTTGGCTGCAGAGCACATAGTCAATCTGATTTCTGTGTTGACCGTCTGGTGATGTCCATGTGTAGAGTCGTCTCTTGGGTTGTTGGAAAAGAGTGTTTGCTATGACCATTGTATTCTCTTGACAAAATTCTACCAGCCTGTGCCCTGCTTCATTTTGTACTCCAAGGCCAAACTTGCCTGTTATCCCGGTTATCTTTTGGCTTCCTACTTTAGCATTCCAATCCCCCATGATGATAAGCACATCATTTTTTGGCGTTGCTTCTAGAAGGTGTTGTAGGGCTTCATAGAACTGATCAACTTCATCCTCTTCAGCAGCAGTGGTTGGGGCATAGACCTGGATCACTGTGATGTTGAATGGTTTGCCTTGGATTCGAACTGAGATCATTCTGTCATTTTGGGGATTGTATCCCAAGACTGCTTTTCCTACTCTCTTATTGATTATGAAGGCTACTCCATTTCTTCTGCGAGATTCTTGTCCACAGTAGTATACCTGATGGTCATCTGAATTAAATTCACCCATTCCTGTCCATTTTAGTTCACTGATTCCTAAAATGTCGATGTTCAGTCTTGTCATTTCTTGTTTGACCACGTCCAGCTTACCTTGATTCATGGATCTGACGTTCCAGGTTCCTATGGAATAAAAATCTTTACAGCATCGGACTGTCTTTTCGCCACCAGTTACTTCCACAACTGAGCGTCCTTTCGGCTTTGGCCCAGTCGCTTCATTCATTCTGGCGCTACTTGTACTAGCCGTCTGCTCATCCCCAGTAGCATATTGGACACCTTCCGACCTGAGGGGCTCATCTTCCGGCGTCATATCGTTATGCCTATTGGAACTGTCCATAGAGTTTTCATGGCAAAGATACTGGAGTGGTTTGCCATTTCCTTCTCCAGTGGATCACCTTTTGTCAGAGCTCTCAGCTATGACCTGTCCGTCTTGGGTGGCCCTGCACGGTATAGCTCATAGCTTCACTGAACTACGCAAGCCCCCTTGCCACAACAAGGCAGCGATCCTTGAAGGGGGAAAGAAGAGTACCTACAGGTTAATAGGCACTGTAGATCAATCATCAGGAAGGCCAAAGCTGAGAGTGAGCTAAGATTGGCCAGGGAAGCCCATTGTAACAAGAAAAGATTTTTCAGTTATGTGAGGAGTAAACGGAAATTAAAGGAGGCAATAGGCCCACTGTTGGGTGCAGATGGACAAACTCTAACGAAAGATGCAGAGAAAGCAGAAAGGCTTAGTGCCTATTTTACATCAGTTTTTTTCCCACAGGTCAAAGTGTTTAGGCACATCTAGAGATGGCTGTAGCCAAAGGATAGTGTCTGGGTGGCAGGTTAACATGGATAGAGAGGTTGTCGAGAGGCATTTAGCTGCACTGGATGAGTTCAAATCCCCTGGTCCAGATGAAATGCACCCAAGAGTACTCAAAGAACTTTCCAGAGAACTTGCACAGCCCTTGTCCATTATCTTTGGAACCTCTTTAAGGACTGGAGATGTCCCGGAGGACTGGAAAAGAGCAAACGTTATTCCGATCTACAAAAAAGGGAGGAAGGATGACCCTGGAAACTACAGACCAGTGAGTCTGACCTCTGTTGTGGGGAAGATAATGGAGCAGATATTAAAGGGAGCGATCTGCAAACATCTGGAGGACAATTTGGTGATCCAAGGAAGTCAGCATGGATTTGTCTCCAACAGGTCCTGCCAGACCAACCTAGTTTCTTTTTTTTGACCAAGTAACAGGTTTGCTGGGTCGGGGAAATTCGGTTGATGTCATTTACTTGGATTTTAGTAAAGCTTTTGACAAGGTTCCCCATGATGTTCTGATGGATAAGTTGAAGGACTGCAATCTGGATT
This sequence comes from Paroedura picta, assembly GCF_049243985.1. Lineage (NCBI taxonomy): Eukaryota > Metazoa > Chordata > Lepidosauria > Squamata > Gekkonidae > Paroedura > Paroedura picta. Next base: position 74,780,440 of record NC_135371.1, on the reverse strand, counting down.
TTTAGATAGTTAGGTGGATAGGGAATTGGTTAGAGAACCGCACTCAAAGAGTTGTTGTCAATGGTGTTTCATCAGACTGGAGAGAGGTGAGTAGCGGGGTACCTCAGGGCTCGGTGCTCTGCCCGGTACTTTTTAACATTTTTTTTTTTTAATAATTTCAAATTTTATTTAAAATCCATTACAAGAAAAATACATTTAGCCATCTCCAAAACTACATAGAATCATAGAATCATAGAATCATAGAGTTGGAAGGGGCCATACAGGCCATCTAGTCCAACCCCCTGCTCAACGCAGGATTAGCCCTAAGCATCCTAAAGCATCCAAGAAAAGTGTGTATCCAACCTTTGCTTGAAGACTGCCAGTGAGGGGGAGCTCACCACCTCCTTAGGCAGCCTATTCCACTGCTGAACTACTCTGACTGAGAAAAACTTTTTCCTGATATCTAGCCTATATCGTTGTACTTGAAGTTTAAACCCATTACTGCGTGTCCTTTCCTCTGCAGCCAGCAGAAACAGCATCCTGCCCTCCTCCAAGTGACAACCTTTCAAATACTTAAAGAGGGCTATCATGTCCCCTCTCAACCTCCTTTTCTCCAGGCTGAACATTCCCAAGTCCCTCAACCTATCTTCATAGGGCTTGGTCCCTTGGCCCCAGATCATCTTCGTCGCTCTCCTCTGTACCCTTTCAATTTTATCGATGTCCTTCTTGAAGTGAGGCCTCCAGAACTGCACACAGTACTCCAGGTGTGGTCTGACAAGTGCCGTATACAATGGGACTATGACATCTTGTGATTTTGATGTGATGGCTCTGTTGATACAGCCCAAAATGGCATTTGCCTTTTTTACCGCTGCATCACACTGCCTGCTCATGTTTAGTTTACAATCCACAAGTACCCCAAGGTCTCGTTCACACACAGTGCTACCTAGAAGCGTATCCCCCATCCAGTAGGCATGCTTTTCATTTTTCTGACCCAGATGCAGAACTTTACACTTATCTTTATTAAATTGCATCTTGTTCTCATTTGCCCATTTTTCCATTGTGTTCAGATCTCGTTGAACTCTGTCTCTATCTTCCGGAGTATTTGCCAGTCCTCCCAATTTGGTGTCATCTGCAAACTTGATGAGTAGTCCCTCCACCCCCTCATCTAGATCATTAATAAATATGTTAAAAAGTACCGGGCCGAGCACCGAACCCTGAGGTACCCCGCTACTCACCTCTCTCCAGTCTGATGAAACACCATTGACAACAACTCTTTGAGTGCGGTTCTCTAACCAATTCCCTATCCACCTAACGATCTGAAAATCCAGATTGCAGTCCTTCAACTTATCCATCAGAACATCATGGGGAACCTTGTCAAAAGCTTTACTAAAATCCAAGTAAATGACATCAACCAAATTTCCCCGATCCAGCAAACCTGTTACTTGGTCAAAAAAGGAAACTAGGTTGGTCTGGCAGGACCTGTTGGAGACAAATCCATGCTGACTTCCTTGGATCACCAAATTGTCCTCCAGATGTTTGCAGATCGCTCCCTTTAATATCTGCTCCATTATCTTCCCCACAACAGAGGTCAGACTCACTGGTCTGTAGTTTCCCGGGTCATCCTTCCTCCCTTTTTTGAAGATCGGAATAACGTTTGCTCTTTTCCAGTCCTCCGGGACATCTCCAGTCCTTAAAGAGGTTCCGAAGATGATGGACAAGGGCTGTGCAAGTTCTCTGGAAAGTTCTTTGAGTACTCTCGGGTGCATTTCATCCGGACCAGGGGATTTGAACTCATCCAGTGCAGCTAAATGCCTCTCGACCACCTCTCTATCCATGTTAACCTGCCACCCAGACACTATCCTTTGGCTACAGCCATCTCTAGATGTGCCTAAACACTTTGACCTGTGGGAAAAAACAGATGAAAAATAGGCACTAAGCCTTTCTGCTTTCTCTGCATCTTTCGTTAGAGTTTGTCCATCCGCACCCAACAGCTGGCCTATTGCCTCCTTTACTTTACGTTTGCTCCTCACGTAACTGAAAAATCTTTTCTTGTTACAGTGGGCTTCCTTGGCCAATCTTAGCTCACTCTCAGCTTTGGCCTTTCTGATGATTGATCTACAGTGCCTAGTAACCTGTAGGTACTCTTCTTTAGAGCTCTGTCCTTCCCTCCATTTCCTGAACATTTTCCTTTTCTTTCTTAGTTCCTCTTGAAGTTCTCTGTTCATCCAAATAGGCTTCTTAGAGCTCCTGCAGTGTTTTCGTATTTCTGGAATAGTCATTGATTGAGCATGCAATAGCTCTTGTTTGAGTAGCGCCCACCCTTCACATGCTCCCTTCCCTTCCAGCATTCTTGTCCATGGCATGACACTCATCATGTCTACACACCAATAGACTATACTACATTTACAAACAATAACTTCCAACTGTATTTGTTAAAGAATTTACAAGAAAAAAACATTAATTCTCCTGTGCAAAATTTCAATCCATATTTATTAATGATCTAGATGAGGGGGTGGAGGGACTACTCATCAAGTTTGCAGATGACACCAAATTGGGAGGACTGGCAAATACTCCGGAAGATAGAGACAGAGTTCAACGAGATCTGAACACAATGGAAAAATGGGCAAATGAGAACAAGATGCAATTCAATAAAGATAAGTGTAAAGTTCTGCATCTGGGTCAGAAAAATGAAAAGCATGCCTACTGGATGGGGGATACGCTTCTGTCATAGTCCCATTGTATACGGCAGTGGTCAGACCACACCTGGAGTACTGTGTGCAATTCTGGAGGCCTCACTTCAAGAAGGTCGTAGATAAAATTGAAAGGGTACAGAGGAGAGCGACGAAGATGATCTGGGGCCAAGGGACCAAGCCCTATGAAGATAGGTTGAGGGACTTGGGAATGTTCAGCCTGGAGAAAAGGAGGTTGAGAGGGGACATGATAGCCCTCTTTAAGTATTTGAAAGGTTATCACTTGGAGGAGGGCAGGATGCTGTTCCCGCTGGCTGCAGAGGAGAGGACACGCAGTAATGGGTTTAAACTTCATGTACAACGATATAGGCTAGATATCAGGAAAAAGTTTTTGACAGTCAGAGTAGTTCAGCAGTGGAATAGGCTGCCTAAGGAGGTGGTGAGCTCCCCCTCACTGGAAGTCTTCAAGCAAAGGTTGGATACACACTTTTCTTGGGTGCTTTAGGATGCTTAGGGCTAATCCTGCATTGAGCAGGGGGTTGGACTAGATGGCCTGTATGGCCCCTTCCAACTCTATGATTCTATGATTCTATGATTCTATAGTGCAGCTTCCCCTTATGCCAGCGAGAGTTCAGGATCTTGTTGACCTCGTAGAACATGTCCTTGTCCACAAGCACAGGAATAGGGGTAGCAGACGGCGGATGCTAGTCATCCGGGGTTGGAGCACGTTTCAGCAGGCTGGAATGAAAAATGGGGTATACATTTCGGTAAGTCTTAGGCAAAGAGAGTTCCACAGTTATGGCATTGATCAGGCGTTTCACAACAAACGTCCCCACAAACTTCGCCCCCAGCTTGCGCGAAGGTTGTTGACACCGAAGGTTCTTAGTAAAATAGGCCAGTTCCCCCACCGCCCAGGTGGGAGCTGCGGCCTGCTTTTTGTCCGCTTGTGCTTTGTAGGAGTGCTTAGCCTCATCCAGGCAGGATACAATATAGGGCCAAGCTTTGGAGATTTCCCCCGCCCACTTCTGAATGTCCAGAGCAACCGGGGAAGTAATGTCCAAAGTGGGCACTGCGGTCAAATCGGCCCCATAAACCACTTTAAATGGGGACACCCTGGTGGATGTGTGAACCCCATTGTTGTAAGCAAACTCCGCCAAGCGGAGGAGGGAGACCCAATCGTCCTGCTGGTGATTTATGAAGCAACGTAAATACTGTTCCAGGATCTGGTTCACCCTTTTGGTCTGTCCATTGGTTTCTGGGTAGTAACCAGAGGTGAGTGCCTGCTCCACCCCCAGAAGTCTCAAAAGCTCCCGCCAGAACTTGGGAACGAACTGGGGTCCCCGATCCGTGCAGGTGATACATGTGTGTGATAAACAAAGAAGCCGGTTTCGGGGCAGACGGCATGCATGTGCAGGGGACAAAGTGAGCTTGCTTAGAGAAAACATCCACCACAACCCAAATCACACTTTCCCCTTGGCTGAGTGGGCAGCCAAGTAATTTAGTCCATGGTGATGTCCTTCTATGGGCAGGAAGGGGTTGCCAAGGGTTGCACCAAGCCCTTCTTTTTACCCCCGTGGGTTTGGCGGTGAGGCACACGGGACAGCCTTGCACATAGAACTCGACATCCCTCCCCAAGGAGGGCCACCAATAGTGCCTTCGAACAAGGTGCAGAGTCTTCACAAAGCCAAAGTGCCCCGCTGGCTTAGAATCATGGCAAAGTTTCAGCACATCCTTGCGCTCAGCCAGTTGCACAAACAAACAATCCTCCTTAAAAAACAGCCCCTCCTTCTCTATCAGCGAAGGGCGGAGGCGCTCAAACTCAGCGTCCAGTTTGATGTCTTTTTGGACCCAGCCCCCTGGATAAGTGCCACCGCCCTTTGCCTTGCTATGTGTCATGACCGTCAGGCCCAATTGGGAGGGGGTGAACACTGTGTCAACCAATCGGTCCTGCTTGCATTCGTGCACGTGAAAGTGCATCGGCCAGAAAGTTCATTTTACCCGGCAGATGCTTGAGGGTGAAGTTGAGCGAGAGAAAAACTTTGCCCAGCGCATTTGCTTGGCGGACAGGGAGCGGGGCTGCTTAAGCACTTGCAAGTTCTTGTGATCCGTCCAAACTATGAACGGGTACGCGGTCCTCTCCAGCCAATGCCTCCAAGTTGCTAAGGCTAACTTAACTGCGGCTGCCTCCTTCTCCCAAATTGCCCAATTCTTTTCAGGCCCTAAGAATTTCTTAGAAATGTACGCGAGCGGGTGTAATTTCCCATCTCCCCCTTCTTGGAGGCTCACCGCCCCCATGGCCACCTCTGAGGAATCAACTTGCACCGTAAATTGCTTGTGGGGGTCTGCATGGGCAAGCACCGGCTCTGTAGTGTACAAAGCTTTGAAGTGTTCAAAAGCCGCTTGGCAGCAGGGGGACCACTCTAGCAGCGCGCTGGGTCGGGACGCTGCTTTGCCCCCCCCCTCTGGTCTTCAGCAAGTCCATCAATGGGAGGGCCACTTTCGCAAAATTGGGGATGAATGAACGGTAGAAATTGGCAAACCCCAAGAAACTTCGTAACTGTTTCCGCATGCGGGGGGGCTCCCAAGCCAATAAGTCTGGGACCTTCCCAGGGTCCATCTTGATCCCTCCACTGGAGACACGAAAGTCCAGGAACTCTACCGCCTCCCGGTGGAACTCACACTTTGAAAGCTTCGCGTACAGCTGATCCGCCCGCAGCTGGCGCAACACCTCGCGAACCACAGACACGTGTTCAGCAGGGTCTTCTGAATACAACAAAATATCATACAGATAAACTAGGGCCCCCTTGTACAGTAGGTCATGCATGACCTCGTTAATCGCATTCATGAACATGCCCGGAGCGCCGGTGAGGCCGAACGGCATGACAGTATACTCAAATTGTCCCAAGGAGATCTTAAAGGCCGTCAAATATCCATGCCCTTTCTTTATCTGCACTCTGTAGTACACCTCCCTTAAGTCCAACAGAGGTGAAGGGAATTGTCCTTCTTTTTTATGAATAAGATCGGGGCGGCCATGGGAGAGGTGGCGGGGCGAATAAATCCACGCGCCAAATTTTTGTCCAAAAACGCCCTCAATTCCTGCATTTCCCTTGGGCTCATAGAGTAGAGCTTGGCTTTAGGGAGTGACTCTCCAGGTTTTAGTTCAATGACGCAGTCAGTCTTTCGATGGGGGGGCCAACTGATCACACTCCCGCTCTGCAAACACATCCTGCAAGTCCCAGTATTCCTTGGCCAAACCCTCTGGCCCGGTTTTCGCCACTGCAGCCACCTTGGAGGCCAAGCGCTTCAGGGCTTTGCATGGAATGGCGCAGTGGTGTGTCTCGCACCCCGGTTCTAAGAACCGAACTGTGCCCCTTCTCCAATTTACCGTTGGGTCGTGCTTACACAGCCAGTCCAATCCCAAGACAAAAGGAAACACCAAACTGGGCGCTACTACAGGTTATATTTTTTCCCAATGGTCTGCCACATCCATCTCTAATGGGAGCGTCTTGCTCACTACGTCCCCCCACCCCCGGGCACATTTCCCATCCATCTGGGTGAAGCGGAGGGGCTTAGCCAACGATACTTCGCCCACTCCCAACGATTTGGCCAAAGAGGGGCTAATCAAAGTCTTGGTGCATCGTGGACCACGATGCACTGGACCCCCACCTGCTTCCCCGTTTTCAGTACTGTCAAAGTCACTGGGAGGAAGACTAAAGGGGGAGCACTCACCGAACGTTTGCCCCTGCCCGGGAACTGCTGGCGGGGCTCCTTTACAGCAGGTCGTCCTCATTTCCTGATGGCTCTCCCGATGTGGCTTCTCCTTCCATTCCGCTGCCGCTGGTGGCCTCCAGTTGGGACACCCCTCACAGCAGGGCAAGCAGGGACCGCATGGTTTTTGTGGCTGGTGCTTTGCATTTCGATGCTTCTGCCGATGCTTTGGAGGTCACGGCCGCCGGCTTGGCAGCGGGCTGGTCGCCGTAGGCAGGCGAGGGCTTCTTGGAGGGGCACTGGGCGAGGAAGTGCCCTTGCCCACCACACCCCAGGCAGAGCCCCTTTTCTCTGCGGCGATTGCGTTCGGCTGCATCCACTTTCTAGGTTTTCGGAGCTGGGTTTTTTCTTCGGGGTGGAAGTCTTCGGTGGCACTTTGGATTTCTCAACCCCCAGCTCCGATGCCACACGCAAAATCCGTTCCACCTCACCGGCTAGGTGTGCCCAACCCATCACCGTTTCGGGGTCGTCTAGATAGAGGCATTTTTGCAGGAGGTCCTTGCACAGCCCTTCTCGGTACTCTTGCACACATTGTGGCTCACTCCAACAGGGCACCGCTGTGGCCAGCTTCCGGAATTCTCTGGTATACTGTCTCACCGACATGGCCCCCTGCTTTATAGACTTCAAACCAGCCTACGCCATCTCCACCTCAAATGGGTCTTCAAATCTCTCTCTCATGCATCGCATGAAGCGGCCGTAGTTGCACACCTCCACCGGTGCGTACTGATACAGGTCCACAAACCATTTGGTGGCTTCCCCATCCATTCAATCTCCCATGATACAGATGCGCTTGGTGGCGTCCTGGAACGTGAATCCCACCTCCATCATGTAGGCTTGGAGGTGGACCAGGAACCCCGGGAACGTTTCAGGGTCCCCGGTAAACCGGGTCAACTGGTACATGCGGCGGATTTCCGCCCCTCTGAGTTGGGGTGGGAACTGAGGCTGGGGAGCAGGGCTGGCGGGCCATTCTCCCCAGCCTTCCCGCTCGATGGGCGCCGGACGGATCAGGCCTGCCGGGTGTCGTGGTCTCGGGCTGGTTCCGTCTCCGGGCGGTTGCTGCGGCTGGGGCTCCCATGGCTGGACATCATCCCCTGGGGGAGGAGGCGGCTGGGGCTCTCTCCTTTCGCCTTCTTTCTCCCAATGCGGCAACGGCCGTGGCTTGGGTGGGACCAACCCCGCGCCTTGTGGTGGTGGCCCGCGAGGCAAAGGCTCCTCTGGGCACTCAGCTCCTCTCATATCCTCTGCTTCCCAGAGACCTGCCAGGAGAGCAATCGCCCCTCTTTCTTCGGGAATGGCCGTTGGCCGGTGCAATTCGGCGAGGAGGCGCCTGGCCATCTGCTCAGTTCGTTTGCCGCCGCTGAGAGCCAGTCCCCCACATGGCCCATCCGATCCTAGAGTTCCAGTATTTCCATGGTTGTAGCAATCTCCAGACCGGGCGGCCCCCTCGGGAAAGCCGAGCCCCACGCGATCCGTACAGTGGGGTTGTCGTAGCGGGACCTCCGTCGCCGCTTGGTGACATGCTGCTCCAGGAAAAATTGCAGTGCCGGGCTGAATCCCTCGAGGGCACGGGCAATTCCTGCATGGCAGAGCGGGCCCGCGCCCCAATGGTCATGAGCAGCAGGCCTCCCCGGCTCGAGTAGTTCCCGAGGTCGAGTGGCCCGAGAGGTTCGATCTCCCAGTCTGGGGCACCGACCACCTTGTCCTCCTCGTCCAGGACATCGCCAAGAAAGGTGCCCCCTCCGATCATAGACATTATGTCGGAGGTAAGGCGTTGTGAGTCTTGACTTACTGTCAAGCACAGACAAAACTCACAAACAAACTTCTATAAGAAGAAATCTTTAATTGGAAGTAGATCTGGTCACTATAACATTCAAAGTCAAGACTGTTCGATACCAGGACAGCAAACAATTATCAAAACATTTCTTCCGCCTAAACCCAAGCGTTCCCAAAGGAGGGGGGGACCCCTCACCCAGGTGCCATCCCAGGCTTCATGCCAAGGTGTTGAAGTTAGCACGGCTTTGGTCAGGCCGGCGCCTTGGGCTAGCAGATAAGATGTTTACAGGAACTGGGCAACATTGTTTCACAGCGGGGAGACTAAGCAATGTGAAAATGCAAGGATCAAAGAAGGGGGGGAATCAAAGGAAAACTACAGGCATAAGCATTCTGTTTACATGGGAACGTTTCTGTAAAGGCACAGCACTCCAAGATGGAGTCTCTTATGTTCACTGAAAACTGAAGCATGGCAGAGAGCAGGGACTGATCCTGACAATGTTCCTGTTGCCACTCTAAGCTCAAGCCAACTAACCAACTAAAAAAAAAGGCTCTCCTAACTTCAAAAAAAGGCTTTGCTAATGTAAAAAAAAATCCTAGCTTGTTTTAAAAATCCTAGCTTGTTTTCGATCAGGCATCTACCGGCTCTGCACAGGCAAACTTGTTATTCCTCCAATAACGCCAGAGACTGAGAGGAAGAATGAAGAGATGGTGAGAAGGCGGGAAGTCAGAGAGTGCAGCTCAAATTCCACACATGCGCACTGTAGGGAGTCGGCTGCTAAGCGACAGGCAGCTGCAGGAAAAAAACACCCAGCAGGCCAGATAAACATCCTCAGCGTGCCAGATTTGGCCTGTGGGCTGTAGTTTGAGGACCCCTACCCAAGATGTCTGTAGTCCAAGGATCAGTTCTAAATTTTAGAGCTTTGTAGTTACAACCTGGATGTGGCAGTCTTGTGTTACAAGTACCAGTACAATTGTATTACAATACATATACACAGGGGAATAGTCAAATTCGTAACAGAAATGCCCATTATACAAAAAATACAATGTGCTCTAGGCTCCTCTCCCCCAGGCAGCTCCGCCAAGATTTGGCATGGCTGTAGCAGGGCTGCTCAGGGTGGAGGTGACCTCTGGCGGGGGCTCCCAGCCTCCTCCCCCCCCAGGCAGCTCCAGTAATGCCATGGCAGGGCTGCTCATGACGGGGACCACCTCTGCTTCTGTGCAGTGGGAAGGTGGAGTGGGAGACAGTCAGAGACAGGGCATCCCCTGCCTGATTGGTGCTCTGGATTGAGTGACTCCCCAGCAGCCCATTCAGGTAGGTGATGAGTCCCACCTCCTCCCACCACTCCAGTTGGGCTTTATTTATGTTACAGATAGGAAGCTAATAGATGTAGTTTCTAAGATTCTTATTTCACTTCTCTTCTGTACATTTTCTATCAAGAAATGTGTATTGTTTCATTCTGTGAGGATGAATATATATAACTACCCCCCCCCCGGAAACATTTGCCAGATGATTGGAAGCAGTCTGGATGGCTTAAGTAGAGTTGCCTGTCATATCCTGTGCAAGGACTAACCAGGGCCAACCATGCTTATCTTCAAAGATTTAATGAGATCAAGCTACCCTAGTATTCTCTGAGAAATCTAAAATAAATATGATCCCCCAGATCAGCCAAGCCATATTAGCTATTCTTATTTCAAGGAATCTATGCAACTGCAAGATGCCACAGTGATAAGAAGCCTAACATTTGAAGGCTCACTTTCAATGGTAAGACTTTCAAAGGAGATCCAACTTAGAATCATAGAATCATAGAGTTGGAAGGGGCCATACAGGCCATCTAGTCCAACCCCCTGCTCAACGCAGGATTAGCCCAGAGCAACTTGGTGTAGGGCTTAGGAGTGTGGACTTCTAACCTGGCGAGCTGGGTTTGATTCCCTGCTTCCCCATTGGCTACTAGCTGGGGGACCCTGGGCTCGCCACAGCACTGATAAAGCTGTTCTGACTGAGCAGTAATATCAGGGCTCTCTCAGCATCACCTACCTCACAGGGTGTCTGTTGTGAGGAGAGTGTCAGGATCAGTGCCTGTTCTCTGCCATGACTTGTCCATGAACAGGGGTCCCTCCATCTTGCTTTTATCCTTGTATTAATTCAGGGCTCTCTGTGTAACCCGGGCCCACTATTTTCGGAGGCGACGGCAGACCAGGAGATGGAGGCCAGGGCGCTGGCAACGGAGATGGTGTGAGACCCAGAGGTGCTGGACGTGGAGAAAGGAGAGGATGGCGCCACAGGGGAGTTCATCCCCGCCCGCGCAGACCGGATCAAGAGTGGGCAAACGTCCCACTGGCAAGATTACCCCCGCAGCTGTGTGGAGCAGAGATCAGGCACCTCTACCGCTTTAAGACCCGTTTTACGGGGGACCCGGGGACCTTTCCAGGCTTTCTCGTCCACCTCCAGGCGTATATGATGGATCTTGGTTTCACCTTCCAGGATGATGCCGACCGCATTCGCTTTGTGGGCGATTGCATGGACGGGGAGGCGGCGAAGTGGTTCATCGACCTCTACCGCTACAATCCCAGAGCGGTGAGAAGCTACGACCGCTTCATGAGAGGCATACTCAAGATGTTTGTGGTTCTGTTCGAACGCGAGACAGCGGAGAACCAACTCAAGGCGATCAAGCAAGGTGCCAAGATGGTGGCCCAATATTCGTGGGAATTCAGGAAGTTGGCGGCTTCGGTGCCTGACTGGACCGAACCACAGAGGGTGCATGCCTTCTGTGAAGGTCTTAACGAGAGTTTGGCACGCAAGTGCCTGCACCTTGATGACCCGAAAACAGTGATGGGTTGGGTGCGTCTGGCGGGTGAAGTCGAGCAGCGGCTTCTGGTGGCTGCGGGGCTTGGATGAAAGGGGAAGCCAACACTGAAGACATCCACCCCGAAGAAACCAGCCCAGCAGGGGAAGGTGGGTGCCACATCACAGGGAGAAAGGGTTGTGCCTGGGATGTGGTCAAGCGGGGCATTTTCTAGCACAGTGCCTGAACAAGAAGCAAGCAGCAGTTGCGGTAGAGAATCGCCCAGCCGGTGGGACAGCTACTACTGTCAGAGCGGCGCCAGGTGGAATGGCGCAGAAAAAGAGTGCGCCCAAGAAGACCGTCCGGTCGCTGTTAGCCCCAGCAAGCAACGCGTCCACCTCTCCGAGTTCCAGTGGCAGCGGCACGGCTGAGGAGCCAAGCTCCAGTGAGCAGTCGGGAAACAAAGGTGACCTGCTGTGAGAACGCCCCGCCAGCTGGTCCCAGGAAGGGGCAAACATTCGGTGAGTTCTCCCCCTTTGGTTCTTCTCCCAGTGACGTTAACTGAGTCCAAAACCGGGAAGCAAGTGGGGGTACAGTGCATTGTGGACTCGGGGTACACCAAAACATTGGTGAACCCCTCGTTGGCCGAGACTCTGGGAGTGGGGAAGATGCCTTTAGCGAAGCCCTTATGCATTGCCCAGCTGGATGGGAAGTGCGCCCCAGGAGGGGAGGCAACCAGCAAGACGCTCCCATTAGAAATGGATATTAAGAAACACTGGGAGCAAATACAACCAGTGGTGGCACCCAACTCCGCTTTTCCGTGTGTGCTGGGTCTTGATTGGCTGCGCAAACATGACCCCACTGTACAATGGAGGGAGGGCTTGGTTCAATTTCAGGATCCCGGGTCTGCGATGCACCGGCGAATCGACCCCGTGGTGCCGAGAGCCCTCCTCACCACGGCGGTGGCAAAAATGGAGGGCGGTGATCTGCCGCGGGAGTATCATAGAATCATAGAGTTGGAAGGGGCCATATAGGCCATCTAGTCCTACCCCCTGCTCAACGCAGGATAAGCCCTAAGCATCCTAAAACATCCTAAAGTATCGGGACTTTCGGGACGTTTTCACAGAGACTGAGTGTGATCAACTGCCCCTCCACCGCAAAACTGACTGTGCAATTGAACTCAAGCCCGGGGAATCGCTCCCAAAGGCTAAACTGTACTCCATGAGTCCAAGGGAGATGCAGGAGCTTCGGGGCTTCCTTGACAAGAATTTGGTCTGGGGTTTTATCCGTCCCACCACCTCCCCTTTGGCAGTGCCAGTCCTTTTTGTAAAGAAGAAGGATGGCACGCTGCACCTCTGCATGGACTACAGGGGGCTGAATGCAGTCTCCACATGTAACGCCTACCCATTGCCTTTGATCAAAGACTTGTTGGGACATTTGGGGAAGGCAAAGGTTTTTACCAAACTGGACTTGCGCGAAGCCTACTACAGGGTGCACATAAAGGAAGGCCACGAGTATTTGCTTTAGGATGCTTAGGGCTAATCCTGCGTTGAGCAGGGGGTTGGACTAGATGGCCTGTATGGCCCCTTCCAACTCTATGATTCTATGATTCTATGATTCTATGATTTGACTGCGTTCAATATGCCCCTAGGTCAATTTTAATACATTGTAATGCCGTTCGGCCTCGCCGGCACTCCGGGCGTGTTCATGAATATGATTAATGAAATTATGCATGATTTATTGTACTGGGGGATCTTGGTGTACATTGACGATATTTTGCTATATTTAGACAATTTGACTGAACACGTGTCCCTGGTGCGAGAGGTGCTCCAGAGGCTTCGCAAGCACCGGTTGTTTGCTAAATTGTCCAAATGTGAATTTCACCAGGACACTGTGGAGTTTCTGGGGTTCATGGTGTCGAGTAGGGGGATTGAAATGGACCCTGGCAAGGTCCAAGATCTGCTAGCATGGGAACCCCCCAGGAAGCGCAAGCAGCTTCAAAGTTTCTTGGGGTTTGCTAATTTCTACAGAACATTCATCCCCAATTTTGCAAAAGTTGCCCTACCCCTGACAGATTTGTTGAAAACCAAGGAGGGGGGCAAGACAGCCATTCCAGTACTAGATGCTGAAGAATGACCCCATGAAGAGCTGTGGTAGTGGGGGGAGAGCCCTTTCTTCAGACATTTCTTGTTGATCTGGATTTTGACCCATTGGTGCAAACAAAGCAAGTGGAGGGGATCCCTGCCTTGCTGCACAAAAGGCGCGGGAGGCTCTCAGGCCACTGTGTAGGGTGCCTCTCATGGTCTGAGCCACCCTAAACCCTAGCCTAAACCCTAGCCTAAACCCTGAGCCACCCTAAACCCTTTTGCCAGGCGCACTCTTAAAGTGGACACCGGTTTGCCAGACTGCCTCTGAACGGTTGAAGGCTGTTTACTTCAGAGCCAGTGCTTGTGCACGCAGACCCCGCTAAGCAATTCACAGTGCAAGTAAATTCTTCGGATGTGGCAATGGGGGCGGTGATTCTCCAGGAAGGGGGGGATGGCAAGCTGCACCCAATCGCCTATTTGTCTAAAAAATTCTCCGGTCCGGAACGAAACTGGGCAATTTGGGAAAAAGAAGCAGCTGTGGTCAAATTGGCACTGGCCACTTGGAGGCATTGGTTGGAAGGGGTGGCTCTGCCTTTCGTTGTCTGGACCGATCACAAGCCCTAAAGCAGCCCCATTCGTTATCCGCCAAGGAAATGAGGTGGGCGGAGTTTTTCTCCCGGTTCAACTTCACCCTCAAGCATCTGCTGGGGAAAATGAATTTCTTGGCTGACGCTCTGTCGCACCTGCCCCAGTATGACAGTAAAAGGGACCCATTGGTGGACACGGTGTTCATGCCCTCCCAACTGGGACTGATGGTCATGACGCGCAGCAAAGCGAAGGGAGGCGGGTCATTCCCCGGGGGGGGGGGTGTGTGCAGAAGGACGTCCTTGCTGATGCGGAATTTCAGTCGCTTCGCCCATCCCTGGAGGAGAAGGGGGGTGTTTTTAAAAGACAATAGTTTGTTTGTGCCCATGGCCGCCAGGACTCTAAGGCCACTAGTCACTTTGGCTTCGTGAAAACGCTCCACCTGGTTAGGAGGCATTATTGGTGGCCCTCTTTGCGATGGGATGTGGAATGCTACATCCAGGGGTGCCCCATTTGTCTCACTTCCAAACCAATGGGGGGTAAGAAGAAGGGCTTACTGCAACCTCTGCCCACCCCCACTCGCCCCTGGTCGGATGTCACCATGGATTTTATCACGGACCTACCCCTCAGTCATGGCAAAAGTGTGATTTGGGTGGTGGTAGACGCTTTCTCCACAAGCCCATTTTATTCCATGTGCGGGGATGCCCTCGGCTGTGAAGCTGGCCTCTCTGTTTGTCAACCACGTATACCGGCTACATGGAATCCCTAGGAGACTGCTCACGGATCGGGGCCCGCAGTTCGTTGCCAAGTTCTGGCAGGAGCTCTTGAGACTCCTGGGGGTGGAGCAAGCACTCACCTCTGGTTATCACCCCGAGACCAATGGCCAAACTGAACGGGTGAACCAAGTATTGGAGCAGTACCTCCGCTGCTTTATTAATCATCAACAAAATGACTGGGTGTCGTTGCTCCCATTGGCTGAGTTCTCCTACAACAATGGGGTGCATGCCTCGATGGGTGTGTCCCCTTTTAGAGCCATCTATGGGGCAGAACTATTGGCCGTACCCACTTGGGAAATCTCGTCCCCTGATGCCCCTGGTGTGCAGAAGTGGTCTGGTGAAATCTCCAAGGCTTGGCCGGGAATCGTAGCATGCCTGGAGGAAGCCAAGCAGGCTTACAAAGCGCAGGCAGACAAGAAACGGGTGGCAAACCCGACCTGGGCATTGGGGGACCTGGCTTATCTGTCCACGAAAAACCTGAGGTGCCAACAGCTGTCCCGTAAACTGGGGGCCAAGTTTGTGGGCCCTTTCCGGGTTTCCAGGCTAATCAATGCAGTGACTGTGGAGCTTGCTTTGCCCAAAACATACAGGAATGTGCACCCCGTTTTTCATTCCAGCTTGCTGAAACATGCCCCACCTCCAGATGCCTGGCACCCTCCCTTGTCTACGCCTGCTCCTGTTTTCATTGACAAGGACACCCACTACGAAGTCGATAAGATCCTGGACTCTCGCTGGCATAAAGGCAATCTGCAGTACCTGATCGAATGGAAAGATTTCCCCATGGGTGATCGGGAGTGGGTGGGAGCCTCTGATGTTAAGGCCCCTAGACTGCTTCGTGCTTTCCATCGTGCTTTCCCGATGTGCCCTAGGCCTAGGGACAACGGGTGAGGGGAAGATGTTTTGGGGTTGGAGGAATGTCAGGATCAGTGCCTGTTCTCTGCCATGACTTGTCCATGAACAGGGGTCCCTCCATCTTGCTTTTATCCTTGTATTAATTCAGGGCTCTCTGTGTAACCCGGGCCCACTATTTTCTGCTGTCTGCCTAAAACCGAAACCTGTCTGCTGTTTTCATGTTATCATGATTTGTAGTACCCGCTCTGAACTATTTGTCTTTTGAACCGTGCAAGCTAGCTCTGCTTTGTGTAACAAAACATTGTATCTTGTCAATAGGCGCCAGGCTGTCCAAGGACGCGCCAAAGGCCGGATGCCTGAACTGGCACCTGGAAAGGAGTGGATCCTCCCTATGGGAACATTCAAGTTTTGGGCGGGAGAATTGTCTTGAAAAGGGCTTGCATTTTCATTGTGGGTTAGATTTGACTTTGCTAGTTATAGTGACTGAAGTACACTTCCATTAAAGCTTTCTTATTACAGAAGTTTTGTTGTGAGTTCTTTTAGCACTTGACAGAGAGAAAGGGAAGGCAAATGTAAGCCACTTTGAAACTCCTTCTGGTACAGAAAAAACTCTTCTTCTTCTAATGGCAAGTTGTTTTCTCACCATTCTCATTTCTGGAGGCAGACAGAGAAGGGGAGGTTACTGATGACTAGTAAAGGGCACTGCTGTAGAGGAAAAATTGTAATTTCAGAAGCATTGAAGACAAAATGATCCTTGCATAGCGGTTGATGCAAGGAAATAGAAAACACACTATCTTTGGCAATGGATTCTCTGGGGGTCTTCCAATGGTAAATCCCTGTCTTGAAGCTTCAGTCAACTGAAAACCTGTATCTAGGGTTTGGATTATTTTGAATCATTTCCAGAACCATCACTGTGGATTTAATATGATATTTTTAATGCATGTTTATTTGCCTTTTGTATAAAAAGATTTTAGACCACCTGTGCCATCTAGATAGATAAGGGATGAAGCAGAAATGAGCCAACAACACATTGCTCTCCCTTGAGTAAAACAGTGTTATGTTTCAAGTGGCTTAAGAACATTAGGCAGGAAAAAGTGTAATGGGAGCTCTCATTTTTGCATTACTCTACTTTTTGGAAATAATGGGCTATATTCAAATCTCCAATTTATATGCAGATGTGCACAAAACCACCTTGTGCCGGCCTCGTGCTTCTGCCTGGCTTCTCTGTCATCCCTCCTCTTTTCTGGCATGGAGGAGAAAGCAGGAATGATGACTTAAGACTAACTCCAGTGATCTGTGATTTACAAATGCAGCTGTGCAGCTTAACCAGGGTTATTTTTCTTTCCAGGATCATTAGCCAGGATTTAACCTTGATTAACATCTTAGTTAATGAGGAGGAAAAAGGAATCCATGTTGAGGTGTGTCCCTGCAATCATATGTCACAGATAACTAGAGTTAGTCCCTGTTCACATCTCATTCTTTCAGTGAAGGCCCTAGCTAGCCTTAGAGAAACCTCATAGTTTCCCTATACTAAGACTTTCAGTGAGAATAATCACAAGGCCTGCTCAAATGCTACAGAGAATACATGTACATACTGAATGTATGTGTGCACATCTTTGGGTAAGAAAGAGCCAATGTACAATCACTTTACAACTGGGGACCAGTACCTGCATAAATGTAGAGTTTTAATCATGTATTGTTCAATCAACATGCATTGAAATATGATAATTATTCAATACATGTAAAAAGAAAAAGATAGAATCATAGAGTTGGAAGGGGCCATACAGGCCATCTAGTCCAACCCCCTGCTCAACGGAGGATCATCCCAAAGCATCCTAAAGCATCCAAGAAAAGTGTGTATCCAACCTTTCTTTGAAGACTGCCAGGGAGGGGGAGCTCACCACCTCCTCAAGCAGCCTACTCCACTGCTGAACTACTCTGACTGTGAAATTTTTTTTCCTGATATCTAGCCTATATCGTTGTAGTTTAAACTCATTACTGTGTGTCCTTTCCTCTGCAGCCAACGGGAACAGCATCCTGCCCTCCTCCAAGTGACATCCTTTCAAATACTTAAAGAGGGCTATCATGTCCCCTCTCAACCTCCTTTTCTCCAGGCTGAACATTCCCAAGTCCCTCAACCTATCTTCATAGGGCTTGATCCCTTGGCCCCAGATTATCCTGTACCCTTTCAATTTTATCTACGTCCTTCGTGAAGTGAGGCCTCCAGAACTGCACACAGTACTCCAGGTGTGGCCTGACTAGTGCTGTATACAATGGGACTATGATATCTTGTGATTTTGATGTGATGCCCCAGTTGATCCAGCCCAAAATGGCATTTGCCTTTCTTATCACTGCATCACACTGCCTGCTCATGTTTAGCTTACAATCCACAAGTACCCCAAGGTCTCATTCACACACAGAGTTACCTAGAAGCGTATCCCTCATCCAGTAGGCATGCTTTTCATTTTTCTGACCCAGATGCAGAACTTTACACTTATCTTTATTAAATTGCATCTTGTTCTCGTTTCCCATTTTTCCATTGTGTTCAGATCTCATTGAACTAGGTCTCTATCTTCTGGAATATTTGCCAGTCCTCCAAGTTTGTTGTCATCTGCAAACTTGATGAGTAGACCCTCCACCCCCTCATCTAGATCATCAAGAAATATGTTAAAAAGTACAGGACCGAGCACCGAGCACTAAGGTACCCCGCTACTCCAGTCTGATGAAACAGCATTGACAACAACTCTTTGAGTGCAGTTCTCTAACCAATTCCCTATCCACCTAACTATCTGGAAATCCAAATTGCAGTCCTTCAATTTATCCATCAGAACATCATGGGGAACCTTATCAAAAGCTTTACTAAAATCCAACTAAATGACATCAACCGCATTTTCACAATCCAGCAAACCTGTTACTTGGTCAAAAAAGGAAACCAGGTTGGTCTGACAGGACCTGTTGGAGACAAATCCATGCTGACTTCCTGATCACCAAATTGTCCTCCAGATGTTTGCAGATTGCTCAGTTTATTAACTGCTTCATTATCTTCCCCACATCAGAGGTCAGACTCACTGGTCTGTAGGTTCCCGGGTCATCCTTCCTCCCTTTTTTTATGATCGGAATAACGTTTGTTCTCTTCCGGTCCTCCAGGATATCTCCAGTCCTTAAAGAGGTCCCGAAGATGATGGACAAGGGTTGTGCAAATTCTCTGGAAAGTTTTTTGAGCACTGTCGGGAGCATTTCATCTGGCCCGGGGGATTTGAACTCATCCAGTTCTGCTAAATACCTCTCGACTACTTCTCTGTCCATGTCAACCTGAAACCCAGACACTATCACTTGGGTACTGCCATCTCTAGATGTGCCTAAACCCTTTAATCTGTGGGGAAAAACAGATGTAAAATAGGCGCTGAGCCTTTCTGCTTTCTCTGCATCCTCCGTTAGAGTTTGTCCATCTGCACCCAACAGTGGGCCTATTGTCTCCTTTACTTTCCGTTTGTTCCCCACATAACTGAAAAATCTTTTCTTGTTACAATGGGCTTCCCTGGCCAATCTTAGCTCAATCTCAGCTTTGGCCTTTCTGATGATTGATCTACAGTGCTTAATAACCTGTAGGTACTCTTCTTTAGAGTTGTGTCCTTCCCTCCAATTCCTGAACATTTCCCTTTTCTTTTTTAGTTCCTCTTGAAGTTCTCTGTTCATCCCCATCCAGTAGGCATGCCTCATAGATCTCCTGCAGTGTTCTCGTCTTTCTGGAATAGTCATGGATTGAGCATGCAATACCTCTTGTTTGAGTAGTGCCCACCCTTCACATGCTCCTTTCCCTTCCAGCATTCTCATCCATGGTATGACACTCATCATGTCTCTGAGTTCATTAAAGTTTGCCCTACGAAAATCCAACATCCGCGTCTGGCTACAAGCTTCCTTGCCCCCCCATCTCAAAAGGAATTCTATGAGGACATGGTGACTTTCTCCTAGGGTCCCCACCTCCTTCACCTCATCCACCAACTCTTGCCTGTTGGTCAATATGCAGTCCATTATGGCTGAACCTCTTGTTGGTTCATCTACCATTTGATAAATGAAATTGTCAGCCAGGCAGGTCAGAAAGTTGCATGACTGTGGATGCTTCTCAGAGTTTGTTTCCCAGCACACATCTGGGAAATTGAATTCGCCCATGATGACAAGGTCCTGCCACTTGGATATTTTCCCAAGCTGCTCACAAAGTGCAGCATCCACATCCTCTTGTTGGTCAGGCGGCCGGTAGCAGACACCAACCACCACACTGTTTGTTTCCTCTCGCTTATTTTCACCCAGATGTTTTCCACTGTAGATATACTCTCCTGCACTAGAATTTCCTGACAGGTAATCCCTTTCCTCACGTACAGTGCCACTCCTCCACCTCTTCGGTCTATTCTGTTTTTTCTGAACAGTTCATATCCATCCACTATTACATTCCAGTCATGAGAATCATTCCACCAGGTTTCTGTGATGCCTACTAGATCATACCTTTCCATCAGCATGAGAAGTTCCAGCTCATCCTTCTAATTGCCCATGCTTTGGACGTTAGTATAAAGGCATCTGAATCCTTTTACTTTTGGTTCCCTATGAGCTGGCCTTCCTGGTAGAGCTGCCCCCGTTCGGTCTCCTTCCTTACACTCCCTATGTTGAATGTCTCCTTCCCCTTGTGGCTTCTGTTTAAAGCTCTCCTGATGAAATCTCCCCAGGTTCCTTCCAAGCACTTTCTTTCCCAACTTCGACAAGTGCAGTCCATCAGGTGCTAGTAGGCCTTCCTCAGGAACGCCTATCCCATGGTCCCAGAAACCAAATCTCTCCTGCTGGCACCAACTATGCAGCCACTGATTCACCTCCATTATCTTCCTCTCCCAACGCATTCCTCTTTCCTTGACAGGGAAGATTGAAGAGAATATCACTTGTGCCCCCATTTGCTTGAGCTTCCTCCCTAGATCTTGATAGTCTGTTTTAATAGGATTGATGATATTCATGGACATGTCATTCGTTCCTACATGGAACATCACAAATGTGTAGCGATCCGTAGATTTGAGGAGTTTGGGCAACCGTTCTGAAAAGTCTTTAAATTTTGCCCATGGCAAGCTACACACCTCTCGGTTTAGGGGGTCGGGCCCAGCGACATGATGATTCATTCCTCTTAGTAGGGAGTCTCCAATTACCAGTACTCTCTTTTTTTTTTCTTCTCAACACTATTCCCTTCTATCCTCGTGGCCTCTTCACTTTGTCTTAGACTTTGTTTTGGAACCTCTTCCCTCGTTGACACTTGCACTTCCTCTGCAAGGGCCTGAAATCTATTTTGGAGGTCCAAAGGCCCCGAGAACTGTCTTGCTCTATGCCATTGAGTCTTTTTCCTAACTGTCTGCAGAGGCTCCATAATGTGGTCAATCCCCTTATCCCCTTAAGCAGTGGTCTCCAACCCTCGGTCTGGCGACCGGTAGCGATCCGTGGATCAGTCGGTACCGGGCCGCAGATCCTCCTCATCCTCCTCCCTGGCTGGTGCCTTTGGGGCTGCCCTGCCAGTCTTCCGTCGGCTCACCTTTGGTGCTTTTTGGCGGCCACCATGGCTGGGGCTCCCTCTCGGTGTCGCACTGTGCCCCCCTAGCGGGCGGCGGGAAGTCAGGGGCACCGGCAGGAAAGCAAGTGGAGCAGGGGCTCAGGCAGCAGCTGCAACATCCCTCGGCAAAAGATTACCCCCCTCAGTAATATTGTCAAACGTTGACTTATCCCCAGTGAGAAAAAGTTTGGGGGCCACTGCTCTTAAGGACTAGTTGCATCCTCTTTATTCAGAGTTGTACAGCTCCTGTCTATGAACTCCTCCCCTTTCTTAATTTCTGTCAGAGTAATAATCCTGTCTTCTTCAAGTTTATACAGATGGTTCATGTTTACAGTAACCTCTGAACAGAGCTATAACAACCTACTTTAATGTCTTTTGTGCATCTTGCTGAAATGAGAACTTTTCAGATATGATATATTAATACTTCTGTTATTTTTTTATGATGATCATGGCTGCCATCTTCATGCCAACACCATGTTTATGAAAGGATTGCCATGATTCTCTTTTGCTAAGTGAGGAATTTTGCTCCAGAGGAAGAAGAATCAGTTAAGCTTACTCCAGAAAACGACTGGTTACTTAATCAAGGAATCTTGAATGATACTTTCCTGTTGTTATGCTTCTTCAAATTCAGTGTCATCGGAAGTGTCCATGGATATTTAGAAAGCAGGGTACTTGGGGCACATTGCCTTTTTACAGCAGGCAAATAGTGAGATTCATAATTGATATTTAAATATGCCATTGATTTCAGAGGCTTTGTCTAATTATCTGCACTCAGAATTCTGAGAAAGCCTCTAGTAAGCCTTGTTTCTAGTGGCAGCTGTCTGCCTAGCTGCATCTTTTCATTTTCTCTGGTTTGATTTCATTAACTGATGTACATTAATGAGGCATTAAGCAACTTGTTCTTATGTTACCAGGTAGGCAGTGGCATAGCTTTCTAGTGACTGTACAAGTGTATCAAACAAGAATAAACATATTTTTATTCATCATTCAGATTAGCCATTGTTAGAAAATATGAGCCTCAAATGGGTTGAAAGGAAGAGATTGTTTAATTAGCATCAGTTTCAGATCACAAATTAGCATCAGTTTCAGACCACAAACCTGACCAACCAGATTAATGAAGGCACCTACATGATTAAAATGTCTGTCTCTGTCCTAAAGGGTCAATTCAGAGGATAGATTGGCATAATGATTGCCAGGTAAAGCCAAATTAACCAAACTTAATGTTCTTCTAATCATTAGCCCATTGAGTTGACAATGATGGGTAGCAAACATGTACCAGTGAACAGTAATGAAGCTGCTTTTGGATCAGGTAAGCATAGGGTTCCCTCCCCCCCCCCCACAGGCGAATTAGGTAGACAAAATTGTTAATTTAATCAGAGGATCATGTGTTCATTAAAGAAGAGAGCTGATTGCTGAAGTAGAAAATTAGCTTAGTTAAGAGATAAAATATAGCTACTGACTAGCTAGTCCAGATTTTCAAGATCACATGTTTGTAGAATAGATTTCTGTACCCACCTCCACTTTTCATATTCATACAAAGAGTGAGTGAAAACACTGTCTCAAATTAGGCTCTGAAACATATAGATAATATGCTTATGTCTGTTGGAAACTCATGAAATGGTTGTATGGTATATCTTACATGTTCCCTTTTTTTACCCATACCCACGAAGTGGAAAAGTCAGGAGCAAACAAGTTATGTCATGTTACACAAATCATAATGAAATGTGATTTTTCAGATTGTGTGCTTATATGGGACATTACATGATACTTAACTGTAAACCAAAGTCTTTCATTGGTGGTTATATTGACTGAGATCTAGAGGGGCTTCTAAGAGTTTCCAGGTTCAAAAAGTGACTGTAAGTGCCATTTTCCTGAGTGCTGTAATGACTTATAATTCAGCAGTCTCCTATTCCAGTCTGTTTCTGAATTTTTGAACTCTGAGGGCAATTCTGCACAATTACCAATGTTGCTAAATGTTTGCAGTATGCAGAAAAGGTAAAGGTATCCCCTGTGCAAGCACCGAGTCATGTCTGACCCTTGGGGTGACGCCCTCTAGCGTTTTCATGGCAGACTCAATACGGGGTGGTTTGCCAGTGCCTTCCCCAGTCATTGCCATTTACCCCCCAGCAAGCTGGGTAGTCTGAAAGCTCTGCCCATGAGGCTGGGAGTTCGATCACAGCAGCCAGCTCAAGGTTGACTCAGCCTTTCATCCTTCCGAGGTCGGTAAAATGAGTATGCAGAAATGCTATATTTAATAGTGGAATTTCGTCATTCTGCACACCTTCAATTCTAGCGGAATACTGAAGTCCCAGTAGCGGTCTATTCATTCCCCACAGGTTTCCGGTCTTGCCGGAATCGCAACAAAGGAGACGTTATTTTTCCGTGCTTCTTCCCGCCCCTGGCCGTCAATCAAACAGAACAGCCAGTGAACTGTTGTGTTCGTGCTCCCAAGAAGCCCCTTTCCCTTTAAAAACTGTTTTTAAAAAACCCAAAAACACCAGTAGCAACAAATATTTGTTCATTCAATGTCTCAGAAAGACCTTTTCCACTGGCATAGGAGCTGGTGCTTAATCGTTTACATGCTCTTCAAGTAACCCCCCCCCCCCCGATAGGTGCAATTTCTGGCCGAAATCACGGGCAGTGACAAACGGGGCTGTATTGTGCTCGGAAAGTTTAAAGACAATTGCAGAAGAGATCTTTGTTTTACTGTTAAGCACTTCTGTGGAGGGACTTCCACCAAAGAAGCCTCGCTTATTCGTTGCTTTTGCCGACTTAAGGGGGAAAAAATGGCGATCGCATCTCCAGAAGCTTGGGAGATCTAGGGAGGGACATTTTTTCTACCGGTATTTTGAGAATGCACATGTCTTTTGCTGATGTGTTGTGGCTTGTACTCAGAAGTGTAGTGTTTTTTTCTGGGGGATTCCATTTTTCTGGTTTCCCCCCCTAAGCGTTACAAAATTCCGATTGTTGCTGGAGTTTGGTAGGAGTTCTGTGGTTTGTTTACGACGTCATGTGGAACGTTAAATTAATAGCATTTACACTTCGGCTACATTTAAGTTGTGCAGAATAGCCCTCAGGTTTTATTTCACTAAATGTCACTCAGTTCTCACTTATACCCAGAATTAAATTTCATTGCTCTTAAAGGTGCCACTAGACTTATTTCTCACATCTGTTGTTAACTCTTTTATTATGTTCTCAATGAAAAGCCAGATCGTGGAAGGATGGAAACAAGAAAGGATTCATGGTACCCTTCTGAAGCACAGTGTATTTTCTTGAAGTGTTCATAGGCTTCAGTTTCAGTGAAGCTCTAAAATACTCCTACAAACAAAACACAAACGTCTTTGGTTTTGCCAAGCTATATTTTCAAAATCGGGGAAAGACTGCCTTAATAATGCAAGAGTTTAAATACATAATTGCTATATTCAGAGTGCCAGTTCCTGCCATCACAGAAATTGTTGCTGTTTACTGTGGCCATGATCTGAAGGGATAAAAAAATAAATAAAAATAATGAAGTATCACCAAAAGAATGATATGACACCTCTAAAACGACCTCGGTATTTAAGGTTTTTTTTTTAATGATCTGTTGTCAGTTACTTACACTCGGAGGAAAAGTCCAGAAGAAAATAGCTGCCATAGCAAAGAACTTGAGCATATCCAGCAATTATGGTCTGGTTCTCGTACTTTGTTTCTCCATAAGAGTACATCTGAGAACTGCTGGGAACATTTAAGACAATTTCACTGGCACTTGAGGAAAGATGGAGTCTTCAGTATTTTTAAAAACTGCACTAAAATGTTTCATACATTAAAAATAATGAAGCGTGTTCAAAAGCAAGCACAACCATACTTTGTTGTTATTACAATTTAAATCCAAATTGGCAACAATGATAGAGAAGATGGGGGGGACAAATAGTCTTAAATTCAAATTAACTCTGTGGGCCTTACTTATAAGAAACCCAGAATTAGGCTGTAAACCAATTTCAGTATACAGAAGCTTCAATAGTCTGTCAATAATGGTGGGCAGGAAGTCTATTTGTAGGGTTACTAGTCTCCGAGTGTGGCCTGGAGATCTCCCAGAACTAAACAATCTCCAGATGAAAGTGATCAGTTCTCCTGGAGAAAATGGCTGCTTTGGAAGGTGGAATCTGTGGTATTCTATAGCAATGAGGTCCCTCCCCTGCTTAAACCCTGGTCTCCGCAGTCTTCATCCTGAAAATCTTCAGGTATCTCCCAACTCAGAGTTGGCAACTCTGTTTATCCCCAAAGCCAACTACCATTTCTTCAGTGGAAGTAATATTGTAGCCATCCTCTTAACCACACCAGGAATCTACTTTTCATTTATAAAATGCTTGATAATCTCCATTACATTTTTTCTGAAGCAGTTTCATCAATGATTGCAATCTTTGCCTCTGATATAAATAATTCGTTAGTGAATTCACATATTTTATCTTTGCAATCTGATATGAGGAAACTATTGCAAACATAATAAAAGAAACAAATTCCTGAGTGCTACACTTCCTATCCTGGCTGCATTAGTGCACAAATAACTTTACGAAGGATAATGTTCCATATGTGAAATAACCAGGCTAGGCTCTGAAGATTTACAAGCCTTCCCAATAGCTTCTTCGATTCTGTTTCAGAATTGGTTTCCAAGCTCTGAGACACTTTGGTGCCAAAACCTTGTCTTGTTTGAATTGGATGACTCGAAAATGGTGCTTAAAGCTCTAAGAACAAGAACATTTGAACTTAGATTGCTATCCGCAAGAACATTTCCAAATGTACTAAAAGATCACTTTTAAAAATCGTACTGAGCATTACAAAGGATAGGGAAAGATGGTCTGATGATGGCCTGATTTCCATTGCCTCTATAGTAGCCAATTTTCATCATGGGCTAGTATGATAAAGAAAGAAAAATCCTATACTTCAGAACATTGGACTGGAGTTACTATATTCATTTCAGCAAGTTTAATGTGGTGGTGTTAGAGCTTTGAAGCCTAGCATTTTAGTTTAGCAAATGAATAATGCTCTTTGTTCTTGTAATGTAAAAGCCTAGAAGGAAATGTTCTTTATTCAGCAGAAATATTGGTCATTAAAATGCTGCTGCTGTGCATGGGGTCAGCACATCCACTTTATATGAGGATCTGAATGGTTACATTTTTTTTAGTACACACTCATGGATATTGGTCCATAAAGACAAAGTACCAGCTAAAGCTGTTGTTCAAAATTATAGTATACCATTAAAACTTATATTATACCATTGAAAAAATATGTGTAAACAATCTGATGGTTATGATTTCCAGCTGGAAATAAAGAAAATGCTTTGTGAAGGCCATTGTTGCTTTCAGGACAAAGCTTGACACTGATACTCTACCCAAGGTTTCCAGGATGCACAAATACAATGACAAAAAACAAAGGAGTAGCAAGGTCCACACACCAGTCCAAAGTCAGGAAGCCAGAGGTTCAGTCCCAGGATCAGAGGAAAATTGGTTTCAGGATCCAGAGCTTGGAACCAGTGCAGGGTGCAAGGTCTGGGTCTCTAGCTGAGAACACAAGCAAAGGTTAGCAAGGACAGAGTACAAAGGCAGCAAGTCAAAGTAAAGGAGGTCACCTCTCAAAGATGTGTGATATGCAAAGTTGCAAGTAAAGTTGCTTTCATGTGGAGCCTTGCTCAGTGCGTTCCTTTTATCTGCTTCATTAACTGACACCCTATGATGGCCCCCTAAAAGGCAAGATTTTCCCTCCATTTTTCTTTCCCTATCTGATTGAGCTGCCTTGATAATGTGTTTTCTTCTTGCCTGAATAACTCTGGCTATCACACTTTGTCAAAATGTAATATTTTGGATGTTTAATCAGCCCAGAAGGATTGGGCATTCACCATTCAGTTGGGTTTATCTTTCTCTTTCTCCCTTGCCTTTCACTTCCCTTCTCTCCTCAGCTATTTGTAAACCTTTCTCAGACAGCCATTTTGCTTTCTTGCATTTCTTTTTCTTTGGGATGGT
Source organism: Paroedura picta (assembly GCF_049243985.1). Classification (NCBI taxonomy): domain Eukaryota; kingdom Metazoa; phylum Chordata; class Lepidosauria; order Squamata; family Gekkonidae; genus Paroedura; species Paroedura picta. Next base: position 74,753,573 of record NC_135371.1, on the reverse strand, counting down.
TTTAGTTGCTACCTTTTGTACAGTGTTGCGAACCTCTGTCCATAGTTCTTCAGGCACTCGATCTATCAGATCTAATTCCTTAAATCTATTTGTCACCTCTACTGTGTATTCGTTGGGGATATGATTTAGTTCATACCTGAGTGGCCTAGTGGTTTTCCCTACTTTCTTCAATTTAAGCGTAAATTTTGCAACAAGAAGCTGATGATCTGAATCACAATCAGCTCCTGGTTTTGTTTTTACTGACTGTATAGAACTTCTCCATCTTTGGCTGCAGAGCACATAGTCAATATGATTTCTGTGTTGACCGTCTAGTGATGTCCATGTGTAGAGTCGTCTCTTGGGTTGTTGGAAAAGAGTGTTTGCTATGATCATTGTATTATCTTGACAAAATTCTACCAGCCTGTGCCCTGCTTCATTTTGTATTCCAAGGCCAAACTTGCCTGTTATCCCAGTTATCTTTTGGCTTCCTACTTTAGCATTCCAACCCCCATGATGATAAGCACATCATTTTTTGGCGTTGCTTCTAGAAGGTGTTGCAGGGCTTCATAGAACTGGTCAACTTCATCCTCTTTAGTAGCAGTGGTTGGGGCATAGACCTGGATTACTGTGATGTTGAATGGTTTGCCTTGGATTCGAACTGAGATCATTCTGTCATTTTGGGGATTGTATCCCAAGACTGCTTTTCCTACTCTCTTATTGATTATGAAGGCTACTCCATTTCTTCTGCGAGATTCTTGTCCATAGTAGTATAACTTATGGTCATCTGAGTTAAATTCACCCATTCCTGTCCATTTTAGTTCACTGATTCCTAAAATGTCGATGTTCAGTCTTGTCATCTCTTGTTTAACCACATCCAGCTTGCCTAGATTCATGGATCTGACATTCCAGGTTCCTATGGAATAAAAATCTTTACAGCATCGGACTTTCTTTTCGCCACCTGTTACTTCTGCAACTGAGCATCCTTTCATCTTTGGCCCAGTCGCTTCATTCATTCTGATGCTACTCGTACTAGCTGTCTGCTCATCCCCAGTAGCATATTGGACACCTTCCGACCTGAGGGGCTCACTTCCGGCGTCATATCATTTTGCCTTTTGAACTTGTCCCTTGGGTTTTCATGGCAAAGATACTGGAGTGGTTTGCCATTTCCTTCTCCAGTGGATCAACTTTTGTCAGAGCTCTCTGCTATGATCTGTCCATCTTGGGTGGCCCTGCACGGCATAGCTCATAGCTTCACTGAGCTACACCAGCCCCCTTGCCATGGCTGCGATCCTTGAAGGTGGTCTTTTATTATTAGAAAATAATTTATCTAAAAATGTTGGGATTTGTGCAGGAGATGCTAATACATTCATCTATATATCCTATCAAGTATTTTTTGTTAACCTGGTGAGCCTGGTAAATGTGAGTACCCACAAGAATTTATAAAATTTCAGCTATTTTACTTTTCAAAAAGATATCTCATCCTTAAGACCTTAATAACCCCACTTGTCTTTATATAATGCTTTCCAAGGACTTAACATAGATCTGGGCCCTTAACATGAGATCATGGCTCCCCCAAGATGGCTTCCCTGAGCCATTTGTTGTTAGGAGGTCTGTGAATTGGAGGGTGGGAGGGGGTGGTTGTAATTAGGGTTTTAATGTTATGACATGATTGTTTTGGGGGATTTTATAGTGAGATTTATTTTACTGTGAACCGCCATGAGCCATTCAAGAGTGGTGGTATAGAAGTGAAATTTAAATAAATAAATTGTTGTAATCTCTAAAACATCCTTGTAAAATCCATTAATATTGTCTTGGATCCTGTATCAGTATATATATCCTATAGTAGCAGCTATTCTGAAATTTTTCTATTCAAAAGAGGGCTCACATATCCCCTACATTAGCGATCCCCAACCTGTGGGCTGTGGACCACATGTGGTCCTTCGACTAATTGGAGGTGGGCCCCGAAGGACGCCTTCTCCCCCCCCCCCCGGCCCTTTACTTCACCCCCCCGGCCCTTTACAACACACTTCGGGTGTCATTGTCTCCCATCACTCCCAGATGGGACTATCTCGTTGCAGAGAAACAAGCTCAGGGTTCCCATTGATTTGTCATTGTCATGAGTTAAAATTTCCATGAAAATAAAATGTTCCTTATGTTCATTGTTGTGGCGTGTCTGTATCTTATTTTAAAGGGATGTTTAAACATTACCATAGTGATCAGAGAGCGTTAGGGCAGTGGTTGAGAGTAGAGGAGTAAACTATCTCCCCCCCCCACCGGCCCCAGTAAAATTGTCAATCATTGAGTGGTCCCCGGTGATAAAAAGGTTGGGAACCACTGCCCTACATAATTAAAGTTTTCCAAGGTAAAGTGACACCTTCTGTATAGTTCACAAATCTGTTTGTGCAAATACTTCCATCACTGGGAAGATGTTTAGTCTAAATTCCCTACATATATATTTGGTGTTTCTCATTTTATACCAAATGTAGCTGTCAGATCAGAAGTCAATTAAAGCTCATAGTTGGTATCAGGCTATATGGTTCTGGCTTGGATTAATGCCCTTAATTCTTATGGATAGCTACCCCTTAAGTTTGGTGGATGCTGTTGAGAATAAAATACAACTGCTCAGCTTCACTCCCTTAGCAATGTGCCATCTTGGGTTCTCAGGAGCTAAATAAATACTCAGACAATGAATCTGGGACACAGCATTAAAAGCCAGTAGAACTTGGGCACACCAGTATCCAGCAATAGGGAACGATAACCAAACCTTTGTGCCAGCAAACTATTCCCCAAATAATACAGAATTTTCACTCCAGCCTGTTATAACTATTTGTCCTCAGCCATTGGAAGGGCTACCCTCAACATCTCTGTTTCAGTCAAAAGAGTGGGGCATGAGTTATTATATTGTCCATTTTATAACGATATATGTTCCACATCTCTTACCCCTATTCTAGCCAAGAGCCAAGAAAGATCTGAAAATGTCTGTTTTTTCCTTACAGACAATGCCAATGAGAGCACGTCTAAAGTGGCCAAATTCTGTGCTATGACTCTTTCCATAAGAAAGCAGATATTCTAAATCTATATGTATTAATTTTACATCTTTAAATTTATACCGTGGGAGCGGTATAAATAAAAGGCTAAGCCTGTGTGGGAGGGCTTGGTCCGGGATGGGGGGGGGGCCAACGATTGGCCCCTTGCCCCCAAACTGACAAGCAGTGGGCCCAATCTGTAGGGGAGCCAGCTGTGTAGGGGAGCCAGCCCTCCACGGGGGCCTGGCAAATGCTGACGCCGCCTCAAAGAGCTGGCGTCTGCGCTTCCCACGTTCCCAGAAAGGGATTGAGCTGTGAGGGGGGGGGGGAAGAGCCAGCCCTTCCCAGGGGCCTGGCAAACACCGAAGCTGCCACTGTACCTACAGGTTACTAGGCACTGTAGATCAATCATCAGAAAGGCCAAAGCTGAGAGTGAGCTAAGATTGGCCAGGGAAGCCCACTGTAACAAGAAAAGATTTTTCAGTCGAGGAGCAAACGTAAAGTAAAGGACCAAGCCCTATGAAGATAGGTTGAGGGACTTGGGAATGTTCAGCCTGGAGAAAAGGAGGTTGAGAGGAGACATGATAGCCCTCTTTAAGTATTTGAAAGGTTGTCACTTGGAGGAGGGCAGGATGCTGTTTCTCCTGGCTGCAGAGGAGAGGACACGCAGTAATGGGTTTAAACTTCAAGTACAACGATATAGGCTAGATATCAGGAAAAAGTTTTTCACAGTCAGAGTAGTTCAGCAGTGGAATAGGCTGCCTAAGGAGGTGGTGAGCTCCCCCTCACTGTCAGTCTTCAAGCAAAGGTTGGATACACACTTTTCTTGGATGCTTTAGGATGCTTAGGGCTGATCCTGCATTGAGCAGGGGGTTGGACTAGATGGCCTGTATGGCCCCTTCCAACTCTATGATTCTATGATTCTAAGGAGCCAGCATCTGTGCTTCCCACACTCCCGGGAAGGCATTGAGCTGCGGGGGGGGGGGGGAGGTGGGGGAGCCAGCTCTTCCCAGGAACTTAGCAAACGCTGGTGCTGCCTCGAAGAGGCAAAGTCTGCGCTTGCCAGGCTCATTGGAAGGCATTGAGCTGTGGGAGGGGGGGGGACAGCCAGCCCTTCCCAGAGGGCTTGCAAATGCAGACGCCGCCTCTAAGAGCCGTTGTCTGTGCTTGTGACCCTCCCGGGAACACCTCCTCTTTTCCTTCACAGAATCACCCTCTCCTTAGATGGCTACCCACTGTTAAAAAATTTCCAAAGTTGGAGAACTCACAACCTCCTGAGGAAGCCTGTTCCACTGAGAAACCGCTCTAATTGTCAGGAACTACTTCCTGATGTTTAGATGGAATTTCTTTTGAATTAATTTCATTCCATTTGTTCTGGTCTGTCCCACTGTGCCAAGAGAGAACAATTCTGCTCCATCCTATAAAGGCACCCTTTTAAATACTTGAAGATGGTTATCAGATCACCTCTCAGTCGTCTCTTCTCTAGGCGAAACAGACCAAGCTCCTCCAACCCTTCTTCATATGTCTTGGTCTCCAAACCCCTCACCATCTTTGTTGCCCTCCTCTGGACATGTTCTAGTTTGTCAACATCCCTCATCAACTGGGGTGACCAAAACTGAACACAGTTCTTCAAATGAGGCCAAACCAGAACAGAGTAAAGAGGTACCATTACCTCCCGTGATCTGGACACAATACCACGTTTAATACAGCCCAAAATCCCATTTGCCTTTTTAGCCACTGAGTCACACTACTGACTCATGTTCAATGTATGGTCTACTAAGACTCCTAGATCCTTTTCGCACATGCTACTGCCAAGACAAGTCTCCCCAATCTTATATTGGTGTATTTGGTTTTTCATACCTAAATGCAGAACTTTACATTTGTCCCTAATGAACTTCATTTTATTCAGTTTAACCCACTTCTCAGCTCAGACAACTGAGAGCACGTGGAGAGAGCTACTGGGGAGAGTTGCTGCTGACCAGGTGAGGCTATTGTGCTGCCTGGGTGAGGTGATTGCTGGGTAATTGTTGGGAGGATTAAAAAGGGCTGCTCCTCGCCAGAGGCGTGAGCCTTTGGCGCGAGCCAAAGGGCGAGAGACAAAGCCTGGGGTTCTTGGCCGAGCAATTAGAATCAATAGATTATATTTCCCTAGTACTTGCACTGCCTAGACATTACAATGGACCTCCAGGACACTCATCCCATCATCTGCAATGAGTGTGACATGATTGCCTTCCTCCCAGAAGAAAAGATGGACTACAGCTGCCCCAAGTGTAAGCTGGTAAGACTTTTGGAGGAAAGGATTAGGGGATTAGAAAACAGAATTATTACTCTGACCCAAAGTAAAAAAGGGAAGGAGTTATCCTGAAGAGGATAAGGAGATTGACCACAATAGGGAGCCTCTGCAGACAGTTCGGAAAAAAACTCAACGGCGAAGAGCGAGACAGTTCTCGGGGCCTTTGGAGCTCCAGAATAGATTTCAGGCCCTTGCAGAGGAGGTGCAAGGGTCAACGAGGGAAGATGTCCCAAAACAAAGTCTAAAACAAAGGGAAGAGGCCACGGGGACAGAAGGAAATGGAGTTGAGAAGAAAAAAAAAAGGAGAGTACTGGTAATTGGAGACGCCCTGCTAAGAGGAATGGATCGCCATGTGGCTGGGCCCGACCCCCTAACCCGAGATGTGTGTTGCTTGCCAGGGGCGAAAATTAAAGATGTTTCAGAACAGCTGCCCAAACTCCTCAAATCTACGGATCGCTACCCACTTGTGATGGTCCATGTGGGAACGAATGACATGTCCCTGAATACCATCGCTCCTATTAAAAAAGACTATCAAGATCTGGGGAGGAAGCTCAAGCAAATGGGGGCACAAGTGGTATTATCTTCAATCTTGCCTGTCAAGGGAAGAGGAATGCGCCGGGAGAGGAAGATAATGGAGGTGAATCACTGGCTGCGTACTTGGTGCCGGCAGGAGAGATTTGGTTTCTGGGACCATGGGATACGCTTTCTTGAGGAAGGCCTACTAGCACCTGATGGACTGCACTTATTGAAACTGGGGAAGAATGTGTTTGGCAGGAACCTGGGGAGATTCATCAGGGGACCTTTAAACTAAAGCCACTAGGGGAAGGAGACGATCAACATAGGGAGTATATGGAAGGAAAACGATCGGAGGCAGCCCAACCGGCAAGGCCAGCTCATAGGGAAGCTGTGAGCAGCTTGAGAAAATATCCAAGCGGGAGGACCTTGTCATCATGGATGACTTCAATTTCCCAGATGTGTGCTGGGAAACAAACTCTGCGAAGCGTCCTCAGTCATGCAACATTCTGACCTGCCTGGCTGACAATTTCATTTATCAAATGGTAGATTTCAAGAGGTTCAGCCATTCTAGACTTAATACTGACCAACAGGCAAGAGTTGGTGGATGAGGTGAAGGAGGTGGGGACCCTAGGGGGAAGTGACCATGTCCTCATAGAATTCCTTTTGAGATGGGGAGCCAAGGAAGATTGTAGCCAGACGCGGATGTTGGATTTTCGTAGGGCAAACGTTAATAAACTCAGAGACATGATGAGCGTCATACCATGGACGAGAATGCTGGAAGGGAAGGGAGCATGTGAAGGGTGGGCGCTACTCAAACAAGAGCTATTGCATGCTCAATCAATGACTATCCCAGAAAGACGAAAACACTGCAGGAGATCTATGAGGCATGCCTACTGGATGGGGATGAACAGAGAACTTCAAGAGGAACTAAGAAAGAAAAGGAAAATGTTCAGGAAATGGAGGGAAGGACAGAGCTCTAAAGAAGAGTACCTACAGGTTACTAGGCACTGTAGATCAATCAGAGAGGGGACATGATAGCCCTCTTTAAGTATTTGAAAGGTTGTCACTTGGAGGAGGGCAGGATGCTGTTTCTGCTGGCTGCAGAGGAAAGGACACGCAGTAATGGGTTTAAACTTCAAGTACAACGATATAGGCTAGATATCAGGAAAAAGTTTTTCACAGTCAGAGTAGTTCAGCAGTGGAATAGGCTGCCTAAGGAGGTGGTGAGCGCCCCCTCACTGGAAGTCTTCAAGCAAAGGTTGGATACACACTTTTCTTGGATGCTTTAGGATGCTTAGGGCTAATCCTGCGTTGAGCAGGGGGTTGGACTAGATGGCCTGTATGGCCCCTTCCAACTCTATGATTCTATGATTCTATGATTCTATGATGTCCTGAAGCTCGGGACATCTCTACCTCCACGCGGCACCTGGCTACCTTATAAAGAGAGGGCAACACTGTCCTGCTAATCGTGGTACGACTAGGAGGCGTGTACCAGATGGATATGCGACAACATAGTCGGCGGAAGTAGAAGTCATCGGCCAGACGAAAGGTGTATCCTCCCACGGCCATGAGCGCAGTTAGGACATGGTTCGTGGCCCAACACCCTGCCTCAAACCCCATTTTGGCATGCTGCTGCCAGCCCAGTAAAGCATTTCCACCATGGTTCCTTGCCTCCCTCTAACTCCACCCACCCCCTGAGCAGAATTCTTAGGGAGAGCACTGGAGGTGGAGGTCTCGGGGAGACTCTCCAGCCTTGTGCTGGTAGGTTGTGCCTGTGCAGACGCCCCACTGCCAGCCTATCTCTCCCCCTGAAGCAGGACAGCCTGGTGGTGCCTCTTCAGATGGTTCATAAGGCCGCTAGTCATGTAGTGACACTTCTGTCTTCCACGACTAACCCTCTGCCTACAGAGCTGGCACTCTGCAAAGTGTGTTCCCTCTACTATCTGGAAGTAATTCCAGACTTTGGAGCCTTTGGAGCTGGCTTGCAGCCTGGGAAGTCCCCTGAGCTGCCTTCTGTAAGGAGCTCGGGCCAGACACACCATGTCCTGAGGTAGGGACAGAAGGAGGTGAGAGAGGGGGAAGGGTTTGAGATGACGGGGCAGGGGATGCCACCTCTATCTCTCCCTCTTGCACCACCTCTTCCATCTGCTCCTGTCCCTCCCCCAACTCAAGCCTGCTGGATCCTGGAGGAGAAAGGGGAGTAGACTGGCGGGCCACTCATGTCCCCAAGTCTCACCCCGAGGGAAAGATCAGGCAACTCCTCCTGACGCCCCCATGCCTCTTTAGCAAAGGGAGCGACACGAAGGGCTGCCTGATCAGCAGGCCCCGCAGAAATGCCAGCAATCACCCCTGCCTGACGCACCTTAGAAGGGGGTGCCCCGGCAGCCGCCTCAATAAAGAGACCCTCTTGGACTCTCTTTATTGCACCACTCCAGCCAGAGGTCGGAGTGGTGGAAGGTCGACCCAAGACAGGCCTCTTCTCAGGTGGGGGGAAGGACGCTTCCCTCCCCCTCTCACTCCCCTCCACCCCTCTAGTTCTCTGTTGGGCCTTTCCCCCAGGGCCCCTAGCCTGACCTTCCTTCTTGCCACTCATGTCTGTGTTCCCTTGGACAACTGTGTCTAATCTAAGAAACAGGGAAATTTGAGGCCCTGCCACTAACTGCCCTAACACCTGTTTCTAAGGAAACCTTGCTGGAAACTTATAAAACCTCCCACCAGCTACCTAGTTTTGTTTTAGATAGACCCTAAGCTGACCTAACTTCTATGGACTTTTCCTGTTCTTTCTTTCTTTTTTAACTTAAGGAACCTGTCTGTGCTAAGCCTAGCTAAGTTTAACTGGCCCTACCTAACCTACAGCAGGGAAAAATTAGAAAAAAAACATTTTACATGTTTACCACCGAATCGGGCCCAATTCGGGCTATTCAGCCCATGCCTACTGTACAGGGTTGTTGTGCAGATGAAACAGGAGTCAAAAGAACCTCTACAACAGCATCTAGTTTCATCTGCAGAACAACCCTGTATGGTAGGCCTCAAATCTACAGAGAGTTGCTTGGCTTCTTTTTCCATCCAGCAGCGAAGCCAGCCAAAGTAGTATTTTAAGTGAGATGGAGATTTTCTGTCAGCCAACTGCTTGGCAGAAGAGGAAAGCTTCCCCTCCCCCCACAACGAAAATCACAATTACCCCCATGGACTGCTCTGTATTGCTCTTGGAAACACTTCCCTCACCTCAGTCAGGGGCTGTCAGAAGCTTCTTCACAGCAGGCCTGAAGGGGTGTAGGAGGGAGCGCACTCAACAGCCACTTGCCAGCTTTGTCAGCGATCCGAGGCAAAGTGAGCGGAGTTTTTAGATGTGACCATTAGGGGATGGAGACATGACCTGATTGGACGGGCGATGCAGCCTGCAAATGTTGGTCATTTTTATAACAGATAAAGCACAGTAAAAGATGAAATTAAGTTTCATCATCTTTTAATCTATTATAATAAATTTACACTATCAGCTCAGTGTTGTGAGCATAATAATATTCAGAAGACCAAATCCCTCTTATGCATAAATATTCCACTAGCAATCTTTTTTATTTGAAGGGAGCCTCGCAAGGATTGGACTTGGCTGTACAAATTGTATTAATACACTAACATCTGTGTCTGTGTGAATGGAACTATAACACAAGTGGTGCCTATTCAGATTCACATTTGAGGCCTACTGCACAGGACTGTTGTGCAGATGAAACAGGAGGCAACAGCATCCAGTTTCATCTGTACAACAACCCTGTGTGATAGGCCTCAAATCTACAGAGAGTCATCAAGAAGAATTACACATGGCTTGGCTGCATCTTCCCTCCAGCACAGAGGCCAGCCACAGCAGTATTGTAAATGCGAGGCTTTTCTGTGGCCTCTCTGTCAGCCAACTCTAAGGCAGAGGCTTTACCCCCTCAAAAGAGAAGCACACATATGCACCCACCCACCCTGGAGACATCACTGCCAGTCTGCTCCTGACCACCGCAGAGAGAGGAGGTCAGTAGGGCTGCCAAGGGGATGAGAACAGAGGCTTGGACAGGCTGTGCCAGCCCTTTTCGCCCCAAGGCTGTCCTAACTGTCATGTCCAACTGTAAATTGCCTCAGAACCCTGACAGAGCTGGCAGGAGGCTGCAGAGTGCTAACTCCCCCTCCCTTCAGGCCTGCTGTGAAGGAGCCCCTGACAGGCCCTGACTGAGGGGAGGGAGGCATTTCATTCCGAGAGCAACGCAGGGGAGCCTGAGGGCCTTCCTTTTGAGGGGGGGGGGGACCTTTCCCTTTCTGCCAAACAGCTGGCTGACAGGGAGGCCACAGAAAAGCCCCTTCTCACTTAAAATACTTCTATGGCCGGGGGTTAGACACAGCCAAGGTATGTGAATTTCTTCTTCACTACTCTGCAGATTTGAAGCCAATGGCACAGCATTATTCTGCAGATGAAACTGGATGCTGTTGCGGAGGTTCTTTTGTCAACCTGTTTCATCTGCACAACAACCCTGTGCAGTAGGCCTCAAGTCTTTCAATTCAACAACAACCTGTGTGGGAGGCCTTAAATGTTTCTTCTCTATCACAACCCTCTCCAAAGTAGCCCCATCTGGAGGTTGGCTACACCTGGGTTGGAAATATTCCTGGAGGTTTAGAGGTGGGACTTCAAAATCATACAATGCCTCAGAGTTCAGCCTTCAAAGGAGCCATTTTTGCCTGCAGATCTGATCGGTATAATCTAGAGATGAGCAGCGATCTAACTACTATGGTAGAGACTTGCAAACTGCAGTTGTGGAGGGAGGGGGAGTTTTGCAGCTGTGTCCCTCCTGGGCTATGGGCTTTGGCCACCCCTTACCAGCAGCTGTTTGTATTCAGACACCACCAGCATCAGTCCTGTGAGTCTTTAAAGTGCAGGAAGATCTAAATACATTATTCCAATCTTCAAAAAAGAAAAGATCTGGGGCCAAGGGTCCAAGCCCTGTGAAGATAGGTTCAGCCTGGAGAAAAGGAGGTTGAGAGGGGACATGATAGCCCTCTTTAAGTATTTGAGAGGTTGTCACTTGGAGGAGGGCAGGATGCTGTTTCTGCTGGCTGCAGAGGAGAGGACACGCAGTAATGGGTTTAAACTACAAGTACAACGATATAGGCTAGATATCAGGGAAAAAAATTCACAGTCAGAGTAGTTCAGCAGTGGAATAGGCTGCTTGAGGAGGTGGTGAGCTCTCCCTCCCTGGCAGTCTTCAAAGAAAGGTTGGATACACACTTTTCTTGGATGCTTTAGGATGCTTTGGGATGATCCTCCGTTGAGCAGGGGGTTGGACTAGATGGCCTGTATGGCCCCTTCCAACTCTATGATTCTATGTTTTTCTTTTTACATGTATTGAATAATTATCATATTTCAATGCATGTTGATTGAACAATACATGATTAAAACTCTACATTTATGCAGGTACTGGTCCCCAGTTGTAAAGTGATTGTACATTGGCTCTTTCTTACCAAAAGATGTGCACACATACATTCAGTATGTACATGTATTCTCTGTAGCATTTGAGCAGGCCTTGTGATTATTCTCACTGAAAGTCTTAGTATAGGGAAACTATGAGGTTTCTCTAAGGCTAGCTAGGGCCTTCACTGCAAGAATGAGATGTGAACAGGGACTAACTCTAGTTAACTGTGACGTATGATTGCAGGGACACTCCTCAACATGGATTCCTTTTTCCTCCTCATTAACTAAGATGTTAATCAAGGTTAAATCCTGGCTAATGATCCTGGAAAGAAAAATAACCCTGGTTAAGCTGCACAGCTGCATTTGTAAATCACAGATCACTGGAGTTAGTCTTAAGTCATCATTCCTGCTTTCTGCTCCATGCCAGAAAGGAGGAGGGATGACAGAGAAGCCAGGCAGAAGCACGAGGCCGGCACAAGGTGGTTTTGTGCACATCTGCATATAAATTGGAGATTTGAATATAGCCCATTATTTCCAAAAAGTAGAGTAATGCAAAAATGAGAGCTCCCATTACACTTTTTTTGTTTGTTTTTGCATATAGCTTGTCCTGCCTAATGTTCTTAAGCCACTTGAAACATAACACTGTTTTACTCAAGGGAGAGCAATGTGTTGCTCACATGTTTTTATGTGTTTCAACTCAAGTACAAGCTGAAACTCCAACCCAGGATTCAAGATCATGTAATGGAAGTCTCAAGAGTCTCAATATATGCAAATTGACTTCATACTTCACAAAACCAAGCCTGGAAGCGTTTATGATGAGTCAGTTTCATGATATATGGAAGAGGTGCAATCCTTTTTTATGCAGTCCATCATAGTAGTAGTGGTATTACATTCTTTCTCTACACTAGCACTATCATTTTGTAACTGATTGTTAAACTGATTTCCTTTCTCATTCAGTAACAATAAAATTACAGTTTCATAAATCAGGGTTTTATGATCACATCCCTTTTTGACACACAGCAGTAAGCAATAGCATACAATTTTTTTTATTCCTGCCCATTATGCAGCATTTTATAACGCAAGAGGTGGTTAGATGATAAACTTGATCTGAACATTTTCATCATAGCAGTAAATGATTCTCAACAAGGCAGCCCAGTGATGTTCCTATTTCCAGATATTTCCAGAGGGATATCCTGGCCAAATTGGGCTAAAATCAGGCAATTGTTCTGGGCAATATTCACCATGATTATTTAATAAGAAGCTTAAAATGTATGGAACATAGTCACTAAAAAAAGCGTTTTAAAAAGTCTTGGACACCTATTTCTTCCCCTGCTTTATTTTCCAGTGGTTGTATTTTTCCTACTAAAGAACAACAAAAGATTATTTGATCTTCATCCTATGGACGAGATGCTCCTTAAAATACATCCACACATTGCAGTATGAAATGAGCAGGAAGGCAGATAACCTTGCAAAATTGGGACAATGGTTGGACATTCCAATCCTTGTTCCAAGTCTAAAACATATGGAATGTTAAAGATAAGTCTTATGCTTTAGATGTACAGGAATGTGGTTATACACATTACCCACCCTGGGAAGTAAATATTGTTTTAATTGATGTTACCTGTCCTGAGTTAATTGAGAAGGATGTTATATAAGAATAATATTTTTATTATTGTTGTTGTCATCATAAAATGCACAGAAACTGTTCCCACATTCCACACTTTGGAGAGATTCCCATCTTGCCTCTGAAAATGCCAGCCACAGTTCCTGACACTGAAACTATGAAACCATAGCCCTGCAGCCCAAGAAACCCATAACAACCAATTCTTATAAATATCTCAAAAGGAGTGAAAAACTAAAGAAATTAAGAAATTAAGAAAGTTGATGAATACAATAAAAGACAGAAATAAGTTAAAGTGTTAGGCAGATTCATATAGGTATCTCAGAATAACACTGACATTATGAGTATACTAGAAATTAAGCCCGCTGTAAAGAAAATATAGCGAGCACTAGGGATTGGGGGGGTGGGTGGGGGGGTGGATGGATAGAAAGAAGGGAGTTAGAAAGAAAGGAAGAAAGACATGAAGACAGGATGAGAGCAAGTGAGAGGGGGAGAAAGAGGCAGAGGCAGAGAGAGAGAGAGAGAGAGAGAGAGAGAGATGTAGGGAGGAAGGAAGGAGGAAGTGAATGTTGGGAGGAAGGGAGGAATGAAGAAGAAAGTGAATGCTAGGAGATAAAGGAAGGAGAAAGTGAATGCTGGGAGGAAGGCAGGCAGGGTTGTAGGTGCCATGAAAGGGGACAGGGCAGGGGTGGAAAGGTCTGGGAGGGGTCGAGTTGCAAGGGGGGCGGAGGGGGGGGTCCAGTCACAAGGGGGGGAAGAGTCACGAGGGGGGTGTACAGAAGGGTGGGTGGCTGTGAGTCTGGGTGCAGGGACGGTGAAAGGAAGAAAGGCAGAAAGTGAGGAAGGGCTAAAGCAAGCAAGTGAGAAGGAGACAAAGAGGGAGAGAAAAAGAGGAAGTCAGGAAGGAAGGAGTCTGGAAGAAAAGGCAGGCATGGAAGTAGGTGGAATGGGAAGGGGAAAGGAGGGGGGTTGTGAAGGTTCCCAGGGGAGAGCCACGAGGGGAAAGCGAATGGGGAGGGGGGGGTGACAGGGGGAGAGCGAGGGGGTAGAGAGAAGTGGTTGCGTGTATGTTCGGAGTAGGGGAAGCGGCGGCGGATTGCAGTGGCGGCCTTTGGAGGTGTGGGCGGGGGAAGACTGCGGCAGATGGGTGAGTGGGCCGGGGATCCGCTATGGAGGAGGGGAGGGCAGGGCAATGTGTGGGGGTGTGCAGGGGAAGGGAAAGGGTGGGAGCCAACGTGGCCGGATGGGGGTGTTGGGGGGCGGCGAAGCTGCAGTGGAGTGGCGGCGGTTCTCAGGAGCAAGGGGGGCAGGTGGCAGAAAAGCACGGTGGGTCGGTGTGGGGTGTGGGGGGGGTAGGGGGGCTTACATTGACTGTTTTCCGGTTCCTTGATGGGGCTTAGCCGCCTCATCGCACGGCTGTCTCGGGCGGGTCACATCCAGTCGGCAGGCGGGCCTCGTTGGCAGCAAAGGGACAGGCCCGGCGCATAAGTGACGCGTCGGGACTGTCCCTTTCCAGAAGGCCCTGATCCTTTGCGGCCGCCTGTGCGCGGTTCCCAACTGGCCACTTGGCCCCTCCGAGTTTTTATCACGGACTGGCCCCGCCCTTTCTCCTCCCACTTACCCCTTAGCATTTTATTAATACCGCTCCGCAGGAGCAGTCACAGATTATAATGGATATACCAATAGCATTTAGTGTGGTATGGTAGACCTGGCCCATTTTTCTGTAACCCAAAGTTCATCTTATGTGACATCTCCCCCTTTTTAAGTGGAAAATGGATTGTTTTGTTTTGATTCATAGATGGTGTTCGGATAATAATTTAGTGTATTACATTTATGGCCGAGAATGGCTTTCCTTTCATGTCATGGCATAAGGCAGCCTTTTTCAACCTTTTGACCATGGAGGAATACCTGAAATATTTTTCAGGCTTCGAGGAACACCAGAAGTGGGTGCGAAATTAAGACGTGGGAGCCAGTTAATTAATTGATCATTTACCGTTTCTGTTGTGGAGAAAGAGAATAGGCCTGTAGAACAGTGGGGGAAGTGGGCTCCAGTGATGTCTAGTCAGTGGCCATCTGAATAGCTGGGAAAGGCTGTGTAACCCCCAGGAACTTCTTGCACAACCCCAGGGTTCCAAAGAACCCTAGGTGGAAATCCATGTATACTATCCGGAGTTCCTTTGTGGAAGCATGGGATTTTTTTAATGTACTAAATAAATAAATGTGAAGATTTTTTAAAGGCAACATTTGGGGGGGGGGGTTTAGTATGTTAATTTATTGCAGTCAAAGACCCATTAAAAGGACATCTCGAAAAGTGTTTAAACAATTAAAACAGTTATGAGTGACATAAATTCATTAAATTACATGATTACATCATGTAAAATGATTTTGAATATCCAATATATTTAACCAGATGTCTTCCTGTGCAGCTTAACTACATGGACATAAAATTTGTCTAGAGAAAGAAGAATGTTCACCTGAAAGTAGTATTTTCAGGAAATCCCTATTGGAAGAACCAGGACATTTTTCTATCACCAGAGTTACAGAGTACTTCAAAGCCTGTTCTCCCTGAAATTTAGCTATCATTTCTGGCCTTTCTATTAGAACCTAGCTATTCAGCATCAAGTTATGTTTCATGACTTTTCTTCTAGCTGCAATTAGGCTACTGTGTTGTTGAGGGCCATTGGGTAAGGTTTTAGATTTATCATATTTATTTGCAAGAGTTGTGACCTTGGAACATTGTAATATAGTATCATTTTTAAGCACATTCACAACCCAGATACTAAAAATCTTTTAAAATTATGTAATGTAATTAATACCAAATAATACAGTGGTGCATGATGGGAAAAAATTGCTTTTGATTATAATCTTATGGACATGATGCATTGCAAATGTGCAAATAGAGAAGTCTGCATGGGGCTTTTTATCCTCTCCCAGTGTCAGGATTGTTAGAAACCCTGCCATAAATTAGCCTGAGTTCTTCCATGACAGTTATATTGCTTGGTGCCTGGTTGCTCCAGGTCCTGTAATCATGCTAACAAGTAGAGAGTGAAAAATATGTTATTGTAGCCATTATCTCTTCCTGGGGCCTCTCGGCTGGTTTCACTATCAACAGTGGAAGACAGTCAAGGCCATGAGAATGTAACACTGTTTTTAATTGCAAGTGTCTCTTCTCTCTCTCTCCCCTCCCTTGGGAACTTTCAAGTTTTGGGTGGGAGAATTGTATTGATAAGAAGAAGCAAATCTGCCTTCAAGTCAGTCTAGATGTTTGTAGTGCTTCTCAATAAAGCTTTCTTATTATTAAGAAGCTAGTTGTGAGTTCTTTCAACGTCTGACACCCAGCCTCAATAAATTCCTCGTCTCTGCACTGTATCCGATTTTCATCTTGATTTGGGGCACATTTTCCCTCTTCAACATCCATGATTGATCTGTGGTGACCCCACAATATCCAGGAGCTGCTATAAGTCACTATATTTGAGAAACCTGCTTTGAGAGCCCCCAATATTTTTTATTTATTTTTTTTATTTATTCTATTTAAATACCAGCCCAGAGCGCATATGGCCTTGAAGGTGATAACAAAAACCTTGCCTGATCCAGAATTCAATTGGAAGCCAGCGCAGCTGCTGGAGGATGGGCTGGATGTGCGATCTCCGAGGTGTTGCTGCAAGGACCCTGCCAGCTGCATTCTGGACTAATTGTAGTTTCTGGATCAAGGATAAGGGCAGGCCAGCGTAGAGCGAGTTACAGAAGTCCAGGCTAGAAGTGACCGTTGCATGGATCACTGTGGCTAGGTGTTCCGGGGCTAAGTAGGGCGCTAGTAGTTTGGCTTGGCGGAGGTGGTAAAATGCCAGCCGCGCTACCATCATGATCTGAGCCTCCATTGAGAGGGAGGCATCAAGTATCACTCCCAGGTTCCTGGCTGAGTGGGCCACTGTTAGCTGCACTCCATCTAGATTGGGAAGACACGCTTCCTTGCTTGGATCTTTCCTGTCCAGCCACAGGACCTCCATCTTTGAAGGTTTGAGCTTCAGATGACTCTACTTAAGCCATTCCGTCACTGCTTCCAGCCAGCTGGCTAATGTTTCAGGGGGAGAATCAGGGTGGCCATCCATCAGGAGGAAGAGCTGGATGTCATTAGCATATTGGTGGCAACCCAGCCCAAACCTCCTCACCAGCTGGGCAAGAGGGCGCATAAAGATGTTAAATAAGTTTGGAGAGAGAATTGTCCCCTGGGAGACTCCGCAAGCCACTTGGTGACGGCTTGATGAGCTCTCTCCTAATGCTACCCTGTGTCTGCAATTCCGGAGAAAGGAGATCAGCCACTGAAGGGCAGTCCCTCTGATCCTGGCATCGGCGAGGTGGTGAGCTAGAAGTTCATGATCAACTGAGTCGAATGCTGCTGAGAGATCTAATAATATAAGCAGCGCCGATCTGCCTTGGTCCAGCTTGGCGACGGAGGTCATCCATCAGAGTGTCTAGCACTGTCTCTACCCCTTGGCCAGGCTGGAAACCAGACTGAAATGGGTCTAGGACCAAAGCTTCTTCCAAGTATTCTGATAGTTGGTCCATGACTGCTTTTTCAAGCATTTTCCCCAGAAATGCTAAATGTGAGACGGGGCATTAGTTGGATGACTGTCATGGATCTAGAGAAGGTTTTTTGAGTAGTGGGCGAACCACTGCCTCTTTTAAACCCTCTGGGAATTCTCCTGTTGAAAGGGAGAGGATGATTATTTCCCATAGGGGGGCTACTACTCTAGAGTCGGATGTTTTTAGTAGCCATGATGGGCATAGATCTAGAGAGCAGGTAGTTGGTTTTGCTGCTTTTAGCAACTTGTCCACTTAGGACAGCATGAGTTGTCTGAACGTACTCAGTGAACCCTCCAAAAGCGGCTAGTTCACTTACTGTCTCTAAAGTAGGAGGGAGGTCATGGCGGAGTGTTGAGATTTTATCTGCAAAGTTACTCGTAAAAGCCTCACAGCTAATGTCCAATTGGCTATTCTTTTGGCACCCTTCCTGTAGGGCGGTAAGAGATCTAACTACCCTAAATAATTGAGCTGGGTATGAGTTAGCAGATGCGATGTTGAGTAGAATTTGCATTTTAACGACTTCACTGCCATCTCATAGGCTCTTAACTACATTCTATAAGATGCTCTTGACACTTTGTCACGAGTCTTCCTCCAGACTCACTCTAGTAATCTCAGCTCTTGTTTCTTCTTGCGGAGCTCCTCAGTGTACCAAGAATCCCGTTTACGATGGAGGCGGAGAGGACATCTGGGAGCTATCTCATCGATGGCTGCCAGCATTCTGTTGTGCCAATCACTGACCAGGCCATCTAGAGAAGTCCCAGGAGGCATTGGATCCTTCAGAGCATTCAGGAATCCTATTGGATGCATGAGTCTCTGCAGGCGAGCCAAAATCTGCTCGGCGCCCAACTGAGGAGGGGCGGCAGCCTTAGCCCGGCCTTCAGGGCATACTGGCATACAGCACCAGAAATGAGGTCCAGATTGTGGCCTGCTTGATGAGTGGGGCCAACAACAAATTGCAAGAGCCCCAGTGTTGCCATGGTTGACACTAGGTCCAGCCCATTCCTAGATGGCAGCAGCTCAGCATGGACATTAAAGTCACCCAGAATTAGGAGTCTGGGGAACTGTAGCATCCAGGCCACTACCTCCTCCAGTAGGGTTAGCAGGGCATCTGGAGGTGCATTGGGCGCACGGTACACCAGCCAGATGGCCATGCTCTTGGTTGAATCCCAACTGAGGCCAACACATTCAATTCCTGGGATTGACAGTGCAGGGAGAGCCCTAAAGGAATAATTTGCTTGGATTAGGATAGCCACCCCTCCTACCCACCCTGTGTTTTGCTGGATTAAGTTCCTGCCCCGTGCCTCCAACACTTACATAGTGAAACATTCTATTGCTCATTGGTCAGGGTGTCAATTCAAAGACTACCTGGTTCCCGGATGCAAGACTTCCCTTGCAAGACTTATTTTTGCCCTCATATTGGGATCTGTTTTAAAGTTACTGTTCTCTAGAAGCCCACACTTTTCTCAGCAGAGATTTGCCTCTTGGATTTATTTTTCTCTGTGAGGATGCTGCTGCGTCTCCTTCCTCCCCTTCAGGAAAAGAAAGAGAGAGAAAGAAGCAGCCTATTGCTGCATTTGGCTCCTCCCCCTGGCTTGCTCTGGCTATATACTCTTAGTAGTCAAAAGACAAGAAATAAATCACTCTGCAGCCTTCTGCTCCTTAAAAGCCAGCTGGCTGGAGCTTTATCCGACCCCCCCCCCCCTTTGCTTGTTCATGAAAAGAAAAATAAACTAACAACTTTGCGGCCACCGCTCCCCTCCTCCCTCGGAGCTTCCCCAATCAAGTGCAGAACAAGTTCTGTTTCAATTCAGTGGAAAGGAAGGAGAAAGACCCAGGTTCAAATCGATCTGAATTCAGCAGGATTGAAAAGTGCAGAACCAGCCCTGCTGTAACTTTTGCTATTATTTTCAGCCTGCTATGAGGCTCAAAATAATAACAGGCTTGCTCCAGGCTCTGTTCCACCCGGCCCTCTAAGGTTTTCCCAGTACCTGGAAAGCTTTTCTTTCTCTGTTTTTATCATGTTTACCAAGTACTGAAAAAGTTGACTGAGTCATAGAGAACAAAGGTGTGCCCAAGGAAAGTGAGCAGAATATCGCACATTGACACAAATCAAAGAAATCTCATGTTCAGGTGATTTTAGAATCTCTCACAATAGTTTCAACTCACTTGATAAGTTGTAATCAATAAAGTTATGAATTAGTTATAAATATAGTTATGAATCAGAAGTATTTTCCAGAATGATGTGTGGATTCCTATAAAATCTAGGTTGCCCCTCCCTCAGGTGCCATGTAATAGTATAGTTCCATAAATAGAATTGTTCTTAGTTATCAGATATGAGGAAACCAAAATAATTTACATGGAACTATTTTTAAGAATTTCTGCTAAAGTCCTTTGTTAGCATGGCAAGTAACGATCAGGCCCATTATTTATTTATTTATATTTATACTAGTAATAAAGCCCGCTGTAAAAAAAAATACAGCGATCACTAGCCATTCCCAACTGCCCTGGCAGCATTGCCAGTAAATTCATACCCACAGAGCAAAGAGCCCGGGGGGGGGGGCATAAGCAGATAAGTGGTCCCACAGATAAGCAGGACCCAGGCCGCATAAAACCTTAAAGGTTAGATCCAAAACCTTAAACATGATTCAGAAACAGACTGGTAGCCAGTGCAGATTGTGTAGCACTGGCTGAATATGGGCCCTCCATGGTGTTCCAGTGAGGACCCTTGCAGCTGCGTTTTGTACCAGTTGCAATTTCCAGATCAAAGCCAAGGGTAGGCCCACATAGAGCGAGTTACAGTAGTCTAGTCTAGAAGTGACCATTGCATGGATCACTGTCGCCGAGTGTTCAGAGGGCAGGTAGGGTGCTAGTACCCACGCTTGGCACAGAAGAAAAAACACAGTTTGGGCTACTTTCCTGACCTGAGCCTCCATGGAGAGGGAGACATCAAAGGTCATGCCCAAATTCCTGGCTTCTGGTGCCGGTTTTAATTGCAGCCCATCTAGTCATGGGAGACACGCTTCCTGATCATGCCCCCTTCTACCTACCACAGGATCTCCATCTTGGAGGGGTTAGACTATTTGCTCTGTGTTATCATCATGTATCTATTTAGCTCAGTCATGCTGAGGGATAGCAAGTAGGATTGTGTATTATTTCATGTAACTGTCCTCACAGTACTTGAATAACAAAAGTTTGCATGACTTTGCTAGATGGAAGGCTGTAGATTAGCACAGGGGTCATCAACCCCTGGGCCGCAGTCCAGTATTCGGCACCGGGCCACTGGCTGCGCCACCCTCTCCCCCACCCTGCAGCGAGAAGCTCTCCGGGCCTTGAGTGAATTGGCCACTTTGGCAGCCGATTCACTCTCACGGCCTGGCAAGCTTCTTGCTGCAGGAGGGGGAAGAGGGAGACGCGGCCACCGGCATGCCGCTGGGAGCAAACGGGCATGCGCAGCAGCTCCACGCATGTGCGTTTGCGCAGAGATGCCTTGCATGCACGGCGCCCGGGCCTCTGTCTCCCCCCCCACCCCCGCAGGCAGTCCCCAGCCTTACAAAGTTTGGGGGCTCCTGGATTAGCACACGTGAAGCTTGGTAGATAAAAATTGAATAACAGTGACACAGTAGCCAACCTTTGATTTGTTATATTTTTAGAAAAATGAAAGTATTGAAAGTAAGATGCCCACCCACCATCAGAAGTAGATTATTCCATTTTGCAGCCTCAGCATTCTACTGCTTGCTGGGTTCCCCCAGCCATCGACACTCAGACCGTTTATGCACTGGAGGTTTCATGCCAGGCTGCAGGCTGGAGTTTTAGTCGTGGCAGGTTGCCCCACCTCTTCCTGGACCCACATGGGGGAGCATTTGGCCTGGTGCATCTCATCCGCCCCCCGATCTGTGCTCCTGCATGGGAGACAGGGGTAGTGAAGTTCTCAGTGCATAAACGGTCTCAGTGTAACAAAACTTACTGGGTTGTGGTTGGGAGATGGTGGAAGGGAGAAGAATGCAGCAAGCTGCTTTGTGTCCCCACTGGGGAGAGAAATCTGGTATAAATATGTGAAGAGCAGTTCTTTAAAGCTCCTCATAACTTGGAAGCTAAGCAGGGTTAAAGACTGAGATAGAAGAAGAAAATGATGGCAAACCACTCCTTTCATCTCTTATCTTGAAAACCTCATGCGGGGGAACTTGTGTGGCAGGGAGAGTGAGATGAATCCAACTATAAATCTGGGAACCACCAATCCATGCCAGCTGTCATTACCAGTGTTTTTTAATACTGTGAATTTGTTTGTAAGTAGGGATGCCAGCTAAGGGTTGGAAAATGTCTGTAGATTTCTGAGGCAGATCGTGGAAAAAGGAAGGTTTGAGGATATGAGGGATTTCAGTGAGGTAGAAGACCATTGAGTCTGCCTTCCAAATTAGCTATATCCCCCCCCCCCAAGGGAATGGAAGTCTGCGGCCTGGAGAGCAGTTGTGATTCCAGGAGGTCTCCAGCCACCACCAGGAAATTGGCAACCCTATTTGAGAGATATTGAAAAGCTGGCACACAGACAGCAAGACGGGGGGGGGGGAGAAGGGGGTCTTGGCACTTTCAGAGACACACAGACCAGGTGAAAGAGTCCTTTTTTACAGTAACGTCAACATTCTCTGTTGAATGGAATAATTAACCCTTTTAAAGTGAAAGGCAAGGGGAAGGGGGAGAGGAATTGATTTACAGGGAGGCATCTTGGTAGGAAGGGGGAATGCAGGTGGCCAGACTACAATTCAAGAGCACAGGGAAAACCATGATGCAGTGTCAAAACTTGAGTTACTTGTTGAGTGCAGGGAAAGTCAGCATCAGCGGGCCCCTGAAAAGAGCTCTCTCCACCTTTCAAGGCAAAGCTGTGGCCAGGGAGTGCCACTGGCAGTCTTCAAGCAAAGGTTAGATACACACTTTTCTTGGATGCTTTAGGATGCTTAGGGCTGATCCTGTGTTGATCAGGGGGTTGGACTAGACGGCCTGTATGGCCCCTTCCAACTCTATGATTCTATGATTCTATGATCTGGAATGAGCTCACACACAGACACACACAGGCTGGGAAGGAAGCAGAGGGGAGCCTTGTACTTGCTCGAACTAACCCTGTCTTCTCTAGAAGCCCTCTTTACCTGAAAAGTCAGGAGTATGCAAAAAGTAGAGGGCATTAACCCAGCAGGTCTCATCACAAGTCCGCACTCCTAACCACTACACCAAACTGGCTCTTTACCGCTGCATCACACTGCCTGCTCATGTTTAGTTTACAATCCACAAGTACCCCAAGGTCTCGTTCACACAG
The DNA here is from genome assembly GCF_049243985.1 of Paroedura picta. NCBI lineage: Eukaryota > Metazoa > Chordata > Lepidosauria > Squamata > Gekkonidae > Paroedura > Paroedura picta. The sequence goes on along the minus strand of NC_135371.1, from coordinate 74,730,809 downwards.
AGTGTTACCTAGAAGCGTATTCCCAGCCAGTAGGCATGCTTTCCATTTTTCTGACCCAGATGTAGAACTTTACACTTATCTTTATTAAATTGCATCTTGTTCTCATTTGCCCATTTCTCCATTGTGTTCAGATCTCGTTGAACTCTGTCTCTATCTTCTGGAGTATTTGCCAGTCCTCCCAATTTGGTGTCATCTGCAAACTTGATGAGTAGTCCTTCCACCCCCCTCATCTAGATCATTAATAAATATGTTAAAAAGATCCGGACCGTGCACCGAGCCCTGAGGCATCCCGCTACTCACCTCCCTCCAGTCTGATGAAATACCATTGACAACAACTCTTTGAGTGCGATTCTCTAACCAATTCCCCATCCACTTAACTATCTGAAAATCCAGATTGCAGTCCTTCAATTTATCCATCAGAACATCATGGGGAACCTTATCAAAACTTTTACAAAAATCCAAGTAAACGACATCAACCGAATTTCCACGATCCAGCAAACCTGTCACTTGGTCAAAAAAGGAAACCAGGTTGGTCTGACAGGACCTGTTGGAGACAAATCCATGCTGACTTCCTTGGATCCCCAAATCATCCTCCAGATGTTTGCAGATTGCTCCCTTTAATATCTGCTCCATTATCTTACCCACAACAGAGGTCAGACTCACTGGTCTGTAGTTTCCCAGGTCATCCTTCCTCCCTTTTTTGAGGATCGGAATAACGTTTGCTCTCTTCCAGTCCTCTGGGACATCTCCAGTCCTTAAAGAGGTCCCGAAGATGATGGACAAGGGGTGTGCAAGTTCTCTGGAAAGCACTCTCGGGTGCATTTCATCCGGCCCAGGGTATTTGAACTCATCCAGTGCAGCTAAATGCCTCTCGACAACCTCTCTGTCCATGTCAACCTGCTACCCAGACACTATTTCTTGGTTACTGGGATCTCTAGATGTGCCTAAGCCCTTTGACCTGTGGGGAAAAAACAGATGTAAAATAGGCCATGAGCCTTTCTGCTTTCTCTGCATCCTCCATTAGAGTTTGTCCATCCGCACCTGGAGACAGCTTGTGCAGGTACGTTCTATGTAACTGGTACACCATCAGGAACATAGAGGTTCTTGGTGGAGTCCCAATAGCAATATTTAGGTTCATATTCTTTCCAGTCCACCAAGTTCTGCAGCCAGCTTCTTTGTTGCCTGGAATTTAAGATCTGTGCTATTTCATACGTCTCATGATCATCCACCATGATGGGTGCCAGTATTTCCTCTGGGGCTCAGAGAGGCTGTTGGGGAGCAACAGAGAGAAGGAGGGATTGATAGAACACTGGAAGTATGTGGAATATAGAGGGAAGCTGTAACTGGTAGGCCACAGATTTTATTTGTATACAATCAGATATTAATCAGATATTAATTGCTGATTTTGAAGGTGTTGAGTCAATAACCACGCCTGGTCCCCAACCTTGAATGTCTCTCTTGGCCAGTGTCTCTGGTCTGTGACTTCCATGTAAGCCTCCTTGGCCTGGTTTGGTCCTGTAAGATCAAATGTAGAAATCACATTTCATTCACGAGGGTACAGTCGATATGGATGGTGGGAAGAAACGGAGATGATATCCATAATTGGCTGTGAATGGTGTCTGTTCTATTTAGGTGCGCACTATGTTACTGTATGCAAACGCAATTAAAAACAGAATAAAAACTTCTTAAAAACTATACCGAACTAACAGCACATAGAACCAAGGACCAAACTCGTTTCAACCCTTCCGGGTCTTCCTCAGTGGTCAAGATTATGATAATACACTCTATATAGAAATTAGAGCCTCTTGTGGCGCAGAGTGGTAAGGCAGCTGTCTGAAAGCTTTGCCCACGAGGCTGGGAGTTCAATCCCAGCAGCCGGCTCAAGGTTGACTCAGCCTTCCATCCTTCTGAGGTCGGTAAAATGAGTACCCAGCTTGCTTGCTGGGGGGTAAATGGTGATGACTGGGGAAGGCACTGGCAAACCACCCCGTATTGAGTCTGCCATGAAAACGCTGGAGGGCGTTACCCCAAGGGTCAGACATGACTCGGTGCTTGCACAAGGGATACCTTTACCTTTACCTATAGAAATATATCTATATAGAACTCTCTATAATGTATAGCAGAATGGTTGAGTGGGATCTGTAATGTGTAAATGTTATCCTTTTTGGAGACCAATTCCTATGTTATGTCCCTAAAGTCACCACTTTTCGCTATCATTAAGTTCTATACTCAGAGTGTAATCTCATGTGCGTCAGAAAAAGCTATAGCTTTTTCTTTTGTCCAGATTAAGATGTTAAGATACAGTGTTAAAATGGTTAAGTACGGTTGGTATAGACAGTGGATTTTGAGAGCAATCACTATCACTAAACATGATATTTTCAAAGTTGCATAAGGACAACTCATCTACTATTTGATTGGTCCCCCTGGAAGCATTCTGTCAATAGGAGATGTCCCTCAGTCTGGAATGGGCTGCCCAAGTAGTTTAGCCCCAATCAGAAGAGAGCCCTCAGCCAGGAAGGGCTAACAAGGGATCAGCTCTCTGCCTCCAACTTACTGCTGAAGTTTGCTTGGTGAAAGAGGAGCCAACCTCAGAGCATGCCCCACTGCCATTACGTTGCCCTGGCCTCTTTCAACTTGGAGGACATAGGGGGGAGGGGGATAGGGAGCTGCCTCTTCGGGGGGAGGCTGTAGGAGAAACAGCTCCCTGTCAGCCCTTTGGGGCCCAGGGCAACCACAAAAAGCATCTGCCCTTGGAATGTTTATTCATGAGTAAGTCATGTGATGTTTACAGCTTGCAATCTGAGAAGAGAGGAATGGTTTGGGGGTAGCAATCACAGGTTGGAAAAATAATACTGATGTAGGTGCAACTCGAAAGATGTAGACTTTTTCTTTCCATATGCATACCACCTTGGCCATGCTCCAATTTATCCAAGACCATCAAAACAAAGCAAATTTGAGACCAATGGCATGGACGATGGGGCACAGAAGCACCTTGAGGCCATGGGGACATGTGGAGGAGGGAGACACTGTTTCACAGTAGCACCTATCCCACCTGTAGGCTAGCATCCCTGTTCATCCCTAGAACACAGTGCCAAAGAGACATCCCCACCTAAGCAGCCTTTTCCTCCAGGGGAATTGATCTTTCCAAGTCCCACCTGGGTGTAAACTGCACGGAGCTTTTATTCCAACCCCAGATCGATTCAGTCCCTGCCCTCTACACAGAATGCAATTTCCGTTTGGATTTTGGGCGATTTAAATTTTCCTTCTGCAGCAAGAAGGATTGACGCAGAGTGACCCTACCTTTATTGTGGGATATCTCAGACTGCTGCTAATCCTGAATATATTCAGAAAATCGCATTGTTTTGAATCTGGGCTCTCCTCTGTGGTAGAGGACCCGTGATTGGCTACAGGTGGTCATGTGACAAGCCTGCCTCAAAGGAGAAGCTCCTAATTTCTCTCAACTTCTGTCGGCCTTGGATTTTTTTGTGTGCCTTCTTCGTTCCCGCCCCCCCTTCAAGAAAAGGAAGGATTTTTTTCCTCCCTCCTCTGACTTCTTGGATCCTCTCCCCCCCCTTCAAGAAAACAAAGAAAGAGTCTTCATTTGCCTCCCCCCCTCTTCCAAGCCTCCCTAACCACGTGCAGAAGACTTTCCTGTTTCAATGGGGGGGGGGGAAGAGGAAGACCCGAGTTCAAAGCGATCTGAATTCAACAGGATTGACAATGGAATAAAAAAAGTAAGTGCAGACTCTGCCCTGGTGGCTGGTATGCCTGAACACTGGTACTTTGCCACAGAGACCCTTCTCCTAAGCAGCCCTGATCTCCGCAATCTGGAGAGGAGTTTTCATTCTGGGGGTTCTCCAGGTCCCACCTGGATCCTGGCATCCCTGAACAGTGGCACGGATGCCAGCATCCAGCAGGGACATGGAGATTCCACTTCTGAAGAATTGTTCAGGGGATTCTGAGAAAAGCTGACAAGGAGGCAGTAATTGAGAAACCCATTGTAAACTCTGCCAACCAATATTTTCATGTTTGATTATAGCATACAACTGTTTTTTATTTACTCTGATATTGAACTGAACTGAAGAATGTACTGACTGAAAGGTTTTCAGTTCTTCAAGGAAATTTTGCTATCAATTAGATATTTTCATTGAAGGAAGAAACTATGACAAGTTTATGATTTTAAATAACAATAAACTTTAAATTATTGTTATTAGCAATTACTGCCACCCAGCATTTCTCTTTGTTTCCCACCTGGAGCCTGGCGTCCCTGCATAGCCATGGGATCCCAAGCCAGAGAGTCGCCCCTCCCAAGTAGCCCTTTTCTCCAGGGGGACTGATCTGTTGCCTGGAAATGAATTTTAGCAAATCCCCATTTTAGCAATTTTAAATTTTAGCAATTTTAGCAAATCCCCAGGTCTAAACTGGATATTGGTATCCTGCAACTTCTTTTGGGCACAGTGCCACAGAATTTCCCCCCTCCCAACCTGCCCTTTAATCTCCATAAGCCTAAAGATGAGTTGTCATTTCAGAGCCCCCCTCCAAAACAGCCCCCAAGTGACAATTCAGCGGGCTAAGTCTTATGACGATGCCATAAAATCCAATGCTCTATAGTTTTAAGTTTTATTATAGGACTAGGGGCAAAGCCTGTTGCACCCAAGAAGATGGTGACCCTAAGAGGAGGTCTCTCTGTGCACAGCAGTCTTGACCTTAGTAAGGTTTTTTATACTGTTTTTTTATTTGCCTGGCCAAGCTTGAAAAAAGTCACTCAGTTCCCATATCTCTCCAGCCATTTACTTGTTCACTATTTACAGTTTCAGGGTGTAAATATTCTTTATTTAGATCTTCCTGCACTTTCCTGACTCACAGGTCTGATGCGGATCTGTCTGTCTGCACCCCAGAATACAAACTGTTGCTGGTAAGGGCTGGCCATAGCCCATAGCTCAGGAGAAAAACACCCATACCACACTCTCCTAACTGCAGTCTGCAAGCCACTACCGTAGTATCTAGATTGCTGCTCATCTCTAAATTATAATGATCAGCTCTGCAGGCAAAAATAGCTCATTTGAAGGCCAGATTCTGAGGCATTGTATGATTTTGAAGTCCCACTTCTAAACCTCCAGGAATATTCCCAACCCAGGGGTAGCCAACCTCCATGTGGGGCCTGGAGAGCTCCTGGAATTACAGCTCATCTGCAGAGTATAAAGATCCACTCCCCAGGCAGAAAGGGCTACTTTTGACAGGGTTGTGATGGAGAAGAAACATTTTAGGCCTCCCACACAGATTGTTGTTGAATTGAAAGACTTGAGGCCTACTGCACAGGGTTGTTGTGCAGCTGAAACAGGAGACAAAAGAACCTCTGCAACAGCATCTAGTTTTGTCTGCAGAATAACACTGTGCAGTAGGCCTCAAATCTTCAGAGTCACGAAGAAGAAATACAAATGGCTTGGCTGTGTCTAACCTCTGGCAGCTAGACCGGCCAAAGCAGTATTTTAAGTGAGACGGGGCTTTTCTGTGGCCTCCTTGTCAGCCAAATGTTTGGCAGAAGGGGAAAACTCCCTCCCTCAAAAGGAATGTCCACACCCATGCCCTCAGACTCTCCTGCATTGCTCTCGGAAATACCTCCCTCTCCTCAGTCAGGGGCTGTCAGGGGCTCCTTCCCAGCAGGTCTGAAGGGCGGGGGGAGGGAGAGCATTCACCAGCCTCCTGCCAACTCTGTCAGGATTCTGAGGCAAAGGGAGGGATGTTACAGTATTCTGAGGCAAAGGGAGGGATGTGACAGTCAGGACAGCCCTGAGGCGAAAAGGGCTGGCACAGCCTGTCCAAGCCGCTGTTCTCACCCGCCTTGGCAGCCCTACCAACCTCTTCTCCCTGCAGTAGTCAGAACTTTGATGGGCCAAAAAATGATTGGGCCAAAGTCATAGAATCATCGAATCATAGAGTTGGAAGGGGGCATACAGGCCATCTAGTCCAACCCCCTTCTCTACGCAGGATCAGCCCTAAGCATCCTAAAGCATCCAAGAAAAGTGTGTATCCAACCTTTGCTTGAAGCCTGCCAGTGAGGGGGAGCTGACCACCTCCTTAGGCAGCCTATTCCACTGCTGAACTACTCTGACTGTGAAAACTTTTTTCCTGATATCTAGCCAATATCGTTGCACTTGTAGTTTAAACCCATTACTGCGTGTCCTTTCCTCTGCAGCCAATGGGAACAGCATCCTGCCATCCTCCAAATGACAACCTTTCAAATACTTAAAGAGGGCTATCATGTCCCCTCTCAGCCTCCTTTTCTCCATGCTGAACATTCCCAAATCCCTCAACCTATCTTCATAGGGCTTGGCCCCTTGGCCCCAGATCATCCTCGTCACTCTCCTCTGTACCCTTTCAATTTTATCTATGTCCTTCTTGAAGTCAGGCCTCCAGAACTGCACACAGTACTCCAGGTGTGGTCTGACCAGTGCCGTATACAATGGGACTATGACATCTTGTGATTTTGATGTGATGCCCCTGTTGATACAGCCCAAAATAGCAGTCGCCTTTTTTACTGCTGCATCACACTGCCTGTTCATGTTTAGCTTACCACAAGTACCCCAAGGTCTCGTTCACACACAGAGTTACCTAGAACCATATCCCCCATCCAGTAGGCATGCTTTTCATTTTTCTGACCCAGATGCTGAACTTTACACTTATCTTTATTAAATTGCATCTTGTTCTCATTTCCCATTTTTCCATTGTGTTCAGATCTCGTTGAAATCTGTCTCTATCTTCTGGAGTATTTGCCAGTCCTCCAAGTTTGTTGTCATCTGCAAACTTGATGAGTAGACCCTCCACCCCCCTCATCTAGATCATCAATAAATATGTTAAAAAGTACCGGACCGAGCACCGAGCACTGAGGTACCCCGCTACTCCAGTCTGATGAAACAGCATTGACAACAACTCTTTGAGTGCAGTTCTCTAACCAATTCCCTATCCACCTAACTATCTGGAAATCCAGATTGCAGTCCTTCAATTTATCCATCAGAACATCATGGGGAACCTTATCAAAAGCTTTACTAAAATCCAAGTAAATGACATCAACCGAATTTCCATGATCCAGCAAACCTGTTACTTGGTCAAAAAAGGAAACTAGGTTGGTCTGGCAGGACCTGTTGGAGACAAATCCATGCTGTCTTCCCTGGATCACCAAATTGTCCTCCAGATGTTTGCAGATCACTCCTTTTAATATCTGCTCCATTATCTTCCCCACAACAGAGGTCAGACTCACTGGACGATAGTTTCCCGGGTCATCCTTCCTCCCGCAGGGATAGAAGGAAATGGTGTTGAGAAGAAAAGAAAAAGGAGAGTACTGGTAATTGGAGACTCCCTGCTAAGAGGAATGGATCACCATGTGGCTGGGCCCGACCTCCTAACCCGTGAGCTGTGTTGCTTGCCAGGAGCGAAAATTAAAGACGTTTCAGAATGGCTGCCCAAACTCCTGAAATCTACGGATCGTTACCAATTTGTGATGGTCCATGTGGGTACGAATGACATGTCCGTGAATACCATCGCAGCCCAACCAGGAAGGCCAGCTCATAGGGAACCAAAAGTAAAGGATTCAGATGCCTTTATACTAACGCCTGAAGCATCGGCAATAAGAAGGAAGAGCTGGAACTTCTCATGCTGATGGAAAGGTATGATCTAGTAGGCATCACAGAAACTTGGTGGAATGCTTCTCATGACTGGAATGTAATACTGGATGGATATGAACTGTTCAGGAAAAACAGAATAGATCGAAGAGGTGGAGGAGTGGCACTGTATGTGAGGAAAGGGCTTACCTATCAGGAAATTCTAGTGGAGGAGAGCATATCTACAGTGGAAAGCATCTGGGTGAAAATAAGCTAGGGAAAACAAACCGTGTGGTGGTTGGTGCGTGCTACCGACCGCCTGACCAACGAGAGGATGTGGAGCAGCTTTGTGAGCAGCTTGAGAAAATATCCAAGCGGCAGGACCTTGTCATCATGGGTCACTTCAATTTCCCAGATGTGTGCTGAGAAACTAACTATGCAAAACATCCTCAGTCATGCAAGTTTCTGACCTGCCTGGCTGACAATTTCATTTATAAAATGGTAGATGAACCCACAAGAGGTTCACCCGTCCTGGACTTAATACTGACCAACAGGCAAGAGTTGGTGGATGAGGTGAAGGAGGTGGGGACCCTGGAGGGAAGTGACCATGTCCTCATAGAATTCCTATTGACATGGGGGAGCCAAGGAAGCTCGTAGCCAGATGCGGATGTTGGATTTTCATAGAGCAAACTTTAATAAACTCAGATACATGAGTCTCTGGACGAGAATGCTGGAAGGGAAGGGAGCATGTGAAGGGTGGGCGCTACTCAAACAAGAGCTATTGCATGCTCAATCCATGACTATCCCAGAAAGACGAAAACACTGCAGGAGCTCTAACAAGCCTATTTGGATGAACAGAGAACTTCAAGAGGAACTAAGAAAGAAAAGAAAAATGTTCAGGAAATGGAGGGAAGGACAGAGCTCTAAAGTGGTTACTACAGGTTACTAGGCACTGTAGATCAATCATCAGAAAGGCCAAAGCTGAGAGTGAGCTAAGATTGGCCAGGGAAGCCCATTGTAACAAGAAAAGATGTTTCAGTTATGTGAAGAGCAAACGTAAAGTAAAGGAGGCAATAGGCCCACTGTGGGGTGTGGATGGACAAACTCTAACGGAAGATGCAGAGAAAGCAGAAAGGCTTAGTGCCTATTTTACATCTGTTTTTCCCCACAGGTCAAAGTGTTTAGGCACATCTAGAGATGGATGTAGCCAAAGGATAGTGTCTGGGTGGCAGGTTGACATGGATAGAGAGGTTGTCGAGAGGCATTTAGCTGCACTGGATGAGTTCAAATCCCCTGGGCCGGATGCAATGCACCCGAAATGCTCAAAGAACATTCCAGAGAACTTGCACAGCCCTTGTCCACCATCTTCGGAACCTATCGTCCAGTGAGTCTGACCTCTGTTGTGGGCAAGATAATGGAGCAGATATTAAAGGGAGTGAACTGCAAACATATGGAGGAGAATTTGGTGATCCAGGGAAGTCAGCATGGAGTTGTCTCCAACAGGTCCTGCCAGACCAACCTAGTTTCCTTTTTTGACCAAGTAACAGGTTTGCTGGATCATGGAAATTCGGTTGATGTCGTTTACTTGGATTTTAGTAAAGCTTTTGATAAGGTTCCCCATGATGTTCTGATGGACAAGTTGAAGGACTGCAATCTGGATTTCCAGATAGGTAGGTGGATAAGGAATTGGTTAGAGAACCGCACTCAAAGTTGTTTTCATTGGTGTTTCATCAGACTGGAGAGAGGTGAGTAGCGGGGTACCTCAGGGCTCGGGGCTCGGCCTGGTACTTTTTAACATATTAATGATGTGGATGAGGGGGTGGAGGGACTACTTATCAAGTTTGCAGATCACAACAAATTGGGAAGACTGGCAAATACTCCGGAACATAGAGACAGAGTTCAACGAGATCTGAACACAATGGAAAAATGGGCCAATGAGAACAAGATGCAATTTAATAAAGATAAGTGTAAAGTTCTGCATCTGGGTCAGAAAAATGCAAAGCATGCCTACTGGATGGGGGATACGCTTCTAGGTAACACTGTGTGTGAACGGGACCTTGGGGTACTTGTGGATTGTAAACTAAACATGAGCAGGCAGTGTGATGCAGCAGTAAAAAAGGCGAATGCCATTTTGGGCTGTATCAACAGGTGCATCACATCAAAATCACAAGATGTCATAGTCCCATTGTATACAGCACTGGTCAGACCACACCTGGAGTACTGTGTGCAGTTCTGGAGGCCTCACTTCAAGAAAGACATCGATAAAATTGAAAGGGTACAGAGGAGAGCGACGAAGATGATCTGGGGCCAAGGGACCAAGCCCTATGAAGATAGGTTGAGGGACTTGGGAATGTTCAGCCTGGAGAAAAGGAGGTTGAGAGGGGACATGATAGCCCTCTTTAAGTATTTGAAAGGTTGTCACTTGGAGGAGGGCAGGATGCTGTTTCTGTTGGTTGCAGAGGAAAGAACGCAAAGTAATGGGTTTAAACTACAAGTACAACGATATAGGCTAGATATCAAGAAAAAAGTCATAGTAGTTCATCAGTGGAATTGGCTGCCTAAGGAGGTGGTGAACTCCCCCTCACTGGCAGTCTTTAAGCAAAGGTTGGATACACACTTTTCTTGGATGCTTTAGGATGCTTAGGGCTGATCCTGCGTTGAGCAGGGGGGTGGACTAGATGGCCTGTATGCCCCCTTCCAACTCTACGATTCTGTTATTCTTTCTGACTTTAGCAAGATGCTTTTCAGTGTTTCAAAAACATGGTTTTGTTTTAAGTATAAAATTATGGAGAAATAATTGAATCTGTATAACCACCTTGTTGAAGATATTTGTTTCCTCGAGAAAAACCTGGCATGATTAGAATTCTAAATAAAGCTTTTAATTGTGCAGAAAAACCAAGTTAAATAATTATGTTTCCCGAGTGCTTAGTTTTTTGTGCATACACAAATGCAAGTCTTCCATTTAATAGATACTACTATATGGCAGCTCTGTCTGAGAGCTTGTCATAAATGGACAATATCAATATAAATGTTAAAAGCTAGACACATTACAATGAATGGTTTTGTGTTAACTTTAAATGCCAGCCTGTCATATCTTGCTAAAGGGCATCTTTCATCTGAATAAATGGTTAGAGGGGGGTGGCACAACAGATTACTTGAAACACAGTTCTCTCACAAAGCATGAGTCAAAAGGATAATGCAAGTGATTCTTTTCCAACCAATACTTTATTGACAATCAATTGTTTAGAAAATCATAGCTAATGGGGAGTTTTTGTATTTTTCAGGATGGAATGGGAAACCTGAGAATTACAGAAAAAGGTTTAAAGCTGGAAGGAGATTCAGAATTCTTGAAACCTCTCTACGCTAAAGAAATACGATCTAGGACAGTAAGTTTCCAGAAATGTAAACAAAAAACTCCCCTAATTTCTGTCTGTCTTAATGTTTAAAATATTCCACTACTAACTATCAATATAACTATACAGTTATCTTGTAATTATGCATTAGATTGGCTGCACTATGGTACGGGGAATGGAGAATCAGTTGACTCAGTAAAAGGAGGAATTATTAGCTTTGGTAGTGAAAAAAATATTGTATTTCCAGAGAATCTGAAAAGAAGAATAGTCTTGCCATACAAGATTTGTCTAATTTGATGCACTGCTGTTGGTCATGGTCAGCCATATGTTTTGAGAAAATCACAAATACACATGGATGTTAACAGTCATGCTCAACGAAAATTAAGGACGTTTCAGAACGGCTGCCCAAACTCCTCAAATCTACGGATCACTACCCATTTGTGATGGTCCATGTGGGAACGAATGACATGTCCGTGAATACCATCGCCCCTATTAAAATAGATTATCAATATCTAGGGAGGAAGCTCAAGCTAATGGGGGCACAAGTGGTATTCTCTTCAATCTTGCCTGTCAAGGGAAGAGGAATGTGTCGGGAAAGGAAGATAATGGAGGTGAATCACTGGCTGCGTAGTTGGTGCCGGCAGGAGAGATTTGGTTTCTGGGACCATGGGATAGGCTTTCTTGAGGAAGGCCTACTAACACCTGATGGACTGCACTTATTGAAGCTGGGGAAGAATGTGTTTGGCAGGAACCTGGGGAGATTCATCAGGAGGGCTTTAAACTGAAGCCACAAGGGGAAGGAGACGATCAACATAGGAAGTGTAAGGAAGGAGACCGATGGGGGCAGCCCAACCGGCAAGGCCAGCTCATAGGGAACCAAAAGTAAAAGGATTCAAATGCCTTTATACTAACGCCCAAAGCATGGGCAATAAGAAGGAAGAGCTGGAACTTCTCATGCTGATGGAAAGGTATGATCTAGTAGGCATCACAGAAACTTGGTGGAATGATTCTCATGACGGGAATGTAAGAGTGGATGGATATGAACTGTTCAGAAAAATCAGAATACATCGAAGAGGTGGAGGAGTGGCATTGTATGTGAGGAAAGGGCTTACCTGTCAGGAAATTCTAGTAAAGGAAAGTATATCTACGGTGGAAAGCATCTGGGTGAAAATAAGCGAGGGGAAAACAAACAGTGTGGTGGTTGGTGTCTGCTACCGACCGCCTGACCAATGAGAGGACGTGGATGTTGTACTTTGTGAGCAGCTTGAGAAAATATCCAAGCGTCAGGACCTTGTCATAATGGGTGACTTCAATTTCCCAGATGTGTGCTGGGAAACAAACTCTGTGATGCGTCCTCAGTCATGCAAGTTTCTGACCTGCCTGGCTGACAATTTCATTTATGAAATGGTAGCTGAACCCACAAGAGGTTCAGCCATTCTGGACTTAATACTGACCAACAGGCAAGAGTTGGTGGATGAGGTGAAGGAGGTGGGGACCCTAGGGGGAAGTGACCATGTCCTCATAGAATTCCTTTTGAGATGGGGAGCCAAGGAAGCTTGTAGCCAGATACGGATGTTGGATTTTCGTAGGGCAAACTTTAATATACTCAGAGACATGATGAGTGTCATACCATGGATGAGAATGCTGGAAGGGAAGGGAGCATGTGAAGGGTGGGCGCTACTCAAACAAGAGCTATTGCATGCTCAATCCATGACTATCCCAGAAAGACGAAAACACTGCAGGAGCTCTAACAAGCCTATTTGGATGAACAGAGAACTTCAAGAGGAACTAAGAAAGAAAAGAAAAATGTTCAGGAAATGGAGGGAAGGACAGAGCTCTAAAGAAGAGTACCTACAGGTTACTAGGCACTGTAGATCAATCATCAGAAAGGCCAAAGCTGAAAGTGAGCTAAGATTGGCCAGGGAAGTATATTGTAACAAGAAAAGATTTTTCAGTTATGTGAGGAGCAAACGTAAAGGAGGCAATAGGCCCACTGTTGGGTGCGGATGGACAAACTCTAACAGAAGATGCAGAGAAAGCAGAAAGGCTTAGCGCCTCTTTTACATCTGTTTTTTCCCACAGGTCAAAGGGTTTAGGCACATCTAGAGATGGACGTAGCCAAAGGATAGTGTCTGGGAGGCAGGTTGACATGGATAGAGAGGTTGTCGAGAGGCATTTAGCTGCACTGGATGAGTTCAAATCCCCTGGGCCGGATGTAATGCACCCGAGAGTGCTCAAAGAACTTTCCGGAGAACTTGCACAACCCTTGTCCATCATCTTCAGGACCTCTTTAAGGACTGGAGATGTCCCGGAGGACTAGAAAAGAGCAAACGTTATTCCGATCTTCAAGAAAGGGAGGAAGGATGACCCGGGAAACTACAGACCAGTCGGTCTGACTTCTGTTGTGGGGAAGATAATGGAGCAGATATTAAAGGGAGCGATCTGCAAACACCTGGAGGACAATTTGGTGTTCCAAGGAAGTCAGCATGGATTTGTCTCCAACAGGTCCTGTCAGACCAATCTAGTTTCCTTTTTTGACCAAGTAACAGGTTTGCTGGATCGGAGAAATTCGGTTGATATCGTTTACTTGGATTTTAGTACAGCTTTTGATAAGGTTCCCCATGATGTTCTGATAGAGAAATTGAAGGACTGCAATCTGGATTTTCAGTTAGTTAGGTGGATAGGGAATTGGTTAGAGAACCGCACTCAAAGAGTTGTTGTCAGTGGTGTTTCATCAGACTTGAGAGAGTTGAGTAGCAGGGTACGTCATGGCTCGGTGCTCGGCCTGGTACTTTTTAACATATTTATTAATGATCTAGATGAGGGGGTGGAGGGACTACTCATCAAGTTTGCAGATGACACCAAATTGGGAGGACTGGCAAATACTTCAGAGGATAGAGATTTGATTCATTGAATCAATGAGATTTGAACATAATGGAAAAATGGGCAGATGCGAACAAGATGCAATTTATTACAGACTGGATTTAAAGCCTATTTTATCTTTAAATAAAATGGGCGCTAGAGGTTCCCTCCCCCAGGGCCGAGTTCCCAAGGCTTCTGTGCACCCGGGGCCGGCGTGGGTCGCAGAAGCAGGCATCCTCATCCCCGGGGTGTAGAGCGGAAAGCTTCCGGCGGGCCAGGCTTCTGATCGTCTTGCGGCCTAACTGTGTTCTGCGGTGGAGGCTCGATAGCGTCAGCGAGGCATGGGGATGCTGGGTCGGCGGCTGCTCGGAGGCGTTCAGACGGCGCCTTTGCCGCGGTTCGCAGCGTGGCGGGGGAGAAGGTGCCAATCTCCGAGGGGGTAAGGTCTTGTCTGAGTGTGTGTGGGTGGGTGGCGGGGCTAAGGGTGGTGTGGGGGGATAGGGTTTAGGAGGGAAGCAAGGGGGAGTCGGTGAAGGGGGAGATGTTGGGGGGGGGTACTGAGGGAAGGGAGGGCAGTATCATCCGTGAGCAGAGTTGAGAGCGGGCAGTGGCCGAGCTTCTTCCTTGTTCAGCGGCAGGGTCCTTGAGGTTGGCGGCGGGTATGTGGGAGGTGGAAGGCATCCTGGGACCGTGGCATCGCTGGCCGGCTCCCCGTCGAAGTGTTGAGGGCGTGCGGCTGGAAAGTAGCAGGGCCGCCGCGTCTTTGACGTGCGTCTTTGACCTGCTCCTTTCCCCACATCGAAGCGTTGTGTATGGCAGCCAAGGAGTCAATGAGGAGGTGCACTTCGCACGCCTCCCCATTGCCTCCTTGGTCCAGGATTGACACTCGGAGGGCCGAAGCAGGAGTCGCTTCGCCCCTCCGAGTTTTTATCCTGGACAGAGCCCGCCCTAACTCCTCCCAACTTGCCCTTACTCTTTTATTTATAACTGCGGAGCGGTTTACAGATAAGTGTAAAGTTCTGCATCTGGGTAAGAAAAATGAAAAGCATGCCTACTGGATGGGGGATACGCTTCTAGGTAACACTGTGTGTGAACGAGACCTTGGGGTACTTGTGGATTGTAAACTAAACATGAGCAGGCAGTGTGATGCAGCGGTAAAAAAGGCAAATGCCATTTTGGGCTGTATCAACAGAGGCATCACATCAAAATCACAAGATGTCATAGTCCCATTGTATACTGGTCAGACCACACCTGGAGTACTGTGTGCAGTTCTAAAGGCCTCACTTCAAGAAGGACGTAGATAAAATTGAAAGGGTTCAGAGGAGAGCGACGAAGATGATCTGGGGCCAAGGGACCAAGCCCTATGAAGAGGGACTTGGGAATGTTCAGCCTGGAGAAAAGGAGGTTTAGAGGGGACATGATAGCCGTCTTTAAGTATTTGAAAGGTTGTCACTGGAGGAGGGCAGGATGCTGTTTCCATTGGCTGCAGAGGAAAGAACGCGCAGTAATGGGTTTAAATCACAAGTACAACCATATCAACCATATTATGAGCCTCTTGTGGCGCAGAGTGGTAAGGCAGCGATATGCTGTCTGGAACTGTCTGCCCATGAGGTTGGGAGTTCGATCCCAGCAGCCGGCTCAAGGTTGACTCAGCCTTCCATCCTTCCGAGGTCGGTAAAATGAGTACCCAGCTTGCTGGGGGGTAAGCGGTAATGACTGGGGAAGGCACTGGCAAACCACCCCGTATTGAGTCTGCCATGAAAACGCTAGAGGGCGTCACCCCAAGGGTCAGACATGACTCGGTGCTTGCACAGGGGATACCTTTACCTTTACCTTTACCTTTACCTTACAACCATATAGGCTAGATATCAGGAAAAAAAAATTCACAGTCAGAGTAGTTCATTTGTGGAATACGCTGCCTAAGGAGGTGGTGAGCTCCCCCTCACTGGCAGTCTTCAAGCAAAGGTTGGACACACACTTTTCTTGGATGCTTTAGGATGCTTAGGGCTGATCCTGCGTTGAGCAGGGGGTTGGACTAGATGGCCTGTATGCCCCCTTCCAACTCTATGATTCTATGATTCTAATTATTTGTCTTCAACATCCAGCAATGAGAAACATTACCTTGAATCACTGTGTTTATTCTACCTTGGCTAATATCCATTGAGAGACTGATAGTGTATACAGAATTTTGATTAGCTATCCTGTTGGGAACAAATAGTGACTTCATAATAAACATGAGCGCTTTTTTTTTGCGGGGGGGGGGAGGTCCACCTAGTACATACGTGTACCATTTACTGTGTTTCATTGGACATTTCTGTTATCTGGATTCCGAAGATAAAGCAAATCCTTATCCATGTTTTCCTACATATATTTGGGAAACTGTCTGGGGGTGGAGTGTATCCAGCCTCTGGACAGTGTGTAGACTCGAATCCAACCCAATCAGGGTGTGGCCAGCAGAGATACATCGCCAGCCTTCTCGGGAGCTGCCAACCACAGCAAGCAGGAGCAGGCGGCAAAAGCGAGAAGGGCCTGGCCCAGAAGACGTGGTCAGTCCTCACTGGAGCCACTGGCCATGGCAAGAAGGAAGCAGCGGCGGTGAAAGCGAGGAATGACCGGCCCAGAGTACGCGGTCAGCCCTCACATGGCAAAATGGAGGCAGCAAGGGCACTGGCGGCAACCATGGGAATGAGCCAGCACAGAGAATGCCACCAGCCCTCACTGGAGCCACCAGCTGCAGCAAGAAGGAGGCAGCAGCAAAGGCGAAGTCGGCAGCAAAAGTGGGAAAGAGCCCACCAACAGG
Source organism: Paroedura picta (assembly GCF_049243985.1). Lineage (NCBI taxonomy): Eukaryota > Metazoa > Chordata > Lepidosauria > Squamata > Gekkonidae > Paroedura > Paroedura picta. The sequence goes on along the minus strand of NC_135371.1, from coordinate 74,714,196 downwards.
ACATGGCAGCAGCAACACTGCTGGTGACAGGCCACAAGCAAAGAGGGCTACGGCAGCAGAAGGTGCTGCTGCTGCCGATTAGGAAACTGCGCCAACAGCCACAAGGCTGCGGCAGCCATACGGAAGCAACGGCAAACTGTCAGTGGAGCAATCCATGCAGGAGAATGCTGGCTGCCCCTGCACCACCCAAATACGGTAAGTGCCACCACCGTGGGGCCCTGCTGCACCTTACACCTGCCGCGTGGAGAGGGGGCCATGGCCAAGCGGCTGGGAATCCTCTACGAGCCTCCCCAGCCCTCCCCCCCACCTGCCTCCCGCTAGCACCCACTGCATTTCTGCATGCAGTGGTTTTACAGCTAGTCTGCAATAAAATGCTATATGTGTTGACAATAATTTCTTAATAGTTTAGTCAGTTTTATTAATTTTTACCTCACATATGATATGCCAGGTAGTTTGCAACTGTTACTTGTGGCAGCCTACCTTGTCTTTCTTGCCAAAACTGATAGAGAATTAAACCAGACACAGATGATAGAAGTACATCCTTCTGCTTGCACTCATTTTGCTGAGATTAGATCAGCCAGTGGCAACACAGTGGAAGTATGAACTAGCAACTTTTAAAAGGGAATAGTCATGAGTAGAAAGATAATTGCTGAGAATGTCACCATTTTCTCTACTGAGTACAATTCAAGACATGAAACCAGTTGTGAATTTATTTGTGGATTCCAAAGAAAATATTCATAAGAGCCTGGAAGGCATTGTAAGATATGACTTAACAATGATGCATTGAGCACAACTGTATTCACATGATCAGTGCCATAGAACAAGCATGAACATTGCAAAGCCTTGTTCCTAGTACCTTGTGTATTAAATACAAGGGCATTGGAGTCCCTGAGTTAAATTTTATTTCTGAACTATGTCAGGTACTCTTCCTACCTGCAGAAACATAGAAGTCATATACAGAAATAGAGTGTTTTACAGAGAATGAGCAAATCACAGTATTTGAGAATCACTGATTCACAGAATCATAGAATCATAGAATCATAGAGTCGGAAGGGGCCATACAGGTCATCTAGTCCAATCCCCTGCTCAATGCAGGATCAGCCCTAAAGCATCCAAGAAACGTGTGTATCCAACCTTTGCTTGAAGACTGCCAGTGAGGGGGAGCTCACCACCTCCTTAGGCAGCCTATTCCGTTGACACTTACACCTCCTTTGCAAGGGCCTGAAATCTTTTCTGGAGCTCCAAAAGCCCCAAGAACCATCTCGCTCTATGCCTTTGAGTCTTTTTTGTAACTGTCTGCAGAGGCTCCTTAAGGAGGTCAATCCCCATATCCTCTTCAGGACTCTTTATTCAGAGTTGCACAGCTCCTGTCTATGAACTCCTCTCCTTTCTTAATTTCTTTCAGAGTAATAATCCTCTCTTCTAAGCCCCTAATCCTTTCCTCCAAAAGTCTTACCAGCTAAAACTTGGGGTAGATGTCGTCCATCTTGTCTTTAGGGAGGAAGGCAATCATGTCACACTCACTGCAGATGATGGGATGAGTGTCCTGGAGGTCCATCGTAACTTCTAGGCAGTGCAACTACTAGGAAAATATAAGCTACAGACTCTAAGTGCTAGGCCAACAACCCCAGGCCAACAGCCACAGGACAAGAGCCCTTTGGCAAGAGCCCTTCGGACCAAACTTATCTCTTTTTTCGAGAAAATCACTACCTTGCTGGATCAGGGGAATGCTGTGGACATAGTTTATCTGGATTTCAGTAAAGCTTTGGATGTGATTGTGATTGTGATTATTACTTTGATTTATAGCCCGCCACTCCTCCAAGGCTCGTGGCGGATAACAACATACAAAAACCCATAAAACCCCTAATACATAAAAACATCCTACAAAAACAAATAAACCATCGAACCCAATGAACCCGACAGCGGCGGCATTCCCAGGGAGGAGACCAGAGAGCACTGCATATATAGCCCTGAGAGTGGAAGGGGGGGCCAATCTTACAAGGAGTCGCTGGCCTGAACTATAGGCCTGGTGGAAGAGTTCCGTTTTTGCAGGCCCTGTGGAAACCTGATATATCCCACAGGGCCTGCAGCTCTTCTGGGAGCTCATTCCACCAGGTAGGGGCCAGAACCAAGAAGGCCCTAGCCCTGGTCGAGGCCAGGTGTGCCTCCCCGGGGCTGGAAATCACCAACAACTTTGTCCCCGCAGAGTGTAAGTCCCTACGGGGGGCATAGGGCACCAAGCGTCCCTCAAATATGTGGGTCCCAGACTGCGGAGGGCCTTAAAGGGTAAAACAACAACCTTGAATCTGATCTGGCGAGCAATCGGTAGCCAATGCAGCTGCCTCAGCACAGGCTGGATGTGGGTCCTCCAAGATGTTCCTGTGCAGCAGGTTCCACATAATATTCTTGTTGACAAGTTGGTAAAATGCAATATGGATCCTAATTCTGTCAGGTGGATCAATAGCTGGTTGGCAAATCGTACGCAGAGGGTACTTGTTAATGGTTCAGAATCACTTTATTTGGTTCATATTAAATTTGCAGATGATACTAAACTGGGAGGGGTAGCAAACACAATTAAAGACAGCAACAGAATACAGGACAATCTTGAAAGGTCCGAGAAGTGGGTTAAACTGAATAAAATGAAGTTCAATAGGGACAAATGTAAAGTTCTGCATTTAGGTAGGAAAAACCAACTATACCAATACAAGATGGGGGAGACATGTCTTGGCAGTAGCATGTGCGAAAAGGATCTAGGAGTCTTAGTAGACCATACATTGAACATAAGTCAGCAGTGTGACTCAGTGGCTAAAAAGGCATATGGGATTTTGGGCTATATCAAATGGAGTAGTGTCAAAATCATGGGAGGTGATGGTACAGCTTTACTCTGCTCTGGTTCGGCCTCACTTGGAGTACTGTGTTCAGTTTTGGGCACCCCAATTGAAGAGGGATGTTGACAAACTAGAACGTGTCCAGAGGATGTCAAGAAAGATGGTGAGGGATTTGGAGACCAAGACGTATGAAGAAAAGTTGGGGGAGCTTGGTCTGTTTAGCCTAGAGAAGACTGAGAGGGGATCTGATCATAGAATCATAGAAGAAAACCAGCTTCAAGTATTTAAAAGGGTTCCATAAATAGGATAGAGCAGAATTGTTCTCTCTTGTCCTGGAGGGACAGACCAGAATGAATGGGATGAAATTAATTCAAAAGAAATTCCATCTAAACATCCAGAAGAAGTTCCTGTTAGAGTGGTTTCTCAGTGGAACAGACTTCCTCGCGAGATGGTGGGTTCTCCATCTTTGGAAATTTTTAAACAGAGTCTAGATAGCCATCTGACGGAGAGGCTGATTATGTGAAGGCAAAGGGGTGGCAGGTTACAGTAGATGAGCGATTGGGATGTGAGTGTCCTGCATAGTGTGGGGGGCTGGACTAAATGACCCATGATGTCCCTACCGACTCTATGATTCTATGATTCTAACTTTGCAGTATTAGGAATGTTAAGAACCACTGCTCTGGATTATAATTATAACTAGCAAGAAAGCCCATTGCAACCAGGTAATGCAACCTTGCAGCATTGCAACCTTGCAGCAGGAGCCATAGGAGATAATCAGGGCTGTTTGTAGCAGGGAATGAGGACTCATTTGGGCAGCTCTCCCTGTCTCTCTCCCTCGCAGCAGGAGCCATGGCAGGTAATCAGGGCTGGTTTTTTGTTCGGTATGGCTGCATTTTCCATCCAGCAACAAGGCTGGCCAAAGTAGTATTCTAAGTGAGAAAAGGCTTTTTTGTTAGTCAACTGCTTGGCAGAAGGGGAAAGCTTCCCCCACTGCAGGAAAGCACAGGTACCCTCACAGACCTTTCTGCATTGCTCTTAGAAACACCTACCTCCCCTTAGGGCCCAGCTTTGTCATGTCATGAACCTCTATTCATGCCCGTTTAGTTTCATTTCTTGAAGGCTAGCAAGGTCGGGGGTTGTAAACCTGTAAATCTGTCCTCAAGGTCTAATACTCCTCTGCGTTCCCAGTAGGAGTTTTCTTCCGTTACTTTATCAATCTCCCTTTAGTAACCTTGCATGAACAGCCTAGTCTCAACAAGGCTGTAACTGTAGAGATTAGATTCCGGCCATCTGGCAATCCTGTGAACCTTAGCACCATAGGTGCCCTCTTGCTCTCCCGCTGAAATGTCTATGTGGCTAAACCCGACCCCCTAACCTGAGAGGTGTGTTGCTTGCCAGGGGCGAAAATTAAAGACATAGCTTTTTCTGACACACATGAGATTACACTCTGAGTACTGAACTTAATGATAGCGAAGAGTGGTGACTTTAGGGACATAACATAGGAATTTTTCTCCAAAAAGGATAAAATTTACACATTACAGATCCCACTCAACCATTGAGCTATACATTATACAGAGTTCTATATAGGTATATTTCTATATAGAGTGCATTATCATAATCTTGACCACTGAGGAAGACCCGGAAGGGTCGAAACGCATTTGGTCCTTGGTTCTATGTGCTGTTAGTTTGGTATAGTTTTTAAGAAGTTTTTATTCTGTTTTTAATTGTGCACTATAATAAACAACTAACAAGTTTTACATTATTTTTATTATTCAGCTCAACTTTTGAGTTCCTACCTGTTAAGGTTGGGTTTTGTTCCTTTTTTGGTTTAGCACTGGACAGGGCCTGGACAGTTCCCGGACAGTCTCCGCCCAGGAGGGCTTTTCACAAATATATAATAGAGCAGAGTGTTAAAGATGTAATGTACTGTCAGGCACTTGCAAATTAAGCAAACTGCATCACTGTATATGTTCTGCTGGCTTTAATGTTATTTTCTCATATGGTAAATCTGCAAATGCTGGTCATATTTATAGTAGATAAAGAACAGTAAAAGATGAAATTAAGTTTCTTTATCTTTTCATCTACTATAATAAATTTACACTATCAGCTCAGTGCATAATAATATTCTCAAGACCAAATCCCTCTTATGCATAAATATTCCACTAGCAATCTTTTGATTTCATGGGAGCCTCGCAAGGATTGGACTTGGCTGTACAAATTGTATTAATGCACTAACATCTGTATCTATGTGAATGGAACTATAACACAAGTGGTGCCTATTCAGATAAGACACATACAAAAAGAGGCCCTGATTCTCCTCAAAGTTTGTATTCTAATTGAGGAAGGAGGCAACGTGGGTTCAGAACACATCATTTAATTTCAAGTATATTCAATTCACTCCTTTAATAACTATCTTTTGCTTATTCTTATATCAAAATATTTGCTCGAAAAAAGCATACATATAAGTGTAAGTGGGAAACAGTTAGTGCTTTAACTATAAAACAGGAGTTAAACGAGATATACTCTCAGAATACCAAGAAAATAGCTGCTTTGTGGATTTATGCCCTATGAAGTCCCCCCCCCCACTTCCCAACCCTTGCCCTTCCTAGGATCCATCCCCAAATCTCCAGCAGTTTCCCAACCCAGAGCTGGTAATTCTAGTCAGAAGGCATGCTACAATCATCCATTCTTACATTTATTCTCTCAGGCTAAGTTTACATATAAAGCTTAAAGGTATTGTTTTCAAAGCAGCAGGTATGATAAATTCAAATAAATAATGACCTATATATTCCAAGTTTGACTAAAAGCTTTTTAGACAGGTTTTTGATGAGATTTGTATTTGTATTTAACTAAGGGTGTTCTCCACCCTTGATATTGTCCATTTTATTATCATTTATCATTATCTATCATTACATTTTTACCCCGCCACTCCCACAAGGGCTTGTGGTGGCTAACAGAAATATAAAAACCCGGATACATAAAACCCCAATAGAACCTATAAATAATTTAAAACAATCCCAAACTGGTTCCTCCACTTAAAACCATCCATAATCGGTGGGAAAAACCTCAATCTTTACTAAAACCTCATGGTGGACAGAGAGGTTGATCTTATCCTTTAATCCGCCCCTAATAGCCCTTGATGGCAAGTGCGGGTCCAGATCTCCTTCTGCGCATCGGCCTTAACCATAGACCTGGCAGAAAAGCTCCGTCTTGCATGCCATGCGGAATGGCGGAAGTTCCCGCAGGGGCCGTAGCTCTTCCAAGAGCTCATTCCACCAAGTAAGGGCCAGGACCGAACAGGCCCTGCCCCTGGTTGAGGCCAAACGCGCTTCCCAGGGGCCAGGGATGACCAACAGATTTGTCCCCGCAGAACGCAAAGCCCTGCGGGGGACATAGGGCAAAAGGCAGTCCCTCAGGTATGTGGGTCCCAGACCGTGAAGGGCCTTAAAGGTAAGAACCAGTACCTTAAACCGGATCTGGGCAGGAACCGGTAACCAATGCAGCTGCCTCAGCACAGGCTGGTTATGGGCCCTCCAAGATGTCCCAATTCTTCCACCACACTCGCTCTAGTCGTCTCAGTTCCCTTTTCTTCTCCTGGAGCGCCCCCGTATACCATGGCATCCATTTGAATCGAGGGCAGAGAGGAAGTCTAGAGGCAATCAGGTCTATAGCGGCCGACAGGTGGGACTGCCAGTCCTCCACCATAGCTGCCAGTGAGTTGCCAGGAGGCCAAGGGACCAAGCCCTATGAAGATAGGTTGAGGGACTTGGGAATGTTCAGCCTGGAGAAAAGGAGGTTGAGAGGGGACATGATAGCCCTCTTTAAGTATTTGGAAGGTTGTCACTTGGAGGAGGGCAGGAAGCTGTTCCCATTGGCTGCAGAGAAAAGGACGTGCAGTAATATAGTACAACTATATAGGCTTGATATCAGGGGGAAAAAATTCACAGCCAGAGTAGTTCAGCAGTGGAATAGGCTGCCTAAGGACGTGGTGAGCTCCCCCTCACTGGCAGTCTTCAAGCAAAGGTTGGATGCACACTTTTCTTGGATGCTTTAGGATGCTTAGGGCTGATCCTGCGTTGAGCAGGGGGTTGGACTAGATGGCCTGTATGGCCCCTTCCAACTCTATGATTCTGTGATTCTATGAGGCATCGGGTCCGGCAGAGCATTCCAGAATCCAGTAGGATCCATAAGTCTCCGTGGGCGGACAAAAATATGTCTGCCGCCCAACTGGGGAGGGGGTGGGATCTTGAGCCGGGCCTGCAGGGTGTAGTGGTCTGGCCATGGCATGGCTAAAGCCGCATCTCTATCCCTGCACCAAGAATCCGGTCGAGGGTGTGGCTGGCTTTATGTGTGGGCCCAGCAACAAATTGCAAAAGCCCCGGTGTTGCCATGGCCGACACCAGGTCTGAGCCATAACCTGAGGGCATCGCGTCCGCATGGATATTGAAGTCCTCAAGGATTAATAGCTTCGGGAACTGCAATGCCCAGTTGGCTGCTGCCTCCAGTAAGCTTGACAGGGCATCTGATGGTGAGTTGGGCAGATGGTATACCAACCAGATGGCCAAGCTTTCGATTTAGTCCATGCTAATGCCGACACACTCCACTCTCCCAATCACTGGCACAGGAAGAGCCCTGTAGGAGAAAGCCTCCCGGACGAAGATGAGCACCCACAGTACACCAAACCAGTCAGGTCCACAGTACACCAAACTAAGGCTCTCTCATACACTCACAAAGACCCCAGCGTGCACAAAAACTCCCCTTGGTTGTTATCAGCGCTTGGAAAAGGGAGGGGACAGGAGTACCATGCTGTGGACCCAACCAGGATCAGGCCTCACAGTATTATAGGATGACTTTAAAATGGTGGCAGTGTTCTCGTGATAGTCGTGTCACATCCATTTTGGCTGTGACACGACTATTTGGCTCTTGGTGCAAATTTGTACAAATTAAATTTGCTCTGTAAGTCCTGTAAACAAATTTACTAGAGAATAAGTCCCATTGACCTAAGTGAGATTTACTTCTGAGAATGTATGTAAGTTTGCACTGCAAATCTGGGAGCAAAACAGAGCTCCCCCTCTTCTTTCTCAAACTGTAACCCTGCAGATGCAGAAGCTTCCACTGGGGAACACAGGTATCAACACTTTCACATGCCTAAGGACAGTTTGTAAGTTTCAAGTGTCTTCATGCTTATAAAGCCATGTAAGTTTCATGTGCTTTCCAGTTCATAAATAGGTATAGGACATTGTTTCTTTTCTTGGCTTTTCTGTTCTTGAAGCAGAAAGGAGAAAGTCTTCCCCTGTAGGAGGCAGCCTACTCAAAAAAGATGGCATACTTCAGATCAACCTCACATCTCTTTTTGTATACCCCCATTGATTTTGCATACCCCCATTGGCTATATAGAGGAGGTATACTGTTGGCTTTTTTATAAAGCCAAAAAACAAAACAGGGCAATAGTCTGAGGAAAGAGTAGAAAGAATGTTGAACTAAATCCAACTCTCAGCTTCTAAAAAACAATGGATATGTGTCTGAAACATTGCTGTTGCATCATGCTGGAGATCCTGCTTGGAGCATTTATTCATCTGTCTAGGGGTGCATGCCTGAAAGTGTGTTAACTGGTTATTAAATCCATCTAGTAGAATTGCAACAGCATTTTAAAAATATCTGAAATCAAACAGTTTAGCTATTTAACTCTCAAGTAAGAGAAGACATTTTTCAGAAGTCCTTTTATCATGGTTGGTCATACTTGACCAGGTAATGAACTATTAAAATAAGTTTAATGATCTCACATCCACTGGGAAGTTGATATACTTTTCCGGCCTCACAGTGGTCGTGCATTTTTGTGCTAGTTTGAAAGAAAAAAATGATAGACACATCAGATTCCCTAGAAGCAAGCTGAGCATCCTAAACTCCCAACTGAACATATTGCACACTAAAAATTATTTTCCATGCCACTTGCATGGAACATGAGCATCTTGCTGCCTTTAATTAAGAAGTTAACTGGACCATGAAGCATTGGCTGAGTGAATAGAAGTGATTTGTTCTTCGTCAAGAAGTCACATTAGACATCTTTGCATTTCTTGCTTGCACATAAATTATGGAGATTATTAAAAACTGGAAGGGTTATCTATAATCCCATCTGTAGCTCAGATTCTTTGCCTTTCTAGCTACATAACTGTCTTTCTAACTGCTGTAATTTATTGTGGACTATTGCATGAACCATCTGCTTACTTTTATAGACTGCACCAACAAACTTTGACTGAAAATCTTAACACATTCCACGGCGCCGCAGGCGTCACGGACTAAATAAAAGGATAAGGGCTTGGGAGGCGGGATGTGTCCGTGATGAGGAAGGGTGCCGATTGGCCCCTTCTTCTGAACAGACTACTGGAGGGACCAATCGGCAGGTGCTTTGCGCCTGCCGATTGGTCCCTCCGAGTCCCCGCCGGAGCAACTGCGAGCCGCGCACAGCGCGGCTCGCAGTTGCTCCTTTGCCGGCGGCCTGATGCAGTGAGAGGCGTGAAGCGCTTCTCGCCGCATCAGGCTGCCGACCAAGGGAGCCCCCGGCAGCCGCGCTCCGCGCGACTGCCGGGGGCTCCCATGCCTAGCACCCGCTGTATTTTACGTACAGCGGGCTTGATTACTAGTGATACATAAAAACAGAATTGTTAAATTTTATGTGTTGGAAACCGGTGGTAGGAATTCTAAAGTTTTCAATCTGAATTGCTACAGTTTGACCATAATTTTAAAGCAGACATTTGATCACATGCCTCTTTTGAAAATAGCTGTTAAGAGTTTCCTTTTTCTTTTGTTTTCAAATGTGCCACTTTTAAATCTGCCAACAAGAAACAACAAAGAGTTTGTTAAGTAAATGTGGGATGGGTGTTTTTATTTTGTTTTTGTACTAATGGAAATAAGCCAGGATATAGTTGATTGATGCTGTGATGTCCCCATATTTATCCAGAGAGTCTGGCCTGGAGTCATTTTGTAATTTGTTTTACTATTGAGACACAGTATACTCCTATAACCTTAAATTTTGCCATCTATTGAAACTTTGTGATGGGTATATTTCATTAAGGCCAAGTTATCACTAGAGTGGGTAGAATTAGGCTTGTCCTCAGAAGAAATACATATCTAGAAAATGTTCAGTGTCTGCAGGCAGTTCGGAAAAAGACTGAACGGCGAAGGGCGAGACAGTTCTCGGGGCCTTTGGAGCTCCAGAATAGATTTCAGGCCCTTGCAGAGGAGGTGCAAGGGTCAACAAGGGAAGAGGTCCCAAAACAAACTCTAAGACAAAGGGAAGAGGCCACGGGGACAGAAGGAAATGGAGTTGAGAAGAAAAAAAAAAGGAGAGTACTGGTAATTGGAGACTCCCTGCTAAGAGGAATGGATCGCCATGTGGCTGGGCCCGACCCCCTAACCCGAGAGGTGTGTTGCTTGCCAGGGGCGAAAATTAAAGATGTTTCAGAAAGGCTGTCCAAACTCCTCAAATCTACGGATCACTACCCATTTGTGATGGTCCATGTGGGAACGAATGACATGTCCCTGAATACCATCGCTCCTATTAAAAAAGACTATCAAGATCTGGGGAGGAAGCTCAAGCAAATGGGGGCACAAGTGGTATTCTCTTCAATCTTGCCTGTCAAGGGAAGAGGAATGCATCGGGAGAGGAAGATAATGGAGGTGAATCAGTGGCTGCGTTGCTGGTGCCGGCAGGAGAGATTTGGTTTCTGGGACCATGGGATAAGCTTTCTTGAGGAAGGCCTACTAGCACCTGATGGACTGCACTTATTGAAACTGGGGAAGAATGTGTTTGGCAAGAACCTGGGGAGATTCGTCAGGAGAGCTTTAAACTAAAGCCACTAGGGGAAGGAGACGATCAACATAGGGAGTGTATGGCAGGAAAACTATCGGAGGCAGCCCAACCGGCACGGCCAGCTCATAGGGAACCAAAAGTAAAAGGATTCAGATGTCTTTATACTAACGCCTGAAGCATGGGCAATAAAAAGGAAGAGCTGGAACTTCTCATGCTGATGGAAAGGTATGATCTAGTAGGCATCACAGAAACTTGGTGGAATGATTCTCATGACTGGAATGTAATGGTGGATGGATATGAACTGTTCAGAAAAAACAGAATAGATCGAAGAGGTGGAGGAGTGGCACTGTATGTGAGGAAAGGGCTTACCTGTCAGGAAATTCTAGTGAAGGAGAGCATATCTGCAGTGGAAAGCATCTGGGTGAAAATAATCGAGGGGAAAACAAACAGTGTGGTGGTTGGTGTCTGCTACCGACCGCCTGATCAACGAGAGGATGTGGATGCTGCACTTTGTGAGCAGCTTGAGAAAATATCCAAGCGGCAGGACCTTGTCATCATGGGTGACTTCAATTTGCCAGATGTGTGCTGGGAAACAAACTCTGCGAAGCGTCCTCAGTCATGCAAGTTTCTGACCTGCCTGGCTGACAATTTCATTTATGAAATGGTAGCTGAACCCACAAGAGGTTCAGCCATACTGGACTTAATACTGACCAACAGGCAAGAGTTGGTGGATGAGGTGAAGGAGGTGGGGACCCTAGGGGGAAGTGACCATGTCCTCATAGAATTCCTTTTGAGATGGGGAGCCAAGGAAGCTTGTAGCCAGACGCGGATGTTGGATTTTCGTAGGGCAAACTTTAATAAACTCAGAGACATGATGAGTGTCATACCATGGATGAGAATGCTGGAAGGGAAGGGAGCATGTGAAGGGTGGGCGCTACTCAAACAAGAGCTATTGCATGCTCAATCAATGACTATTCCAGAAAGACGAAAACACTGCAGGAGCTCTAAGAAGCCTATTTGGATGAACAGAGAACTTCAAGAGGAACTAAGAAAGAAAAGGAAAATGTTCAGGAAATGGAGGGAAGGACAGAGCTCTAAAGAAGAGTACCTACAGGTTACTAGGCACTGTAGATCAATCATCAGAAAGGCCAAAGCTGAGAGTGAGCTAAGATTGGCCAGGGAAGCCCATTGTAACAAGAAAAGATTTTTCAGTTATGTGAGGAGCAAACGTAAAGTCAAGGAGGCAATAGGCCCACTGTTGGGTGCAGATGGACAAACTCTAACGAAAGATGCAGAGAAAGCAGAAAGGCTTAGTGCCTATTTTACATCAGTTTTTTCCCACAGGTCAAAGTGTTTAGGCACATCTAGAGATGGCTGTAGCCAACGGATAGTGTCTGGGTGGCAGGTTAACATGGATAGAGATGTTGTCGAGAGGCATTTAGCTGCACTGGATGAGTTCAAATCCCCTGGTCCAGATGAAATGCACCCGAGAGTACTCAAAGAACTTTCCAGAGAACTTGCACAGCCCTTGTCCATCATCTTCGGAACCTCTTTAAGGACTGGAGATGTCCCGGAGGACTGGAAAAGAGCAAACGTTATTCCGATCTTCAAAAAAGGGAGGAAGGATGACCCAGGAAACTACAGACCAGTGAGTCTGACCTCTGTTGTGGGGAAGATAATGGAGCAGATATTAAAGGGAGCGATCTGCAAACATCTGGAGGACAATTTGGTGATCCAAGGAAGTCAGCATGGATTTGTCTCCAACAGGTCCTGCCAGACCAACCTAGTTTCCTTTTTTGACCAAGTAACAGGTTTGCTGGATCGGAGAAATTCGGTTGATGTTATTTACTTGGATTTTAGTAAAGCTTTTGACAAGGTTCCCCATGATGTTCTGATGGATAAGTTGAAGGACTGCAATCTGGATTTTCAGATAGTTAGGTGGATAGGGAATTGGTTAGAGAACCGCACTCAAAGAGTTGTTGTCAATGGTGTTTCATCAGACTGGAGAGAGGTGAGTAGCGGGTTACCTCAAGGCTCGGTGCTCGGCCCGGTACTTTTTAACATATTTATTAATGATCTAGATGAGGGGGTGGAGGGACTACTCATCAAGTTTGCAGATGACACCAAATTGGGAGGACTGGCAAATACTTCGGAATCTAGAGACAGAGTTCAACGAGATCTGAACACAATGGAAAAATGGGCAAATGAGAACAAGATGCAATTTAATAAAGATAAGTGTAAAGTTCTGCAACTGGGTCAGAAAAATGAAAAGCATGCCTACTGGATGGGGATACGCTTCTAGATAGCACTGTGTGTGAACGAGACCTTGGGGTACTTGTGGATTGTAAACTAAACATGAGCAGGCAGTGTGATGCAGCGGTAAAAAAGGCAAATGCCATTTTGGGCTGTATCAACAGAGGCATCACATCAAAATCACAAGATGTCATAGTCCCATTCTATACGGCACTGGTCAGACCACACCTGGAGTACTATGTGCAGTTCTGGAGGCCTCACTTCAAGAAGGACATCGATAAAATTGAAAGGGTACAGAGGAGAGCGACGAAGATGATCTGGGGCCAAGGGACCAAGCCCTATGAAGATAGGTTGAGGGACTTGGGAATGTTCAGCCTGGAGAAAAGGAGGTTGAGAGGGGACATGATAGCCCTCTTTAAGTATTTGAAAGGTTGTCACTTGGAGGAGGGCAGGATGCTGTTTCTGCTGGCTGCAGAGGAGAGGACACGCAGTAATCGGTTTAAACTTCAAGTACAACGATATAGGCTAGATATCAGGAAAAAGTTTTTCACAGTCAGAGTAGTTCAGCAGTGGAATAGGCTGCCTAAGGAGGTGGTGAGCTCCCCCTCACTGGAAGTCTTCAAGCAAAGGTTGGATACACACTTTTCTTGGATGCTTTAGGATGCTTAGGGCTAATCCTGCGTTGAGCAGGGTGTTGGACTAGATGGCCTGTATGGCCCCTTCCAACTCTATGATTCTATGATTCTATGGTATTATAAGAAAAAATCGGGAAGACACAGTTGAGCCTACACAACTTGTTCCCTTTAGTTGGAAAAAGAAGTAAAATTATTTGTGCAAATCCATCTCAGTTGCAAAACACCACTTCATTTATATACTTAACTCAATAAAAACTGTTATTACTAAGGATAGACTGAGGGCCATTCCGCACCACGATCTATGTAGCAAATTGGTTGCGGAAGGAAAAAATGCCATTTTAAATAGTGGAATTCGTCGTTATGCATACCTCCCTTTGTAGTGGAATCCAGTTGCGTTTCTATCATTTCCCACAGGTTTCCGGTATCAGCAAAAATCGCTAACCAGGAAGCGATATTGCCGAGCTTTGTCCCGCCCCTGGCCATCAAGCAGGCAGTGGGCGGCCATTATCATGCTCCCGAAAAGCCCCTTTCCCTTTAAGGAAGGTGTTTAAAAAAAAAACAGACACGTTGCAACGAATCTGCGTTGATTCGTTGCAACGGAGAGACCCATCTACCTAGCAGGTGGTGTTTGAGCTGCTGTTTCATCATTGCCACGCTCCCTCAAGTGAAAAAAAAATACCCCCCCCCCCCGCACGGGCACGATTTTCGTCCAAAAATAGAGTGAAAAATAAAGGGAAAATAAATCAGCAAACAGGGCTGTGTGTTGCTTGGTGCTTGGTGACTTAAAACAGCTCTGGGGAGGGACTGCAGCCAGGGAAGCCTCACTGGGTAAACGAAGGCTCGCCGGTGCATTGATCTCCGCTCGCTCCAAGAAAAAAAAATGGCGATCGCTTCGCTGGAAGATCAGAGGAGAGAGCCAGGGGGAGGGACTTTGCAGAAACCGCAACAATGGTAACGCACAGAACTTTCCCGCTAGTGTTCCAGATTGGTTGCAAGAGTGTAGCGCTTTCCGGAGGGTGAATCCACTTTTTGGGATTTCCCTGAAAGTGCTATAATGAAGCGCTTTTTGCGGATCGGTTTCAGGAGTGTTGCAGATTGTCAACGGCATTGTGCATAACAGCAAATCAGTAGCGATTTCAATTTGCAACCATTGTGCAATTTTGAATGAGTGCGGAATGGCCCTGAGACTAGTTAACTGTTGTTATTGATATTCTCATCCCAACTGACAGCACTCATTAGCTGAGTTCATATCAAGGAAGAAAACATATGTTTCATATATTGAGTACTGCCACACATGAATCCCAGTAATACCAGAGGTGTGCAGCAACAAATCATGATTACAGCCTTTATAAACTAGAACTACAGGTCCTGAATAGAGTTGCAAGCTCTGGCTGGGGAAATTCCTGGTCATTTGGGGATGGAGCCTGGGGTTTTGGAAAAAGAGCTAAACATGAATGTGAAGCCATAGATTCCACCCACAAAATCCAGCATTTTCTATAGCGGAAGTGGTCTATGTAGTCTGGAGATCAGTTGTAGAGAACAGTTCCTAGAGAACTCTGTGCCTTACCTGGAGGTCTGCTGTCCTAATCCTGAAAGATGTAACGCTGGCTAAATTAAAGGTTTAATAGATTGTATTGGATATTCTTTCATTTAAAAAAAGTTGTCTAAGCACAGGAATCTAGTAACTATTGAGATTATAAAGCTGTTTCTGGGCAGCATCACTTCAGATTCCTGTTAGTGACTCATATGATTAAATTCTGTTGGGAAGCAGCAAAACAAATTATGAGTCCAATAGCACCTTTAAGACCAAAAAAGTTTTATTCAAGGTATGAGCTTTTGTGTGCATGCACACTTCTTCAGATACAATGTCTGAATGATACATTGTATCTGAAGAAATGTGCATACACATGTAAGCTCATATCTCAAATAAAACTTTGTTCGTCTTAAAGGTGCTACTGGACTCAAAATTTGTTCATGTGACTAAATGTTTCTTTTCGTTCTCTGACATCTAGTTATATATGTGCAGAGATATAGACTTGGTATGGAGAAATATTCAGTAAGGACAAGTCTCACTCTGCAGTAATCATAGAACTACTAATGATTGCCTGTCTAACATTACAGTCCTAAATAGCTGGGAGGATTAAAAAGGGCTGCTCCCTGCCAGAGGTGTGAGGCTTTGGTGCGAGCCGAAGGGCGAGAGACAAAGGGCTCTTGGCCTGGGGTTCTTGGCCCAGCAATTAGAATCAGTAGATTATATTTCCCTAGTAGTTGCACTCACTACAAGTTACAATGGACCTCCAGGACACTCATCCCATCATCTGCAGTGAGTGTGACATGATTGCCTTCCTCCCAGAAGACAAGATGGACTACATCTGCCCCAAGTGTAAGCTGGTAAGACTTTTGGAAGAAAGGATTAGGGGATTAGAAGACAGCATTATTATAAAGTAAGAAAGGGGAGGAGTTCATAGACCAGAGCCGTGCAACTCGGAATAAAGAGGATACAACCAGTCCTGAAGAGGATAAGGGGATTGACCTCATTACGGAGGCTCTGCAGACAGTTGGGAAAAAGACTCAGTGGCGTTGAGTGAGACTGTTCTCGGAGCCTTTGGAGCTCCAGAATAGATTTCAGGCCCTTGCAGAGGAGGTACAAGGGTCAACGAGGAAAGGGGACCCAAAACAAAGTCTAAGACAAAGTGAAGAGGCCACGGGGACAGAAGGAAATAGAGTTGAGAAGAAAAAAAAAAGGAGAGTACTGGTAAGTGGAAACTCCCTGCTAAGAGAAATGGATTGCTATGTGGCTGGGCCCGACGCCCTAACCCGAGAGGTGTGTTGCTTGCGAGGGGCAAAAATTAAAGACATTTCAGAATGGCTGCCCAAACTCCTCAAATCTACGGATTGCTACCCATTTGTGATGGTCCATGTGGGAACGAATGACATGTCCCCGAATACCATCGCTCCTATTAAAAAAGACTATCAAGATCTGGGGAGGAAGCTCAAGCAAATGGCACAAGTGGTATTCTCTTCAATCTTGCCTGTCAATGGAAGAGGAATGCATCGGGAGAGGAAGATAATGGAGGTGAATCAGTGGCTGCGTAGTTGGTGCCGGCAGGAGAGATTTGGTTTCTGGGACCATGGGATAGGCTTTCTTGAGGAAGGCCTACTAGGACCTGATGGATTGCACTTATTGAAGCTGGGGAAGAATGTGTTTGGCAGGAACCTGGGGAGATTCATCAGGAGAACTTTGAACTGAAGCCACAAGGGGAAGGAGACGATCAACATAGGGAGTGTAAGGAAGGAGATCGATGGGGGCAGCCCAACCAGCAAGGCCAGCTTATAGGAAACCAAAAGTAAAAGGATTCAAATGCCTTTATACTAATGCCCGACGCATGGGCAATAAGAAGGAAGAGCTGGAACTTCTCATGCGGATGGAAAGGTATGATCTAGTAGGCATCACAGAAACTTGGTGGAATGATTCTCATGACTGGAATGTTAGAGTGGATGTATATGAACTGTTCAGAAAAAACAAAATAGATCGAAGAGGTGGAGGAGTGGCACTATATGTGAGGAAAGGGCTTATCTGTCAGGAAATTCTAGTGAAGGAGAGTATATCTACAGTGCAAAGCATCTGGGTAAAAATAAGCGAAGGGAACACAAACAGTGCAGAGTTTGGTGTGTGCTACCAACCACCTGACCAACGAGAGGATGTGGATGCTGCACTTTGTGAGCAGCTTGAGAAAATATCCAAGCGGCAGGACCTTGTCATTATGGGAGACTTCAATTTCCCAGATGTGTGCTTGGAGACAAACTCTGCGAAGCGTCCACAGTCATGCAAATTTCTGACCTGCCTGGCTGAAAATTTCATTTATCAAATGGTACAGGAACCCACAAGAGGTTAAGCCATACTGGACTTAATACTGACCAACAGGCAAGAGTTGGTGGATGAGGTGAAGGAGGTGGGAACCCTAGGGGGTAGTGACCATGTCCTCATAGAATTCCTTTTGAGATGGGGAGGCAAGGAAGATTGTAGCCAGACGCGGATGTTCGGTATTCATAGGGCAAACTTTAATAAACTCAGAGCCATGATGAGTGTCATACCATGGATGAGAATGCTGGAAGGGAAGGGAGCATGTGAAGCATGGGCGCTACTCAAACAAGAGCCATTGCATGCTCAATCAATGACTATCCTAGAAAGAAGAAAACACTGCAGGAGCTCTAAGAAGCCTATTTGGATGAACAGAGAACTTCAAGAGGAACTAAGAAAGAAAAGGAAAATGTTCAGGAAATGGAGGGAAGGACAGAGCTCTAAAGAAGAGTACCTACAGGTTACTAGGCACTGTAGATCAATCATGAGAAAGGCCAAAGCTGAAAGTGAGCTAAGATTGGTCAGGGAAGCCCATTGTAACAAGAAAATATTTTCAGTTATATGAGGAGCAAATGTCAAGGAGGCAATAGGCCCACTGTTGGGTACGGATGGACAAACTCTAATGGAAGATGCAGAGAAAGCAGAAAGGCTTAGCGCCTCTTTTACATCTGTTTTTTCCTACAGGTCAAAGGGTTTAGGCACATCTAGAGATGGCAGTAGCCAAAGGATAGTGTCTGGGTGGCAGGTTAACATGGATAGAGAGTTTGTCGAGAGGCATGTAGCTGCACTGGATGAGTTCAAATCCCCTGGGCCTGATGAAATGCACCCGAGAATGCTGAAAGAACTTTCTGGAGAACTTGCAGAACTCTTGTCCATCATCTTCGGGACGTCTTTAAGGACTGGAGATATCCCGGAGGACTGGAAGAGAGCAAATGTTATTCCGATCTTCAAAAAAGGGAGGAAGGAAGACCTCGGAAACTACAGACCACTGAGTCTGACCTCTGTTGTGGGTAAGATAATAGAGCAGATGTTAAAGGGAGTGATCTGCAAACATCTGGAGGAGAATTTGGTGATCCAAGGAAGTCAGCATGGATTTGTCTCCACAGGTCCTGTCAGACCAACCTTGTTTCCTTTTTTGTTCAAGTAACAGATTTGCTGGATTGTGGAAATTCGGTTGATGTCATTTACTTGGATTTTAGTAAAGCTTTTGATAAGGTTCCGCATGATGTTCTGATGGATAAATTGAAGGACTGCCATCTGGATTTTCAGATAGTTAGGTGGATAGGGAATTGGTTAGAGAACTGCACTCAAAGAGTTGTTGTCAATGGTGTTTCATCAGACTGGAGGGAGGTGAGTAGCGGGGTACCTCAGGGCTCGGTGCTCGGCCCGGTACTTTTTAACATAGTTATTAATGATCTAGATCAGAGGGTGGAGGGTCTACTCATCAAGTTTGCAGATGACATCAAATTGGGAGGACTGGCAAAAACTCCAGAAGATAGAGACAGAGTTCAATGACATTTGAACACAATGGAAAAATGGGCAAATGAGAACAAGATGCAATTTAATAAAGATAAGTGTAAAGTTCTGCATCTTGGTCAGAAAAATGAAAAGCATGCCTACTGGATGGAGGATACACTTCTAGGTAACACTGTGTGTGAACGAGACCTTGGGGTACTTATGGATTATAAACTAAAATGAGCAGGCAGTGTGATGCATAGATAAAATTGGATGCTTTCTTAGAATCATAGAATCATAGAGTTGGAAGGGGCCATACAGGCCATCTAGTCCAACCCCCTGCTCAACGCAGGATTAGCCCTAAGCATCCTAAAGCATCCAAGAAAAGTGTGTATCCAACCTTTGCTTGAAGCCTGCCAGTGAGGGGGAGCTCACCACCTCCTTAGGCAGCCTATTCCACTGCTGAACTACTCTGACTGTGAAATTTTTTTTCCTGATATCTAGCCTGTATCGTTGTACTTGAAGTTTAAACCCATTACTGCGTGTCCTCTCCTCTGCAGCCAACAGAAACAGCATCCTGCCCTCCTACAAGCGACAACCTTTCAAATACTTAAAGACGGCTATCATGTCCCCTCTAAACCTCCTTTTCTCCAGGCTGAACATTCCCAAGTCCCTTAACCTATCTTCATAGGGCTTGGTCCCTTGGCCCCAGATCATCTTCGTCGCTCTCCTCTGAACCCTTTCAATTTTATCTACGTCCTTCTTGAAGTGAGGCCTTTAGAACTGCACACAGTACTCCAGGTGTGGTCTGACCAGTATACAATGGGACTATGACATCTTGTGATTTTTATGTGATGCCTCTGTTGATACAGCCCAAAATGGCATTGGCCTTTTTTACCGCTGCATCACACTGCCTGCTCATGTTTAGTTTACAATCCACAAGTACCCCAAGGTCTCGTTCACACACAGTGTTACCTAGAAGCGTATCCCCCATCCAGTAGGCATGCTTTTCATTTTTCTGACCCAGATGCAGAACTTTACACTTATCTTTATTAAATTGCATCTTGTTCTCATTTGCCAGTCCTCCCAATTTGGTGTCATCTGCAAACTTGATGGGTAGTCCCTCCACCCCCTCATCTAGATCATTAATAAATATGTTAAAAAGTACCGGGCCGAGCACCGAGCCCTGAGGTACCCCGCTACTCACCAGTCTGATGAAACACCATTGACAACAACTCTTTGAGTGCGGTTCACTAACCAATTCCCTATCCACCTAACTATCTGAAAATCCAGATTGCAGTCCTTCAACTTATACATCAGAACATCATGGGGAAACTTGTCAAAAGCTTTACTAAAATCCAAGTAAATGACATCAACCGAATTTCCACGATCCAGCAAACCTGTTACTTGGTCAAAAAAGGAAACTAGTTTGGTCTGGCAGGACCTGTTGGAGACAAATCCATGCTGACTTCCTTGGATCACCAAATTGTCCTCCAGATGTTTGCAGATCGCTCCCTTTAATATCTGCTCCATTACCTTCCCCACAAGAGAGGTCAGACTCACTGGTCTGTAGTTTCCTGGGTCATCCTTCCTCCCTTTTTTGAAGATCGGAATAACATTTGCTCTCTTCCAGTCCTCCGGGACATCTCCAGTCCTTAAAGAGGTTCCGAAGATGATGAACAAGAGTTCTGCAAGTTCTCCAGAAAGTTCTTTCAGCATTCTCGGGTGCATTTCATCAGGTCCAGGGGATTTGAACTCATCCAGTGCAGCCACATGCCTCTCGACAAACTCTCTATCCATGTTAACCTGCCACCCAGACACTATCCTTTGGCTACTGCCGTCTCTAGATGTGCCTAAACCCTTTGACCTGTAGGAAAAAACAGATGTAAAAGAGGCGCTAAGGCTTGTTAGAGCTCCTGCAGTGTTTTCATCTTTCTGGGATAGTCATGGATTGAGCATGCAATAGCTCTTGTTTGAGTAGCGCCCACCCTTCACATGCTCCCTTCCCTTCCAGCATTCTCGTCCATGGTATGACACTCATCATGTCTCTGAGTTTATTAAAGTTTGCCCTACAAAAATCCAACATCCGTGTCTGGATACAAGCTTCCTTGGCTCCCCATCTCAAAAGGAATTCTGTGAGGACATGGTCACTTCTCCCTAGGGTCTCCACCTCCTTCACCTCATCCACCAACTGTTGCCTGTTGGTCAGTATTAAGTCCAGTATGGCTGAACCTCTTGTGGGTTCAGCTACCATTTCATAAATGAAATTGTCAGCCAGGCTGGTCAGAAACTTGCATGACTGAGGGCGCTTTGCAGAGTTTGTTTCCCAGCACACATCTGGAAAATTGAAGTCACCCATGATGACAAGGTCCTGCCGCTTGGATATTTTCTCAAGCTGCTCACAATGTGCAGCATCCACATCCTCTCGTTGGTCAGGCAGTCGGTAGCAGACACCAACCACCACACTGTTTGTTTTCCCCTCGCTTATTTTCACCCAGATGCTTTCCACTGTAGATATGCTCTCCTTCACTAGAATTTCCTGACAGGTAAGCCCTTTCCTCACATACAGTGCCACTCCTCCCCCTCTTCGATCTATTCTGTTTTTTCTGAACAGTTCATATCCATCCAACATTATATTCCAGTCATGATGTTTCTGTGATGCCTACTAGATCATACCTTTCCATCAGCATGAGAAGTTCCAGCTCTTCCTTTTTATTGCTCATGCGTCGGGCGTTAGTATAAAGACATCTGAATCCTTTTACTTTTGGTTCCCTATGAGCTGGCCTTGCCGGTTGGGCTGCCTCCGATTGTTTTCCTTCCATACACTCCCTATGTTGATCGTCTCCCTCCCCTAGTGGCTTTAGTTTAAAGCTCTCCTGATGAATCTCCCCAGGTTCCTGCCAAACACATTCTTCCCCTGTTTCGATAAGTGCAGTCCATCAGGTGCAAGTAGGCCTTCCTCAAGAAAGCCTATCCCATGGTCCCAGAAACCAAATCTCTCCTGCCGGCACCAACTACGCAGCCAGTGATTCACCTCCATTATCTTCCTCTCCCGACGCATTCCTCTTCCATTGACAGGCAAGATTGAAGAGAATACCACTTGTGCCCCCATTTGCTTGAGCTTCCTCCCCAGATCTTGATAGTCTTTTTTAATAGGAGCGATGGTATTCTGGGACATGTCATTCGTTCCCACATGGACCATCACAAATGGGTAGCGATCTGTAGATTTGAGGAGTTTGGGCAGCCGTTCTGAAACATCTTTAATTTTCACCACTGGCAAGTAACACACCTCTCGGGTTAGGGGGTCGGGCCCAGCCACATGGCGATTCATTCCTCTTAGCAGAGAGTCTCCAATTACCAGTACTCTCCTTTTTTTTTCTTCTCAACACCATTTCCTTCTGTCCCCGTGGCCTCTTCCCTTTGTCTTGGACTTTGTTTTGGGACCTCTTCCCTCGTTGACCCTTGCACCTCCTCTACAAGGGCCTGAAATCTATTCTGGAGCTCCAAAGGCCCCGAGAACTGTCTCGCTCTTCGCCGTTCAGTCTTTTTCCGAACTGTCTACAGAGGCTCCCTATTGTGGTCAATTTCCTTATCCTCTTCAGGACTGCTTGTATTCTCTTTATTCCAATTTGCAGGGCTCTGGTCTATGAACTCCTCCCCTTTCTTACTTTGGGTCAGAGTAATAATTCTGTTTTCTAATCCCCTAATCTTTTCCTCCAAAAGTCTTAACAGCTTACACTTGGGGCAGCTGTAGTCCATCTTGTCTTCTGGGAGGAAGGCAATCATGTCACACTCACTGCAGATGATGGGATGAGTGTCCTGGAGGTCCATTGTAATGTCTAGGCAGTGCAAGTACTAGGGAAATATAGTCTATTGATTCTAATTGCTCGGCCAAGAACCTTACCCTTTGGCTCGCGCCAAAGGCTCGCGCCTCTGGCGAGGAGCAGCCCTTTTTATTCCTCCCAACAATTACCCAGCAATCACCTCACCCAGGCAGCACAATAGCCTCACCTGGTCAGCAGCAACTCTCCCCAGTAGCTCTCTCCACATCCTCTCAGTTGTCTGAGCTCAGTTGTCTGAGCTTTTTTTTCTTGGAGAGCCAATTTGGTGTAGTGGTTAGGAATGCGGACCTCTTATCTGGCATACCAGGTTCGATTCTGCACTCCCCCCCATGCAACCAGCTGGGTGACCTTGGGCTCGCCACGGCACTGTTAAAAGTGTTCTGACAGAGCAGTGATATCAGGGTTCTCTCAGCCTCACCCACCCCACAGGGTGTCTTTTGTGGGGAGAAGAATAGGAAGGCGACTGTAAGCCGCTTTGAGCCTCCTTCGGGTAGGGAAAAGCGGCGTATAAGAACCAACTCTTCTTCTTCTTCTTTAGGATGCTTAGGGTTGATCCTGCGTAGAGAAGGGGGTTGGACTAGATGGCCTGTATGGCCCCTTCCAACTCTATAATTCTATGATTCACTATGATTCTATGACTTATGGATTAAGTCCATGGATGTCCATAGGGTGAGAAGGGTATAAGTCTGTAGATGAAACAATGTGCAACAGTTCTAAGGCTATAAATCATATTCATTCCATGTTTAACACAAATAAAACCAAGAGGGGTATCTCCTAAATTCATGTTGTTGTTGTTGTTGTTGTTGTTGTTGTTAGGTGCGAAGTCATGTCAGACCCATTACGACCCCATGGACAATGATCCTCCAGGCCTTCCTTTCCTCTACTATTCCCCGGATCCCATTTAAGTTTGCACCTACTGCTTCAGTGACTCCATCCAGCCACCTCATTCTCTGTCGTCCCCTTCTTCTTTTGCCCTCGATCGCTCCCAGCATTAGGCTCCAGGGAATCCTTCCTTCTCATGATGTGGCCAAAGTATTTTAATTTCCTCTTCAGGATCTGGCCTTCTAAGGAGTAGGCAGGGCTGATCTCCTCTAGGACTGACCGGTTTGATCACCTTGCTGTCCAAGGGACTCACAAGAGTCTTCTCCAGCACCAGAGTTCAAAAGCCTCAATTCTTTGATGCTCAGCCTTCCTTACGGTCCAACTTTCACAGCCATACATTGCAACTGGGAATACCATAGTCTTGACTGCTGCTTCTTATCTTCAGGCACTTTCGTCATCAGGGTGCTGTCTTTGCTTTTTAGGATGCTGTCTGGATTTGCCATAGCTTTCCTCCCTAGGAGCAAGCACCTTTTAATTTTTTTGCTGCAGTCCCCGGCTGCAGTGGTCTTGGAGCCCAGGAAAATAAAATCTGTCACTACCTCTATTTCTTCCCCATCTATTTGCCAGGAATTGAGAGGGCCGGATGCCATAATCTTCGTTTTCTTGATGTTGAGTTTCAAGCCAACTTTTGCACTCTCCTCCTTCACACAAATTAAAAGGGTCTTTAGTTCCTCTTCGCTTTCTGCCATTAGAGTAGTATCATCTGCATATCTGAGGTTGTTGATATTTCTCCCTGCAATCTTGATCCCAATTTGTGACTCAACCAACCTCTCCTTTCTCATGATTCCATGCGTGGTTCTCACTGTTGCTTCTTGACCTGCATATAGGTTTCTGAAGAGACAGATAAGATGCTCTGGTATTCCCATCACTTTAAGAACTTGCCACAATTTGTTGTGCTCCACACAATCAAAGGCCTTAGTATAGTTAAGGGAGCAGAAGTAGATGTTCTTCTGGAACTCCCTAGCTTTCTCCATGATCCAGCGTATGTTGGCAATTTGATCTCTAGTTCCTCTGCCTCTTCAAAATCCTGCCTGTACTTCTGGAAATTCTCGCTCCACATATTGCTGGAGTCTAGCTTGTAGGATTTTGAGAATAACTTTGCTGGCATGATAAATGAGTGCAATGGTGTGGTAGTTTGAACATTCTTTGGCATTGCCCTTCTTTGGGAGTGGAATGTAAACTGGCCTTTTCCAATCTTGTGGCCACTGTTGAGTTTCCCTAATTTGCTAGTGTAACCCTTTGTAATGGGGAAGGTTCAATTCAATAAAAGATAGCACCTTTATGGCCTGACAAAATGAGAAATTACTTCAAAAGAAAAGAAACCATTTCAGGCATTGGATAAATTTAACTATAACAATATTTATAGAATCATAGAATCATAGAATCATAGAATCATAGAGTTGGAAGGGGCCATACATGCCATCTAGTCCAACCCCCTGCTCAACGCAGGATTAGCCCTAAGCATCCTAAAGCATCCAAGCAAAGTGTGTATCCAACCTTTGCTTGAAGACTTCCAGTGAGGGGGAGCTCACCACCTCCTTAGGCAGCCTATTCCACTGCTGAACTACTCTGACTGTGAAAAACTTTTTCCTGATATCTAGCCTATATCGTTGCACTTGAAGTTTAAACCCATTACTGCATGTCCTCTCCTCTGCAGCAAGCAGAAACAGCATCCTGCCCTCCTCCAAGTGACAACCTTTCAAATACTTAAAGAGGGCTATCATGTCCCCTCTCAACCTCCTTTTCTCCAGGCTGAACATTCCCAAGTCCCTCAACCTATCTTCATAGGGCTTGGTCCCTTGGCCCCAGATCATCTTCGTCGCTCTCCTCTGTACCCTTTCAATTTTATCTACGTCCTTCTTGAAGTGAGGCCTCCAGAACTGCACACAGTACTCCAGGTGTGGTCTGACCAGTGCCGTATACAATGGGACTATGACATCTTGTGATTTTGATGTGATGCCTCTGTTGATACAGCCCAAAATGGCATTTGCCTTTTTTACCGCTGCATCACACTGCCTGCTCATGTTTAGTTTACAATCCACAAGTACCCCAAGGTCTCGTTCACACACAGTGCTACCTAGAAGCGTATCCCCATCCAGTAGGCATGCTTTTCATTTTTCTGACCCAGATGCAGAACTTTACACTTATCTTTATTAAATTGCATCTTGTTCTCATTTGCCCATTTTTCCATTGTGTTCAGATCTCGTTGAACTCTGTCTCTATCTTCCGGAGTATTTGCCAGTCCTCCCAATTTGGTGTCATCTGCAAACTTGATGAGTAGTCCCTCCACCCCCTCATCTAGATCATTAATAAATATGTTAAAAAGTACCGGGCCGAGCACCGAACCCTGAGGTACCCCGCTACTCACCTCTCTCCAGTCTGATGAAACACCATTGACAACAACTCTTTGAGTGCGGTTCTCTAACCAATTCCCTATCCACCTAACGATCTGAAAATCCAGATTGCAGTCCTTCAACTTATCCATCAGAACATCATGGGGAACCTTGTCAAAAGCTTTACTAAAATCCAAGTAAATAACATCAACCAAATTTCCCCGATCCAGCAAACCTGTTATTTGGTCAAAAAAGGAAACTAGGTTGGTCTGGCAGGACCTGTTGGAGACAAATCCATGCTGACTTCCTTGGATCACCAAATTGTCCTCCAGATGTTTGCAGATCGCTCCCTTTAATATCTGCTCCATTATCTTCCCCACAACAGAGGTCAGACTCACTGGTCTGTAGTTTCCCGGGTCATCCTTCCTCCCTTTTTTGAAGATCGGAATAACGTTTGCTCTTTTCCAGTCCTCCGGGGCATCTCCAGTCCTTAAAGAGGTTCCGAAGATGATGGACAAGGGCTGTGCAAGTTCTCTGGAAAGTTCTTTGAGTACTCTCGGGTGCATTTCATCTGGACCAGGGGATTTGAACTCATCCAGTGCAGCTAAATGCCTCTCGACCACCTCTCTATCCATGTTAACCTGCCACCCAGACACTATCCTTTGGCTACAGCCATCTCTAGATGTGCCTAAACACTTTGACCTGTGGGGAAAAACAGATGTAAAATAGGCACTAAGCCTTTCTGCTTTCTCTGCATCTTTCGTTAGAGTTTGTCCATCCGCACCCAACAGCGGGCCTATTGCCTCCTTTACTTTACGTTTGCTCCTCACGTAACTGAAAAATCTTTTCTTGTTACAATGGGCTTCCCTGGCCAATCTTAGCTCACTCTCAGCTTTGGCCTTTCATCAACCCCAGAACTGTAAAACTAGATATATAACAAAATCATAATGGCTATGAGCATAGCAACATTAATGGGAACAAAATCTTCAGTGTCCTTCAAAAAGGGCACTCAGCACAGAACCAATCCTAACACACTGGAAGGAGAAAGTCCAACTTGAAATTATAGAAGTGCCTGGCTGCTGCTTCTTATCTTCAGGAGCTGGCTTGCTGCTGCTGCTGCTGCTGCTGCTCAGGAACTCACTCCCTGGCTTGGGCCTGCAAAAGAATTAGCAGTTCCCTCAGTCAAGCTCTGGGCCTTCTCTCTGCTGCTGCAGGGCCAGATTGACTCAGAGGGGAAAAGCCTTACTTCCAAACAGTACACAATTGAAAAGAAGAAATTATAAGGTGCAACCTTCCCCCCTGGCCATTATGCCCACCAAGTACCTGCAAAAGAATTAGCAGTTCCCTCAGTCAAGCTCTGGGCCTTCTCTCTGCTGCTGCAGGGCCAGACTGACTGAGGGGTGGGGCTTTTGCACTAATATATGAGCAACTTACTTACTGCTCATGCTCAGTAACCTTTGGCTTCCTAGGCCTAAATCCTAAACTGATGGAATTTATTAAAACAAAAATAACATGGGTTACACTAGCATATTGGGTGTAGCACTTCTACTGCATCATCTTTTAAGATTTTGAATAGTTCAACTGGAATGCTGTCACCTCCACTTTTGTTGTTGTATTGTTGCTCAGACTTTCTAAGGCCCATTTGACTTCACATTCCAGGATGTCTGGCTCCAGGTCAGTGACTACTCCCTTGTGGTTATCAGGAATGTTAAGCTCATTCTTGTATAGTTATCTTGTATAATTTTGCCACCTTTTAAAAATATCTTCTGCTTCTCCTAGGTCCCTACCATTTTGGTCCTTTATTATACCCATTGTTGCATGAAATGTTCTCTTCATATCTCCAATTTTTTTGAAGAGATCTCTGGTCCTCCCTATTCTATTATTTTCTTCTATTTGTTTGCACTGTTTATTTAAGAAGGCATTCTTATCTCTTCCAGCTATTCTCTGGAATTCAACATTCAGTCGGGCGTATCTTTCTCTTTCTCCCTTGCCTTTCACTTCCCTTCTCTCTTCAGCTATTTGTAAAGCTTCCTCAGTCAACCATTTTGCTTTCTTGCATTTCTTTTTCTTTGGGATTGTTTTAGTTAGTACCTCTTGTACAATGTTGCAAACATCTGTCCATAGTTCTACAGGCACTCTGTCTATCAGATCTAATTTTTTAGATCTAATTCCTTAGTGTAGACTTCTAATCTGGCATGCCGGGTTCGATTCTGCACCCCCCCACATGCAGCAAGCTGGGTGACCTTGGGCTTGCCACAGCACTGATAAAACTGTTCTGTTCTGACCGAGCAGTGATATCAGGGCTCTCTCAGCCTCACCTACCTCACAGGGTGTCTGTTGGGGGGAGAGGAAAGAGAAGGCGACTGTAAGCTGCTTTGAGCCTCCTTCAGGTAGAGAAAAGCGGCATATAAGGAACAACTCTTCTTCTTTTTCTTCTTCAATCTATTTGTCACCATTACTGTACATTCATTAGGGATATGATTTAGTTCAAAACTGAGTGGCCTAGTGCTTTTCCCTACTTTCTTCAATTTGAGCCTAAATTTTGCAACAAGAAGCTGATGATCTGAACTACAGTCAGCTCCTCGTCTTGTTTTTACTGACTGTATGGAACTTCTCCCTCTTTGTAAAGGTAAAGGTAAAGGTATCCCCTGTGCAAGCACCGAGTCATGTCTGACCCTTGGGGTGACGCCCTCCAGCGTTTTCATGGCAGACTCAATACGGGGTGGTTTGCCAGTGCCTTCCCCAGTCATTACCGTTTACCCCCCAGCAAGCTGGGTACTCATTTTACCGACCTCGGAAGGATGGAAGGCTGAGTCAACCTTGAGCCGGCTGCTGGGATTGAACCCCCAGCCTCACGGGCAAAGCTTTCAGACGGCTGCCTTACCACTCTGCGCCACAAGAGGCTCATTCTCCCTCTTTGAGGAGAGCCAATTTGGTGTAGTGGTTAGGAGTGCAGACTTCTAATCTGGCATGCCGGGTTAGATTCTGCGCTCCCCCACATGCAACCAGCTGGGTGACCTTGGACTTGCCACGGCACTGATAAAACCGTTCTGACCGAGTAGTGATATCAGTGCTCTCTCAGCCTCACCCACCCCAAAGGGTGTCTGTTGTGGGGAGAGGAATGGGAAGGCGACTGTAAGCAGCTTTGAGCCTCCTTCGGGTAGGGAAAAGCGGCATATAAGAACCAACTCTTCTTCTTCTTCAGCTGCAGACACACAGTCAATCTGATTTCTGTGTTGACCATCTGGTGTTGTCCATGTATAGAGTTGTCTCTTGGGTTGTCGGAAAAGAGTGTTTGTTATGACAATTGTATTCTCTTGACAAAATTCTACCAGCCTGTGCCCTTCTTCATGGACGGTGTTGTAGGGCTTCATAGAACTTGTCAACTTCATCCTCTTCAGCAGCAGTGGTTGGGGCATAGACCTGGATTCCTGTGATGTTGAATGGTTTGCCTTGGATTCGAACTGAGATCATTCTGTCATTTTGGGGATTGTATCCCCGTACAGAGCCTCTTGTGGCACAGAGTGGTAAGCAGCAGAAATGTTGTCTGAAGCTGTCTGTCCATGAGGTTGGGAGTTCGATTCCAGCAGCCGGCTCAAGGATGACTCAGCCTTCCATCCTCCCGAGGTCGGTAAAATTAGTACCCAGCTTGCTGGGGGGTAAAACGGTAATGACTGGGGAAGGCACTGGCAAGGCCACCCTGTATAGAGTCTGCCATGAAAATGCTGGAGTGCATCACCCCAAGGGTCGGACATGACTCGGTGCTTGCACAGAGGATATCTTTACCTTTACCTTTCCCCCCCAATACTGCTTTTCCCACTCTTTTATTGATTATGATATGATACTATACAATAATATTTATTGTGTTTAGCCAAAGGCCATTACAAAACATAATTGAAAACAATATGGTACAAATATGGATAAAACAATATTTCTCCAATATTGCGTACATAAAATTGTAGACGAGGGCTACTGAGTTACAATTTAAAAGAAACATGGTGTATCAAGGTGGGGACACCTGTAAAGCAGCTTTGGCTCGGATTTTCCTGGCGGCCAGAGCGAAAAGTGCCACCCTATATGAAATATAGGGGCTGACATCTGATAACAGATAAGCGACTTTATCAAAATCAGAAGTGGGGTGTGAGTTTGGTAGTAACTTGGCAAGGAATTTGCCCCTGGGTTCAGAGTACAGGGGACAAGCCAAAACATAATGGGGCAGGTCCTCCACAGATGAATTTCCACATATACACAGGCGTTGGGCTGTGGGTATTTGGAGATATCGTCCAAAGAGCATGGCTGATGGCATCATTTCAAACCGCAAAGATGTTAGGGCCATTCTAAGATTGCGTGTTGTTATGTTTATTAAATATGATGCTCTAGAATGGTCTTTTTAAATTGTTTTATACCATGGGGTTGATTATGATAGCAGAATTGAAGAGTGATCAATCAATGAATCAGCTTTGAGCACCCAATCATATACATCAGAGATATTGGCTGATATATGCAGTAAGTCATCTGGTATGGTATAGCGTGAAAGAATGGAGCTAAAGAAGTCAGACCGAGTCCTGTCTTTGCTCAATAAGAGCTTAAAACTTTGATGGCTTAAAGAATCTGATTTGGTTGTTTTGTCTTTCTTCCAAGATTCAGAATAGCTAAGTGGGCACAGGCTTTGAGTGAGGGGGAAACCAAGCTCTGCCCTCATCAGGGCTGTGGGAGACCCTTTTGGAAGAGCCAGGATACATCTGAAAAAAAAGTTCTGAATGGGCTCCAAGCTGTTGGTTTTTTGTTCTTTCCAGCCCCAGATGTCGATGCCATATAGTAGGTGAGAAATGACCTTGGCTGCAAAGAGCTTTAGAGCTAGGTCAACTAGAAACCCTCCCCTGGTGTAGTAAAATCTCAGAATGGCTCCAATGATTTTTAGACCAGAGGCCTTTATAGTTGCAAGATGGGCATTCCAGTTTAGGGTCTCACTGTAAGTGATTCCAAGATATTTAAATGTACTGCATTGTTCTATAGGAATATTGTGTATGCTCCAAAGAAATTTTTTTGGTCTTTTCCTAAAAACCATAACTTTTGTTTTTGCATAGTTGATGGAAAGGGACTCTTCCTTACAATAAGTACCCAAGTTGTTAAGTAGCTTTTTCAGACCAACTCTTGTAAGGGAAACCAGGACCATGTCTTCTGCATAAAGCAGAATAGAAACCTGCTTTACCCCTTTCCTTACTGCAATTTCTTTAGTTAGAGAGCCTGAAGCACCTACCCTAATTTTTGTGTGGGTGCCTGAGTGCAGTTCATGCATCAGAAGCAGTAGCCGTTTACCGATGTTAGTTTCCCTCAACTTTGACCAGAGTCTGTCTCTGTCGATGGAGTCAAAAGCTGTGGCTAAATCAATGAAAGCTGCATATAGAGCTCTCGTAGGGCCTTCCATGCTGGAATAAGCTAAATAATAGAGGGTTTGACAGTGGTCCATGGTAGAATGGCCTCTTCTAAATCCTGCTTGGTGTGGGTGTAAGATATGGTTGTCAGCAGCCCAATCCTCTAGTTTATGTAGGAGGAACTTTCCATAGAGTTTAGATGCAATATTTAGTAAACGAATGGGGCGGTAGTTTTGTGGGTCGATCTTGTTGCCTTTTTTGTGGGTAGGAACCACTATGCTCATCTTCCAGCCATTGTGGAAAATGCCTGATTCATTTATCTGAGTGAAGACCCTGGCTAAGACTGGGGCCCACCAGTTAGGGAATGCTTTGAATAAATCAGGTGGAATCAGGTCTACTCCAGGTGATTTATTGGAGGCTAAGGATGTAATAAGGCCTCTGACTTTAGCCTCTGTGGCTGGGGGCCAAGCTGGTAAATTTAGAGAATCAATGGAAATAGCCTGGGTATTTGATTCTGTCGATGGTGGAGAAGGTGGCCAGGCTCCAAAAGTTTTTAAAAATATGTAAACCAAGTGTTTCCAGACATTTGGGCTTCAACCTGTTGGGGTGATTTTGCCAGCCCAAAAGAGATAAGGTTCCAGAATTGAGACTCATTTTTCTCCTTTACTGCCAGATTTAGTTTGTTCCACATATGTTTAGCATAGTCAGCTTTCTTGCTTTTGAGGAGACTCTTATATTGGGATATTAATCTGATGAGCTCTAACATCCTGTCATCCTCTCTACTACGATGGGTCAGACTCATATATTTGACTAGCTTTTTCCTGAAGGTTTTACATTTTTGGTCAAACCAGCCATTATTAGGGTAGGATAATGGCTTTAACCGTTTAAAGGTTTATTGTTTACTAGAAAATAAGCCCGCTGCAGGCAAAATGCAGCGGGCGCTAGAAGGGCACGCGATGAGGGCATCAGGGCTGTGCGGCGGGGCTTTGGAAGTCCGGGAGGGGTTTCCTGGGGTGCGAGCGGCGGGCAAGCTGGAGGGCAGTAGGAAGTGGACGGGCTGCGGCTGGGAAGCTGGCTGGGCACTTACCGGGAAGCTGGCTGGGCACACTGTGAGTGGCTGGATGTAGCGGCGCTGGAGGTGGGAAGCTTGGGCCGCATGGTCGAGTGCGCTGCCGGCGGCGCTGGGTGGGCCGAAGCATCAGCCGGTGGGCGGGTCCGGTGGGCGAATAGTGATGGGCGGCAGCGGGGCGTCCTGCGCGTGCGCGGGCTTCGGGAGCAGCCTCATCCGGCATCATGGGAGCTGGGCGGCTGGTGCTCCGTGGTGGGTCGGATCAGTGCCGGCGGCCGTCCCGAAGCATCCCCGCCGGCCGCCGCCATTACCTCCAAGCCTTGCAAGGCAGCGCATGCGCGGGCGTCGGGAGCAGCCTCAGCCGGCATCATGGGAGCTGGGCGGCTGGCGCTGCGTGGTGGGTCGGATCAGTGCCGGCGGCGGTCCCGAAGCATCCCCCGCCGGCCGTTGCTCGCTGCCTGGGCCGGGGGGCGATGCATTGTTAGTGGCAGCGGCGACCTGCAGCCTTGCAAGGCTTGGAGGTAATGGCGGCGGGCGGACGGCTGTGACGGAGCGCAGAGGGGGGCGGATCGGGAGGCGCTTTGTGGGCGGAGAGGATCGCC